>NW_027518721.1:18994500-20226500 GCF_043159265.1 Tasmannia lanceolata | reverse complement strand
ATTCCCAAGTATTTGACGGTGTGGCAAAATTGTCTTATTGGATATTTATCAAGATCATTGCAGCGGTCATTTCTCGGGCTAGAAGCCTTCCTCTGTTTCATTTTGTCTCAGCGTATGATCTATGGGAAGGTTGGCAGATTATTTGTAAGGAGGGGGTTAGCAAAGTCAAAATCAAGCAATCCTGAGTCTCTCCTCCAGACGGTATGTTAAAAATGAATTTTGATGGTTCGCCTTTTGGCAATCTTGGTGATGCAGGGATTGGGGGGTTATGCAGAGATTCCAAGGGGGATGTCCTCTGGGCTTTCTTGGGACCCATTGGAGTAACGGATGCTAATGAAGCGGAAGTGAGAGCAGTCCATCGTGGGATTAAGTTTTCGGATAATTCTTTGTTAGATAAGGTGATAGTGGAAGGGGACTCTTCTAATATTGTCCGATGGTTTCTGGGTGCGGCTTTTCGTCCTTGGCGTTTTCTATCTTTCTTCGAGGAAATTGATGATATAGTTCTTGACTCGTCTATAATGTTTAAGCATGTGAGGAGATCTGCTAATTCAGATGCAGACTCCCTAGCAAGGGTTGGTGTTTCTAGGTCTAGCTTGGAGTGGTTTGATTATCTCCTACCTTGATTTTGTATTTTCATTTTTTCTCTTTCTGTAATTTGCTAGAACCATCTTGGTTCGTCTTTTAATATATTCTCATTTTTACCGTCTTAAAAGAAAAAAAGAGGTAAATTTTCTCTTAACTTTTCACCAGAATTTCCAAATCGTGTTTCTGTTTATTTATTAGGGCCGAGGTTTTAAGTTTCGGCCGGAATCTGAAATTTCGAATTTCGGTGAGGACCGAAATCGAGACAAATTTCGGTCGGAGAAATTTTTTATAAATATTAATTTTTTATTCCTTTACAGAATTTCAGCCAAATTTTCGGTAACTTCGGCTGAAATTTCGGGAGAAAAATCTGGCATTTCGATATCTTCTACGGAATTTCGACCGAAATTTTGGGATTTCAGCTGAAATTTCGGTGAAATTATAGCCGAAACCGAAATTTAAAACCCTGATTAGGGCCTGGGTGCTATCTGGCAGCATTGGATATCAGCAACACATGGCACTTTAAATTGCCACTCTCAAGGAGGCCGACATTAGGGCACTTTAGGTTTCCCTTTATATATGACCAATTAAAGTGCCTTACTCTCTTTATAAATTCCATTTTCCATTCATAAAAATAAAATAAAGTGCCTTGCTCCAAATATTTCTATAAATTACATGTGAAATTTAGCATGTTCTAAATTATCATACAAGCACGACAGTGCATGTCACTAGGTGTTCGATGTTTTTAAACCATTATGGATGATTGTCTTGCTTGTGTGATAGTTTCTAAGTGTATTTTTGTGCTTATTCTAGCATTTCTTAAAGTCTCATATTTAAATTCTATCATTTGTATATGTTTCCAACTTTCCATATGTTTTAGTAATTTTAAAGGATTTCCACCGAAATTTCCAACCAATACTGAAACATTTCCGTTTTCGTGGCAGCCGAAACCGAAATTTAAAACCTTGCCACAACTCTAGAATGGCTTCAAGGGTAGCACGGAATGGATTCAATGTATGTTGGATGAATCATTAGAAGACCTGCTCAAGTGAAAACTTTCATATAATATTCGGGACTATGAGTCTCACTGAGGTTTTCTGATGGACCTATGAAATGTTTGACGGTTACTAGAGCATTACCCTGCATTCCATTGACTTGTTATTTTTTTTTAAATGGTACATTCCATTGACTTGTACTTAAATTATTAATGGACATTTGGAAGAATATGGCTATAATTTCACAATAGAGAGGAAATTTGATGTGAACAACCATTATGATCCATTAAAAAAAAAAAAACTTGATGTGGACATAGCATAGGTTTTGAGTAGGAATGTACTTTCTTGAGCCAATCATGAGGGTCACTGTTAATTGTAGACCTCAAGTAGGACTAGGCCCATGATGTACTAGGGACTGTTAGGTTAGAAAAAAGACAAAAAACTGCATGATACACAGGTTAATTTCCAACTATTAGCATCTGAACCTTTCATCACTCTACATACTATTCGATGAAAGGTAATTATGGTGATATCATCAAACCATGTTGTAAAAAGGAGGGATCAACCTACCACGCTGTCAGTAGAAACACCCAATATTTCTGTGTTTATCTTCTCAAAATCTGCATGCCGGTCACTAAAAGCAGTTATCTCTGCAAAAGGAGAAAAAGTTTAAGAATGTGTTTTTTTCAACTCAGATTGGTATTAACACGAGGGATAGGACTCAAGCTTACCAGTGGGACAAACAAACGTAAAATCCAGTGGATAGAAAAAAAGAATCACATATTTCTTCCCAATATAATCAGAGAGCTTAACCTGTGACAAAGAACTCTCGATTAGCATTAAGAGTACACATTAGGCATTAGCCTTATCAACCAGAATGAAATTTCAAATCCAACTTTTTGGGATGTACCAACAGGTTCAGTTTGTTCCATATTCAATTTAGGATTTGATTTGTAAACAACAAATTAAAATCAGACATGTGCGACATTAGTGGCATACTATATAGTACGCCTTATAGAATTTGTAAAGAATCACATATAGTACGACATTAGTGAGATGTGCGACATTAGTGGCATACTATATAGGATTTGATTTGTAGAGAATCACATATTTCTTCCCAAAATCGTAAGTGCATTAGTGGAATACTATATAGTACGCCTTATATAATTATATTTATATGATTTGCATATGAAATGTGGTGTATGTACTATGCATAAATATTAATATGAATTGCAAGGGAAATGTGGTGTATACTGAGTTATCAGACATGTGCGACATTGCATGTCCCTAGGTGTCCGATGTTATTAAGCATTTATGGATGGTTGTCTTTCTTATGTGAAGATTTCTAAGTGTGCACTTATGCTTATTCTAGCATTTACTGAAGTTTCATCTAAAATTCTATCATTTGCATGTTTCCATACCTTTCTGTGATTTTACATGATTTTCACCAAATTTTCCAACTGAAATGAAACATTTCCCTTTCCGTGGCAACCAAAACCAAAATTTGGGTGAGATGCCGGATGTTCGATGCTTTTTTTACTTGGTTTCTTTTCTCTAAATAGTGGCGTTTGCCCTTTGTTTTATTTTATTTTTATTGTTTTGAAAGATGAAGATCAGAATGGCGACAAGGACCAAGATGGCCCTACAACAGTAACATCTGATACAACCCCATTAATCTATAGGGAAAGAACCACATACGGCAAGACTGTCTCGAAATGCTCTGGATTTTAGCAAATCTCCACATGCTCTTAGATTTGTTAGAAACATGTAGATTGGATTTTGCCCACCCTTTTTTTTTTGAATGGCGTTGCACAAACACATTCACCAATTTTGCCCTCTGTTTTTGTTTTCATAAAATTTACATAATCAAAAAATGGTACAAAATTTTATTAGAAGCTTTTGCAATTCCCAATCTTTTACAAGCTTTTGCGCTCTCAATGAGAAGAGTGGTTAATAAAGGGAGGGTTGACATAATTCCTCAAAGAAAATGTCTAGTTTATTAATAATGGCATTTAGCAGCCCTCTTTACCTTTTTCCAAATTGAAAAATGGAAGTTAACATAAGCCTACAAACCACAATTTACGAGTACTTATGACAGAGATAATTTCTACAGAATATATAGGATCTCCAACACTGGAGACCAACAAACCAAATCTTCTCTGGTTTTTACATAAAACAATGTGTCAAACTAATCATAGAGGGAAAGATATATCAATCTTGGAGAGCACCAGGCCGTATAAGTAAACCTTCGGGTACAGACCCAAATTACCTAAATTCACTTATTTTGCCAAGCTACATTTGATCAGCTTATAAATTGCAGAAATGAGAAAACATGTAAGCCATTATTTTCCTTGTGTTTCTAACACTACCATAGTTGATAATGAAACTTTCTGAATAGAATTTCATCATGCATACATCTAGATTCTAGACATAAGCTTGTGTATATGTATGTATGTATTATACAATCCCTTACCCCTATATTAGTACAAAATATCAAATGTTTCAAATTCTGACTGACTTTTGGATGAGTGATTCTACATGTAGTACTAAAGTGTCAAAATTTTATTTTTTCAAGAATGAGAAAAATAAATAAAACAGTGAGAAATAATTGGGCGATTCTAGATGTACCATATGGGTGATGATAAAATATCCACGATACTACTAAGAAGTAATGAACAGTAAAAGTTTTCATCAGGTGATGGTGTACACGATTAATCACTTGAAGTTCGAACATGCACAGTGATATAGTGAGATGGCAAGTGAGAAACCCGTGATTTTGCAAAGACGAGATAAGGTCAATTTTACAAAAGAAAATAAAATGAGAAGGAATATATCATCTTTTTCTATCAAGAGAGAGAGAGAGAGAGAGAGAGAGAGAGAGAGAGAGAGAGAGAGAGAGCGTGTGTGTGTCATATTTTTTACTTCATAGAAATCTCATTTGCATTCTCTTGATTGCAGATGAATGTGCAATATAGTCAGTGTTAAGGGCCACTTAAAAGCTGTTTACCTTGATGAACTCCTGATCAAAAACTGCCTCAGCTTCAAAATCAGGTGCCGGGTTCCCAACCAATGGAAGGCTCTGTGTAACAACAAAGAAAAAAAGAAAGAAAGAAATGAAGACATAAATCAGACACTTGAAGGAAAACCATCGAAACTTTAAAGAACACCATTAACAGAACCATGAATGGTTTGAGATAAATTACAATTTGTGGTGTTGAGAGTGCCTGTTCTCTTTGGATATCTATGTGCAGCCATATTGACCGCAAACCAAGTTCCCTTCATTTAGTCATTTAGCTATGAAAAACATGGAAATCAATCGTTCAATGAACCTTTAGAGTTGTTGTTATCGAGCGAGATCAACACTACCATATGGAAAAACTAGGGAGCCAAAAGTGGAATTCTTAGGAGGTGTTGGAATCATGGCTTGGAAAGTGGAAGATATAATAGCTCTGCAGAAAGAGCAGGGGAACTGAGCTATTTGACGATATAACTGCTAAATAGCTCCTTCAAATAGGTTGGCAGCTTGATTCGGGCATTGGACCCCGCATGGACCACGGAACCCATGGAAGCACCTCCAAATGGTTTGATAACATTGAGTAAACAATAGAGAGAAACCAGGTCACATCAGAATATCTGAGGTCTTCCATGATGATAGAAATAACCCTGCTATGGTTTTATGGAGAATCATCATGTGGTGGAGGGGAAGTTGCTTCAACTTTTATGTCAGCCATGCTTGGGCTCCTGATTTGGATTGAGGTCACTGTCTGAAACTCCCCGCATCAATCATTGACTTATCTAAGCCAACTCTGTTTAACGTTGGCCGAAGTTCTCATCCAAGTCCTTTTTAAAGTGATATTCCGAGTCCTAGTTTTGCCTCCCAAGTCAGTCAAAAACTCCTTTGACTAATCCGAGATATTTAATAATTGACTTCATCAATCTTTGACTCACCCAAGTCGAATCCCTTTTACCCTGGTTGATTTCTCGTCCGAGGCCTACTAACTGAGACTGGCCCCCTTAATGTCAAAAGAAAGAAAATGATTACTATATCAGTATTCAGTACATATCGAGTACGGCCTAAGCCATATTGGGCTTTGGATGTGGACACTGAAAAGCATGAGCAGTTCATCATCCAAATGTGTTTGTATACATCATTACTAGTTGAATTGAGGAAGAAGATATATTTTGTGTGTGATGCTTTTTCATTGTGACCACACAAAATAAAATATTTTTGCAGGAAGAAACAATTTTTCGATGAGACATTTCTCATTCCAAACAGGTACAATATGTTCATTTATACAATATCTCTTCTTTCAAACATTAAGTTTTACACTTATTATGATTTCTTTGTAAGTTTTAATTTTTTTAACAATGGTTAGATGTAGTTACCACTTACCAGAGTAGTTAATATTGAATCATCCTTATGTATCCCCTATCAGAAGGCAACACTGATACACATTAATCTTCTTGGTCATCTATGTACTATGTTTCCATACTCCTTGAAATTGCCAAACCTCTTTGAAGACAGTTGTATTCTCAGATAATTTTGCAAACTCACGTCTGTGATGGATGTGGTTGCTATTTATATTAAGTGGATAATTTTCGAGTATTGGCTTGATCATGGAATAATTTTTCAATTGCAGTCCAAGTTTCACGGGCGGTTAGAGATTGATAAGGTTTAAGGATCTGTTTAAGAACATCAGTCGAGAGAGTATCAGAGTAGCATTAAGCCAAGAAACAACACGATCATCAATGCGTTTCCATTGACTGTAATCAGGGTTTACAACTGGTATACCATAATCGGAGAGAATTGTAGGAGGGGAAAGAGATGTTCCATTAACATGATGACTAATAAGAATACGAAGAAATATAGTTTGTCAGAGGATAAAATTTTTGTGGTCAAGATTAATAGGAACAAGAGATTTAATATTTGTTATATCAAAAACCAGATGTGGTTGTGAAATTGAAGAAGATGAAGAGATATTTTCAGAAGAATGAACAGTATGGTCTGTCGTTGGAATAGGGTCATGAAAAGTAAGCGGAATGTCAGAATCCATAATAGGAAGAAAGAAAATAAAATCGTTGAAGAAGAAGAGAAGCAATCTCGATTTTTTTTTTTTTGAGAGAGAGAAAATGGAAAGAAAATCTGCACCAAGGATCTATCTTGCGTCTGATACCATGAAGACAGTTGTATTTTCAGCTAATTTTGCAAACTCACATCTGTGATGGATGTGGTTGCTATTTATATTAAGTGGATAATTTTACAAGACAGTAATGCCCTTGGATAGGAGCAATATTACAATACGACAACAATCATAAATTTACATATGCTATTACTCTTTTCTCTGCATTGGATGGTTACCCACGTTTTTTCTATAACAGTTTTGAATTCGATCATTGATTTTGGTTTTCTCATTCTATCATTCTTGGCAAAGCAAACCCAGTAATATAGAGGGTGGCAAACAAATGAGGTCAATCTACCTATTGGGGGACAAATGGGGGGAGTGCTTCTATAATTACTATCACAAGTTAATTGTTTTTTCATCTCGACAGGTTAAAGGTTATATGGACAGAAAAAGCAATTACCAGTTTAATAGGCATGCCGAACATAGTGTCACTTACAAGCACAAGTATATGGTTTGGAAGCACTCATATAATGTTACGTGCCTCTATGCTCCCACTTGGGCTGGAATAAATTAGTTTAAATTTATTAGTTGGTAGGATTTGCTTTGTTGTTGTTTGGGATGTGTAGGAGTCTTAAAGATAAGGATTATCTAGATTAGGGATTTTCTACAAATAACTTGTACGTAGCCTTTCTTGAGGAATGAAGAAATTTATCCCCATATTGTGTTTTTGCACAAAGTAGGAACGACCCTTCCCTCGAAGTGGGTCAAGAGGTTGATCTTCCCTCTAAGAAGATCAAATCAGTTGTGAACCGATTCGGGTTTGTAACGTATAACATGTAACAACAATGGCGTTATAAATTGCTAAACATATAAGCTTTTTTTTGGATCTTCAATTCAGGATACATCCAGTGCAGCAATACTAGGAAAAACTAAGTTGAATAAGTGTTCTATGGCAACTAAATAATTGAGTTTCAAGGATAAATAGATGAAACTACCAAAAAAGACCGTTGAGTTGTAAGCCAAGACGCTCAGTTTCAAGCTAAGGTAAAATAAAATCCAAACCAGAAAAGGTTAATCCACCAACGAAAGCAAAAAATGATGGCGGGAAACAACACATTTCACCAAAAAATTACAATTATCAGATCTCTCCACAATACCCACCAAAAATAAACCCTGAGACTTAAACCCACGCAATCCAAAAAAAAAAAAAAAAAAACCTATATTCCTTTCAGAAATGAAACAAAACAGAACAGAACCAAGACCTGGGAATCGAATTCACTTACAGCCTTCACAGAAAAACTACTTCTCAAAGACTTGCACGCCGAGAACGGGCGAGTGGCGCGAGGATGAAAGGATTTCCTGAGGCCATCGAAGGTCTTGGGAATGGTTAGGGTTTGGGAGAAGGGCTTTGGAGGTGCTAGAGAAGCCGTGGGAGTTGCAGATATACAGGAAAGGATGGAGGGAGCTGATGAACAGGCCATGCCCACGTCTCTCTCTCTCTGAGATTGAGATGAGATCAGATGTGATGTGTGGATAAAGAGAGAGATAATTGTGGGTTTTCTTAGTAATCACAGAAGAGGTGCCACAGATTTCAGACAATTAGAGGTGATCCAAGAAACAGTGGTACTCTGTTGGTTGAACGGCATTGTCATGAGCTCGTGGGAATATCATTCCCATTACCACTAAAATGTAGGGGGTGCAACTTGGGTTCGATTTTGGCCCGGTCGGGTTGGCATTTCCTCGGGTCGGGTTGGGTTGGGTTGGGAAAGCCAACCCGATTTAATTTCGGGTTGGGTTAGGGTTGAGTCCTTGGCAACCCGACCCAACTTGAACCCAACCTAAGTCCTCTAATTTTATCTTGGTTTTCTTTGGATTATTGTTATTTTCTGTTTGGCCAAAGGTGAACCTGAACCCAACCCGACTCAACCCAACCTCCACCCCACCCCACGCTACCCTACCCCTACTTAACCTGATCTGATTTTGTGTTAGATGGGTTGGGTTAGGATTGAGAAATTTAAAGGTGGGTTAGGTAAGGGTTGACCATCCTCAACCCGAGGCTGGGGTTCCTTACTAGTCGATCAAGATTCCAAATACCCTTTCAAATACAAAAAGACTAGGGCTGCAACTCGGGTCGGGCGGGTCGGGTTTTGAAGAACCCAACCCTAGCCGAGAAATATCTCGGGTCGGGTAGGGTTTTTTTACGTTGACGCAATTTTTTTAAGGAAAACTCTTGTTTGGCAAGGCAACTCAACTCATAGAAGTAGAAAAACTCAAGCATAGCAAACTCTTTAGTGCATTAACTAAAACTAGTCCAAAGAGAATAAATTGATGCATTACCAAATGAAAATGATTATAATCATATGAGATAAACAACAAACTATTTAGTGCATTAACTATTTAGTTGAAACTTGAAACCCTAGAGCTAAAGGGGGGAAACAAACAGAAGATGGAAAGAGCCCCTGTGATTTCGTGCATACGTGAGTTTTACTTTTAAGTTTTCATTTTTAAAGTAACAAAGTTTTAGGAAAAAAAATACATACTATAACTTAAGTAACTCGGGTTGGGTCCCTTTAAACCCGGCTTGACCCGAGATTCATGCGGGCTTTTTGGATCGTAGACCCGGCTAGACCCGAAACCCGAGAAACATGAACCCAACCCAAGCTATTTTCAGGTCGGGTAAAACCCGACCCAAGTTACAGCCCTAGGTTTTTGTTATGCTTTCACATTTGATGGAGAAGGGATTGAAAGGCATAGTTCTCGCATTTGATTCCTTCAGCGGTGCAGTGGATATGACGTTAGAGTAGGGTTTCTTTTTTCATCTTTTGTTCTATATAAGATTCCATTAATTCTTTAAGTCATAAGAATTTGTAATTGCATGCTAATAAGCAATCATAGATGTCAATTTGATATGCTTCAGTAATCAATATTATATTAGACCAATTTAATTTGCATATATGTAGTTATTTAGTATATGATTATTATAATTTATTTCGTGTTTATTTGTTCAGGGAACTTGATCCAGAATGTGCCGAATATCGGAGTGATCAGCTTTACCAATCCGAAGGTTTGCATGCCCCCCTCTCTCTCTCTCTCTCACACACACACACACATCTACATATACAGGGCAATTCTACCCGAGTACTCATGCTATTTATTGTATGGTTTCTTCATCGTGAACATTTTTTATGAAAATATTGACAAATAGTTAGACATATGCTCAGGACTAACTTGCATTATTGGATATGAAGCCATGTAATTACTGCCCCACAACCCATTCCTCTCAACACATATCCATCCATATCACCCGATTTAGTTTCTTGAATACGGATCACATCTGGTTTTGTCCTTAGGAGTAATTGCTTAACCTGGGTCGTCTTCTCCAGGGACCCCTAATAGTCCATGATAGTATCTTCATGGTACACTTACTTTAGATCCCCCCCAGATGGGGATGATCTCTTCTTGCACGCTCCTTCCTTCTGGATTTGCTGGTTTCACTCCCTTCGTAATTGATTGTCGATTTTAATCTGCCCATCTCCCTAGCCGTTCTTTTGGAGATTTCCGTTCTTGAACCCTCTGATTGAATCAATCTCAACTCTTCTCTTTCTCCTGCGACCTGAATCATCCTCCTTAAGTTCTCAGTTAATCCTGAGAAAGATAAACAAAAATTCCTGCAAGTTTCCATAGTTTTCTGCACCATTGGGTTCATTCTCTCCTCTGCACAACTGTTCCACATCCTTACAAAATTCTCTTCAAAAAGAAGCTTTTCTTTAATTTCAGTCCCTATTGTATTATTGTTTTCCAATGCTTGACGTAGAGGAATTGATCTCTTACAAACCATCGGGCCTTTTCTATATCTATCATACGCAGCTCTCTTTTCTGGTTGATGCCTCCTTCCGTCTCACAGATCAGTTGGCCGTCATGGAAGTTTAATTGAGCTCGATTGCCCTGTTGGATTTTTTGACCTTACACCACCACCCATGACTTAGATATGCTCAATATTTTTCTTCAAATGAGGATTATTCATAAGTAAAATGGCGAAATTCGTATGAGCTCCAATGACAAACACAGTAATGGGACTAGCAGATACTGCATCTATCATGACTTGCTGTGCAGTAGGCTGGAGAAGAGGAGAATATTCTCTGTTCCTATGTGGAAGGAAGCCTCTTCGTATGCCATAATTAGTATATCTATCTAACAGTTCTCCAGGTCCTAAAGGAATAGCCTGTCTGTACCGACAACCTCCTACTGTTGAAATACCCTGTTCAATTAGTGGAAGATATCCACCAACATCTGGGAGTATAGTACCATCTGGTAATACTCCAACTGGAATGTCATCCCTATCTATCATATAAACAATGTCATATATTTGATTCACAGAATACCCAGAATTTGGCCATGCATTTGCATTGTTAGTAATAGCCTTCAAATCAAATTCTGATCTATTCTGCTTCAGAAGATACTAGAGACCGAAGAAATCATCCGTATCCAAAAGAATCCGGCACGGATCCGCCTCAATTTGAAGGCAGATAACCAAAACCAGTAGCAAAACCACTCTCCACATCAACATTGTTAAATTACCGTCCAAAATCACTATAAAACATTATTTTCTCCTCAAGATTCTTATCAATTTCGAATAGATCAATTTCGTATCAATTACGTCCACATGATGTAAAACATCAAGATCTGCCGACTCCTCTACCCCTGAGGAATAGGACTTAAGGCCTAAAGGTGGAGGTAGGTCGATCTCTCTGAGAACACATTGACTCGCCTCATTTTCAAGCAACGCCGGATGCCGGACAATCCCACTGGCAGTGAAGAACAAGACATGGGCGGGAAGCTAGACGCTACTTAGTAGAGAAGGAAAGACTTTCATATGCTAGATGACCTGAGAGCTGAGTGCTGCCCTCACCCTGCTGTGCTCAACAATAATCCCGAACGGAGAGCATCCTGGATGGACCTCAATCAACCATGGACTAAGAGAGGGTCACTTGTCCCACTATCAACTCTCTCTATTAACATATCATCCTTGTGTAGATGACATTTCAGCCCTGTTGGCAGGTGATGAATCTTATCACCGGCTGGATTGTACAGGCAGCTGGTAGAGGCGGAAGATAGAGAGGAAGATTCAAAAATGAAACACACATTCACTATTTTGCTATTGTGCGCCTCCTTCGACCCCAGCATTCTGTTAATCTCCAGGAAGAACTCCCCTCTCCACCAGGCTACACAGCTGGCTAAGCTATCCTCTTCATTTGGTCCTTCTACACCACTCTCCTTCCTCGTATTATTTTTCTTGATATTTATAGCGGTGATCCAGAAGCACACCTCGTCGACGAAGACCGGGAGCCCTACTCTCTCCGGAGTATTATCGGATGCCTGGATTAACACCAAGCCCCGCTCCTATCCATTACCCACATGGCATGAATCATCTGTTGCGAGAACTTTTCCGATTCTCCCCGCATGACACCGTTAGGTCTTGATACTTCCAGTACCATCGCCTCAGATCCTCCAGTAGCGAATCCGGGGCATTCAACCATTCTCTTCAGATTCTCTGAGATTACCCCAGATATTGTGATGATGACTTCTTTCAAACTCAATAGTTACTTTTTGCAAGAGAAAGAGAAGAGTGTAAAGTAGAGGGAAAAGATCGTCCCGTACCGACTCGTAAGAAAGAAAGAGTTGAGCTTATAAAGCTTCACTCTTTCTTCTTATTTGTTTAGGTGCACATGGGGTCTTAGCCGTGGGTCGAACCGCGGGACGGTGCAACGCACCGTCCGCGCACACGCACGCGCGGCGTGGGCAATGGGCTATAGGGCACTTTATTGGCGCTTTTTTAGGCGCACTTTGCACTTCGCACGCCGCATCGTAGCGAGGAGCGATTGGAGCCTTTAATTTTTCCAGATTTGATCTGGACCGTTGGATCTAGACGATTGTGGATCGGTCTAGTGGGTGGGCCGAATAGTTCATAGGCCCATCAAGCCCAAGCCCAGTGTCGAATAGTTCGATTGGGTTGGGCTTTGATTCGAGCACAACGGTCGGCCCAGTGCTCCAACGGTCAGTGGGTGCGATCCATTGGGTTGTGTCCCTTCCCCAACGGTCAAGGATCTAAGGGGTGCGATCTGTACCATAGATGGATCATCTAACGGTTAGATGGGAGGACGGGAATTTAAATATCCCAACAGTCTCTCTAGGATTGATCTGGTTCGTTGAATCGCGTATGGGCGCGATCTAACGGCCAGAATTCAAACCGATCTGGAAAGACTCTATACAGGGGTGCTTTTCACACTGAAAAGTCACCAGTGGCTCTATAAAAGTTGCAGAACCCGGCCATTTCAAGGTAGAATCGAATTTACCCATTTCTGGACAAATTCTTAATACTTCCAGTGCATTATACTCTCTTTCTTGCTCCCACCAAAATTCATTTTACTAAACTATTTTCTTATTGTTTATCTAATTACTGTTATACTGCAGTAACAGAAATTAGACTGATTCTCTCAGGCTTGTAAGATTCTAAGGGCATTTTGGATTTGACTCCGCTTGTGCATAGCGTCGTCAAATTAGTAGGACATTCCTACTGGCTTCATTGTATCTTGGAGGCAGTTCGCGGATCCCCTTTGCACACTTCTAGTGGGGGCGAAATCTGTCTTAAGGAAAGCGATTTCGCGCCTTGAAGCAAACTAGTTACTGCTTTTTTCTTTCCAACAGATACATAATTATTTCTCTAACAGTTTATACACCGCCAGCTTGATCCCTTGGCTTTCTTTGCTTGCTAACCATCCTTTTAAATTCGACATAGATCTAGACCAGCTTTCTCGAAGTTTATACTTTATACCACGTATCTCTCTTCACTTCTGGAATCGATCACAACGAACGACAATAACCTATGGGATTTCTAGAGTGTCATCTACCACTTCTTGTTCCTTTTTCACTGGGGTTAGGGGCTTGTTCGACGTCCAGTATTTCCGTTTCTTTCTCTGGATGATTTTGGAGCTCATGGGGAGGGACATTCTTGCTTCTGCTCAGCTGATTTCTCAAAGATATTACCACACTCGGATCAACCCTTGACCAAACTTTGTGTCATTTCTAACACCAAGATCTTTTACGAAAGTTGTTGAATGTTAACCCTAATGCGTTTTCGGCTCTCCTATTGTTTCTAGATCTCAAAGATATTACCACACTCGGAGGAAGCAATGCTTCTGATGGTTTTTGGGTTAAGGCCCCCCATGACCTTGACACTCCTACAAATTAGTACTCGTGTTCTCTTCCATTCTCAGCACTGGGCCTTAGCATTGAAGTTTGGGAAGAAGTGTTTATGAGGAAAGGTACTCATCTTTCTTTTTTTTGCGCCCCCCGCGGAAGACTAGTCACCACTAAAACTACTGCTTTTAATGCTATAAGATATTCACTTACGATTGTTGGTTTTAGTTTTGTGCTGTGGATTAGTAATATGATGTGGTTAGTTTGTTGGTAGGTTACTTCGCAATGTTGAAGGCATGGTTGATCGGATGTGGAGCTACTGTGAAAAATTAATTAGTCACAAATATGTTTTTTGAATATGATTTCCATCCCCTATGTTGTATTTTCTAGGGTTGTCAATGGACCCAGAAGGTCTTAATGTACAGGAGATTTGGGCACATTAGTTGGGTCTGATCGTGTCCATTTCATCCATATCCTAAGCTTTGATATAAATGAATGGTGGTAATGTACAAAATAGCCATCATATTTTCTTACATTTAGTTCATCATATTTTCCATTCCCTAAGCCCTAACTTGCATACAACCTATGTGGCTGCTTCGTCATGCAACAGCCAAAATGCCTTCTGCGATGCTCCTATCTAGTGTAAAAATCGAGCTTGTTGTCTGGCAAATCCCTAGATAAAATGGCTTATGGAAATCCCTGGTTTTGATCTTTGATTCAGACAATGTACAAACAGCGTATAAAGTGTATTTTAAAAACAAAATCATTTGCGCCCACATTATTAAAACATCAACACTGTTCATTTGTTGGCCCTCGCCCATAAAATCGATCTTCTGCATGGGATGATCCTAACCCTCCGATATGCAGACTGACAACACCATATATAAACCTCTATAGATCAAAGTGCTGGGATCATCCAACATAGCTGAATTTTGGGCAACGACCTATTCACATTGATACTGATTTCTGGGAATGGCCCATTTACGTTAGGCCACGGCAACTGAACGGTTTAGATCTTTGAACAAGGTAGGTCCAACTCTATTTTTAAAAAAAATACTTGCATCTATGTACGGACATCGTATAACACGTATTTATTAACAATTTCATTGAAGCCCACCTTTGCAAAGATCCAAACCGTTCGTTTGTTAGGCCCCAATGTAAATAGACTTTCGCCTAAAACATTCTCCATAGGATGATCCCAACTCTTCGATCAATAGAGGTTCATCTATAGTGTTGTCCGTCTACATATCAAAGGGTTAGGATCATCCTATAGAGATGATTTTATGGGCAAGCCCTGTTTAAAAATACACTGTCATGTGCATACAGTGGTGGTTGCATGTGTTTTTGAAGAAAAACACTACGGTGAGGCCCACCTTGTATCTGTACTTTTTAATTGTTGTCCCCAACGAGAGTGTGTCGGGGGTGGGGGGATCTAAATTCCGTTCAGAATGTTGATCAGGAAGTCACAAACCCGCTGTCCAAAAATCAACTAAATCGGACCACGGATCAACCTCCGATTGTCGGTTTAATCAATGTTGTGGGACGAGATAGACTAGACTTATGAGATGGGATCAGATCGATTCATGTGAGCATGTGACCTGTGGTGATGAGATAGGGATAGATAGTATCCATCTCACTCCAGCTCCAACCAAAATTTATTTTCTAGTATAATTGCAGCACTTCGAATTGAACATTTCAAGAGAGAGCCTGCGGGACTTCGCATCCCCTGCGAATTTCCCCTCCTCTTTCCTCTATTGTGTGTAGTCTTCGGTTACAAAAGATTAGGGCTGCACTTGGAGATATGCTTTAAGTATAAAAAGACCATAATGTCTCTCTAATTTAAATAATATTCTAAATAAGCCGTTATTGGGATGGACTTAAGGTCTGAAAATATAAAAACCACGGGTGGGCTCAACACTCAAGCAAGTAATATAGTATTACCCTACCTGAGTCTAAGCATGCCAAAAACAGAAAGGCTAAAGCATGCTAATCGAGTAAAGTGGAATAAATGTTGAGGCATAAAACATATATCCCCACTTACAAAAGTGTTATCTTTTTCATTCTGCTCGCAGTTAAACAGTGCAAAAGGGCCTGCTGAGAATGGTTTTTGAACACAAGCATAGTTAAACTCAGATTGGATAGCCACATCTCTTACAGGAAAAAGAAAAGTTGTATAAAACCCACTGGTCGAATTTCAAAAATCAGGAAAAAAATTTCTTGAATATGGCAAATTTTTTCTTAATGTTTTTAAGTTTAAAAATCTTTATCCAAGGTGAAATCGGAGGGTGAGGTCTGCATTTTTCATCAAATGGGATATTATTAGGATGTTGGGTCTGATTTGAATGATCATATTGTTAAATAATGATAACATAATATTTAGTTTACGGTGACCTATGCAGGCCGAGTGAGAAAATATAAGTCGGTAGCCTTGCAAGGGGGTATACAATGGCTTACATTGATAACTCATTATTTTTTCTTATTTCTTAATAAAAATGTAAAAGTTAGAAGAAACTTTAATATTTTTCCCACGGATCCGAATGGCAAGCGTTTACATTGAAATTGGAGTTTTAATTTTAATTCACACCCAACAAAAAAGAAAGAAAGTATGTTTAACGGGCCGACAAAGAATTGTATAGACCAAACCGCACATGTGATGGAACACAACATAAATAGGTTGTGCCCCAAAAATCATTTCCATAGGCTGATCCTAGCCCTTCAATCTATAGAGGTTTCCATAATTCCTCTTCAATCGGATGGTTAAGATCACCCTATAGATTTTTCATTAAAAAAGCATAAAGGAGGGGGGTTAGATTGAAATTACGTGGCTTTAATGGGTGCCTTCGTTAAAAAGCATAAAGGAGGGGGTAGGATTGAAAATATGTGGGTTGACGGTGCATTTGTTTAAAAAAGTCAAAAAAAGTGATGTGTAATTCTCATAGAATTTTTAAAAAATTCAAAAAATTCTCTTCTACTATATAGTAGATAGATATATATGAGGGAGAATGGTTTCTACACACAAGTGTAGATAAGTTATCTACACACTAGCTTAAAATACAGTGGAGGCCCACATTGTTTGGGTGATCCAAACCATTCATTTGATTGGCCCTCACATAGATGGGGTGTTCACAAAAAATCAGCTCCATAGGATCATCCTAACCCTTCGAACCGTAGAGGCAAAAAATGGACAGATTTGTGAAGGTTTATACACGTCCATTTGTCCTCCCAAATCGTAGGGTTGGGATGATCTTATGGAGCTGATTTTTTGTGGACACACTATCTATATGAGGACCAATCAAATGAATGGTTTGGATCACCTAAACAATACGCCCTTCACTGTATTTTAAGCTAGTGTGTAGATAACTTATCTACACGAGTGTGTAGAAACCTTCTCTCTCTCTCTCTCTCTCTCTCTCTCTCTCTATATATATATATATATATATATATATATATATATATATACACACACACTAGTAAGAAACCCCGTGCATCGTGCGATGCACGGGGGCGACAAAAAGATAAATGACAGATAAAAGAATGGGTTTAAAAGGGCCTTCCTGTTAAAATATGAGCAAGGAATTTGAGGAGACACATGCTCAAACCAAAAAAAACAGAAAACAAATTTGGCATAGCGATGAGCAAGTACGAAAAAAATCCAAAATCCAAATTCAAATTTGGAACACCAGCCATATTAAAGAAGAAAAAACATTGTCATAGATTCTGACATTAAGGAAAAAATGCACATACTTGTAACAATAGCTGAATCAAAAGAGTTAAACCGCTGAACATATTCGACATTACCAAAAAAATCCCCAAATTTGTAACAAAAGCATGATCAAAGAAGGATTCCAATGTTGGAATCCATTCAAGTCCAAGTTCATTGATTCAAACAACTCAAAAACCCACCATCAAATCTTAGAAGAACATAAATTCAAAACCCATTATAGAGTATCTGAAGACCCTATAATCATCACCAATCCGACCGGAAATTGAAGACCGAACAAAATTTCTGAACCTGTGGACGGGAAAACATTTGGGGTAGAAGGATTCATTTAGATGTGAACTCAACTGCAATATTCCAAAGGCACCCAAAGGTGGATATCCATGAATAGGACACATACATAGACCCAATAATGCAAAAAAAAAAACCAATCAAATAAAGATAAGGATACATGATATCTAAGGAAATACAAAATACAATGTTTGAATCTTTTTATTTCCCTTGGTAAATATTCAAATACTTCTCTCACTGGTAAGAAATTCATAACAATACCCTGAACATGCATTTTATGTACAGAGTTTCAGAAAGCAGATAGAATAATAAAAATTTTGAAGGGAAAATTAAGGTATAAAAGATGATGAGAGAGAATTAGGCCTGAGACCATGCCTTCTACAACAGCTTAATCTTGCACCAAGATATGCATCAATGTATCAGGATCGTAGAGAAAAGAAAAAGGTATTTCTACAGAGATGTAAGAATCTTCCTCTAGCAATCCCCCTCTCCATCCTACGGGTTCATGTAACTTTCTACAGAGATGTAAGGAAAAAACACATTAAGTAAAAGATGTAAAGAAGCATCAAATTAAAAAAGAAGAAGAAGAATATGTAATGCTATAAGAAATGGAGGACCACAAGCAGGGAAAAAAAGATATTTACCTATAGAGCACGCAATGGGTAGTGTAATGATATAAGAAAAAGACGGTAGAGCTTTCAAATCTTTCTATAGCTGTTAGATCCTTTAGAGCACACAAAGACAGTATGCAGAGAATTAAAAACGAAAAATGGTGGGAAGGGGAACCTCAAGGGTTTCTAACCTTAGAGATGGGAAGTCACCAAAGACTAACCAACCACTTTCAAAGGTGTAAATCTGCTTCATGCATGTGTGCATCACACAAAAAGCCCATCTCTCCATTTGCTGCAGTGAAAAGAAAGCAAGAACCATGTATTGATAAATTTAAAAAATCACAAGTTTTGACAAAAGCAGCAGCAAAAATGAAAATGAAAATGTTAATAAGTCATCAACAAATTAAATGAGACAGAAGCTTTACAGAGGAAGAAGCTATCACCATCTCAATAACCCAAATAGAAAGGAAATTTGCTGCAGTGGAAAAGAAAACCCTGCAAAAAAAAAAAGACGTAAGAAGAAGAATAAAATGAAATCGAAGCCGAGAGATATAGAGCTACAGCGATGCCGGGATGAGGGTTTTCTCCAGACTGATTTTAACGTGTGAAGCAATTTTAAGAGAGATGGGGAGGTACCAAGACAAAGAAAGTTAGATAGAAAAAGGAGACGGAGAACAAAACCCTAACTCTGTATTCAGCTTCTCGCCGAGTCAACACGCAAAAAGAAAGAAGGGACATCTGCTGTGCTTGGAGAGATGGATGGCAAGATTTGCGGATATACCTTGAGGTGAAAGCTATTGAATGGGCAAAAATACCCTATCAAAGGGCGATTTTACCTTATATGGAAGGATATCTGGGAGGGCAGTAATGGTAAATATAAAAATACTCCACGTGTTAAATCCACTGAGTTTCCAAATAAATCCAAAATTTTCTTGCTTTTCTCTTCTGCTATATAGTGTGGAGAGAGAGAGAGAGAGAGACGCGTGGACATATAAAACGCCTCTTTTCTGTCGAATGCACAAACGACAAAGAAACTTGGATTGCCAAACTTTTTTCAATAACAAGACAACATTTACCTAACAACTTTTTTCAATAACCCAACAGTTTTTTCATTAAATTTTATCTTAAAACATGTTCAAATACTCTAACTCGATCGAGGGGGCTAGCTTGCACAATCACGTTAATCCTATTCTAAGTTCATGGTCAAATCAATTTTTTTAAAGAAAATCAATGTTTGGAAACCAGGAAAATTGTGGAAATGTTTGGAAAAGGAAAATTCTTCTACATAAAAAATTAGCCCAAAATAAAATTTTCGGATTGCAGGATTTTCTTGGAAATGTTTGGAGAAGGAAATTGGAAATGTTTGGAGGAGGAAAACCTTTCAACATTCAGAAAGGAAATGATTGAAACATTTGGGAGAGAGAAAATGATCGATAAATTATTTTAGATTTAATCGAATATTTTAGATTTAGAGGTTTGGAATTTTGATAGTTAAAAGAGTATTTTTCTCTTACCATGAAAAATAATTTGTCGTTTAGGATTTCTGGTTGGTTTGGAATACTCCATCTCCATTAGCTGCTTTTTCACCCAAATCCTATGGTCATTTTCGAGTCAGAGGAGAACATCCTATAAACCACAGGCATCGAAATTGGCTGCGTAAACTGATCTGGACTGTCCTTTTCTTGGGTCTTTTCTTATAAGCAAGGCAGAGAGAATAGAGGGCTCCATTCATGCAATCCAAGCATGAATATTACATTCGCTCTTCTTGAAATCTGCATGGAATTTGCCTGAATAGAGAAGCGGGTTCAGAGAAGGGGACGCAGCGAAGGAGGCCACATCTATCATAATATGAATGGCCACCCACCGTGCAATGCACGGGATGCTACCCAAAAAGTGTGCTTTAAATCTGTTTGAGAAAAAAAATGAAGAAGATGCATTGGTAAAATGTTGGCAAAAAGATGGAAGCCGAAAAAAAATTCAGAATGTGGCTGAAAAATGGAGAGGGGATCATTGTTGGAACCATTGAGATCCCTAATCATTTGGTGAAATACCATAAAGAACAGATTGAAGACATCTTTTTATCACCTTACCTGAGCTTAACGTAGGGACCAGTCAAATAATCATCAAGACAATAACAGAATGACAAAGATTGAAGTGGTTCTGAAAATATAAGCTTAACTACATACATTGTTTTGCTTTATAATTTCATCTCTGCTTGGCTCAAAAATGAATAAATGATTCAATCATTCATGACATGAATCATTAATAGAACATTCAGAAATACGGATCATTCATGACATAAATATTCAAAGCAGCATTTGCAGTAAATTCTCTGAAAAAAAAAGGATATAGATCCAAATGCCATGAAAAGCTCAAAAAAGTCATGAATTTGATCACAATTATGAGAAAAAGGTGTCGATGAATGATTGGAAATAGCGATCCAAAGCCCAAGATCAACTATTTGTGGGAGGGGTGGACTTTTGAAAGAATGACAGCAAATGGCCAAATAAAAATGCTATGCATACATGAAATAAACATGCTTGTACTTTTTTGTTTCCTATAAAGCCTAAGATCAACTATCTGCCGGAGCGGGTGGACTATTATTAAAGACCATTAAATTTACATTCAAGAATCAATTGCCAATGCAAAGAACTCTCTATCTACTTTTTGGAACATCAAAACTCATGTCCGAGACAAAATCTTCGAATGGGAACTGTCATCACATATCAAATCAACACTTTCGTCTACAAAGATAAATATGAAAAAATTATCAAAACACCCATCCATTGTGTAATAAAATAAAAAGCTACCATCCATAGTAACATAAAGAGAAGATACCCATGAGGATTTGCAAGACTGAAAAGGAATTGGGGAGGAACATACCTTGGGGGAAGCAGCACCCTATACCTTGGGAGAAGCAGCACCCTCCTCGCTCAACTCTTGCTGAATGCTGAGGCTCAAGTATTTCTGAGACAATGGAGATATCAATTCCATTCAGCTACAATACTCTGCTAATTTTTTTTAAATATGCAATTAAGGGTCCGTTTCTCTTGATGTAAAATGGACGTAAAAGAAATGTTATGCCCATTTATTAGTGTAAAAAATGTGCGCAAAATTTGGTTTTTACGCCCATTTTGCGTCGAAAGAAATGGAGCCTAAAGACAGAATCTGTTGTGCCTGCTGCTACCAACTATTATGTTTTCAGGGTGCCAATTCAAATCCGCAATACCCACAGTTGAAAGCTACTCCACAGCTACACACAACCTTAAGAAGGTTGAATGTATCGCTTCGTAGGAGATGAAAACCGCGCTCCAGATCCTGATTCCAAGTATATTGTCAGGTTTGGACATTGAATTTCTACTTTATAAGCTGTGCAAATACAAATTTCGGTTCCTGAAATCACATAATCACAATAGAATGAAGCTGGTCTATGAAATCACATAACTGTACATGAGAATAGGTTTCTAGCAAAAATAGTTGGTTATGCAAATAGTGAAAGTACTAAAAGTATACTGGAATGCAACTAAAGTCAAGTATTTCACTTTTACACATGCAACTGAATGACTAATCCATATAAACAAACACCCAAGATTTCATGCGAAATTGTCATCCATTGAAGAAAGTAGGAAATTATCTCAGATTTCGTACAGGGACAAATACCTATAAAGCCTCTGTCCAAGTTAAAAAACCACCCAAGAACTTTATCCATTCAAGATGGTCAGATTACAGGAGACAAATACCCCTAAAGCCAATGTATTTCAAAACATTAGATAGGGAAAAGGCTTTGAGAGTATGAAACCCTAAATCCAAGAAGAAGCAGAAAATGCAACAAACCTACAAAGAATAAAATACTCAAAAAAATTAGAGAAATAGAAGCGGGAAATGAAGAAAAATACAAAAATCCCAATGTAAAAGAAAGCCAGGAAACCTAAGAAGAAGAGGAAACATTAGACAGGGAAAAGGCTTTGAGAGTATGAGACCCTAAATCCAAGAAGAAGCAGAAAATGCAACAAACCTACAAAGAATAAAATACCCAAAAAAATTAGAGAAATAGAAGTGGAAAATGAAGAAAAATACAAAAATCCCGATGTTCTAGAAGGAAGCCAGGAAACCTAAGAAGAAGAGGAAGAAGGGGGAAAGTAAGTAAGCCAAAAAACATCTCTCGGTTCATACCTTCGAACCATTGAACCTTCGAAATTTCCAGATTTCATACGGGATGAGGTTGCCCTAACAAACACAAGAAATGGGATTTTTTCATTGGCCTCAGGAAGAAACGGGTGGCCCAAAATCCCTGAAATTTCGGGAATGATATCCCTCGATTATAGAGAGAGAGAGAGAGAGAGAGAGAGAGAGAGAGAGATCTCGCCGAGAATGATATCAAGAGTTCTTGCTCTTTTTTCAAAATCTCACAAAGCTAGAGCCGAGATTTTATCCGTATCGCAAGACAGGTCTCCCACTTTTCTTTTCTTTTTGGCTGAGGAAGAAGGAGAGACCAACACGTGGGTGATTTTTCTTTTTTTTTAGACTTTTCCCTTTTTTCAACAATTCAGGAAATGCAAAAAATTGGCTGAGGAAGAAGAAGAGACCAACACGTGGGTGTCAACAGTAAAACTTCCTTCCCTCTTTATAGTAGTAGATATATATATATATATATATCATGCCATATTCAGGTGATAATCATATCAGTAAAATTTTCTAATGTTTTTTCTGGAATATTTTTACCTACAAAAAAACATTATCAAACCTAAGATAGAGTCTTTCAAGGAAAGAGTTTTCCAGGAAAAGTTTTTATCACGGTTCCAAAAGGCCATACAACCTTCTTTTTTCTCTAAATAAAACTCTTTTTAGGGATTTGCTAGGGACCATCGCAGAAGGCATTTCACGGGCCGGCTGTTGCATGAGAGAGCAACCACATTGCCTCACTTTTTGTCTTAGTCATTTAATTCATCCTATGTGGCTGCTCTCTCATGGAACAGCCATTCAACGAAATGCCCTCTTCGATTCACTAGCCGGGAATTTTTTTTCGCGATAAATTAGCTTCTCCAAGTGGTGAGAGAGGGAAAGGTAGATGGGAGAAGGAGAGAGTTGAGAGGGCATGAATGAGTAGAGGATGTGAAGTGGCTGAAAACCCAGGAGAAAGCCAATCATATTTTGAGTAGAGTTTTTTGTTTCTTGGTTTTCAAGCTTTTCCTACCCTCTCCTCACTCAGTCCCTTTCCTATTTATCCCTCTCCCACCCTCCCTCACCAGCGTTGTATCCTGGAGATAACCGACTGAGGTGAGGGAAATAATTTATCTTAAGGATTGTTGCCTGTACCACTCAACTCCTTTCAATTCCTTACATATTTGATTTGAGTTTCATTTACGAATTTGCAGATTACATAGAAGATTATTGACAGTAATTTCCACTTGGTTTTTTTTTTTTTTCGATGAATTGATCTACTTATCCCAAACTACACTATGTAGATGACTTGTACATTTTATCTTACAATAAACTTCCACTCTCTTTCAGGAAAAAAAAAAAAAAAAAAACCTTTGCCCATGCTATTTTCCTTCTATGCTATTTCCATCACCAACATACACGTTGAAGGGATTGAGCCTCTAGCTTTAGACTTCCACCATGAGGTTGGGGGTTCGATCCCAGCTTATCAACCAACAAAAAAAAAAACCTATCTGATTGATGTCCTGCATATGGATGGCTAAGGAAAAGTTGATAAAAAGGGAAAACCAAATGATCACGCAACGTCCACAAGTTATAGTTAGAATCACCCACCGAATTTCTAGGGTCACTACATACATAAAGTGAGGATCATAAGATAATAATGTGATTAGCTAGAAAGTAATTTTATTAATAAAGCTAGAAAAATAAGAGATTCCAACCATGATTTGAATTATTTAATCTCTAGGTGACCCAAAATGACAACAAGAAATATATGTTGCAGACACCATCAAAGCAAAGGGAATAAGTCTAGAATCTGTAGAAGTAAAAAATGAATCTCACAGACACATAACTTATCAGAGTATACGCCAATTAGCATGTAAACGTTTGGGACAAGTATAGGGTAGAAATAGAAATTTACTTGTCAGACCACCTTGCTCCACCTACACCTCAGGTGATAAATTGAGGTCAAATGGAACTGGTCGAGGGCGCACGGACCCGGCAGGGGATACGGACTGTGCTGCTCGTGGAGGGCGCAATGAGACATACCCAGCAGGGGATACGGACTGTGCTGCTAGTGCCTTCTTGGCTGGCCGACCTCATCGTGCCTTCTTCGCTGCCGGTCGTTCCTCCTCTTCCTCACAGCTAGATCTCTTTATACCATTAGAAAATTGTGCTTTAAGATACCTTGTGGTATTAAGGGCCTCCTCTTGCTGACATTCCAAAATTGATTAAAAAAAACTAGTATGTTCCAAAATTGATTAAAAAACTAGATAAAGAATACATGAAAAAACAAACAAACAAAACTACATACTTGTTTTTCCATTAAACAGAGATGTTTGAGTATAATTTCCGGAACGAATTGCTCATTGGGCAGCTGTTGACTATTCAAATCAAACAAAACCTTCTCCGGCAAGGTTGCCTTGTATTTCCGAACAAAGGAATTATCGAGTTGAATATCTTTATTGTCCAACCTGGAGAGAAGGGAAATGTTATTAGCACTAAAACATCTGATCTTGTAACAAAGTCAACACAAGAGAAGGTTGATTTAGGAAATATAGAAAAAGAAACCACCATGTAGGTCCAAAAACTGCAATCTGCCATAGTAGAGTACCACAGTCGAATTTCCAAATGCCAACAAAGATTTAATTGCAAATGATTTATAATATTGAAGAGCATCCAAGAGGTAACGAAAATCATTCGGAGACAATTAAAGGCAATTATGTGGAAAAAAGAGACAATTAAAACATATCCTTCAAATATAGTAGTAGAGTTGATTGCAAATGAAAAAGGCAATCCTAATATTGATGAGAATAAAGGAGATAAGCAATCATAAGATCACCAAAATCATGGATTCCAGACTGAAACCTGTCATTGGCAGACTAATCAGGTCCTCCCAATCCGCATTCATCAAGGGTATGCTGATTTTAAAAAAAATTAATGCTTACCCATGATCTTCTTTTTCTTAAAAGTAACGAAACGATTTTATTCCCACCGAAACCAAAAGCAGGGGACAAGATGTCTCACAGAATACAACCCGAAAATGATGGCCCACGGCCAGGAAGAAAATACAGAATTCAAAAAAAGAAAATCAAGTGGTGAACTTGGATTGGGTATAGTTTAAGATATGAGGTTCAGCAAGATTGGGTATGTTTACCCATGATCTTCTTCACAACTTCCATCGGAAAGGTAAATATGAAGAAGATGGAAGTTATGAAGAAGATCATGGGTAAACATACCCAATCTTGCTGAACCTCATATCTTAAACTATACCCAATCCGAGTTCACCACTTGATTTTCTTTTTTTGGATTCTGTATTTTCTTCCTGGCCGTGGGCCATCATTTTCGGGTTGTATTCTGCGGGACATATTGTCCCCTGCTGCTTTTGGTTTTTGGTGGGAACAAATTCGTTTCGTTACTTTTAAGAAAAAAAAGAAGATCATGGGTAAACATTATATTGTCTTGAATCAACCTACCCTTGATGAATGCGGATTGGGAGGGCCTGATTAGTTTGCCAATGACAGGTTTCAGTCTGGAATCCATGATTTTGGTGATATATTTCATTGTCTCCTGTATTCTCATCAATATTAGGATTGCCTTTTTCATTTGCAATCAACTCTACTACTATATTTGAAGGATATGTTTGAATTGCTTTAATTGTCTCTTTTTCCACATAATTGCCTTTAATTTTCTCCGGATGATTTTCGTTACCTCTTGGATGCTCTTCAATATTATAAATCATTTGCAATTAAATCTTTGTTGGCATTTGGAAATTCGACTGTGGTACTACTATGGCAGATTGCAGTTTTTTGACCCACATGGCTGTTTCTTTTTCTATAGTTCCTAAATCAACCTTCTCTTGTGTTGACTTTGTTACAAGATCAGATGTTTTAGTGCTAATAACATTTCCCATATCTCCAGGTTGGACAATAAAGATATTCAACTCTATGATTCGTTTGTTCGGAAATACAAGGCAACCTTGCCGGAGAAGGTTTTGTCTGATTTGAATAGTCAACAGCTGCCCAATGAGCAATTCGTTCCATAAATTATACTCAAACATCTTTGTTTAATGGAAAAACAAGTATGTAGTTTTGTTTGTTTGTTTTTTCATATATTCTTTATCTAGTTTTTTAATCTATTTTGGAACATACTAATTTTTTTTAATCAATTTTGGAATGTCAGCAAGAGAAGGCCCTTAATACCACAAGGTATATTAAAGCACAGTTTTCTAATGGTATAAAGAGATCTAGCTGTGAGGAAGAGGAGGAATGGCCGGCAACGAAGAAGGCACGACGAGGTCGGCCAGCCAAGAAGGCACATGCGGCATCAGCAGCACAGTCCGTATCCCCTACTGGGCATGTCCCATTGCGCCCTCTACGAGCAGCACAGTTCGTATCCTCTGCTGGGTCTGTGCGCCCTCGACCAGTTCCATATGACCTCAATTTATCACCTGAGGTGTAGGTGGAGCAAGGTGGTCTGACAAGTAATTCATTTCTATTTCTACCCTATACTTCTCCCAAACGTTTACTTGCTAATTGGCGCATACTCTGATAAGTGTCTGTGAGATTCATTTTTACTACTACAGATTCTAGACTTCTTCCCTTCGCTTAATTACTATGGGATTGATGGTGTCTGCAACATATATTTCTTGTTGCCATTTTGGGTCACCTAGAGATTAAATAATTCAAATCATGGTTGGAATCTCTTATTTTTCTAGCTTTATTAATAAAATTACTTTCTGGCTAATCACTTTATTATCTTATGATCCTCACTTTATGTATGTAGTGACTCTAGAAATTCGGTGGGTGATTCTAACTATAACTTGCGGACGTTGCGTGATCATTTGTTTTTCCCCCTTCTATCAACTTTTCCTTAGACAAGCCACCTATTCTTTCGATGTTCATATTCTGCCTGGATATGGAAAGCTCTTTTCAGACACTTCAAGTGTCGATGAAGTCAGCCTTTGGGAAGAGGAAGGGTGGATCAGAAATCATTTCAAAGGGAGCGGTCAAATTGCCATTGCAATTAGAATTGCCTTTAAAGCTGCAATCTATCATATCTGGGTGGAGTGTGATGCTAGTCTTTGAAAGAATCCAGCAAAACAAGTAAACTGACTTCATGTTAGTGATGCAAATTGTTAAAGATAGACTCGTTTTTTCTAAAGTTGGACGATACTCATAGCCACTAATCCAAATTGCAGCCTTCTCACCAAAGACCCAACTCCCAATCCTTGCATTTGGGGAAAACCTGAACCAGGGAAGATTAACACGGATGCATCCCTCAACGGATCTCCAGCTGCCATTGGAGGGATTCTCCGAGACACTGGATGCAAGATTATAGGCCTCTCCTCCCTGGACAACGACCCCCAAGAAATATGAATTGGAAGGGAAAACAATCTATCAAGGAACCCTCCTTGCCAAGAGCAAAGATGCGAATTGGATTTGGGTGGAGTCAGACTCCCTTCTCGCCGTCAACATATTAAATGGCAAGCAGAAATGCTCGTGGAGACTCTTAGAAACTCTATCGGCCCTCAAAAGCACTCTCGCCAGCTTCCAAAGTTGGAAGATTACACACATCTGGAGAGAGGGAAACCAAGCCGCTGACTACTTATCGAAACCGAATCGCCCTCGTAAAGGGGGAGGATATCCCTCTTCATCAAATCCCCTCGCCTCTTTTAGATATTGTATCTCACAACTCTCTCGGAGACAACTATTATCGGACGTAAATTTCCTTATTTTTCTCTTATATATACACTGGTTGGGGTCCCGCCAAACCCCACATTATTTACCAAAAAAAAAAAGCATGGTTGTGCTGAAAGCATTAGCCTCAAAAAATTATATCAAGAAAGTAATTTCTTGATATAAAATATTTTTTGTCAAGAAAATACTCTCTCTGATGAAATCTCATCCATCAAACATACGGGAAAGAGAAAATTTCTATCAAAAAATTATATCAAGAAAGTAATTTTTGGATTGAAAAAAAAAATGCTATTAAAAAGGTCAATGAGAGAGGGGTTCACTAACAACTGTTGGATGATGTGTCATGTGAAAGTACAGTGGGGCTCCCTTCTTAAGATGATCCAAGCCATTCATTTGATTTGATGGGCCACAACTCAATAAGATGGATTCTATAATGTGCAGTCTAATCAAAGGATTATCATCATCCTATAGAGATTATATACAAGGGACAACCTGGTTACGTTATGCCCATCAAATGAATGTGTTGGGAAAGTTGCTTATTTCCCATGGACGTTGGGGAGACAGAAATAGAAACTCTTCTGTCTAGGTTTTTGCTAAAACCTATGTATAAAAGAGGTTTGATTTTTTATTTTTTTTTTGAAGAAAAGGAATGAATGGCGAGGGTGTTCTCTCCGGTGTGTCTGCCAAGAGGAAAGACAAGGGGAGAGAGAGAAAAGAGAAAGGGAAAGAGGGAGAAGGTAGGTTTCACCTTTGGGTTTCTTCCTAGTTCCCCTTGGGGTTTTTCTTGTGGTTTTCTCTTGTGTGTTTTCTCTTGGGTTACGCTCATGTGTGTACGGTCTTGGGTTTGAGAAGCAAGGAACGTGTTGCGGGTTTTGGGTGAAATCCATTGTAATCCTTGTATATTGTTTTTTCTCATAGTGGAAGATCATGTTTCTTGGCCGTGGCAGTAGGCTTGGCCGAATCACGTAAATTCTTGGTGTTCATCTTGTGGCTTGCAGATGTTAATTTTACTTTTCGTTTAATTTGTGCACGATCGAATTGATTTGCCCGTGGATTTTCTCAATAAGTGGTATCGGAGCCGTGGTCGGAGCAATCGACGAGGCCGGTTGAGTGATCGTGGGTGTTGTGGTTGGATCGTGGTTAGAGCGATCTTTGGGAGTGGAAAGATTGTCAAGAAAGATTCTTGTTCAAGGTGAAGCTAGTGCAAAGTAATCCCACTCAATTCAACATCGACAGATTTGACGGAAAGGGCAGTTTCACCCTATGTCAGGGTGAAGGGCATCCTAGTTCAACCATTAAAAAAAAGGGGGGATTGGCTAAGGCGTTGAAAGGAAATGATGCAAAGACGGAAAAGATGACGAATGCTGAGTGGGAAGACATAGAGTCAAAGGCGATCAGCATGATTCGACTATGTCCGGTAGATAGCGTTATGTTCAACGTTATGCAAGAAGAAGATGCGCCTAAGTTATGGGAGAAGTTGGAAAAGCTTTACATGTCAAAAAAGCTTAGCCAACCGCTTGTATCTGAAGCGGCAATTGTACGTGCTGAAGATGTAGGAAGGCGGGAATCTTTTGGAACACATCACGGTGTTCAATGGGCTTATGGATCAGTTCCACAAGGTTGATGAAAAGGTTGAAGGAAGAAGACAAGGCTCTATTACTTCTTCACTTCCAAATTCGTATGACAACCTGGTGGCGACTTTGTGGTATGGTAAGGATACAATAAAGTTAGAGGAAGTCACGGCATCACTCTTGGCGAATGAGAAGTGGAAGAAACCTGTTCTTGGTGGACATGAAGAGCATGAGATGGTTGTTCATGGTGGGAATCAAAGAGGAAGGTCGTCTGACAGGGGATCAGGAAAAGGCAAGTCAAGATCCAAGGTTGGCGGAAAGGGTGTGCAATGTTACTGTTGCAAGGAATATGGCCACATCAAGCAGGGTTGTCCAAAGCGAGCTGACCGGGTGGACAATGGTGCTACAAATGTTGTGGTGGCGGTAACGGATGAATAGAGTGAAGTGTATGGTGATGTTCTCAGTCTCCACTAGGGGTGGACATGGTTCGGTTCGGTTCGGTTTTGGGCTCAACCCAGAACCGAACCATATATATTCGGTTCTCTGAAATTGGAACCAGAACCGAACCATATATGTATGGAACCGAACCGAACCAGAACCATATATAATCGGTTCAGTTCAGTTCGGTTCTGGGTTTACCCAACCTTCACCAATGGCCCTGTTTAGTGTTTATATATGAATAATGAATTACACTTGGTTATTCTATTCAACATGGGACAAAGACAATGTGGGCTCCCTCGATACAAGGAAGAAACAGAATAAAAATAAAATCAAGTTCAACATGAAATTCGAGCCTTAAGTAGCCAGCTGATTTTCTTGATCAACAAGATGTCGTCCAGAAAATCACAGCACGTATAAACCCAACAAACAAAAAGTGAAAGACAAGATGGAAAACAAATAATGGCAGGGCAATCTTTGCACCTGAGTCATCCCCATCGTCATCAACAATGTTACAATGGGGATCAGCTGGTTTCTTAGAGACAGAGTGCTACAAACTCTTTTTGATTTTTCTAAAAGCAAATCCATAAGTTGGTTATTCTACATACAGCATCAAAAGAGCTCTGCCAGTATTAGAGATGTAGGGTTCACATTCAGAAGGTTCCTTGAAAACCCATTTGTGACACTTATCAGAAGCAACCTTCCCCATCAACCTGTTCAATCAAACAATGGTAAGAAATACAAAACCATCATATAAAATCTCTTTTTTATTTATCATTCTCATTTAAAAAAACAACAAAAAAGTGCTTCTAAAATGGAACTTGGGAAAAAAAAAGATTAGAAAAGAAAACACCTACCCACCCTTCTCCGTAATTATACAGCTGAATGGACATTTTGCTGAAGGCCTTTCTGACTGGATCCTCACCATCAATCTCTTCCAAGCACTCTGCTACCCATGGACAACAAAACCCATCTTCCCACATCAACATCCTACAAAACCCAAAACCCCAAACCCAAAAAAACAAAAACAAAACCTCATTAAAAACCCATATCTTTGTTTAATTCCAACAACCCTTTTCTTTACTTGAAACTTCAATTTTTCAAGATAAGATCACACTCACAAGCTTCCATTGTCATCACCAACCTTGCAGCCATTTCCACCTCTAGACCTCCTAAAAAATCAAACACATGAGCAGAAAGGGTTAGAAAAAAGAAGAAAATAGAGAGTTCTGAAAAGCCAAAAACCCCTCTTCTCTCTCGCTCTTTCCTTTCTTTCTTCGAATCGACTGAAGAGAGAACAAGGGTTAGAAAAAAGAAGAAAATAGAGAGAGAGAGGGATAAAACCCGAGAGAGAGAGAGAGAGAGAGAGAGAGGAAGAAGATGGAGAGGAGAATCATACCTTGCGGGCTTGCGGTTTGCAGAGAGCGTCGGAGACTCGGAGCGAGAGAGTCGGAGAGAAGGAGAAGCGAGAAACGGCGAGAGAACGAGAGAGACAGAGAGAAGGAGGGAGCGGCGGCCGCGGGAGTGGAGCTGTGGAGAAAAGAAAACTAGGGTTTCTGGTTTGATTTGCGAATAAATATTTTCGTTTTTTAACTTTTTAGTTTTAAGTTAAAACTTATAAGTTATAGGGGGTGAATTAAAATGGGAGTGGGGTGATTTTATCAAATGAGGGGTGGCACTTAAGGTGAGGTCGGTTCTCGGTTCGGTTCTCGGTTCCGGAATCCCAAACCCAGAACCGAACCGAATTTGCACCGGTTCCCAGATTTCTGAACCGGAACCGAACCATATACATATGGAACCGAACCGAACCGAACCATATGTGCCGGTTCGGTTCAGTTCGGTTCCTCGGTTCGAACCGGAACTATGTCCACCCCTAGTCTCCACAGGTAATCTATTAAGAACAAATATCCCATCCCCCTGATTGCATATTTGCTTGATCAATTGGGAGGAGCAAGGTGGTTTTCTAAGCTAGACCTACGGTCTGGTTATTACCAAGTGCGGATTGCCAAGGGAGACGAGCCTAAAACAACCTGTGTGACAAGATATGGCGCCTTCGAATTCTTGGTCATGCCATTTGGCCTTACAAATGCCCCTGCAACCTTTTGCACTTTGATGAACGGTTTGTTCCATGACTTTCTAGACAAGTTTGTGGTAGTGTATCTTGATGACATCGTGGTGTACAACAATATCTTTGAAGAACATGTAGAGCACTTGAAAAAAGTTCTTGATGTACTCCGAAGCAACCAGCTCTATGTGAAATTGGAGAAGTGTTCCTTTGCTCAAGAACGAATCATGTTTCTCGGTCATGAAGTTGGTGGAGGAGGAATTCGCATGGATAGCGAGAAAGTTCGTGCCATTGAAGACTGGCAGGTTCCAACCAAGGTGGGTGAGCTTAGATCTTTCCTTGGGCTTGTGAACTACTATCGAAGATTCATATCGGGATATTCTAGTCGAGCTTCACCCTAAATAGACCTACTGAAGAAGGACCGCCCTTGGTCATGGTCCGAGAAGTGTGACAAAGCCTTCAAAGACTTGAAGAGTGCGGTGATGGAGAAACCTGTGTTGCAATTGCCAAACCATGCCTTATCCTTTGAGGTCCAGACTGATGCCTCTGATTATGCTATAGGGGGTGTACTCATGCAGGACGGACACCCCATTGCTTATGAAAGCCGCAAACTCAATGATACTGAACGACGGTACACGGTGCAGGAAAAGGAGATGACAGCTATAGTGCACTGCCTACGGGTCTGGAGGCACTACCTCCTTGGCTCCAAGTTTGTGGTGAAGACAGATAATGTAGCCACAAGTTATTTTCATACCCAAAGAAAACTATCGCCAAAATAGGCACGTTGGCAAGACTTCTTGGCAGAATTCGACATGATACTTGAGTCAAGCCAGGCCGCTCTAATCAAGTTGCAAATGCCCTAAGCCGAAAGGCAGAGTTGGCCACGATGAAACTAGAAGAACAAGCCTCCATGTCCCAATTAAAGAGCAATCTACGTGACTGTATTAGCGAAGGGCTTGAGAAAGACCCCTTTGATAAAGCCTTAATTCCACTTGTGAAGGAAGGAAAAGCGCGACGTTTCTGGATCCAAGAAGGCCTCCTTGTCACAAAGCGAAGCTGATTGTACATCCCGGGGAGACCTAAGGAAGGAGCTTCTTAGGGAATGCCATGATACTCTATGGGCCGGGCACCCCGGGATACACCGCACCATTGCCTTGTTGGAACGGAGCTATTACTGGCCCAGAATGAGGGACGATGTGGAAGAATACGTCTGAACATGCCTCACATGCCAACAGGATAATGTGGAAAGAAATAAGCCATTCGGACTCTTGGACCCATTGCTAGTGCCAAAGGGACCTTATTAGAGTGTTTCCCTTGACTTTATTGTTAATCTACCTAAGGTGGGACAGCTTGGCTCCATCTTAGTGGTTGTGGATAGATTCTCCAAGTATGCAACGTTCATCCCAGCACCCCAGCATTGCAATGCAGAGGAAGCAGCTAGGCTATTCTTCAGTCATGTTGTGAAGTATTGGGGAGTACCTCAAAACATTGTCAGTGATAGAGACCCAAGGTTTACGAGCCGTTTATGGACGAAAGTTTTTAAGTTGTTGGGGACGAAACTGAACTTCTCTACCAGTCTACATCCTCAAGCTGATCGACAAACGGAAAGAATCAATGCCCTTCTTGAAGAATATCTGAGACACTTTGTTTCTGCCAATCAGAGGAATTGGGTCCACTTCCTCGATGTGGCCCAGTTCTGCTGCAATTTGCAAAGGAGTTTTGCATCCAACCAGAGCACATTCGAGCTGGCAACTGGTCGACAACCTTCTACGCCTCATTCCATTGCGGCCAGCTATACAGGGAGCAGTCCCCCTGCCTATCATATGACCAAAGAGTGGCACACAAATGCAGATATCGCCAGAGCTTACTTGGAGAAAGCATCTAGAAGGATGAAGAAGTGGGCAGATCAAAATAGAAAGCCAGAGAACTTCAAAGTTGGAGACTTAGTGTTGGTGTTACTCAAGCTCAACCCAAGCCAACTCAAATTCACTTGCAAGGTACACAAAGGCTTGGTTCGCAAATATGAGGGCCCCTTTCCTATCCTTGAACGAGTCGGAAAAGTCTCCTTTCGGGTCCAACTCCCTTCCTGGCTGAAGATCCATCATGTCTTCCATGCAAGTTGTTTAAAGCCATATCGAGCGGATAACGAAGATAGTAGCAGGAACACATCAGTCCGCGAGGAACTGCATGCAACTTCCTTCACACGAGAAGTTGAGGGCATCATGGCTGAACGCATCGTGCCGCGGGGGACTTCTCGAAAGCAAACAACGGAGTACCTCGTGAAGTGGAAAGCTCTACCAGAATCAGAAGCCAGCTGGGAACCCAAGGAAAAGCTCCTCCTAACAGAAGATCAAGCACGGGTTTACATGGATGTAATGTCAACGAGGGCGTCGATGTAATTGGGTGGGGGAGTGTCACGGGGCCATTTCGTCTAGCGCTGTTCGCATGGCCTATGGCCCGTGACTTGGTCTATCAATGTAATATGTAAGAGTCATGCCAATGTACATGTTGTAGTGGGGATGTAGTCGGTATTACATCCGAAATGTACATCGTCTCGTTGCGTCTTGAGAAATTGTCATTTATAGCACCTTTGGTTGCCACTCGCCGCTAAGTGCGTAGGTTGCTAAAGCTCTTTACCCTGAGAGCTTGGTTGGCCATCGAGTGGTGCATTGCTAGTGCATATCCTAGCAGGGATTCCATTCTAGTCAACGGGTGATCGGGGACCATTAGGAGTAGTAGTCCTTTTGGCTTTAGTCCTATTGTAACTTGTTCAAGACTCAGCAATAAAGATCAGCATTTGCCTATTCGTGTGCCCCATTATTTTGTGCTTGCTTGTAAACTTAGCATTTTTCCTTCTGCTTGTTTTGTAGGTTTGATCCTCACAACCTTGCGAGGCTTACTTGCTTGTGAGACAACGCAAGTGCCGCACGGACTTTGCTCCCAAACCGAAGGTCCGTGACACTAGGCCCATGATGTACTAGGGACTGTTAGGTTAGAAAAAGCCAATAAATTGCATGATACACAAGTTGATTTCCAATAATTAGCATCTGAATCTTTCATCACTCAACATACTATTCGATGAAAGGTAATTATGGTGATATCATCAAACCATGTTTAAAAAAAAGGAGGGATCAACCTACCACGCTGTCAGTAGAAACACCCAATATTTCTGTGTTTAACTTCTCAAAATCTGCATGCCGGTCACTAAAAGCAGTTATCTCTGCAAAAGGAGAAAAAGTTTTAAGAATGTGATTCTTTCGACTCAGATTGGTATTAACACATGAGGGATACGCCGCAAGCTTACCGGTGGGACAAACAAACATAAAATCCAGTGGATGCAAAAAAAAGAATCACATATTTCGTCCCAATATAATCAGAGAGTCTAACCTGTGACAAAGAACACACATAAGCCTTATCAACCAGAATGAAATTTCAAATCCAACATTTTGGGATGTACCAAGAGGTTCAGTTTGTTCCATATTCAATTTAGGATTTGATTTGGAAACAACAAATTATAATCACCATGTATACCGAAACTGAAATGCATACCAAAACCAAATTATAATTAGCAGGAATACCAACAAGTTCCGAAATGTCCCCGTTTCTGTCCCCACCGAAACAATACCGAAACCGAAACACATACAAAGCCCAAAATCGTAAGTGCATTAGTGGTATACTATATAGTATGCCTTATATAATTATATTTATATGATTTGCATATGAAATGTGGTGAATGTATTCTCAACTCAACTCAACAAAGCCTTTGTCCCAGGCTAGTTGAGGTCGGCTAAATGAATCCTTTAGAAAAAAAAATTCATGAAAAGAAAAAAAAATTCATGAATAAGAAAAAAAATTTCATGAATAAAAAAATTTTCATGAATATTTACATGAATCGCATGTTCCTAGGTGTATGTATTATGTATAAAAATTTACATGAATCGCAAGGGAAATGTGGTGTATACTGAATTATCAGACGTGTGCGATATCGCATGTTCCTAGGTGTCCGATGTTATTAAGCACTTATGGATGGTCGTCTTTCTTATGTGAAGATTTCTAAGTGTGTATTTATGCTAATTCTAGCATTTACTGAAGTTTCATCTAAAATTCTATCATTTGCATGTTTCCATACCTTTCCATGATTTTACATGATTTCCACCAAAATTTCCAACTGAAACAAAACATTTACCTTTCCATGGCAACCAAAACTAAAACTGAAACCAAGCCAGATGTTTGATGCTTTTTTTTACTTGGTTTCTTTTCTCTATATAGTGCCGCTATCAAAACAAGGACGGTTGACATAATTCCCCAAAGAAAATGTCTAGTTTATTAATAATGGCATTTAGCAGCCCTCTTTACCTTTTTCCAAATTGAAAAATGGAAGTTAACATAAGACTAAAAACCACAATTTACAAGTGCTTATGACAGAGACAATTTCTACAGAATATATATGATCTCCAACACTGGAGACCAACAAACCAAATCTTCTCTGGTTTTTACATAAAACAATGTGTCAAACTAATCATAGAGAGAAAGATATATCAATCTTGGAGAGCACCAGGCCACATAAGTAAACCTTCGGGTACAGACCCAAATTACCTAAATTCACTTATTTTGCCAAGCAACATTTGATCAGCTTATAAATTGCAGAAATGAAAAAACATGTAAGCCATTATTTTCCTTGTGTTTCTAACATTACCATAGTTGATAATGAAACTTTCTGAATGGAATTTCATCATGCATACATCTAGATTCTAGACATATGCTTGTGTATATGTATGTATATATCTATTATACAATCCCTTACCCCTATATTAGTATAAAATATCAAATGTTTCAAATTCTGACTGACTTTTGGAAGAGTGATTCTACATGCAGTACTAAAGTGTCAAAAATTTATTTGTTTAAGAATGAGAAAAATAAATAAAACAGTGACAAATAATTGGGCGATTCTAGATGTACCATATGGGTGATAATAAAATATACATGATAATACTAAGAAGTCGTGAACAGTAAAAGTTTTCATCAGGTGATGGTGTACGCGATTAATCACTTGAAGTTCGAACATGTACAGTGATATAGTGAGATGGCAAGTGAGAAACCCATGATTTTGTAGAGACGAGATAAGGTCAATTTTATAAAAGATAATAAAATGAGAAGGAATACATCATATTTTTCTATCAAGAGAGAGAGAGAGGGAGAGAGTCTGTGTTTGTGTCATATTTTTACTTCATAGAAATCTCATTTGCATTCTCTTGATTGCAGATGAATGGGCAATATAGTCACTGTTAAGGGCCACTTAAAAGTTGTTTACCTTGATGAACTCCTGATCAAAAACTGCCTCAGCTTCAAAATCAGGTGCCGGGTTCCCAACCAATGGAAGGCTCTGTGCAAGGACAAAGAAAGAAAGAAAGAAATGATGACCTAAATCAGATGCTTGAAGGAAAACCATCGAAACTTTAAAGAACGCCATTAACAAAACCATGAATGGTTTATAACAGAATGGTTTATACCATATAAGCACCTCTTGAGATAAATTACAATTTGTGATGTTAAGAGTGTCTGTTCTCTTTGGATATCTATGTACAGCCATATTGACTGCAAACCAAGTTCCCTTCATTTAGTCATTTAGCTATGAAAAACATGGAAATCAATACAATGAACCTTTGGAGTTGTTGTTATCGAGCTAGATCAACACTACCATATGGAAAAACTTGGGAGCCAAATAGTGGAATTCTTAGGAGGTGTTGGAATCATGGCTTGGAAAGTGGAAGAAAGAATAGCGCTGCAGAAAGAGCGGGGGAACCGAGCTATTTGATGATATAACTGCTAAATAGCTCCTTCTAACTGGTTGGCAGCTTGATTCGGACATTGGACCCCCATGGACCATGGATCCCGTGGAATCACCTCCAAATGGTTTGATAACATCTAGTAAACAATATAGAGAAACCATGGTCACATCAGAGTATCTGAGGTCTTCCATGATGATAGAAATAACCCCTATGGTTTTATGGAGAATCATCATGTGGTGGAGGGGAGGTTGCTTCCAACTTTTATGTCAGCCATGCTTGGGCTCCTGATTTGGATTGAGGCCACTGTCTGAAAACTCCCCACATCAATCATTGACTTATCTAAGCCAACTCTGTTTAACCTTGGCCAAAGTTCTCATCCAAGCCCTTTTTTTTAATGATATGCCGAGTCCTAGTTTTGCCTACCAAATCAGTCAAAAACTCCTTTGACTAATCCAAGATATTTAACAATTGACTTCATCAATCTTTGACTCACGCAAGTCGAATCCCGTCTACGCTGGTTGAGTTCTCGTCCGAGGCCTACTAACTGAGACTGGCCCCCTTAATGTCAAAAGAACGAAAATGATTACGATATCAGTATTCAGTACATATCGAGTACGGCCTTAAGCCATATTGGGCTTTGGATGTGGACACTGAAAAGCATGAGCAGTTCATCATCCAAATGCGTCTGTATAAATCATTACTAGTTGAATTGAGGAATAAGATGTATTTTGTGTGTGATGCTTTTTCATTGTGACCACACAAAATAAAATATTTTTGCAGGAAGAAACAGTTTTTCGATGAGACATTTCTCATTCCAAACAGGTACAATATGTTCATTTATACAATATTTCTTCTTTCAAACATTTAATTTTATACTTATTATGTTTTTTTGTAAGTTTTTTATTTTTTAACAACGGTTAGAAGTAGTTAATATTGAATCATCCTTATGTATACCCTATCAGAAGGCAACACTGATACACATTAATCTTCTGGGTCGTCTATGTACCATGTTTCCATAATCCTTGACATTGCCAAACCTCTTTTCCCCGCATTGGATGGTTACCCACATTTTCTATGACAGTTTTAAATTCGATCATTGAATTTTGGTTTTCTCATTCTATCACTCTTGGCGAAGCAAACCCAGTAATAAAAAGGGTGGCAAACGAAAATGCTGGCGGGAAACAACACATTTCACCAAGAAATTACAATTATCAGATCTCTCCACAATACCCACCAAAAATAAACCCTGAGACTTAAACCCACGCAATCCAAAAAAAAAACCTATATTCCTTTCAGAAATGAAACAAAACAAAACAGACCCAAGACCTGGGAATCGAATGCACTTACAACCTTCACAGAAAAACTCCTTCTCAAAGACTTGCACGCCTAGAACGGGCGAGTGGCGCGAGGATGAAAGGATTTCCTGAGGCCATCGAAGGTCTTGGGAATGGTTAGGGTTTGGGAGAAGATCTTTGGAGGTGCTAGAGAAGCCATGGGAGTTGCAGATATACAGGAAAGGATGGAGGGAGCTGATGAACAGGCCATGCCCTAGCTCGTGGGAATATCATTCCCCTTACCACTAAAATACACCGTTTGGATAGTGTAAGAGAGGGTTCATGATAAGCTGTTGTGTGCTGTCCAGACAGCATTTCTTGGATTTTAAGGAAGAAATCCAGGTTTTAGAAATCTCATAGAACATTACGATCTCCTGCTCTCTTGGTGTCCAAAAAAAAGAGAGCGAGAAAACATAAAAGGACGACTGGTCTCTTTTTTCTTTTTTTCTCTAATCTACAAATTTGAGGAAATCCAATACTCCAAAATCCGCCTATCCAAACGGCTATGGGTGGACATGGGTCGGGTCTAACCCGAAGAACCGAACCAGCCTATATGGTTCGGTTCGGTTCGGGTCTAGTCTTTGACGGTTCGGTTCGGTTCCGGTTCCAAATTTTGGGAACCGACATTAGCCGGTTCGGTTATGGGTTTGGAGTCTTGGAACCGAGAACTGAACCGGTTCACATATATATTAAATTATAAATACTAAAAAAAAAAAGCAAATATGAAAGCACAGTAATATTCCCTATATTCCCTCCCTGACGAATAAAATCACCCCCTTCACTCTTAACATCCCATAGATCTACTCCAATGCCTATTGTCTGATTGTGATAATGCTTACCGCTTACGTCCTAACCTTTGTTAAAATAATTATTATTCCTGTATGTAGAAGAATTAAGGCTAGCTTATCTATGTGTGCTATAGTGCTACTATGTTTTGGGAGATTCCATTGTAATTGTAGTCACTAAACAAAAAAAAAAAACAAATGAAAAAAAAATGGGTAAACCCATAACCAAACCGATATTGTTTGGTTCCGTGGAACCATGGTTCGGTTCTGGTTCCCAAATTTGGGAACCGACAAGGATCGGTTCGGTTCTGGGTTTGGGGTAGAACCGAACTGACCCGACCCATGTCCACCCCTACAAATGGCCCCTCAATGACTAAAATACCCTTCCTTCCAATCCCTCACTCGTCAAATAGAGTGATAATTGTGGGTTTTCTTACTAATAGCTCGTGGGAATATCATTCCCATTACGAATTTAGCCATAGACCCTCAACGACTAAAATACCCTTCCCTCCAATCCTCACCAGTCGATCAAGATTCCAAATACCCTTTCAAATACAAAAACGAAATCTCATTCGATCCATTGAGCCTTATCCCCAACAAATCGTCTCTCTCAGACATCAATCAACCCATAAAAACAAAAAAGAACAAAAGAACACCCCCCCTCTCTTACCCACATTCAAACAATGGAAGAACTCCTTCATCTCCACACCAATACCCTTCAAATCCACTCCCTCTCAAAACCCTATCTCCCACCTCCTCAACCTCCTCCTCTCTCTTCCCTCCCCAACTCAAAACCCCTCCCAAACCCTCGCCTCAACTTCTCCTCCAAAAAACCCCCCAAATTCTCCTCTCCCACCCCCCCTCAAATTGATCCCCACACCCAATTCCGTGACAAAATGCTCTACCTCGACTCCCTTGGCATTGACCTCTTCACCCTCGCCCAAAACCACCCTCCCATCGTCTCCTCCTCAATCGAAGACATCAAATCCACCGTCGATTTCATCCGCTCGATGGGTTTCTATCCGTCCGATCTCCGCCGCATCTGCGGCATGTGCCCTGAAATCCTCACTTCTGGTATCTCCACCTTACTCCCTGTCTTCACTTTCCTTCTCCGGGAGGCTAAAATCGACGGTTCTGATCTCCGCAAGGTCATCAATCGACGGCCCAGATTGCTCGCCTGCGACGTGGAAAAATGCCTGCGTCCCACACTCTACTTCCTCCAAATGCTCGGTATTGTGAAACAGCCCATTACTAATTCCAAAAGCTTAAGCTGTTATAAATGGTGTTATTTAATCATTTATACTTCAACACACCTTAGGGGGTTATGTTGGTATAGACGCCCACGCCATCACTTTGGTCTACTAAATGGGGTTAGAATGGTGTTATTTAATCATTTATACTTCTACACTCCCAAGGGGTTATGTTGGTATGTGGGCCCGCTCTATGGCTTTGGTCTACCTAACTGTGGTTCTGGTCGTGGGGTGAAACCACTTTAGGGTAGTACTAATGTTCTTTGGGTTGGCCGTGGAGTTTTAATATCAAGGAGTTGTTGGGTTTTGAACCCAGGACCTGTCATGAGGCAATAGCTCTGATACCATGTTAAACAACCAATTATTCCAAAAGCTTAAGCTTTTAAGCTTTTAGAGTTGGTGTTATTTGATCTTTGAATACTCCCCCTCACTTGTGGCACCACTTTTTCTGGGTTGGCCATATACATGGCACATGTTGCCCCTCTTTTGGGTTGGCTATGGATTTTTAAAAATTAAGGAGTTGTTGGGTTTTGGGACCAGGACTTGCCTTGAGATAATAGCAATAGCAATGATACCATGTGAAACAACCAATTACTCCAAAAGCTTAAGCTTTTAGAGTTGGTGTTATTTAATCATTTATACTTCAACAGGTATTACCGACGCTGGAAAACACGCCTCCCTCCTCTCTGGCAGCGTCGAGGAGAAATACATCCCGCGGATGGATTACCTCCAGAAGATTGGATTCTCCTACCGCGATTCTGTCTCCATGGTAAGGAGATTTCCTCAGCTTTTTTGTTACAGTATAAAAGACAATTTCGAGCCGAAATTCGATTACTTTGTGGTAGAGATGGGGAGGGAGTTGAAGGAGTTAAAGGAATTTCCGCAGTATTTTTCGTTTAGTTTGGAGAACAGGATAAAGCCGAGGCATCAAATGTGTGTAGAGAAGGGCGTGTGTTTTCCACTTCCAGTTATGTTGAAGATGAATGATGAGAAATTCCACAGTCGGTTGGAGGTATGCCTTAGCTCTTCGCCACCGTTGAGAACCTCCCCTTTGTGGTGTACTAATTTGGGTGATCAATTGGAATCTGTTTAAACTATTAAATTGATGTATTTGTTTTCCCACCAAGTTCAATTCTCAAAATTGCTTGTAAATTTTTTCCTCTGCGAGTAGGAATATTGGGAAATGTAAATTCTTCCTCTCAATCGATCAAGAGCGCTACAATTGACATCCCGTTTTTTTCTTTAGATTTGCGTAGTCGTAACTCTGTTGTTAATTGATGACCCAACTCTGGTGGGTGATTTGAGTTGAACCAGTGTTTCAAAATGTGAATGCGGGTCAACATGAGGCCAAAGCAAATCCTAGTCGACTCGGCACTACACGGTCGAGTACTCGGTTGACACGATTGAGTACTCGTTTGATGCGGTCACAACTCATGAGAGTCAAAGGAGTTTTGATTTTGTAGGGCTCGGAGGTAAAAGGGATTCGACTTGATGGAGTCCACGATGACATGGGGGAGTTTTGAAACTATGAGTTGAATGTCTAAAAGTTTGTCTAGATTTGGGAGGGTATTGCTAAAGACTTAATTGATTAGGAAGATGTTCATTTGCGTCGGTTCTAGCATGGTGCCATTTAGCTGCTGTCCAACTTCTATTTAAATTCATGGAGTCCATCAAATGCAGCTTAAACTTTTAGACTGTTTTCTCAGCTGGAGTGAGGTCAAACAGTGCTTTTCTCATCTCTAATTGGTGTGGGAAGAAGACTTATGTTTGCTTCTACTTTATTTGTATGATTAAGTTGCTGTATTCTGGTTGACAATTCATATTTGAAGGTTTTTTTTTGTGCCAGTTCTGTTCTAAAAACATATATGATGCGAATACAGGAAGTGAGGGCATTGGAAAACTTGAGAAAATCTTGTACAATGGCTGGTCTTCCTGGCAACGAGATATGGATCAACGTCTGGAATAGAGAACTGATACAGAGTGTGTTATGATCGTTTTTAATATAAATATTCTAAATAACAATTCGTTGGGTCAAGTGGGCTCATGCCTTCATGTTTAGCCGTTGAAAAATTTATTCGAGAAAGTGAAATTTATTTTGTTAATTGGATTGGGACTGGGAAAATTGTTTGGTTTTGAAGGGACTTCTTGTGATTGCAAGAGAAGAAAACTTGTTCTTATAAATAGCTCATTGGGTAGGAAATTATTTACAAGAAAGTGAATGCAGTTGACGTTGATGAACTAAGGGAATGTTCAACATATGATGTGTCGGGCTTGATTTCATGCTGCCTGTCTTGAGAAGAACTTGTAACTGTGCTGCATGGGAAGAAACCCTTCATTGGTTCTCTCAAGCTCAACTCTGATGGAAGTTCAATTGGGAACCTAGGACAGGTAGCATTAAGGGGTGTTTAGAGGCGAGGGAAGGAACTCAATTCAGCCTTTTTCATTTCCTATTGAAAGCAATGACTAAATGAAGCAGAGGTTTGATCACTCCTGGAATAGTTTTCATTCTGCATATCGTTCTTGGATCAGTTTGTTGTGTAAGGCAACTGTCTCAGTTTTATTTTGTGGGAATTCAAGAAGTGTCCAGGACATGGATATTAGCATGTATCACTGATGGTATGTTAGATTTGTCTAGTGGGAGTTGTATATTCTTTAGCCCTATATTATGTGAGGTTAGCCTACTTTCCTGATATTGAAGGAGCTTATATGTCATAGTGTTTTCATTTACATACTCTGAAAATACTTGTTTAAATTCCCGTTACATTGTTGTCATCTTCAGGGGTATAAGGGGCCACAGAAACACAAACTCAAGGCTAAACGTTTTTTTCTAATTTATTATTACTTCCTATGTTACTACCGTTCCAACTTTTTCGCTGTTGTCTTATATAATGTACTAATTCAGACAATTGACAATTTAAATTGTCCACCAGCCAACCAAAGTCTTTACAACAGATTTAGTTGCGCTTTGGCATCTGGGCTCATGATGATGACTTGAAGCTATATTTAGAAGTTTGTATTGTCATGGACTCACAGCTGACATATATCAAGTCATTTTGAGCAAATAAATTAGTGCACAACATCAACTATCTTCTGATGAAACACTGTGGATGCCATTTCAAGACGGTACTTAAAGAAGCTTAGTGGAATATTTTGGAAGGGTCCAGTAAAGCATAATGTTCAGTTGCCCCCATCACTTTGTTTCTTAAGCTGGATTCCTTAACCCATAATCTCAAGGTTGTGTCTATCGGATCCCAACCGCTAGGACACAAGCTCAAGCCCTCTAAAAGCAGTAAAAAAGCTGATATACTTTCTCAATTTTCTAATATCCTTCTTGTCATAGGTCATAACTAATGAATTGGTTGCTACACCCAGTCTTCTTTTGTTTTTAAGCCGCATGTTTTTTGTATTCTTTTCATTACATTTATGCTACTCATATATTGTCCTTCTGCACTCGGATACTTATCATGGCGTAAAGAAATTCACATTACTGAGCATGCTTCACACGGCTGCCATGACTGTTGGAAAAAAATATGCATCTTTCTTAGTAGTTTTGGATATTTTCTATATATAACTAAATACAAAATGAAAAATTGATCAAATTGATCATAAGAGTTACAAAAGAGCCAAAAAGTCCCCAATTTGAAACTGTTCCCTTATAACTAACTCAACTCTGTTAGACAATTTTAGATATGTTATATATTCCATTATATTTCTCATATTGCTTTTCATAGAACATGTGAGGTAGGCGAAATAGAGGCTTTAGGGACAGATGACAAAAGATAGACAGCATGAATATAGGATGTATATATGGTGTAGGCTGCTTAGCATTTTGGAATTTATTTGAGGTTACAGGTGGAGAGAATTTCTCTCTTTATAATGAAATTTTATATTCATAACTAATTGAACTCAATCTTTTAGTATTGCAATTTATCGTTGAGGACATGCTTGAAATATTGGGTTTTTGGAGTCCCTTTTTATACACCCACTGTTTTGTTTTTTTTTCTATTTCTTTAGGTTTCTTGCTTAGAATTCATTTGGCAATGTGAAGTGCTGCTATTGCATGCCCTACAATGCCCGTCCCCTCTTTCTTTGTCCAATATTTCTCTAAGCTATATACCAAGGATCATAACTGTAGAGCCAAACTTGGGGGCTTGGAGTTTAAACAACTTAGACAGGAGCAAGGTGAGATGGCTGGAAAGTGATTTTGATGATGAGATATGAGATACTATATTTAGCATGAAGAAAGACAAAGGTCTTGGCCAGATGAATTCCCTATGGCTTTCTACTAGAAGTATTGGGAGTGATCAAAGAAGATCTATTGGCATTTATGTCAGAGTTCCAATGAAGAGGTGGAATGGGGAAGGAGATGACCCCTACATTCATTACCTTCATCCCAAAGAAAGAGGGGGGCTTGTAGCTGAAGGATTTTAGACCAATTAACCTCGCTCATAGCGTATACAAAATATTGGCAAAGTTGTTGGCGAGAAGAGTCAAAGGAGTAATGTGAGACATAATTTCTCAGTTTCAAGGAGCCTTTGTAAATGTCTGTCATATATTGGACGGAATTCTTATAGCCAGTGAAGTCATCGACTCCAGGAGGCGAGAAGGGAATCGTCGGCAAGATTGATATAGAAAAAGGCACACGACCACATAGAATGGAACTTTGTGGACTTTGTACAGGAAAGGATGGTTTTGGAGGGAAATGGAGATTTTGGATAAAATCTTGTTTATCTAGTCATCTTTCTCTATCTATGTGAATGGATACCTAGTCGACTTCTTCAACAGTTCAAAGGGTATCAGACAGGGCAGCCCTCTATCCCCACACCTTCTCATAATGGTGGTAGAGACACTAAGTTTACTCTTATTTAAGGTGGAAGAAAGGGGATTCATAAGAAGACTACAACTTAACAGAAATGTCCATCCACTATCTCATTTGCAGTTCGCAGATGATACACTTTCTTATGGAAGATCCACTTTACACTACATACTTCAAAGGGTTTTCAGCTATGATTTGGCTGACACTTTGAATTTATTGTGGACACGCGTGTCGTGTCGTGTCTGGCACGACATGCATGTCCCCACGTGTCGACACTCCTTTGGACACTTCTGAATGTACTATTAGAAGTGTCGAACTTAATGTGGGCATGAAGACACATTTGTGTACTGTGTCAAGTGGTACATTCTGTTTTATTATTGAATATTGTGTTTATCTTTTTATTATTAACTCCTCTTTAATTAATATTTGATGTTATATCCCCTCTCCTAAACCTAAAGCCCTAAACAAACTCTTATTCTAATATTATATTCAGTGTATCCTATTGGTCTCCCTTTCTCGGTGCATATTGGAGACTAAAGAGAATAGATTAAATTAATGAATGTGTTGTTTTTTTTTTTTTTTATCATCTTATGTCTGTTTTAGATTATAGTTGATTAATCCTAAGACTTATTAATTTGTTAAATGAATACCGTATTTATATTGTTGCAAATTATGATAGTAATCAGTTATGCGTGTATAGGTGTGTTATCATTTCTAAATTTTTAGGAGTTTCCATGTTTGACACCTCGTATCCGTGTCGAAACTCGACAGAAGAATCCATATCCACAAATCATGGTTTTATATACTTTCTATTTTAGCCGTGTCTGCATTTCTAAATTTTGGGATTTTGCTGGACATTGTCTTGGTCGACACTCGTCGCTCGTGTCCGTATCCACAAATCATAGGTTTTAATGTGGTTCGAAATGATGTCAGGACTGAAGATCAACTTCTCAAAAAGCATGATAGTCAGCATCAATATGTAGGGTGAAGAGGTGTAGGAGCATGCCATGAGACTTGGTTGTAAAAAGGAAGAGTGGCCAATTACCTATCTCGGGCTGCTTTTGAATCACAATATTCCATCAGCAGCCCTCTGAGATCCTATGATTGAAGGACTGGAGAGGGAATTGGCTACCATGGAAGAATCACTATCTATCTTTTCAAGTTAGAATCACCCTTATCAAGGCAGCACTTGTAAATCTTAAGGACACATCGTTCAATCTTTTAATGGACCAATTGGATTGTGGATCCACCTCGGCGTCACTTTGACTCTTAATTTTTTTCTCTAGTATTATCACCTTCCAGTTTCTTAAAATTTCAGCAACACTATATGAAGGTGCATGCTTGCGAGTCCTACACCAATGGATGATGTCAACCTTGATGTCGGGTGAAAATTTTCCAAGGCCCCTATTTTTGTCTTTGAAAATTTGGTTGATTCTCTCTTTCCATAGGTGCCAAATCATTGCATATCTAGTTTCCAACACATTGCTCGACCCACTTCCCCAAAGGGTCTCCCAATTCAATCCAAGAGGATGTTCTTAATGGATCTTTGGAGAGGATTTAAAAGTCCAAAGCTTTTAAAGATACACTTCCAAATGGGTCAATGGATCATTAGGTGGTCCCAGGATTCCTCACTTTGGTTGCAAAGCACGCACCAACTTGCAAGCCGAATTTTTCTTCTTTTCATACGGTCGTATGTATTGATATTGTTTGTTACCATTGTCCAAGCAAAAGCCACCACTTGGGGAGGGGCATGTGATTTTTAAATCCTACGATTCTTCCATGTTCATAGAACCCAACCTGTAAAAGGAAGATTAGACCGAGAATGAACCAAAAGTATCCAAGATCCACACTCTACGATCCGATGAGGAAAAAGAGCAACAACAATGATGGAGACGTGACAGAAGGGTAGAAAGACAAACTATTTTATTATCCTTAAGGTTACCTCTAAGCCTAATGGACCACACAATGCTCCCATCCCCTTACCCCATATAGTCCTTTCCCCCGTATAGTCTGTTACACAGTTGCCTCCCTATTGGTCGCTAACGGATATAAGCTTGAAAATGCATGATACAACAAGGACTCTCCTAGCCATGGGTCTACCCAAAACCAAACTAAAGTATCATACAAGGACCTAAACTCACAAATGGACTTCCTTGCATCCGAGCCTTTTCCTAAAGAAGTGTTTCTACTTTCCCCATCCCACCCAACCCTTCCCATATTTATGTCCATTAACTTGGTGCCATAGGGAATTTTTCTCCTCCCCAAATGTCCACTACCACTTTCCAAGTAGAGCCTTGTTCCTCAATTTGATTTTTCCCACTCTGAGACCTCCCTATTTCTTCAATCTGCATACTTCTTCCAATTCATCAGGTGCATTTTTGTTTGAAATTGAAGATGCAAGAGTGGGGACTTTCTGGAGAAGTTTTACTTTCGTCGTGGGATGCTTGGGTGTTGGGAGTCGTAGTCGTAGGATACATTATTTAACCTTAGCGGTAGAGCTTTAGCGATTTTTTAACTGCAGAGAACCAAAAAAATCGATAATGGTGTTCTTCAACACCAACCTGGCAAAAATTTGAGGTGATTTGCAACGAATTCTGAGAGTGAAGCAGAGTTCTCTTCTACTGCAGAGGTTATTTAACATAAGCTTCTCTTCTACTCTTTTTTTCTGGTTTAAAAAAACGGGAATGAGTTATTGATTTTTTTTTTTGAAGGGGAATATAATGAATGTATCTTTTTGAAATAAATACTTATAGCATGTTTGGCAACCATGAACATGAGGATGATTGATGTGTTTCGTATCCAAAACCCAAATCCAAATCCAAATACAAAAACATGAGGTATCCAAACTGGCCTAAATGCTCTTCCCAATCCTTCATATCAATAGTGTCACGGGCGTAATAATTGAGCAGCGGAATAACCCGTGCGGCACTCCAACATGCATGAATGCTAGGGCAAGACTTCAATCGTACAAGGCTCTGAAGGCCTTACACGCCAATACCCCTTGATGCTTTGGATGTGCACAGTCTCTAAGCTGTTCAACAAGCTGCTTGGCTCAGATCTTGACATGCACTACTGGATATCCACTCTCATGATCAGCCTGCATCATGAGTACATCGAACATCAGGCCTTGGAGCCCAATGCAAAGTCCATCGAGTACGAGGCATGACGATGCCACGCACCAATTCGTCAAGCACTGGGGCTTGGTTATTCAAGAAGCAAGATGCTTCATGGACTGATCCGCAAGGTGTACACCTCGCGAGGGCACCCGAAGTCGCCCCGGCATGAACTCATAGAAGACCTAGAGATTGGCCTGCCCACAAGATGTACTGCGGTGCAGGAGGCAAACAATATAGCTAGCCCCTTGCACCGGTCCGTACGCGCAATGCATGTGGGAACCCAACCTATCATGCACTGTCTTTGGCCCCCATCCTCGACTAAAGAAACTGCAGTATCCCTGTGGATAGCTCGCAGTCTGCACCCAAAGCTACCTTAGGGCATGCCTACGAGTTGTAGTATGATTTCCTGCTATGTGCGTCACATGCACAAGCAAATCCTCTTGCAACCCATGAGCAAACCGCCAAGGTTCCGGTCCACACCTGCTAGGCCTAACGGGGGAGGAGTCAACAGGTCATGGGGCCAACTCTCCCTATAGAGTTTGGCCAACCGACCCTCTAAACCAAGAGTGGCAACCAAATGTGTTATAAATGACGACTTATCAAGACGCAACGAGACGAGGTATGTTTGGATTTTAATACCGGTTGTGTTCTGAATTGTTCCCGTGACAATATTCTCTTCTGAGCTAACTTTGAATCTCAAAATACCCTCACTATCATTCCTTGATACAATGCAAAACCGAGGGGAAATGTTAGAAAGACTAAAAGACACTTATTTGGCACCAATTTTGCCTCTTTTATATGATCAGATCGGTTGATCCGAATTGAAACCATGTCTGGCCAAATGCCATTGAGAACAAATTGATGGGACGATCCTAATCTCTTGATCCATCAAGCCCCCATTCATCCCACCTGTCAAATCCACCATCATCAGATACTTAACCCCTTTTGAGTGGCAGACACGACACACTCACTATCATATAGCTATTGTTGCTGTTAGATGGCCGTTTTTCGTTTTTTCATCCTATCCAATCAGTTATTTTTTTCTTCCTTGTTGATAAGTGAGAGACTTATCTTATTATGCACAGTCCATTTTTTATAATGGCACTCCCCAATTTATTCAACACTTTCTGATTGGATATTGATACGTTTATCTTTTGGGAATTGCTAGGGACCATAGCAAAAGGCATTTCGCGGGCCGGCTGCTGCATGAGAGAGCAGCCACACAGGTTCACTTTTCAAAAGATTCACTATTCATGAAGTGGCTGCTATCTCATGCAACAGCCTGCCCGTGAAATGCCTTTCGTGATGGTCCCTAGCAAATCCCTAAAAATATATAATAGAAGGACAGACTGAGAGTATTAAGTCAATAAAATTTGGATATCGTTTCTCATTTATTTTCTGGGATTTGCTAGGCAATTTTGCGGGAAGCCATTTAACGGGTTACTTTTGCAGGAGAGAACTAGCATAAAGTCTCACTTTTTAACAAATTTTGTCTTATTCACTTAATTAATCCGAGGTTGGTTCTTTCCTGCAAAAGTGAGCTGTGAAATGGCTCTCCGCAAATTTGCCTAGCAAATCGCTTATTATTTACTTGTCAAAGGCATAACTATTATTCTCAAGTCCATAAACATGATGGCAAATTAGGGTGCGACTATCAATCTCTCCAACATTCGTTTGCTTGTCCTTCAAAATGGTCACACGACTTGGTTAGCCGTGACTCACAACCCATTTCAGCTCAGCCTTAGGAAATGTTTGTTTTGGATTTTGAGAAGCAATTGTTACTCCACTGATTTTAGACTCAAATTACACTCATCCGCTATGGCCGGTACGTCATTGAATCTAAACAAACCCCCGCTATATTTTGATCGCAAATGAAATGTCAGAACGAATTCCGTTTATCCAATTAAATGACACTATCACCCCGCCATAATAAAGACCGGACGTATTTGAATTCACCATCCGGAAGAAAATAAATACATCCGAACCGAAACCTAGGAGGCGTCGCACTAAACGTGCAACACGAGGACTTCCCAGGAGGTCACCCATCCTAGTACTACTCTTGCCCAAGCACGCTTAACTTCGGAGTTCTGATGAGATCCAGTGCATTTGTGTTGGTATGATCGCACACAGCATGCCCTCTCCATTCTCAAAGTAATAAAGAGTTTCCATTCGCATTGTCGTACGAAGTCCAATAATCCGTTTTTTCCCTCACAATCGGTTCTCAAATTCCAAATCAAACAGGGCCTTAGAGATGTCAAAATCAAGGGTGATTCTTTGAACCTGGGGCCCATCATTCTCTATCTTTTTCACTGACAAAAGTCAAGAGATGGGAAGCAACTGGAATCAGTGCACACCCTCCGTACATGTGGGTCCTAAACCGTCCATGTTGTGGCCCATCTAATGGACGGTTTGGATCATCCTACAGTGTGGCTATAAGGTCTTTCATCATATAAAACTCCCCTTATATAATGCGAATTATTTTTGGGACATGATATCAGCACTCACGTATGGCTCACACTATGAGGTGATCCAAACCGTCCATTAGATGGGCCACAGCCTAAATAGGTTGTGCACTATAGCCTAAATACCCCCACTGGGATGCGTGTTGCACTTCAAAATTCCACAAAACACCAACACCAAGCAGTAACTCATTTTCATAGGATGATCCTAGCCCTCCAATCTATAGAGGAACTGCATACTATGGAAACCTCTATAGATCGGAAGGTTGGAATCATCCTATGCAATGATTTTTGGGGAACAACCTATTTAAGTTCTGACCCATCAAATGGATGGCTTGGATCATCCTATGTTGTGGGCCATACAACACTTTATAAAAAATACTGGACTATATGAGCTTACACCGTATAAAAAGTCCATATACTGGACTATATGGACTCCACAGTGCATGCGACTCCATAGTGCATGCACGTTTAGCCCAAAAAAATCGGTGGGCCCCACATTGTTTAGGTGATCTAAATCGTTCATTTGTTGGGCCCTGATGGAGATAGGGTGTGCCAAGAAAATCTTCTCCATAGGATGTTCCTAACCTTTTGATCGGTGGAGTTGTGTCGTCCATAGTAAAACCTCCTGTGGACCCCGATCCGAGATAGGCGGCGAAGGAACGGGTCCCTAACACCATCTGGATCATCCACGTGTGAAGGAGAGCTCTACCAAAAAACTCTCAAAACGGATTCCACCCTCATAGCATAGCACGAGTGGCGATATAAAAAGAAAGAGATATGTCTCGATCAAGAACCGAAGTTCGAAACCGAGACATACCTGAAATAAACTCAGAGTCGCCATCCATGGATATGCCATGGAACCCTAAAATCAAATCCTCTGTGCAATGGATAACCAGAAATATATATGGGTTCGTGCCTGGTTACGAATGGGGAAGGTCTGAGAGCACCCCCAATTCGTCCGAGTGCAAGCACTTGGTCTCTTATGCCATTTTTAGTAACTCTAAAGAAGTTTGAATAAAAATCATGTGAAATGGGAACAATCCTCAGGACTCGTCTACCTAAGCATGCATTTCCTGAGGATAAAAATAATAAACACCTATAAAATAAAATGAAAGATGTGCCACCTAAGCATAGCTAGGTTATGAGTGACAAGCCTAATGGGTGTCTAAGTTCTGATGTGCAAACACATGCAAGCTATAGCTAAAGGTATGAGATCAGTACAAAAAAATGAGAAAAACATATCAAATCATACAATAACTACACAACAAATCCTAAGACTCTAAATTATTAGCCTGAGTCCTCGGATGGTCTGGTATTCATCCAAAGAAGCCTACGTATCCCCGCCTCCACGAGAATCAAGGCAACGTAGTTCTTCGCGCCTATTCTAAGCTATGATGCCTAAGACACCTAGCCCTCTATCCTAGACTCGATCTAAAAGACCGGACTAATTATTAAAGTTTCTTGTACGATTATTTAAATTCCAGTGAATTGTGGATTTTAGGACACCCTATATGCCTTAACTAAATGCAGATTAGCCCTAAGCTAATGCAGGTGATTCCTACAACCTATGTGTAACTAGGCTGTATTTCCTAAGGAAAACCATGGGATCACTAACGCATCTTAGACCTAGTCATCAGTCGGCGATGTGAATCGCCAACTGACCAGACGGAGGCGCTCTTAGCTAGGACAAACTCCTAACTCTAATACAAACACACAACAAGCACACAACAAATCAAAGACAAACCCTAACTCTAAAACCCTCTATCTAAGACGAAGTCCTAACTCTAGAGGAAGATCTTGTTGAAAACAAGGTTTTGAAGGTTTTTGAAGAATGTTTTTAAAATTTTTTTTTTTTTTTGAATGGTTGTTTTTAAAATATTATTTACAAAAAAAAAAAAAAAAAGTTTGGCTGGACTTGGGATGTAAATCCCAAGCTGCACTACGTACCTCGGAAGAGGATCAAGCCAACGTAGTTCGAAACGAACTCTCTAACTACTAATTCTAAAACACTCAACACTTTAGGCTTTTTAAGGTTTTTCAGATGTTTTTTCGTATTTTTAAAGTTTTCAAAAGTTTTTGAAGTAAAGAGTTTTCACCCTTTTGGTCAAAGACCTAAGGGAAAATACAAAGCAAAACCTTAGGGCCAAACCCTAGGGCAAATAGGGGAAACCCCTAAACAAGGCAAACTAAGCTATCGATGACAACAAAAAGATCTACGATCTCAAAAGGCAAAGCTATAATGAGACTGGGCTAGTCTCCAAAGAAGAAGGAAAGACAACAAGACTAAGGAGAAACTCCTTACTAACAGCACCAAACAAGACAAATGAGCCATAGGCTCTCTAATACTACAACTTAAAGGAGAAATGAGTCAAAGACTCCCAAATAACACCAACGGAAGAACCAACGAGTCAAAGACTCCTTAGTAATACAACAAAAGAACGAATGAGTCAAAGACTCTAATAATATCAACTAAGAAAATGAAGTGAGTCAAAGACTCTCTAAAAGAAAAGGAAACACGAGTCAAAGACTCCACTAACACCAACTAAAGGATAGATGAGTCAAAGACTTTCTAAAAGAGAAGGAAACACGAGTCAAAGACTCCACTAACACCAACTAAAGGATAGATGAGTCAAAGACTCTCTAAAAGAAAAGGAAACACGAGTCAAAGACTCCACTAACACCAACTAAAGGATAGATGAGTCAAAGACTCTCTAAAAGAGAAGGAAACACGAGTCAAAGACTCCATTAACACCAACTAAAGGATAGATGAGTCAAAGACTCTCTAAAAGAGAAGGAAACACGAGTCAAAGACTCCACTAACACCAACTAAAGGATAGATGAGTCAAAGACTCTCTAAAAGAGAAGGAAACACGAGTCAAAGACTCCACTAACACCAACTAAAGGATAGATGAGTCAAAGACTCTCTAAAAGAGAAGGAAACACGAGTCAAAGACTCCACTATCACCAACTAAAAGATAAATGAGTCAAAGACTCTCTAGAAAAACCAATAAGAGAAAGATTGAATAAAAAACTCTTCAATAACACCACCTGAAAGACAAATGAATCAAAGACTCTTCTATAACACCACCGAAAAGGCAAATGAGTCAAAGACTCTCCTATAACACCACCTAAAAGGCGAATGAGTCAAAGACTCTCTAATAACACTATCTAAAGGATGAATGAGTCAAAGACTCTCTAATCAAGGCTGACTCCTATGCGAATGGACTAACGACTAAGGAGAAGCTTACAAGCAAAAGGAATAAGAGACCTTGTGCATATTTGGCAAAGGTAAAACACCCAACCGGGCCGGACAGCTACCTAGCCCTAGGGTGCAACAAATGTGCAACCCAATACCCATAAGGGTAAGGGTATGAAGCCAAGCCGAGTAGGGTGTTCTTCCAAAAACAAACAGCGCACAAAGAGGAGGTTTAGCAAGAGAATGAGACCGTGCGGGTCTAAAAAGGAATAAGAGACCTTGTGCATATTTGGCAAAGGTAAAACACCCAACCGGGCCGGACAGCTACCTAGCCCTAGGGTGCAACAAATGTGCAACCCAATACCCATAAGGGTAGGGGTATGAAGCCAAGCCGAGTAGGGTGTTCTCCCAAAATCAAAAAGCACACAAAGAGGACTAACGAGAGAATGAGACCGGGTGGGTCTCCCAAACACACACAAAGATGGGCTCCAAGTAACCTTATCATTGCCCTCAAGGGGTAAGCAAGGCTAAGACAACTAATTGACCAAATTGGTCTCTAATTAACAAAGGAACAAACTGATGTGCAATCTCAGAGAGGATTCTACAAATGAGGCTTGCCTCCAAAGGAGGATTGCCTAACAAGACAGAGTATGTCTCCTAGTACAGGTTCTATTATCTAAAGAAGTCTAGAAGACTGCGCTAGTCCACCAAGAGAGTAGAAAAGAACTACTAGGCAATCTCAAATTCAAATTCAAATTCAAATAGCATGATGAACAACATTAATTAGCCCAGACCAGCCGCTGGGTAGCCTAATGAAATAAAAACAATGTCAAACACTTCAAACCAACCACAAACCCCAATACGGGGACTCCAATGAAATCAGATGATGTCAAAGTAATCATCTGATTTCTTACACATATAATATTTCTACAAACCACCTTGAAATCAGACGATATTCGTGTCAAGGACATCGAATAGTGCAAATCATCTGATTTCCTTCTTCAATTAAACAATTTACTTAAAATAAAAATTAATTAGCCCATACCAGCCGCTGGGTAGCCTAATGAAGTAAAAACAATATCAAACACTTCAAAACCAACCACAAACCCCAATACGGGGACTTCAATGAAATCAGATGATGCCAAAGTAATCATCTGATTTCCTACACATATAATATTTCTACAAACCGCCTTGAAATCAGACGATATTCGTGTCAAGGACATCGAATAGTGCAAATCATCTGATTTCCTTCTTCAATTAAACAATTTATTTAAAATAAAAAGAAATGAGTATGATAAGCTTTGAGATAATCTCACCTGAACACCATTTATTACCGTATTCAAACCCTAACTCAAAGCTTAGTACAAGAGAAGAATATCAAAATTTTTAACAGATTATACAAATGCATGCAATGATATTTCTGATTTTTATAAATTTTGGTACATAACAGGGGGCATCAACTTGTGCAGATTCAAGTGCAGAAAACGGTGAGCCACAAAACACAAAGACGGGCTCCAAGTAACCTTATCATTGCCCAACCATTGTGCCATGCATGCTACCTTAGTGAGACAACTAATTTTGCTAAAATCAATAGTAGATACCTTCAACAAAGACTCTTTTTAAATAACAAATAAAGTACCCTCTGTCTTTCACTATGCTTCAGGCATCCCAAGGAAATTGACTCACAACATTATAGAAACAAACAAGATACAGATTGTGATTAAAACGTAAGAGCAATTTTAAGATAACACTGCATTCCTATTCATTATCCTTTAGCTCAATCTCAGCAAATCAAGAATATTTTGAGTATCCATCAAGCATCACTTCAAGTAATCACAGATTTAGCATATCTACTGTTAGCTTACACAAAATTTAATCTCAACGGATGCATTTCTAAAAAGAACCTGGATTAACACTTGCAACTTGACTGGACAATATAACTCCCTCAAATAACCACAGATCCAACAAACGAAAATACCTTAATTGCCGAGACCGACCAGTGATGGTAGAATCTGCAACTGCTCCCCAATTTGGATCCTCCGAATTTTATATCTTCCCCTTATTCTTCCTCGAAAATCCGCTGAATGCAGCTTTGCTCAGATCATGTCTAAGCTTTGATCCATATTTCACACAACAAGAAATTCATCTCTTTTAATTCCACACACATATTTGCATATTTTCTTCTCCTTTCCTTGATCTTACTTGCAAGCTTAAAATTATCTCCAAAATTCCAGATCTGGAGCATGGAATGGATCTAAACTAAATTGAGCAATTAATTTAACAATCGGCTCTAAGGAGGAAACAATAAGATCTAAATTTTCAAAAGAAGAGTAGATGTGGGGTTTCAAAAAGAACGGCAATAGATCTAGATTTCTAGAACTAAATTTTAAGGTTTAAAAACATAAAAGGAAATGAAGAACACAACAGAGGCTTAGGAAAACAGAAGAAGAAATATTAGCCGTAAGAATGGATTATCCGGATTCCGGTAATGATTTGGTCGGAGATGCAGAACTTGATCGGAATCCGGTAAGAAAATGGCCGGAGAAGAAGAGATTGCCGGATTTGCAGAGATGGCCGGTGAGGAACGGAGGCTGGGGACGGATCCGATCGGAGAAGGAACTTGCCGGTGGAGGTGAAGGAGGAGGATCAGAGAGGTTGATCGGAACCGGTGACCGGCTGCTTGCCGGATTTTGGCTAGAGGAGATGCTGGCGGAGGAAAACCCAATTTTTCCTTTTCTCTGCAAAACCCTCTCTCTCGGATTTTTATCAAAACAAAATCCTCCCCCTCTTCTTCTCTCTTCTCAGATCTCAGATCTGAGATTTGAGCACGATCGGAGCTCCAGCACCGTTGCCGGAGGAGGAGATCTGAAACCCTCTGCACTCCCTCTCTCTCTCTCTCTCTCTGCAATTCGTCTCTTCAAGAGAGATGGCAGTGAAGGGATCGGATTCCGGTAGATGATGAGGGACGGTGACGGTCTTCCGGCAAGGAGATTGGAGAAGAGAAATTTGGAAAACCCCTCTTCCGATCTCACTTTCGCTCTCCCTCTCTCTGTAAATAAAAAAAGAAAACGAAGAATCTCCTCTCTTTCCTTTGATTTTTCATCTATATATGAAAAATAAAGGCCGCTGATATTGGCACTCCTATAATCGATAAGCGCACGAATTTTGCTGGGCGCGCGAATCAGCCACGACCCGGACGGGATTATGTACCCCCCTTTTCATGAGAAATGATATAATTGCACTCCCTTTTCCCCATGGACAGCCCCCTTTTCAGATTAATCACCCTCCCTTTGATCTGCACTGTGCACCTTCTCTCGGCTCGTCTTATTTGACAAATCGGTTCGGATTTTTGATGAAATTTGGCAGCGACCCTGGTGAGAACCGATCCTAACTTGTAATGTAATTTGGGATCTTAGCTTGGTGATCGGATGGGGTTTCGCACAAACGCAACGAACTTGGGTCCGGTCAAAATGGGGTGTCTACACCTCCACAACTCGTAGGGTTAGGATCATCCTATGGAGATGATTTTCTGGGCACACTGTATCTACAACAGGGCCCAACAAATGAACGGTTTAGATCACGCAAACAATGTAAGCTCGCCTTTTTTGGGGCTGCTCGTGCGAGCACGGCCGTACACCATTTAATTTCTCTAAATTCTCGTGCTTATTATGGTTTGTGAAGAAATAATCACGAGACCGAGCAAGTAGCAACGCAACAAAAAGCACGATTCTAACAAAATTAGTCACTTCTTATTAGGGAGCGGAAATATATAAAAAATAAAAAAATAAAAAAATAGGGAAGCGATATCAGCACAACCAAGCTTTAATAACTGCACGAACTCAGCTTGTCTTTTGTCATTCAATTGGCTTATGAGAATTTTTTTGGAAAGTGTAACAGCCATTAACAGTTCTTTAAAGAATAAAAGACAAGATAAGTTAATGCAATTATCAAAACATGGTTGTGCTAATATCAATTCCCAAAAACATATCGTTTTGCAATAGTCACTCGCGTGTGTTTAATTTTCTTAATTTTCTCTCCCCCCTTCCCTCCATATATCTATCCGAACTAAATTCCCCCCTTCCCTCCTTTTCTGCCCTCTCCACTTTTTTAACCTTCTTCGTCCTCTCTCTTTCTCCCCCAAAAATCCAAATCTCATCCCCCCTCTTTCTCCCCAATCCCACCCTAATTTCACTCCTCTCTTCCTTCCTCAACCAATCAGAGAAAAAAAAAAAATACTCATCTTCGAAACCTCTCGATAAAATCTCTCGAGATCCAAAACCGAGGGTTTGATAGATTTCTCTTTTTTTTATTATTTGGTTTATCAAAATCTCTGATTTTATAATGTCTGGAGGCCGAGCTTCGAATCGCTCGGCCCAACCCTCAGATCAGATCTTGAATTCTCTGAAGAGACACCTCCCGTTTTCATCTGTGAAGCCGCCGTTTGTTTCGCCGGAAAATTACCACCGCTTTTCCTCCGGCGAGAATCTCCGGCCATCTGATGAAGATGCCGAGGCTCTCGTCTTCAAATCCCCTGTGAGTTTGTCGAGAATCGCTGTTTCTTTCCCTTTAAATTTTTTAGGTTTTGTTTCGGATTTTTTGCTTCTAGTTTTATTTGGATTTGGATTGACTATTTGTGGTTTTGTTGGATTATTCTCAATTTTGTGCTCTGCTGTTTCTATTTTTGGTATCAGTTGGCAAGAATGGATTTGGTTGTGATTTTTGCAGATCTATTGATTTTTTTTATATTAATTTTAGTATGTGAATGAGAATTTTGATTTGAAGAAATCATGTGAACTAGATTGTGCATCAGCATGAAGGTTTGAGTTTGAACTGATCTCTCTTTGCTATAGAATTGCAACAGTTGCTAGTGTTATTCACGGTTAATGTTCTAATATGATAAATTATGCAAAACTACGTGAGCTACCTCCTTGGGGTATTTGGGAACTCCTAGATGCTTCAATGCAAATAAACCTTTCATCTTATTATTGAAGAAAATGGTGTTTTAATGGGTCGATTGTGACTATATCTAAACCCGTCGATGTGAAAATGTTGATATAGTACATGTTGGAAGATTTGTCTGGTATATGGCATCATGGCAACTGATATATGCATTTAAATAGAAGACTAGTATGATTATTCTTATGAAAATGAACTGCCTCGTTAAATTGCCGAGGTGTATAAAACCTCATTCCTCCTTGTACATACTCTATTATAGAACTACTCTTACAGCCACATTGTAGGATGTATTTCCGGACTTATTCGCAGTGGTAGTAGACAAGGAGGTATGTGTTAAGGATTGTTTCGAATGGAGGGATGAGAGATTCATTTGAAAGCTTGACTTTAGATGAAATTTCTTCAACAAAGAACTAGATTGGGTGGCTAGGCTCATGGAGATGTTTAAGCTCAATACATTAAAAGAACTGGAGATGATAGAAAGGTTTGGATCTGGAGCTCTTCCATGATATTCAACGTCCAATCATTTTACCATCAGCTTTCCCTTTGTCCTATTGCTTTGTCCCTTGCCAGAGTGTGGGTTATTCTAGCATCGTCCAAGGTGTCTGCTTTTGGATGGACTGCTTTCCTTAACAAGATATTGACAGTAGACTACTTAAGAAGCCGCTACATGTTGATAATCAACCATTGTTCCCTATGCATTCAATCAGGAAAGCCAGTCAATCACATATTCCTCCATTGCAGAGTGGCTAGAGTGATTTGGGGTAGATAATTCAGCAGATTCAATATATTGGGTTCTTCCTCCTAAGCTTGTGGATATTTTTGAGTATTGGTCCTTCGCATTAGGGCTGGACATGGTTCCGGGTAAAACCGAAGAACCGAACCGAACCGAACCGGGTGCTTCGGTTCGGTTTGGTTCGGTTATGAGTGGAGCCGGTTCGGGTCTGGTTCCCAAATCTGGGAACCGGTGGCGATCGGTTCGGTTCTGGGTTAGGGGACATGGAACCGAGAAGAACCGAACTGGAAAAATACCATACGATTACGATTATGTATTTACGCGTGTCATTTAAAATCAGTGAAATGCCAAAAAAGAGGGGCGTGTTGATATCATTATTGAGGCCACGAATTTGTTAATGGTTGGTCTCTTTACTGGTTAGAAATACAAACCTGTTACAATTCTATAGCCAATGACATGGTTGGTCTCTTTTAATAGGACTGAGTGTTTAGTATGACTGTATTTCAGGTTCACTTGGTTTAAAAAACCACCCATTTTTTTTACTGTTGCAAACCCAGAACCGAACCGATTAAATTCGGTTCTGGTTCGGTTTGGTTCTAGGAGCAACCGGTTTGGCTATGGTTCTAGCAATTGAGAACCGACATTAGGTGGTTCAGTTCTGGTTTTACCCCAGAACCGAACCGAACCATGTCCAGCCCTACTTCGCCCTACTTCGCATCATGGCAAAAGAAAGGGAAGATTATTTGGAACTGTCATTGCTAGCTGTGATTTTGGGGTCTATGGAAGGAAAGAAACACTCGAGTGTTCAAAGGATTGGTAAAAAGCACTCAATTCATATTATGGAAGGTGATGTCTTTAACCATATCCTGGACTAGATCCTTGCTTAGTTTCAGGTTCATCTTTGCTCACAATTTGTGGTATGGATTGAGGGAAATCTGTGCTAGCTCGGAGTTTTTATCACTTCAGATACCAGAGTGGGATCCTTAAGGTCCTGGGTTCCTAAAACTCAACTTTGACAGTTCTAGTATGGGCAACCCTGGGCTAGTTGGAGTATATGGAGTGCTTAGAGACAAGATAGGAGCTATGTTTTGGGCTTTTTGGGGCCAATTGAGATCACAGACTCTATTGAGGTAGAGGTTAAAGTAGTGCTTAAGGGTCTCAAGTCCCAAAGGCTAGCCTTATGGATTGAGTGATAGTGGAGGGAGATTCAAACAACGTATTCAGGCGTTTGAGGGGAAGTCATCCCTTCCCTTGGCGATTCGCTTACTGGTTTGATGAGATCCAAGATCGAGTGGCGAACTCAGCAATCTCATTCCAACACGTCAAAAGATCGGTAAATAGTGATGCGGACAAGAAGGCCACTTCAAGGGGCCTTAGGGATAGGCTAGAGTTATTTGATTATCTTCCTCGTTTGACCCTAGTTCATGCTTTTGTATGGGTTATGTAGTACTTGTATTGGCCATTTCGATCGTGGGGTATATATATATATATATATATCTTTGCCATTAAAAGAGAAACTACTCTCACAGCCAATGCTCTAGATGTATGAAATATGAGGTCTTCACCACGCTGTTGCTCTATCATAACCCCGAACTAGTCATTTTCAAGACTACTCTAAGAAACAACTTAAATCTGTCCCTAGGTTGGGATTTTGTTGGACACAATTTTCTTTGTGCGCTATTCTTTTCTAAGCTAACATCTTTTTTGAATATCTTCTGGATTTTGACCTTTTTGATATTAAAGATACACGAGGAAACACGGCTAATTCTTCCTGTATCCACTGGTTTTTATTTTTCTAGTTCTTGACTGTCGCAGGTTGGTTGAAGTGGATGAGCTTACGGAGGGTATCCAGGATGAGGTGCCGTGGTGTATGTTATTTGCAGATTACATAGTATTAATCGACGAAACCAAAGCAGGAGTAAATGCTAAATTTGAGTTATGGAGAACTACTTTGGAATCTAAAGGTTTGAGACTGAGAAGGACTAAGACAGAATATTTGGAATGCAACTTTAGTAATGTAAGGAGTTTGGACGACGATGTAGTAAATATGACTGGACAGGAGGTACCTAAGAGGGATATCTTTCGCTATCTTGGTTTAATTCTACTTAAGGAAGGAGAGATTGAAGAGGATGTTAACCATAGAATCAGAGCAGGTTGATTGAAGAGGAAGCTTGCCTCATGAGTTCTGTGCGACCGTAAAATCCCTCCCAAGTTGAAGGGAAAGTTTTATAAGACAGCTGTGAAGCCAGCTATGCTATACGACTCAGAATGTTGGGCCACTAAGAAGCAGCATGTGCATAAGATGAGTGTAGCAGAGATGCGAATGCTTAGATGGATGTGCATTGTGTGGCCACACAAGGTTATATAGAATTAAAAATGAAGACATTCGTAAAAAGGTGGGGGTGGCTCCAATTGAGGAGAAGATGAGAGAGCACCGCTTAAAATGGTTTGGACATATCCAACGTAGGCCTTTGGATGCTCCAGTAAGAAGAGGCGATTCGTGCCAAATTGATGGAGTAAAAAGAGGTAGGGGCAGACCGAAAACAACTTGGGTAGAAACATTGAGGAAAGACTTGAGAGCTAGGAACATAACAGAGAACATGACCTTGGATAGGATAGAATGGAAGAAAATGATCCACATAGAAGAACCCAACTAGAACTAGGATTAGAGCCGGGTAGATTCCTTTTACATTCTTCATGATTTTTTTCTAGAGGATTCATTTAGCCGACCCCAACTAGTTTGAGACAAAGGCTTTGTTGAGTTGAGTTGAGTTCTTGACTGTTGCAAAATGTTACTAAAATGACTTTTCTACACTATAAATGATAGGCTTTGTCAACATTGTGGGTGATAGGTTAAATTTCTTAAAAACTAAGAACTATTTTTATTTATTTGTACGCACTGGGAGGCAATTGTAACTTTATACCTTGTTGGGACTTCTTGACTCAATTGTTGTTGATGGATTAAGGTTGATGATAGATTGACCCTTGCAATTTGGACGAGACTGGAGGATCATCAGGTGGGTATTATCTTTTGGTTCAGAGAAATGGTAGTTCCTTTGGGAAGAGGCAAAGAATCTGTTGTTTACTATTTCCAACAAAAGATAGTGGAGACTAAAGTAGGAAACATGGAAGCTTCAAGATATCCATAGTGATATTCCCATTACCTTGATACTCGTCTACCTAATTAACTTCATTGCAGATGGAGGTATTCAAGAAAGATTAGTCAAACATGATGTAATGTTGCATGAAAAACCCATGATATAATGTTGCATGAAAAAAACAGTTCTAGAATAACATACATTTTTCAATTGAATAGGATGATGGTTTGCTTCATGGATCTCGTTGAAGGTGTCTTCTACTGTCCCACTATCAATGCTTTTGATACCCAGTGGTTCGCATCTAGAGAACCTTTCCTTGTCAAAATTGAATGGTGGGCTAATGAGGACACACTTCTTTGTAATAATTCCTAATTGACTTGGAATCTCTAGGTGCTTTGGTTCTAAAAGTCTCAGTCTTATGCCCTTTTCTTAGTCACTGTTGCTACTTATAATTGTGAGACAAAATTTCCATCTCTGTCTTAGAGCATATGCCTTGGCCCTGGTTGAATCTATTCAGTTTGAAGAAGTATCATATGACCAGACCACTAATCATTGTAAGATTTAAAAAGGTGGATAAATAGTAGTTGTGTTTATGTGGTTGCCTGGTGGGTACTTGGTGATTGGAAATGTTTGTATTATCTACCTAAGTATCTTATTTAGGCTATGCTAATAGCATGGTGGAATACAATCAGCTACATAATGAATTCATCACGTGGGACTTGGAGGGAATTTCCACACTTTTAAAATAGAATCAGCGGAAGTCATTAAATGAGTCTTCTGGAACGTGAAAAGCTTGTGATTGTTTTTTACATAGTAGTCAAGTAGATGAGGACTCACTAAATCTCATAAGGTGGTTAATTGTACCATTTTTTTTTCAAAGATTAAGCTTGGATCTAAATGTGGATGCATACAAGAATAAAGGGACTACAATTTGGCTTGATATCATGACATTTAAGTTTGTTTTAGAGTGGGAGAGGGGAAAAGATAAGATTTTGGGTAGAAAATTTGCTTGGTAATAGAACCTTAAAGGATGAATTCCCCTTGCTCTTTAATGTGACTTCCAATTAAGAGAGTAGTGTGGTTGATTGTTACCGTATAATCAATGAGACCGTGGACTTTAATATAGGATTTAGAAGAAACTTCTTCGATTGGGAGATAGATGCAATAGCTTCTTTCCTATTTAGAATTAACTCAATCTGTATTAAAAGATGGGGAAAGGACAAAAGTGTTTGAAGATGGACATCGGTTGGCACTTTCACTATACGGCTCAGAATGTTGGGCCACCAAGAAGCAGCATGTGCATAAGATGAGTGTAGCGGAGATGTGAATGCTTAGATGGATGTGCGGCCACACAAAGTTAGATAGAATTAAAAATGAAAACATTCGTAAAAAGGTGGGGATGGCACCAATTGAGGAGAAGATGAGAGAGCACCGTTGGATATGTTTGGACATATCCAACGTAGGCCTTTGGATGCTCCGGTGAGAAGAGGCGACTCATGCCAAATTGATGGAGTAAAAAGAGGTAGGGGCAGACCGAAAACAACTTGGGTAGAAGCAGTGAGGAAAGAAACATAACAGAGAACATGACCTTGGATAGGATAGAATGGAAGAAAATGATCAACGTAGAAGAACCCAACTAGAACTAGGATTAGAGCCAGGTAGATTCCTCTTACCTTCTTCATGAATTTTTTCTAAAGGATTCATTTAGCCGACCCCAACTAGTTTGGGACAAAGGCTTTGTTGAGTTGAGTTGAATAGAGGCTGGCACTTTCACTATATAATCCTTTTTTATCACTTGGTTCATACTTCTATTCCTTTGCATGCATGGGGAGATTGGAGAGTTAAAGTCCCTCCTGAGGATTACTGCCTTTTAGGACATCTTGCCTTGATAAGATACTCACCGTTGATCACCTCCATCATAGATAGAAGAGCATTGCCCACCATTGCACGTGAAACCTTGCCGATGCTGAGTTTGTTGATCACTTATTGCTTCATTATAGATTCATGTGCGAGCTTTGGTATTTTGCTTGAGGGCTCTCTGAGTTAGTTGGACTCTCCCTGAACACACCACTGATCATTTTGAGTCACAATTATTTGCTCCTTGGCCTTTTAGAGGTAAGATTCTTTGAAGCTTGTTCTCTGTCGCCACTCTTTGGCTGATTTGGAAGGGAAGGATCAAGAGGGCTTTCTAAGGTGTTTCAAAAGAAGTGTGCAGTCTTTGATTGTTTAGTGGGTATCAGACCTTTCTACCTTTAGAGGAATTCTGGTATTCTCTTTCCATAGGTCTTGGGAGGAAATTAGGCCGAGCAAATGCTATAAGGAGTTAGGAGGATCTACGACCCCGGTGGGGACCACCTCATTGAAAGTTGAAGTTGAACTTTGGTAACTTGAGCGTGACTGATATTGGAGGCCTTATGAGGGGAGGTAATCATAGTTTTAAAATTCTGTCGAAACCATTAAGAAATGACCGAAATATTTTTGTTTTTATCCCCACCAAAACACATACGAAACCAAAATGTTTCTTGAAAGTTGAAACCAACACAATTGTAGTAGACGTATAATATACCTTATGCGTTACATAATTATATTTATATGAATTATGTTAGAAATGAGATTAGGGTTAGAAGAGAGGAAGAAGAAGATGAGTGAAGGATGGAGAGTCTCCACTAGGGAGCTCCTCATGAATATGATGTATATATAGGCCCAAATAGGGCAAGTGAGTACAAAGACTACAATACCCTCTATACTAGAGGTAATGACTAAACTACCCTACAACATGTTATTCAACAATCCCCCTCAAGGGTATATACTAGGGAACTCCAGCTTAGCACAAAGGAGATTACAAAAAACAACTAAAAATAACAAAAAATACAATAAGCTCATACACACATCCAGCTTGGTATAACACTCCTCAAGCTGGTATGGTGAATACATAAGGAAAGCATAACAAGAGATAACGACCACCATGAGAGTACGGTCGTTGAGATCAGCGGCCACAAAAAAGTAACAACTCCTCCTGAAGTAGCACTACGGCGAGAGCGGTCGCAACCGGGTCTCCCCCTGAATTTGAACTCGACAATAAGCCTGGAACCACGAAGGATCGAACTGAGGCACCTCGGTAAGGGAATAACAATGATCCATTGAGCAAAAAGGGGTCACACCAAAGGTGCGCACACAAACAATGACGAAGCACCACGAGCGAGAACATCAGCTAAGTAGTCAATACCAAGAGAAGAAGATAACTACTGATGGGGAAACCATCGAAGACAAGGTCGATGGGGAAACCGTTGCTTGGAGAGAAGAAGAGATAGAGAAGACAACCAAACAACGATGGGGAAACCATCGTCTGGTGACAAGGTCGACGGCATGAAAATCGCCGCCTGAAGATAAGAAGAGGAAGATAAACAACCAACGATGGGGACACCATCGCCTGGAGACAAGGTCGAAGGCATGAACATCGTCGCCTGAAAAGAGCCGACCAACGATGGGGAAACCATTGTCCGGAAAAGATAGGTCGACGGGAAAAGATTGTCGCCTGTAAGAGAGCCGACCAACGATGGATATGGAAGCTATCGCCCGGAAAGGAGGGAGAAGATAACCAACCAACGATGGGGAAACCATCGTCTAGAAAGAAGGTCGACGGCATGAACATCGTCGCCTAATGAGAGGTCGACGGGGAAACCGCCGCCTCAAGATAACAAGATAAAAGGAAGAAGATAACCGAACAACGATAGGGAAACCATCGTCTGGAAAGAAGGTCGACGGCATGAACATCGTCGCCTAATGAGAGGTCGACTGAGAAACAGTTTCCTCGAGATAAGAAGAAGACAGGGAAGAAGATAATCGACCAACGACGGGGAAACCATCGCCCGGTGAAGATAAGGCATAAAGCCGGACAACACGAAGAGACATGAAAACAAGACAATACTCCCTCAAGAAGACAAAGACAACACTAACAACACTCCCCCTCAAGCAAAGACAACAAAGTGGACAACACTCCTAAGAAAAGACACAAAGAACTACATGAAAACACTCCCCCTCAAGTTGAAGGTCAAATACCTTCTACTTCCAACGAAAAGAAGACAAACAAGACACTACACCGCTTTCAGACATTTGATCAAACACTTGGTGTGCGCCGTAGAGAAGAAGAAAAAGGAAAGATGAGAAACAAGGCACCACACCTCTCTTAGATATTTTATCAAATACGTGGTGCGCGCCTTGAAGAACTACATAAAAGACATAGAAGATAATAGAAAGAAAGAGATGATAAGAAGACGACAACAAGACAAGCACAAGAGAACAACAAGAAACAATACAAGACAACTCTCCCCCTCAAGTTGAGGCCAAAGGCCTTCAACTTGAAACAAAAATAACACTTTCAAGGCACAAAATTCCTTTGAGACATTTCATCAAACACTTGGGGTGCACCTTGACGATGAGATGAGAAAGACAAAGGCCGTAGAGAAGAGAAAATAAAGAGAACTTTGGAGTGGAGGAGAACCCAAAATGGGTTTACACAAGTTATACAAACATGATTTTTGTTTTGTTTTGAGATATACGATAGAGGGAAAATGGGTTAAAAACGAAATGGGTTTGACGAAATGAAAGAGAAAGAGTGAGATTTCTAAGGTATAGAAATGGTGTTTTTTTTTTTTTTTTTTTTTTTTTTTAATATTTGGGTATTGTAGCAGGTTACTGGAGCGATTTACTGTAGCGGTACTGTAGCGGGTTACGGTAGCAGTTGCTGTAGTGGCTAACTGTAGCAGGGAATGGAGGGGTTAGGGAAAAGGGAAGAGGGACAGTGGGAGGAGGAGGAGGAGGAGGGAAGGACACGAGCGAGGAGAAGAATTGAGGGAGAAACTATAGAGAGATAAAGAGAGAAAAATGAGATACGAGAGAAAGGGGTGATGGCATGGAGGGAGATACTCTTCTTCTTTCCTTGTTGAAGGATCAGCCCATTGGCTCTGATACCATGTTAGAAATGAGATTAGGGTTAGAAGAGAGGAAGAAGAAGAGGAGTGAAGGATGGAGAGTCTCCACTAGGGAGCTCCTCATGAATATGATGTATATATAGGCCTAAATAGGGCAAGTGAGTACAAAGACTACAATACTCTCTATACTAGAGGTAATGATTAAACTACGCTACAACATGTTATTCAACAAATTACATGTAAAATGTTCTGTATGTATTGTGTGTAAATATTTATAAGAATTACAAGTGAAACATGGTACGTATTGAATTATCATAAAATGCCCGACAACGCATGTCACTAGGCGTTCAATGTTTTTTTTGTTTGAATGGCAACATAACACACACACACACGCATTCGCGCATGTCACTAGGCGTTAAATGTTGGTTTTTTTGAATGGCAACATAAGACACACACACACGCATACACAGACACATACACATTCACATACACACACACACTCTTGCTAGGGATCATCGCAAAAGGCATTTGAATAAGACAAATTCTGTTGAAAAGTGAGCCTATCTGGCTGCTCTCTCATGCAACAGCCGGTCTACAAAATGCCTTCTGCGATGGTCCCTAGCAAATCCCATGTGTGTGTGTGTGTTCCCATTACCATGTTTTGACAATGAGACGAACTCACCTTCTCTTTTATTATTTAATCAAATGTCAAAAGCTATTAAAATTCAACCCCTTTCACCTTTTTTAACTTTTTGTGAAACCCACAACCCCCCTCCCCTCTCTCTCTCTCTAAAATCGTATACACCCTTATGTAAAAAAAGAAGAGAAAGCTATTAAAATTCCCGAAAAGCTCTTATTTTTTAATCAGCTGTCAAAAGCTACTACAATTCCAAAAAGCTCTCAGCAGCCAATTAAAAAGGAAACGGCAAGGTGAGTTTGTCTCATTATCAAAACATGGTAGTACAAATATCAGTAGCCTATATATTGATACAAAACATGGGGTAAAGCCTAAAGACCGAGGTGGTCAGTCACTACATGTCATGCGACAGAAAAAGAAAAAAACGATACAAAACTAGAGGATGTCGAGGAGGCAGAAAGTAAAAAAGGTCCAATGCACTTCTATCAATGCCAGACCGCACTAATCGACCAACCTCATTGTCTGCGGATCTCCCAAATGTGCTGAAATGTGGTACATATTGTTAAACCATTATGGGTGGGTTTTTTTTAATACTTATGCGAGATTTTTTAGCTTGTATTTGTGTTTATTCTAGCACTTCTTGATGTTTCATCTCAAATGTCCATTTGCACATGTTTCCACATGTTTTTGTGATTTTAAAGGATTTCTACTGAAAATTTCCACCCGAAACAGAAATGTTTCCATTTTGTCATGACCGAAACACAAACTGAATCTGAAACCTGAAACCTTGGTACTGATAGAGACATGTTGTGGGCATTTTCGGAACCGATCAGGGTAAAGGATTCTAACGATGCGAAGGTTCAAGCACTTCCTCATAATACTAGGCTGTTGGGCCAGTCTTATCTGTGTTAGGTTATCATTGAGGTTGATTCCATCAACATGATGAGTGAGTGATGGCATCAGATATCCACAGAGATTCATGGATGCTACAGAGGAAATCTTGGACGTCTTGGTGGGACACAACATAAAGCTCTGACATGTTTGGCTATCTACCAACTCCAATGCGGATATGCTTGCATGTAGTGGGTTGTTAGAGAGTCGATTTTACTTCTTGATTAGCTCCCTCTTTGAGGGTGTTTTGGTTTACAGACTATTTTCTTTCGCTTTACCCTATTCTTGTATTTTTCTAGTTATATTTTCCCATGCTCTTCATCCTTTCTTGCTTTGTTTTCTTTTGTATGATCATCTCGGTCATAGGGCCTTTGCCCTTTTCATTAATAAAATTTCATTATATAACACACACAATCTTATATGGAATGGTTAATCATCGAAATATCTTCATATTTTATTTTTTTTACCACGAAAATATTGCTATAAAGTCACAATTTTATTGGTTTTCCAAATTTTGTTCTTAAAATGAAAATGACGAATCAATTTCTGAAATGTTCACTCGCCATATGGATATTACTAACGGTTTAAAGTCACTTGGCAAAGGATATTCAAATGTAGAACAAGTGAATAAGATTCTCAAGTTGCTACCAAGCAGTAGGGAAGCGAAAGTGACTGCTATTCAAGAAGCCAAGGACTTTGGCCATCCTTTCAGGCAGTCCAAAGCTTCTAAACTTCTTACAAAAGCACCATTATTGTGTATGATTCCAGGAAAACTATCGCATTTTTTAGCCATAACCTCCTCCAAACTGTTGTGCCATTAATTTCAAGGACGATACACAGCAGATGGGCAATATTCTGTTGCCACAACACATAGGCGAGAAACGCCTCTGCCATTGCCATGATAACACGAATGATCGAAGGAAACAAATTCCTCTGGGCGTGCTCCAATTTTTTCGAAAGTCTTGATGGTGCACGCATGGGTCGGGACCCCACAGAATTCCCATCACCATGGATATGCCTTGGTGGCTGAGAACCTACTCCCTTTTACCAGGTTGAGGAAGGGGCATCTCAAGGTTTTCAGCTGCATACTTGCAATAAGCTCCGGGTTTCCTTCGTTTTCGACACGGATCAATTTCTCCAATGAGCTGGAAAATGGGAACCCCAACCTTCCTGAGGTAAACTTCTAGAGTCCTAGAATCCTGATTGGTTTGCTGTGACACCCCGTAGCCGGAGTAGGGTTGCTCGACTCCTGTGGGAGAATTGAAAAAATGTCGAGGCTGGCTCCCCTCCGGCCAACTTTTCCTTGGAGGAAGATCCAACCGGATGGAGGCCGAGCGCATTTGTTCCATACACAACCACAAAATGACCTTCAGGAAAAGAGAGCTCCTGATTCTTCCGACTACCAACCTTCTCACCTCCACCTCGCGCACCTACATCACCGTCAACCGAACTCCAATACTTTTTGCATCTCTGGCAGACAATCCTCCTTTTAACATTGACGAAATTGCATCTTCTTTAGATCCAATCCCCCAGGTTAGGGTTTTGTCTACCTCCCATGGCTTTGACGAACCTGTTCAGGTTTCGTCTGTGAACCACATCCCAGGCTCCTTCCACCTTGTCTCCTCGATCATCATGCCGACCCACATCGCTGAGAAGTCTTCTAGTCTCGCTGGTCTTTGATATTCATCTCTCCTGGTCTCTGACTCGAGCTCGATCTCTGGTTTGAGCTACATTCTTAGTTCGATCTCTTGTTCTAGCGTGGATTGTGATCCATGACATGAACCCAAGAATGGCAGCATCTACCACTACACAAGCCAGTAGATTTCCAGTCCTTGCCATATGTATTGTTATCTTTAATCATTAGTGATTAGCTTATGGTGCATAATGGATATGACTATACTAATTCAAATATTCCCGTTTGATGGGCCGGATGAATCGCTTCTTTTTTCATTATCTGTAGTTGTACATTTTAGTGTTCTTTTAGAAGGTTTAAAGCTCCTCCCTAATCATCCCGGAAGGCTCATTTGGGCTAAAGGCGACTCATCTAGCGTCATATCTTGGGATCAAAGAAAAAGTACTGGTCCTTCGAGACTCGTCAATTTCATCTCCCACATTATAGATATTTCTGCTAACTTGTAGATTAGTTATTTTCCTATTCCTCGTCTAGCTAATGCCATGTCAGACAAGTTGGCGAAAACAAGATCTAATAGGGAAAACGTGAGTCTCCCTTGTTTTGTCTATTTCGTAGCTGAGTGTAACATTTTTTGCTTTTCCAGTTTCTGATTGTCGTTAGGGACTCCTCGTTCGTGCTTTTTTTTTACTCTTTTTTATTAAATTTCACCTTCTCTCTCTCTCTCTCTATATATATATATATATATATATGTATATATATTTATATATATCCCTACACACACACACACACACACACACACACACACACACACACAACTACCGTCTACTTAGCCGCTTGAATACACCGGAACACTAATTGGTACACATGTCACAAGAAACTCCTAAAACGTAAATGTAAACAGTAAATCCTGTCACCTTCTCTCTCTCTCTCTCTCTCTCTCTCTCTCTCTACCACCGAGAAAGCATCTCCTCTTCCAATTCGAGAACCTTCCTCTGCCATTTTTGCATGGCTTCAAAGGGATACCAGAATCTCAAAACCCATTTCCTAAACCACTCAAGATACAAAAATCTCAAGATTCTCGCTCACCCATTTTTTGATGACTGAAAAGGGGATAGCAGAATCTCCAACCTCACTTCCTAAACCTCTCGAAATACAAAAATCTTGAGACAAAACGTCTTCCTCATCCAATAAAAGTCTTCCCCACCCAGATCGTGAAACGTCTTCCCCATCCTAAAGCGTCTTCTCTCGATCATTGGGGTTCTACCCTGTTTCTTTTCTTGATTAATGAGTTTTTTACCATTAAAAAAACGTCTTCCCCACCCAGATCTTAAAACTTCTTGCCCATCCAGCAAAATCTCAAGACCCAGATCCTAAAACTCAATAGCATGACAAATTTGTAAAACTGCACTTCTTAGTTTTGGGTACTTCCAACAGAAGATGAAACTAAAGAGAAGGGATGCAATTGCATTTGGGTTTAGTACATGCAACCTGACTGATAGAAATGATTATTCAGAGTTTATGCTGAGCTTTATTTCTATTATGTGTGTTGGATCATGATATCTTTTTGGAGGAAGGAAAAACATACTGTTAAGGTACGCCATTTACGTTTGGGGAAGATTCAGGGATGGAGTAACAAGGAAGAAGGTAGTGAGGAGGGACTGTTTGGACAAGGCGATCATAAATACATTGATACAATGGCACGATCCCAAGCAATTGAGAAGTCTGAGATGCCAGGTAGCACCGTATCATCAATAGCAGTTCACAGAGAGAGGGAGGGAGGGTTAACTTTTACTAGAGAGAAGGGCAAGTGTGCAACAGAGAAGGGATCGGATTTATCATTTCCATTTACGTTTGGGAGTACTGTAATACGTGTACCAATGAGCGCTCGGGTATATTCAAGCAGCTGCTTAGCTGCTTGTTGCTAGCATTCCTCTGTATATATATGATATGTATGTATATACATGTATATATTGTTGCACATTTGATGTCCTGTTTATTTTAGTATTATCTGCCTTGTTAGAATTATGATAGATTGTTGCACACCTGTTTTATCTAAGGAAATGATATTAGCACAACCGTGTTTAATAGTTGCACTAACCCATCTTTCCTTTTATTATTTAAAGTGCTGTCAAAGATTACTACGGTTCCCAAAAAGCTCTCACAAACCAATTACAAAGGAAAAGACAAGTCAAATTTGTGCAATTATTAAAACGTGGTTGTGCTGATATCATTTCCCTTTATTCATGTTGCACTGATTTTTTTTTTTCATGGAATAGAGCCTTTATCAAGATACATTCCAAATTAATATCTGGATATACTACTCTGGAATTTCGTCAAATTCTTTGTTGCTTGTGCAGTTGAAGCAGAAGCCTGAAGCAGAAGAATATGAAGTGGAGTCTAGTGAGTGGACTCCTGGACATACTGAAGTGGTTAACAGCCCCCTCCATACACCTGTATCAGGAAAAGGAGGTAGGATTAACGGCAGGTCAAAGGTCTCCAAGTACTCTCGATCTGTGCCCCAAACTCCTCTGTCAAACGCTGGTGAGAAGTATTGCCTATTTATACTATATCACTGCTTTCTATTCTTTATTCGGTCTAATTGAATAGACTTCTCTAAAAGCATAGGTATCTTGTTGGGGTTGTGATGACTGGTTATTAGCTGGCAATATGATTCTGGTCTTAGAACTTGCAGCCAGCACAACTGCTTTCATCTCTCTATCTAATCTAGAATTAAAAAAAAAAAAAAGATTTTAATGACAGATTCCGTGGAATTATTGCAGGTTCCCCCTCTAGCAATGCTCTTACCCCAGTTGGGTCTTGTCGTTACGATAGCTCCCTAGGTAATTGAAGTGATGGATAATTCAATTATAATTTTGTTGGTTGGATTACTGTAAGTTTTTCACGTTTGGTCAGATTAACTGAAATATCATTGAAGTAATATGCAAGACTTCCATTACAGGAATATGTGTATAGTATTATTGCTTGTTTGAACTATTGATAAAAATATAGACATGACTCTTGTGCAGGTCTCCTGACAAAAAAGTTTATCAATCTGATCAAACATGCAGAAGACGGCATTCTTGATTTGAACAACGCGGCAGACACTTTGGAGGTGAGTATTCTATTAGTTTTTGTTTAAGTTTATATCTTATTATCTTTTTATTCTAACTCCGGAAAGATATCTGTTGGTATAGGTGCAGAAGAGGCGAATATATGACATAACAAATGTGCTGGAAGGAATTGGGCTCATAGAAAAGAAACTTAAGAACAGAATACGCTGGAAGTAATGCAGAATTTCCTGTTGAATAATCATCAAGATTTCTTATCTGTGTGCATTGCTTAGAGTACAATTAATTAATTTGGGAATTGGTTGTAGGGGGCTTGATGTCTCAAGGCCAGGGGAAGTTGAGGATGATGTTGCAAATTTACAGGTTACGTGGAAGTAATTTTTAACTTGTTTGTATCCTCACATACATATTAGTCGTTTTGATGCCATTGACTTCGTGTAATTGTGTTTTAATCTCTAATTATGAAGCAACATTAAGCATTGGTTACTTGACACATGCTGGTTTCTCCACGACCTCTAGTTTCCATTATACGAAAATTAACTATGATCTAGTAATTCTGAAAACGTGGTTTTGTCATCTCTAATCTATGTCACAAATGTCGTTCTCGGGAATTTCTTGGCAAGGTAAAATCTCGGGATATATTAATTTTTATTAATTTTTCCGGGTTTATATCTGGAAATAAACGGCAAAACTAAAATTATTTTAAAAATATTAAATTTAAGAAAAAAAATATAAAATAAAAATGTCGTAAAAATATCGGGATAATATCGCGATATTATAGGGATATTTTATCATAAAAAACGAAAATATTGCTATATTTTTAAAATCTCGGTATTAGTTCGGGATTTTGTCGTTTTATCAAAATCTCCCGATAAAAACGCTATATTTTGAAAATATCAGAGATATTTGTGGCATAGTCTCTAACTACGAAGTTAGTATTAGGTGCTGGATTTAATCTGATGGTAACTTTTGATTCCTGCAGGCAGGCGTCAAAAATCTTTCCATGGAGGAGAGTAGATTAGATGAACGAATAAGGTTCTGTAATTTATTGCATTGATAAATTTTGGTTCCTCTTTAGTAAAGAGTTTCATTTATTTCTTCATTAATAAAGTCATTGTTTATAAGAAAATAATAATAAATCTAATTGTTCTCTTCCCATCTGTGGATTATGCTCATCTTCTAGTTTATTGCAGAGAAATGAGGGAAAGATTAAGGGGCCTAAGTGAGGATGAGAACAATCAAAGGTAAAAACTAAAGTCTTACTTTTACTTTTCTAAGGATTCTGCTACTAAACAAAGGTTATCATTTTATTTAGTGTCTCATTCCTTTGCTTTCCTTCTTTCTGTTTAGGTGGCTGTATGTGACAGAAGAAGACATCAAGGGCCTACCCTGCTTTCAGGTTTGTTTGTTTCCTGTGCCATGTAGATGATGTACTTTAGACCGGCCTGACTTCTGCAATTTATTATACCCAATACTAAGATTGTTTTGCTCGTTTTGCTGCTTGCTAAGTAACCATTTACTGATTTCCAATGTTGGTTCTTGCAGAATGAGACACTAATAGCAATTAAAGCACCTCATGGCACTACTTTGGAAGTCCCAGATCCTGATGAGGTACATAAAGTGTAGAAGAGACTGCATGATTGGTCATTTAACCTGTTTCTGACGCACTATATATTGTTTCTTATGCTAGGCTGCTGAATATCCACAAAGGAGATATAGAATTGTCCTAAGAAGCACCATGGGTCCAATCGATGTTTATCTTGTCAGGTAATGTTGAGTGCTTGTATGTAGGGGTGGACATGGTTCGGTTCGGTTCGGTTTTGGGGTATACCCAGGACCGAACCATATATAATCGGTTCCCTGAAATTGGAACCAGAACCGAACCATATATGTTTGGAACCAAACCGAACCAGAACCATATATAATATAATCGGTTCGGTTCTGGGTTTACCCAACCTTCACCAAATGTAGATATTTTGCCTAATTGTATTTATAATCGGTTCGGTCCTGTTTATATATGAACTACAAAGACTAACATGCACGAATTTGGAATAATCAGGCACAAATTTGCACAAATTTGGGCAATGCAAAAATTATATATGACCTACAAACATGCACAAATTTGGAATAATCAAGCACAAATTTGGGGGTGAATTAAAATTTTAAAGGCAAAGCAACACGTTAAAGAGGGGTGAATTAAAAGGGGGTGGGGTGATTTTATCAAGTGATGAGGCATTGGGTTTTAAGGTGAGGGTCCGTTCTCGGTTCGGTTTTCGATTCCGGGATCCCAAACCCAGAACCGAACCGAATTTCCATCGGTTCCAAGATATCAGAACCGGAACCAACCATATAAATATGGAACCGAACCGAACCGAACCATATGTGCCGGTTCGGTTCGGTTCCTCGGTTCGAACCGGAACCATGTCCACCCCTACTTGTATGCATTGAGAACTTATTATGCTGGAGTCAATGAGACTTAACATAAGTCCATGGTCCTTACCTAGTGGAGAATCTAAAAAGTGAAAACAAAATATTGTTTGCTGACACATTTGCTTTTCATTTCTTGCCTTTTAGTCAATTTGAGGAGAAGTTTGAGGAGATGAATGGTGTCGATGCACCTCCAAGTCTCCCACTTGCATCAAATTCAGGTTCCGCTGAGAACCCACCAGTGGCAATAGTCACTGAGGAGAGTAGACTCAGCACAGGGAAGGGGACATTAGAAGTTCAAGAGCCACAGAGGACGTGTTCCGATCTAAATCCTCCACAGGACTTCGTTAGTGGGATCATGAAGATTGTACCATCAGATGTCGATGTAAGTGTGATGATAATCGGAACAATTGCTTGCCCCTTTTCAATCACCGGATTAGAAATTCCATGAAACTTCCTCCTCTCTGGGAAGAAAATGATAGGATTACACGAGACATACTTCCCCATACAGCGATTAAAATTTGAATACCTTGATGCTTAAAGAAACTACTGTGTTGGTAGACACTCGAAAGCTTCTGAATTCATGCAGAATCCAGGCTTTCAAAAGCACCAAAATGACATAGAGGTGGGATGGTTTTCAGAATAGACAGGAGAATCACTTAGAATTTTGGCAGTACTCTTCTGCAACTTAAAAATAAATTTTGGTGCCTCTTTTCTTGTTTTCTGAGAGTGGTGAATTATCAAGTCGCTGTTCTGGACATATTTGGTGCCTCTTCTCTTGCTTTCTGATAACTGCTTTCCCTATATGGATAGCACCAAAAAAATTTCAATGAATATCTGTCAGAGATTTTCTTTGTTTTGCAGAGCGATGCTGACTACTGGCTTCTATCGGATGTTGGAGTCAGCATTACAGACATGTGGAAAACAGAATGTATCCTTTTTAGATTCATTTTCTCATCATTTTTCTTTATTACCTGGTTTTTGCTTTTATCATGAATAAATTGAAGGCCCTGACTCTGATCAAAGCTGGGGTTGAATGGGATAGTATGGTAACACTTGCTAATGAGGACTATGTGATGGCTGATGTTAGCGCGCCACAACCACAAACCCCACTGTCAAGTGTTATCGAAGTGCCATCCAGTGATAACCTAACCCGGAGATAAATGGGAGTTCGACATACTGATCAAGAAACTCAGGTCTGTATTTTTAATCAGAACCTATTATTTCCAGTCATCTTACTAACTTCTCACTGAGGGTGTTGAGTATATGTTCCCAGGCGAGGTTATTGTAAAAGCTGCATGAGGGAAAGGGGGACATAGAAGATTGCTGGTTCGATGTACAGATGAGTAATATATATGATCCTATGATTCATGAATGAATAAGATTAAAATCATCCATGCTCCATGCTCCATGCACCATGCTCCTCTATTCAATTACAGTCTGGGTTCTGTTCTGAAATTTTGTTGGATCTCCGTTTAGACCAGCCATAGACAATTTTATTCATTCTGGTTAAGATGGAAAACTATTATATATGCTTTTATATTTAAATGGATTAAATCACCAGGTCATTGTTCTAAATTCTTAATTAAAATCATCCTTCCTCCAAGCCTCTCTATCCAATTTCAGTCTGGGTTCTATTCTGATTTTTTGTTGGATTCTCTGTTTAGACTGGCCATAGACAATTTTAATCATTGTCTTAAGACCGAAAAGTATTATATATGCTTTTATATTGAAATGGATTCAATCACCAGGTCATTGTTCTATATTCTATTAAATGTTACAAGCTTATTTGATCTTATTTCTGGAATGATCAACTTGAAGCATAATGATCCATATAAATCTTACAAGCGTATTTGTTGCTTGGGACTTCTTTGGATACCTTAAAAAATTATTTGCATGTAATCTTGCAAGAACACAGCACGTGCTATGCTCGAACTTATTCATGCAAGAGAAATTATATGATGCCCGACCGTCAAAATGTAAAGGGCGGAAGGAGACAAAACCTGCTGCCTTGGTTTTTGAACTAAGGAAAAGTAAAAAATGGTGCTTTCCCTTGGATTAAAAATCAAGGGAGAGAGGGTTTGTCTCTCTCCGCCCTTTATTTTGACGGTCGGGCGTCATATAATTTCTCTTCATGCAAAATGTATGTGCTTTTATGACTAAATTTATGTCAAAAAATAGCTAGAGCTTAAAATATGTTTGCATGTGAGGTATATACCAGCTATAAAAAATTTACATGTATAAGATATTTAATACCAATATAGAAATTTACATTTACACTATATTTAACAGTCAAAGAAACTCTACATTTATAAGATAAGTTTTAAATAACCTCCAGTATACATATGCATTTAGTTTACATGCAGTCTTATAATCAAATAGTGAAAAATTGTTTTGTCTACCTCACGTAATGGCTTCTAGAGTGGCATAAATGTCCCATTTACAAATCAGATTAACTTAAATTAATCTTATTTGCATCAAAAGATAAATTTTAATGGCTTCAAAAGATTCCATAGCTTGGGTTTATTAGGTTAAGCAAGTCAGGTTAGAACTATGTAGTGCTGGAAGTTGAAGCCACAATCTAAATTCATGCACAAAGTTAAAAGACTAACGAAATTTTAATCTATCCTGACTTTGTGGGCATGTTTCCATTTTGCCAGCCTTGAGACAGTTCTCCAACTTCATCTGCTGCTGGGTCTGTTTAATTTTTAGACAAGGCAAAACTCCATCAAATTCTTTGAAATGGGAAATCAATGGAGACATGGAAACTAAAGACTTAGGGGCCGTTTGGATACACGTATTTTAGAATCATGGATTTCCTTAAAATTATAGCTGGGAGACAAGAGAAGAAAGAGAGCAGTCCTCGTTTTCTGATTTATAGCCCTTCTTTCCGACAGTAAGAGAGCTGGCGATCGTCCCATGTTTCCAGGTTTTAGAAATCGTAGGATGCGGGAGAGATTTCAAAAATCTGGTTTTCTTACTTAAAATCCAAGAAATGCTGCTAGGACAACATACCAACAGCTTGATCATGACCCTCTTTTACGCTGTTTTCAAACTAAACCTGGATTCTAAAACCCGCGTATCCAAACGGCCCCTTACAGTTAGTTCTTGCTGAGGGATTCACGGCTATAGAGAATAACAAAGGTGATTCTTTATCTCTAAATTCATAACTTTTTTAGACCAAAGGAAATATGGGAGTTTCTATAAACATTGAGAAGGAAATGGTGCTTCAAAGCTATGAAATTGGATTTACAGAGATCCCATGCTTAAGATAAAAATATTACATGATTTTTGGTCGATAGAAGATCCAAAACCAAATCTGTCAACTGGACGGTTCAGATTAATCTAGTATGTATATACAATGCCGTAGTGGTACAATATGGATCCGAATGGCCCCTTGCATTAACTTTTTATGAGATCAACTAGTTGCAGTCCCGTACGGTGCACGAGGCGACGAAAAATTATGTTCTTGAAATATTATTAGCAGAACAGCCCAAAATAGAATACCAAATGTTAAGGTGTAGAATTTCTTTTTTATAGGTGTAGAATGGGAAACATTAGTGTAGAATTCCGTCTATAGATATAGATGAGAGATTTTAGCATCTATTTTCTCTTTAATACAAATGGAGTACAGTAAACAGGGGTTGCAACATGGAATATAGAACGATTTGATTTTCTAGGAAGAACTTTTGGAATTCCAAAAGTGTAAAACGGTGTGCAACATTTCCTTCAAGTGTTTTTAAATTTAGATATGTAGTGGGGGTGCTACGAGGCGACACCCCATCTTACCACATTCAGCTTTATAGATATAGATAGATATACGTATCCCACTATGTGCGATTTTGATTGAATAAAGGGCATCCTCACTTTGTTTTACCATTTTTAAAGGTTACCATATTTTAATAATCGCACTAACACACCTTTTCTTTTCTTTTCTTTCTTAATTTGCTTCTAATAGTTTTTTTTTTTTTTTTTTTTTGGGAATTAAGATAACCTTCGACAGCTAGTTAAATAGTAAAAGACAGAGTGTTAGCTCAATTATAAAATCATGGCAGTGCAAATATAAGTAGCCTTTTCGAAGTCCCACCCCCTGGTAGTGTAAAATCGTAGTCGTATAAAATTAAATACACCATAGTGGGCTGGCTAGGGATGAAACCGGGGCACGAATATATCACTTTCCTTAAGATTCTATAAACGTCCAATTAGCACCGTGTAAAACTCAATTAGTAGTGCCATTATCATCAAATCGTAGTACGGATGTCTGTTATTTGAACACTTCACAAATTCCTTCCCCTTCCCTCTTCTCTCTTCTCTCTTCTATTTAAAGTAAATGTTTTCAGGCGTAAATTCAAACGCGAATGGTTTACAGTTGATTCAGTGTTATTCGTGATGACATGAAAAGATGGATATCTCAATCTTGGCAAAAGATTTCATCCTCCTCAGAGACCCATTTCAGAAACTCCTCTACCTCCTATCTCTACCATCTTCTTCAAATTTGCTGCACTTCAAAAACTCTGAAACAAGGAAAAAAGGTTCATCAGCAGATCCTCATCCATGGTTTAAAATCCAATCCGTATCTTACCACCAAACTAGTACAAATGTATGCGGATTTCGACGATTTAGTAACCGCACGCCACCTGTTTGATGGATTGCCTCAACCAAACGTTTTCGCATGGACTTCAATCATCTTCTTCTACTCGAGGAATGGAAAGTACGAAGACTGCCTAAGAACTTACTATGAAATGCGGGCACAAGGCGTTAAACCCGATAGATACGTCTTCCCAAAAGTCCTCAAGGCCTGCGCTCAATTGTCGTCCCTCAAAGAGGGTATTCGAATCCATGAAGATGTACTGAGGTTTGAGACAGTACCCAACTCACACGTATCCAATTCTTTGGTCGATATGTACTCGAAATGTGGGGATGTTGATAATGCACGCCGAGTGTTTGATGAATTGTTTGAAAGAGATCTACTGTCGTGGAACTCGATGATTTCGGGGTACGTTTGTAATGGGTTTCTTGATTCCGGTCTGGAACTGTTAAGTTCAATGAGATTAGAAGGTTTTGAGCCTGATTTAATCACTTGGAATACGATTATGGATGGATATAGCCAATTGGGTCTTTGTGAGGAGGCTTTCAAAATCTTTTGTCAGATTGCCGAGCCTAATATCATCTCATGGACCACTTTAATCTTGGGCTATTCGAGAAGTGGCAAACATGAATTGGCTTTACTCAATTTCAGAGAGATGATTTGCCGAGGAGTTGTTTTTCCGGATTCGGATATGCTTTCGTGTGTTCTCTCCTCTTGCCGGCATTTAGGATCTCTGAAGAATGGGAGAGAGGTCCATGGATATGGAATTAAAACCATATCTACGATTGGGTTCTATGATTCGGTGGGGGCAGCGTTATTGACAATGTATGCTGAGTGTAGAAGGATTCAAGACGCAAAAAACGTGTTTGAAATAATGAACAAAGGTGACACTGTCACATGGAATGCCATGATTCTTGGTTTTGTTCATTTAGGAATGGGTGATTTGGCCGTTAAGCATTTCAGTGATATGCAATTGAGAGGAGTTAAATACGATCATATAACGATTTCCACTGTATTGCCTATATGTGATCTGAAAATTGGCAAACAAATTCATGCCTGTATAGTGAAAATTTGTTCTAATTTGGTCACTTTGGTATGGAATGCATTGATCAACATGTATTCTAAAAATGGATGCATTGGCGATGCTTACTCCGTGTTTTCAAACATGGGAGAAAGAGATGTTGTTTCATGGAATACTATGATTGGTGGATATGGTATTCATGGAAATGGTAGAGCTGCCCTTCAGCTTCTTCGAGAAATGAAACAATCAAGCATTGCACCCAACTCTGTGACATTCACTTCTGTGCTCTCTGCATGTAGCCACTCTGGTCTTGTTGAAGAAGGACTCCATCTCTTTGACAGTTTGGCTTTGGATTTTGACTTCACCCCTACTATGGAGCAATATGCTTGTATTGTTGATTTGCTCGCACGTGTGGGGCGGCTTGAGGACGCCGTTGATTTCATAACCAAAATGCCAATTGACCCAGATGGAAGTATTTGGGGGGCTTTGCTTGCTGCTTGCCGAGTTCACCAAAATATCGACTTGGGAAGGTTTGCTGCAGAGTATCTGTTTTGCTTAGAGCCAGAAAATGCTGGAAACTATGTGACATTGTCCAACATATATGCGAGGGCTGGTAGGTGGGATGATGCTATGAGAGTGAGGAAGCTGATGGAAAGTAGAGGATTGATGAAGCCTTCTGGATATAGTTGGATTAAAGCTGAGAACTTGGCCATTAAGGATTTGCTTGTCACATAACCCATCACAGCACCGATCTGGGTGGTGGTGGGTTAGGCATAGACAAAACAGAAAAGAACGGAAAGCAAATGCTTCGTAGAATCCTAGAGGATTTGCTGGCGCCAATCTGGGTGGGTGAAAAGATTTATGCGCTGACCGTTTGGGTGGTTTGGGAGGGGGGAGGATCTAGACAATGCTTAGTGAGCTTAGTGTGCTAGAAACAGGCCAAGGCCAAGCACAAGCACAAAGGAGGGAGAGGAGGGTTAGGCCTAGAGATGATAGAAAAGAACGGAAAGCGAATGCTTCCTGGATCACAGACACCTATAACTAACCGAATCAACTTCCAATGATAGGTGCAAAGTAGCTAGCCATTTAAAAAAGAGAAGACGGGTTCATTCTGTATTCCTGCCTTAAACTCCACAACGGGTGAATAAGACCAAGTCAAAGATGAAGACAGTGCGATTATAGGGCAGTGATTTGGAAGTTGAATTATGTGCTGGTGTTACTTTCCAACATTCTCAATTGTTTATGATTTCTCCTGAAGTAACAAATTATAATAAAACTTAGGAAGCAATTCATCTGCTGGATCGAGCATAGAAAACTCATGTGGCCTTGTGGGTATAGTTGTATACACTGAGAGAACTGTCAATGAAGAAGTGCTCTACTTAAGAGGAACGCAAGAAGAAACTGATGTAGCCTTTGTGGGTATAGTTGGGTTGTATTGGGTCGTCCATTTGAACAATCTTGGCCTTGTGACCAATGTGTTGCAAATAGGCAATTGGAAAAAGAGGCAACAATTGACAATCATTGATAGAAATCCATTATAATGCTGGATCAGTATGACTTTTTGGATCAAAGTGTTGGATGTTGGAAGAGAGATTATCTGTCAGATTGTCACGAGACAAGTGTCATTGGATCCAGTTCAGATCGGATCCACCTATGTCTTTGTGTTTACACCCATTTTCGAGCATGGTCAGTCATGAAGACCAGATTACTAGGTGCTGACTCACTAAGTTTGAGTCAAAAGTAGTTATAATGCCAACTTGGCATCTGACGCAAGACAGATAACCGCTATCTGGAAATGAGCAGAACATGTGAATCTTAAGATCTATAACTTGGCGATTGCCAGAAACTTCCCACTTCTAGATACCTGTTTATATGTGTGATCGGTCATGCAGGACCGAACCACTGGAAGATGACTTAGTTGGACTAGGTCAAGGGAGTGACGTACTAACCATCACTTGAGGGAAGGTGGATAATAACCACCTGAAGGAATGGAGGACATGCAATAAGGGAAACTAGCAAGAACAGTTACCAAAAAGTTCCCTAAAAAAAGAACGTGCGGTAATGAGGAGCGAGAGACGTTTATCTAGAAGAAAAATCTGGAAGAAAAAGGTACAATAACTAAATCCAAACATGTCTTGGCATTTTATCTTATCTTTACTTTTCAGCACTGTAACTTTTACTTTTTCTGTAGCTGTAGCGTTTATCCTGATTAAGGAAGCAATGAATATATCTTCCCATGGATGTCTTTCTCTTTAATTCAACCATCCCTTGCACTGGCATTTCGTTTCTATTTTTTTTGCATATAGTTTGCATCGAATGATTTGTCGACCTTAAGAGTCGTTTGCATTCTGGGTGCATCGACCAATTGCGAGTTGTTCATGTTCTGGGTGTGTCGACGTGTTGTTCTCATTCTGCATGTGTCAACATCCCCACATTAGGCGTAGCATCTGTACTGGAAAAGTCCTTTCCATCTGTGTAAAGGTAGTGGAGCCTAAGCAAAGAGTGTCGTTCCATTCTTCTCAATCGCCTGAAATCCATTTCCAGGGGACTAAAACGTTTCGGTTGTCGTACCCCTCGAATTGAGTTTTCGAGTTCTTGGCTCGAAAGAGGCTGGCACGCCCGCATCAATCACTCACTCTCACTCACGCCCACACCCACTCACTCACACTGACCGACCACTCCGGAGCATTTTCAGACCGAACACTTTGTCACGGTCTCTGTCGAATCAGATTCGGATCTACTTCCAGTGTCTATCACAATCCATTTCAGATTGGACCGTCCATCGGAGTGTTGTAGTAGGTCCTACTTATTCTGTACACGGTTCAAATTCTAAGAAGAAGATTCTCATAAGCAGGCGAGGGCGAGCTGCTGCAGTGGATTAGGGACTTAATGTCAACGGTTACAGAAGAAAGAGAAGATGACTTGACATGAGAGAAATGAATGAAAAATAAGAAAAATAGAGTAGTTCGAGAAAAAGGCAAATAGCATTAGCTCGAATTTACAAAAAAACCCATAAAATAATACTTAGGGTGCTTTTGGATTACGGGAATCGGTATCGGTATCAGTATCACATTCCAATCCAATTCCAATTTCCCCCTGTAAACGGAATAATGATTCAAATTCTAGTGTTTCTGTTAGAAATGGAATTCATCTAGGGAATCAATCGTGATTCCAATAATAGCAATCTAAAGGCAATATCAATGACTAGGCATTAAAACACACGTCATATGCAACAACAACATGCTTGATCATTATTTCAAAAAAAAGGGGAAATGATATCCCCCCCTCTGACGGACAAAATCCCCCCCTTTAACGTTATCTGTTAGGTTTTAAAGTCAAGAAAAACGTTAAAGGAATTTATCCTCAACAAGTGAACCATTCTCACAGAAACCGTTAGGGGGGGGGGGGGGGGGGGAGGGGAGAGATTATCATTTCCACCCACCCAAAAATAAACATGCTTGATCATCACATTTTTCTTGACTAGTGGTATTTTGGTCATTTTTCATGATTGAGGGATATTCAGCTCAGTTTTACCAGATTGGCGTATTTTGACCATTTTTTCTATCATGGGCGTATTTTAGTTATTTTCCATAACTATGGGTATTTTGATAATTTTTGTCACTATTCTAGTCATTTTTAACCTTATGTGAAGTATTTTGAACAATTTTATATCATGGGGGTATTTTAGTCATTTTTACGACCAGGGGTATTTATATAATTTTTTTCTCGATATAGGGGCATTTAAGTTATTTTCCATAACTCATGGGCAGTACGATCATTTTCACCCGATATGGGGTATTTTGATCATTTTTTATATTATAGGGGGTATTTTAGTTATTTTTCACCACTAGTGGCATGCTTGTCATTTTTACTCGATATGGGGTATTTTGATTATTTTATACCATAGTTTTATTTTATAATCATTTTCCATGACTTAGGATGTTCTTGTCATTTTTACCGATATGGAGTATTTTGATCATTTTTATGTTGTGGGGGTATTTTAGTCATTTTCCACGACTAGGGCTATCTCGAGCATTTTTCATGACTCATGGGTATTTTGGTAAGTTTTTACGAGATATAGAAAAATCATTGTTATATCATGGGGTGACTTTATTTATTTAGCATGACTAAGTAATATTTTGGTCATTTTTGCCTGATATAGGAGTATTTTAGTTATTTTCTATGACTTGGGGGTATTCTCGTCATTTTACCCGATATGGGGGTATTTTGATCATTTTTATGTCATAGTTGTATGTTAGTCATTTTTCAAAACTTATGGGTATTTTGGTAATTTTCACCTGATATATGGGTATTTCGATCATTTTTCATGATCAGGGAATATCCGGTCATTTTTACCCGATTGGCGTATTTTGATCAATTTTTATGTCATGGGGGTATTTTAGTCATTTTTCATGTGGATTCGGTCAAGTGCCTTTGGGAGGGGATTTGACACTGTTTTTTTCTTTCTATTCTAGGCATCAGAATACCACCCCGGGGGAGGGAAACAAAAAGCGTCAAATATTCCCTTGTTATGTTGTGGGTCTTTGAAAGGAAAAAAATGCCTGCTAAATATGTTGATATGATTAAGAATATGTACGATGGAGCAGTAACTAGTGTTAGAACTGCGGATGTCACGTCTAGTGAGTTTCCAATTACAATAGGACTGTACTAAGGATCAACTCTAAACTCTTATCTTTTTACTCTAGTTATGGATGAACTTACGGAGGGTATTTAGGACGAAGTTTCTTTGGTGTATGTTATTTGAAGATGACATAGTATTAATTGAATGCTAAATTAGAGTTATGAGGAACTACTTTGGAATCCAAAGGTTTTAGACTGAGTAGGGCTAAGACAGAGTATATGAAGTGCAACTTTAGTAATGTAAGGAGGCGGGGCGAGGATGTAGAAAATATGACCAGGCAGGAGATACCTAAGAGGGATATCTTTCGCTATCTTGGTTCAATCCTACATAAGGAATGAGAGATTGAAGATGATGTTAACCAGAGAATAAGAGCAGGTTGGTTGAAGTGGAAGCATGCTTTAGGAGTTCTGTGTGACAGTAAGATACCTACCAAGTTGAAGGGAAAGTTTTATAAGACAGTTGTGAGGTCAACTATGTTGTACAGCTTAGAATGTTGGGCTATCAAGAAGCAACAAGTGCATAAGATGAGCCTAGAGGATATGTGAATGCTTAGATGGGATGTGTAGCCACACAAGGTTGGATCGAATTAAAAATGAAGGCATCCGTAAAAAGGTGGGGGTGGCACCAACTGAAGAGAAGATGAGAGAGTACCACTTAAGATGGTTTGGGCATATCCACGTTGATGGAGTAAAAAGAGGTAGGGGCAGACCGAAAATAACTTGGGTAGAAACAATGAGGAAAGACTTGAGGGCTAGGAACATAACATAGAACATGACCTTGGATAAGATAGAATGGAAGAAAATGATTCATAGAGATGGACTCAACTAGTGTCAGGATTAGCCTTAGTCAATATGAGCCGGATAGATCCTTTCACCTTCTTCATGAAAATTTTCTAAATGATTTATTAGCTGACCCCAACTAGTTGGGACAAAGGCTTAGTTGAGTTGAGTTGAGTTGAGTATCGTTTCACATTCCATTTTGCAAATGAAATCAAACGCTGGAATCACCTAAATTGGAATCAGATACTGATACTGATTCTTGATTCCGGCAATCCAAACACACCCTAAATTTATAAAATTGATGGACATTTTTATAAAATATTATAATAAATCAGATGATGTAGGTCTGTTTTATGGTTTTTTAGTCGTATGGATCTCAATGGAAATAATTTTGGATCTTATCATAGGGTTCATATGGTCCATCCGAAATATGTCCATGGATCCGTTAATATCCTGACCATGTAAGTCTGGACTCAGATTCAGATGGTCCGTCCGAGTCCATCGACACCCCTACGCGAGACAAGTTTAAGCGATGGGACATATCAGGGACGGTCATGATCAGTCAAAGATGGGACTCATCATTTCCAACATTTGCAATTCCAAAGGATTTTGAAATGAGAGAGAGAGAGAGAGAGAGAGAGAGAGAGAGAGAGAAACATCACCTCGACGCCTACTAAAATACTCCAATGTCCAAAGTCCCAAGAAAAGACAAAAAATGAAAGCAAAATCCTTAATGACGCGATCATAGACTTAATTAAAGGCATTTAAAGCAAGGAAAAAGACTTGTTATCGAAGAGCCTCGAGCAGTACAAAATTCCCAATTAATAAAATCCCAAGAAATTTAGAGGAGTCATAGTGCACGGAATTTGAAGGGGAGACGAGAAGCCGAACTACCAAAAGCAAGGGTATTTTGATAACTGTGCTAACTCACCTTGTCTTTTATTACTTAAAGAGCTCAATTCCCAAAACACAAGGCACAACTCACAAGGCACAAGCCAATTAAATACGAATGAATGAATGATCCAAATCCTCCGTAGGTTGTGCCCAAAAAAATTATTTCCATAGGATGATCCCAACCCTGTGATCTAGAGAGGAACTGCATGGAAACCTCTGCACTCCATGAAACCTCTGCAGATCATAGAGCTAGGATCATCCTATGGAAATGATTTTTGGGACACAACCTATTTATGTTGTGTCCCATCACATGGACGGTTTGGATCATCTTATGATGTGGTTACACCAGAGCACATGAAAGTGAGATGAAAATGAACTGATTGAAGTTTATGGTCACATGAAAAAGAAGTCACATGAAGCTGATAGTCAAGTTTATGGTCACATGGAAATGGAGTCACATGAACCATTATTTTCTGGCATTGTGTAACGGCTGTTTGTATTCTTTTATAAATTTCACACTCGCAGACTTTTAATTAGACGACTAAGATCATCACAGTAGCCACGATAGCCGGTTTTGGGCAATGTACTATACAAGAAAATGCGCCTAACTTCTCAGATTACTCTATAGAGTATCTCTCTCTCTCTCTCACTATTTAAATGACAAGATTTTTCATCAATGATAAAAGAAAACAGATACAACACAAGAAAATAAATATAACACTAGACCGAGAAGGCCTTGATCTTCTAAAGTCTCCAAGGAAGAGAGAATAACATTCCAGCCCAGAATTTTTGGGGGCCGCCAGCAATCTAGGGCCCATTTTGATACCTCGTATTTTGTATTTGGATTTGGAATTGAGTTTTGAATACAAAATGAGTAGATCCACCCGATCATGTTTTTTCTCCTCTATAATATAATTCTTTGTTGTTCAAAAAAAAAAAAAAACCTTAAAGGATGACGCACAAACAATTATAACCCAAGAAAAGAAAGTCATAAGATTGAGAAAGAAAAAAAGAAAAACGTTATTGATACGAAGAATACATGCTTGCTACTAAACTTTTATGACGAAAAAAAATAAAGCCCGATGTGGTGATCCCCTGGAAAAAACCAGCTCCCACACCGTGAATGAGAAGAGAACATCAATGACTTGCTTTTACTTTATACTGCTTTCTATTTTCAAGACAAGTCATCATTACATGGATTTGGAATGCCAAAATATAGGATCAATCTTGGCCATCTATTTCCTATCCGTCAACATAACACCAAAGAGTTTTACACTTTTAGCTACGCAAATATAGTGTTGATTAATGGCTTACATCTGGAGTAAGGTCAACAGACACCTGAGCGGCGTTCAATTCTTTTAACATAACCTTCGGGTGATTAGAAAATGACATCAAGAGACCTCAAATAGAAATATTTGCTTGGGTCTTCTTCAGTTGTTTCAGAAGATTGTCATCTTCTTCTTCTACCACAAGTCTATTCTGTCTCTGACCCTCAGTGGCCCTTGTAGCTTTTGCTGAATTATCTACACGTAACTCAGGAGGTTTGAAAACACATCCTCCTCTGGTCATGTGACGCATCTAATCACACTGATCATCCAGTAATAACATCTCATCTCCTTCCATTATGAAAACATACGGAGTCTTACTAGCCTTTTCCTCCCTAAAGTCCTCCATCCTTAGGATGTAATGGAGTCTTCTTTGCTCTTTCCAAACCCTCACTTCGAAGCACATAAGACTGGGATGAAGATGACTCAGCAAGTTCAGTGTCGCTAAACGACAGCACATAAGGTTTGTTCCCTTTCACCTCCTCGAGTTCTTTGTCATTAAATCTTATGACATATGATTTTTCTGACGAGATTGTACAGATGAGGGCTAAAGGATCCAGAGAAGGTTCATCAACAAATATGGGATTAGTTGTAGGAGGAGCAACAACACGATGGTTTGGGAGAGGGTTTTGAGTGATGTTTGGTCCTTCGACTGTAAGTTCATCCTTATCAATTATGTTTTGAATCGCATGCTTTAAAGCTAGGCAATTCTCAGTCAAATATCCTGGGCCTTTATGATACTTGCAGTATTGATCCTTCCTCCAGTTTGTAGGTAAAGGATTAGGTACATGTTTGATGTCTGGGAGTCTTATTTTTTTGTCTCTTTTCAACCTTTTAAGTATCATAGGCAGTGGATACGGGAGTGGGTCAAATTGTCTGAAATGCTTCTTTACCAATGGTTTATCAACTGCCGTGACAGCTTTGGCTATTGGCTTGACATAATTGACTGCATGAGCCTCTTTTGATGGGACCATAGGTCTCTTACCTTCTCAGATATCAGACAAAGTCTTGGCCCTTAGACCTTTTGCAATGGCATCTTCAGTTTTAGTGCCGGTCTTTGTCAGATAATCAAAATTCTGGTAATGTTGTGGTGCCATAAAATGAAAATATTGTGAAGACAGGCTCTTGATAACTAACTTTATCCGATCCTCCTCTGACATTCCCTGTCCTAACTAAGCTGATTTGCGCCTCCAGCGCCTGATAAACGATGTGAAAGTTTCATGGGCACCCTGTTTCAATTGCTTCAGGTCTCTTTTTGTGACTTCAATCCCCTCTTCCATAGAGAACTGTTCAACAAATTTGTTGATAGAGAGTCATTATGGAACGCACACATTTCTCCTAAAATTTTCTGTTATGGTATACATGCCAATATTGAGAATATGCCTAAAACCATTCACGTATTCAATTGTGAACAAACACAAGAATTACGTATTCATATTCATACCACCTTAATTAAGAAAAAAAACCCATGCCATCTTTAATAGAAAAAAATAAACATTAAGTCCCAAAACACATCCATGAGAGGGAGATATAGATAGCTGATAAAATAATAAAATAAAAAGTCCCAGAAGCTCTCACCAACTGTTCCTTCCTTGGCCACCTGTAATGCGAAAATTCAAAAAAAAAAGAAAAAAAGGATTACGGCATCAAATTGACCAAGAAAAAGCATATGATACAAAAAAAAATCTGATGAAAAAGATAATTTGCAGAAGCTATCAATGTATCAAATTCTGCAATAAATGAAACCACAAATTCAACATGGGCAACAAAACCAAAAAAGACATACATGCACTATATTGCCCGGAAAAAAGAAAGAAAAAAGAAAACCCATTAAACTTTTGGGCTTCTCTGTGAACATTATAAAGAGTTTCGAGAAGTTGAATTAGCAAAGAATTAAAAGTGAGAAGAATTAACAACAGAGCATTGCAGCAGAATCAGACCCACATGCACTATCTTCTAAACTCGATATGTATACTATCTCTACTTCCAAAATGTACTATACTTCATTTGTTGAGCTTAAGTGTAAATAAGCATGATCTGAATCTCATATATTGCAGATAAAACCCTTTGAAAAGAAATAAAACCACTACGAGATTTTATATGGTGCCTGGGTGTACATCCTCGTAACCAAGGTGCCACCCATTTTATCTGGTCCAATTGCATCCAACTTCTTAAGATGATGTTGCTGGATCAAATATCGAGGATGGTACTTTTGCGTACCCCCTTACATGCATGTATCTCACACATCACAATTATATTAATTCCCCTCCAATTAACTATAGATTGTTTTCAATCCTACACTATGCATCACATGTGTATACTTTTCGACGCGCACATAGAGAGAAAAAGTATTTTTTAAATTTTCTAATTTTTTTCACTATAAATCATGAAAATAAAAATTAAAAAATTTTTCTAAGAAAAGTTTTTAGTCATAAATGGGTTTTTTTTCTTCAATGGAAGTAGGCTTACCTAGAGAGATTAAGAGCCCTTTTCTCCTCTTTGTTGGTTTCCTCCAATATTCCACCCATGTCCAATAAATTATCAAGTCCATTGCCTAAGCCACAAACTAAAGTGAATAAGAAATGTTGTTCACAGACACACACACAACACAGATATACACACACACACACACACACACACACACATATATATATATATATATATATATATATATATATATATATATATATATAGAGAGAGAGAGAGAGAGAGAGAGTTCCTAAGGTGTCACCTCATATAGCTTATATGAGGTGGCGCTCACAAAACGTTAGGGGGTCACATTTTTGGGGTGATCGAAACCACTCATTTGAAAGGCCCTTAGATGGATATGGTGCCTACAAAAAATCAGGTCCATAGGATCACCCTAACCCTTCCATTTATGGAAGTTAAAAATGGGCAAATTTATGGAGGTTTATACCCATCCATTTCAACCTCCACAAATGGAAGGGTTAGGATGATCCTATGAAGTTGATTTTTTGGGCACACCTATCTATGTGAGGGCCTATCAAATGAATGCTTTGAATCATCCAAACAAAGTGGGCACCTTATGTTTTTAAGCGTCACCTCATATAAGCTATATGAGGTGACACCTTAGGAACTCTACTCTCATATATATATATATATATATATATATATATATATATATATATATATAGGAAAATGATTGTGAACTTGAAGCTCATATAGTTTAGATGAGCTTGAGGGCCCAAACACATGGGTCCCACATTTTTTGTGGTGATCCAAACCATTCATTTGCAAGGCCCCATCATAGATAGGGTGTGTACCAAAAGTCAGCTCTATTGGATCATCCTAACCCCTCGAAAAGCGGAGGGCAAAAATGGGCAGATTTGTGGCAAACGGTGTCTGTCCATTTTGTCATCCATTTTTGGATGGGTTAGGATCATCCAATGGAGCTATTTTTTTGTACACACCATATCTATGTAAGGGCCTGTCAAATGAATGCTTTGGATCATCCTAACAATGTGGGCCCACATGTGTTTGGGCCCTCAAGCTCATATAAGCTATATGATCTTCAAGCTCACAATCATTTTCCTCTATAGAGGTGTGTACCAAAAATCAGCTCCATAGGATCATCCTAACCCCTCCATTTGTGGAGGACAAAAATGGGCAGATTTGTGTTTGTCCATTTTTGTCCTCCACAAATGGAGGGGTTAGTATGATCCTATGGAGCTGATTTTTGGTACACCCCCCATCTATGTAAGGGACTTTCAAATGAATGCTTTGGATCATCCTAACAAAGTGGGCCCTCATGTGATTGGGCGCTTAAGCTCATCATAAGTTTGGTGAGCTTAAGCTCACCAACAGTTTCCTCATATATGTGTGTGTGTGTGTGTGTGTATATATATATATATATATATATATATATATATATATATATATATATATATATACATATGAGAAAACGGTTCCTACACATATGTGTAGAGAGTTCTCTACACACTAGCTTAAAATACAGTGGGGGCCCACATTGTTTGGGTGATCCAAGCCATCCATTTTAAAGGCCCTCACATAGATAGGGTGTCTAGAAAAAATCAGATCCATAGGATCATCCCAACCCTACGATTTGTGGAGGTAAAATGGATGCCTTTAAACCTTCACAAATTAGTTCATTTTTTGCCTCCAAAGTTCGAATGGTTAGGATGATCCTATGGATTTGATTTTTTGTGGACACCCTATCTATGAGAGGACCTTAAAAATGAATGGTTTGGATCACCCAAATAATGTGGCCCCCACTGTATTTTAAGCTAGTGTGTAGATAACTTATCTACACATGTGTGTAGGAACCGTTTTCTCTCTCTCTCTCTCTCTCTCTCTCTCTATATATATATATATATATATATATATATATATATATATATATATATATATATATATATATATATATACACGGGTCCCACATTTTGGGGAGTGATCCAAACCATTCATTTGTAAGGCCTTATCATAGATAGGGGGTGTACCAAAAATCAGCTCTATAGGATCATCCTAACCCCTCCATTTGTGGAGGACAAAAATGGGGCAGATTTGTGTCTGTCCATTTTTGTCCTCCACAAATGGAGGGGTTAGGATGATCCTATGGAGCTGATTTTTGGTACACCCCCATCTATGTAAGGGACTTTCAAATGAATGCTTTGGATCATCCTAACAAAGTGGCCCCCCATGTGATTGGGCGCTTAAGCTCACCATAAGTGCGCACCAACAGTTTCCTCATATATAAATACCACCAAATACCTTATTTTAGTCACATTTAAGGTGCATGTCGAATCATAAAATTGGTATTCATCACAGCACACCAAATACCTTTTTTACTCACATTTAATGTGCATGTAGAATCATGGAATTGGCATGCATGTGGATTCGAACATATTCCTTCAAAGAAACCATATGTATGAGGAATTGATATGATATCCCCACCTAAAATATGACCCGTAAAAGTTCAACCATTTGTTAAATGATCCAAAAACATCATCCGGTTGACCACACTGCATGTCCCAACTCTTTGGACAATCTTAACCCTCCAATCAATGGATGCTTTGATACTAGATCTGGATTGTACGCTTAAATTGTTTTAGCAGCGCCAACATTTTGTTGGCCATTGCTCAAAGTTGAGATCATTTGAAGCGAAATTTTTGGGGTCTACCTATCTATGGTAGGGCCTAATAAATGAATGGGGCCTGTTGGAGTTCCACGGAAAAAGCAAATAGTCTCACATGGGTAAAGTGATGGGGATGGGGCTAGGTTATAAGGGAATGGCACCCTCCCTCTAACAACTAGCTTTTAGGGGTGAGTTTTACCCGGTTCGATTCCGACGGCACCTCTCATGCTGGCCCAATTTGGCGATCACCAGTCTTTATCCACGGGGATTTCGGCAAGTTTGTCCAGTTTGTCCAACCATTTCTACCCGCCCAACCAGTTTTACCCAATGAACGCTGCAGTGGCCCTTCAATCGCAAGATCCCGTTCGTTGGTCCACCGGTCTCTATGGCTGTTGTGATGATATAGACAATTGTTAAGGACCTGTTCGTTTGAGATTATGACAACATATTTTGAGTGCCAAACCAATTATTAGACTCAAAATTACATTTAAATTTGAGTCCAATAATCAATTTAGCACTAATAATCACTTGTCATAATCCCCATGTATAAAGACGGGTGGTCGCCAAATTGGGTCGACATAAGATGTGCAGTCGGTGGTGAGGCAGTAGGTATTTTTGGTACTCATTTTTGCTAAGTAATCAATTTAGTACTAATAATCAGATTCGAATTCGACATATATTTAATATCTATTACCGAATTAAATTCCGGCGGATATTGTTCGAATTCGGATATTATCCGTATCCGTTTATCTTGTAAATTCGAACTATCCACCTTGTCTTTGATGGATGGGATCTAACCATCCTTGATTTCAAATGAATTCGGATAAACGGATATGAATGTGGATATTCAGGATAAACGGATGTACTTCTCAGATTTGGATGTTAAATTACATTTACCAGATTTGCATCCGCTAAGAGACGGATATGAGGATATCTCATAAACGGATTCGGATAATATCCGCTTGCAACGGATTCGGATAATATTCGCTTTAAACGGATTCGGATGCGGACGGTAATCGAATTTTCGAATATCCATTTACACCCCTATACAATCTTCAATACATTGCATTTGGGACCGAAGCCCTAAAAACCTGGTTGGATTTCTACATAAAATCCCTACCCCTATTTGCATTTAACATGTTTTGGTAATGACACAGGCTCACCTTCTCTTTTATCATGTAACCGGCTGCCTAAAGCTATTACACTTCGGAAAAACCTCCAAGCAACTATTAAAAGAGGAAAAGATAAGGTGAGTTTGTGTCATTATCAAAACATGGCTGTGATAATATCAGTAGCCTAATTTTAAATAAGAATTTTTTTTTAGGGGGTGTTATATTGCGGAATCAAATTCTAGTGAAAACGGATGGATAAAATTAAAATTACCCCAAAATCTATTTATTTTTTTGAACCAAATGCCATAATTTGAAAATAGGATGCCGATTCAGCCTGATTCCGGCAATCCAAATGTGTCGTGACACAAGTTGCTCTTCACATGTCAATGATAGCAACGGATTGGAAGGTGAATCAGAGGTGAACCAGAGTACTGAGGATGTAGAAGCCCAGGATTGTGAAGAGCAAGACTGCGAAGAGGAGGTCATCAATCAAGCTGAATCTGAAGACAACAGAATGCCAAGGCTGAAACAAAGGCCAACATGGATGAAGGATTACGCTATTAACTACTAACAAAGGAATAAGAGTCGTTAGAGTTTGTCTCCTATAATTACAAGAAGAGACTATTAGTTTGTTAGGAATCAATGACAGTTGTAACAGTTAATGTCAGCTGTAAACAGTTAATGTCAGCTTTAAAAGAGAATGTAGAGTGCTGGAAGAGATATAGAAAAATCAAGAAAACTTCTTCTTCTCCTACTCTATTTTTCTCCGTTTCTAAAATCTCTTATCTTCAGCCAGATTCTGGAGAAGATCGTATCACTGGTGCTTTAATTGACTCCTTTCTGTTCTTTTGGTGATCATCAATGGCTGACAACACCAGTGCTCAATCAAAAATCAATGAACAATTTAAACAACATCAGCAACAACTCAATGAATTGAGACTTCTTCAGTCTCAGCAACATGAAGAACTGGTCACAATGATTAAACAATTGCAAACTACATCTCAGCTAGTTCGTTGTCAACAGAATGGAGGTGAGGATCATTCCTCTGGTAGTTCTGAAGATGGCATTGTTCCATTTCAAACAAATGTGGGTAAATTCATTCGTATGGATGTTCCACGCTTTGATGGTACTGATTCAGCGGGCTGGATCTTCAAAATTGAACAATTTTTCAACTACTATATCATAGGGTAAGGATCCTATGAGATGCACACGTGTAAAATTCTTGAGTGGGTCCACATTCTTGGCCTGAGGATGAATTGTGCCACTAATCCAGTGGGTCTCACTATGGAGTTTCCGTACTCTAAAAATTGCACTTGAAGGCGATCCCCATCTCATCTACTCATTTTCAGCATGCATGTCAATGGTTGAAAGCAATCAAGCAACAAAAGCATTGAAGTCTTTGACGGTTAGGATCATCGGATGAGCAATTTTAGTGCCTCTGCATCGTGGGAGCAAGTAGATGTTCCCATATAATAGTATGGGGACATTTAGGAACAAAAGATTTAGCCAATACGTTGGTAGGCAATGAGTCAATTAACTAACCAACAATGATTCAGTTTCAAATATTGGACACTTCTCATATGGCCCTCCAATGCATAAAAGGCTGTTGAAGAGGTAAGGAGCATTATTTAAAGATGAGATTTGAGATAGATTATCCTAACCCATATCACCTAATCTAATCAAACTACCGCTCACCAACGGTGAGATCTCTCACTCTCTACCAAACCCAAATTTGAATCAAATGTAAGTTTTTTGAATTAAGCCCAAAAAATGCATCAATTTCTCATGGGATTTGCCAGCAGCATCCATCGCAAAGGCATTTCGCAGTCTGTTGCTTGTCAGACCGGCCACACAGGCTCACTTTTCAGCAGCTTTTGTCTTCATTCACGAGGTGGCTGGTCTGACATGCAACAGACCATCTGCGAAATGCCTTTTGCGATGGTCACTAGCAAATACCAGTTCTCATATATCTTATATCTCTTAAGAAATTCAAAATTGTTAAAAATGACATTATAGTGAAAACTAAACTCACACCCTAATCTAGAAAACAAATTTACTTAGACCTACTTTGTTTTACACTTCTCTGATTGGTTGCTGAGGGTATTTCGGAATTGTAATAGTCTTTGATAGCTGCTTAAACAATGTAAAACAAGGAGAGTTAATCCAATTCTCAAAACATGGTCCCACGGTTTACTCAAGAGACAGAGAGCGAGAACGAGATGCAAATTGAAACATTTTCAAGAAAATAGACACAAAGAGCTTAGAAATGTATGGAAATATCATTTCCACAATGCCCTCTTTGGATTGCAAGAAAAACATTAGTGATGGAAAAATTTTCTTACTACAATTTGGAGGGAAACCATATGATTAAAGTTAACTCAGAGGGATATTATCGAAGGTCCCTCTATAAATAAAAATTGAAAAGGATTGGTTTAGGTCACCCGTTTTGTGTGTAAAAAAGTAAAATAAAAAATAAAAAAATAGAAGCGATTATTCAATTAAATGATGAGCGAGAGAGATCCCACATCGGAAAGGGAGGAAAAGTTACTGAGCTATATATGTGGATTTCTCCTCTCCCTATGTAGACGCATTTTCAGCATCTCCAAGGGGCGGGCCCTGCGGAATGGGTCGGGCATGGTTAGTGCTGCTGGAAAACAAAACCGGGGAGGGTACATGACCTAGAACAGAACAATATTTACACAGTGGGGTCGGGGCGTGACATAATGGTATCAGAGCGGGGCCTCCCAGCCAGTACGGTGTGCCAGCGAGGACGCTGGGCTCTAAGGGGGTGGATTGTGAGATCCCACATCGGAAAGGGATGAAAAGTTACTGGGCTATATATATGTGGATTTCTCCTCTCTCTCTATGTAGACACGTTTTCAGCATCTCCAAGGGGCGGGCTCCCGGAGTGGGTCGGGCACGGTTAGTGCTGCTGAAAAACAAAACCGGGGAGGGTAGATGACCCAGAACCGGACAATATCTACACAGTGGGGTCGGGGGGTGACATAATGGTATCAGAGCGGGACCTCCCATCCAGTACGGTGTGCCAGCAAGGACGTTGGGCTCTAAGGTGGGTGGATTGTGAGATCCCACATCGGAAAGGGAAGAAAAATTACTGGGCTATATATATGTGAATTTCTCCTCTCTCTATGTAGATGTGTTTTCAGCATCTCCAAGGGGCGGGCCCTGCGGAGTGGGTTGGGCACGGTTAGTGCTGCTGGAAAACAAAATCGGAGAGGGTAGATGACCCAAAACCGAACAATATCTACTACACAGTGGGGTCGGGGCATGACATAGAGAGAGAGAGAGAGAGAGAGAGAGAGATTATAACCATTGAAATCTCTATATCACCGTTAGATACTAGTGTACACTAAAATTTCAAACTACAAGTCATCTTCACTATCAGATCTCATAATAATCATCAGAAGAAAAATTTTCCTCTTCACATTCAATAGAAGAAGAAACAAGCCCCACAAGCATATCAACAAAAGCACCTACTATAAACCCATGACTCTTCTTCCCATTCACCCTCAAATACCAATGTAACAATTCCTCCATACACTCCCAATCCTTCAATCCATAAGCCTCCACCATCTCTTCCATAGAAACCCTGAAATCCTCATAAGGATCCTTCGAATCCATCGTCAAAACCACGCTCTCCTTGAATCCAAATCCACCCTCTATTTTTGCCTCCTCCATAATAGAGTTGGTGAGACCAGGCTCAAAAAAGAACCTCTCCGAACGCAAACCACGTACCGTGGTCTCCTCCGAATCCGATGAAGAAACCGTCGAGAAGCTCCGGCATTCCGACGAGTTCGTAAACCACGATTCCGGCGTACCCATATCGAAGTAAATACCATCCCCTTCTCTAAAAGACACTGTTCTAGGTTGCTTACAAGAAGGCCATGACTTGAAGAGAGATCCAAACCTCATCTTCTTGCCCATTTGATATGTTGGAGATGATACAAAAGTGGGTTAAAATGGTTCTGGATTAGAAACTATAAAGTAGAAAGGGTTCTTTGTTCTTGTGACATTAATGGAGGGAAGGGAAGGTTTTAAAGGACTGGCAAGAGTGTAAACAAAGGTCTGAAGTGGGGCTCACCGAAAATAAAGTGGGTATGGTGGGGTCACTCTTGTCTGTATTAATGGTAGGTTTGGAGACTTTAATATTATTCAATGCACCATTGGGTTATATTATTCTATTAAATGATGTTTGATGTCAATACACTCCCTCTCTTTTTTAACTGCTTATGTCGCTTCCAAATCGTTGTCACTCTCATGTTCTTTGTATTTTATATTTTTGGCTGTCTCTTGGCTAAATCCGGTGGCTTGCATACTTTTTACAATGGAAGTAGAAGTTTTTCTAGTATTAGCCAGCTTTGGGGCTTTCTGACTCTATTTTTGGCCTATTAGATCATAACACTGAAGTTTTTTTATTAATTACTTCTCAGTTATCAGAACCTTTTACTAGACCCATTTTTAGCACTCCTTGGGCTACCAAAGTTGGTAGTCCTGTGACTCCTGTCCTATCTGTTCCATACACGTGTAAATGTGTACGGTGATAATGATGGTTAATCTATGGTGCCCACCATATGAAGTTAGAAATCTCTCTACTAACTTTGGTGATGCTGAGACTACGATCCTTTAACCCCATAAAAGGGTCCTGGTGGTCTGGTGGAGCTGAATCATGACAAGTTATAAAAGTTGAACATGTAGTTGCAGCATTTAAGAGGATGAGATGGAGACTTGACATATATTTCTCATTTAATACTCCACCTGCAAATCTTTTTCGCATCAAATGAGTACTTTGGTTTGGTCCATGATCCTCAAGCAACATGTGTCACATCTCACTATTTCAAAACGTCTTATCTTGCCATTTTTTACATCGCAACGGGCAAAATATTTGTAAGGATGGACGGTTAGGATTGAATGATTCGGCAATTTGGACAATGGCCAAGACAGGTAGTCCTGGTCAATGTACACTTGTCATGCTGAATAGTTAAATTGCACTCCTTCCTATCTCCACATATCCGATGTGTGCCTGTTTGGTTTCCGGTGTAGACTAGGAGAGCAGTGGAATAGGTACTTGACAGGGAGGAGACAAGCATGGATTTGCCTTAACTTACATTGGAGAATAGTGGTAAGTAGTGTTTGGTTGTCCCCGCCATACAGTAGTGGGTGGGGGTGTCATTATATATATATATATATGAGAAAAGTGTTTCTAGTCTGCCGACTAGAGATCATTCTCTAATCCGGCGACCGAAAACACTTGGGTCCCACATTTTTTGTGGTGATCTAAAACATTCATTTGATAGGCCCCATCATAGATAGGGTGTAAAAAAAAATCAGCTTCATAGGATCAACTTAACCCTTTCATTTGTGGAGCTAAAAAATAGACAGATTTGTGCCGATTTATAGCAGTCCATTTTAAGCTCCACAAATCACAGGGTTAGGATGATCCTATGAAGCTGATTTTTTGTGGACACCCTCTCTATGTTAGGGCCCATCAAATAAATGCTTTGTATCACCCAAATAAGGTGGGACCCATGTTTTTTGGTCGCCGGACTAGAGAATGATCTCTAGTCGGCAGACTAGAAACACTTTTTTCTCTCTCTCTCTCTCTCTCTCTATATATATATATATATATATATATATATATATATATATATATATATATATATATATATATATATATATATATATACAGGGAGGGAGAGAGAGAGAGGCATCACTTTTAAGAAATCCAAGCAAAATTCTATCTTTTTTTTGTGGATTGTCTTGAATATCTTACAAGGGGACAAGGTTGACACATTACTAGACATCCAGTTATTAGCCAGGAGCAAGGGTCGAGGCACATGTAGCATTCGGGGGCTATGGCCCCCAATGACTTGGAAAATGCCTTTAAATGTGCATGGATTCATGCATTCTATTTTCTTACAGATTTAAAATTGTTCACAATTGTAAAAGAACAGTAGTCATCTCATTTCGATACAATTGACACCTATTATGAGAATGACCTATCTCAATTACAAAGTTTAAGACCATAATCAAACATTTTATATATAAAGTTTATTCACTGAACTAAATAATTAAATGTAGAAGACTCGTGAACTTATCATTATCTGATAATCAGAGTTGTTTTATCAACAAGAGACGGTTAATCCCTAAACTGAGAACCCACATAATTCCTTTTACTATATGTATAACTTTGATTAATTATACAGTTATACTCTTATAACACCTAATAAGGGGCTCTATACAGTTAGTCCATAAACCTGAGAGACCCACATTATTCCTTTTACTTATATTAGAAGATCTAGTTAGTCCATAAACCTGAGGGACCCACATTATTCCTTGTATAATTTCTATAACTTTGATTTGTCAATTTTATCAAACCATAATGCCCAATAAGGGGTTAGATACAGTTATTTTGGGTTATATGCCAGTGTGAAATATTTGAATGCTTAACAAGTAATCAACTACTCCAATATGTGAGACTAATTAGATAGTTTTTCTCATCGGCAGGAGTTAAGAGATATGTTATTGGTGATATTAGACTAATCTAGTCAGAATCGGTTCACATGAAGTTATTGTCTGGTAAAGGGATAAGGTAGTAATTCTATAAGTAAGGGTTTAATTACATGTAAAATTTTCAAACTCTAGTCGATAACACTGTGTTAAAGAACATTAATTGACATAGGTAGAAGTTCATAAATAGTATTTAATAAAATTAATAGTATTAAGGAACATTTTTGTGGGGGTAATTCTTCCAATCTGATTAGAACAAGTTCTAATTAGAGACACTAAAAACAAAGACTTTTGGTAACCATGGAGATTCCACACAATATTTATGGAAATTTTTTCACATTGATTCTTGGTGGAGTATATAATTAAAATTTGCAAGTTTCGAGGTGAAAATTGCCCACAATTTGATGACATATTTTAGGGGTTTTAAATTTTTAAATTCCTTTATGAAGTTGTTTTATTTATTTGATAGACCAGTACACATATATTGTTGTCATTATTGGTAATAGCAAGCATAAGAAGAAGAAAAAATGTGAAATTTGTCTCAATTAGAACATAGAATTCATTTACAATGTGTGTGTGTGTGTATATATATATATATATATATATATATATATATATAGAGAGAGAGAGAGAGAGAGAGAGAGAGAGAGAGAGAGAGAGAGAGAGAGAGAGAGAGAGAGAGAGAAACATTACAGTGGGGGCCCACATTGTTTGGGTGATCCAAACCATTCATTTGAATGGTCCTCACAGAGATAGGGTGTCCACAAAAAATCAGATCTATAGGATCATCCCAACCCTACGATTTGTGGAGGTAAAATGGACGTGTATAAACCTTCACAAATTAGGATCATCCCAACCCACTGTATTTTAAGCTAGTGTGTAGGTAACTTACCTACACAAGTGTGTAGGAAATGTTTTCTCATATATATATATATGAGGAAAGTTTTTCTAGTCGGCTGACTAGAGAAGCTTTTCTAATTTGCCTACCAAAAAACACAGTGTGCCCACATTATTTGGATAATCCAAAACATTCATTTGATAGGCCTTGTCATAGATCAGATGTGCCCAAAAAATCAGCTACATAGGATCATCCTAAAGCTTTGATTTGTGGAGTTTAAAAATGGACAGATTTGTGGAGTTTATACGTGTTTTTATGAATTTGTTTTATTTATTTTTTATTTATTTGATAGAGCAGTACACATATATTGTTGTCATTATGAGTAATAGCAAGCATAAGAAGAAAAAAAAAATGTGAACTTTGTCTCAAATAAATGCTTTGGATCATCAAAACAACGTGGGGTCACTGTGTTTTTGACCTCTACTGTCCATTTTTAACCTCCACAAATCGGAGGGCTAAGATAATCCTATGGAGCTGATTTTTTGGGCACACCCTATCTATGATAGGGCCCATCAAATGAATGCTTTGAATCATCCAAACAACACGGGGGTTCTCTAGTCGGCCGACTAGAAAAACTTTCCTCCATTATCATGAAAAGGGAGAATCTCTTGTCGTTTGTTACGGTGTCATCTGATCTCTCTCTCTCCAGAACTTAATACAATGAATGAAGGAATTTCTTTAGTTATATTAATAGAATGTCTTCTCTTATAATTCCTTCACTGTTGTAGTGACAAGATTATTGTGGCGACATGCCCTACGCTTGTCACTTGTCTCGTGATTCTTTTGGCGACAAGCTAATACACTATTTATAATTTTCTTTTCTGACTTTCTCATGGTTTACCAACTAAAATAATTGCACCAGTAAAATATTTTTCTTTGCATACATACACAAATAAATGATATCGACACTCCATATTTGATAATCACACTCCTTTTTTCAATCTATATTAATACAAGTCAATCATCGTTGAGTTGATTTGAAATCTGATGAAGATCATCGCATATCGCTCCATTAAACCCCGGTGTATAAAACCTACACTGAATTGTTTCCCTTTTTCTAATTATAAAACTACAGAAGGAATGCTTAAACATGTTTGGATAATAAATTCATGTTGTTATTGGATAATGATGCCAACATTATGGATGGGCCATGCCCAAGATCTCCCCCAACAGTTGATCCAAGCCAATGGTCTGAAAAAGTCTCAATTTGCAACGCGCCGATTGGATGGTTAGGATCATCTGATGGGGGAGATTTTTAGAATAAAAAACTAGGCCCACCACAATGAACACTATAGATCACATGATAGCGGGCCCATTTGTACCGTTGATGGACAAGATTTATGAACCCAATCACCACACACATGGTGGTGGGTCCAAGCCACACAATAGCAGTTTCTTTAAGGGAAACAGTGATCTTTGCAAAAGATATTTCTTTAAAAAAAGGATGTTTATATGGTTCTTAGACACTAATGACACATTACTCAGTTATTAAAACTAAAAGAGTGGTATCATTGAAAGTAATAGTTACTGGGCAACAACCTAATTTGGGGATTTGGCTTGTTATTTTAAGTAGACATGTTTTTAAGTTTGCACGAATCCCTACAAAATGCCAAAAGCACTGTGGAAATGATCAAATCCCCGTTTTAGAAGTGTTTTCCTTTTAATTATATGAGACGAGAAGAAATATGTACAGTGGTCTCAAGAGAGAATGCAATGCAAGAACATGGAATCAAACTTTATTCAGTAGGCCGTTTGTTGGGGATGCAGGGGATTTTATATAGGCTTCCATGACTTGGCAATAAGGTCAAACACCTAACAACTTATAGAGGTGGAGGAAATGAACCTTCAAAATTTATAGTATAGTCTACTGTTAATATGGGTATAGACTTTGACAAATTCTATAAGGTTAATGTTTTATAAAGGATTGTTTACCACATTTACAGTGGGCTTTTGTTTCTTTGTAAATGGAAATCCCCAACAGGTACATGACATAGCATGTGATTGATAACATTTTTAAGTTGAATCATTATATAATTGATATGGACACTCCCTTTGTTTTAATAGCTGCACTTTACTAAAAAAGTTTTCCAAATTTGCTTTTAATTTTTGTTAGAACTCCCAAGATGCTCTGAATAGCCAATGAAAAAAGGGATTAATAAAGTGGGAAGTACCACTATTAAAACAGGGAGTGTGGATGCAATTTCGCAATTTTTAATGAAGAACTGCTATTTTTCTAAGGCTTAATTCCAGTGAGGGTAACCCATTTCAGGGTAAACAATTAGGGAGGGATCTTCTTTTTCTACAGGTGTTTACCATTGAACTAATTCTTAAACACAAGACTCGCTGTAAAGAGGGTGAGGATCATTTTTCTCCATAAGATTGATTTTCAAATGTTCCAGTGACCACATGCCATAGGTGTAAATGTGTAACTAGTCTTAGCCATCCATTTTACACAATTATATTAGAGGGTGGGGATTATTTTTCTCCATAAGATTTTTGGGTCACACCATCTATGGCATGTGGTCACTGGAACATTAGCAAAGTAAAAATACACAAGGGTTAAATTTATACTAAAGCAAATATTTTCGGATCCAGGATTTTGACACTCATTTTAAATAGTCTGGTTCCCATCCCACATGAGACACTCCAACAGCCCCACATCATCTGTCTACGTCCCACCAATTTAGAGTCTGGATCAAAAGGATCCGTTGGACTATCTGAGTCCCTTGACATGCCTAATTACAAGGAGCTTGAAAACAGTGGATTACATTGTGAATAGAGAAGCATGGATTACATTAGTGAATAGAGAAGCATGGATACTAAGCACAGCTGACCTGTTTTCAGATGTGAGCTCTAACACAAATCCAAAGTGAAAACCAGCCATATATATACTTCAATAGAGCTCAGTAACCTTTGGCTGTTTTTTCGGCTCGTCAGTACTCAAAGAATTATCCCTATCCAAATTTGGTTTGCGTACTTTGCTTGGAGAGCACGGTTTGGCATCAACATTACTATCTTCAGTGTCGGATCCACTGTCACCAAAGCATAAAGGGATCGATGGTTGAGAACCAGCTATTGCAGATTCAGCAGCCTCCACGGCTTCTGGGGTATGAAGATCAGCAACACCCAGAACTAAATCCTGCAAATTAAATACAGTATTAGGTGTGGACTTTATCAGAACTTCCATACTTCAAGATTTTCAAGCAATTGATAGACGCTGATTTACCATGTCAATGTACGCTGCCTCATTTCCTGTGAGCACTTCAATATCATAGTCTGCGCAAGAATTCTCCTACAATTGAATAATGAATTTTTCCAGACGTAATGAGAACAGAAGGGGTGAAGTGTAATGAGTGATCCTTTTTTGATGATGAGACTAGCTATACCTGTGCACCAAGCTCCAGTCTTTTATTAGCATCAGCCATAAGGCCTAAGAAGTCCTTCACTTTTCCGAGAACTGTGATTTGAGGAATAGAGTTTATGCAGGGTAAAAGCTTAGCACACTCAAAATTCAGTGTTGCATGTCGGTGTACTTTCATTTGCTACTTGACAACATCTTATTTGTTTCAGTCATTTTTTTTTGCTAATATACATATATTAGCAAAAAATTGTTTGATACTGGTAGTAATAATAATAGATCTACAAGAGGGATTTGCTAGGGACTTTTGCATAAAGGCATTTCACGGCTGGCTGTTGCATGAGAGAGCAGCTACACAGGCTCACTTTTCAGCAGATTTTGTCTTATTCATTTAATTCGTCTGATGTGATTGTTCTCTAATGCAACAGCCAGCAGTGAAATGCCTTTCTACGAAAGTCCCTAGCAAATCCCTCTTCAAGAAAATTATCAGTTGGAAGCATGAAAGCATATATACATAAAGTCAAGCATATGAGTGCAATTATTGGAAGAAGGAAAAAAGAGCCCCACAATCAGTTGCTATGTTTTTCAATGCTAATGTACAAATGTATGAGTCCATTTTACAGATGAAGGTGGTTTGCAACTTTATTGATCGGCTTTTCACACTTTCTAGCAAGTTATCAAGGTTTTACATTTCGGTTTCGGTTTAGGCAGGCAAGGAAACGGAATCATTTCGGTTTTGGTGGAAATACTGTAAAATCACGGAAACAAGTGCAAATGGTGAAATATTTTTATCTTTTAAAAAAACATGCAAATGATGAAACTTTGGGAAATGCTAGAATAAGCGCAAATACATACTTAGAAACCATCACATAATCAACAAAATCATCCATAACAGCTTAATCACATCGAACATCTAGGGACATGCGTTGTCCTGCATGTCTAGAAAAGTAGAGTCAATAAAGAAGTACAATGTAATGAAGTATAAAAAAGTATAATGATCAGCCTCCCCTCTAAGGACCCCAACTCTATGTCAATACCACATAGAGTTATGAGGTATTAATGGTCCCATGCCGATATGACATCCCATGCATAAGATACGGTTGCTTTGTTGTGGAGTTCAACGATGTTGCCTACCAATATCATCTCTACATTAATAGAATGAAATGAAAGGCAAATAACAACATCTTTCCATTTTTTATCGTGACGACCATTTAGGTCGAATTTTGGGATCTTTTTTGAATGGTCGAATTTCTAGAATTTCGGTCAAAATTTCGGGGAAATAATGACGTGAAAGGAAATCATGTAGATTTCGTTTCGGTGGGGATGGAAATGGAAACACTTCGGTCATTTTGGGGAAATTTAAAACCATGCAAGCTATGCATGCTCCCTCAAGTGGAGATTCACAATACTGCAACCTTGCGCCTGCTTTAAAAGTCTTCAGGCAAAGACATGATGTGGTATTAAAATCCAATAGCACAGGTGCATAGAACTGTGCATTAGACAATGTTCTTGTAAAATGTTATGCAGGCTGATGTCTTTCCTGTCTTGCTGCTTTAGTGGTGTTAAGGGATGCTAACTTGTGTTTAGGGTCCTTGATGAAATTTTTGAATGTAGGAGACACGTTATGCAAGTGAAAACTAACAACCAAATGAATTATGTGGCAGCTGGGAAATTATTAATGGAAAAGCAGAAGATTAACTTGGAAGTATTACAGAGAGGATGAACACAACACATTGCCTGCAAAGCCAAGAAGTGTGACAAGCACATAATTAAGCATGCTAAGGTAATAAGTTTGCCCGAGAATATGAACTCTAAGTTCTTGCATACAATGGCAAGTGTGAGAAGAAGAATAATTGTGATTAATTGTTTTGTAGACGGAGAAGAATTAGTGGAGGAGATACCATAAAGCACCTAATTGTACAATACTTTTCAAAGCTAAATTCAAAGGATCATGATCGAGGGCCCAAGCTTGGAGGTTGACCTTTAAGCAGCTCAGGTAGGATCAAAGAAACTGGTTGGAAAGGGGCTTTGAGGAAGAGGAAGTTAGATCTACCATTTTTACTAAGAAGAAAGATAAAGCTCCTAGTCCTGACGATTTTCCAATGGAGTTCCATCAGAAGTTTTGGGGTGATCAAAGAGGATATTTTAGCCTTTATGTCTGAATTTCACAGTAAAGGTAAGCTGGGCAAAGAAATGAATGCGGTGTTCATAACTCTCGTTCCCAAGAAAGAGGGTGCCACCTAACTTAGACTTAGCCTGTACAAAATCTTCGCCAAAGGGTAAGCAAGGAGAGCTAAATAAGTTATGAACAACATTATTTCTAAGTTCCATTCATACGAGGTTATTGCGAACGAGGTTATTGATTCCAGGAGAAGAGGAAGGAAGGGAATTACCTGCAAGATAGATAAGGAGACGCTGAGATGACACATGACCATGTTGATTGGAACTTTGTGGCATTCAGGAGAAGATAGGATTCAATGATAAATGGAGGAGCTGGATAAAAGCATGCTTAGCAACATCAACTTTCTCCATCTTGGTTAACGGATCCTGGCAGGGTTCTTTGGCAGTTTGATAGGTATTAGACAACCCCCTTAAATGTTCATCATGGTGGCAGAAGCATTAAGCCTGCCACCATGCTCTTGCACTCGATTGAGAAAAGGACAAGTTGCCATCACTTATCTTGGGCTACCCTGGGATATGGAATTCAAAAAAGTTCCCCTTGGGGTCTTGTGGTAGAAAGAGTTGAAAGGAAATTGGCTACATGGAAGAAGAATTACCTATCTCTTGGAGGTAGGATCACCTTGATTAAGGCGGCCATAGGGTAGCGATATATAATATGTCTCTATATAAAATAGCAGCAAAGGCGCCAAGTAGAATAGAAAAGCTCCAAAAGGATTTTCTCTGAGGAGGAGGCAAATAGAAAATTGAAACACCTCATAAGTTGGAACAAGGGATGCAGACCAAATGCATATGTTGGCATTAGGATTTACATAATACAAATGAGGAATAAAGCTCTTTTGGGAAAATGGCGATGGCGTTATGGGGAGAAGGATGCACTATGACAAAAAATATTGGGAAGAAACAAGATTGGGGTTGGGGGATTTGGGAGAGTAGGAACCCAATCTTAGATAAAGGTTCAGAAGCATGGCAGTCTGTTTGTGCGTCTAGACTCTTGTATGAGCCATTTGTTAGATTTAGAGTGGGAAGGGATGAGGAGACTTGATTTTGGGTAGATCTTTGGTTACGAGTCCCTGTGCCATACATTTCCGAACCTATATCGTTCAACAACCGATAGAGGCTAGAGTGTGTGACTATATGGAAAGAGAAGAAGAGGATGTGAGCAGATTGGATAGTTAGGCTTAGAAGAAACATTAAAAAAACACTTAGTCTTTCCTCCCTTCTATGTCTTCTTGGTTGCCAATACTTCTCCCCCTCTTGTCTTGATCATAGGGTGCCGACCCCTGATACTCTTGATTCCTTTTCCATTCGCTCTTTCTTTCACAGGTTAACAAGGTATGGTAGTGCTGGCTCTGCCTTCACTAGAGTTCGGCAATTGGTGGCCCTCACGTGTGGTGGCTTTTGCTTGGACGATGGAAAAAAAGAAAATCAACACGTGTGAGCGTCTTAAAAGAAGACTTTTGCGAGACACTAATGGAAGAAAACTGTCTGAAAGTTTTTTTTTTTTTTTGCTTGTTGTGTGCACCCATGTATAGAGTTATTCATTTGTAATTACTTGTACAGAATTGCATAATATATATAGGAGTCCCAACAACATATAAACAACATGCCTTCACAAAGTATAGCTAGCTAAAACGAAGGCATCCCATATTCAGAAGTGTGGTGTGTTCACATCCAATACTTTACCTTGGCTTGTAGGAACTGAAGTTGTCAAAAGGTTCGGGCTGACATTTCCATGAGTATGGTGATTATTTGATTGAGAAGATGGATCCTTGTCGCAAATAAGAAAGGAAGATTCTGCAATTCAATCAAGAAGGCAAAAATTCCACTAAGAATCCAAACTGTGTTGACAAAGTCTGAAGAATGTTTGTGTTTTTATTCCCCCCCCCCCCCCCCTCAATCAAGTCAAAATATTTAAGAGAAAGAGAAGCCATGACAAAAATATGACTGCAACATGGACCATCAAAACTACAAATCAGACATATAAAGCTAGAATCTCAGGGAGTAAGGTCCAAGAGAAAACAGATTCTTGGGCCTAGGCATTATTGACTGTAATGTTGATGAATGGCTGAACACATGAGAAAGAAGATTTTCCACGCCCAAATACCTCAGTGAAAAACAGATTTCAACCAGTGTTTAAAAATGCAGATGTTGCACGGAACGCGGACGAAGAAAATTCTAGTCGACTCGAAAGAAGAAAATCCTGCCCTGATCTATTTCGTAGTAGAAATACCCCCATCATAGGCACCCCACAAAAAAAACACAACAAAAATAACAAACAGCTACAGATCAGTCCCGATACACCTCATGCAACCGAGAAGAAAGGAGCCCCAAAGAAGGGGTACCCTTCCATTTTCGTTTCTTATTCTATTCTCTCTCCCCCCCCCCCAATAAATTAAGTATTATCAACGTAATGAACATTCTCATTAATCACCCAAAAAAAAAGAAAGAAGAAGAAACAAACACCTAAAAAGAATATAATGAATAAGCATAAAATGTAGCCTATGTTGCATAAGATGAAGACTTCTGTTGAGTTCACACCGCCCTGTGCGAAGAGAAAACAAGAAAAGAACAAACCTAAAAAAGAAGATTTCTGTTGCTCCAAGTCCAAAAGATCTTTACGTGTAGGTCCCATTTTATGTTTCTGCCATTCGAGAAATGTGAACATTTCAATAGAAATCCAAGAAGCAAAATGGAAATAGCTTCATATTAGAAATTAATAGGTATTGCAGAAGAAAAAAAGGATTCAGAAGGTTAGAAAAAGTTGAATCAACTGATTCCAATACGACGATAAAGAGATACCATCTTAACTTGAAATCAGTACAATTACATAAAATTTAAATTTGGGAAAGATGTAGGTAGACAATGTTGGAACATAAAATGCATTCCAGCACATCTTTACTAGTGCCATCAGCAGGATCAACTTACAAGCAAATTACGTGTGTTGGAACAGTTATTTTGTTCCACCATTTTCCTGATATCAGTTCTCTTTAGATGCACAATACCGAACGGGAAAGCCCCAAAACAAAAGAAAAGGTGGTAGTCATGCAGGTGTGCTTCACTGTATTGTCTTAATTATGGAGGTTTTTTTTTTGTGGGCAACCTGGATTTCTATAGCGAGACTAAGTATATAAAAACAAAATTACAGGTTTTAAGTTGAGTCCAAGTTGCATCACTAATTTGAAGTGCCCAAACACATGTGGGCCCACATTGTTAGGATGATTCGAAACATTCATTTGAAAGGCCCTTACATAGATAGGGTGTGTACAAAAAATCAGCTCCATAGGATCATCCTAACCCATGCAAAAGTGGAGGGCAAAATAGACAGACACGGTTTGCCACAAATCTACCCATTTTTGCCCTGCGTTTTTTGTGGGGTTAGGATGATCCAATGGAGCTGACTTTTGGTACACACCTTATCTATGATGTGGCATTGCAAATGAATGGTTTGGGTCACCACAAAAAATGTGGGACCCATGTGTTTGGGCCCTCAAGCTCATATAAGCTAAATGAGCTTCAAGCTCATAATTATTTTCCTCGTATATATATATATATATATATATATATATATATATATATATATATATGAGAAAACGGATGGCTTGGATCACCCAAACAATGTGGGCCCCCACTGTTTTTTAAGCTAGTGTGTAGAGAACTTATCTACACATATGTGTAAGAACCGTTTTCTCATATATATGGGTGTCCACAAAAAATCAGATCCATAGGATCATCCTAACCATTCGAACTGTGGAGACAAAAAATGGACTAATTTGTGAAGGTTTAAAGACATCTATTTTACCTCCACAAATCGTAGGGTTGGGATGATCCTATGGATCTGATTTTTTGTAGACACCCTATCTATGTGAGAGCCTTTAAAATGGATGGCTTGGATCACCCAAACAATATGGGCCCCCACCGTTTTTTAAGCTAATGTGTAGAGAACTCTCCACACATATGTGTAGGAACCGTTTTTTCTCTCTATCTCTCCCTCTCTCTCTCTCTCTCTATATATATATATATATATATATATATATATATATATATATATAGAGAGAGAGAGAGAGAGAGAGAGAGAGAAAACATTTCCTACACACTTGTGTAGGTAAGTTACCTAAGCACTACCTTAAAATACAGTGGGGGTCCACATTGTTTGGGTGATCCAAACAATTCATTTGAATGGTCCTCACATAGATAAGGTGTCCACAAAAAATCAGATCCATAGGATCATCCCAACCCTACGATTTGTGGAGGTAAAATGGACGTGTATAAACCTTCACAAATTAGTTCATTTTTTGCCTCCATAGTTTGAATGGTTAGGATGATCCTATGGATCTGATTTTTTGTGGACACCCTATCTATGTGAGGACCATTCAAATGAATTGTTTGGATCACCCAAACAATGTGGGCCCCCACTGTATTTTAAGGTAGTGCGTAGGTAACTTACCTACACAAGTGTGTAGGAAATGTTCTCTCATATATATATATATATATATATATATATATATATATATATATATATAAGCATACAGATCTAAAGTGGTTCCATGGAAAAAACAGCTAAAAAGCCAGAAGATCTCCAAAGCTATCCCCCCCATTTTTTGATAGAGAAATTATAGCAAACATCAGTTGTGAATCTTTAACTAAACATCTCATATGTGAGTACAAGTAATACAACCTTGATGCCTTTCAATCATTATTCGCACACAATTTTCAGAGAGCAAACTATTAGATATCTCTTTATTTCACCATAAGAAAAAACATAAGCACTTGGCTTACAAAAATGGTATACATGGAAAAGGGAACAAATAACATGAGGCTATGTCTTTACCGTACCAAATTGGATTTTTTTTTTTTTTTTTTTCAGATTACAAAGTAACCCAAAACCCAACTCACCTAAAATACAAGGATGTTCCAACTGAAAACGGAGAGGCAAAACTTCTTATGAAAGAGTTAAAATACAGTGATCGATCCCCTAGTCGGTGAGCTCGGCAACTCAGTGGCTGGGGCTTTTGGGTTTTTACATGAAACCATCCTAAAGTAGTGAACGTACAATTTAGCCTTTAAAGTCTTGTCTGTTCCTCCAAATATCATCAGACTATTTTCAGTTCAGTCCATTTCAAGGGGTGCAACTTGGGGCTGAGCCGGCTCAGCCCGAACCCAATCGGTTCAACCCGATTTTGGGTTGGGTTGGGCTGGGCTGGGCTGGGGTTGGCAAAAGCCAACCCTATTTAATTTCAGGTTGGGTTAGGGTTGAAGCCTTGGTAACCCGACTCGACTCGAACCTCTGTCTTCTAATTTTATCTTGATTTTCTTTTGGTTTTGTTTTTTCCTTGTATTTTTTTTAATTTGGTCCTAGGTGAACCCGAACCCAACCTGACTCAAAACTGACCTGATTTCAAGTTAGAAATTGATTGGGTTAGAGTTGAGAGATTTAGAGGCAGGTTGGGTCAGGGTTGACCAACCTTGACTTGAGGCTTGGGTAGGTCGGATTAGGGTTGAGGAAGTGCTATCTTAGGTTGGGCTAGGGTTGGGCTCAACCCGAGGGACTATCAGAGAAAGCATTTTGTAGACCAGGTGGACTTGCATTTGGAAAATTTACAGCCAACCCCCACCTTGAGACTCTTGTTCCTCAAGTAAATATCGACTGGAGGATCCTCTAGCTCGACCAAATAGGTTCAATCCTAGCTTACATAATTTTTTAAAAAAGTAAAATATTGATTGGGGCAAAGTATGATTTACTCATCAGCTTTAATCTTATTGGAATAAAATATCCGTTGGGGGATTTGCTAGCGTCCCCTGCAAAAGGCATTTCACGGATGGTCTGTTGCATGTGAGAGCAGCCACACAGGCTCACTTTTCAGCAGATTTTGTTTTTATTCATGAGGTGGTTGTCCTCAAATGCAACAGACCATCCGCAAAATTCCTTTTGCGATGGAATTTCGCTTGTTTTGACTATGGATGAATTCAGCTTGTTTTACACTTTCTAATTGGCTGTTGAGATCTTTTTTTGGGAATTGTAATAGCCTTTGGCAGCTGGATAAACAATGTAAAACAAGGTGAGTTTGCCCCATTATCGAAACATGGTTGTGCGGATATCAATAATCAATGTATATTGAAATTTTCATTGAGCCTCCAGCTCAATGGTCAAGGCTTTGTTCTTCAAACTCGAGCTAAGAGGTTCTTCAACAAAAATCATGGGGTTTTTTCAAAAAGAGTAACCTGGTATGCAGTATTTGCAAAAAAACACGTAACATGCAACGACATTTGGCCAAACCTTAAGATGATTTTAAATTTGAAAATGAAAAAATTACCCTTTATTCAAAGAATATTAAGGGTGGCATTATTATATTCCCACACCCCCTTGATTTTTATATGGTTTAAGCCTGCATAGTTCAGTATTTTTCAAAAAAGTGTTGCACGATGCAGAATAGGTTGATCCAAACCGTCCATTTGATGGCCCACAATGTAAATAGGTTGTGCTCCAAAAATCACTTCCATAAGATGATCCTAGCCTTCCGATCTATAGAGTAACTGCATGTTATGGAAACTTCTATAGATCAGAAGGCTAGGATCAACCTATGGAAATAGTTTTTTGGGCAACCTTCTCAGGGCCATAGGATTATCAAAACTGTTCATTTGATGTGCCGAAATGTAAATAGGTAATGCCCCAAAAATCATTTCTATACGATGATCCTAGCCTTCTGATAACTTCATGTTACGGAACTTCTATAGATCATAAGGCTAGGATCATCCTAGAAGGCTAGGATCATCCTACGGAGATGATTTTTTTAGGCACAACCTATTTATGTTGTGAGCCATCAAATGGACGGTTTGGATCATCCTCCATACAATACGATCCAACCCAATCATTTATCGGGTCCCAAACTTATACAACTCTTGCCCCAAAAATCATCTCCATATAATGATACTAACTCTGATCTGCAGAGAGAAGAACCAATATAGAAACCTATAGAAGGATTAGTATCATCCTATGCTTATGAAAAGTGCATGGCTGGGATCGACTTGCCCCAATTCGCTGAGTTCCTGAGGTAGGATTTTGTTTGCTATGAATCATTGAGTTGGGTCACGTTCTACAATGCCTATGATTTCGCGTACCTGTTAAAGATCCTAACATGGCCAAGCTTGAAGGTGGGCATGGGGGAATTTCTAAGGTTGTTGAGGGTATATTTTGGGAACACGGTTTATGATGTGAAGTATATGAAGCTTGTAATATTGGTAATGACAATCACTGGGCCGACCGACAACCACCGATCAATGGTAATGTAATGATAAATTTCGTCTGCGATAGAAACAACTGATCTTATCGAGTATCATCATCTGACTCCCATACTTAAGAAGGTACTCTCTTACATACTTAAGAAGGTACTCTCTTATAGCTTATATCATTGAATTTTTGTATTAAATTTTAGAAATAAGAGAGTAAACTATCAGCATAGGAGCATAGGAACACTGCTAGTTCCTGGTCCGAGTAATATGATATAAGAGATTATAAATTTATGAAGCATTAACTAATAGAGCCCCAACAGCAAATGAAATGTATCAAAACCATAAATCTCAAAAAATTCTAGGTAGCTAAACTCCAACTCGCGCCAAGCATAAGTTTTCTTTCAAGAGAAAAAGATGCCCAACGTTATCAACATACCGAATAGCCTAATACAGAAACATTCGTTCTAGATAGTGTGTTTTTCAAATGACACAAGCAAATCCAATTCATCAAGCAACATTCTTGAAATAAAGTTTGGCAGAAGTAAATAAAAAGATGCATGGGTTGTGAACAATGAAGCTGGAAGAAGTTCTTCTACGAAAGATACAGCCATTGGTTTGTTACACTCATTATATATTTCAATATACGTATGTGATTGGCTTCTATTGTCTACTAGAAGTAGGTACCTTCAGGAGGCTGAACCAGCTTTCGGTTATGGGGTGCTGCCATTTCCTTTTTCAGCTGCGTCAATATGTGTTCCATTGTGTACTCCCTCTGCCAATTCGCCAGCATCCCAAACTTCTTTGATTCTACCTGTACAGTCCGGTCAGGGTTCAGTTCAACCGTCAATCACAAGTGATCAGAAAACTCCCAGTCATACTAAATGACCCAAGGGCTCCACAAAGTTGGGGAAAAAGAAGTTGGTCAACATCCAACATGTATTCCAGAACATGGGTCAATGCACAAGTTGGGGGAAAAAGAACACCTTAAACTACATATTTCCTTTTCTGATACTGTTTATAAACAGACATTTCTTCTTTTCTGAATCGCAACTGTCGTTCAAAATCATGGATATTTGGCCACTTCCAAGAACTAATGAAGGGTTTTCAGCTGCTGGGAATCAATTTTTTTGTTGCTCATACAATAATTTTCGCAATCCCAGACAAAACAACTGAAAATCTGAGTATCCTGCCAAAATGCTGTAGAAACTAAAACACTATGATTGGACTTGTATAGTGTTGCTTATTTTTTGCCGCCATAGGCATCAATGGGATTATCATCATAGCAATCGTTGCCATTGTTGATTATGTTTCCTCAGGCATCATTATCGCCACAATCATAAGTTAATACTATTAGTTATAGTTAAGTAGCACGCATATACCATCAGTTAGCAAAACAAAGAATTAGATGGTTACTATGTATCTATGCCTTAAAACTCATGTAGGTGTGCGGGATACATTCCCGCACCCGTTTTCGGGGACAGCTTGTCCCCCTCCTGTACCTCTTTCGATATTAATAAAAGTCAATTTTTAAAAAACGAAGAAGAATTAGATGGTTTACCAGTCCAGTCTCATGGTTTACGCATGTCATATTGATCCTTGAATGGAATCGAACACTTGGAGGCTTCTCTGGATAATCTTTGTCGCAGAACAGTTTCAACTGATAAATGCGACCTTCGTGCACAGACTGCAATAGAATAAGGAAGTCAGTGAGGCATTTGGAAAATATAATTTCCACAGTAATATTTTCAGTAAGTAACAGCACTCCCAATACTCAGAGTCGACGTTGAAAACAGCAAATGCCCGAGCAGGGTCGGATCTATGATAGATGGTAAATCAACAAGTGTCATCAATGATAACAAATAAGCTGATATTTGCTGATGTATTTTTTTGCTAGACAGGCTCCATTTGAAATGACTCGGCTCCCTGACAATCTGAACCTTGTCCACTGACATAAAATAATGACCCTTGTCCCAACGGGATTTCAGCTCCCTTCAGGATCTCATGATCTGATGGTTGCAATGAGGATTTCGTTTTATTATTATATAGGATGGAAACCCTCATTCACGAGCTTTCACATTGAAAAAGAAAATTGAAGTGAGCAGCTCTTTTGTCAAAAAGATTAAAAACCTGAAATTAGCATCATTAATCATAACCATAAAAAAAAACACCTAATCATAGTTGGCATAGTTTTCTACGTTTTTAAGTATAAGAGGTGATTGGTTCTGAGATTTATTGAGGAGCAAACGATGACTAAACCAACTATGGGATATATGGTTTGTGAGCTATATATATATATATATATATATATATATATATATATATATATATATATATATATATATATATATATAGAGAGAGAGAGAGAGAGAGAGAGAGAGATGGAAGTGTTCCTGCGCTTTAGTGGCTTATAAAGCCTCCCATTCATCACTTTTTGTGCACCCGCAAAGGTGGACCCTCTATACGAACCAATGAGAGGCTTTATAAGCCACTAGAGCGCAGGGAAGCTCCCTGCGCTGCAGTGCAGTAACACTTTTCTCATATATATATAGCGTCCGTTGCAAAAGGCATTTCGCAGCTGGTCTGTCGCATGTCAGACCAGCCACCTCATGAATGAAGAAAACAGCTTTTGTCTCCATTCACAAGGTGGGTGGTCTGACATGCGACATACCAGCCATGGAATGCCTTTTGCGATGGACGCTAGCAATTCCCTATATATATTTATATAGGGAAATGTTATCAGCACTCCCATATTTTGATGATCGCACTCCTCACTTTATTAAAAAGTACAGTGTGACCCGCACCATAAGATGATCCAAACCATCCATTAGATGGGCCACATACTAAATAGTTTGTGCCCCCAAAAATCATTTCCATAGGTTGATCTTAACCCTCCGATCTATAGACGGAGACGATTCGTTTAGCCAGTTGGAACATAGGTTCACTAACCTGAGGGAATTAGTTGATACGCTGAGGAGAATGAGAGTTGATATAGCTTGTCTTCAAGAGACTAAATGGGCAGGAGAAAAGGCTAGGGAAATAGAAAATACGGGTTTCAAGTTATGGTATACAGGAATTGAGAGGAATAGAAATGGGGTAGGGATCATATTAGTTAGATAAGAGCGTAAGAGATGAGGTTGTAGATGTTAAAAGGAAGGGTGATAGAATTATTTTAATTAAATTAGTATTAGGTGAAGAGACGATTAACGTTATTAGTGCATACGCCCCTCAAATAGGATTATATGATTCCGTCAAGAGGTAATTTTGGGAAGATCTGGATGAAGTAGTCCAAGGAATACCACAGAGAGAATTTATTTATAAGAGATTTAAATGGACAAGTGGGAAGAACTAGTGGAGGTTTTGAGAGGGTTCATGGAGGACTAGGTTTTGGCAATAGGAATGAGGCAGGAAAAGATATTTTGGGGTTTGCAGTGGCATATGATTTGATGTTAACAAATACTTTTTTTAAGAAAAGAGATTCACACTTGATAACCTTTAGCAGTGGCAAGTATAAATTGGCTAGAAAAGAAGCTAAGAAGGCAGTAAGTGAAGCTAGAGGCAAGGTATATGAGGATTTGTACCATAGATTAAGGACGAAAGACGGTAAAAAATGTCTACAAACTTGCTAAGATGAGAGAAAGGAAGAGCAGGGACTTGAATCATATAAATGCATCAAAGACGAGAATCAAGATTATTAGTAAAAGAAAACGAGGTTAAAGAGAGGTGGAGAAGTTACTTCGATAAGTTGTTTAATCGAGAAACAGTGAGGAAAGACTTGATAGCTAGGAACATAACCGAGAACATGACCTTGGATATGATAGAATGGAAGAAAATGATCCACGTAGAAGAACCCAACTAGAGCCAGGATTAGAGTCGGGTAGATTCCTTTCACAAATGTTTCTAAAGGATTAATTTAGCTGACCCCAACTAGTTTGGGAGTTTTGCAGGGAAACCCCAACATATTCCAAATCTGCTTAGCACTTTTCTCCAAATCTCTCTAGCTATTTGCAATGAATGAAGAGATGATCTACAGATTTCCCTGCCTCAAGATAGAGACGACAATGATCAATGATGAGAACCTTCCTTTAAGGAAGAAAGTCCACTGTCTGAATCCTACCCCGAAGCATCGCCCATCCAAATGTGTACACTCTAGGAGGAGCCTGGATTGTCCACAATCTAGCTACCTTGGATGATGCAGGGCTAGTCACAAGATGATGGCAGAATGACTTAACTGAATATTCACCGGAAGAGTTCCAAATCCAAACCCGTTTGTCTTCCCCATTCTGTTTGATTTAACCCTCGTGAAGAATTTCCAAGAGCCTAGCAATGGAATCAAGATCTCGATCAAATAAATTCCTTCTGAAGTGAGGTTTCCAAGATACGTTATAATTCATTCTTCCAAGCTTATCCTTAACGAAGCTATCCCTGAGCATTACAATGGTAAATAAATCCGAAAAAATCACTTTTAGGGGCTGTTCCGAGCACCACTTGTCTAGCCCGAACCGAATTCTATCCGCAGAATAGACCCTAAATCTAATACAAGCTATAAATAAATGCCTAAATTTCAAGATATCTCTCCATAAAGTTGGTAATTGGCATATGAAATTATCCTCTGATTCCCAATGACCCGGCGAAGCACCATATTTGCTTAATTACTCTGACCCAAAGATTATTATTCTCCTTCCCAACTCTCCACAACCATCTCCCCAGGAAACACTTATATCCCTTCAATAGAAATTGGAAAGTGATCACTGATAAAGTCTGCCATTTAACACTCTTCTCACCAACGACGGTGGCAGACTGTCAGGCCCTTCTTAGCTTTCAAAGAAATCGATCCTTCTTAGCTTTAAGATAAAACTTACCCCAAAAATTTAGCAATAACACTTCTGCTCTTTCTTTCTTTTTGCTGATACATAAAATACCGACTTCTATCCTGGAATAAAAAAAATATTGTCAACGGATTTCACAAACAAAACTAGTGCCTTTCAAAGGAAAACTGAAGTAACGATAACCAAAACCTCTGGATAGGATCACGGCTCACACTGTAAAAGAAAATTTTCCGGCCCCATTAAACCTCACAACCCACTTCTTCTTTTTTGGCAAAAAATATTGAACTGCTACGGTGGTTAACAAACCTTCTGAAGGCAGATTTTCTTCAGCATTTTGCAGTTTTGGCATATACTAGTATTACAAAGGTTCACGAAAACAAATGAAATCAAAATTAAACGACTGAGAAACAGACATAGAAAGACTACCGAAGAAAATATAATTACTCCACTATTATGTAGAATTTTACAACACAACTGAAAAGTTCTGGAATAAAAAAAAATTAACCCACTGAGAAACAGAAATAGAATGACTACCAAAGAAAATATAATGCTTTGTCATAAGACAAAGCATTTCAAACGATCTAACAAGATGTTAAAGAAACAAACACATACATTGTGAGGACCAATGATGGTACCCATCCAAGAACGCATTAAAATGTCATCTCCGTCATCCATTCCATAGCTAACCGTACCATCTCCAATACCCTTCTCTCCACGTTCAAGTTCCTCCAACAATCTGAAGTTCCGTGGGACTGCATGGAAAGATAAGGATGCACAAAATTCATATATATCAATCACACAACTAGAAAGCGGACTCTGCCCAATAATAGATCTTGACCTCTAGAATATTGAGCCTTTCATTCTAGAAGATACTTATGCATTATTAATGTAACATATACATATATAAAAGAAAAAAGATCTTGCAACACGTTAAGATGGTTGTCACAAAGGGCAAAGATCAGATATATAAGGTCATTTTTCTATGTGATTTCAGCACACTACGGAGAACTTCAATAACCAAATTTTTACACTAGCATGTACATGTGTCTTTGAAAATTAAACAAATGGTCCTTCAATTTCATTGTTGGAGTTGCCTGTCCAAAACAAAAATCCTTGTTGGTGTTGCAAAAAGAGGACTAAAGTAATGGGTTGTTGAGGTCGCCATGGCAGAGGGCTTGAAGGGAGATTGGCACTGCTTATCGTGTGCATACTGCAACTTCAAATGGCGAAGGCATTGTTGCTGGTGTAAGCAGTATCAGTTTAAGAATGATCGAAATACAAAAATGGAATTGGGGTCGGAAGAAATTGGGGGGAAGTCAGTCCGAAGATCGGGTGACTGGATTTGCTTATCTTATGACTACTTAAACTTTAGATGGAGGGAGAAATGTCGATGGTCCCTTTCCTTTTGGAAAAAAAGGGAAAAGATGACTCAAAGCTTGTTAAGACCCTCAACAATCTAGAATCCTTTAAGGAAGATGATCGATGGCCGAATTCTGGATCGATATACTCAAGGATTGAGGGAGGCACTCCACTCTTACCTATCTCGGGTAAGGACGTGGACATTAGGATGAAAGCTCTAAAAGCCTGCCTGATAGGAAGAAGGAAGGACAACTTTGGGATGCTTAATGACCTATGGTTATGGGCCAAAGAAGTCTGGGATATCCCCTCGCTCCCTTGTTCATGTAACCTATCTAAAATAGAAGTTTTATTCATGTTCAACTCAGAAGAGGAGGCTGCAGGAGCATTGGCTCTTGGATCAGATCTTTGTGGAAATCAGCTATCCTCCTTGATCCCTTGGAGTTGTAATCCCCAAGATATGGAAAGTCACTGGGTTAATTTTTATGGTATCCCACTACCCCCCTCCATATTTGGGCCACCTCAACGGTTGAAGCCCTGGGAAACTCATTTGGGCGAGTTCTGGCGGTGAAAATGGAAGGGAGACATAACTACTGTATGTGCTTCGTCTCGGCCAAAATTGTCATCCCGTGGTGGCAAGTTGTACCTCCTGTTATCTTAATTCGGGTCCGGGATCAAAACTTCTCAATTCGTACTGAAATCCAGAACCCCAATGCCTCGGGCCTTGATTCGGGCTGTTGCTTGCGTTCTTCACTCTCCTCAGAAAAGGATTCTTTAATCCCGGAAGGGCAATTCCCGACAGCGGGGCCGGATTTTGAGAATCAAGAACAGACATCTGTTGAATCATCGGCAATTGCCCCTTTGGACTTGAATTTGAATTCAAAATTCACAATTGGAGGTGATCTAGCAGGTCCAGTTCGTTCCGACTTGGGCCGCACTCTAATGGGACCCTATCAGCTAGCTAGGCCTTCCGGGAAGGCTTCTTTGGCTAGTCGATTGAGCCGGAAGGACAGGTTGGTGCTTCTGAGGAAAGCGCTAAAAGCTGCTAATAGGCCCAGTACTCGAAACCTGACCTCTAAACTGACACAGAAGCTAAACACCAAAGAGGTGCCTGGCCATCACAAAATCCTCTCTGAAGGTAAGTAAGAAGGAATTCATTGTGGCCTCCCTGGTCAGCCTTGGACAAATTCCCCAATCCTCTAGGGTGAATTCGGCCCTCGGATGAAGGAATCCCCGGTTCCCTTGGAACTGGATAGGGAGTCTGTGCTTAGGGTTGGGTTAGGAAATTTTCACTTTCCTTAGTAGTTTTGTTTTGATAATTAATGACACAATGAATAGGGGGATTTGAAAAATGAGGTAGTATCATTAAAATCTCTGACTTACGCAGCTGCTCTGAAATTTTTTGGGAAGTCAAAAAGCCCTTCTACGTTGGGATGGAAAGTCAGAAGTAATAAGAAATTGTAATTACGAAAATGTATGGGTTGGGACACATGAGTACTGGTTAGTGGTACCCTGATGGCGGTGAGATAAGTTGTTTGTATGAACTGAAGGGATTTCTTTGGGTGTCCAAGATACCTCTCACCTCTAAGTAAGTACAATGGAAGATCAAGATCCCATGCAAGTAAGTACAACGGAAGATCAAGATCCCATGCAACAGGAATCCCATTCTTGCCCAGGGGGTGTAAAAGGAAACTGATCATGGAAATCATGACGCTGGAAAAGATTCTTCATGGAATAAGAAGGATGGTTTATGACGAAGAGAGAGCTTCTATCAATGACCCTACTCCTCAGGAGATTTCTGGAAAACAACTAGAAAATCAGTGGAAATCTTTTAAACAGGAAGCTAGGGTTTGTCCTCTTACGTTTTTCAATCTCTGTGGGGCTGTCGATGTGAAAGATACCCATTCACCCCTGCACAAGCATCCCTTTTTTAACTTAACCTTGACCGAGGAAAGGCGTAGGCGGAAGAGGCTATCGGAAATTTCGAGGGAGATTAGTATTTCTTATCTGGAGGAAGTAATTGAAATCCGAAAAAGCCCTGGCTTCTTGGAAAGGAATCCGATCGCTGCTTCCATGGGTTTGCCGATCAACCATCTTCAAAGCCTACTGGACGAGCTTGGAAAATGTTCCTTCTAGTCGAGCCTTGCGGAGTGGTGATGGTAATGAGTTTCGGAGAAATCATGGCTTCATAGGATCTGATGAAGGGAAGGGATTGTAAGGTTTCTGTTTCTGTTGTTTCTTAACTCGGACCTAGGATCTCCCAGGTCATCAGGAATGGTCTTTTGTAAGCAGGACGAGACTACTGGTCCCTAATGCTAATTTACCATTAATGGAATTTGGCGCTTTTCAAACGACAAAAAAAAGGACTATAGTAAGCAGAGATCTGGCTGGTGTTTGACAGTTTTCTAGCTGCAAAAGCTTGACACCGTATGTCAAACAGGATGTCCCACCGATTAATTAATAGGTTATGCAACTTGGATAAGGATTGAAGCATTTACCAAAGTAAGTTCCAATACATCATCGCTATTAATAGATTATGCAATTTAAATAAGCATTAAAATCATTTAGCAACACAAGTTCCAATCCACAGTTACTTATTTTTCCAAGTTCAGAACACACACAAAAAAATACATATATGTGAAGCAGCCTCACATAATATATTCTTCATTATTAATAAAAGAAAAAATATCAGCTCCAGCATGTTTCAAGATCTCCACAAGAAGCCCCAAGCGCAAAGACGAAAACAATAATCATATCAACCATACATCAGGTCAAACTTAGTCAAGAAAACACTTCAAAACATTAAGGAGTACAAAAATTTAATTATTTAATGCTGTGAATATGAGCACCACGCATGTATATGTGTATGAGTGGATACATAATACTTGTACATGTACATGTGCGTCTGTGAGTGCACACATGCATGAATGGATGCATCCATGCAAGAAAGGGATGAGTGTCTTTGCATGCTACACGATGCTATACGTCATCTCCATGTATTCCATATGCGCTTCTGTGCAGAAAATGCCAGCATGCAGAGTTGAAATGATATATAAGCGCATAGCATATTAGTGGGGAATTTCCTCTACCAATATCAATATTTCCACCATCAGCAGAAGTAATATGGTCTTGAGAGGATCGACTGCACTGTTTCTAGCCACCTAAATTATGACCAAATTCCCCTTGTAGAAGTGAAATAGAAAGTTGGAGAGGTGGAAATAGCAATCCCAAATGTATTTTATACGTACCGGATTCTCTACACTATAGCATGTGCAATAAAATAAATATAGTAAGATTTATGATGACAATGTGGAATCCATCAAAATGCTTTCATTGTTTTAAACTGTCCTGGTCTTTCTTTAAAGTTTCAAGATTCCTTATGTTTTAATGTTTTCAAGAAATAGTATGTCACAACATTCCATACTTCTACTTTTTCTATTTTCTTATAAATATCGAAGTATTGTTTGTGTATGGTTTCCACGCCTATATATCCTATTTCTGTAAATTTACATCAAATAACTCATATCTGAGATCAATCAGGTAAACCAAATTTCTATATGTAGCTAAGACTGTGAACATATGGTCAGCAGTTTTTAAGTCCCTTATGGTATAGGAGAGGGAACCAGTCTTTTTCCACTAATATCACTTGATTTCTTTAGGTCATCTCAACTCAACTCAACTAATTCTTTGTCCCAAACTAGTAGGGTTGGTTAATGAATCGTTTAGAACATTTTCATCAAGAAGGTGAAAGAATCTACCCGGCTCAAATTGACTAAGTCTAATCCTGACACTAGATGGGTTCGTTTACATGGCTTGATTTCTTTCTTTAAGTAGTAAGTGATTAAAATACGGCCCACATGTTTTTTACGAATTTTTAAGTTACAAGGGCACTCAAACTCATTTGTCTTGTTAATTTACTTAAGTTTTGAGTGACCATAAGGTCCCACATGACAAGATGATGGGAATCCGTGATTCACTGATTACTTTCTCAGCCAGAGTCATCTAGCTGCACGTAGTATCCAAGAGAGGAGAGAGAAACCTAGAGTAATAAAATGGAGGGGTTGATCACAAACAAGATAAAGAGAGAAAAGAATAGCGAATCAAGATCTAAGAAAGAAATCAAGATAAAAAAGAGGGGGGGGGGGGGAATAGGGGTAGGAAGGGAAACGGTTTACAAACCCAACCGGAGAGGGTTAAGAAGGAAAAAATGAGCAGAAAAGAGAAATAAGACAACAAAGAAATTGGAGTAAGAGAAAAGGATGTAAGGGAGAAAGATGGTGAGATGGATAGTGGAAGGTGAGTGGAGAAGGGAGAAAGTGGGAAAGGTGTAATGATGAGGGAAGGAGAAGAGAAAGGAGAGAGATCGAATGGAGAGGAGAGATGAAAGAGGAAGAAAAAGTCAATGGGGTGAAAAGGGGGAGGTGGAGAAGGAATGTCGATGAAAAAGATGATGTTCTATTGAGAGATAGAGAGAGAGGAGAGGGAAGAGAGACAAAGAGAGCTAGGGGAGAGAAGGATGTCCACGGGAGTGTTCCCTTTCACCTTTTCCCACGATTAGCCCTTTTTAGGTGGGTGTCAAGGGTACATATGTTAAGTGTTCGAGTTACATACGTATTGGGAAGAATTCAATTCCGTTGAGTAGAAGTCTATAATATGGTGAAACATATCCCCAAGAAGTCATCGTAGCTACACCCCATTCATCCAAGAACAATCAATCAGACAACGCCCTCACCAATGAACGAGGTATCTCCAGTGAAATCCTTGATGCATCTTCGTCATCCGAACGCCAATATCCCAAGCTCCAAATGGTAACAAAGTGATGATAGTAATCTATGTCAAATCTCCAAGACGATGATAGTGAACAGCTCCAATCACGAATCTATCATATCAAGAAATTGTTGTCACTAGACCCCAATATTGTAGAAGTAATCTCTCTAAAACTAAGCAACAGTCACCTTGTACCTCTCGTTACTCAATCGCAGTCGCTCTAAAGCCTTTTGTTGTAACTCTTTGATGTGCTGAATGAAGTCCTCAATCTCAAAACTGTCTCCGAAGGTATGATAAAGGGGTACGATCTAAAAGGTGGGGAATAGGATGGCCACAAGTGGTATCAAGGGAGCAGGTAAGGGAATTACATATTTAAACTATGGATGGGATAGAGTTAAGTCTTACTGATGAGGTCCTTCACCATCTAAGCGTCTCAATAAATTTCCTATGCTGTGATTGACCATTTTTGTCGATCCATCCATCTGGAAGTGGTATGTGCCAAGCTAAAATATAACTCCTATTGCTCCATAAAATTCTCCAGAAATGTGGCTCATTAAAATTCTCCATAAAATTCTTCACCAGCTTGTACCTCTCGTTACTCAATCGCAGTCGCTCTAAAGCCTTTTGTTGTAACTCTTTGATGTGCTGAATGAAGTCCTCAATCTCAAAACTGTCTCCGAAGGTATGATAAAGGGGTACGATCTAAAAGGTGGGGAATAGGATGGCCACAAGTGGTATCAAGGGAGCAGGTAATGGAATTACATTATTTAAACTATGGATGGGATAGAGTTAAGTCTCACTTATGAGGTCCTTCACCATCTAAGCGTCTCAATAAATTTCCTATGCTGTGATTGACCATTTTTGTCTATCCATCCATCTGGAAGTGGTATGTGCCAAGCTAAAATATAACTCCTATTGCTCCATAAAATTCTCCAAAAATGTGGCTCATTGAAGAACCTAGCTACACAAATCGACATGCAATAAGCCGTATCGTAACAATAGCAATGATGCACTCAAATCTCCGAGATGTCCTGACTGGACTATAGCAGAATGCATGACAATGTTGAGATTTAGATGTTTAATACGCCGACTTAACCTGCATTGCATCACACAAACTGTCCCTGCATGAACCCCCATCAAGTACGGTTTCACTGTGCTGACTCTCAAGAGATTGCTCATTCATTCCCTTATGTGAAGCACTTTCATAATAGGGATCATTTCCTCCTTTAAGGCCGGTTCATTTACTGGTTTTGCTAGGCTAGTTCGAGGCTAGAATGTCCTGATCTGTGACTCGATTCATCATATTTAAAATATTTAGAGGTATTTTGTGATTTGGATCTTAGAAGTCCATTACTCAATGCTCATCTCCCCTATTGGTGGTTTGGTGGTCTTGTGGTCATATTTAAAAAAAAAAAGAGAGTGGGCTTCAAATGACTAGCCACGGGATCTCTAATAGATAACTAGCGTGGTATTTGTAAATGTCCTTTTGCCTTGTCTTGCCTGCACAGGTGGATGGGCTAGGCATGTATTCCTAGAGGTCTCATGGCATTCCATGAAGCCTTAAGCCAAATATGTTTGTTAATGTGATTCAAGATAACTTTAATCTCAGCTAATATGTCTGGTTTCTAATCCAATGTACCCAAAGTGATTCTTTGCCATGCCCCTTCGTTGTTGGACTTGACCTTCCCCGTGATGTCGTGGAGTATTGGCCCTATTACCCATGGTTAAAAGTGGATAATTTGCCATGCAGGAGAACCCTATGGACTCTAGAGGCAACCGAGACCCCTAAACAAAAATTATGATGACACTAGACTATGGAAATGTGAGACTTCTAAATAGAAAGTAAGAGGACACTAAACTATGGAAAATTAGGGCTGGCAATTAAACCTGTGAAAGTGGGGATCCGCCTCGCCCGCCCCGCACAGGGCGGGGATTCCCCGATTTAAGCGGGGACAGGGATTAAAAAAATTCCCCGAAGCGGGACGGGGAGGGGATGGTGATGGTCCCTGCTCTGCAATCTCCATATATAAAATTACATTAATTATCCCTATATAACTTTAATATTACGAAAATACTTTCATAGAGTGATATATTTTAGTTTGGAACTTTGGATTCTTATTTAGTAATTGTTTGATTAGATTAAAATAGTAGAAATTGTTATTATAGTAGGGTGGGAGTGGGGTGGGGTATTTTTCCCGTAGTATGCGGGGCGGGGATGGGGATTAAAATCCCTCTGGGGCAGGGACGGGGATTCCCCGTCATCCCCGAAGCGGGGACTGTGCGGGGATGGGGAATTTCCCTTGAGGCGGGGACGGGGAATGCAACATTCGGCCCCGCGCCACCCCGTTGCCACCCCTATGGAAAATGATACCTAACTGATCTAGGAGTGAGCCTATGACCTAGGACAATATTAGAGCAAGATTCCTAATTTCCTACCTAAAGTCGTCCTACTAACAAGAATGACTAAAGTAGACACTAAGCGTAATACGATCGAACGCATAGATGGCGTAGGTTATGGAACTCACAAAGAATCGGAGTTGTATACTGCAAACCTAGTGTTCGCATATCAATTTCTGAAAAACTTAGGAGCAAAAGAAATGGTTTCTAATTCAGCTTAATAGCACCTTAAATTCCCAAATGGCACATAATAATCAAAGCAAGTAGACTTTTCATAAAAAACCAAGGCTTTTAAAATTAATTCGTCAAACGAATTCTACTCATCCAAGTAAAAATTCGAACAATAAGTTCTAATCAAAATAAATTCAACTGAGCAATGGAATCATATCTCATAACAATCTATCAAACAAATCGGATCTACTAACTAATGTCCAACTCCAACCCAAAAAGAGTCTAACAAGATATAAAGTTAATGGGGTTGATAGGATTAGGGTATGAAGTAGGCAATATAAGACGGGAAAAAAGGTTTGAGGGAAAAATTCAAGGAAGATATAAGCAGGCTAACAAGAAAAGAAATAATGTATCTATACCTGAGATCGCATAGTGGGCCTCGGAAGTGATCCCGCTCTAGCTGGTATCCAAGAGGGAAGAGAGAGAGCTAGACTGAAAGAAAGGAGGGGTAATTCACGACCAAGATAAAGAAGAAAAAAAAGAATAGATAATCAAGATCAGGAAAGGAATTAAGATCAAGAAAGTAATCAAGATCTAGAAAGGGAAAGGACGGGGGTAAAAAGGGGAACAATTTATAAACCCAATCAAGAAGGTTGAAGAAGGGAGAAAAGATGGGGAGGAGAAAAATGAGATTATAAAGAACAAAAGAGAAGAAAGAGTGGAGTAGGCGAAAATGTTGTAAGGGAGAAAGATGGTGAGATGGATGGTGGAAGATGAGGGGAGAAAAGAGAACAGGAGAAAGTGGGAAAGGTGTATTAAGGAGGGAAGGAGAAGAGGGAAAAAGGGAGATATCGAATGGAGGTGAGAGGGGAGAAAGGTAAGATCTAATGGAAAAAAGAGAGGAGAAAGGGAGAGAAATCTATGGGCTGAAAAGGGCACACGTGGAGGAATGCCAATGCAGAGAGAGAGAGAGAGAGAGAGAGAAAGAGAAGGTCATCCAAGGGAGAGTTCTCTTTCATATTTTTCCAAGGTTTGCCATATTTCGGTGGGTGTTAGAGGCATTTATATGTAGGGATTGACTTATTTAGGTGGTGGGACCCTATATGTGACCAATATGTTAAAGAAAAAGGCCTTAAACGGGCTTCAAGTGGTTTATTAGGGGGTTAGCCAAAGGGAGATAAGAAATAAGTAGGTCATGGCTAAAAAAGGCTAAAAAAGATAAGTTTTAAAAGGATAAGTGGGTCACAAAAAAGGAGGTGAGGTAGGGCATAGGTTGATGTGGACATCTCCCACATCTAGGCTAAATAAAATGCTAAAAAAATCAAATAAATATACTACCTAATAGAGAAATAACAAATGTCTAATAATCTCATAAAGAAAACAAAATCTAATCGCTAAGATGATGGTTGGACCACATCATAAGGTGAATGTCACTTACATGAATGATATGGCCCACATTACAACATTAAGAGTCCTCGTATTTGTGGGACTTGAAGTGGGTTAGTTTCCATGATGAGTTAAGAGCCCTAGTGGGTTTGAAGAGTCATAATTTAAGTGTAGTAGGAAGTCTCATGTAATGAAGGTTTCAAGTCATTAGGAGTTTGAGTTGAATTAGGAGTTTTATTTCAAAAAGAAAAGCAACTTATTTGTAGTAAGATTAGATAGAGGTCACGTAAAGGGAGAATATGAGTCCTAGTAGTAGGGTGAGTATTCTAATTAAAGGGGTTTGAGTTAGCCAATGCCATGTGCAAAAAACAATAGAAAGAAAAGAGTTTTAGAAACTTGAAGAAGAATCAGAACCAATAAAAAGATAGAATAAAGAAAGGAACTAAAATATGAACGAAAGAATTAGGGTTTTAAAAGAGTCAAAGAAAACAAAGAGAAGAAAGATTAGAGAAGAGAAAATCACATAAAATAAGAAAGAAAAGGAAGAAAGACATCATAAAAAAATAATAATAATAATAAAAAGAAGGACATGGTGGGGAAAGAGATGCAAGAATCGGAGTTTTGAAAGAGTCAAGGAAAACAAAGAGAATAAAGAAGAGAGAAGATAAAATCACAGAAAAGTAAGAAAGCAAAGGAAGACAGAAATCATAAGGAAAAATAACAATTAGAAAAGAAGGGTACCATTCAAAAATAAATAAAAATAAAGAAAAGAAGGGTAAGGTGGTGAAAGCATGGTATTAAATTTCCCCGAAACGACCGAAATGTTTCGATTTCCATCCCCACCGAAACAAAATCTACACGATTTCCATTTACGCCATCATTTCCCCCAAATTCGATCGAAATTCCCAAAATTCGATCGAAATTCTTGAAATTTGACCGAAAAGGTAGGAACAAAAAAAAAATGGAAAGATGTTATTATTTGTATTTTATTTTAATTCGTTAATGTAGAAAATGATATTTGGTAGGTAAAATCATTGAACTGCACAGCAAACTAACCGCATCTTATGCATGGGATGTCATATTGGCATGGGACCAAGAATAACTCATAACTCTTTGTGGGATTGGCATAGAGTTGGGGTCCATACTGAGGAGACTAGGCATTGTACTTTGTTATACTTTATTATATTGTACTTCTTTATTGACTTTATTGTTCTAAACTTGCGCGACAACCATAGTTGTAAATTCTGTTTCGGTGGCCATTCCGTTTTCGCCACCGAAATGAAATTTTGGTGGGATTTCAGTCATTCCGGTCGAAACTTTTCGGTCACACAAAAAATATTAAAATATATGAGAAAAATCTCAAAAAATAAAAAATCAATAGAAAAGGATAATAAACTAATAAATAGTCCATAATGTGTCCCAAAAGGCATATTCATTAAAAATACCCTTCCAACGGCCATAAAATGAGGGTAAAAGGGTCAAAAAGCAATCCCAACAGCTATAATGGCATTGCCGTACTTTTTTCGAAAAATATATGCATTTTCAGTCAATTCTGGGCGAAACAGGGCATTCTGCCTGTTTCGTCCGGAATTCCGACCGGAATTCCTGCCATAACGGAAAATATGCCCAAACCGTTCCGGATTCCGAGCCGGAACCGGAAGTCCGGTCCATTCTGGCAGGAACGGAACGGAATTGATAACTATGGCGACAATGCATGTCACTAGGTGTTCGACGTGATAAAGCCATTATGGATGGTTTTGTTGTTTATGTGATGGTTTCTATGTATTTATACTTATTCTTGCATTTCCTACAAAGTGGGGTGGGGATACCCTACGGTACCCAAAAAAAAAAATACTTATTCTTGCATTTCCGAAAGTTTCATCTTAAAATTTTATCATTTACTTATGTTTTTTAAAAGATTAGAAAATTTCATCATTTGCATACGTTTCCATATGTTTCCGTGATTTTACATGATTTCCATCGAAATTTCCACTGAAACCGAAGTGTTTCTGTATTGTTTTTATTTCCGTGCCGACCGAAACCGAGACCGAACCAGAAATTTAAAACCTTGTGAAACAGGGACAAGAATTTGTACCTTTGTGGGAGGGTGGAAGGAAATTTGTTTCAGTATCGAGCATAGATCACCTATTGTTCAGCAGTGGCATGTTCCCCCTCAAGGGATGTTGAAACTTAACTTTGATGGATCTAGTATGGGGAATCTACGACTGGCGGGTACAGGTGGTGTTCTTAGGGATTCCAAAGGCGAAATAATTTGGGCCTTTTCTGGGCCTATTGGGGTATCAGATGCGAGTGAAGCAAAAGTCAGAGCGGCTCATCAAGGGATTATTTGGACAGTGTAATCGTAGAAGGAGATTCTCTCAATATTATTAGATGCCTTAGAGGTTCTTCGATCCATCCATGGAGAGTCGCTCAATATTTTGATGAGATCCGAGATAGATTGGATGGTCTTTCTTTATCTTTTAGCCATGTAAGAAGATCAGCAAATGGGATTGCAGATAGATTAGCCAGGGAAGGAATAGACAAACAGAGTTTAGAGCTCTTTGATTTTTTCCTGCATCTGATACCCCAATAGATTAGCCAGGGAAGGAATAGACAGTTGTGAGGCCAGCCATGCTGTACGGCTCAGAATGTTGGGCCACCAAGAAGCAGCATGTACATAAGATGAGTGTAGCGGAGATGCGAATGCTTAGATGGATGTGCGGCCACACAAGGTTAGATAGAATTAAAAACGAAGACATCCGTAAAAAGGTGGGGGTGGCACCAATTGAAGAGAAGATGAGAGAGCACCGCTTTAGATGGTTTGGACATATCCAACGTAGGCCTTTGGATGCTCCAGTGAGAAGAGGTAGACCAAAAATGACTTGGGTAGAAACACTGAGGAAAGACTTGATAGCTAGGAACATAACAGAGAACATGACCTTGGATAGGATAGAATGGAAGAAAATGATCCACGTAGAAGAACCCAACTAGAGCCAGGATTAGAGCCCGGTAGATTCCTTTCACCTTCTTCATGAAATTTTTCTAAAGGATTCATTTAGCCGACCTCAACTAGTTTGGGACAAAGGCTTTGTTGAGTTGAGTTGAGAAGGATAAGGTGGGGAAAGAGATGAAAAAATTTGTACCTTAGTGGAAGAATTCTAAGCGAAAACAATTACAGATATAGGAGAAGGGAGAAAAGTACCCAAATAATCCACCTTAGGGTTCTAGTAATCCATCTAGATATCAAGGAATCCACCTAGAAAATCATGTCATGAATCCAAATGGCAAAGGAGGGCTGAAAGCTCTATTATCTATTTCTCAAATTCATAATCATAATATTTACAAGCCAAAAACCTATTTAAATATAGCAAAGTACCAAACTAAAAAAGAATCATACAAGAACTAAGGGCCCATTTGGATGCCCATAAGAATTTGATTTGGATCTCTCACATTTGCAGCCCTTTTTGCAGTGTGGATCCAGATCAAATCCTTCAATTTCAGCGACTGACAGTGAAAAAAAATCAAATTTCCAAATATGCTGTGGAAATAAGTAATTGGAAATCCACAGATCTGGCAGTTTCCTTTACCCTCTTTGCTACTCAACCTCTCCCCTCCACTAGAAAGTACCACCTTCCCTCTCTGTCTCCCTCAACATGAGCTGGCAGATCTATTCATTTTGTATTCAAAACTCAATTCAAAATCCAAATACCAAATATGAGGTATCCAAACGGGCCCTAAAGCTTTAATTCTAATAGAACACAAGAGTCACTTAAAATAACCTTAAACTTAAGTGGCTTAAGTGATTTAGATGGGAAAAGATTATACTACCCTTAATTGACCTAAAGGCACTTAAAATCCTCAATTGAGACCCTATGACTAAAAAAATACATTTTAACAGCCATGATAGACCCCTCTAGCTTATCTAACTTACTCTTGACTCTAATAAAGGATGATCCCCCACCATACCACTCACACAACTACAAGGTTCGTCTAAAATAACAACCAAGGCACATTTATAGAGAGACAGCTTGAGAGAATAGCAATGATTCTATTCTAATTTCACAATGAATCAAAGAAAAAAAGGTGGTACCCAACTCTTGATGAGACTGAAGCCTCTACTACAATATAACATAAAATGAAAAATGAATCAGAAGCCAAAACATGACAATTGATGAAGATATCCATGCTTCAAAATTTTCCAATCAAATGCGAACTCCCGCTCCGATTCCCAAAAACATATTAGATGTAAAAAGATGGAAACACCCTCGGAGAAAATATACAATCTTCCCATACAGCAGATATGAATCCCTCTACAAGAAACCCCATAAAGATAAGAAAACCAGAAGAGAATAAAATCGATACGCGAAATCTGAAAATGCGGATGCAAATGAAACCCCGACAAAATTGAATTACATATTCATTGTCAAAAACCCATTAGATTTCTCTTTCGTTTACCAGTATCAGATTGAACCCAAAAGTACTAGTCAACCAAATCCCAAAAAAATACAAGAATGTCTGACCCAAACAACTTGGGTACTTGCCATCAACAGTTTATAAAGATCCATTTAAAATTGAATACCCAACCCAACTGCACAACCTATTCATTCGTCATCAATATTCCAATAAGAAGAAATAAAACAGAAAATCCAGGCCCATGAAGCCATATTCCACAAATTCAACAAAAACCCATGAAAGCCAACATTCATCTTAGCAAACACATTAAATTTCTCTTCCAGAAGAGCAGAGATTAAAGAAACAACACAGACCCAATAACCAAGATTATGAAAGAATAAAAGCAGAGAGAGAGAGAGAGAGAGTCATACCCACAACACTGGATCCTCCTGAGCCAATCGTCATTGATGTCAGAGGCTTTTTCAAGATGATCTGATGGAAAGGTTTTTATAGAAATAAGGGAGGAGAATCCGATGAGAGGGAGAGGTCAAGCTAAAAAATGACAGAAATGACAGGGAATAAAGAAGAAAGGGAATGAGAGGAAGAGAGAAGGGGGTTTGAGTGTTAGAAGGAATAAAGGTACATTACTCTCTTTTACCTCTTCATGGGTATCAATGGGTTGGGCCTGACCCCATACTTTACCGTAGGGGTTCATATTGAACATATACTAAGCCCAATTAATAATTAATTAAAGGCCCAACTCTTTATCAGTTGATCAATTTGTTGCTGATTATTCGCGATTGTTATTATTACAGGAGAAATTGCACTAAAATGGATCACCCAATCAATAGCATCAAATATGGCCTAAGTTCATGGCATGTGAATCATCAAACATTTCCACTAGTTTCCTCTGTTTTTGTTTCCTGATATTTAGCCACTTCGCCTTCATCTCCATCTAGAGACATCAATTTATTATGAAAACAAATTCATGGTGGCCAAACGTGTTCTGAATAGAATAATACAGAGAAGATAAGCATGACTCTGCGCAAGGATGGCACTAATCTATAACCGATCGTAGGCTCTGTTTCTTTAGATTTTAAATAAGCCTAAAATAAATTTTACGGTAATTTTTTAGTTAAAAGTTGGTGGTAATTTTTAAGTTAAAAGTTGGTGACAGTTTTTAACAAAATTTTGGTGTAAATTTTGTTTTAGGCTCATTTTACGTGAAAATAAATGGAGCCTTGAGTCACGTTTGGCTAACATGAATTTTTTTTTCCTTCAAATAATGGCTCACCCAATGGTGAGGGACGGTGGGATAGGGATAGATATGACTCATATGAGAGAAATTGTGTAAGAGGAGGGAAAGAAAAGCCGAAACAAATAGGAAATTAAAAAAAAAATTGCTTAAATTACAAACAAATTTTTGTTTTAAATGCGAGGGTTACTAAGTATTCCTCCACTCTCTCATTTTTTAAATTTAAAATACTTTTGCAAATGGTGAGGCCATGCGCAACTAGGGTTGTAGGGCACTTTTTGGTGCACTTCACACTTCACACTTGATCGGGTGTGATAGAGACCGTAGGATCGCGTGAAAATGGTCGGTGCACGATCAGGTTTGATCTAGACCACAATCTCTCGACCAATTGTGTACCAATGATCGAATCCCGATTAGGGCGATCGTGATCGTATAAATGCGATCTGTCGTGATCTAATGGTTAGATTAGCAGCCAACATTGATTAGGTGCTAGGAAAATGGTGCATTTTAACTTGAAAAGGCACTAGAAGATCTATAAATAGACCAGAAACACATCATTTGTGAGAGAATCTGAGATTTTATTGTAGAGACTTACCTCGAGTGATTCCAAAAGCCTTCTACACTCTCTTCAAGACCTTCTAAGCATTCTTTTCTTTCTTTTGGCTGTTTTCTCTCTGATTCTTTGTTTTTTTTACAGAAACGTAAACTATTATCTTGCATACTTGCAAAATCTGACGTGTTTCTTGTCTGTTTCGGTTTGTGCATAACATCAACAGACATCAGTAGATTAGGTGTATGAAGCTTCACTGTATCTTGGAGACAAATTTGTGAATACCCGGTGCACATCAATTGTGCATTTAAGGGGGCGCGAATATTGTCTTAAGGAAATCAACTTAGTAACGTGCCTTGAACGCAATCTCTTCATTTCTCACCATCCATATCTCCCCCCTACTATACTTCCATCAACACAAAATGTCTCTTCCTGATCAAGGGATCGTCTTTTGAAGCTTCGAAGAGTCTCACGGTGGCCCATCATATGAACGTCCCCAATTGCCACAAAGGTCCATTACATGAGGGGTCAGAGACAGCAAACAGTAAAAAGGTGTGATGTTCAGTAGCACCGAGGCAGTAGTGAAAATGCTTGTTTTAACTTTTCATCTAGGAGTATTCTTTTTCCCATTCTCAATGTTTTGATGCAAACTTATCAGCATCCACATAAGCTAATTTTTCAACCGATATTGTCTTATTTATCTGAGGTAGCTGCATAGGCTTACCAGTTTCTATAGGCCCGTACTGCCCAACAAGAGAGCGGACAACTAATGCGTTCCACTTATTGAACAGGGTCTATGGTCGGTCTGTGACCCCTGGATGCCGAAGGCCTCTTTGGGGTGATCTTGTAGTTCCTACGGGGTGGAGACGATGGGGTCGGTCCATGGATTTTCGTTCCTTTTGCCACATTTCGCTCAAAGGGTTGAAGGGAGATAGTGCATCAAGCTGTTCGCAAGGGCCAACTTGATCCTCTTCCCCAGGGATCCCAGATGACGGAACCCTAGGAGAGCTGCCGACTCCAACTATCGCCCATGTACGATCCATACTAGATCTGACCAACTGCCCATCTTACCTCCTCTATGTTCTGTCTGTTCCACCCTTCCAAGGAACAGGACGAAATTACATAATTACGTATAGATAGATATATAAAATATAAACAAATCAAGTACTATTACTATTTCGGTCGGATCCGAAACCGAAATGAATGAAGAAATAGATTTTAGAGATAAGGAATAAATCATGCATAAATCCAAGCGACCCTTCAGCAGCACATAGGCTTCACTTTTCAACATAATTCGTCTTATTTATCTGAGGTGGATGCTCAGTTGGCCCCCAAAATGCCTTCTGGGATGGTGGTCCCTACAAATAAAGAGGGGTGTGAGTTTCAGACAAAGGGTTGAAAATATCAATTGTCTTTTATGTCCGGTAAACTTTTTGCCAGCTCTTTAATTGCAATATCCTCGTTACTTTCTTTTCCTCTATTAGGGCGTGACAACATTAACTGTGGGCCACTTGGATTTAATATTTTAAAATCTTGGATTTCCTCAAAATCCTGAATGGGAGACAAAAGAAGGAGAGCGCTCAGTCCTTTTGGGCTAGGAACTGAGACTTGCGGCAAGTTGCTCGTAGAAAAATTGCTGGCAATACACGTCGTGCTTGTGACTGAATCAGCCGTTTCCTTGCGTTGTGTCATCCCTGTTCGGGAGAAGACAAGAAGCTTAGAAAACTGGTAATGAATCAATGGCATATGTTTACAAGATACTAATGAACTCGCTCTACGATAGATTGCTGTTTTCTGATTTCTCGCCCTCTTTTTCGTGGAGAGAGTCTGTCCAATGTTTCAATATTTTATAAATGAAATCTAACGATTGGGGAGATTTATAAAACCTGGATTTCTTACTTAAAATCCAGGATAATAGATTGTAATAACTAGAATTTTACGCCACTATCAAACTAAACTAAACTTAAAATCCAGGATAATAGACGTAACTTTTGCTAATTGTCCAAAATGGGACGTACTCTACGAGTTGCATAACCAACCAAAAGAGTATTAGATAAGCAGCCTATAAATGGAGTGGAATGTAGGCAATTTCGAACAAAGCCATTTTGAGGCTTTTCCATTTGAAGAGAGAATAGTCACCTCATAGATAAAATTGTATAATTCATCTAAATCATATGAGGCAGCTTTCTCTCTTGAAAAGGGGGGTAGCTTTTGCCATGTATGGGTGACAGAAAGTAATAGAATCTGTAGATTAATTTCAGGGATTTGCTAGGGACCATCACAGAAGGCATTTTGCACAAGGGCTGTTGCATGAGAGAGCAGCCACACAGGCTCACTTTTTGTCTTATTCATTTAATTCATCTGAGCTGGCTGCTCTCACATGCTAACAGCCCTTCCGTGAAATGCCTTCTGGTATGGTCCCTATCAACTCCCTTTATTTAATTGATTTGCTAGGGACCATCGCAGAAGGCATTTCGTGGACAGGCTGTTGCATGAGAGAACAGCCACATAGGCTCTCACTTTTCAACATATTTTATCTTATTTTCTGATGTGAGTGCTCTCTTCTCCGCGTAATGCTTTCTGCAATGGTCCCTAGCAAATCCTTTTCAAGTAATATAATAGGCCTAATTACAAATGACCTATGCTGGAACAGAAATTTCAGCCCTTTTCTACAACATGAAACCGTGCGTGCAATGTCAGCCATTGAATTAATCATGCCCCCAAAAATACATGCGTGCTTTTATGACAATATTTTTTGTTTGAAGAACATTGAAAGTAGATATTTAATCAACTAAACTCAGCTCAACTCAACTCAACTCAACTCAACTCAACTCAACTCAACTCAACTCAGTTCAACTCAGTTCAACTAAGCCAGTTGGGTCGGCTAATGAATCCTTTAGAAAATTTTCATGAAGGTGAAAGAATCAATAAATAAAATTTAAATCCAGAAGGTATTTAATAGCTATAGATAAATTTACATGTATATAATATTTAATAGCAATAAAGGATATTTAATAGTTACAGAAAAAAATTAATTTTACATTTATAAGGTTTTAAGTTTTAAGTAACCTCGGAAGCCATCCAAGTTCTTCTGCTGTAGAAGGCCAACAATAAAGGGATTTCTTTATAAGAACAGGCCATTTGCATGGCTAATTAATAAAATTAGTTGGAAAATTAAATAAGATGATGGGCTGTATTAGTTGTGACCAACAAAAATGGAGGTAGCAAAAATAAAATAAAAAATTGCTTGAAAATAAAAAGAAGGTACATTTCACACTCAAGGCACTTGTTCTGAGATACATACATCACCAGATACAACCACCACCTTTGCCAGCACTGCCACCATCTTGTTGTCTGCATTTCTACATAGATGATAAGAAAAGTTTAGCATAATAAAATTCTAAAAAAAAATCTAAAAATGGGCATGAAAGTTAAAGCTATTAAGCCCGTCGTAGAGTTCCTATTGAAGCTGTAGTGAATGTTTACATAGAAATCAAGGAGCTTTTCTCTGTGTCCCCTATGTCTTGAGTTTGAATCATGGTTCTCTTGATTCAAGTTTAGATAAATCACAAAAAACACATTACATAACAATGACAAACATCTGCACTGCTTTTAGTTATCTACAGCTTTAATAAAAACTGTCATTTATCAGGAAAAAAAATATCACAGTAACACATCACATCATACGAATGCACCGACCGACGCAAACTAACTGGGCTTTCCTAAATGATCAAAATGCTCCCCATTGTTTTATGACAACTTGGTCATGGTGTCCTAATTGGTTTCCTAAACAATTAAAATACTTTTCATTGTTCTTTGACAAAGATCTACCAAGTTGGGAGGTATTCTCCTCTTAGTAGCTAAGTTGCGGTCCCAAAACCTAAGATACCAGCCGAGTGATTAAAACCAATGATACCTGGAACGCAGTTCGTTCCGGTACGTGGTACGGGAACGGGTACGGGGTACGATGGTAGCCCGGTACGCAGTACGATGATGGTATGCTATGTTGGTTCGCTATTCGGAGTCGCGGTCAGTTTGGAGCGCTAAATCGGACTCACACACACACACACACACTCTCTCTCTACACACACACACACACTCTCTCTACACACACACACACATGTGTGTATATAATTTCATATATATTTACAAGAATATCATTCCATAGTACACGCTACATACATTTAATACACGAAATATAAAAACCTCATTTATGTCATACATATTTTTTCAAAAAGAAAGTTCCTGTTGGAATATATGAATGTCCTTTCATAGTCCATACTACATCTATTTCATAAACAAAATAAAAAACTCATGTATGCCCTACATATTTTTTTCAAAAAGAAAGCTCTAGTTCCAATCCAACCCAAAATATATAAATTTTGTAGCTCTCTCCATCTCTCCCTTAGTCTATATGCATCTCTCTCTTTCTCTCCCGCGGGTTGCTTCGGGTCGTCATTTTTGGCGATCCGGGTCGCTAGCGAACCACGTTTGGGATCGTGCGACCCCGGATCGCGGGTCGGAGGGCGGATGGCGAATCCGGTAACCTAAAATATTGCATGATGCTAGATGCTCCAGTTGTTTCAGCAATGAACGGTGGTACTGACAGAGAATGCCTACTTTGATTCTAGCCTTCATTCTTCAATGAAGATGACTCATTTGGGAGATATCCTAAAACCTTAACCGCCTACCGCCTACCACCACCAGCCAAATAATTTAAATCCAATACCATGTCACTGATCAGGCTGCTCTTACTCAACCTAAAATCCACAAAACTCATCTTGACGTGACATTATTTCCAGCTTCAGTTGAATGCCAATTCAGCAATCGTTTTTTTTTTACGGTAATTCCGCCTAATAAAAATTGATAATGCCAATCGAATTTATTACAAACTACTGCCTAATAAAAATAGATATAAATGCCTGAAATATTTTGCAAATTTGAGATTACAATTAACTGAAGATTTCTCGATTCTACATTTTCGAAAGTGAAGAATTTAAAGAAAAATCGAGAGTTACAATCCATTGTTAGATTTTGCAGAATGTCTCCAGGACCACAAATTCAAGATCTTGCTAAAAGAAAAAAAAATTAACTGATTTATCAAGGTTATACATAATTGGAAAACAAGAAAGAGCATGTTAGCTTGCATAGGACATTTAGCATAGAAATGCCATGATCTCGTACCTTTCAAATTCACACCAAAAGGTGGGGAATTGTTCTGTATTTAATGCTCCAGCCACTAAGCTTTGTCGTTAACATATCTGACAACATAATTTCTTCCTGCTAATGAATTAAAACCAGTAGTTATGGTCATTATCACCAGTAATAGCATCATTATCGTCTTCATTGTCATCTTCATCTTCGCTCATGTGATCATTATCGCCCTCATCATTGTCATCAATATTAAAGTCAGGATCATCTTGCTCTGTTGAATCATAATTTACTTCAAGAGTTGGATATGAATTCCAAGCAGGAGGAAAGGTCTTTTGCAAAGCTTCAGTAAGTTCTCCACCAGTTCTCTCTATCCTGCGCAAACACTTAGACCAGTGAACTGCAGTTCCCATATCAACAGTCAAGCCAAGTTCCACCATTTCTCTACAGATACTCATGATCCCAGAGTAAATGTATTCCTCAGCCACAGTAGCCCTTGACAATAATGATGTCAGTAGACAATGGTATACAGCTTTGTCTGGTTTCAACCCAGCCAACTTCATCTCTTCAAAACACCTCAAAGCCTTCTCTGGAAGTAACGCACGTGCCCATCCATGTATTAATGTCGTATAAGTCTTTATGTTAGGCTTCTCTCCTACAGCTTCCATTTCTTCAATTGTCTTAGTTGCTCTCTGAACACAAAGAAAATATGATACATGGAATTCATAATGATCATTTTCACAAATATAATTTTTTTTTAAAAACTGAATATTTTTCACAAAATCTCAACCCATATCTTCCAAAATTGTTCAGCCAGTTATGGATAAAAAGAGTGAAGAAAAAAATATGTAAGAGCTGCAAAAGAAAATTAACTTCTTATAGAACGAGCTCCAAAGCACTCATATTTTATTCAATGGGAAATTGCAGCTTAATAGATATCTGTAAAATCTGTTTCTGGATATACATAATATAGATTTTTAGAAGATACCAAAAGTACTCAACTTTATAAGCCTGCTTTACCATTGCTACTCCATCTCATTTCAGGCATACTCAGAAAATGGTAGATGCATCCAATACTCTTTCAGAAAAGGATGGTTGGTCATATTTCAGAAAAAATGAAAGGCATTTATTTTGCTGAAAAATTTAGCTCTACAGTATAATATAGAAACAAAGGTGCCACCAAAGAGCATGATAATTCACCCTTGCTTTTTTATTTGAAACACCATGACAGAGTCCACTCTGATGACAATTGATACTTTCCTCGATTTCTAACAGCCACAACTTAATTGTCCTAATTCAGAGTTAAAATAGATCTATTGTATCATAGTAACAAGAGAAGCCAAAGCTTGAAATAGAACTGGAATTTTTATATAATTTATCAGAAGCATTACCAGCATATCTCCAGCCTTGCAACACGCATTTATGAATGATGTGTAAGTATGAATGTCTGGAAGAACACCATTTTGCTTCATTTGTTGCATCAGGTCAGCAGCCTCCCACACATCACCTCTTCGAGCCCATCTACAAAACAAAATGGTAATATAAGAGAAATTGTGGAAAAAAGAAAACAGATGGAAGCCTAGGGAAATGTAACAACTGTGTAGAAGAAGACCATTCCAGTTTGAAAGTCAACGGAGCATGCCCATGTGGCACAATTTGGTCTTGGAAAGTCATGTTTCATTATATATTATAATTAAAAGCATGATTTTAAAATCACATTGAAATCAACACGTAATGACCTAAATGTTTTCGTTTTCATCCCCATCGAAACACATACCAAAACTAGAACGCTTACCGAAACCAAAACCGGTGTATTTCACACACACACACAGAAATATTTTGCAGCGTAGTGTATTTCACATATATGTATACATGTAATTCATAATTCTGTCATCGTGGCCTACCCCGAGTCAATTCCCGTTTACCTTTGCCGTGTTCTTGTCCGAATCCACGTTTTGCCTTACAATGTCAATCAAAACTCCTTTAAATCTCTCAATTTATGACCGCATCTACCGAGTACTCAGCCTCATCATGCCGAGCCGACTAGGATTTGCTTTGGCTGCATTCAGACCCGCATTCTCATAATGAAATAGGGTTACATAATTATATTATAGGAATTACATATAAAATGTAGTGTGTGTATTATGTATAAATATTTATATGAATTACATGTGAAATGTAATATATAGAGAATTATCAGACGAGCACGACAACACATGCCAGTAGGTGTTCATTGCTGTTAAACAATCATTATGGATGGTTGTCTTGCTAATGTAATAGTTTCTAAGTGGGTATTTGTAGCATTTTCTAAAGTTTTATCTTAAAATTCTATCATTTGCACATGCTTCCTTTTGGGGGCACAATCGAGCATCAACTGTGTGCTGACGTGTGGCTCAGATTCCACTAGGACGAATGATGCCACACGGCAGGGCAAGACAGGGTCCTCGACGGGTATCTATGCACTCAATCAGCACAACCTAGGAAGCACGGGTACTATCCCAGGGCTCCCGCACCCGCACCCGACACGTATGGTGCGGGTACGTCCGAGGTACGTACCCCATTTTAAAAAAAAAAAAAAAAAACTAGTTTTGGTGGTTGGGTGCGTGTCGGGTGCGCACCACGCGTACCCGACACGTCCTGCTTCTTCCTGCTGCTTCTCTTTTATTGTCCATTTACTTAAGATTTACATGTAAATAACGGAATACCCCCCTTTTGAATTTATTAAAAATAGTTTCAACACCCAAATCTAAAAGGAAAAAAGTCAACTCTCCAGTTCTAGTACAAAATTCAAAGAAAAAGGGTCGGGTCAAAATTTTAACTTTCTTAACTTCCAAACAGTGGAGTATTTTTCAAATTTTAAAAATTCATAAAATCTATTTTGTCCAAACATTATTAAATCCCAAAAGTCCGGTAAAAAAAATCTCATAATTTGGTCTCTAAAAATTATTCATCTTGTCAGGCACTGGTCAACAAACTGGTGACAGACTTTTTTTTCTAATGAATGATGTATTGATGCCTCATGTTCTGAAATATGGAACTTAATCACTTATGAAATGAAGAGTAATATTAGAAATTTTCATTTTGGTGATGTTATTGTTATTTGATTGCTCTACAATTTTTTTTTTTTAATTTTTATAAATATATAATAAAATATTAAAATATATTATTATAATCGGCGTAGCCGCACCCGGTTTTTTTGGCAAATCACGTACCCACGTACCCGTGTCGTGTCGTACCCGTGCTTCATAGAGCACAACATCTTAGCCAACATGGAACTCGGAAGCCACGTGCCACCATGTTGCCCAATTGGCCACTGCCATGAACCCCCTGGGACAGTGCAGCATCGGCGCCAATCATGCCACTGCCATGCGATGTCCCATCGCCAACCCGGAAGCCACACGCCGCCCAGTCGGCCACGACCATGAAGCCCCTGGGACATTGCAACATCGGCGCTGATCATACCACTGCCATGCGACATCCCATCGCCAATCATGCCCTTCATGCAACGCTTGGGCAACCCTGCAGTGCCGATATGAGCATCAATGATAGCAATTGCCCTGGCGCCATGCCACCTTAGCCCCACCAATCATGGAACCCCCTCCTATAAAAGGCAAACCCACACTCCAAAAAAGGGAGAGGCCAAGAGACCAATGCCACCACCTAGGTACGCGAGACTGACCCCTACTCTCGGACTCACGAGCACTTCCTTTCCTTGCCCTTAGCTCCATCTGTTGCCCAGTTTGACTTGAGTGTCGAAGGGTTCTCCGAAGTTCTGACTTCAGGCATTCCTAACCAACTGCTTTGACTGAAGAAGTGAAGATCACCCAGCCAATCACCCAACCGAGCATCTGGTAGGATTTGAGCAGCAACACTTCAATATGTTTCTAATCTCCACGCCGCTACCACTTCGCTACCGTGTAAAATAGAAGAACATAAAAAGAACGATGAAGCTTCTTGCTAGAATCCTTGATCGTCCCGCTTTGCTACCATGTTGAAGTAAAAATCCATCGTGATCTTCTACATGTAAAAGAATAGAAGACGGAGAAAAAGAAAAAGATCAATGGAAAGAGAAAGACGAGGGGAGATTCTCTAAAAATTGAATTCCCAACCCTACAAACTATAGTTAGAATCTCCACCTAAGCGCAATTACAATGGCATCGGGGCCATCTAAGATGGGTAAATTAACATACAAACAAACACATATAAATGTAAAAGAATTAACACAAATACCAAATTCTCCAATTAACGGATAAGATCACGACCACAATTCAGCATGTTTATGTTTTCATTTTGTTATCATCCGTAATTTGCAAAATGGGTAGCTTCTCCAATTGTTTTCCTGAAACGCATGCCTATCAAATTTTTCGATCAGCATTAAGCTTGGCAACCATTACCTTCATCATCTGCATGTGCAGAGTTCAACAGCCATACCTTATGGGCATGTAATTTCAAGATCTCAAGAGGAAACAACAAGCAACAAACTCTGTCACGCCCCAGCCCCACTGTGTAAATATTGTCCGGTTCCGGGTCTTCCACCCTCCTCGGTTTTGTTTTCCGGCAGCAGTAACCGTGGGACCCACTCCTTGGAGATGCTGAAAACGCGTCTACATGGGGAGAGGGGAAATCCACATATATGGCCTAGCAACTTTTCCTCCCTTTCCGATGTGGGGTCTCACAACCCACCCCCCTTGGGGCCCAGCGTCCTCGCTGGCACACCATACTGGATGGAAGGTCCCGCTCTGATACCATTAGGTCACGCCCCGACCCCATTGTGTAAATATTGTCCGGTTCTGGGTCTTCCACCCTCCGCGGTTTTGTTTTCCGAGCCAGACCCACTTCGCGGGGCCCACCTTGTGTAGACGCTGAAAAGGGGAAATCCTCATATATAGCCCAGCAACTTTTCCTCCCTTTCTGATGTGGGTTCTCACAAACTCTGTACACTATCAAAAGTGTCACATAATGTATGCATTTTTCCATGTGTTATTTCTGCAAATTGGAAGAGGTTTTTTTTTCTGTGGAAATAGAATTTGACAACCTCCGAATGGTAGAAATTTCACCACTTTGGCACTTAAAATGAGAGAGTTATTGATGTTTTATTAAATAACTCCCTATATTATCTCAAAATTATGGTTTAATACTGTTTAGGGTAAAGAGACCATAACTCTCTTAACCCATTGAATTTTTTGATTAGGTTTTTTTCTGTGTAAAGAGAATTTGACGACATCCGAATGGTAGAAATTTCACCACTTTGGCACTTAAAATAAGAGAGTTATTGATGTTTTATTAAATAACTCCCTATATTATCTCAAAATTACGGTTTAATACTGTTTAGGGTAACGAGACCATAACTCTCTTAACCCATTGAATTTTTTTATTAGGTTTTTTTTTTGTGTAAAGAGAATTTGACGACCTCCGAATGGTAGAAATTTCACCACTTTGGCACTTAAAATGAGAGAGTTATTGATGTTTTATTAAATAACTCCCTATATTATCTCAAAATTACAGTTTAATACTTTCTAGGGTAAAGAGACTATAACTTTCTCAACCCATTAAATTTTTTGATGAGGTTTTTTCTTTGGAAAGAGAATTTGACGACCTCCGAATGGAAGAAATTTCACCACTTTGGCACTTAAAATGAGAGAGTTATTGATGTTTTATTAAATAACTCCCTATATTATCTCAAAATTACGGTTTAATACTTTCTAGGTAAAGAGACCATAACTCTCTCAACCCATTGAATTTTTTGGTGACAAAACATATTTACATCATAAACTACTTGCATGTCAATAATGACTATTTACCTCCACAGATCATATTGTACCAACACAAATAAGTATCTCTACAATACCAATGCAATAAAGCAAATTTCTGGCACGGACGGCTAGAGTATTTTTCAAAGAGAATTTGCAAAGAAAATACAAGTGAACCTCTAGTACCAAGTCAAATATTTTAAGCAGAACACAAATTAATCCATACCCATCAATTAGTATGTTATAGACAAAGGTGCCTCTTGGAATCTTTTGAGAACTCATTTCTCTTGTGACCGCCAAAGCACTTTGCATCCGGCCTGACTTGCAACATGCCTTGAGTAATGCCTCATAAGAGAATGCATCAAGCTTCAGGCCTTCCTCTTTAATTTTTGAAAAATACTCAAAAGCTTTCCCCGTATCTCCGAGAGAAGCATAACCTTTCATGATGGTTGTGTAGGTACACTCATTGGGACTTAAGCCAGCCAGTGACATCTCATCAACTATTTCAACAGCCTTGTCCATCTGCACAAATAGACAAAGATAAATACAGCTCTTAATGTTAATTGCTTACAATCATAGTTTTAAATTTAGTCTGAAATCCGAAATTTTTGGGATCGAAATCGGAAATTTCGGATTTCCCAAATTTTGGCCGAAATTTTGAGAAATTGATTTTTTTTTTAAATAATATTATTACCAAATTTCAGCCGATTAACTAATTATTTTTTTACTGGATTTCAGCCGAAATTTCGGTTTCGGCCAAGGTCAAAATTGGGACCAAAACCGAAATTTAAATCCATGCTTACAATGCATGAAACAATGTTTGCATCAATTACCTGTCGTTTCTCAACAAGGCCATCAATGAGAACATTATAAGTCCTCACAGTGGGAATGCATCCACTACGCCGCATCATATCAAGAATACCTAAAGCTCTTTTTGTCTCTCCACCTTCTGCTAAACTGCGTATTATCGGAGTAAATGTTCGAGATGAAGGCCTATGCCTCTCCTTCTGCATCTCATCAACAATACGAATGGCTCGATCCACATTACGCATCTTACAAAATGCTTCAATGATATTATTGTAGAGGACAACATCAGGCCTCAAGCCCACTTTTAGCATGTCCTCAAAAATGGCAAATGCATTAGCAAAATCGTTTTGCTGTACAAAGCCGTTGATCAACATAGAGTAAGTGTTTCTGTTATGTGTTATGCCACATGATTCCATTGTTTTGCTAACCTCTAAGGCTTTGGAAACCTTGCCCATCTGAAAGACAAACATCAAAAGTCGCCATAATGATGTTTAACATAGAAAGTTTACATGTCAATATCATGTAATTTGCAAGTGCAGTAATATCAAGAAAATTTGAATAGTGAAGGCAATAAATAGCTACACATTTGGAGAAATAGAAACTTCTGGGCCACAGTTGTAAGATCACACATCGTCATTCAAATCTGAGACTCAAAATTTCCCAAACATTAGCATACTCGGGCACTACATTTTTTATTTATTTTTTGAATAATAGCCAATTTTATTGAGAAGAAAAGACCGAGGAGGTCGAAGTACACAGAGATGAGAAATTAGACAGACATATACTCAGGCACTACATTTTCTAGGCACTAAAAAACAAATAACCCAGGCCAGAATGTATCCGTATGAAAAATCTTCTCAAAAGAAATAGATAATGGCATGAATGTTTTCCCATTTAGAAGTTCTCTTAATCAACAGAAGAATTCAATCATGGATTGAGAAACTGCACAGTTCAAAATAAATCACTGGAAAATAGAACTTTATGGAATCCACAAATTTCTATTTTGTGCATATTCCACGGGGTCAAGATAATCAATAAATGAGCACATGCCTTATTATTTGTCTTGAAAATAAGAAATATAATACCAAAAAACAAGAGTACAACTGAAATAGAAAGGAAGACAGAAAATGGCTTACCTTTATATATAGATTAATAAGACATCCATAGCTGATTACCGAAGGTGTAAACCCACATTCCTACAGCAATATTCATGGCAAACTATTAGAATGGATATGACACAACATCCATGCAAGCATAAAAAAATGTGTGTGGGACTGATAAGGGTCCTGCCAAACTCAAACCTATCCAGAAAAAAATATATTGATACCACTTCAGTGAGATAAATGGGAAAGTGCGTAGGACTGCAATTCCACCCCTTTACAAAGATAAGTTTACATTAATAATTAATCATTTTTTTTCTTATGAACCATGAAATCAGCTAAATAAAGTATTTTTTCCCCAAAGAGTGTACCTTTAATCTTTCAAACACAATCAAACATTTTTCCTCATTGCGAACTTTCGTGTAACCATGCATCATTGTGTGGTATAAGTCCATGGGAGCATCAATTCCTTCTTTTTCCATTTCCCTTACCAAGGCTTCAGCTCGGCCCATATTACCAGTTTGGCTGCATTGTGTTTACAAAAGATTAGCAACACTAAGATTGTAACTAGAAGACTGGTTTCATTTGCATGCTAGAAACCAATTGCATACAAATTACATCGTATTTAAAAATGTCATATTCACAAAAAATTAAATAAAAAAAGACAGAGAGGCCAACATCAACAATTGAATATATGCATTTATCAAGATTACAGAAAGAAAACCGAAATACTCATAATCCACTTCCAAGGGTCGGAAGAAAACATCAAATTTGCTACCCAATAATCTCCATAGTGTTGCAACTGATTGTGATTTTGAGAGCTGTATGACCAATCATTAGATCAAATTCTATACGCATTAATCTCTAGAGTGCTGCAACTGATTGTTATTTTTTAGATATGTATTGAGAGCTGTATGACCAATCATTAGGTTTCAGGCTTTAGTCTCAAAATGCCATTTTGTTCAAACAAGTGAAATTTTATTAATCATTTTAAAAAGCCAAGCTAACTTAAGCTAGCAAAGGCACAAGAAAAAATGGGGGAAATTAGAAAACTACAGTCTTGACATCTCATGTCATATAATCAACTTGGAGAAAGAGACCCCAAAATTAGCCAACAAATCCGTGGAAGTGTTTCCTTCTCTGAATGTAGGAGAAGGAACACTCAATGTCCCTCAAAATATATGAAAAAAAACACCCTACGGGTTTGCATCAAAATCCCAACAAAAGGATATGACAAAATGCCTTCTTAAAGGTTCATATGTCACACTACTCAATCGTGTGCAGAACATATACGAACATAAGAGTACTCAAGAAGACCATGCCACAGTATAAAGCCAATCAACCCAACATGTAGATCAATTGCTAACTTAACGATATGGGGCACCAGACAACCAATAGTCCCCACCACCCTACATACCAAGCTACGAAGAACATCTCCTGATTTAATATGAGAAACGAATAGGGAAAGAAGAGTAGATCCTATCGTTGTTATAAATCATTTTGCAAAAAAAATCAGCAATGTTTACAGAGACTATACCAAACATATTACCCAATGCTTTGTGGAGGCTCTAGAAATTGTAGACTCTATTTGTGCTGGGTATAGGTTCTTCTCTCTTCCTTTTTTCTTCAAGGAGTGGGAGGGAAGGATCTTTGCATTTTATCTCTTCCTATTTTCCTCAAGGAATGGGAGGGACGGATCTTTGATCATCCACAGGTTCTTTATTTCTTTTAGATATAAAAGGCATTTTTGTGGCATAAAACAGTGTCGGCTAAATGCGAAGGCCAAACAATGTGCAATGGCAACACAATAAAGTCATTGTCAAATGTACGTTTTTGGTTTTTGAAGAAAGCACATACCTTTATCAAAAAAGAGACTTGTAAGGGCTTTTTAACTTTACAACAATGGAAAGCTAATGGCATGAAGAACACATCACGAACAGTACAATAATAGATTCAAACATGGAAACAAAATGGAGACATACCCAAATAAAGATTTCTAGTCTTTTGTGAGTCCAATATAACTAATACTCGGGCACATAAAATAAATGTAGAACTTTCAAAATATAATTAAGGAATATAAATAATATGTTTCCTAAATTCAGAGGAAATAACTCACCAATGAGCATAGATTATGTTACTATATATAATATCATTCAAGGATGTGTGCTTCTGCTTTGCCTCCTTAAACCACATATCTGCAGCACTTCCAAAGCAACAAAGAAGAGCATCAGGGGAAAACAATACAAGAGCGTATGCTTGGTGCCACCAATTCCAAGGCCTTAATGGTAAATAGACAAAGTTTTTCCTTCACAATTATGAATGAAACCTTTCAAAAAAAAATTATAAATGAAAACCTTGAAAGATGCTACTGGAAATATTATGACTTGAGCGAATCAAACATATGTCCAGCTCAAATTTATTCAAGCACTAATGCCACATTTTCAACAGTAAGCGTGAAGGAAAGGCAAGTTTTCAAAGTGAACTATGGACTATTTGCAATCCATGATGGGAATGGTCAGATCAAACAAAATAACATACAAAAACTGAGAAAATCACAAGTGTCTCAACATAGTGTATTATTATCATGGAACATCATTATGAAGTGCCAAACACAATGCCATAGCAGCCCTGCCTTATAAACTTATTATTTAAAATTCATCAGCTTTTTAAACTGAAGGAAAAACGACAAATAAATTTTCCAAAATTTATAATTTAAAAGAGATGAGTTTTAAGATGTAACATGGGTGATGTGGTGGTTCAAGTGTGCAGAGGACCAGTTTTTTTGCCACTAGACAAGTGAAGCAAATTCCTCCGGTTTTTACATTTACACCACATAGTATCTTTCTTTACCTTTTTTTTCATTCTCATGGAAAAGGTAGAAATACATTAGCAACAACCAATTATTCGAGAGAGACCCTTTTGTTCGCTTCACCATGGAAAGGTATGAGCTCCAATTGTTTCTCTGCTGCTAACTCTTTCATCAAGGTCGTCAGCTCAACCTAGCTAAGTCCTCCGCCATTGTTACACACTTTGTCTTCTACAGTTCCAGGTTCTCGTCAAAGCATCATTCACTCTTCTGTTTCTGAAGTTTCTGAAGTTTCTTAGTGACAATAGGTGACGGTATTCTGCCTACATAGTAGACACAGATGATAAATAAGAGAATCCTAAAGATTCGATTATGCCTTGTCTTATTCCCTCTGTTCGAGTTAAATGCACCACTTCAGTCACGCATCGATTGTTCCTTGATCTTGTCCTTAGATCCCTTCACAGTATCTTTGTCCCCACCTCCCTTATTTGATCTCAGTTAATGTGATTTAATGTTTTTACAATCGAGAGTAAATGTCATCCGTTAACCAGTTAGTTTCTATAGTTATGGTGATTTAAAATCTCTCTATAAACTGTTCTTCATTAACCCCAATCAATATCTGTAAAGACCCATCTTGCTATTGCTGCCACTTACTCCACATAAAGCACAAAGAGGTGAGTAGCAGATCCCTCACCCCACCCCCTTACACCACCTCTGGAATTGCCTCTTTCTTCTCGCCTTCTCGGCTATCCTCAATCGTCATCGTGAGCTCTTCAAGGGAAAAAATGAAAAAAAAAAAACAAAGGATTCAAATAGAAATCAAAGAGGATGAACTTGTTTTCAACCTTGCTTCCCCAGCCACCACATTCATTAACCCAATCAATATCTGTAAAGACCCATCTTGCTAATATTAGGGGTGTAAATGGATATTCGGAAATTCGATTACCGTCCGCATCCGAATCTGTTTAAAGTGAATATTATCTGAATCTGTTTCAAGCGGATATTATCCGAATCTGTTTATGAGATATCCGGCTCTTAGCGGATGCGAATCTGGTAAATGGTATATCCGATCCGTTTAACATCCGAATCCGAGAAGTAAATCATTTTTATTTATTATTAATAATATCATTAATATTTATTTTTAGTAATGACCCACTATCTTTTGTTTCTAAAAGAAAAGTGAATTTTCTTTTTAGAAAAAAAAAAAACAAAACAAAAAGTGTTTTCGGTAGGAAATGAAGTAATCTCTCATTTTAAGGGAATTCTTAGAGTTTGACATGGCTTCTTTATGAAGCAACAAATGTGGGTTGTAGGATGAAAGAGACAAATGGATGATGGTGATTGAAAGAAGATTGCATAGCTTCAAGAGAATTCTAAAGCAAAAAGCCCATCTAGGTCATTAATGGTAAATGGACGGCTCAATTTTTCAACTTAGGGTTATAAAAAAACCCAAAATGCAATTAAAATAGAGGCCTTCTAAGGTTTGCAAATAGAAGCAAGCAAGAGAGAGGAGAAAGGAGGAGGCTGAGACACCTCTTCGGCATTCCTTGGTGCCTCCAACCCCACCAAAATCCACAGCCGCCCCTCTCCACCTTTTCACAGCCACCTCCATCACCGCTAGTCACCTCCATCTATAACCCAATCCCCATCTCCATCCCCATTTCTCTTCATCTTCCACCATCAACACTCCCACTTCTCTTGTTCAAAATAGCCCAAACCCATTCCATCATATAAGGACACTCCAAAGATCAATGACTACTACCAACACCATCATCCATCCCCACCGCCTCTCTCTCTCTCTTACTTTGTTTTAAAAGGAAGAAGAGGATCTCATATATTTTAGGGTTTGAGAGTTAATTTTGTGAAGAGAATGTAGAGGTCTAGTTTTAGGGTTTGGAAAATTCATTCGAGGAGTAAGAAGGAGAAAAAAGATAAAGTGCTGCAATAAAATGTTCGAATTTACCGGATAAACGGATACGGATAATATCCGAATTCGAACAATATCCGGCGGATACGAATTCGGTAACAGATATTAAATATCCGTCAAATCCGAATCCGAATCCGAATCCGAATTCGGATAGTGTATACTGTAATCGAATTCGGATATAGCCATATCCGCTCCGAATTCGATCCGTTATCCGAATTCGATCCGTTTACACCCCTACTTGCTATTGCTGCCACTTACTCCACATAAAGCACAAAGGGGTGAGTAGCAGATCCCACACCCCCCACACCACCTCTGGAATTGCCTCTTTCTTCTTGCCTTCTCAGCTATCCTCAATCGTTACTGTGAGCTCTTCAAGGGGAAAAAAAGAGAGGATTCAAATAGAAATAAAAGAGGATGAACTGGTTTTCAACCTAGCTTCCCCAGCCACGCTTCCCCAGCCACCACATTTATTAACCCCAATCAATATCTGTAAAGACCCATCTTGCTATTGCAGACCGCCTGCTCAGGCTGAAAGCTGCAAACCAGGTTGGAAAACCACTTGATGGTTTGGAAAACAACGAACCAATCCAATCCGGAAATCTGCCACCAGGAATGGAAACCTGCAACAAACATGGAAATGACGGCGCAATGTAATTCGTTTTTAGCGAAAAAAAAGAAGGAACCCAGTCCTGTGCTGAAAAAGATGCAGCATTGGCAGAAAATACAGGTATAGAAATTCCAAAGAGCTCTCTTCCTGCCCACGATGTTTCTCAAAATTTCGAATGCCACGCAGGGGAAGGGTTCGGAAAACCTTTGGCAAAACTCCAACAGCATTCTCACCAAAATGGTAAACTCGATTTGCTGCATCCGATGACTCCTCAAACGACGTTTCCTTTCCTGTGAAAACTGACAGTTGCAGAGAAATGGAAAGGCCGGACAAATCAGGCATGAAATGGAAAAGAAAGCTTCCATTCTCAGCAAGCATGCAAGCACACCTAAACCTGGAAATGGATATTTCACAGCATGTACGGAGAAAGGAGAGGATGACCTTGCCAAACAAACAGAAATGCAAGAACCTTGGTTGACATTTCCATGAATGGAAACATTTTTCAAAAAGATAGGTCAACAGAATATGGAAAATCTGCTGAGATTACAGTTGGAAAAGTTTCGATTTCAAAGAAAAGGAAACCTGCCAGCAATATTTTGCATTCAGCAACCAAGACTGGAAATATTACCATGAGCGATGTAGGAGCTGAACGGAAAACCGGAGACTGGACTACTCCAATGTCCCGAGAAGTCAACTCGCTCAAGTCAAGGATTGACTCTGTCAGCATGGTTTATCTTTTGGACCAATAATGGTTTTTGCCTACTCAAGACACAACACAAGGTAAACCCCCACACCAAACCCCAAAACAAACACACAAGCAAAAGTATATAATGGATGGTACAGTATGGGACAATATGCCATGTGTGAATTGCACGTGTCAAATGTCATGGAAAGTTGCAAAAATGGGTTCTATAAAACCCATTTTGTCTGTTCCATGTTTGAATTCCAAATGTATATGGAAGTTCGTAATCAATCAAAAAGTAAATGTACGGAAGAGTTTTTTAGAACCATTTTTAAAATATTTGAGAAAAAACATTATTTTGATCCTCCAACTGCCAAATCCAAACATTGGATAAAAATTTATGGCAATATGGCAATTTCATTTTTTGAGGAAAGTATTTAATGCATAGATCTATGTTTTTTGTGTGTTACTGTTAGGGCTAACTCTATGCAGGGGATGTGCTCGATCTATTTCCTCTTTCATTTTAATGTTTTTAACTTTACTTCAAAAGAATTCCTTTAAAATGATGAAAATTGTTTGTATTCAATATAAATTATGTGCTAGAGCCTAGAACTAATGATTTAATCCTTTTCTTTTTATTTTTAATAACTTAATCTAATTGAGTTTTGGGCAACATTATGCACATAGGGCAGACATTATGCTAATGAAGATCAATGTTTTACTTTGTAGTCCGTGCTTTGAACTAACCTTAGAAGTATCATAGTTCTCATAGAATCATAAAAGTGTCTTGAACTCATAAATCATATTTAAAAAGAATAATGATATGAAGATGAATTGCCCCCACCAAAGCATAACTCAAGATAGGAAGTAGTTGTGTGCCCCGTAGAACTGGATGAGACAGCTCATCCAGATCCAGTAAGGAAAAACAAATTCAAACTTCGCCATCATTTTCTCTACAAAAAAACGACCATGCCCTGCTCCTTCAAGAGCAATTGGAGAGAGAGAGAGAGAGAGAGAGAGAGAGAGAGAGAGAGACATGGGATAAACCGGTACATATCAGAGGGCTTGATCGTTCATGTGTGGGATTTCAAATCTAAGACTAACGACTTAAAATGTAAGGTTTGAGGTCCATGTTAGCTAGACAACAATCCGAGAGACAAAATATAACACAACTCAAGCCAGTATGGCGAGCCCCCAAAAATAAGGTCTATGGATTCGGCAACATAATTAAACTAATTAAAAAATAATATAAATGGAAAAAGGAATAACTAAATCAAGTATTCATTTAAAGTGGGAATTCTAAAACAATGACACAAACACATAAGAACTTCAGTAAAGCATGGAGTTATTGTTATGCTTAGAATTTGAAAGTAAAAGGATACCTAGAACTTGAAGTTTTGTCATTGTTGGTTATATCTTGATTATAAAAGCCAAAATACTTCTATAGTTCTGCCATTCCATGGTTCTACTTCAAAGTTCTACACGTGCGTTTGTATTGCCGGAATCAAGAATCGGTATCGGTAACACACTCCAATCCAATTCCAATTCCTTCCGTAAACCGATAATGATTCCAATTCTAGTGTTTGTTTAAGCACTATAATTTATCTTGGGAATCAACCATGATTCCGATTCTCGCATTTGGTACCGTCCAACCTAATGTCGGAATGGAATGAAATTTTCAATAAATATTGCATTCACTAATACTTGTTTTTTATAATAAGACAAACACACATGTCTTTATTATTATTTATTTTAGGCATTTTGAAAAATTAGGGTAGCCAAGGAGATAGGCAGATGCATCTCTAGGAATAACATAGATTGCTTGAGATGGGGAGCCAACTCAAACTACTTGATGAACACTTTGCAAGCAAGCCACTGGCATTTCTCTTGGCTTTTGGCTTTAAAGGAGCTTTCTTTCTAAATTGCAGCATGAGGAAACTGGAACAAAAAGAATTTTTCCTCCATTGACCATCTGTCTAATAGATGACCATCCATGTCCAAAGGGAACACCAAGAAATTTTCCTCCAAACAGAACACAATTTCAACCTGCAACAACTAAATCAAGAAAATTATCAACTAATCAACAAAACCCACCACTAGATCAATGAAACCTATGCTCTCTCTCTCTCTCTCTCTCTCTCTCTCTCTCTCTCTCTCTCTCTCTCTCTCTCTCGGAAGAGAAGAATAGCAGCAACAGATATGCATGCCTCTGCCTCTACAAGTAGCAGCTTAAACAAGCCTTTCATCTAGGCATTTTCTGATTCAATCAGTGCCATGACTCGTTCATGCCCGACCGAAGAAATAGCAGAACCCACTTCACTATGCCTCTCTTCCAGAGACTCCACTGTTTGGGCCAAAACCAGTGGGCATCCTTACGATGGCGTCGGATTTCCGGAATAGATGGGCGAGTCTTCACCATTTGGGCCAAAACCAACTACATTTGATCTTTTCAATCAACTTCGCTGTAAATCAAACAGAAAGTTGATTGAGAGTTAAATGTTAGAAAGGCGTTTCACGCCCAAAACAAACATGGCAGAGAGAAGCTCCTCTCTGGGTTAACACCAGAGAGAGAACCGTCTCACTTTTCGCGGCAGAAACAGGGGAGATAGAGAGAGAGCGAGAGAGCTCTCTCTCTCTCTCTCTCTCTCTCTCTCTCTATTCATGGCCAGAAACCGGAGAGAGAGAGAGAGAGCGAGAGAGAGAGAGAGATGCATACTTGGGATACCTAGGTCTTGATATGTAGTCGTGGAGAGAAGTTTGAGATGAGGAGTCCAGTAACATCGTTGTTTTGGGAGGAGGTCTTGAACGAAAAACCTAAACGCCGTTTTTTCCTCTTGATTGATTCCGGGAATCAGAAAACCACCCTCTCGGGCGGGTAACAAAACGCCCCCAATATTCCGGTGTTTTTTCCGGTGGGAGTCGATTATTGTTTCCCATTCCGCTGGCCAAACGAAACCAAACGCCGGAAACACCTAAAATCGGTATCAGATACCGATTCCTGATTCGGATTTCGGCAATCCAAATGCACCCTCCTAGTTTTCTCCAAACAACAAAAGAAACTATCATATTCTAGCCTCATATCATCCTAATTAATCTAAACAAGGTATAAATAGTAATCAAACTAGGAAAAAATAATTGATTGAACATTAAAGGATTAAATCAAAGAAAACAAATGGTTTCCAACAAAAGCTAACCAATCTGGATTCTAAATAAAAAAGAGCCACAAACTATTAAAAGAGAGGGAGAGAAGGGAGAGGAGGGAGAAGGCCATAAATGAGAGAAGATGAACAATAAGTAAAAGAGAAGAAGATAAAAGACGAACACGATACCGAAAGAAAATAAGATAGGTAGGAGCAGAAGAAACAAAACCCTAAGGGTGTGTTTGATTCTCCGGATTCAAAAATAACAATCGGCATGTTGTACCCTTTCTACTAATACCGCAGCTTAGGTCGCTTTTTTAGGCGTAATGGAATAAGCACGTCGGAAAAATAAGCAGAAAAACGGAGGTATCATTACCGCCCAAAGGGGTTATTCTCGATTCCCTCTCCCTAAAATATATATCTCTCTCTCTCAAACTCTTTCTCTCCCCCCTAAAATCTCTCCACTCACTCCCCCTAAAATCTCTCCACTCTCGCTCTATATATCCCTCCCTCCCTACCTAAAATCTCTCTCTCTCTCTCTCTCTATATATATATATATATATATATATATATATATATATATATATATATATATATAGTCTCTCTCTCTCTCTCTCTCTCTCTCTCTATATATATATATATATATATATAGCAAAAGAGAAAAGAAGAGAATTATTTGAATTTCTCCCAAAATTCTAATAGAATTACACATCACTTTTTTTGACTTTTTTTAACAAAGGCACCCATTCAACCCACATATTTTCAATCCTACCCCCTCCTTTATGCTTTTTAACAAAGGCACCCATTAAAGCCACATAATTTCAATCCTACCCCCCTCCCTTATGCTTTTGTAATAAAAAAAAGTGGACAAAGTCAACATAGTGACGTTTTGTCTTTGCAAAATTATGGATTGGATACATATGTTACATAATACTACGGATTTTTGTGAACAGATTACATGATATTACGAATTCCGGACACCTTGAAAAATATTAACGAATTCTGGGCACCTTAAGAGGAACAACAATTATGGAAACTGCTATAGAATGGAGGGCTAGGATCAGCCTAAGGAAATGATTTTATGGGCACAACCTATTTATGTTGTGTTCCATCACATGGACAGTTTGGATCAACCTATGATGTGGTCCGTACAGTGCTTTGTCAGCCCGTGCATCGCACTGGGTTTTTTACTTGTGTGTGTGTGTGTGTGTGTGTGTGTATGAGGAAAGGGTTCCTGCACACGAGTGCAAAAACAGGGTGGGGGGCCACATTTTTTGGGAGTCCAAAGCATTCACTTGGAAGGCCCTTTCATGGATAGGGTGTGGACCAAAAATCAGGCCCATTGGATCATTCTAACCCTGCCATTTGTGGAGAGAATCGGTATCAACAATCCCTTTACCGGAGGTATTGGAATAGGATTCAAATTTGATATCCCTACCGATTCCTGATTCCCGTAATCCAAACGCACCCTAACACTATAATGGGGTGTCGAGAAAAGAAAAACCCAACTCAGAAATAGTCGAACAGGAAAAGAGCATAATATGCGACGAATGGTGAACGCAATGGTAATAGGAGACTAATTAACGAAAGGGGGGAAACATTTATTGTGATTGTGGACCCACTTTCAGCCACACTAAAACCCCATTGATGGATGGAGATGGGTCGGGAAAACAAGAATAAGATCTGACATGCTTTCAACAGAAAAAATTGGATTTCCTTAGCACATCTCTTTGGAGAATTTTCTAGAGTGATTCAAGCTCATTTTTTTATTTCCTTGCAGAAAAAAAGTGAAATAGTGTATCTTTTCTTCAAGGGGCAACACAGGTTTTGGCAAAAATGAGTGTTTCACCCAAGCTATGACTGAGAATTGATTTTCCTGGACATTGGTAAGGAGGATAGATTAGAACCTATATCATAAGGTCTTATTTATTTTTATAGTTGATGAAACAGCTTGGAGTCCAATTGATAGAAAACTATAGCAGATATTTACTAGAACTGTTAGTCAGAAGTTCAATTAATGAATGCTGAAAGTGAACCGAAAAAGAAAATGAGCGCTCGCTCGAAAAAAGAAAGTTGCATCACTACATCAACTAACACAGAGATCAAGGAATATAGTGCTAGATGTGTACTTTTTACTTACTCAGTATCACCAATATTAGCAAAGCCTTTGACGAGAACACTATATGTCACCAAACTCATTTCGATATCATCAGACTTCATTTCTTCCACAGAAGATAATGCTCCCCGCATATCTCTAGCCTCTGCATAAGCGTTAATAAGGCTGCATGAAATGAATTACCCTCAATGTGGGAAAATAAAATTCTGATAAGCAATAGTAGAAAACCTTTCCAACATGGATCTACCTATTACTTGTCCAGTGACAAGCATTGCCCTAAATCATGTCTTTCCTTTTGATAGATAAAAAAACAAAAGAGCATGATTTACTAGACTGCTAATATTACAATTTGAAATTAATATTCTGTAATGTTTGTAAAGAAATGGTGGGTATGATGATGATGATGATAATAGAAGTAGTAATGGAATTTTGGTGCATATGATGAGACACTAAATGCATTGAAAACCATGCACATTGAAAACCAAGCTACCATCTAGCAGAACTTGAGCAGATATGGTCTCTACTTACTTAGTATAGACGTATGAACTTGGCTCTATTCCCCTTGCTCGCATACTCTCGAAAGTTGAGCGTGCATTATGCTTATCCCCTCGCCTAGCATAATATTTCACCATCAACGCAAACTCTCCTCTAGAAGGCTGAAAACCCAAGAGAAGAAACTAATTCAAGCAAAACCGAGCATAAATTGCATCAGATTATCAAAATGAAAAGCTAATACATGCTGTCATGTTCATGTGTAAGGGCTCATAGTTCATCATTCAGACACATAAAATATGTGCATATATAGAAAAGAAATGCTCCAACACAATTTAAATGTGCATACACTTATGAATATAGGCGTGAAGAGGACACTGTTTTTTTTTTTTTTTTTTTTTGAAAATGAGTGGAGGAAACTTATTGTTTTTTATATCTATTTGATCAGATGAAAACAAAAGAGAAGAACGTAGTTCAAGAGGCTCCATTGAAGGAAGTGTTCCCTGCCTTGTTTTTGGTTGCCTCAGATAAGAAAGTACTTGTAAAAGATTGCTCTGCGTAGATGGAGAACGGGATATCATGGAAGTTCAACTTTAGAAGAAACTTCTTTGATAGAGAGTTGGATCAGGTAGCCAGGCTGTTGGCAATGTTAGAGGCATGCTGTATCAAGAGGACTGGTGAATATAGAAGGGTTTGGATCTGGTGCTTCTAAGGGACTTTCACCGTCAAATCATACTGGCCACGGAGCCTCACCTCTGGCAAGAGTATGGGGCATTCCGGCTCCTCCCAAGGTTTGTGTGTTTGGACGAACAGCCTTCCTGGACAAAACTCTCACAGTGGATCAGCTTCGCAATCGTCACATTCTGATTGTCGACCACTGCGCCCTATGCGCGGGGTCTGGGGAATTAGTCAGCCATATGTTCCTGCACTGTAGGATGGCTAGGAAGGTATGGTGTAGAATTATTAGCAGATTTGGCATAACATGGGTTTTCTCGTCAAGGCTCATCGAATTTTTGGACTGCCGGTTCTTTATCACATGGCGGAAGAAAGGTAAGATCCTTTGGAAAGTGGTCCTCTTAGCTACTATTTGAGTATTATGGAAGGAAAGAAATAAGCTAGTGTTTAAAGGCTTCATAAAAAGCTTGTAATTCATATATACGAAAGGGATAGCCATTACCATAGCGTGAGCTAAGACTCTTCCAAGCCTTAGGTTTGACACAGCCTACAACCTAAGGCATGGCTAGAGAAAGATTTGTAATAGTAGTGAACAAGTGGAGACTCCTTCCCCAGGTGAGAGTTGCCCGGCCCGGGGATACGAAAATTTAACTGTGATCTTAACTGTGATGGGTTTAGCCTGGGCAATCCTGGTCCATCTAGAGTAGGTGGCCTCCTTAGAGATGACCTAGGGTCCTCAAGGTGGTCTTTCTCGAGACCTATAGGGATCATGGATTCCAATGAGGCAAAGGTTGGAGCAGTCCCTCTAGGGCTTGATGATCATAGAGAGGTCTTCCATAGACTGCTTGATTGTAGAGGAAGACAACCCCAATGTATTTAGGTGGTTAAGGGAACTCACCCCCATCGTGGAGATTTTTGCATTGGTTTGATGAGATTCAAGATCGAGTAACAAGTTCATCAATTTCCTATTAGCATATTAGGAGAGTAACAAATAGCAAGGCAGATAAACTAACTAGAGCTAGCATAGCCAAGGACTCCCTAGAGCGTTTTGACTTTCTTCCTACTCGCTAACTAGAGCCGAATAGCCAAGGACTCCCTAGAGCTTTTTTACTTTCTTCCTCCTTGAGGGTTTTTTATTGTTGTATTTTGGAAAAAATATTGATGGGTGATACCAAAATAGCGTAATACTGGACGGGGGACACCATTTTCAAACCTTGTGAAAGGAAGTCAAAACACCTTTTCTGACATAGTTTTTTACAAAAATACCCCTAAGGGCAAAAGGCCCTTTATTTTAATTTTTTTAACTTTCCTTTTTCACTTTTCACCGCCTCTGCAATTCACAGCTTCTGCAAGCGTGAATCTCAACCCATATTCGTTTCCATCGCTCGGCAACCCATCTTCTCCGTCGTGTTCCTCATCTTCTCCGGCACGGTCCTCATCTTCTCAGGTATGCTAGGGTTTCATTTTTGTATTTTTTTGTATTATTTTGCCTCTATAAAGATGCCTTTGTTGAAAACCCTTTCAGATCCACGGTTTCATTTAGAGTGTTGAGAACCCTTTTAGATCTATGGTTTTCCTTAGAATGTTGAGAACCCTTTTAGATCTATGGTTTCCTTTAAGAGTGTTGAGAATCCACTTCTAGATAGTTGAAAACCCAATTATAGAATTGTGATAACCCCTTATACAGTGTTACTAACCTCAATAATCGTACTCTAGAGAGTCAATAACCCTCATTTACAGTTTTGATAACCCGTTTCTAGGTTACTTGAAAACCCCCTTTTATAGTGTTATCAAACCCCTATTATAGAATTCTGATAACCCCGCTTTAGCTTCTTGAAAATCCTCTTTCACACTTTTTATAACCACTTTTTTATTGTTGGTAACCCCATCAAGAGTGATGATAACCATATTGTAGATCTTTGAAAATATCTTTTTTAGTGTTGATAATCCCTTTTTTATGTTTAGAACCCCCATTTCGGGTGTTAATAACCCGTTTCTGGATAGTTAATAACCCATGTTGAGACATAACCCCCACTTACACTGATGATAACCGCTTCTAGGTAGTTGATAAGCAATTTTTTATGTTTATAGTGGTGATAACCACATCTAGATTATTGTGTTTGATACTTGAGAACCTCCTTTCAAATTGTTATCAACACCATGATAACCCCTTTGATACTTGATAACCTCTTTTCTAGAGTAGTGATACTTGAAACCCTCCATAACAGACTTGATCACCCTCATTCATAGTGTTGATAACCCCAATCTATAGTAGTGATAAACCCCATCTAGATTGTTGATAACCATTTTGATACTTCAAAAACCTCATTCAGAGTGGTGATAAGTGATAACCCCTAAGAGACTTGATCACCCCCATTCATAGTGTTGATAACCCACTCCGAGTTACTTGAAAATCCTCATGTTTAGACATGATAACCCCCCACTTACATTGATGATAACCCCCTCTAGGTACTTCATAAGCCCTCTTTAGGGAGTTGATAACCCACTTCCAGATACTAGATAATCCCCCTTTTGAGACATGATAAACACCACTTAGACTGATGATAACCCCTTCTCTAGACATGTCAATCCTTTGGGCTTTGATAATGTGCCTCAATTGGATTAATCCCTTCTTTGGGAGGTGATAAGCCTTTTTGGAGTTTGCTAAACCTTGTTTGAACTTCAAGACCCTTGTTCAAATACTCTTTCTTTAGACCATTTTTTGCACTTGAGAACCACGTTTTGGACTTCAGAACCCCTTTTCAAAAACATGAGCTTACAATTTTGATTATTATGTTCCATTTGTTTTTCACAGTGATTTGTATAGTTGGATTGGAGAAATTACAAAGTCTGCAATGAATGGACGTGTAAGTATACTCTTTTTGTTGTTGTTGTTTTAGAATGTTAGTAAATAGAATGCTCTTTTATGCTCTGATTATATAAATAGGCAAAAGGGGCTCGAAAGTCTAATAGAAAGCCCGCAATAGGTTTAAAGAAGGAGAAGAGGAAAATCAAGCAGAAACATGTAAGCGTACATGATCTTTACTGTTTCAATATTAGTAAGTTGATAAAAGTGCAAGCTTTCATGATGTACTTTGTTTTGCAGGCTCCATATGTCCCTGCACGATGCTCTCCATCCTGCTTTAACAATTAAATGCAGAGTATACAGTTCAGCAATGACATTATGATGTTATAGCCAAGACTCATTTTAAGGAATTGATCCGCTTAGAAGATATTATCATGGACAAGCCTCTTATTAGAGCACTACATAATAAATGGAATCCGGCCACCAAGACATTCACACTAGGGGGTATCCCAGTTCCATTTAAGGCCATCGATGTTGCATTGGCTTAACACCTGTCACTAAGAGGAAAAAGAATGAGTTGGTGGGGGTTGCTTGGACGGAGAAGAGTACACCTACTCCATTACTGCCCGATTGGCCATCTCCTAAAGGCTCTGTAATGGCGTATGTACTTGCAGGAGAAATTACGGCTTTAGTTGGTCTAGAGGACCAACCCTCCATAAACAAGTGTGTCAAATATGTACTGCTACACCTATTTACTACTGTATAATTCACCCAGAGTGCACATCAGGCGGACCAGTTGTTCTGGCTCTTTATCGATGATTTAGAAAATGTGTGCTACTACAACTGGGGAGAAGCGGTATATGATTGGTTAGTAGAGTATTTAAACAACGTAAGCTTGGCTGGCGGCAAATATCTTGGTGGTTGCTTGCTGGCGTTGCAGGTATGATAGCCTCAGCCTATACAATAATTTGTCTTTGTTATTTATCTTACAATTAACAAACTATTAACAAGGTCTGTCTTGTCTATGCAAGTGTGGCTTTTTTAGCATACCAAATTGTAGATACAAAAAAATCCTGATGCCCGTCCACGTCTTCTCAAGTGGAGCTGGAAAGGAAATGAATCGAGGAAGTACTCTTTGATTGAGCATCAAAAGATAGAGATATCTGAGGTGAGTAGGGGTGTAAACAAGCCGAGCCGAGCTTGGCCCAGCTCGGCTCGGCTCGTTAAGCTCAAGAGCTTGGTTCGGGCTCAAACCAAGCTCAAGCTCGACTAGGCTGGGTTAGGCTCAGCCAGGCTCGCGAGCCTTTACCGAGCTCGGGATATATTAAGGCAATGATATATTCACACCCCTCATCTTCCCTGGACAGCCCTATCTAGTGTAATTTGACTACTTTTTTTACACCACAGGGAGTGGTCCAAGTAACAAATGGGGTTCCAAAAAAAAGGACATATTTTGCCTCCCCCTTTCACTCTCTGGACAACCCTTTTAGTGTATATATTAATATATATTATATATATTTAAATATATTAAATCCTTAACGAGCCGAGCCTGGCATAGCTCGGGCTCGGCTCGTTAAGCTTAACAAGCCTGGCCAGCCGACTCGGCTCGTTAAGGATTCGAGCCGAGCTTTTACTGAGCCGAGCTCGAGCGAGCTTCCGAGCCCGAGCCAAAATTGACACCCTTTGAGGTGAGGCATAAAACTAGATATCGTATCAGATCAACTCTAATATCTTCTTATCTAACAACCTTCTCGAATTATCAGGTAAAGGTCGCATTGACACCACGAGAGGAGGAACTATGGTATCTTCCTCATCAGGTATCACAATATAGCACTTCTATATTATGTTATATTTCACTTGCTAATCTTTGCAAATCCATTATTGTTTCCCGTATTTATATGTTAGGAACCAGAGGAAGCAGAAGTCATTGGCCAACTGAAACCATTAAAGCAGTTCCCTACAATCCCACCATTGTCCAGCACACCTGCGATTGAAGGATGGGACACCGTAGGTGGGGAGGGCGGTGAGGATGGGAAGGATCAAAAGAGAGTGGGACTTCTTCAGATTTATCTCTGAATTCCTGCGTCTCATTTCCTATCACGACCTCCCTCATCCTTATAGAATCTTCCTCCTCTTTTCTCCCCCCCCCCCGCCCCTCTTCTCTCAACTCTTCGTTCTCCATTTCAGATTGCTCATCCTTCTCTCTTCTCACCTTGTCCCACTCCTTCCTTAAATAATCCCTCTCCTCTGCAATCTCCACCCTCTCTATTCTTAACCTCTCATTCCCCACTTGAATCTCTCCCCTATCTTTTCTGATAACCTACCATGCTTCTCTTATCTTCTCCGACTCTCTTTTGATCCTCCCAGCCTCACCGCCCTCCTCACCTACGGTGTTCCTTCCTTCAACCATAGGTGTGCCGAACAATGGTGGGATTGTAGGGGGGCCTTAATGGTTTTAGTTGGCCAATGGCTCCTGCTTCCTCGGGTTCCTAACATACAAATAAAGGAAACAATAATGGATTTGTAAAGATTAGCAAGTGAAATATAATATAGAAGTGCTCTATTGCAATACTTAATCGGAAAGGTATCTTAGTCCCTCCTCTCGTGGCATCAATATGACCACCACCTGATGATTCGGGAAGGTTGTTAGATAAAAAAAATTAGAGTCGATCCGATCCGATATCTAGTTTTGTCTCACATCAGATTTCTCTGTGTTGATGCTCAATCAAAGAGTACTTCCTCGATTCATTTCCTTTCCAGTTCCACTTGAGAAGACATGCACGGGCATCAGAATTTTTTGGTATCCCCAATTTAGTATGCTCGAAAAGCCAAACCTGCATAGATAAGACAGGCCTTGTTAATAGTTTGTTAATTGTAAGATCAATAACAAAGGCAGACTATTACACACGGGCTTAGGCCATCATACCTGCAACGCCAACGAGCAACCACCAAGATATTTGCCGCCAGCCAAGCTTACGTTGTTTAAATACTCCACTAACCAATCATATACCGCTTCACCCAAGTTGTAGTAGCACATCTTTTCAAAATCATCGATAAAGGGCCAGGACAACTGGTCGGCCCGATCTGCACTCTGGGTGAATAAAACGGTAGCAAATAGGTGTAGCACTACATATTTGACACACTTGTTTACGGAGGGTTAGTCCTCTAGACAAACTAAAGCCTCAATTTCCTCAGCAAGAACAGATGCCATTACATTACAGAGCCTTTAGGAAATGGCCAACCGGGCAGTAAAAGAGTAGGTTTACTCTTCTCCGTCCAAGCAACCCTCACCAACTTCATTCTTTTTCCTCTTAGTGGCAGACGTAAAGCCAATGCAACATCGATGGCCTTAAACGGAACTAGGATACCCCCTAGTGTGAATGTCTTGGTGGCCGGATCCCATTTATTATGTAGTGCTCTAATAAGAGGCTTGTAGATGACAATCTCTTCTAGGGGTTTCTCTTTTAGGCGGACCAATTCCTTGAAATGAGTCTTGGCTATAACATCATAATACCATTGCTGGAACTGTATGCTCCGCATTTCCTTGTTAAAGCAGGACAGAGAACAACGTTCAGGAACATATGGGGCCTATAAAACAAAATACATCATCAAAGCTAACACTTTTATCAACTTATTAAGATTGAAACAGTAAAGATCATATACACTTACATGTTTCTTCTTGATTTTCCCCTTCTCACATTTGATTTTCTCTTTCACCTTCCTTAAACCCATTGCGGGCTTTCTATAAGACTTTCGAGCCCCCTTTGCCTATTTATATAATCAGAGCATAAAAGAGCATTCTATTTACTAACATTCTAAAACAACAATCAAAAGAGCATACTTACACGTCCCTTCATTGCAGACTGTCATTTCTCCAATCCATATATATATATATATATATATATATATATCATCGTGAGAAAACAAATGGAACATAATAATTAACATTGTAGGCTTATGTTCCTGAAAAGGGGGTTCTGAAGTCCAAAACGTGGTTCTCAAGTGCAAAAAATGGTCTAAAAAATAGTGTCTAAACAAGGGTCTTGAAGTCCAAAAAAAGGTTTAGCAAACCCCAAAAAGGCAAATCACCTTCCAAAGAAAGGGTTAATCCAATTGAGGCACCTTATCAAAGCCCAAAGGATTAACATGTCCAGAGAAGGAGTTATCATCAGTCAAAAGGGGGTTATCAAGTCTCAAAAGGGGGATTATCAAGTATCAAAGGGGTTATCATAGTGTTGATAACACTGAAGGGGGGTTCTCAAGAATCAAACACAACAATTTAGCTGGGGTTATCACCAATATAAACATAAAAAATGATTTATCAACTACCTAGAGGAGGTTATCATCAGTGAGAGTGAGGGTTATGTCTCACTAAGGGGTTATCAAGTATCCATAAACGGGTTATCAACACTGGAAATGGGGGTTCTAAACATAAAAAGGGGGAAATATCAACACTCAAAAGGGGATTTTCGAAGATCTACAATAGGGTTATCATCACTCTTGATGGTCGTTACCAACAATAAAACAATGGTTATAAAAAAGTGTCAACGGAGATTTTCAGGAAGCTAAAGCAGGGTTATCAAAACTCTATAATAGGGGTTTGACAACACTATAAAAGGAGGTTTTCAAGTAACCTAGAAACAGGTTATCAGCAATAAAAAAGCGTTGTCATGTACCTAGGAAGCTAAAGCAGGGTTATCAGAACTCTATAATATGGATTTGACAACACTATAAAAGGAGGCTTTCAAGTAACCTAGAAACAGGTTATTAGCAATAAAAAAAACATTGTCATGTACACCCTAAAAGGGAGTTTCAAGTAACCTAGAAACGGGTTATCAAAACTGTAAATGAGGGTTACAACTCTCTAGAAGACGGTTATTAGTGTTAACAACGCTGTAAAAGGGGTTATTACAGCTCTATAATTGGGTTTTTAACTATCTAGAAGTGAATTTTCAACACTCTAAGGGAAACCCTAGATCTAAAAGGATTCTCAACACTTTAAATGAAACCGTGGATCTGAAAGGGTTCGAAAAGGTGTCCCCCGTCCACTATTACGCTATTTTGGTGTCACCCATCGGCAATTTTTCCTTGTATTTTTATTCTTTTCATGTACTGGCCATCTCAGTCATGGTGGCGTTTTATCCCCTTCTGATTAATCCAACTTTCATAGTTCAACAAAAAAAAAGATCCGATGGGAGGGAACGACGTAAAACTAACATTAAATCCTAGGCAAGGTTTTAAATTTCGATAGAAATGCCATGTAATCAAAACATTACTTTATTTCGATTGAAATTTCGATCGAAATTTTGTCCGAAATTTAAGGGATTTCACCCAAAAATCTGGATTCTTGATAATTTTTTAATATTATCTCGAAATTTCAGCCGAAATTACCGAAATTTCGGCCTCTGTACGAGATAAAATAGGCGTTAAAAGATTTCGATAGATTTAATTTCGGCTAAAATTTCGGTCCGAAACCGAAACGCATTCAGAAACCAAAATTTAAAACCTAGATCCTAAGTAATACTAACAGCTTATTTTGAGAACATAATTTGTAAAAGAAAACTCAAAACAACATAAAACTCTGGCATCAAAACCCAAACATTTCAAGATAGCAAACCTTCTTAATCCTTTGGAAGGCCGAGACAACAGCCTGCCAATTGTCCGACTTGGATTCTAAAACCTTCCGAAACTCCTTGCAAGAGCTCGCCCTCTCTTCGTGCCATTTGGATTTGTAATCCTTATTATCCTCCCCTGCCACCCATCTCAATCTCTCCTCAGCCCTAGCCTTCAATCTCCTTCCATCATCCAACTTCACTGTCAAAATTCTCCCATGAAACTCCACCCCATCAAAATCCACCGCCTTCAAAGCTGAGCTCTCCGCAGTCGGCCCACCATAAATCACAAAACAGTAGCCCACATTCCTCTCAGGATCTTCATGGCCCTTTATCAGTATCACATTCTTCACAGGACCAAATTGTCGAAAAAACTCGGCAATTTCGTTCTTTTTTATCCAGAGGGGGAGATTCCCGACGAAGATCTTGCCATCTTGACGGAAATCAGGAGCAGGAGGAGGACCGGAATCTGCGCTGGAAGAAACCCTAGTTTTATCTTCTTCTAGGGTTAGGGTTAGGGTTAGGGTTTCTTTTGGTGGAGGGGGTGAGATTTTGCTAGAGAGCCAGAGCTTGTCGGTAAGATTATTTGGATTGGTGGGGGGTTTGGAGGGATTTATGAGATTTCGGAGGGGGTTAGAGGGGGGTTTTTTAGGGTTTGGAGGGTTGGATTTGGGGAGGGGATTTTTTAGGGTTGGGTTTTTAGGGCGGCGAAAAGAGTGTGGGGATGGGTCGGATTCTGGGGAGAATTTGAGGGATGGAGAGAGGCATTTGGATTTTATGGGGAGGGGAGAGGGAGAGAAGGGGGAGGAGTGAGAGAGGGAAGAAGAAATGGGGAAACAATCCATCTTTTGCTTGAAATTTGCAACGGGGAGAGAGGAGATAAGATGATGAGACAGTGGGAATTGTGGAGTTGAGAAGGGCCTTGTATATTTTTGTTTCATTTATCGGGATTTTATATGGTGTCAGCCCTTATAGTCCCGGATTTTTCAAAAACGTACTCGACGGACCGAACCACATTATAGGATGATCCAAACCATTAATGTGATGGAACATGATGTAAATAGGTCGGGCCCCAAAAATCATTTCAATAGGATGTTCCTAGCCCTCCGATCTATAGAGATTCCGTAATATGCAGTTGCTCTATAGATCAGAGGGTTGGGATCATACTATAGAAATGATTGTTTTGGGCACAACCTGTTTGACGGTTTGAATCATCCTATGGTGTGATCCTGATAGTACTTTTTGAAAAATACGGGACTATAAAGGCTTAAACCATATAAAAACTCGTCATTTACCATGAAATGATATTGGTGTTCCTAGACGTGAAGAAGTATTTGGTTGGAGACTTGGAGGTATTTACCTGGTAGATTAATAATGAAAGGAGGAGATTGGCATTGAATTTAGGAATTTGCTAGGGTCCATTGCAAAAGGCATTTTGCGGAATGTTTGTTACTGTGAGAGAGCAGCCACATAGTAACGTGGCACTCAATAGTGTATGTGGCTGCTCTCTCAGTAACAGACATTCCGCAAAATGCCTTTTGCGATGGACCCTAGCAAATTCCTGAATTTATCTAGAACTTACCTAGTAGAATAGTGGTAAGTAGTGTTTACATGTCAACCTCTGAGACTGGTGGCTGGGGTGTCGTAACCAATAGAGAGAGGGAGAGAGTAAAGCATTATTCCCAAGAAAATCAAATCAAAAGTTAAGGCCTTTAGTTTGGATTTCGCAGGGGAGGGGACATGAAATGATTAACCAAGGATTTCAATGTTATATTGGCAATGAGACAAGGGGTTTCACTAACGTGGCACTCAATTGTCACGCAAAACCCCTAAGCCATCCTGGCTTTTGAGCAACCAAACACTGGATTAAGGTGCCCATCGTACCATTCCAAACATTAACGAGTATTGAGTGCATTTGAGACAACTTGTTGGTCTATCAAAACCATTCATTCGTTGAGCATGCCTAATGAGCCTATTCGCTCGAACATTCCTGACCCTTCAAAGAGTTGCCTATCACTCATGCGTGACAACATAGTTTTGTGCACACCTTCTTGTCATGCCATGGATGGTTAAGATAATAGAACCAATGGTCCACATTTAACGAAGAAGTCTCCTTAACGGTCCATTTGGTTGCAACAAAAATCGCCTTTCCTTAGTAGTTAGTACCGTAGGTAGAAAACGACATCATTTTTTAGTCAGTATATATTGACTTACTTGTTTGGTTACAAGGGGAAGTAGTCATTTTCGAGTCAATATATATTGACTGCTTGTTTGGTTTCTATTGGTGCAAATAGGGAAAAATAATAAAATAAAAACTGCAATAATTTAATCTTAGAGTAAGATGACAATCAAACCGAATATAGATGATCCTATCGTATGTAGAGCTACTGTATGTTCTCGAACGCTTCGCTTAAGACGTTATTCAGCCCTATTCCGGTGCAAGGATCTGACGATCGAACCGTCTCCAGGAACAACAACTAAGTGTTTGGTGTGCACCTACCAAACACTTTGAAGGCAAAGCTTCGAGTCTCTCTAGTTAAGCAAATCGGGCTCTACAAAAATATTTTGAGGCTTCTTGTGAAGATCTTAATCTCACACCAAAATATGGGACACACCCTTGGTTGGCTTTCCTTTCACACACCACAACAATGGTGTATAACTTTTTCCTTCTCTTTTTTTTCTCTTGTTAGAAGCTAGCCAAGTGTCTCTTCATTTTATGGAATCACCCTTAATGAGAGAACTAAAGGCATTCAACTAAAAGGAGAAAATCAAAGAGCCACCATAAATTGAATACAAAGAGTCACCAAGAAAGGCCCACTCTTTTGTCCTTTTGTGCATGACTTTTGGAGACCAAGGAATATGAAAAGCCACCTTAATGCCTTAGCCCAATTATGGAATATTTGAAACTTACATTTTTTTTTTAATAAAATCCAACCATCCCCCACAAGTTTCAAATCATTCACAAACTCAGAGAGCTCTAGTCACATTGTGCATAATGAAAATGTCTGAAGACTTGAATTTTCAAATAGATTATCTGAATTGTAATGTAAGTACATGGTGGACTTAGCCTTGAACCAACACCTTTTTACTTTTCAGTAATCACACATGACTAGACTTAGAGTACGAGTGCGTAGTGGACCACGCCTTGAACTACCACACTACTCACAAGCTTGCCTGAAACAAATAGCACACAGTGCTCGTCCTGTTCTGCGAGGGCTCTAGGAGTATGCCAGCTCCATAGAAGACACATAGTCTCCACCCTAACATAGGTGTGTCCTTTAGCGTGTTCCTGTCAAACACCCCGTACCCGAAGTACCTCGGACCACATTAAGGCTTAACAACCAACCTCTTTACCATGACAGGTTTCTGTGTGGGCTCTAGCAATCCTTCAGATTACATAGGAGATGGCAAACCTCCACCCGCGCATAGGTGAGTTCCTCAGAGTATCCACAATACTCAGGACTCATTAAGGCACTAAAGCCAACCTCAACTCATTCATGTTTTTGCATGGGCTCTAACAGTCTTACCTACTCAGACATGAGAGGTGATATGCCTCTACCCATACATAGGTGAGTCCCTCAGGGCATGCACATGTCATGCATCCCACACACAAAGTGCTTTGGGCTCATCAAGGCGTACAACCATCCTCTACTTCGATAGGTTAAGTGCACTAACACAGGAATGATCTCAAATAATTTATATTAAAGTGCACCAAAACAAATCCATTCATATTTCATTCTTTGAACCATGAACTATATTTGATGGTAGACTAAGCTTTAAACCACTAATATAGTTTAATGGTAGATACAAAGATAAATAGATTATCTAAGCAAGAGACCCATTCCGACAAGCAAGAGAATATTTCTGCAATAAATGCAATGAGACCCTTATGCAACACATGCACTTAGTCCTTTATGCAACAAATGCAAGCAATCATGAATCCGTTTACTTGTGTTTTATTCTTTGAACCATGAATGACAAAGTTAGCTAGACAAGTCTTTGAACCATAAATGTCATTACAATGGTAGATATAAACACAAAAGACCATCACCAAATGCAAATGATCATAATTCAAATGCTAATTTTCATACCTCAAATGGACATAAGTCCCATTCTAGAGGATGTCTGCATGACCAAATCTCTTTTCAGACCTTTTGTCATAGGATCAACAACAGTATCTGATGATCGAACATCGATCACTGCAATGACCCCTCGACTTATCAGATCCGATAGATAGCTGTGCTTCAGACGAAGAGTCATCTTTCTTCCATTGAAGAGCTTGTTTTCTGCAACAGTGCTGGTCGCTTGATTATCACAAAAGATAGTAATTGCCGACAAACGCAATTTCTTCAACGGAAGATCTAGCAGAAGATCTTTGAGCCACTCAGCCTCATCTCCAGCACTTTCCAAAGCAAAACACTCTGACTCCATAGAAGACTTAGCTATTATGGTCTGCTTCATGGATTTCCATGAAATCGCAGCACCTCCCAAGGTAAAAACAAAGCCTCCAGTCGATCTAGACTCGTCTGGCTCGAACACCAACTAGCATCTGAGAAACCTTCTACAATTAATGGATAATCAGAGAAGAACAAACAATAGTTGAGAGTACCCTTCAAGTACCTCATCAATCCCTGGATTGCATTCCAGTGTTCCTTACCTGGATTGCTCGTAAACCTACTGAGCATCCCCACTGCAAATGCGATATCTAGCCTGGTGCAATGCATTGCATACATCAGACTACCAATACTCCAATTGCTTTACAGTTCTTCCAGTATTGCTATGGAGCTTCTGGTTGTAGTCATATGGAACAAATAACTCAGTCAGATCAAAATATCCATATGTCTTCAGCATGCCTTCGATGTAATGAGATTGAGACAAACCAATCACAGACTCTGTCCTCAGAACTCTGATCCCCAGGATAGTATTGGCAGCTCCAAGATCTTTCATACTAAAATATGATGAAAGAAAATCTTTCACAGAAGTCACAGTCTGTATATTTGTCCCAATGATCAGCATGTCATCTACATAGAGGCAGATGATTACTGCCATATCCCCATCAACCTTGTTGTATAGGCATTTATCAGAGTTACTGACACCAAATCCATCACTTCTGAGGATTTTGTCGAATTTCTCGTGCCATAGCTTTGGAGCTTGTTTTAGATCGTAGAGAGATCTTATCAACCTGCACACTTTGTTCTGTTGATCTTCAACACAGAATCCCTCTGGTTGTTGCATGTACAGTTCCTCAGTCAGATCATCATTCAGGAATGCCGTTTTCACATCCATCTGATGTACAATCATTCATTCTATTGCTGCTAAAGCGATAAGAACAAGAATTGTTGTAATCCGGCAAACTGGTGCATAAGAGTCAAAGAAGTCTATACCTTCTTTCTGAGTGAAGCCTTTAGCCACCAATCTGGCTTTATACTTCTCTATGGAACCGTCTGCACACAACTTCTTCTCGAAGACCCACTTGCAACCAATGGGCTTAACACCTTCAAGAAGATTTACTAGCTCCCAAGTATCGTTCTGGATCAATGAGTCCATCTCATCATTAGCAGCTTCTTTCCAGAATAGAGCATCTCTCGAACTCATCGCTTCTTTGAATGTCTGTGGATCTGCTTCAACACTGTATGTCATAAAGTCGTTCCCAAAAGATTTAGCTTTCTTGATACGTTTTGAACAAGGCTCATGAGATTCAGCAATGATGGAATCATCATTCACATCAACTTCCTTAGACATGGTTGAATCTCTATTGATAACCTCCTCAGAAGCTGGTAGGGAGACAACCTCTGGTTCAATAGACTCTTCTGCATGAGAGTTTTTTAGCAGATCACTAAGTGTAACATTCTTGTCTTTGATAAACTTGTCTTCAAAGAACTCAGCATCTCTGGCCTCAATGATTGAGTTAGTGCCAAGATCCAAAAACCTTCGAGCATCACTATCTTCAGCGAACCCAAAAAATACACACATATTAGCCCTTGGTCCAATCTTTGGTCTCTTGATATCTGGTATTCTAACATATGAAAGACACCTCCACACTTTAAGAATATCCAAACTAGGTGGATAACCATACCAAAGTTCATGTGGCGTGATCTTTGTCTTTGAATATGGAACCCTCTTCAGGATAAAATTGGCAGTCAAGAGAGCTTCTCCCCAATAACATGAAGGAAGTCTAGCAGTGATGAGCATCGAATTCATCATCTCAGTGAGCGTGCGATTCTTCCTTTCAGCAATTCCATTTGATTGAGGTGAGTAAGGGGCAGTGGTTTCTTCCACAATACCATGCTTCTTGAAATATGCCTTTACTTCATTGGACCGGTATTTACCACCTTTGTCATTTCTGAGCTTCTTTACAGGTCGACTCTGTTGCTTCTCAACCCTGACTCGGAATTCCACAAACTTCCCAAAAGCTTCATCTTTTGACTTCAACAAGTACACATGACAGAATCGAGTGCAATCATCGATGAAGGTGACAAAATACTTCATACCTCCTCTTGTAGTGAAACTTCTGAAATCACACGTATCAGAGTGAATCAAATCAAGACACTCTGTACTCCTAGTAACTTTCTGAAAAGGCTTTCTGATAATTTTGGCTTGTGCACACACTTCACACTTTCCAGGTTTATCACCCCCATATTTGGGTAATAATCCCAAGCTCTTCATGTCTTGCAACTTTCTATAGTTAACATGACCAAGTTTATTGTGCCACAACTCCGCAGAATAATCAGAACTCGTGATTTCATTAACAACAGAAGATACAGTGCTCATTTTGTACATTCCATCAGTGCGGTAAGCATTTCCAAAATACACATTATTATAAGAAAGAACAACTTTACCACCTTTGAAATTAAGACGCATACCAGCATCACATAGAAGACTGCTAGACACCAAATTCTTAGCTATGGATGGAACATGCTTGACATTCTTTAGAGTAAGAGTCTTCCCAGACGTGAGTGTCAACACAACAGTCCCAGAAGCGAGCACATCAGTAGTAGAACGATCCGCCATAGCCATTTTCTCCTTTGAAGCAACATAAGAAGAAAATAGTGACTTGTTGGTGCACACATGACAAGTAGCACCAGTGTCTAGCCACCAATCAGTAGAATCTGAAGTACCCTCCACATGAGAGATTACTGCCACACAATCTGAAATCTCTTCATTTTCAGTTACAACATTAATCGACTCCTTCAGTTCTTTGTTCTTTGGTGGTGCCCTACAATCCTTAGCGAAGTGGCCATACTTTCCACAATTGAAACATTGACCTTTCTTCTTAAAATCCTTTTTCTGCACATTAAGGTTCTTTTTGTTCCACTTCTTCTTTTTTCACATCATATCTTCCCTTGTTATTTTCTGACTTTGCTTCTATCATGTTGGCAGTAGCCTGCTGCTTCTCAAGCAACGCAATTTGAGAACGAGTTCGGGCTTCATCTTCAATACGAATGAACCGCTTCAAATCATCAAGAGAAACTTATTTTTTTCTTCTACGCATCTCCGTAGAGAAAGATAACCAGGAAGGAGGGAGCTTGTTTACAATAGTTCCAGCAATGAAAACATTGTTAAGCTTAATAGATTTCTGTTCAAGCTTCAACACCAATTTTTCAAGTTCTTTCACTTGGGGTAAAACTTATTTTCCATCTTCAAATTTCATATCTATAAACTTGTCGATAAGATGAGTCTTGGACAAATTCTCTTCATCTTTATATTGCTGCTCCAGATTATCCCAAACTGCCTTAGCTATTTTGTTTTGGCCATAAACATCTGCAAGATGGTCTGACAGATAGTTGAGCAAATAACTTCTACAAAATTCATCATCACGATCCCAATCCGCCTCTTCCTTAGAGTTCTCCTCTTCAAAATCGGGTTTCTTCTCTTGAACAATATAATAGATTTTCAGAAGTTGCATTCCAAAAATCACTTTTCGACGCCAAGCGTTAAAATCAGAATCGTCAAAGTTCTTAAGCTTTAGACCATCAATACCCATAGCTCTTGCAGTATTCATCTTATACGAATAATGTCTTAGGATTGTTGGGGAAAAATAATAAAATGAAAACTGCAGTAATTTAATCTTAGAGTAAGATGATAATCAAACCGAATATAGATGATCCTATTGTATGTTGAGCTGTTGTACGTTCTCGAACGCTTTGCTTAAGACGTTATTCGGCCCTATTCCGGTGCAAGGATCTGACGACCGAACCGTCTCCAGGAACATCAACTAAGTGTTTGGTGTGCACCTACCAAACACTTTGAAGGCAAAGCTTCGAGAGTTAAGCAAATCGGGCTCTACAAAAACACTTTGAGGCTTCTTGTGAAGATCTTAATCTCACACCAAAATATGGGACACACCCTTGGTTGGCTTTCCTTTCACACACCACAACAATGGTGTATAACTTTTTCCTTCTCTTTTTTTTTCTCTTGTTAGAAGCTAGCCAAGAGTCTCTTCATTTTATGGAATCACCCTTAATGAGAGAACTAAAGGCATTCAACTAAAAGGAGAAAATCAAAGAGCCATCATAAATGGAATACAAAGAGTCACCAAGAAAGGCCCACTCTTTTGTCTTTTTGTGCATGACTTTTGGAGACCAAGGAATATGAAAAGCCACCTTAAAGCCTTAGCCCAATTATGGAATATTTGAAACTTAGATTTTTTTTTAATAAAATCCAACAATTTCAAGGGAAAGTTGATTTTTGAAAATAGGGATTTCCCCTGTTTACTCCTTGTCGGTTGATGTAGAAGTCTCTCTCTCTCTCTCTCTCTCACACACACACACACACACACACACACACACACACACATGTGCGTGCATGCGAAATCCTCTCCAACAACACTATCTCATGCGAATGGTTTTCTAGCTGAAACCATAGTCGACCGCCAAAAAATTGACTGTCGTTTGCTGCTCTTAGTTTCTAGCGGTCCACCATCGACTACACCATCTGAAATTGGAAAAATTTCCAACCAAAGAAAACCAAACACTAGTGGAATCGAAATTTTTTTGATGGAAACATCTTTCCATTCCTTTACCTTTCCTAGTCACCACATCTTTCCCTTTCCATTCCTTTCTAGGAATCCGAACGGACCCTAAAGGTGGTCCCCACTCCACACCCCGTGGAGGAATACTAACTTTTATATATATATATATATATATATATATATATATATATATATATATATATATATATATATATATATGAGGAATAAGAGTGTGCGCTCGACCGCACCTGAGCTTGGTGCGGTCGATGGCCAAAAACTCATGTGGGCCCACATTGTTAGGATGGCCCAAAGCATTCATTTGCAAGACCCCATCATAGATAGGTTGTGTACAAAAAATCAGCTCCATAGGATCATCCTAACCCATCCAAAAGTGGAGGGCAAAATGGACAGACACCGTTTGCCACAAATCTGCCCATTTTGCCGTCCACTTTTGGAGGGGTTAGGATGATCCAATGGAGCTGATTTTTTGTACACACCCTATCTATGATAGGACCTTGCAAATGAATGGTTTTGATCACTACAAAAAGTGTGGGACCCATGTGTTTAGGCCCTCGACCGCACACTCTTATTCCTCTCTCTCTCTCTCTCTCTATATATATATATATATATATATATATACTACAATATAGGAACTCGGAAAAGGGATTTTTTTTTCATCTGTCGATTTATCTCCTGCACTCTCTCTCATGGGATTTTACCATCCAGCCCTTTAAAAATTTACATAGATAAAGTTTCAAATCAACTTTCCTTTCTATCTACACAAAGCCATGTGACGTGGATTTACATTGTTTTTCCATCCATCCTTATCCCCATCTCCACGTCTCTCTATGCAGAAGAGATATTTTCCTTTTTCATCCATCCTTATCCCCATCTGCATGACTCTCTATACGGAAGAGATTTTCCTATCTACCTACACGTCTCTCTCTCTCTCTCTCTCTCTCTTCTCTCTCTTCACTTCATCCAGCAAGAACATCAGCCATAGAAGACTTTTTTTAAATTATTATTTTCCTCTCAATCAAGAAGAGCCGGTCAGTTCCGTTCTTCTTTTGGATCTCCCTCTATCCCTTTGTTTCTCTTCGTCTGCAGCTTACCATTTCATTTAATAATTTATTTTGGTATTTTGCATTTAATCAGGGTATTTAGTTTGGGTTTTGTATATAGGGTTTTGGGTTTTTGAAAATATATTTACTCCCTCATTTTTTATTGCAGGTGGAGTGAAAAAGAACCCGGGGGATCGCTCTCATGGAATGGAGCCGGAGTCCCTACATCCGTTGGGGAGTTCTTTTTCTTCTTTTTTAGGTTTGAACTGTTGATCTTTCCCTATATCTCCATCAACCATGCCCTACTAGATCTACGCCACTATCCTCTTAAAGTGCTAACTCCTCTCCCTCTCTCTCTCCATCTCCCATTCTCTACTACATCCCCACCGCCATACTCTTTATAGATACTTTTACAAGTTTCGGGTGTTGATTTCCTTTAGGTTTAATTAAAGCCTCTGTAATTTCAGTTTTTTTACAGGTTTCAGCTGCTGATTTTACCATCCTCTTCACAATTGTTTCCTTTTTCTCGGCAACCATACTCTTTAGGGGTTTAATTAAAGCTTCTTTCATTTCACAATACTCAATTATAATTTTTTTAACAGGTCTCAGCTTACGATCTTATTTATAGATAAATGTTTCCTTTTTATTCACCAATATGCTCTTTTCGTCTAATTAAAACTTCTTTCGTTTCACAAATTTATCATCTTCCTCTTTGTGACATTATGTGTCTCATAATCTTTGGATCTAATGTTTCAGGCTTTTTGTTCTTATGACAGAGGTGACTCCAAATATAAAGATACCTTCTCTCTCTCTCTCTCTCTCTCTCTCTCTCTCTCTCTCTCTCTCAGCAGCACTGCTCTATATGGGAGGTCTACTTATCACTGCCCAGAGAAAATAGCAACATGGTAAGTTCCATAACTCTAATTGCGTATTCGATCAATTTATTGCTATTAATAACATTCATGGTAATTCTATGTTCCATTTTTCTTTTTTACTTTCTCTCACTCTCATCTTAAATTCCTTGCCTCTTTGCTAATTTATTGTGAAATTTTTATGCCTTTAAGGTTAGGGTTGAGAAGTTCTTGATCTTTGAGTCTAGGGAAGCAATATGTTTAATTTTTTTCTCTCTATTCTCAATTTATGGATGTTTTCTCAAATGCTAATAGAATTGATAACAACTCTTTATGACATGTAGTTAAGTTAAATTTTCAGTTTTACTTGATTTAAGTGATCATGTTTTTTCTGGAGCCAAATACCTTAATTATGCAGTTTTTACTGTGCTGCTTTTGAAGGTCCATTGGAAATATTCAAAGACCTTAGCAGCATGAATTTTCAGTTGGGATGAGATTGAAGATGCAATTTGAAGGTGCAGATTGTCCAGAAAGAAGGTAAATATCTACATTTTCATTGATTTTCTAAAGTGGGATTTTAACCACTTTAATGGAAATTTAAGTTTTCATCTGTTGTCTCAGGTTTTCTATTGTATCAGGTTCACAGTTACGATAATAGAAATTGGTGAGGTTTCATCCCAATGAACGAATTCTAAATTTATATATTTGAAGATTATCTTCAGCTTCTCAAAAAATTTCAGACCATGCTTCGATGATGTGAATGGTGCCTGCTCAGGCTTCTCAAAAAGTTCAGAGACTACTGAGTTTATATTGTATTATTTAGACTAATCTAATTTCATATCACATTGCATGTATGTCTTCTATCAAATCCTAAGTTATGTCCTTGCCGATTACATGTCAAATCATAACGTTATCATCCAGAAATGAAACAAAGTTCTAAGGTTATATTTTCTTACTGATAGACCTACATCTATAATCACTTGATGTGCATGAATAAATCTCAATTTCTCTGTGGTGAACAAAATCTTATCAAATAATATCATTCCATATTAGCTTTAGTAGACCTCCTTTCACTTGCACTGTTGCCTTAAACAAACCTTTGGATGCCATCACCAACTTCTTCAGGCCTGTATTAAGAGAAACTATAGAAAACAGGAACAAAAGCCCTACATTCTTGAAAACTGGAACTCTGAGGTTCGGGCATGAAAATAAAGAGTATTAGAACTGGTGGAGTTGTGATCTTTCAATGAATATCCTAAATACTTTTAATCATCCCATTTAGGAAAATGGATTGATCTGTGGCAAGGTGGTAGAACCCACCAGATGAAGGATTAGGATCATTATTGTTCAGATATAATGCGACATACCTTTCTATCACTGAACTGGTTTAAGGTTCACATCACAAATTGTGAACCAATCCAAGAACCGAAACCAAGTGTATCCCAACATGTAACGACTTAAACTATTGGAAGGTCATTTTAGTGTCTAAGCTAATGCACTCGCTATGTCCTTGCAAACTTGGTTCTCTTATTGTTTCTTATATAATTTGAGGGCTCTTTGATTTAATTGGGACACAACTACATTGTTGTCCAACTTTGATCTGGCTATGAGGTGTTTCATTCATATAGAACTTTCATTATGTGTGTTTGGAAATTATTTTCTATGTTTTCAGGATCTTGAGGCAAGGAGATAGATCAACTAGAAGATTTTTTCTAATGTAGAAATTATTTTCTATGCTTTCAGGATCTTGGAGCAAGTAGATACATAGATTAGAAGGTTGAATCAGTGGTATGCCATCATAGTGCCTTTCATCGTCTTTGAAATACTTATTTCTTAAATGGTATGCCATGATAGTGCCTTGCATTCTTTTTGTCATAGATGTTTTCAATCCTTACTTTAGATTATTTATATTTTCTGTTACTTAAATGTTGATTTCAATCTTTAGTTGATCATTCCAGTGACCGTTTATTCCAGATTTTTGAAGTTAATACTTTCATGTTGGAATGCCCACTTCAGACCCGTGATTATGTCTATTTGGGTTCTTTGATTGTTTCCATTACTGAGATTATGCCACATTTCATGTCAATGAGGTGGCATCATGCCCGCTAATGTTTTGGTAGAGGAAAACCATCAGTAGGGTGCTTATCCTTTCGTGTAATGGGTTTACATTTCTAAATATTATATGTTTTTCCTTTAGGATTTATGGGAAGGGCCCGCTAATGGTTTTGGTAGAGGAAAACCATTAGTAGGGTGCTTTTCCTTTCGTGTAATGGGTTTACATTTCTAAATATTATGTCTTTCCTTCGGAATTTATGGCAAGGGTGTTTGGGTCAGTATCATCAAAGTGCACCTGCTTCTTGCCTATGCTTCCTTTCATTGAGGTGAGACTGATGGTCAATAATATGCCAGATTCTCGTGCTTGGATCTCAGTTGCTTTAGTAGCCATTGGCTAATTGAAAAGTTAAGGACTTATTGGCCTAACTTCAACCATACTTTTATTTGATATAAGGGTCTTATTGTTGTTTATGAATATATATTTCTGTTATCCATGTTATATTCTCTGGAAAGTAGTAACAGTTAGGTAAAATATATCAGGTTTCATCATACTCACATTAGCATTCATGTTTCAAACAGTTTTCGTATTATCCATCAAAGCTAACAACAGTTATTTAATAATCATTTTTTTTGCATTACCCGTTAAAGCTAGCAATTGTTAGTTATTAATCATTTATGTTTTCTCTATCGACGGGGTTTCTTACTAGTATACTATATAGCAGAAGAGAAAAGAAGAGAATTTTTTGAAAATTCTATGAGAATTACACATCACTTTTTTTGACTTTTTTTAACAAATGCACCCATTCAACTCAAATATTTTCAATCCTACCCCCTCCTTTATGCTTTTTAACAAAGGCACCCATTAAAGCCACATAATTTCAATCTTACCCCCCCCTCCTTTATGCTTTTTAACAAAGGCACCCATTAAAGCCACATAATTTCAATCTTACCCCCCCTCCTTTATGCTTTTTTAATAAAAAATCTATAGGGTGATCTTAACCATCCGATTGAAGAGGAATTATGGAAACCTCTATAGATTGGAGGGCTAGGATCAGCCTATGGAAATGATTTTTGGGGCACAACCTATTTATGTTGTGTTCCATCACTTGGACGGTTTAGATCAACCTAGCCACGGGGTTTTTTGCTTGTATCTATTATATACAGATAAGGAAACTAACTTTTTTTTAATTTTTGTCTGTTCAAAATTCTATTAAGTGGACGCGTGCACTTTCACGTCGAAAGGGTAATTGAGCAGCAGCTTCGGACTCTCAAATGCCTTCCTTATCATGGATTGCTGACAGCCGTACATCATGAATCGGTATTTAAAGGAAGGCTTGATAGTCACAGCGCATCATAGATCAAAAAAATTGACGGAATTTTGTCCTACATGTGTGAATATTGGTATCTCCCACGTGTCTTCTTCTCTCTCTCTCTCTCTCTCTCTTTCTCACTCTATCTCTCTCTCACACACATCTCACGCTGCCCTATTCGAGAAGAGTCGATCGAGTTCTCCAACTGACCTCTCCACCGCCACCACCACCACCACCGAAACCGCCATCGCCAACCCCTTTCTAAATAAATAAAAAAATCTCTCTCCTGTCAAAAACCTCTCCAAGTTCCTCTTATTTCGGATCATTGGAGCTCCATCACCGTATGGACTAAACCCTTTCTAACTACAAAAATCACTCCCTTTCCCTCTAACTTCCTCTTCTTCCCTTTTATGGCTTCATTCAAACCACCACGAGGGTGAGATTTTTGAGGTACTTCTATGTTTTGGCTTATTTCTACAAAGATGATAGGTATTACCATATGTCTGGTGTCTTTCTGGTATCTTTTGTCTTATTTCTTCCACTCGGATAAAACCCGAAGAAAAATAAGAAGTCGATTTTGCAATGCAGAGAGGGTTCGAGAAGATGCTCTACGTGGAGATTTTTACTGGCGGAAACCATTTGAAGGTAATGGGGTTTGTAAAGGAAGAAATAGAGTCCGGATCTTTTGTATGCCAGTTTTTTTTGGGAAGGAAATGATTTTCACAGTCTTACTTTTTTGTGGTTTTCCCTGTTTTCTGATGAAGTTAGCATTTTAAAAGCAATGAAAAACTTGAGAGTGAACAAGAGCTGCTGTAACTTTTACATAAACAATCAAGATGGAAAAGGTGCTCTGAGGCATGCCAAAGATGGCAAAACTCCTTTGATTTTTCACAGATGTTTAATGTGTAGACGAAGTGCTCGATGAAATTCCTTAAAAGAAAATCTTACTTAGGACTCCATTTTAAATTGGTTTATTTTATTTTCCTTTTCTCTTCTTTTCATTGATTTTGAACCAAAACCATACCATGTGTGTAATTTACAATTGTGCACTCACATGTAATCAACTATGACTTTTCTACCCTCATGCGAATTATGTCTGGGGGAATGACCTCCCTGTCAGGATAATACTTTTTTGTCATTCTCGCTTTTATTTGTTTGTAGTTTTCAAAATTGGCCGAACCGGAACCGAGCCGACACCGAACCGAAAATTCAGTTTTGGTTTGGTTAAACCAAACCGATTCAAATTTCGGTTTGGTTTGGTTTGGGGATCAAACCGAACCGAAACTGAATATCTCCAATAATTATGAGTAAGGGGTGGTAAAATTGGCAGAACCGAACCGAAAATTCGGATTTTGGTTGTCAAACCGAACCGAAACCGAACCATTGCCACCCCTAATCATGATTTACTTTTATAATTAGGATGTTAGTATCTGTGCTTTTCATTTTTTTTTGGTAATCAATGATTTTATCATAACCATTTATTATTCACATATGGAAGTCAAATTAATTAATGTTATCATAGTTCACTGTGCATATTGCTTTACAAATTGTGCACTCAAAATACAAAAATAGGAAAAAAGTATATAGAAACTACAGCTACACCTTTGATGTATTGCTATCCTCTTCAAATTTGGTCATAAATGCTTAAAGCCCACAAGTTTTTAGATGAGTTTCTGCTAGAATATTTTTTTTCATGACTTGAGCTTAGGAAATACTTCATTTGTTCTTTACCTTTCTTCATCATGTTGGAGCTTTGCTACGAAATCCAGCGCTGTACCATCAACATGTATAAGTAATTGCCAATTGTCTTAATTGTTGTCCCGATGTTTTTTCTTTCTTCTCCTCTCATCTGTTCTGCCCTATACTAAAGTTTCAGTTGTTTCTTAGAAGCTACCAGCTCATGGGCATGAGGTCAAGAAACTTTCATTTGGAGCCAAAATTAAGTACTATGATTACTTATATTTTCTTCATTTTTGGTAGTATGTATGGTTGGGTTGCATTCTCTTTGGCTTGGATTGCTTTTGGTTCTGAAGTAATTTAAGATGGTGGAGGTGGTGGTTTGTTGCCTTATATCAAGTTGAGTATTTATTGAAAATGTCTTCAATGGTGGTAGTTTGAGGTTCTCTTCAGGTTTACAATAAATATGCATTTGAACTTTGGTTGTTACATCTTATGTCTTGGTGAGGCTTAAAGCGCTTGGGGATTGTTACTACCTTGGCCTTATTCTTAATTTCATGTTCTCAGAAGTCATGAGATGGAGAATTTGGTGTCAATGTCCCATTTGTAAACAAACTTTGGTAGCTCATGTATCCCAATTCCTTTATGGATTGTAAATTTTCTCGAAGATACATTTTATTCTCTTTTTACCATTTTTGCTGTATGATCTCAGTCACTGTTTCATTCTCAGTCCAAATATATATTTTTTAAAATAATTATAAAGAAAAACAGTTTTAAATCATAGGTTTTGGTCGCCCGGACTGATCTGCAAGGTGTACACCTTGCGAGGGCAACCGAAGTCGCCCCGGCACGAACCCATGGAAGACCCTTGGGGCCTAATGCAAAGTCCATCAAGTACGAGGCATGGCAATGCCACGCATCAATCCGCCGAGCACTAGGGCTTGGTCATCCAAGGAGCAAGATGCCCCGGGCCAGCCTTCAATCGTGCAAGTCTTTAAAGGCCCTACACACCATCACCCCTTGATGCTTCGAATGTGCATACAAACTCTAAGCTGTTCAACAGGCTACTTGGCTGGGCGCCGCACGGGTTATTCCGTTGCTCAAATATTTGGCCCGTGACAGTTGGTATCCAAGTAGCCTGTTGGGTGTCCCACTAGTATCTAATACAATAAGCTGGGATGAAAAGAGGAGAGTTTTTTCGATTTTTTTGAAAATCACATGAGAATTACACGTCACCCCACATTTTTTGACTTTTTTGAACAAATGCACCCATTCAACTCATATAATTTCAATCCTACCCCCTTCCTTTATGCTTTTAACAAAGGCACCCATTAAATCATATAATTTCACTCCTACCCCCTCCTTTATGCTTTTAACAAAGACACCCATTAAAGCCGTATAATTTCGATCTTACCCCCTGCCTTTATGGTTTTCTAATTAAAAAACTATAGGGTGATCTTGACCATCCGATTTAAGATAAGAGGAATTATGGAAACGTCTATAGATTGGAGGGCTAGGATCGGCCTATGGAAATGATTTTTGGGGTACAACCTATTTATGTTGTGTTCCATCACATGGACGGTTTGGATCAAGCTATGACGTGGTCCGTACAGTTCTTTGTCGGCCCGTGCATTGCACGGGTTTTTTACTAGTATATTATATATAGGAAGGGAAACTAAGGAATTTTTTTTTTCGTTCTTTCCAAAAAACTAGTACTTCGACCAGTGTACTTTCGGGTCAAAAGGGACTAAAGCAATCCCTTTAATATCAGAAATTCCGATTGAATCCCGTCACTTCCAATATTTCACGCGTATGTTTTTATCTCTCCATTTTTACCTTCTAACATTTTTCTCTCCTCTTCGTGTCACACTTACGTGAATCCCCTCGCCACGTATGGGCCCAGCGCTGCATATTTCCTTTCTGTGGATTTTTCTAACTATTGTGCCTTGGTATCTCAGCTCATGATGGCATCTAGGCATGCATGCCAAAAGCCTGCCAGGTACTCATGGTTTATGACCTACTCATATTTACTTAATAATACAACACGCATGTTGGTATCGGTCCAGGTGTTTGTGACTTATTTCTCTTGATTCTCTTCTATATGAGACAATATTATTCATTTCTACAATATATTCTTCTTAATTCTGGTTGGTGAAATGATATGATTCGGGTTCGTGCCATTAAAAAAAAAATTATATGATTATGGTTGATATGTAACCCCTCTAAATAAAATTTGAATAGGGTTGCTTCCAATTATGGCTTCCGTCTCTAAAAAATGAAGAAATATTAGAAATATTTTTCCTTTCCAAACTTTTACACAAGCTTATTTTCCCTAAACTGTTCAATGTTCTGTGAGGAGTTTTGACTTCCTAAAATGTTTATGATTGCAAATTTGCACCAGAAAGAAAGCTAGGTGTATCAGCCATTTAAAAAACCCAATTTTAACATCGTTTCAGTTGTTCATTTGAGGCAGCTCCTGTAACTAGCAGTCCCGTCTGAATCTAAGAGATAAAAATTAAAAGAAAAAAAAGGACGGCCCAGTGCACGAGGCTCCCCCCATTGCGGGGTCCGGGGAGGGCTAGATGTACGCAGCCTTACTCTTGCTTTGCAAAGATTGCAAAGAGGTTGTTTCCGTGACTCGAACCCCTAACCACCAGGTCACAATGGAGCAACCTTACTGTTGCGCAAAGGCTCGCCCTCTCTAAGAGATAAAAATTAGTCATTCCAAAAAAAATATCATTACAGAGAATTGAGGCAATTTAATTAGATACATGGGGTTCGACACATCTTGCTTTTGGCCTAATTTTGTTTCTGGCCTACTACACCAGTTTATTTATCTCTTTATCTCTGGGAGCCGCAGTAGCGGCTATTCCATTTGTGAATAGCATTAGATTGTTCAAACAAAGGATCTAGCAATGAATAGCATTTGGTTGTTCAATTTACAATGATTGTGCATTAGATTAATTTCTTTCATTAGAACCCAAGTAAACATCATATCCATGTGTTTAAGATAGTTCTAATCTAATCATTTCTTGAGACAAGGTTTGATTTGTTTGTGTTTTTTTGTGTTTGGGTTGCCTCTGCTCATGCAATTCCAAGGTTTGCAGTTCTCTCATTAACCTTAAATTGGATCACATTTTTTGACAGAACATGGTTCATATTACTATATATGTTTCAGCCATCTTGAATCTGTAATATTGAGTTTTGTGTTTTTTTGTTCATATCTGCTGTATTTTAGGGGACTAACTGGTACATACAATTTATATAATTTTTCTGTTTTGGTTCATTTTTTCATGTTATTTCGAAGCTTTTACTTATATTATTTGGAACGAATCATCTTTTACTTTTAAGCCCTGTTTGGATTGGAGGAATTTCGTTTCAAAATCACAAGAGTTTCATTTATGTTGTTCATGGTAATCCACTGTAAATATTAGTAATTCTTATGCCGATCAAGTTAATCTGCTACTTTAATTGAAATTTATGTCAAAGAGATGTGCTTCTTAATAGTGATGGATTTATTTACAATTTGTCTTTATTTAAATGTTTCCTCATGTTCTATGGTATTGATTATCATGCTAACATGCTTCACTCTAAAACTAGATGTTTCTTTCATGAAGTTAGTTTATTCCACAATTTTTTTCCATTGTTTGATAATATTACTTCAAACTATGCATAATCATACCATTTCCCTGTAAATGATTTGAAACTTCATTCGTAATGTGCTCTTTACCTCTATTTGAGTACATTCTTCTTTACCGGTACTTGACATCCCAGCACACTAAAGTTTTTGCTGAAGTGATTTTTCTTTTGTTTTATCTTATTCTCAGCAGATGGTGTGGAAATGCATCTCGTTTTTTATATGAATGCTTTCATATTTTTTAGTACACATCCACTTCAACCCCTATAGTTTAAAACGTGACAAAGACATCCCCTCTAGTTTCGTTGGGTTTTTTTCATTGGACAGTGCAAACGGCGCGCGTGAAATGACCCATTTGCCCTCTGTTTTAAGTCGACTGAAAATGAAGAAAACAACAGTTGGGTTTTATATCTTTGGGTTTTTACTCGACGGAACTAGGGTTTTCGCTGTGTGGAAGACGAACAACGATTTCCTGTCATCTTCAACCTTGGAACCATCGATTCGAGGGTTTCTAAAACATTCGTCTTCTCCAAGTGTTTCAGGTTTGGAAGATTTCTGTCTTTTAATGTCGTGTTGTGGGAATATTGTAGAAAATGATTTGTAGGTGTTAAAATAGTTTACAAACCCTTTTGTCTCTAAATATTTTATGAAGTTTTAAAGGTTTGATTCCAAAGTTCCCACTTAAAACAAAGTTTCTGTGATTTTTTAATGGAAAATTGTCGGGTTAGGTGTTCTTTCGATGTAAACTGTAATATTAGTTAGGGTTTATGAGTATTTTATTGGTTTTTGTGGAATGTCGAATTTTTTTGTGGAGAAACACTATGTTGTGGTCCCAATTTGTGAGAAAGATGTCATTTTGCCCCTTTTTTAGGGCCCCCCTTTGCAAAGTTAATATTTTTTGCTTTCTAATTAGGGGTCTAGCAGTGCAATTGGGTATATATTGTGCTCTCCCTTTGCAAAGTCAATGCTTTTGCTTTAAAATTAGGGTTGTCCCCATGCAAATTAGTATATGTAGTGGTCTCCTACTGGAAATGATTATATGTTGATTTGAAATGATTATATGATGCTTTGAAATGGTCCCCTTCTATCACTGTTGAGTCAAATGCAATGCGTATATGTTGTCCCTTTCAGTGTATTTTAACTTTGTTCTTTACCTTTATATGGCAGTGATGGCCGGCCCCTGGGTATCTCACTTTCGAGGTGCATCATGGTGGGAAATTTGACAGTAAAAAGAGGGGGTATAAAGGGGGAACTGTGACGCACATCGATGACATCGACCCAGATTTGTTATCATTGTTTGAAATGCAAGACATGGTGGGAGAGATAGTTGGTGTTCCTATCCATTTGTTTATGTACCATAGGGTCCCAGGGAGAGGTAAGCATTGTGGTTTTCGAAGGATTGATTCAGACAGAGATGTCCTAGAAATGATAGACCTTCATAAAGGGAAGTCTACAATTCAGATATATCTTGACACTCCCCCATTGCCAGCAAGTGTAGCTGATGTCTTGGGAGGGACATCACAAGGACATGTTGTGGGAGGTGATGGAGGTTTGCATGGGCAATTTGTGGCCCCCATGCCAACAGGTGGTACCACCTCCATTCCAACAGGTGGTAGCACCTCCATTCCAACAGGTGGTAGTGAGAGGCATGGTGAAGCTGTCGATGATGAAGTGCACACCCCCATTCTAACAGGTGGTAGCACCTCCATTCCAATAGGTGGTAGCTCCTCCATTCCAACAAGTGGTAGTGAGAAGCATGGTGAAGCTGTCGATGATGAAGAGCACCCCCCCATTCCAATAGGTGGTAGCTCCTTTATTCCAACAGGTGGTAGTGAGAGGCATGGTGAAGCTGTCGTTGATGAAGAGCACACCCCCATTCCAACAGGTGGTAGCACCTCAATTCCAATAGGTGGTAGCTCCTCCATTCCAACAGGTGGTAGTGAGAGGCATGGTGAAGCTGTCGATGATGAAGAGCACACCCCCATTCCAACAGGTGGTAGTGAGGCATGGTGAAGCTGTCGATGATGAAGAGCACACCCCCATTCCATCACATAGTAGTGATGAACATTGTGAGGATTTTGAAGACTCTGATTCAGAGGATGAAGATTTTGTTGCCTCTAGAATGTTAGATTACAGTGGGAGTAGTTGTGGATTAGGCAGTGAGTCTGATTATGTCGATGAATCTGCTGATATTTTGGGAGGAGGTGAATTTGTGGGAGATGATGTACATGAAGAGGAAGATGAGTATTACCTTAGAAGTCTAATATCTTCTTCAGATGAAAGAGAACCCAAGATAGAGTTCAATGAGCATGTGGACATGGAGAAGCTACTGTTGGCCGTGGGGATGATTGCTCCCACAAAGTGTTTAGAGCTGCATTGAAAGAGTATGCAATTCAGCATGGGTTTGACTACATGTATGTCAAGAATGAGCCTTCCAGAGTTACTGCAGAATGCAAGAGCAAATGTGGTTGAAGAATACATGCATCTAATATGCAACAGGGAGAAGGATTTCAAATAAAAACTTTTAATTCCATTCATAAGTGCCCTAGATCATATAACAACCACCATGTTTCTTCTACTTGGTTGTCGTCATAATATCTTGAGAAGATTAGGGATGATCCCAAATGGAATGTTCATGCAATACGGAAGAGTATTAAGAGAGATTTCAAGGTTGATGTACCTAAGTCAAAGATTTATAGGTCCAAGAGGAAGGCTTTAGAATGCATTGAGGGAGGGTATGTTGAGCAATATGCTAGAATTTGGGACTACTTTGATCTTGTCAGGGTTAGAAACCCAGGTAGTTGTTTGAAGTTGAAGGTCGAGAGGCCTACTTTGGATGTGTTTACAACCTTTCAGAGGTTATATATCAGTCTCCATGCTATGAGGTTGGGATTCTTGGCCGGTTGTAGGCCTTTTATAGGCTTGAATGGCTGCCATTTAAAACGTCAATGGGGAGGCCAGATTCTAAGTGCAGTTGGGAAGGATGCAAATGATCAGATGTTCCCAATAGCCTATGCAATAGTGGAGGCTGAATTGAAAGAGTCATGGACTTGGTTTCTGACAACACTCCTCAATGACATTGGTCAAATTGAGACTCATGGTTGGACCTTCATTTCTGACAGACAGAAGGTATACATCATTTACTTACAGTTTCAAGTGTTTATATGGTAATGTAGTTGTCTTTTAATTCTAGAATTCTATAATTGTACCTATCACCTTGTTATTGCAGGGATTGGTTGAAACTTTTGAAGATATCTTGCCAAATGCGGACCACAGGTTTTGTGTCAGGCATATGTATAGCAACTTTAAGACGAAGTTCAAGGGTAAGATTTTGAAGGATACTATGTGGGCAGCAGCATATGCTAGCACTCCGATTGAATTTCAGAGGCATATGGCAGAGATGGAGAAGCTTGATAAGCAAGCTCATGCATATCTTACGAAAATTAATCCTACATTGTGATCAAGATCAGCATTTAGCGCTAGGCCAAAATGCAATCTTCTAGTGAACAACCTGTCAGAGACATTCAATGCCTTTATTCTACCTGCTAGGGACAAGCCCATTCTAACGATGTTGGAAACCATAAGAAGGCTTCTTATGGGAAGATTCCAGAAGCAGAGATCAAATCTGGAGAGTTATGGGGGACTTATCTGCCCCAAAATACAAGAGAAGTTGGAGAAGGCAAAGGTTGCGGCTTGTGATTGCCATGTCGAATGGTCTGGTGGGGAGGAGTATGAGGTCCAAAGGTATGGGAAGCAATATGTTGTTAACTTAGGGCAAAAGACTTGTGGATGTAGGAGTTGGGACTTGAGTGGTATCCCATGCATGCATGCTATTGCAGCCATCTTCTACCAGCATGAGACTGTAGAGAAATATGTCGACCCCTGCTACCAGAAAGATGCCTTTCAGAGGAGTTACAAAGAACTGATTCACCCCATGCTTAGTATGGAGCAGTGGCCATCTTTAGACATGGACCCGATCCTCCCACCTCCAATAAGAAGGCCCCCAGGAAGGCCAAAGAAGCTGAGGAGGAGGGATACAGATGAACCCAGAAGACCTACAAATCCATTCAAGTTAGTAAGAAAGCATGTGTCACTAAAATGTAGTAATTGTGGTCAGTTTGGACACAACAGTCGCACTTGCAAAGGGCCTATCAAGGAAAAAAGGAAGTCGGCTTCTCGAGGGAGAAGAACACACTCTACTACTAGTGATGCAGCTGGTGCTAGTACATATGTTGTTGGGCATCGTAGGGGAAAATAACCAGTCACCAGGGCCTTGCACACACCTGGAGGAAGAAGTGAGAGAGGTGGGAGAGGTAGTAGAGGTGGGAGAAGAGGCCATTTTTTCTCTTATCCGACAAGAAAAGTAAGTAACCTTCATAGTTCCTTATCTTTCCATATGAGTTAGTACATATCACTATGACCTAACTTCTTCTTGTTGGCAACTTTGCAGTCACCTCGCAAATTAAGTGCACCTGGTGCTACTGCTAGTACTTCTGCTGTTGGAAGTACTTCTGTACGTTATTTTGAGACCCAGCAGTCTTCAGCTCCAGGTGGGAAGTGATGTTTGGATTCTCTTCATAGATGTCTTCAGCTCCAGGTGGAGGGTTTTTGATGGGCATGCTTACTTTCAAGTTGAAGATGACCAATGTTTTGGAAGTTTATTGTAGGGATTAGTTATGTTATGTTAACAATGTTATGTAAACACTGCTTTTTCTATGTTCTTCATGAATACTTGGGGGGTCAAATACAGAATGTTGCTTGTTCATGACTTTTTGTGGGCCGACTGGTTGTCTTCTTCTTGCATGTGGAGGGTTTTGGGTTTTTGTAATGAACAGGTGTAATTTGACATTGGTTTCAGATGGCATACGTGTCTTTGTAATGCAAATGACAGACATGTATTTCTCCATGGCTTGTATTAAATGAACAGGTGGTCTATGCTTCTATTGAATGAACAAGTGATCTATGCTTGTATTGAATGGATATTTGTCCATGGGTTGTATTAAATGAACATGTGCTCTATGCTTGTATTGAATGGAATTTGCTTCATGCTTATATTCAATCAATAGGTGCTCTATGCTTGTAATGAATGGGATCTGCTTCATGCTTGTAGTCAATGAACAGATTCTACATGCTTGTATTCAATGAACATGGGCTACATGCTTGTATTGAATGAACAAGTGCAGCAGAATCATTGAATGAACAGGTGCTCTGCAGCAGAATCATTGAATGAACAGGTGCTTCATGCCTGTATTGAATGAACAGGTGCTTCATGTTTCTATTCAATGAACATGTGCTTCATGCTTGTATTCAATGGACATGTGCTTCAAATGGGTTATATTCAATGAACAGGTGCTCTATGCTTCTATTGAATGGTATCTGCTTCTTATGGTTTGTATGGAATGGCATAGGGTTCAGATGGGTTGTAATGCTTACCGTACAATTCACATGTGTTGTATTGAATGGCAATGGTTGAGATGGTATATGGTCTGTCTTCTTATATGGTTCAGATGGGTTGAGATGGTTTATGCTATGGTAATTGAACATGGTAATTTAACCTGGTAATTCAAAATGGTAGTTCAACATGGTAATTCAACCAGCTCATTCAACCTGATAATTGAACATGGTAATTCACAGTGGTTATTGAAGGTGCTGACAATTGATGTTGATTGCATTCAATCATTATTAATGTTGGTTGAATTCCTTTCATGGTTGGTAAGTCAACATGGTAATTGAACCTAGTAATTCAGACCAACCATTAAGAAGTATTCAGACCTCCCAATTAAGAAGTAAAAACCGAAATAAGACCAAGCATCATGATAAGAAATAGATTGAAATCCACTTTCATTTCTTCAACACATTTCCTACATAGATAGAGTTAGATTAGAAGTCTTTCAAAACATCATTTCAATACAGACAAATCCATGGGTACTACATTTTCTTCCCACTCACAATCATATTCCAATAAACTACACCTACTAAGAAAATAGCACATAGAAGAGCAGCACCCCATGACATCGTAAGTAAGGTCCGTAAGATCTTTTCCCTGCGACGATACTTGTCGACTTCAGCGTCCAACCTTTCAAGCTTCGCCAGCACCTTTGAGAACTTTTGCATAACCTTCGGTACGATAGCACTTCCTCGAACACATATCGGTGGATCCACCCATTCGAAAAAACCACAAGAAGCATCCATCTAAAATCATACAAGCTCATTTAGAGTTACCCCATAATTCATATCCAAAGTATGACTATTCACAAAAGATTGCTCACCTAATACCCAGAACACCCCAAAAACCTTCGCCCGAAGTTAGTGCTAGTCCATGATGTCCTTAGTGGCGCTCGTTGTCCACAGTGGCATGGTGTGAAGGCAGAACCTTGTGAATGTTTACCACTCGAAGAGGAACTAGCTGATGCCATCTACCTAGGCCAAAAAATTACCCAACTGTTATTTTTTCCAAATTAGGCAAACCCTTATAATGCACTTATAAGGGTTTCTTACTTGTAAATTAACCAATATTAACTGGTAGGGTTTCTATTAATAAAACTCATTCCAACCCTAACTTACAAGGGTTTCTGACAAATAAATCACAGTCACAAATCAAATACAAGAAAACCCCCATAACTCAAATACAAAATACCCCCACAAATCAAACACAAGAAAACCCCAAAAAATCACAGCCAAGTAAACAACAAACATTAGGGTTTTTTAAAAAGTAACATTAGGTTTACAGGACAACAAAAAATACATTGGATGAAATGACAAACTTTTCTGCCTCAAATAGTAACAAATTTCACCATACAGACGTAATTAACAGTATATTACTTCGTTTGCACAAGGGAAAATGATGAAATACATAGATGTAGTATAAAATTACAAAACATACCTGTAACCACGTGGGAGGTGTGTCCAGACAAGAACCCTAACCCTTCGAAGTTCTCTCTTCCACAACGAAGCTCTGTTTCAGATATTTAAAAAAAAAACGGTCTGTAAATGCCTTATACAAAGAGAACACAGATCTGAGGGTATTTTGGTCTATAAAATATCAACCCTAGTTACTTTCTGTGGTTCCGTCGGGTTAACGTAACGGCTAGTTGACAGAAGGGGTATACTTATAACAAAACGAAACTATAGGGGATGTCTTTGTCACGTTTTAAACTATAGAGGTTGAAGTGGATGTGTCAGAAACTAGAGGGGGTGTAAATGTAATTTACCCTATTTTTTAAAACAGTTTCAACGGATTATTTTCTAAATCATTTCTATTTTTGGTCTCCCCGTGCATCGCTGGGGATGTCCCACTAGTATATAATAAGGATACGGATATTCAGAATATTTTTTTTCTTTTACCGAAAAAAATATTTTTTTTCTTATTAATCCTCCTCTGTGACCACGTGCCAATCGTCTGTCTCTCCACCTAATATTTTGTCAGCTGTCAGTAGGTTACTCCCTCTCTCTCTTTTTTGTCAATTAGTAGTAGATTATTACTGTTTTTCTTAGCTGTCATCTCTGCAGGAGTTGAATGTATAATACAAATCTGCCAAGAAAAAGGCAGATGCGAACACCATAAGATGTTAAACAGACCATAGCACCCATGCCTACGTGTGTACTTTCTGCAAATGTTGACCAGAGAGAGAGAGAGAGAGAGAGAGAGGGCAGACACACATGTTGACCGTTTCTCAGACTTTCTATTGTACATCTCTTTTATGAACCAATTATTTTCAACCGTCCATTTGATGCCCACAGTTGGAAGGATAATAAATATGGGAAGTGATACATTCGCACCCTCTCAAATCTGTTTAAGACTACTCTTTTTACACAACTAGGTGGTGGATGCATCATTTCCCATAAAATATACATTATTGGATATTATGATTGGTCTGATTTTTGGGCCATAGGCCCATAGGTGATCTAAAGCAAGGGATATCGAATGAACCGTTCGGATCAATCAAAACCATGTGAATATTACTACTTTAAGATCAAGAAGCTCGAGCAGCCGCAATGGCCAAGAAAGGGTTTATAGAAGAAACCCCTCCATCAATCACAAGGTTGTGCCCACTCACATACTTGGACTCTTCACTAGCTAGATAGAGTACAGCTTCTGCAACATCCTCTGCATTGAGTGACACCCCTTTCAAATTCGCCGACTCATTGATCCATTTCTCAACACTGCTCGCATCCATTCCCAACATACTCTGCATCATCGGGGTCGCGACTCCATGAGGAGAGATGCAATTGACTCTAATACCAAACCGTCCGAGTTCGGCACACAAGTTCTGAGTCAGACCCACCACTGCATGCTTTGATGCCTTGTAGGCATACCAAGGGCCCGCAGTTGTCACCGCGGCAATGCTAGCCATGAAGAGAATGCACCCTTTTCCCTGTGGAATCATCACCCGTGCGGCGTGCTTGGCACCTATGAACGACCCGACAACATTGATGTTGAGGACCTTCTGGAACTCTTTGTCATCTATGTCTAAGACCGATGGTTTCAATTCACCTGTGATACCTGTTGGGACAAATTAGTATGGTGAATGATCAAATGGTGGAGATGCAAATAATCAAAGTATGAAATACAAAGAGAAAATAGAATGAGGTAAAGAAATGGGACTCATGCAAGGCAATTCAATTAAGTCTTTCATGATGCGCCAAAGATTAGTATTAGGAAACTTATTTGTTTTGGGGATTTTTTTTCTGATTCCTATCCATATCTTTAGCTAGCATGAGTTGGTATTCGAAGTTCTTATGATATCTTAATTCTTACTTTTGTTTAGTATCTGTTTTAGAAGAGTCTTTGGTCTTCTAAAACAGATATATAAGTGGATGATTTAGAATAGGAGAACTTTTGGATGTTTTTTGAACTAATACACTTTCTTTCTTCTTGTATTATGGGTTTTGTAGAAAAGCCATAGATTCAAATGGTTTGAATGCTAGTTGTGTTTCGGGTTTGCGATGTTCTTCCACTCCACTATATAATTTCCCCACTCAATTGTTGAAAATATCTAATAATACCTGCATTATTGAACATGATGTCTAGTTTCCCATACTTTGAGACTGCACTATCAACAGCGTTTCGGACGTCTTCATCTTTTGAGACGTCGCAGTGGATGAACAAGGCATTTTCGTCTGAGCCTAGCTCTTGGCAGACAGAGTGGCTTAACTCGTCTTGGACGTCCGCAATTATGACCTTCGCACCATGATGCACAAATAATCTTGCAGTGGCCGCGCCTATCCCGCTAGCGCCGCCTGTTATTACCGCCACCTTCCCTTCCAACCTGCAAATCATCTAGGTAATTTTATTCTCTCTCTATTGTTCTTAATGAATTTAACCATAATCAAATGGGTAATTGAATTTTTTGTTATTATGATGATTTAATGGAAGATATTTTTGTGTATATAGTATGTAAAACAGTGAAAATTTGCTTACCTTTTAGGAATTGGAGCTTGCAAAGAGCTGCTCATCCTAGACAAGTTGTTGTGGAAAATGAAGGAGATATGTTAGCCTTATCCTGAAGATTGAATGTTGGGTTGGATTTTATAATGGAGAAATGACGTTCTATATGTTGTCTCTCTGCCAAAGCGGCAATACACATCAACCGATAAAGATGCTTTCCTTTACTTGATATTATCTCCTTTGTCTGTCACGAAAATTATAGCAAGATACAAACGTCACACATTCAATAAAGAAGAAGTGGGCATATGAAATGGGAGATGTTAACAAGAGTAGCATTTACACACCGTGAGTACATTCTGCTGTTTTGTTTTGAAAAATGTAGTTTTCTTATTCACCCAGGGTCCCTTTAATTGGTTGCACCAAAATGAGGGAAAATCATGGTAAAAAGACACATTTTGCTTTCCCTAGTATCGTTTGGCTGTAAATTTTCAAAATGCAAGCTCTTTTTAAGCCATTTTACTGTTGGACTTCCCTCTCAAATCAAGAGAAAAAGGTAAGTTAGGAAATGAGAATTTTTATTTTTATTTTTTATGAGTAAATTATCTTTTTTCTTTTCTAGTACATTAGGACACATCCAAAAATATTGCAACATATCCAAAAATGTACAAATACATCCAAACGGACCACGACCCCTGGTTGCCATTAAAATAGTGTTTTTGTGGGGAAAGGGAGATTCTATATGTGCCAAGTAATTTTCACAAAAAAAAAAAAAAACCAGTACGGGTGTGGCTCTTCGGCTTAAAGTCATGGGTATTCTCCCCATTGATGCGAGTTCGAATCCCCCCGGGCTTAGCCGATGCGCGTGGTTTACGGTGATTGCACGCATTTGTAGGGAATAGTCCCACCCTAATAATTGGGGTGTGGATACGCTGTCATAAAAAAATAAGTATTTTTCAAAAAGTACAATGGGGTGATCCAAATGGTTCATTTGATGGGCCACAACGTAAATAGGTTGTACCCCGTAAATCATCTCCTTAGGATGTAACGTATAAATCATCTCCATAGGATGTACGCCATAAATCATATCCATAGGATGATTCTAACCTACCGATCCATACTATGTATGGTTGCATGGATGTGGCTTGGAGAGTAGTAAAATAAGAAGTCAAAAAGGAAGGAGGCAAGCGTAGACGATGTATATAATCACCACTAGTAGAATAGTGGAATAATGGTAAATAGAGTAAAAAGTAGGGGTGTCATTGCTAATATAGAGTGAAAAGATAAATAGGGAAGAGAGAAAAAGACAGAAAATACGAAACCTTTTCCACTATTCTTCTACTAAAATTCTACCATTTCAGTGGAATTTCATTGAAAGCTGAGAAGGTGGGACATGAGTGCCACATGGGCAAAAAAATAAACATGATGTCTGAAACATGCTGGGAGTCAAGTGGAATTTCATTGTAAAATTAGCAACCAAACAAGGAATTAACATTAATTGGCATTTGAAATTCCAATGAATGTGGAGCGTTTGTGCAACCTATAAAATGAAGACTTAAGATTATCCTATGGAAATGATTTACGGGATACAACCTATTTACTTTGTGGCCCAACAAATGAATGTTTAGATCATCCTATGAAGTGGCCTCCACTGTACTTTTGAAAAATACTTGACCAAAGCAAATAAAATCTTAGGAAAGGAATGTAAAATGATGCAATTTCCTTTTTCTTCAACGAGTTTAGCTGCCATTTACTTGTTAGAGTCAAGCAAGGTTGCTTGAAGCATTACACCCTAGGTATCTATTTTGGAATACCTAGTTTGTTGCCTCCAGCCTCTATATATAAAGATACACTAGGGTTATTGACTGGTTAATGGACTCTAGCCCATGTAGGCCCACTACACTGGTCCATTATCTTATTGGGCTTGTATTAGAACATATATAGGGTTATACTATATACCCAACAATCTCCTCCTATGTTCTATACATAGCACAATCTAATAGATAGATAATGTGATGTCCAAACAAAATATTGAATCATCCATATAAAAAAAGATCTGTAATCCAACTGAAAACAAGAATACTTTTAAGAATAACCAAGAGTTTTAGAAATAATCTTAACTCAAACAAAAGAAGTTTCACATGTAAGAGAACTATTTTCTTTTCAGTTGAAGAAATAATTCACTTACATGTGAAACTGCTTTTGTTTGAGTTTAGATTATTTGTAAAACTCTTGGTTATTCTTAAAAGTATTCTTGTTTTCAATTGGACTATAGATCTTTTTTAATATGGTGATATGGATGATTCAATATTTTGTTTGGACATCACATTATCTATCTATTGGATTGTGCTATGAGTAGAACATAGGAGGAAATTGTTGGGTATATAGTATAACCCTATATATGTTCTAATATAAGCCCAATAAGATAATGGACCGGTGTAGTGGGCCTACATGGGCTAGAGTCCATTAACCAGTCAATAACCCTAGTGTATCTATATATAAGGGCTGGAGGCAACAAACTAGGTATCTATTTTGGAATACCTAGTTTGTTGCCTCCAGCCCTTATATATAGATACATTAGGGTTATTGACTGGTTAATGGACTCTAGCCCATGTAGGCCCACTACACTGGTCTATTATCTTATTGGGCTTATATTAGAACATATATAGGGTTATACTATATACCCAACAATACTATCCAATTTTCTTTTCTTGTCTATATCTGTTTGGATGCGCTTACAAGTTGGAGAAGTAAAATCATGGCATTTTTCCGTCAATCGCCTTTAAATGACTGTTTGGTGTTAAGCAAATAAATAAATAAATATCAAAAAATACATTTCTCCTTGTCTGTGGCTTGTAGGTCGACATGGCGTTCCATTTCCCTCCTTTGTTTTTCCTCCCGTTATAAGAGGAAATTGGCTGAAACTCTCTCTCTCTCTCTCTCCCGTTATAAGAGGAAACTGGCTGAAACTCTCTCCCTGCCCCTCCCCCTCCCCCTCTTTCACTTCCCAATACCACTCATCCACAAAGGTGGTAGCTTAGGAGATGGGTTTTTTCTTCTTCTTCAAGTGTCTGTTCTTCTCTTTTCCCTAAAAACCAAACAACACCAGGAATAAGAAAAAAATGGAGGGAGACATCTCTCCATTCCTTTCCCTTTTATTGTCTTCACGTTATTCTATACCTATCCTTTCCATTCCCATCATCAAAATGGATTTTTACTTCCTAAGAATTTTTCAAATAATAGCCTTTTGAGTTTCCTCCCAAATAATAAATGATGTCATTTTACTTTCATTCTACTTCTACCTAATGTGCATCCAAACTGACCAAAATGAAAGGGGCAAAGATGACATTTGTAGGGAAAAAATGCTTGCACCCTGTAATCATTACCTTTTTAACAAGACAAAAATGTGTTGAGAAAATCCGCCGCTCAAATCCAATCCAATCGTGCACAAATAAACGAAATATACATTGAGGTAGAAAGAAAGGTTGATTATTCTCATTATATGTTTTATACGTATGCATTCTGCCCTATATAAAGTGTGCCCACATCTAGGTATCATAAGACAGATTGTCTATTAGGATAGATAAATGTGGACCCAAATGGGCATTGCAGGCCAAGTACTAAACTTCACATAAAGTATACATTAGTGTGAATTGGTTGGTGCACTGCTATGATTTGTACATTTGAGACATGCTGTAAGGGTGTGCAATAAGGACAAAGAATGAGGATATTTGGGATTAAAGGTTTTCCAAAATTGTAAGGCCATGCATCTTTTCAAAATGAGTATCTAATACTCCGAAGTGTCTTCAAAATCTAGGTGTATCAATGTGGACCAAGTGGGAGGATGTTGCCGTTAATTGTGTGTGGCCCACATTGAGACCCACATATTGAATTGGACGCCCAGCTCGCCTATAAGATTTCTACTTGTTGTTTTATTGTAAAAGGATTTTTTAGTGGTAAATCCCATATTATCCTCAATATAAATAAAAGAAAATCATAATTAATTGTGCGGTTGACTTAGGACTTTTAGGTCTAATCTAATCTATCTCTCCTTAATGGGAGGAGCAAAGAGATGGTGCCTGGGATTCCATCTGAAGGGTCCCTAATTAGAGAAAGCAATGGTGCCTGCGATTCCATCAATCTAGCCATAATGTGTTTGTCAGATCAGAAGCATCCCTCCACATATCAATGAGCATTCAGGGAGATCGACGTAATCAACGTATTGGATCGTCAAAATTCACATCATTGAGACCTAATTGCCATGGCCGGAGGTGAGCTTCTACTTTTCAGACTGTAATTTAAGATTAAAAGTACCAAATTTGGTTTTGGTTTTTAAATAATGGCGGTACGAAAAAATACAATGGCATTTTCTATAATTAATGGATCTAATTTTGTAATGAATGCAAAATCTAGATTAATGTTGATCAATCAAAAGGTAGGGCCATAAGTCTTTTTTTTGAAAGATAACTAAAAGTCCTAATTCAACCACACAATTAATTTATGTTTTTCTTTTATTTATCTTGAGGATAATATGGGATTTATCACTAAAAACTCCTTTTATTGTAAAACAATATTCACAATTCTTTTGCCTCGTACTAATTACCTCAACTTGAGATTAGGGTGGGTCCAACCATTTAAACGCCATGTCACAATATGTAATCTCACATACAATGGAGATTGAAGGTAGCCAGATTGATCTTATTCTGGATTCTAAGGCAGGGGCCTCTACATAGACGATTTTGATCAATGAAGGTGGGCCATGTGTCCCACCTGCGGTATATGAACAATCCGCTTTATATGCCTTGCATCGTAACTATAATCATTCAAATAATCGCACCAACATCCTAACCTTTAGTGCATGTTTGGCTACTACGATTTTTTTTTCATGATACATTAGTCTCCAAGTTGTGAGAGAAAGGCAGGACAGGCAGGAGGAGAGAGATTTGAGATGGCACAACTGAGATGAGGGTGAGAAGTGGCTAAACATCATGAAACAAAAAAAAACTCTACTCAAAATACGATAGACTTTTTCTTGGCTTTTAGCCACTTCTCACTCTCATCTCACTTGTGCCCTCTCAAATCACCCTACCCTCCTCTCACCACTTGGAGACACTAATCTATCATGAAAAAAATGTTAAATGTTTAGGGTTAAGCAAGAAGTTGCTTAAAGCATTACACCCAAGGTGTCTAGTTTGGAATACCAAGTTTGTTGCCTCCAACCCCTATATATAGAGATATATTAGGGTTAATGACTGGTTAATGGACTCTAGCCCATGTAGCCCCACTACACCGGTCCATTATCTTATTGAGCTTATATTAGAACATTCATGGGTTATATCATATACCCAACAATCTCCTCTTATGTTCTACATATAGCACAATCCAATAGATAGATAATGTGATGTCCAAACAAAATATTGAATCATCCCTATCATCATATAAAAAAATATCTGTAATCCAACTGAAAACAAGAATACTTTTAAGAATAACCAAGAGTTTTAGAAATAATTTAAACTCAAACAAAAACAGTTTCACATGTAAGTGAACTATTTTTTTCAACTGAAAAGAAAATAATAGTCCCCACTGCTCTATAAGGATTCACTCATTAAGTAAGTCATCCTTATCAAAATCCAGATCGGGGCAAGCTCCATTTTTGCCAATTCCTGCAAATTACCAAAAATGAATTTCATGAAAATGAATCCAATCATTTTTTGTAAAATACAAAGTATTTAGTTCTACCAGAAGAACTTAGTACAATTTCATAATGGCTGAAAAACAAATATCAATATCAATAAGCATCAATGTCAAGTTTCAATCATTCTTTTGCAAAGAACCATTCCATGTTTCCATTTGGAATGTTACATCCATCATATCCAAGTTGAGTTAAGTTGTATCATCAAGTTTGGAATGAAACAACCTTTTCCAAGAAGGACATGTCATCAAATGTGGAATGACATAAAGACAACTATAAACATCATTGAAACATATCAAGTGCTTATCTTGGTCGAGATAGGGAGATTCAAAAAATTCAAAATAACATGGATGTAGGTTAAGACATGTCTACAAAGTCTTTAACCCCATCTTCCCCATATTTTTGAATATTCGATCTTTGTTCAGTCCCTTCGTAAGAGCATTGGCCATATTATCCTTCGATCTCACATCATCCAAAGTGATAATACCTTGTTCTATAAGATAATTCAGCATGTCATGTTTCAGCCTGACATGTCTTCTCTTATCATTAAAGAGTGAGTTCTTCACAATCGTAATTGTAGCTTGATTATCACAGAATAAACTTCAAGAGTTAATCTTTAAACGGGTCAATGGGATGTCCATGATCAGATCTCTTATCCACTTTGCTGCATCTCCTGTAGAGCCTAGAGCATAAAGTTCTGATTCCATAGATGACAGAGCAATACAAGTCTGTCTCTTTGACTTCCATGCAAGAGTGGCTCCACCCAGAGTAAAAACATAACCACTGGTAGATTTACTGTCTTCTAATTCTGAGCCTCAAGATGCATCAGAATATCCTTCCAGGATAGGAGGATGGCCATTATAACATAGAGCATAACCTTGAGTACCTTTAAGGTATCTCATCATTATCATAAGGGCATCCCAGTGCTCATGGCCAGGATTACTAGTGAAACGACTCAGCATGCCTACCGTAAAGGCTATGTCTAGTCTAGTGCAAGTCTTTGCATACATGAGACTACCAATCAGTTTAAAATAATCTATCTGATTCACACTGGCTCCATCATTATGTCTTAGCTTTTTGGTATAATCAAATGGTGTCTCAATCGGTTTACACTCACTGTATCCCCATGTAGAAAGTAGTTTCTCAATGTAATTAACTTGGCTAAGAGTGATCCCTTGCCTTTCAAAACTTACTTTCATTCCAAGAATGGTTTCTACCACTCCAAGATCTTTCATGTCAAACTCTTTAGCCAACATTGATTTCACGTTACTCACTACAGAGAGATTGGAACCAAAAATCAACATGTCGTCTACATACAAGCAAATAATTGCAACCTTATTCGACACAGAACGAAAGTAAAGACATTTATCTGAGTAACTAGTTTGAAAACCAAAGCTCTTTACTACCTGTCAAATTTTTTATGCCACATTTTAGGTACTTATTTAAGACCATACAAAGATTTGTTTAACTGACAAACTTTGTGCTCAAAACCTTCCATGACAAACCCTTCAAGTTAGTTCATGTAGATTTTCTCTGTAAGGTTTCCATTAAGGAAAGCCGTCTTTACATCCATTTGATGCACAACATACTGTTCAATAGATGCCAAAGCAAGAATAATTCTTATCGTAGACAAATGACAGACCGGTGAGTAGACATCAAAGTAGTCTATCCCACTGACTTGTGTATAGCCCTTAGCTACTAAACATGCTTTATACCGAGCTATGGATCCGTCAGGATTAAGTTTCTTCTTCAAAATCCACTTACAACCCACAATCTTAGCCCTTTTGCCAAATTGACTAGCTGCCAAGTTTGATTTTGTAACAGAGAGCTCATTTCATCATCAATGGCTTCTGCCCATAACAAAGACTCCCTAGATCTCATCGCTTCCTTATAGGATGATGGATCATTCTCTAAATGGTAGGTCACAAAGTTCTCATCAAAATTCTTGTGTACTCTATCTCTTGTAGATACTCTTAAAGGTTCTGATTCAGAAATCAGTGTAGGACTGGTGTCAGAAATATTCTGTTCAGACTCTACATGTGATTCTATAACCATCTCAATATCGCCAAGTATGGTCAAACCATGATCTCTGAGAAATTTATTCTCAAAGAATACTGCATCTCTAGATTCTATAATCATATTGATGGATAGATCCTAAAATCGATCATGTGCACTATCTTCTGCACCACCTAAATAAAAACAAGTGTTGGTTCTAGGTCCTACCTTAGGTCTCCTAGGGTCTTGTATCCTCACATAAGCAATACAATCCCAAGTCTTAAGAGTGTCATATCTATAAGGATGTTTATGCCATAACTCATAAGGAGTAGAGGTCAACTTAGAGTGTGGTACTCTATTCAGGATGTGATTTACAGTTAAAACTGCTTCTCCCCAATAGCTAGTAGGCATTCCAGCTGTCAATAACATAGAGTTTAACATTTCAGTTAACGTCATATTCTTACGTTCAACTATGCCATTAGATTGAGGTGAGTAAGGAGCAGTAGTTTGAAGTATGATGTCCTGCGAGGCACATAATTTCTTGAACTGTGTCATAGTGTATTCTCCTCCTCTATCACTCCTAAATCGCTTAATTTTCAAGTTCAATTGATTTTCAACACGATTCTTGAAAATTTTAAATTGATTTTCAACATATTTATCTTTCAATTTTAGGAGATAAATATGACAATTAGCTAAAAAAATCATCTATAAAAGTGATTAAATACTTCTGACCACCTCTAGTAGTGAAACTTTTAAAGTCACAGAGGTCAGAATGTATTAACTCAAGAAGTTATGTGCTTTTAGAAACAGAATGAAAATATTTTTTAGTGATCTTAGTTTGTGCACACACTTCACATCTGTCAAATCTAATCGATGTATCTAAAGGTATATTATAAGTTTTAGTAAGTTGAACCATTTTCCTATAGTTCACATGTCCCAATCTATTGTGTAACAACTTAGGATCAATAAGAGTTGAAATAACCTGACTAGCGGTTTCATTTGCTAAACTCAATCTATACATACCATCGATTAAGAATGCACAACCAAAATAATAAGAGTTAATAGATAAAGTTACTCTACCACCCAAAAAAGAACACATGCCAGCATTGTCTAAAAGACTAATAGAAATTAAATTCTTTTGAATAGAAGAAACTACTTTAATATTTTTTAAAATTAGTATTTTGCCTGAAGAAAGGACCAAGTTCACAGTTCCAGTATGAGTCACCTCCACCTCTGCTCCACTAGCCATTGTAACGTTATCTTTCGCTGCAACAACATCTGTAAGTAGTTTCTTAGAGTTGCAAACATGACAGGTGGCTCTGGTATCTAACCACCAGTCTGAAGAGGTACTGGCCTTACCGTTGCCCAACATAGCAACAAAACCTTTAGGCTCAGCACTGCCCACCATCATATGAGCTTCCTTCTGTGGTGTGTCAGATTTAACATTCATTGGTTGCCTACAATCTGCAGCAAAGTGACCCTATTTTCCACAGTTGTGGCACTTGCCTTTCCTTTTCTGAAAGATAATCTTTTTGGCCTCCAACTTGGGATGTTCACTTTTATGTGACTTGAATTTTCAAGGAAATTTCTTGGGATTTGTTACAGCATTAGCAGCAGACTGTTGCTGTCTAACAATCTCCAAGTTATTCCTGGCTCGATTCTCATCTTCGATTCAAATGAATCGTTTGAGATCATCCAGTCCCACTTGCACCTTTTTTCTATATGTTTCAGTTTTAAAAGAGTGCCATGCAGATGGTAAATTATAAATGATTGCACCCACAAGAAACGAATCACAGATAACAATTTTCTCATTGTTTAATTTAGATCTCAAATTCTCAAGATCAGTTACTTGAGGAGTGATTTCCTTGTTGTCCTAAAACTTGAAATCCATGAATTTGTCGACAAGATGAGTCTTGGGCAATTCCTCCTCCTTTTTAAATTGAGTATCTAAGTTGTCCCATATTTCTTTAGCAGTGTTATATTTACTATAGGTTTCTGCAAGACGGTCTGAAAGACAATTCAACAATTAGTCTTTGCAGAAATCCTCATCCCTCGGCCATTGAGATTCATCAACTTCTTCAACCGTATCAGCAAAGGTACTCCAAACGGTGTAAAAAAAATTCAGATATTTTATACTAAATTGAGTCTTTCGCTTCCATGAATTAAATTCAGATCCCCCAAACGATTGTAGTTTGATCATCTCAAAGGGAATAACATTCTTATCCATTGTATATTTCAAATAGAAGTAAAAAGTGGAAAGAGTGCACCTGATTGGCGAATCGCGAGAACCGAATCTAAGACAAGCTCCAAGAATCCAATCCAAGAGAGTTTCTTTCTCCAAGATTTCACCTAAATAACGCGATCTATCAACGAAATTTAGCCCACAAAGCTCTCAGCCACAATGGATGTAAGCCCAAACTTCAACCGATTGTTTTGTCTGAGGGTTTCGGCTAGAGGATTCAGGGTTTTCAAACAAGGAAGCAAGATAGTAGGTTTCAAGAGTATGTCGCGGTTAGACAAAATCCAAAGAGAAATTCAAAAAATCTTAGTCAAATTGCAACGATCTGTAGAATAGAAACCCACACCCGAACAAGTTCTGTGGGAGAGAAACCCACTCCCAATCGATGTCTGTGGGATAGAAACCCACATCAATTAAACTCATTTTCTTAGAGGAGATGGGAAAAATGCACCAACCAAATTGATATGCCGACGGTTAATACAGGAGAGGATGAGAGATGAGAGTTGGACAAAAATCCAAGTGTGAAAGAGAGCCTTTTCTCCAAGGTTGTGAAAGAGAGTCTCAGGTCTGATGAGAGGAGTTGGGCTTCTTCACAAATCCACCGAGTGCCTCAATTTGGGCTGCTTATATTTCCCATAAGACCTTTTCTATTCTGTAAGTGAGAAAAGAGAGGAGTGCAATTTTAAAAAGTAAAATCCACCGTCTTGAACTGCCCAATTTGAAGTTTCTTGGTAAGCCATCCAACCTCAAAATAGATGGAATTAGAGTTCGGCAAATCGACTCATATTTGAGAGAGAGGCACATGATCCAAAAATTGTACTAAGAGAAGCAAAAATCAATCGTATTTAGGGTTTCGTCTCCTTTGAAAAGGGGAAGATAATGCTTCAAGATTGTTAAAGGTTTAGGGTTAAGCAAGACGTTACTTAAAGCATTACACCCGAGGTATCTAGTTTGAAATACCAAGTTTGTTGCCTCCAGCCCCTATATATAGATATATACTAGGGTTAATGACTGGTTAATGGACTATAACCCATGTAGGCCCACTACACCGGTCCATTATCTTATTGGGCTTATATTAGAACATTCATGGGTTTTATCATATACCCAACAAAAAAAAACCTCAACAAAGAGAAGACATTTCGTTATTGGATGCCAACGATTAAAAACTGAATAAAGACAACGCTTCACATTAAAAGGACATAAAATATGAATTATTGGATATTATGTAGGTGCCAAGAAATAAATTCGCGAGGATACAATGCCTATACAATGATCAATGGTTACACCCCAAGTTCAATACCAACCAATATGCATCTACTTATAAAGAAGAAGAGTGCCAATATAAAAAATTCGAGAGTAAAAACACTATTTGCCAGAGATTATTTTGAAAAATGAGACCATAATGTAGAAAATAAATAACAAAAAAAAAAACAATATAGAAGAAGAGGAAGAACTATAGAAATAAACTCCTCCAAGATTCTAAAAACTTCTAGAAGACAATAATAGCAATAAAATTCCACCCGTACTCCTACTTCTAAAAACACCAAAGAACCGACTTTGAACACTATTACTAAAAAAACATCAATGACTTGGGTGGGCCCCACTTGGTGACCACCGTTTGAATTACTATTCCAACACACCCCTCTAATTCAAAATAGGTGAATGATTGTACCATCATCTGACGAAATTTCTTGAACTTTTCTTCTGGCAAAGCTTTAGTAAAAATATCCACTACTTGATCTTCAGTGTTGCAATGCTTTAAATAAACTTCTCCCTTGGCCGTAACTTCTCGAATGAAATGATGACGAATCTCAATGTGCTTCGTCCTCCCTTGATGAACCGGATTCTTTGTCAACGCAATTGTAGATTTGTTGTCACAAAACATCTATGTAAGCCCATTTTATTCCTCCTTCAAATCTCGCAAAATCCTTCGTAGCCAAATTGCTTGACAAGTAGTAGTTGTAGCAGCAATATACTCGGCTTCCGTGCTTGAGAGCGCCGTACTAAGTTGCTTCTTGGATGCCCATGCTATGACACCCGATCCAAGGCTAAAACAATAGCCTGTTGTGCTCTTTCGATCATCTATGAAACCTGCCCAATCACTATAAGAAAAACAAACCAATTTAGAGTTAGTGACTCTTGTGTACACAATCCCAAAATTGATTGTGCCTTGGATGTATCTCATAATTCTCTTTGCTGCCCTAAAATGATGTTTGCTTGGACTGTGCATAAACCTGAAAATAATACTAACTGCAAACATAATATCCGGCCTTGTATGAGTTAGATAAATCAAACCACTAACAATGCTTCTAAAGTTTTTCTCATCTACCTTTTCAACTCCATCATGCAAAGTAAGTTTCTCATTAGTATTCATGGGAGTTTTAGCAGGTGCACAATTTGCCATCCCAAAATTTTTCAATAAATCCAAAGCATATTTTTTCTGACATATGAAAATCCCATTAGATCCTTGAATTACTTCAATTCCAAAGAAATAATGCAATAGGCCAAAATATGATATTTCAAATATTTTCAACATGCTTTCTTTAAATTCCTTAATCATATCAAGAGAACTCCCAGTGTATATTATAATATCAGCATATAAACAAACAACTAAGATATTATCACCATGAATTTTAACATAAAGAGTTGATTCACTCTCTTTTGAAATGAGCTTTCAAGAAAATACCTGTCAATTTTACTATACCATGCTCTAGGCGCTTGTTTAAGCCCATAGAGTACCTTCTTCAATTTGTACACTTTATGCTCTATGCCTTTGACTTCAAAACCTTGAGGTTGATCCACATACACTTCTTCCTCAAGTTCTCCAATAGTTCTAATAGTATCCATTCTAGCAACATGTGCAAATGTTTCAAAGTAATCAATACCTGGCATTTGGGCATAACCTTTTGCAACTAACTGAGCTTTATGCCTTTGAAGAGAACCATCGTGTGGACCCCGATCCGAGAGAGCGGCGGGGGACGTGCCCCACGCGAAGTCTCTATGGATCATCCACGTGAATGGAGAGCTCTACCAAGGAACTCTCTAAAGAAGTGCCCCTCACAGCATGAGTGGCGATACAAAGGTGAGATACCTCTCGATTCGGGGACTAGCCCAGATTCGAGGCGTACCTTAAACAAAGAAGAGTCGCCATCCAAGGAAGTGGGCCAATGATCCCATACTATGCTCTGTTGCAACGGATAACCAGAGATTATAAAAAAGAGGGTTCGTGCCTGGTTACGAATTTGGAAGGTCTAAAGAGCACCTCATCCGCCCAAGTGTAAACACCTGGTCTCTTATGCCATTTATTATTGATTTTGAAAAGTTTTGGGTGAAAGTCATATGAAATAGGAACGAATATCTCCAAGAAGGCGTCTATCTGATCATGCATGTCTCGGAGATGAAAAATAAGCACATATAAAAAGAAATGAAAGAAGTGTCGCCTAAGAATAACTAGGTTATGAGTATCATACCTAATTGGTGTCTGAGATCTGGTGTGCAAACACATGCATGCTATAGCTAAAGGTATAGGATCTGTACATGAAAGTAAGAAAACACAGCAAAACACACAACACAATTTAATTCTATACATGACTGGACAAAATGAGTCCTAACTCTAATGTGACCTGACTCGGACCAAGATGGCCGTCCATCCCAGCTGCTCTACGTATCCCGGCCTCGGGAAGAATCGGAGTCAACGTAGTTCGATGCCTTATTCTAAACTACTATGCCTAACCATCTAGAACCGCTATCCTAGACTCGATCCACTAGACTCAACTGATTTTTAAAGCTTTTTGTACGATTGCTTAAATTCAGGTGAATTGTAGTTTTTAGGACTCTCTATATGCCCTAACTAATGCAAGTTGATTAGCCTTAAGCTAATGCAGGTGGGCCCTACATCCTATGTGTAACTAGGTTATGCAACCTAATGAAAACCATGGGCTGGCTATATGCTTCCTAGTCTAGCCATCGGTTCAACTAGGTGTCTAACCGATCAACTTGAGGCCTCCTAACTCTAAAGACACTCACACGACAGGACACACCATATCAATACAAATCAGGACAGACTCCTAACTCTAAAACACCCCAAACAGCTAAGACAGACTCCTAACTCTAGGAGAAGATCTTTTTGAAAAAGTTTTGAAGAATTTTTGTATTTTTGGAAGATTTGAAATGTTTTATTTTTAAAGGTTTGGCTGGACTTGGGATGTGGATCCCAAGCTGCACTACGTACCTCGTGGAAGAGAATCAAGCCAACGTAGTTCGGAAACGATTTTCCTAACTACTCCTAAATGACTCAAGATTTTTGAGATTTTTGGATTTTCAGATGTTTTTGATGTTTTTGACACGAGAGGACTGAATCCTATCATCATAAGGGGAGGACAGATTCCTGATATCCCGCAAAGGTTGGACAGCATCCTATGCTTTGCGGGGGAATGAACAGAAACACGACTCTGCAAGGGTTGGACAGCATCCTATACCTTGCAAGAGCGGATAGAAGAACATGATCTGATGAAAGGTTGGATAAAATCCTAACCCCTATGATGATAGAATTTGATTCCTGAACAAGAGGACTGACTCTCTAGATTAAGGACGGATTCCTATGCTAGTGGACTATCAAACCAAAATAAAGCTCACAAGTAATAAGGAAAAAAAAGAGAGACCCTGTGCATATTTGGCAAAGGTAAAACACCCAGCCGGGCTGGACAGCTACCTAGCCCTAGGGTGCAACAAATGTGCAACCCAATACCCATAAGGGTAGGGGTATGTTGCCAAGCCGAGTAAGGTGTTCTTCCAAAACTAAACGACGCACAAAGAGGAGGTTTAGCAAGAGAATGAGACTGGATAAGTATCTTAGACACAGAGGCAGGATAGAGAAAAATGCTAGCAAGACTGGGCAAGTCTCCTAAGCACAAGGATGGGCTCCAAGTAACCTTATCATTGCCTAAACAATGATAAGAAAATGAGATAACTGACAGACCAAGTTAGTCTTCGACTAGAAATGGGTTTAAGACTTGTGAGACTAGAGGTAGTCTCCTAAGGGTTGACTCAGGTTGATTCATTAATGAGACAATGCCTGTCTTCAAAGATTTGGATCTAAAAGACTAGGCAAGTCTTTTGAGAAAATAGAATGCTATTTGGACTGTGCAAGTCCCCCTAGAGATGGGCTTGAAATGACAATGGAAAGAAACCTGAAAGACTTAAACAGTCTCATAAAATGAAGAAAAGATTAGAGGGGAAAACATTATTAGGACTATGCAAGTCCTCTAAAATAATGGGCTCGGGATGACTCCTTCATAGCCCTTGCAATGAGAGGGGATTCTAGTATCTAAAGAAAATTAACAGAAATCTATAAGACTGTGTTAGTCTATCAATGAGAGAAGAAAAGGCTACCAGATAATCGCAAATTCCATTCTATTCTTATAAAAATAAATCAAGTGCTAAGCAAAGAAGAATTTTCAATAAAATTTTTTTTATAGCAATCATAAAATGATAAACAACATTAATTAGTCCAGACCAGCCGCTGGATAGCCTAATAAAGTAAAAGAAAACAATATCAAACACTTCTATGCCCAACCACAAACACCACCCCAATATGGGGATGAAATCAGATGATGCTAAAGTAATCATCTGATATCATATACACATGATAATATTTCTATATCCCACCTTGAAATCAGACAGTACTCATGTCGATAATATCGAATAGAGTAGTCATCTGATCTCCTTCTTCCTATTAACAATTTATTTAAATAAAAAGGAATGAGTATAATAAGCTTTGAGATAATCTCACCTGAACAATCTATCTATTACCGAATTTGAGGTGCTCAATAAGATTGTATAGAATATTTTAAAATGATCAAATGAGATAATGATAAAAAAAAATACAGGAGGATCTTGTTAATACAAAAATAAAATATTGTAAACATTAAAATAATAAAATGTCAGCAGTCTATACCTTTCTTAAAGAAATGACATCATCCCAACTCAAAATATTATCAATGACAAGTCTCTTTTAGAAAATTTAAACAAGCATGAATTATCACCTAAGAATATAGCCACTTACAAAGGCAGCAACTATGTGTTTGTGAATCATCCAATGGGTAGTAGTTTATAGAAAATAATGGGCAGCAAGCAGTTATGTGCTTGTGGACAACAACTATATGTTCGACCAATGTCAATACAAGGCAGAAATGCGCATATCAAAATGATAGGTCTGCCATTATTAAAAGGAATAAGGGCTGTCCATATTAAAAGTGATGAAGGCTCTCCGTATTAAAAATAATGAGGGCTGCTATGAGTATCACCATGTCTTAACGACAAAGGAGGGATTGCCATGAGCAAAATACTTACAGACAAACGAAACCATGGGGAGATAACGACAAGTTTAGTCTACTCCCTATACAGCTCATGTTTTTTTTTTTTTTTTTTATCATTTAGAATATTTAGGTATTTCTAAAAATATCATAAAGCTCTATATGCCAATCAGAACAATAAAACAAGACCATAAGAAAAGTATGTAATTTAATAACATAGTGCTATCCTAAACTGAAACAGGGGATATTCTTGCTGGGGATAGATTTTAGGCATTTACAGGAAAATGATGGTGCTATGGGGCTTTGTCATTATCAAGAAAATGCTGGCTGTCAAAACAAAGCTATAAGAACTGTTATTATTAAGGGAATGGGGTTGTTAATGTCAAAAGTATGGGGCTATGGGTAATGACAACAGCCACACTCTCATCACAACATTCAAAGCAGGCCTACTTCCCTTACAAAACATATTGTAGAATAGAAAATATTTTGATATGCAACAGTGGTACCATTTCCTTGCCAACACAAAACACGAATTGGTAAGCCTCTCCTTATGTTTTGGTTTCTTCAGAGAAGATGGGTTCATATTATTTGGTGATACAACGAACAAGACAAAAGCCATAAAAGGAATCATCTAAAGGAAAATCATGAAGAAAATGACTTGAAGAAGAGTTGCTCTTAAAACAAAGTTGAAACATGAGCTGATTCAAAATTTTTAGAGGTTTGAACATTATATATGGGGTTCTGTGTTGTTTTGATATTTAAAATTGGATCACAACATTGAAAGAGGATATATATATATAAGACAATATTTCCTTGAATCATAATAATTTTATCACTCACAAGTTACCAAGAAACTAGCAAGCGACAACTCTGTATAATCTCAGAATTTGATAAATTCAATGGCTTATCAATAATCATATAAAAGAAAATTTAAACAAACATAGATTCTGTTTCATTTTTTTTTTAATTTAATAAATAATTACAAACTTCTCATGCACAGGGACGTAGAATTCAGAATGCAGGTATACGAAATTTTAAAACCTTATGATACTCGTATTGAAAATGAAATGATCTAGATCGAATCATACAACTGAAATTCATAATAATAATAATAAAAAATCTAATTATATCCTAAAGAAAACATTAAAATTATCTTATTTAGACATTCAAACTTTAAATGAGAATGAGGATTGAGAAATACCTTTTTCTGATAATTCTAAAGATGCTCTAATCTTCTTCAAATGAAGCTTTATTCGAACAGAGAGAAGAAGAAATTTTTATTTTTTTTATCCTTCACCTCTTCTTAACCACAGATGAGCATGCTTCAACTCTCAGATCAACAAAGTTTTTCGAAGGATAACCGGGATCTGACAAGATCCAACGGAGAAGATGATCTGAAAAGGTAAAAAAAAATTTTTGGTGCTCAGATCGACTCTCTCCCTAATTAGATTTAAAAAAATTCTGATCTCTCTCGGAGTTTAAAGGAATGATCGGAGTTAAGGCCGGAGAATTTGAGATGATCGAAAAAAAATCTGAAACTAGGCTTGTAAGCTGTGATTTTGGGAAGGGAAAATAACAAATCGAACAACTTAGTAATGGAGAAGAAGAAGGCTATAGTGATGGCCGGCCGGAGTATCAGAGTTCAGATCTGCTGTTCAAATGAACATCTGCCGGAGAAGAAAGTGTCGGAGAAATGAAATTTCCGATCGGAAAAACTAAACAAGCTAGGGTTCCGAATGAGAAATCAAGATTTGTTCGAAATTGAGACAAGAATAGATGGAGAAGATGATCAGAGATTACAAATTCTACCAGAGCTCCGGTGGATCTCGCCGGAGAAGATCGATAAAAAAAAAACGGTGAGATCTACTTTATCTCACTAGCTTTCTCTCCCTTTCTCTCTCTAAAACGAATCTCTTTTTTTCTTTTTTAAAAAAAAATGAGAGAAAACCAATATTTATAGAAATTTCATGAAATTGATATCGGCACTCCAAAAATGATGGGCGCGCGATTTTTTGATGAGCGCGCGAAAAATTGATGATCGTGCGGTTTCGCTTGTTTTTTCGGATTCGGATAGACACCGCTCAGGATAAATGCACCCCCCTTCTCTGGTTTACACTATGGCCCTCTCTCGGCTCGTTTGCTAGGCAAACGCACTCGGATTTTGACGAAATTTTGCAGGGACCTAGCTGGGACCCTAACCTAGCTTAGGGTGGAGTTTGAGACCTTAGTTGATTGATTTGGTGGGGTTTTGCTCAAGCTTGGAGGGTTTAGGACACGGTCAAAATGGGGTGTCTACACATCGACATTGATTTTGGATTTGTAGATCCACTAAAGTCTAATTGCTTCTTTATTTAGAGGCAAATCCACCAATGCCCAAGTGTTGTTCTTTGTAATTGCATCAATTTCTTCCTTCATTGCATCACACTATTCTTTTTTTTTCACTGCATCAATAAAACTAGAAGGCTCCATTACAAAACAAGAAAATTCACATGAGTCATATATATCAGCAAGACTTCTCATTCTTATGGGAGTGGAATCACCAGATGAACTTGGTGATTCATCAAGATTTGGTAAACAACTGTCAAGAGAAGGTGTCTCATATGATGTGTTTTCATTTAAAACACATAAGTGAGCTTCCACATTAATTTTCTAATTCCAAGCTTCTTTTTCATTAAAAATAACATCACGATTTATGATTGATTTTTTGGAAATAGGATCATAAAGTCGATATCCTTTTGTCTCCACACGATAGCCAACAAAAATACACTTTCTACTTTTATCATTTAACTTTTGTCTTTTTTCAGATGGAACAAAAGCATAGGCTATAGAACAAATTTTTTTTAAAATGACTCACGTTGGGTTTTCTTCCACTCCAAGCCTTATATGGAGTTTTTTCTTGAATTGCTTTTGTAGGAGTGCGATTGTATAAGTATACCGTCGTGGCTATTGCTTCAACCCAATAATCATTAGGCAACCCTTTGTCTTTTAGCATGCTCCTTGCAGCCTCAACAAATGTTCTATTTTTTCGCTTTGTGACTCCATTCTATTGTGGGGTGTAATTCGCTGTCAACTGTCTTTTGATTCTAGTTTCATAGCAGAAATCCTGAAATTCTTTGAAAATAAATTCACCACCACGGTTAGTACGAAGAGTAACAATATAATGACCACTTTGTTTTTCAACAAGAGCCTTGAACTGTTTGAAGATCGAGAAAGCCTCATCTTTTTGTTTCAGAAAATAAACCCATGTCATTCTTGTGTAATCATCAACAAGTAAGATGAAATATTTATTCCCAATCAAAGATAAAGTTTGCATAGGGCCACAAATATCAGCATGTATAAGCATCACCGGCTTATATGCCCTCCAAGACTTACCACTTGGAAATTGTTCACGGTGGTGTTTTCCCAAAACACAAGCTTCACAGACTTTTACATCATGTTTCAAAGAAGGAATACCAACAGTAATATTCGATTTTTGCAATAAAGATAATCCACCAAAATTCAAATGTCCATATCTTCTATGCCACAACATAGAGTCATCAATACTTGTACTAAAAGCATTAAATACTAGTTTTGAAAACACTAGTGGAAATATTTTGTTTTCTGTCATCTTAATAGTCAAAACTAGTTTCATACTTTTCTTATCATAAAGTTTACATTCTCCTTCATCAAAGATAGTACGGTACCCCCTTTTTATTAATTAACCCAAACTTAGCAAGTTTTGAGCCAACCCAGGAACAAACATAGCATTTTGAATTTATTTCTTACCAACCATTGTAGAAATTACAATGGGACCAATTCCATGGGTATTAACATGATTGTTATCACCCATCCTTACTCGTGGTTTGATAGATTCATTTATTTCTAGAAAATAATCCTTGTTCCCGGTCATGTGGTTACTACAACCACTATCTAAATACCATATTTCATCATTCGATTCAACATTAGCAGTAAGATACGATAAAAACACATTATCTTCTTTTTCAACTTTTTCATCACTTTTCTCTTCATGATAGTTTGCCGTTTCGTAGCCTTTTGATAACAATTTTTTTCAATATGACCATATTTTTTGTAATAAAATCATTGTGGTAAATTTCTATTTTGATTTTCACTATCCTTATATCAGCAATCCTTATCAGTATGATTTGATTTTTTGCAAATGGAACAAAATAGAGAAGTAGATTCATGGTTACCTCCACTTTGATTTCTTTGATAACCACCGAATTGACCTCTACCTCTTCCTCTGCCGCGGAATCCATCATGTCCACGGCCTCTTCCTCTTCGAAAACCTTTATTTATATTATCTAATTTTTTCTTTAAATCCACTTTCGATTGAAACGCTTGTTCCAGTGAATTTTCTGCAGTCCTATTCAATCTCTGCTTATGTGCTTGCAAAGAACCTATTAATTCATTCATAGAGTATTTAGATAAATCTTTAGACTCTTCTATGGCAGCAACTACATGATCAAATTTATTTGGAAGACTCCTTATCACTTTTTCAATAATTTTTTTATCATCTAATTTTTCTTCATAAGTTCTTATTTGATTTACAATAGAACTCACTCTAGAGAAAATGCTTGAATTGATTCAGTATTTTTCATAATCAAATTCTCAAAATCACAACGAAGGGTTTGTAACTTAACAGAGATTACCTTCGAAGTACCTTGATATTCCTCTTGAAGCAAATCCTATGCTTCTTTTAATGTAGTTGCAGCCATGATCTTTGGAAATATTGGTTCATCCATGGCTTGTTGGATGAGGAAAAAAGCCCTTGCATCTTTCTTTTTGCTCTCCTTTAATTCGTTTTTCTGTGCCGCGGTCAATTTTTCAAGTTCTGCAAAATTGTCATACCAATTCTCTACCAATTCCCATAATTCATAAGACATAAATAATGTCTTCATCTTAATTGACCAAAATTGAAAATTATCATCTTTAAATAAATGAACACTTTGCTGAAAATTTGAAGAATTGGTGTTACCTGCCATGTTGCGAACTTACCGAACCCTTACCGGTGTTTTCTGAATTCACCTAGGCTTTTCTGCTCTATGGAAATCCTAAGAACTTCTGCTCTGATACCACTCTGTAGAAAATAAATAACAAAAAAACAATATAGAAGAAGAGGAAGAATTATAGAAAGAAACTCTTCCAAGATTCTAAAAACTTCTAGAAGGCAATAATAGCAATAAAATTCCACCCGTTCTCCTACTTCTAAAAACACTAAAGAACCGACTTTGAACACTATTACTAAAAAAACGTCAATGACTTGGGTGGGCCCCACTTGGTGACCACCGTTTGAATTACTATTCCAACACATAAGCCGTCTTTTATAGAAAATAAAAGGACATGAATAGAAAATAAAAAGATACGAGGGTACCCTTTCACAATAAGTGTCTTTTGAATAAACCAGATACCCGTTCACAACAAATTTATCATTCGAACCAAAATGCCATTATACAAAAAGAAGTGTACCTTTGAATAAATAAAAAATTAAAGTATTTTGAAAATATCCAAACATCAATACCCGCATTGTAGAACATGATGTCGAGCTTCCCATACTAAGAGACTGCACTATCGACAACATTTTGAACATCTTCTTTTGAGATGTCACACTGGACGAATAAGGTGTTTTCCTCTGAGCCTAGCTCTTGGGTTGAGTGGCCTAACTCGTTTTGGACGTCTCGATTATAACCTTTGCACCATGATGTACGAATAATCTTGCAGTGGACTCACCGATCCCACTAGTGCCCCCCCCGTTATCACCGCCACTTTCCCTTCCAATCTGTAAATCAACTAGGTAATTTTTTTGTAACCTTTTTTTTTGTGTTATTATAAGTATTTGATGGAAGAGATTTTTGTATGTGGTATGTAAAACATGTGATATATAAAACATGAAAAGAATTAGGATGTAATTTCCTTACCTTTTAGTAGCTGGAGCTTGCAAAGAGCTGCTCAAATATATACAAGTTGTCGTGGAAAATGAAGGAGAAAGTTAGCCTTAGCATGAAGATTTAATGTGGGGTTGCAATTTATAAGGGAGAAAAGACGTTTGAATTTGTTCTCTAGGCCAAGACAGGAATACATTTACATCAAACAATTGTATACAGATGGTTTCTTTTTCTTGATAATATCTCTTAAGTCTACTACCAAAAATTATTAAAAGATAGACCCATCAAACTTCCTATTGGAAAGGTGAAATTTGGACCTGCTTTTCTCACCACATTGCCATTTATGTTTTTGTTTACTGTCGCACCATTGTTGCCATGGCCTTGGATTACAAAGTCTTCAGGTTGATCCATATAAATCTCTTCATCTAATTCACCATTCAGAAATGCTGTTTTGATATCCATTTGATGGATTTCAAGGTTATAGATTGCAGCTATGGCAATAAGGATTCTAATAGTGGTTATTCTGGTTACAGGTGAATAAGTGTTAAAGAAGTCCATTCCTTCTTTTTGCTTAAACCATTTAGTTACTAGTCTAGCTTTGTACTTATCTATAGTTCCATCAGTTTTTAATTTCTTCCTAAAGATCCACTTGCAACCAATAGGTTTGCAACCAGGAGGCAGGTCTGTCAAGATCCATGTCCCATTACTCAAAATAGAGTCTATTTCACTCTTGACAACTTCTTTCCATAATGAAGAATCTGGAAGTGACATTGCCTCTTTATATGTCTTTGGATCTCTTTCTAGAAGATATGCAATGAACTCTGGACCAAAGTTTTTCTCTATTCTTGCCCTTTTACTTCTTCTAGTCTCTATTGATTCCTCAGACACATGATGGTCTTTATCTATAGATTCAATTGGTCTTTTAAGTGTGTTCTCACTTAAACTAGTCTTATAAGGAAGTATAGTTTCAAAGAATTCAGCATCTCTGGATTCTATTATAGTGTTACGTTGCATATCAACATGATCTGATTTATAGATTAAGAATCTATATGCACTACTGTTTTGTGCATATCCAATGAATGCACAATCTACAGTCTTAGGACCTAACTTAGTACTCTTAGGATCTGGAATCCTAACTTTAGCTAAGCACCCCCACACTTTAAGGTATTTAAAATGAGGTTTTCTATTCTTCCATAACTCGTACGGAGTTTTGTCAGAATCTTTAAAAGGTATCTTGTTCAGAATATAACAAGCAGAGAGAAGAGCCTCTCCCCATAAATTTTTAGGTAATCTTGAACTTCCTAATATAGAGTTTACCATGTTCATTAGAGTTCTATTTTTACGTTCAACAACTCCATTTTGCTGTGGAGAGTATGGTGCAGTAACTTGATGTATTATGCCATGATTTTCACAAAATTCATTAAAAGCATTAGAGGTGTATTCACCACCTCCATCAAATCTTAAAATTTTGATTTTCTTTTCTATCTAATTTTCTACTTCAGTTTTATATGTAATGTATTTATCAAAAGATTCATCTTTATTTTCAATAAGATAAACAATACAATATCTAGAGAAATCATCTATAAATGTAATGAAATATCTTTTACCTCCTCTAGTTAAAACATTGTTTAAGTCACATACATCACTGTGAATTAAACTTAATAATGCTGTTTTTCTTTCTTCTACTTTGTGAAAAGGCTTTTTAGAGTATTGATTGCACACATACTTCACATTTATCTACTACTTGATCACTTTTAGTAAGTAGTCCTATAGTCATCATTTTCTTTAAAGATGCATAGTTAACATGACCTAGTCTACCATGCCATAAACAAGAAGAATCAATAATATAAGCAGAAGAAGAAGAAGCTTTATTCACCATCTTCTCAGTTACATTCAGTTTGAATAAACCCTCACTAGAGTAACCCTTTCCCACAAACTCATCACTCTTAGTGATTACAAATTTATCAGCCCTAAAAACCAGTTAAAAACCTTTCTTGATCAGAAGTGACCTAGAAATCACAGAGCTTCAGAACTTTTTCAAATGTAAGCTTCAACAGCACTGTTCCTTTACCCGCCACAACAGATGATGACAAGTTTACCATGAAAAGCTGCTCTCCATCCCCTACAAGCTCGTAGGAAGAAAATACACTTTTGTAACTACATATGTGTCTGGTGGCATCAGTGTCCACCCACCAGTCCTTCACGTTACTAACCGGGTTCACTTCAGATACTACGGCCTACAGATATTGATCTTCAGCCACATTAGCCTGGTGCGCATTGTTTCCTTCAGGGTTTTTCTTCTTATCATTTTTTCGACAATTTTTAGCATAATGACCTGCTTTTCCACACACAAAGCAGTTACCCTTTTTCTTCTTGAAATCCTTATTGTTTTTCTTGAAATGACATTTTCCTGATCCAGACCCAGGTTTGGAAGAGTTTTTCTTTCCAGATGAAGATTCAATGAGATTTGCCTTAGAGTTAAACTCATAGGCCTTAGATTTCTGTTTTCTGAAACGATTTTTTTTCTTCAGTTCTAAGGTAAACAAACAAGTATTGAAGAGAAAAATTATTTCTGTCATGCAATAATGTATCTTGGAATTTCTCCAATGAAGGTAGTAGTTTTTTAATAATTGCACCAATTTGGATCTGTTCTATCTTGATCCCTCTAGCAAGTATGTAAGAAACAATCAACTGGATCTCATTCACTTGATCCATAATAGATTTACCGTCTATCATCTGATATCGAAAATATTTTTCATTGAGATGTTTCTTTGAACCCGCTGCTTCGACTAGATATTTCTGCTCTAGAGTTTCCCACAACTCTTTGGCAGATTCAATTCTAAAAAATACGTCAAGCAACTGATTGCTAAGACAACTCAGAATATGCCATTTGCAGAGATAATTATCTCTTTTCCTTTTCTCAGTGAGATGGGTTCTAGCAGGTTCTTCCTCATTTTCTAAGGGTTCTAATTGTTTCAAGATGTAATCTAGGTTCAGAAAGGTCAGAAATAATCGCATCTTTTCTTGCCATCTACCGAAATCCGATCCGTCAAATTTTTTCGGTCTTTCGGTTTGGGAAGTTATGATGATTAATTTTCAGAAGTCGAAATCCCAAAATTACAGATCAAAGAACGTGAAAGATTTGCCTTAAGATTGTTAGAAAAATGATGGGGAAATCTGTAATTTAGGATTCAAGAATACCTTATAACGAATTAACACCTTATTTTGAGAAGGCAGAAATCAACAGTAATTATTCTGCAAGAATCAATTGTAATCAAACAGAGAAATAGTTAGACCACTTATCGAGTTGGGGCACGAAGGATCTTCGCTGTTCTTAAGGCAAATCTCGCCCCTACTATGACGAATCATTGGTGCAGATGGGCGTCTCGGCGTATGCCTCCAGGATACAACAACTCTTGCTCCAGGGGTGTGCACTCACGCAGCCTGGATGCCTAAGATCTCGCTTATATGAGCCAAAAGCCTTGATCAGAAAACCAGAGAGAAGACCAGAGAAGAAAGAGAGCAGAGGAAGAATCCGTTTAGGATATCTTTCTGTTTTCTCTAAAATCGATTTTATAGAAAAGTAATAGACACGTTGGGGTGAAACGTCGCACTCTTTTAGTGTGTGAGAGATGTTTCCCAAACGGGCACTAAACCACGATTAAGGAATCTCAAAAGATAAAAAGAGTTAAAACAAAATAAATAAACTCTTGAACCGTTAATAGAAAAAGAGAAAAATAAATAATAGAAAAAGAAAAGGCCTTGGGCCCACGCGGGCGGCCGGCCGAGCTGCGCCGGGCGGGGCGACGCGCGTGTGTGGTAAGACCAAAAGCCCGCCGGACCCAAGTGGGCGATCCGTGCGCGTAGGATCCCCTTGACCTCTTGCTCATTCACAAGGCTAAGAGAGTGAAAGTATATATATGGCCACTCTCATCCTCTCACACTTCCTATCTAGGACTAAAGTTTTCTCATGACTTTAGTCCTTTTGGAGGGAAGCCCAAATACTTTGAATGAGAAGCCCAAAAGCATAAAGCAAGTCCCAAAGAAGGACAAACATATAATGACTAAAAACACCCCATTGTAAGTTTGAATTACAAAAAGACTTATTTCACATAAAAAGTCATCAGGGGCATGCTTTGTTCAAGTCGGTAAATTCGATACAGATCCTCCACTTCCCGTTAGACTTTTTGACCATGAAGACGTTGGCCAGCCAGTCCGGTTAGTGTATTTCTTCGATGAACTCGGCTTGGAGAAGTTTCTCGACTTCCTCCCTTATAGCTTTCTGCCTCTCCGGTGAGAAAATTCTTCTTTTCTGCTTCACTGGCTTGCAGGTGGGGTCTACATTGAGCCTGTGGACGCTCAACTTTGGATCAATTCGGGGCATATCTGAGGGCGACCGAGCGAACACATCCGAATTCTGCCTTAGAAATTTAATCAGGTTTGTCTTGAGGTCGTCTGGAAGTGAGGACCCGATTCTGACGACCTTCTCTTTGTCTCCACTTTCAAAGAGCGGAATGTTCTCTAAGTCTTCGACCGAGTCATTTCTCATTACTTGGGCCTCATCTCTTAGGTCGAACATCTCGATCGGGAGTGATTCGGCCGCGGGCTTTCCCTTTAGGAGCGTTGTATAGTACTCCTGGGATTCGGTCTGGTTTCCTTTAACTTCTCCGATCCCTTCTGGGGTGATGAACTTCATCTTCTGATGATAGGCCGACGTGATGGTTCTTAGCAAGTTTTGTCCTGGCCTTCCCAAGATGGCGCTGTAAGCGGACTGGGCCGTAACCACTAAGAATTCTATCATCGCAAAGCTGTGGTGAGGGGCTCTGCCGATCCAAACAAGGAGTTCCACTGAACCTTCGACAGGTACGATGTTTCCAGAAAAACCATACAAATGGGAGTAGAAAGGCTTCAGACGATCTTCTGGAACTTCTATTTGTTTGAATGCATGATAGTACAAGATGTCAGCCGAACTTCCATTGTTAACCAATGTTTTCTTCACAAGGAGGTTAGATACAATCATATCTATGACCATCGCATCGTTGTGGGGCATTAGAACCCCTTCGAGATCCGCATCACAGAAGGATATGGTCCGGTCTGTCTTCGGCCTCTTGCTGGGGATGTGGGCCGAGCTGATTGTCTTGCATACGCTTTCTGCCCGATGCTGAGGTACCGCCCGCCGTTAGGCCACCCACGATCGTGTTGATGACCCTAGCAGGCTGGGGGGACGGCTCTCTCCGGTGGGGCTTCCTTGCTCCTGAGCATTTGAATGTGCTGGACTTAAGCGCTCCGGGGTCTTGTGAGATGATTCTCTTTCCGCTGGCCGATTTTTTTTCTTAATGAAATCCCTGAGGTGCCCCCTCTTTATCAGGTTCTCAATCTCTTCTTTAAGATGTCGGCACTCGTCGGTGTCGTGCCCGTTGTCCCTATGATACCAACAGTATCTCGATTTATCTCTTTCACTTTCCTTGGTCAGTAACTTATCAGGCCATTTGAGGTATTGCTCGTCCCTGATGGCCATGAGTATCTGACTCCTCGACGCGTTGAGGTGGGTGTATCTGACTTCCTTCCTCTTGGGGCTTCCATCTCTTCTATGACTTTTGTCCTCCTTGCGGCTTTTCTGGCTCGAGGCTGACGTACCCCTCTCTTCCTCCCGAACTTTGCGCTTAGTGTCATTATCGGCTTCAGGAATGAGGTTAAGCGTAGACAGGGTCTCCTCGACCGTTATATGCTTTTCAGCCCGAGTTATGAGATCAGCAAGGGAGGTAGGAGCTTTTTTCGTGATGGACATTCTGAAATCCGCGGACTTCACACTGGAGAGGAGGGCGTTCATAGCCGCTGAAGGATCCAGGTTCGGTATCTGCAAAGCTTCTCTATTGAATCTGGCGATGAAGTCTTTTAGCGATTCGCCAGTGCTTTGCTTGACTGTCATTAGTGACGCAGCTGTCTTTCGAGTTCTTCTGCTGCTGAGGAAATGCTTGACCAGTTGATTCCCGAACTCCTCGAAAGATCCTATTGAGCTTGGCTGAAGGCTTGAATACCAGTCTCGGGTTGCTCCGATCAGAGTCGCCGGATAAGCCCTACACATAAAATTATCTGAAACGCCGTGAATGAGCATCACTGTTTTGAATGTTTCGAGGTGATCCACCGGGTCTGTTGTGCCATCGTACTGCGGTGGTTGTGGCAAATTGATAAGCAAAGTACACTGGTTTTAGGACACTAACTCTAACAAGTTTAGATTAGATCACAGATCTTTCCTCAAATTGATCTTCTCAGTCTCTTGAAAAGTCCTTGGTGGCTCCCGGCTATTCTTCGCACATTCTCTTCCAAAGTTTAGGTTTTCTATGAGGAAAAGATAACATAGCATGAGTATTCATACTCGAGTAAGGAGCTCTAATATGAATTTTTAAGTAAAATGACAGGTATATTTCATTCATGCAGTAGCTAACGAATGCTTAATCTTAAGACTTCATGCTGTTAAAATGGTGATTTTCGTTCAGCCATAGATTCAGTGTAATAAAAAAAAAAAATATTAACTTCAAGCATGGCAGAATTGTGCTAGTCCAACTTAATATTATTTTTAACAGAAATAGCCTTACATGTTAACACGAGAAGAAGAAGAGAAAAAGAGAATAGCGCCCCCTTTTTTTTCGAAAACCGAGTCACCCTTACATTTCATCGTGCAACATTATAAATCTGGGGATTTGAACATACCAAACGATGGATTTCCAACAGAAAATCCCCCATCTATTACAAGGTTGAGTCCGCTCACATACTTGGAATCATCACTCCCCAAATAAAGAACAGCTTGACCAACATCCTCAGCTTTCAAATAAACCCCCTTAAGGTTAGCAATAGAACTCATGGCCTTCTCAAACACTTCTCCTTGTAGCCCAACAAAACTCTCAGCCAAAGGGGTTGTAACTGCATAAGGAGACACGCAATTCACCCTAACACCAAACTGCCCTAGCTCCGCCGCCACATTCCTCGTTAGCCCTAACACCGCATGCTTCGAGCACGTGTACGCGTGAGAGGCTGCGGCACCCAAGATTGAGCTAACACTCGCAGTACTTATGATGCTGCCTTGTCGGGCCGGGATCATGACACGGGCCGCATGCTTTGTGCCCAAAAAGGCGCCCGTTATATTGATACTAAGAACTCTTTCGAAGTCCGCCTTCTCGACTCCGAGGATGGAGGGCTTGTTTGGGTCCGCGATGCCGGCGTTGTTAAACATTATGTCGAGCTTTCCATACTTGGCGACAGTGCCGTCCACAGCATTTTGGATGTCGGCTTCGTTTGTAACGTCGCAGTGGATGAATGTGGAGACTTCATGGCCCATGTCTTTGAGGACCGAGTGACCCAATTCATCTTGGATGTCTGCGATTACAACTTTGGCGCCGTGACGAGTGAACAATTTAGCCGTGTGTTCTCCGATGCCGCTCGCACCGCCGGTGATCAATGCAACCTTCCCTTCCAACCTACAAAACATGGCCATAAGATGTGAAACGTGTTGAAGTATTAATTTAGACTCCATAAATTTATAATCTCTTATATCTTATTGATCATTCTGGGAACCATTATCGTTCCTATGGTGGTAGCTTATAATCACTTATATCTAATGCCGAATACAAAAATTCAGTGATATATGAAATATAAGAGAGTACTTTCTTAGAACAGGTCTGGGTGGCCCCAATAACCGTTGACTCTAGTGTTGCAATGGCAATGATACTAATGGAAGATGCGTGCATGGAGACTCACATGCCTAGCTAGCAATGATAGTAAGAGGCTGCCCGATTTCTTCTATCCAACTAGACATGCATAAAACCTAATGCACCATAAACACGGGTTCTAAGCAAGGACAAAGAGTTCGACAAAAAAAGTAGTACCACATGGCTAAGGGTAAAGGGCAGGGGCGTTAGATAACATATATCTGATAATTATCATTTTCTAATATATAGGCTGATCAAGTTTACAAGTCGCTTGTGACAACAAAAAAAAAAGCCATCTTTGATACTGGCTATCTACCCAAAAAAAAAAAAGTGAAATAAAAAAAAGTATTGGTCAATTACTTAGGCACACTAGAACACGGTGGGAACACAAGAATTGAGTTTGACTACCGAGAGCCCAGCAGATCAATGTGCCCAATCACAATGAAGGGAACACAAGAATTGAGTTTGACTACCGAGAGCCCAGCAGATCAATGTGCCCAATCACAATGAAGTAACCTTTTGGGACATATGGTAAAGGGCATATGTCGTACAAAAGGGCATAGAGGGGCATGTATATTGTTAGATCCAAACTATTGATCTTGTCGTAGAACATCATGATGTAAAGCCTGTGTTCTTGGCCCAATCCACAATGGACATCCCATGCTTAAATAAAGGACTAGAAAAATCAGCGGTTTAGCTTTTCTTGGTAGAATCCTAACGGGAAGCTTGATTGAACAACGGCCGAGAATCATCCAATCAAGGTGATCTCAATGTCATTTGACTGTCTGTATGATCGATGTTCAGATCAACAAATTTGATCACCTCGAGCCTCGGGTTGAGGATGGTCAACCCTAAGCCAACCCGACTCTAAATTTCTCAACCCTAACCCAATTCATCTAACCAAAATCGGGTCGGGTTGAGTTGGGTTGTTTTGGATTCACCTTGGGCCAAATAGAAAAATACAATCACCCATAGAAAATCAAGATAAAATTAGAGGGCAAAGGTCGGGTTGGGTTGCCAATGCCTCAACCCTAACCCGACCCAACCCAAGGAAATGCCAACACAACCCAAGCCAAAATCGGGTTGAACCCGTCGGGTTTGGGTTGAGCCCGACCCAAGTTGCACCCCTAGTTTTGCCGGGACAATTATTATTTTTCTTTTTCTTTTTCCACACAATAAAAGTGCAAACTGTAAGCTTTGGTGGAGTGTATAAGCGGCACCCATGTATGATTTAGCTGTCAATTTTTTGCTGGGTACAAATTTTCAAGCCAGGAGGTTGGAAAAAAAAAAAACCCTTTATAAAGAGGGTTATTGAGTAGAGAGCCTAAATTAGCATGGAGGCATACCTTCTTGCATCGGAAGAGAGAATATAGCTGCTTCCCATGGCTGAGGCCGAGTCAGGAATAGTCTCTAACGAGTTCTCTGTTAGATATGTTCTAATATATAAGCCCAATAGATAATGGTCTAGGTGTTGTGGGCCCACATGGGCTGGAGCCCATTAGCCTTTAAAAACCCATGTTTAAACTCTTAAATAGGGACTGGGGCAGCTGTCATTCTATTCCAAACTAGATAGAATTAAGAGCAATGCTTCAAGTCTCTCTTTTTATTAACTGACCTTTGGTCTTCCCACCGCCTTAACAGTTCTTGAAGCATCTTGCTGAATCTCTCGTTTATTTTACATTGAAGTGGTGGCTGATTTGGTATTTTCCATCTCAATTGGTTTTCTTCCACCCTCTCACTCTCGTTTATTTTAATTTTTCCTCTTAGTGGTTGGGAAAAAACTGCTCTTGGAGTGGGAGGTGGAAGACATCTCGGCAACTTTGGCTGTGGGTTTCTTCCACTTCAAATTTGTTTTGTCGTGGGTTATATTTCCCCACAAAAATAGTTTGGGTGTGGGTTTCACTCCCACAGAACATGTGTGGGTTGGATTTGCACATAAGAACCGAGTTTTCTTGTGAGTATTTTTAGTGGCCGAACCCTCTTTGCACCAAATTCTTGTGGCTGGTTCTTCTTGTCGTCGGGTTCACTGCCGGTTCTTGCTATTGTTAGCGTTCGGGTTCGCGGTTTAGTTTGATTCTCGCGATTCGGCTTTCGCAATTTGGTTCTTCAACTCAGGTGCACTCTTTCCAATTTATTTTTCGTAAATAGCCTAAAATGGACAAGACTGCAGTTCCCTTTGAGACGGTCAAACTTCAATCGTTTGGAGGATCTGAGTTTAATTCCTGGAAGCGAAAGACTCAATTCGGTCTGAAATACATGAATGCTTTCTACACCGTTTTGAGTACCTTTGCTGAAGCTGATTTGATTGAAAGTGTTGAGGAATCTCAATGGATCCGAGATGAAGATTTCTGCAAAGACTATTTGTTGAACTGTTTTTCAGATCGTCTTGTAGAAACTTATAGCAAATTTGAAACTGCTAAAGAAATTTGGGATAATTTAGATGCTCAATTCAGAAAGGAGGAGGAATTGTCCAAGACTCACCTGGTGGATAAATTCATGGATTTCAAGTTCCATGAGGACATGGAAATCACTCATAAAGTAACTGATTTAGAGAATTTGAGATCTAAATTAACCAATGAGAAAATAGTAGTGTGTGATCCATTTTTTGTGGGTGAAATCATATATAAGTTACCATTTGCGTGGCACTCTTTCAAAACAGAAATGTATAGAAAGAGAGGACAATTGGGACTGGATGATCTCAAGCGATTCATTCGAATCGAAGATGAGAATAAAACTAGGAATAACTTGGAGATGGTTAGACAGCAACAGTCAGCTGTTAACACTGTGATATATCCCAAGAAATTTCCTAAGAAATCCAAGTCACCTAAAAGTGATATCCCCAAGTTGGAAGCCAAAAAGACTGTCTTTAAGAGAAAGAAGGGCAAGTGCTACAACTGTGGGAGATGGGGTCAGTTTGCAGCAGATTGCAGGCTACCTAAGAAAGTTAAATCTGACACACCACAAAAGAAAATTGCTATGTTGGTAGATAAGGCTGAGCCTAAAAGTTTTGTTGCCATGATGGGCAAAGATAAGGCCAGTACTTCTTCGGAATGGTGGTTAGATACCGATGCGACTTGTTATGTTTGCAATTCAAAGAAACTTCTCAATGATGTTACCAAAGTAAAGGAGATTGTTACAGTGGCTAGTGGAGCAGATGTAGAGGTCACTCACACTGGTACTACGAACTTGGCCCTTTCTTCAGGTAAAATACTAACTTTAAAAGCTGTTAAAGTAGTTCCTACTATCCAAAAGAATTTGATTTCCATTAGTTTGCTTGATAATGCTGGTATGTGCACTTCATTTTTGAGTGGTAGAGTAACTTTAACTGTTAACTCATACTATTTTGGTTGTGCCTTCTTAATCAATGGTATGTATAGATTAAGTTTAGCAAATGAGACTATTAATCAGGTTAGTTCACCACTTGTTGATCCTAAGTTGTTACACAACCGATTGGGACATGTGAACTATCGGAAAATGATCCAACTTGCTAAAACTTATAATATCCCATTAGATATGTCAATTAAGTTTGACAGGTGTGAGGTTTGTGCTCAAACTAAGATTACTAGAAAATCTTTTCGCCGGGTTTCTAGGAGCACACAACTTCTTGAGTTGATACATTCTGATCTCTGTGATTTTAAAAGTTTTACTACTAGAGGTGGTCGGAAGTATTTAATCACCTTTATCGATGATATGTCAAGATATTGTCATATTTATTTGTTAAAATCAAAGGATGAAGCTTTTGATAACATTAAAGTTTTCAAGAATCGAGTTGAATTACAACTGAACATGAAAATTAAGAGATTTAGGAGTGATAGAGGAGGAGAATACACAACGACAGGGTTCAAGGACTTATGTGCCTCTCAGGGCGTAATCCTTGAAACTACTGCTCCTTACTCGCCTCAATCTAATGGCATAGCTGAACGTAAGAATATGACGTTAACAGAAATGTTAAACTCTATGCTATTGATAGCTGGCATGCCTAGTTGTTATTGGGGAGAAGCAGTCTTGACTGCAAATCACATCCTGAATAGAATGCCAAACTCAAAATGCTCCTTCACTCCTTATGAGTTATGACATAAGCATCCTTGTAGATATGACACTCTTAAGACTTGTGGCTGTATTGCTTATGTTAGGATACCAGACCCTAGGAGACCTAAAGTGGGAACTAGAACAAACACTTGTATTTATCTAGGAGGTGCAGAAGATAGTGCTGCTGATCAGTTTTAGGATCTATCAACCAATATGGTTATAAAATCTCGAGATGCAATTTTCTTTGAGAATAAATTTCTTAGAGATCAGGGTTTGACCATACCAGGCAATATAGACTTGCTAGTTGAGTTTGAACTAGTTACTTCTGACACTAATCCCAATCTGATTTCTGAATCAGTTCCTGTAAGAGTTTCTACAACAGCTAGAGTACCTAAAACTTTGGGTGAGGACTTTGTTACCTACCATTTAGAGAATGATCCATCATCCTATAAGGAAGCGATGCGATCTAGGGACTCTTTGTTGTGGGCAGAAGCCATTGATGATGAAATGAGCTCTCTGTTGCAAAATCTAACCTGGCAGCTAGTCGATTTGCCAAAAGGGGCTAAAACTGTGGGCTGCAGGTGGATTTTGAAGAAGAAACTTAATCTTGACGGATCAATAGCTCGATATAAAGCCCGTTTAGTAGCTAAAGGCTATACTCAAGTGAGTGGGATAGACTACTTTGATGTCTACTCACCGGTCTGTCATTTGGCTATGATAAGAATTCTTCTTGCCCTGGCATCCATTGAGCATTTTGTTGTGCATCAAATGGATGTAAAGACAGCTTTTCTCCATGGAGAACTGTCAGAGGAAATCTACATGAATCAACCTGAAGGGTTTATCATGAAAGGTTTTGAAAATAAAGTTTGTAAATTAAACAAATCTTTATATGGTCTTAAACAAGCACCTAAATTATGGCATCAAAAATTTGACAAAGTAGTAAAGAGGCTTGGGTTTCTGACGAGTTACTCGGATAAATGACTTTATTATCGTTCTGTGTCGAATAAGGTCGCAATTATTTGCTTGTATGTAGATGACATGTTGATTATTGGTTCCGATCTCTCTGTAGTGAGTGACGTGAAACTAACATTGGGTAAAGAATTTGACATGAAAGACCTGGGTGCTGTTGACACCATTCTTAGTATGAAAGGAAGTTTTGATAGGCAAGGAATTTCCCTTATCCAGGCCCATTATATTGAAAAACTACTTTCTATATGGGGATGCAGTGAGTGCAAACCGATTGAGACACCATTTGATTGTACAAAGAGACTGATCTCTAATGAAGGAGACAGTGTGAATCAGTTAGATTATTCTAGACTGATTGGTAGTCTCATGTATGCTATGAGTTGCACTAGGCCAGACATAGCCTTTACAGTTAGCATGCTGAGTCGTTTTACTAGTAATCCTGGCCATGAGCATTGGGATGCCCTTATGAGGCCGATGAGATACCTTAAGGGTACTCAACATTATGCTCTTTGTTATGGTGGCCATCCTCCTGTCCTGGAAGGTTATTCTGATGCATCATGGGGCTCAGAATTAAGAGACAGTAAGTCTACCAGTGATTATGTGTTTACCCTGTGTGGAGCTGCTGTTGCGTGGAAGTCGAAGAGACAGACTTGCATTGCGTTGTCATCTATAGAATCAGAACTTTATGCTCTTGCTTCAGCTGCAGATGAAGCAGAGTGGATAAAGAATCTGATTATGGACCTTCCACTAACTCGGTTAAGGATTAATTCCTTAAGTGTGTTTTGTGATAATCAAGCTACAATAACGATTGTGAAGAACTCACTCTTTAATAGTAAGAGGAGACATCTTAGGCTGAAATATGTCATTCTGAATTATCTCATTGAACACGGGATTATCACCTTGATTGATGTGAGATCGAAGGATAATAAGGCCGATTCTCTCACAAAAGGATTGAAAAATGATCAAATATTCAAAACTATAAGGGAGATGGGATTAAAGTCTGTATAGAAATGACTTAATCTCTATTATCCATGTTAGTTTGAATATTTGAATCTTCCTCTTATGGCCCAGATAAGCACTTGATATGTTTTCTTTGATGTTTATAGTTGTTGTATGTCATTCCATACATAGATGACATGCCCTAGTTTGAGTACGTTTGTACATTCCATACATAGATGATACAACTTAACTCAAATTTGGTTATCCCTTTTGGGAAGGGTTGGACATTCCATACATAGATGATTCAGCTTAACTCAAATTTGGATAAGATGACTGTAACATTCAAGTGAAACATGAAATGGTTCTTTGCAAAAGAAACTAGCTTGGTCTTGTTCTTTATTGAAACTTGACAATAATGAATAGTCATTTGCAAAAGAAGCTGTTTATGTCTTGTTCTTTAATGAAACTGGACAATGATGCTTATGGTGAGAGTGATACTGATACTTTTCAGCCATTTTTTATTGTTCTAAGTTCTTCTTCAGGTAGAACTATATACTTTCGTGAATTATGAAATTGTACTAAGTTCTTCTTTAGGTAAAACTAGATACTTTCTTGTTTATACTTTTGGTTGGATTCATTTTCATGAAATCCATTTTTGGTAATCCACAGGGATTGGCGAAAAAGGAGGAGCTTGTCTTGATTTGGACTTTGATGAGGATGACTTACTTGATGAGTAAATCTTCTAAAGTCACGAAGACTATGCTTTCATGTCAGTATGTATAGAGTTTATTTTTTGTGGAACTTTATTTTGGATCTCAATGAGAATCATACCCCATGAATGAATTCATCTAAGATCAACGGGGTTCACTTATATGTGCAACTACCTTTTAGTTGAGTTTAGATTGTATCTAAAACTCTTTGTTAATCATAAAATTATTCGTGTTTTCAGATGGATTACAGATCTTTATGATATGGTGATGTGGATGATTCAATATTTTGTTTGAACATCACACTATCTATCTATTCAGTGATGCTATATGTAGAACATAGGAAGAGATTGTTAGATATGTTCTAATATATAAGCCCAATAGATAATGGTCTAGGTGTTGTGGCCCACATGGGCTGGAGCCCATTAGCCTTTAAAAAAACCCATATTTAAACTCTTAAATAGGGACTGGGGCAGCTGTCATTTTATTCCAAACTAGATAGAATTAAGAGCAATGCTTCAAGTCTCTCTTTTTATTAACTGACCTTTGGTATTCCCACCGCCCTAACATTCTCAAATATAGATGAGAAGGTGAAAAGCCTTTTCAAACAGGCTTTGATAGATTACACCATCTTTTTTAATAAAAACATGCTAAAACGAGTCAAACGACAATAGTGAGATACTGAGATCAAGACCATGTGGGTTGTCACATAATGGTTTAAAAGATAGCGGTCCAGAATTGTACACATGTCATCATGTGAGACCCAATGACTAATTATAGTTAGGATTGATACCGAATGAGATGAAGGCCATTTTGGTTTTCTCTCGTAATGGTTTACAAGATAACGGTCTGGCAAAAGTGTGTCACTTGAAGTAGGTGGATGAGACAAGTCACGTTAAAGGGGTGCGAATTATCCTTAAGGGGGTGTGAATTTATCATCACCCAAGATCAAAGGAGAAAAGTGTTTTAGGCAAGATTGCCTACGTCCATAGTAAAGATAGATCTCCAGGATTGAGCCTCTAGCTCAATCATAAAGGCCTTGGCCTTCAACCTTGATGTTGGAGGTTCAATCCCAGCTTACTTACCAAATCTCTCATTTATTCTTTTATAGGAAACAATACAAATTTAACATGACAATATAGTCCATTTACTCAATCAGAACAGGGCAATTTTCCATACTTGACCCGTACGGGTGTGGCTCTTTGGGTATGATACTCTTCACAAATAAGATAAAGGATTGATATTCTTCACAAACCACGCATCTCATATTTTTCATGGAATCATTCAACTGACATAGTAGGTGGATGAGACAAACTAGCTTGAGCAGAAGTGCCTAATATAAAGGGCTGGCAAAACCAGCCCTTATTTTCTACGAGATTTCAAATGGTGTAAGCCCTATGGTCCCTTACTTTTCAGAAAAGTACGGTATGGACCACACTATAGGATGATCCAAACCGTCCATGTGATGGGCCATAACGTAAATAGGTCGTGCTAAAAAAATCATTTCCATAGGATGATCCTATCCCTCCGATCTATCGAGGAACTGCATACTATGGAAACATATATAGATCGGAGTGCTATGATCATCCCTAAGTATAACTTTCAAAAATTTTGGCAAAGAGGGGAAGATTACCTTCTAGCAATGGTAGAGAGAAGAGAGGTGCTTCCCATGGTTGAGGCCGTGCATGTCACAACTGATGTATTTTGTGTCCAAAAGATTACCTTTTATAGAAGAAGAAAAACCTACTCTTTGGTTACACTCACGTATCGTATGATTTCCCCTCAAAATATAATATCATGCAGATTAATTTACTAGGTTGGTAAGAAGAAACTATCGAACCAAAAAGTCTAATCTTGCAACATATTTTACTTTCGTGAGCGTGATCGACATTGTATCAAGTAAAAAAAAGGTATTATTATGTACTAAATGTCAAGCCAAATGATCCACGTGAATCTTCTTCATTTTCTGAAAACAGATTCCTTGCTTGTGAAAAAATCAATTTTCAAGTAATGTCGAGGTGAATTTTGTATTTATTGATGGCCCCACATTATACATTATAGATCTTCCAATTGGTTGGCCCCCCTACCTTAAAAATTCACAGTGATTGGATAATTATATTGTTGTGGGCCAGTCCTTTGAATTGGAATATAAAGAGAAATATAAAAGAGTATAGAACAAGAAGAGAAATTGATGCACTTTGCTGTTAACGTGAATACACTTTCGCAAAACCATGGAAGAAATCCTTCTATTCACACGTCCACAATTTATACATCCAGTAGTTCGTTTGACTCGGTAACAACTAAGACAGATAAGACAAAATTCTATGCCATATGAAAATTCTTCTACCGTATTTAAGAAGTCCTACAAAAAAAAAAAAAACTTTTCAAACCTTAGCTATTAGAGTTATAGATAAACTCAAACTCATCATAATGCCTATCCAACCTTTGTTTTAACAAACAATAAAACTAGCTAAAAACAGAAGGACTCTATGAAGAGTCGGCGGTGAATATAACGTTCACAATTCTCCCTCTCAACACCGACTGACCAAACTACGATTCAAATCCGTCGGCCTGGCCCGGCACGGCCCCTCCGACGCCATGTACATGACATCAGTGACTCTAGCACTCCTCTTCAACGTTAAACTCTTCACAAGCCATGCTAAGTTCCTTCTGAGAAAAGTTTCGTGACCTATCAATTCGCCACTCCTTGACGCCTTTTGCATCTTCGAAAAATGACAAATCCACCACCTCACAAAAAAAGCCAAATTTGCATACTTTGGATTTGCCTTTGGAATACGCGTCGATCTCCGTGGCTTAGATGCAGCGATGGTCGCAACTCTTCTGGTGAAGTTGGAACATCTTTTTCACGCGACAGACTTTTTCCAGTCTTCTATGTACTAGAGCTCTTGCTTATCGAACTACCATTATGTGAGGTTGCCGTCGAACTTTGATGTTGCACCTCATGTTCTGACTCTAACACATCTTCATCCATGTGTGAGAGATCAACCATGCTTTTCACCATTTGGATCGAATCCGGATTTGCTACACCATGATTTTCCTGTGGTAGCACAATCGAATCCAATCTCTCTTTCAACTGCCAATCAAATTTGTTGAGTCAAGCATTGCGGTGTTTTCCACGGACCACCAAGATGACGCTTCATCGAACACCACATCTCTTGACACATAAACCCTTTTCGTATATGGGTCCAAGCATCTCCACCCTTTCCTTTGCTCATCATAATCAATGAACATGGCTCGAACTGCCGCTTTCTCTATTTTTGTCCTCATCTACATTGGTACAAGCACATAGCTAACACAACCAAACACTATAAAGTGTCTAATTGATGGTCTCCTACCAGTAAGCTTTTGATAAGGCGATTCATAACCAAGTCGTTGTTGCAGAAGACGATTAGTTACATATACGGCCGCGCGTATACACTTCGCCCAATATTGAGGACGAACATTCCTCCCATGTAACATACTCCGCCATGTCTCAACTAAATGCATGTTCTTTCTTTCTGCAACTCCGTTCTGCTGTGGAGTTTCAGGACAAGTGAATTACCTTTGAATTTTGTGATCCCTCAAACAGGTGGAAAGACACTGAGAAGTATATTCTCCACCATTATCGGTTCTCAAACAACCGATCTTAAATCTCGTTTCAGCTTCTACACGTGCACGTAAATCTTTGATATTTTCAAAGACTTCAGATTTCTCCTGTAGAAAATACATTCACACATATCTCGAGAAATTATCAACGAATATAAGAAAATAATGATTTCCACTCACAGACTTCTGCTTTATTGGACCAAACACATCAGAGTGAACCAACTCCAATGGTCGTTTTGAGTAAAACTCTGATCGAGGAAAAGGTTGACGGTGTGTTTTTCCAAACTGATATCCAGCACAAACCGTATCTTCCCCGTTCTTGAGAAGTGGTAAACCTCTGACAATTTCGTTTCGCTATAATTTTTAACTTGTCATATTCGACATGAGCAAGTTGTACATGCCACAATTCTAGAGTTTAATTATGACGAGCTTTATCAACATAAGCCGTTCCTGCTGATAGTACGTACATCGTCTCCATCTGTTTCACATGCATGATCGGATTGCCAGAAACATCCACTTTCTCGAACACCTTTACATCTTCTGGTCCAAATAGCACATATATGCCCGCTGATGTGATCTGCACTACCGATACTAGATTCTTTGCTATACCCGGTACGTGATACACATCTTTGAGGATGCTATTTCCCTCACCACACCGTGAGGTAACCGTCACATCATCCACATCCTTCATAACATGGATAGAATTATCCGCCGTGACAACCACATGATTTTCATCATATTTCCGCAACTGCATAAACTTATTTCAATTTCCCATCATGTGGTGCGAACATCTAGAATCAATCAAGCAATCGTTCTCGTAATCAATAGTCTTCTTTCCTGAAGAACTAACTACACACACTTGACTCTTCACAACAGGAGATTCTACAACATTCAGTGCAACCTCCCCCTCAAAGTCAAATTCCATAGCAGTCTCTTCCATTGTCACATCACAAGCAAAAGAAGCTTGCATATCTCATTCACGTTCATCATCCTCCTCCTTGTCGTTAGATTCGACGATAAAATTCTCATCATCGGTCTCAATCCTAGCCCGACAATTTCTTCTAATATGACCAAGCCAGCCACATCCATAACAATAAAAATCACATTTTTCTTATGATTTTTCATTGTTATTGGCCCGATCATCTCTCTTATAGCCATCATTTGGCTTCTTATTTTTTCTGTCACTTCCTCTTGCTCTTCACCGCAAGCGCTTCCTCACTTTCTTTCACAGACAATCCAGCCATCTGCTTTGCCAACATCTCTTGATTAATCAAGAGATTCTCAAACTTCAGGAGAGACGGTTGCATTGGCCAACCAGATCACCTATAAGATTTCCACTTATTGTTTTATTGTAAAAGGAGTTTTTAGTGATAAATCCCATATTATCCTCAAGATAAATAAGAGAAAATCATAATTAATTGTGCGGTTGAATTAGGACTTTTAGTTCTAATCTAATCTATCTCTCCTTAATAGGAGGAGAAAAGAGATGGTGCCTGTGATTCCATCTAAAGGGTCCCTAATCTTAGACAGAAATGGTGCCTGTGATTCCTTCACTATGGCCATAAGGCGTTCATCAGTTCAGAAGCATCCCTCCACAGATCTAATTGCCATGGCTAGAGGTAAGCTTCTGCTTTTCACTCTGTAATTTAAGGTTAAAAGTACCAAATTTGGTTTTGGTTTTTAAATAAAGGCAGTTAGAACAAATACAATGGCATTTTCTATAATTAATTGACTTAATTTTGTAATAAATGCAAAATCTAGACTAATGTTGATCAATCAAAAGGTAGGGCCCATAATTCTTTTGCCTCGTACTAATTAACTCAACTTGAGATTAGGGTGGATCCAACCATTGAAATGCCATGTCACAAAATGTAATCCCACAAACAATGGATATTGAAGGTAGCCAGATTGATCTTATTCCGTATTCTAAGGCAGCGCTCCACATAGACGATTTTGATCATTGAAGGTGGGCCATGTGTCCCCACCTACGATATCTGAACCATATATCCACTTTATATGCCTTGCATTTTAACTCTAATCATTCAAAAATTCGCACCAATATCCTAACCTTTAGGGCATGTTTGGTTACCGTGAATTTTTTTTCATGATACCAAGTGGTGAGACGTAGGAGAGGTGGGAGGAGAGAGATTTGAGATGGCACAGCTGAGATGAGGGTAAGAAGTGGCTAAAAATCATGAAACAAAAATCTCTACTCAAAATACGATTAACCTTTTCTTGATTTTTAGCCACTTCTCATTCTCATATCAGTTTTGCCGTCTCAAATCACCCTACCCTCCTCTCACCACTTGGAGACACTAATCTATTATGGAAAAAAAAACCCTCAAAAAAGAGAAGACATTTCGTTATTGGATGCCGACGATTAAAAACTGAATAAAGACAACGCTTCACATTAAAAGGATATAAAATATGCATTATTGGATATTATGATTGCATGATTGGCCTGATTTTTGAGCCATAGATGACCTAAATCAAGGGTGATCAGTTGAACTGTTCAGATCAATCAAAACGTCACGAACATAGCTAGTGTTAGATCAAGAAGCTCGAGCGGCAGAGATGGCCAAGCAAGGGTTTATAGAGGTAACCCCTCCATCAATTACAAGGTTGTGCCCACTCATGTACTTGGAATCGTTGCTCGCTAGATAGACTACACCTTCTGCAACATCCTCTGCATTGAATGACACCCCTTTCAAATTCTCTGACTCACCGATCCATTTCTCGACCCCGCTCCCCTCCATCCTCAACAGATTTTGCAACAATGGTGTCACGACCCCATGAGGAGAGATGCAATTGACTCTAATCCTGAATTGTCCGAGTTCTGCACACAAGTTTTGAGTCAGACCCACTATTAATTGCGTGCTTTGACGCCTTGTAGGCATACTATGTGTCGGCGGTCGTGACCGCAACAATGCTCGTGGTGAAGAGGATGCACCCTTTTCCCTGTGGAATCATCACCTGTGCGGCGTGCTTCGCACCCAAGAACGATTTGACGACATTGACATTGAGTACCGTTTGGAACTCTTTGTCATCTATATCTAAGACCGATGGTCTCAATTCGCCTAAGATACCTGTTGGGGCAAATCGTCATGATGAATGACCACATGGTGGAGACTCAAATAATCAATGTAAGAAACACAGACAAAAAAGAATAGAATGTGATACAGTTCTGGAAGTTTCAGATCTGCTCAAATGGAAATTTAGAAAGAAATAGAGAACGAAACAGAGGGAAAAGAAGATGAGGGAAAGAAGAAGAAGAAGAAACAGAGGTAGAAGAAGAAGAAGAGAGTGACGAAGGAATATTTCTTTTCTTATCCCACTTTTCTGATTTCGTGATCCCTTTATAAGAGAACATCGCTATCAGTTGGTTACATCTGACTCTGACATATCAGTTTGTAACTAATTATATTCCTTTTCTAATTACAAGTAGAAACTTCTTAATGAAAGAAATTAACCACTAATCTAAGTACCCCTTTATTCCCGGTCTAATTCTCCACATAATCTTCCATCCAATGAGGTTTGTTCTTGGTTCTTACTACCCTGTTATACATTCCATCAGAATTGTACGGCTCCCCTGTCAATGGTTGATCTGTATTTGTATCATTGCCGACCCCTTGAGAAATAACCTTGTCCTCAAGGTTGAGAAAAGGATAATCGGACTGCAATTCCTTCAAATTCTCCCAAGAGGTATCTTCAGGTAGGAGGCCGGCCCATTGTACCAGGACCTGTTTGATTGGCATATTTCCTTGCAGGACTGTTCGAGTACCAACAATAGCCAGTGGGGAAATGACGGGTGAATTGTTTACACTCTGAACAGGGAACTCGCAAACTGTTTGAGGCAGGGGTGGATTTTGCTACCATCAAGAAGTTTCAATCGGTATGCAACTTTTCCTACCTTGGCCTCAATCTGATAAGGTCCATAGTAACGTTTGCTTAGTTTCTGAAAAGGTCTGCGGGCTACTGTTTGCTGCCTATAAGGCTGTAGCTTAAGTAGAACCCAAGTCCTTACTTCAAAGTTCCTGTCAAGCCTTTTCTGATCAGCCAAACACTTCATCCGAGACTGAGCTCTATGCAATTTTGTGTTAAGAGTGGCTAACAGACTATCCCTCTGATTGAGCTCTGCATCCACTGCTTCAACAACTGAAGAATCTGAAATATATGTTGGAATGGAAGGGGGTTTTCTTCCATAAACAGCTTCGAAAGGAGTCATTTTGATGGCTGAGTGGAAGGCAGTGTTGTAAGAATACTCAGCCCACAGCAGATAACTATGCCATTTCGTTGGGTTGTCGCTGGAAAAAGCTCTTAGATATTGTTCAACGCATCTGTTCAACATTTCCGATTGGCCATCGGTTTGGGGGTGATAAGCTGACGACAAATTTAAAGAAGTCCCACTTAATTTGAATAGTTCTGTCCAGAACCTACTAATGACGATAGGATCCCTATCAGAGATGATGGTCTTGGGCATCCCATGAAGTTTGATCACCATGTCTGTGAACAATTGGGCTACTGTAACAGTATTATAGGTTGCCTTCAAAGCGCCAAAATGCGCATATTTTGACAAGCGATCAATGACCACTAAAATGGTGGAGAAACCATTTGAATTTGGCAATCCTGTTATAAAATCCACTGCAATGTCTTCCCAAATCAATTGAGGGATGGGAAATCTGTCCTTGATAGTAATTGAGTTTAAAGCTCTGTAATTAACGCAACATCTCCAGGAATTGTCTTTCTTGTTAACTAAAAGGACATGGGAAGAAAACGGGCTGTGGCGTGGAACAATGATCCCGCTGGTCAACATTTCCTGCACTAATCGTTCGATTTCGGTCTTTTGGAAATGGGGATAGCGGTATGGTTTGACATTGTAGACACCCCATTTTGACCGTACCCTAAACCCTTCCAATTTTATGCAAAACCCCATCAAACTGATGCTTTAGGACCCCAAATTACACCCCAAGGTAGGTTAGGGTCCCAGCTAGGTCCCCGCAAAATTTCGTCGAAATCCGAGTACATTTGCCTAGCGAACAGGTCAAGCAAAGTCGTAGTGCAAGTTCGCAGAAGGGGGGTGTGAATTATCCTCGAACGGTGCCAAACCTGGGCCGAATAGGACGCGATTGAAATGTGCGCTTATCATGTTTTCGCGCGCCCATCAATTAGTGTTGCCGGTATCAATTTTATCATTTTTCTATAAATACCGAATTCAAGTGTCATTTTTAAAAAAAAAATCCCTTCGTTTTCCCCTTTTAGAGAGAGAGAAGAAAGAGAGAGAAAGTAAATCTGCCGTCATCTCCGGCCATTCTCCGGCCAATCTGCTGTCAGATTCCGATCATTGTCCGGTCAGAATAATTCTCTAGTTCGGCTAGTGTTTCCTCAACATCAAATGTTCATTTGAAGCTTCGAAAACCTTAATTTCATCCTTTAAAACCCTAATTCCCCTCTGTACTCCTTCTTCTCCGGTCAAAGCTCGTCTTCTCCGGTAAGATTTTACTCCTCGGCCGGTCATCCTTTCCGATCTTTTCCGTCTAAAAAAACTTCATCTACGTTCTGCGGGTTCCAGCTCCGATCTTGACATTTCTTTGTCACATCCGGCAAATCACTATATTTTCTGGCGAGATTTGTCAGATTCTAGTCTCCTTCTCTTCAAATCCTCAGATCTGTATATATATATATATATATATATATATATATATATATATATATATATATATATATAGATCTCTGTGTTTTCCGATCATCTTCTCCGGTAGATCCGGCAAGGTTCCGGTCATTTTCCGATCGGAATTCCATTTTTTCCGGCCTAGCTCCGATCTGCTCATCCAGAAGCTCAGATTTATAAAGGAGGAAGACAAATCTCACTTCAGATCCAGGCTTTTAGTCTCAACGAAGATCAAAGCATTTGTAGATCAGGTGTTGATGCTTTTCAGCAGATAAGAAAAAAATTCGTTCTACTTTTACAGGTATTTTTTTTATAATTAATTTGCTCTAATTCAATCTGATCTGTTGAGTTCAAATGCAAATATCGGTGTATAAATCTATAAGTCTGTAGTTTTCTCTTATAGAAATTTTTTTTAAAAGTTAATTATACAGGTATTATATGTAATTATTTTCGAGAGAATTTTATTTAGTTATAATGAGTTGGGGTTGAGTAAAGAATTTGTTGATTGGATCATGTTTCTGTTTTTTTTTTAATTTATGCTATTTTTTATAACCAATATCTTGTGAAAAATCTGTTAATGGCTTTGGACATTTGTTCGTAGTGTTTGTTGATGAATATGAGATTCATATGTCTTCCTTGTACTCTGTAACCTGATTTGTAATTTTTCTTGTTCTACTCGTTAATGTTCTTCTAAAAAAAATCAATCATGAGATTCGCTCAGTTGTGAGATAAGATGTGGTTCAGTATAATATTTTGTTATGATTTTCATCCTGTTACTCCCATCTTTTCTCATTTTGCATTAATATCTAGGATATAGTTATGGACAAATAGATTTTTTTTAGGCAATAACTCATCTGTCTTTTGGCCTCTTTCATTAAGAATGTTTCACCTTCATAATTAAGGACCTTGATTTGTCAAAAGTATTTTCCAAGGTCTTTAACCTTCCGAAGTGGCGTAAAATCATTTTGTTTATAACATTGCTATTGGGCTTCTGGTACCATTAAAGATTGTCGTCTGGAATCGATAGCCTGACATGGATGCATTCATTAGAAAAAGTAAACGTGTTTCACATCATTTTAAAGAATAATGAGATTTATGTTAATGTTCCTTAATGCCTAGTTGAATATCTTTGTACTATCTCAAATGGGAGTTCGAGCTACCATGCTTCTTGACTTGCACTTACATATTCCTGTTTCCAATTAAAAAAAAAAAACTCTCATTAATCTTCAACAATTCTGTAGAATATAATCACTGATTATTTGGATTCTCTCACATTTTTGGATTTTCTGATCAATTTATGGTAGTTTAAGGAATAGGTTACGCTCCAATTCATGTTCCTGATGGTTCCTTATGTACTCTGTTTTGATTTTTTTTATTTTATTTTTATTTATTTATTTTGGAAATTAATAATAGTACGAGTTTACTTTGGGTTATTGCATTGGTAGAGTAATAAGAGAAAGCTAGAAGTTAAAAAATGTGATTTCCATGTTTTATCATGATCATGTTTGGAAAAGGAATTACTTCAGCATAAAAAAATTTATTTTTCAAGAGACTACGTAGCTATGTTTGGGATAATAACACAGAATTGGTTTGTATCATTATGGAAAATAACATTAGTTCAATCACGTTTTGAGAATTTAACAATTCACTTTTGTCTTTTCTTTTCAACTAGTTCTGAAATCTGTTGATAATAAAAAATATAATAAGATGTCTTAGTGTATGAATCAAAAAACTGATGATGCTCATTTTTTTATATATATATATATATGTCCATGTATTAATCAGGTAATATATCCTTTGTAAATAGGTATTTCACTTCTCTGAAATGGTTTTGTCAAAAGATGATCACACACAGTTGTTGTCTCACAGTTTCTTCGCTTTGAAATTGTGATTTTGGATCAATTAAAGAAGTACAATGTTATTGTCTCACTTTGCATAGCTGCTGTCATATAGGTTTGTACACTTGTACTTGTATAAAAATTCAATCACAAGCACATAACTGTTTGCTGCCCATTATTAGAGGACTTACATAGTCTGAATAGCGCTCCCCTTTTCATTTTCCCTCTCACACCTTAATAGTGGTAGCCATTTCCATTTTGATATTAACAGCCTTATTTCACCCTGACAATAGCAAATATCATTTTTTTAGATTTAGTTATACTTCTCTGCTTACATATATTAAATAAATGCCTCTTTTAATTTATACTTTGTATAGATTAGAAATATCATTGGAAAAATTTGTATAAAATATTGAGAATTTATTACTTTTCTTTTATCTTAAGTTTTGAGTTAGATTCTGAAGATAAATGGATTATTCAGGTGAGATTATCTCAAAGCTTATTATACTCATTCCTTTTTATTTAAATAAATTGTTTAATAGGAAGAAGGAAATCAGATGACTACTCTATTCGATATTATCGACATGAGTACTGTCTGATTTCAAGGCGGGATATAAAAATATTATTATGTGTATATGATATCAGATGATTACTTTAGCATCATCTGATTTCATCCCCATATTGGGGTTGTGTTTGTGGTTGGGCATAGAAGTGTTTGATATTGTTTTCTTTTACTTTATTAGGCTATCCAGCGGCTGGTCTCGACTAATTAATGTTGTTTATCATTTTATGATTGCTATAGATTTTTTTTATTGAAAATTCTTCTTTGCTTAGCACTTGATTTATTTTTATAAGAATAGAATGGAGTTTGCGATTATCTAGTAGCCTTTTCTTCTCTCTTTGATAGACTAACACAGTCTTATAGATTTCTGTTAATTTTCTTTAGATACTAGAATCCCCTCTCATTGCAAGGGCTATGAAGGAGTCATCCCGAGCTCATTATTTTAGAGGACTTGCATAGTCCTAGTAGTGTCTTCCCTTCTAATCTTTTCTTCATTTTATGAGACTGTTTAAGTCTTTCAGGTTTCTTTCCTTTATCATTTCAAGCCCATCTCTAGGAGGACTTGCACAGTCCAAATAGCATTCTATTTTCTCAAAAGACTTGCCTAGTCTTTTAGATCCAAATCTTTGGAGACAGGCATTGTCTCATTAATGAATCAACCTGAGTCAACCCCTAGGAGATTACTTCTAGTCTCACAGGTCTTAAACCCTCTTCTAGTCGAAGACCAACTTGGTCTGTCAGTTATCTCATTTTCTTATCATTGTTTAGGCAATGATAAGGTTACTTGGAGCCCATCCTTATGCTTAGGAGACTTGCCCAGTCTTGGTAGCATTTTTCTCTATCCTACCTCTGTGTCTAAGAGACTTACCCAGTCTCATTCTCTTGCTAAACCTCCTCTTTGTGCGTCGTTTAGTTTTGGGAGAACACCTTATTCGGCTTGGCAACATACCCCTACCCTTATGGGTATTGGGTTGCACATTTGTTGCACCCTAGGGCTAGGTAGCTGTCCGGCCCGGCTGGGTGTTTTTCCTTTGCCAAATATGCACAGGGTCTCCTTTTTTCCTTATTACTTGTGAGCTTTATTTTGGTTTGATAGTCCACTAGAATAGGAATCCGTCCTTAGTCTAGAAAGTCAGTCCTCTTGTTCAGGAATCAAATTCTATCATCATAGGGGTTAAGATTTTATCCAACCTTTCATCACATCATGTTCTTCTATCCGCTCTTGCAAGGTATAGGATGCTGTCCAACCCTTGCAGAGTCGTGTTTCTGTCTTTTTCCCCCGCAAAGCATAGGATGCTGTCCAACCTTTGCGGGATATCGGGAGGCTGTCCTACCCTTATGATGATAGGATTCTATTCTCTGGTGTCAAAAACAACAAAAATATTGCAAAAACACTCAAAAACAACAAAAACATTTCAAGAACACTCAAAAACAACAAAAATATTTCAAAAACACTCAAAAACATCAAAAACATCTAAAAACCCAAAAATCTCAAAAATCTTGAGTCTCTAGGAGTAGTTAGGAAATCTTTTTTCCGAACTACGTTGGCTTGATCCCTTTCCATAGGGTACATAGTGCAGCTTGGGATCTACATCCCAAGTCCAGCCAAACCTTTAAAAATAAACATTTCAAACCTTTCAAAATTACAAAAATATTCAAAACCTTTTCAAAAAGATCTTCCCCTAGAGTTAGGAGTCTGTCCTAGCTATTTAGGGTGTTTTAGAGTTAGGAGTCTGTCCTGATTTGTTGATATGGTGTGTCCAGTCGTGTGAGTGTCCCTAGAGTTAGGAGGTCTCAAGTTGATCGGTTAGACATTTAGTCGAACCGATGGCTAGACTATGAAGCATATAGTCAGCCCATGGTTTTCTTTAGGATGCACAGCCTAGTTATACATAGGATGTATGGTCCACCTGCATTAGTTTAAGGCTAACCAACTTGCATTAGTTAGGACATATAGAGAGTCCTAAAAATTACAATTCACTTGAATCTAAACAATTATACAAAAAAACTTTAAAAATCAGTCGAGTCTAGTGGATCGAGTCTAGGATAGCGGTTCTAGATGGTTAGGCATCGTAGTTTAGAATAGGTCATCGAACTATGTTGACTCCGATTCTTCCCGAGGCCAGGATACGTAGAGCAGCTGGGATGGATGGCCATCTTGGTCCGAGTCAGGTCACATTAGAGTTAGGACTCATTTTGTCCAGTCATGTATGGAATTGAATTGTGTTGTGTGTTTTGTTGTGTTTTCTTACTTTCATGTACAGATCCTATACATTTAGCTGTAACATGCATGTGTTTGCACACCAGAACTTAGACACCCATTAGGCATGTCACTTATAACCTAGTTTTGCTTAGGTGACACATCTTTCATTTATTTTGTGTATGTGTTTAGTTTTCATCTCCGAGACATGCATGATTAGGTAGACGTCTTCTCAGAGATATATATTCCCATTTCATATGAATTTCGCCCAAAACTCTTCAAAATTATTAAGTAAATGGCATAAGAGACCAGGTGTTTGCACTTGGGCGGATGAGGTGCTCTTTAGACCTTCTGAATTCGTAACCAGGCACGAACCCTCTTTTTATAATCTCTGGTTATCCGTTGCAACAGAGCATAGTATGGGATCCTTGGCCCACTTCCTTAGATGGCGACTCTTCTTTGTTTAAGGTACGCCTCGAATCTGAGCTAGTCCCCGAATCGAAAGGTATCTCACCTTTGTATCTCCACTCATACTGTGAGGGGCACTTCTTTAGAGAGTTCCTTGGTAGAGCTCTCCATTCACGTGGATGATCCATAGAGACTTCGCGCGTGGGGGCATGTCCCTCACCGCATCTCTCGGATCGGGGTCCACAGACATTGACCGGAATGGAGCCAGGATTAAACGGAAATTCATGATTTTGTAAGGAAAGTTTGACATTGACACACTTTCGATTGCAGAGTAGCGAATCACCGTTTCCAATGAGGACCTTGAATGGGTTTGTAGGTACAATGTCCCAATGTAATGATCTAGCAATTTTCTCCTTAACGAAATTATGAGTAGACCCACTATCAATCAAAGCATGAATGGAGTACTGATGACTTACCCCTGTAACGCGGATCGTACTAGGATTCTGCTGGCCAACTATTGCATAATAACTGACCTCTGCTGGTTTATCTTCTGATGATTCAGCAAGGTTGTCGAGGATAGCATCTTCAGTAGGTGCCATGTCTCGCATAACCTCACCTTCCGCCATAGCATTGAGGTGATATAGGCGTTTTCTACAATCATGTCCCGGAATGTATTTATCGTCGCAAAAGTAGCAAAGGCCTTTTTCTCTGATAGATTTCATCTCTTCCTTCGATAGTTGTCTCGTTCGAACCGGAATTTGGCGTATCGGAGGAGCAGCGATGGCTTTGAGGGAAGGAACATTAGTTGTAGGTAACAACCCTGATCCGTCACTGCTTGATGTAGGCCAGGTTGATTTCCAGGATTTCATCAATCCTTCATATTTCTGTTCATAGACTCTGGCGAGAGAAATTGCTTGAAAAAGTGAGGTAGGATGAGCAACTAGTATTTCTCTTTTCAAATCTGGTTTAAGACCATAGATAAAGATGCTGAGGAGGAAAGCTTCGGAGACACCAGTAACTCTATTGGATAATGATTCAAACCTGTATTGGTATTCTTCTACCGATGAAATTTGATAAATCTTCTCAAGTTGCCCTTTGTAATCTTCATATAATGTAGGACTGAATCGGATTTGAATAGCATCTAAAAGTCCTTTCCAGGAGTTTATCAAATTGTTGGATTTAGCCCATTGAAACCAGGAAAGAGCAAGGCCTTCGAAGTGGAAAGAGCTAATAAGAATTCTCTGATCTGCAGGAACACTGTAGTAGTTAAAAAATTGCTCTACCTTGAAGGACCAACCGATTGGATCTGAGCCATCGAATTTAGGAACATCCATTCTGATGAATTTTCTATAGGCGGGTGAAATGGCTACGATCCCGTCGTCAGAATTACTCACCGAAGGATCGTCATTAGGGGGTCGAGAAGAAGAGGCCGAGCCGATGGCGGTCGGATCTGGAACTGTTTGATCATATTGACCAGTTCTTCATGTCGTTGAGCTTGAGTCAAACGTATCTCATGGAGCTGTTGTTGATAATGCTTCAGGTGCTCGTCAATCTTCGCCTGAGCACGCGGATTGTCGGCCATAGATCGCCAAGAAACTCAATGAAAGCGCCAATGATACAGTTCTGGAAGTTTCAGATCTGCTCAAATGGAAATTTAGAAAGAAATAGAGAACGAAACAGAGGGAAAAGAAGATGAGGGAAAGAAGAAGAAGAAGAAACAGAGGTAGAAGAAGAAGAAGAAGAGAGTGACGAAGGAATATTTCTTTTCTTATCCCACTTTTCTGATTTCGTGATCCCTTTATAAGAGAATATCGCTATCAGTTGGTTACATCTGACTCTGACATATCAGTTTGTAACTAATTATATTCCTTTTCTAATTACAAGTAGAAACTTCTTAATGAAAGAAATTAACCACTAATCTAAGTACCCCTTTATTCCCGGTCTAATTCTCCACATAATCTTCCATCCAATGAGGTTTGTTCTTGGTTCTTACTGCCCTGTTATACATTCCATCAAAATTGTACGGCTCCCCTGTCAATGGTTGATCTGTATTTGTATCAGAATGTATATAAATGAGAGTTAGGCAAGGCAAGCCAATTAAGCTTTCTATTGAAAACTTCTATTTTCCTACTCATGTAGGTGCCATGAAATAACGTCGCGAAGATACAATGCCTATACAATGATCAACAGTTACACCCCAAGTTCAATAGCAGCCAATACACATGTACTTATAAAGAAATCCGAGAGTAAAAACACTATTTGCCATTTGAAAAATGAGACCATAAGCCGTCTTTAATATAAAATTAAAAAACATGATTAGAAAATAAAAAGATACCAAGGCACCCTTTCACAACAAGTGTCTTTTGAGTAAACAAGATAACCTTTCACAACAAAAGTATCTTTCGAACCAACATGCCATTTTACAAAAAGAAGTGTCTTTTTGAATAAATAAAAAATAAAAGTACTTTGAAAATATCTAAACAATACCCGCATTGTTGAACATGATGTCGAGCTTCCCATACTTAGAGACTGCACTATCAACGGCATTTCGGACATCTTCTTCTTTTGAGATGTCACAGTGGACGAATTAGGCATTTTCCTCTGAGCCTAGCTCTTGGGAGATTGAGTGGCCTAACTCGTCTTAGACGTCCGCGATTATAACCTTTGCACTATGATGTACGAATAATCTTGCAGTGGCCGCACCGATCCCACTAGTGCCGCCCGTTATCACCGCCACCTTCCCTTCCAATCTGTAAATCAACTAGGTAATTTTTTTGTAACTTTTTTTTTTGTTATTGTAAGTATTTAATGCAAGAGATTTTTGTACGTGGTATATAAAACATGAAAAGAATTAGGATGTAATTTCCTTACCTTTTAGTAGCTGGAGCTTGCAAAGAGCTGCTCATTCTAAACAAGTTGTCGTGGAAAATGAAGGAGAAAGTTAGCCTTGGCATGAAGATTTAATGTGGGGTTGCAATTTATAAGGGAGAAAAGACTTTCGAATTTGTTCTCTAGGCCAAGATGGGAATACATTTACATCAAACAATTGTATACAGATGGTTTCTTTTTCTTGATAATATCTCTTAAGTCTATTACCAAAAATTATTAAAAGATAGACCCATCAAACTTCCTATTGGAAAGGTGAAATCTGGACCTGCTTTTCTCACCACATTGCCATTTATGTTTTTGTTTACTGTCACACCATTGTTGCCAAGTATGCAATTTTTTTTTGATGACATAGGGTATCCCCACCCCAATTTTTAGGGCGGGACTATTTCCTACGGATGCGCGCAATCACCCGTAAACCACGCGCATTGGGTAAGCATGGGGGAATTCGAACTAAACCACGCGCATTGGGTAAGCCTGGGGGAATTCGAACTCGTGTCACTGTGGAGCATACCCATGACTTTAAGCCAAAGAGCCACACCCGTACGGGTCTATGTATGGGAAATTGCCTGATCTGATTGAGTAAATGGAGCATATGACTGTTGCATTTTTTTTTTCTATTTAGTCATGTTAAACTTGTATTGTTTCTTATGAAAGAATAAATGAGAGATCTATCTTTTTTTTCTTTTTTTGGGGTAAGTAAGCTGGGATCGAACCTGCAACCTCACGGTTGAAGGCCAAGGCCTTTTCCATTGAGCTAGCCTGGAGATCTTTTTTTACTATGGACGTAGGAATTGCCTAAAACACTTTTGTCTCGTTTGACCTTGGGTGATGATAAATTCGCACTTGATGTGGCAGGCTTTAACATTTTTTGGGTGCAAATTATCCTACAGAGGGTGCAAATTTATCATCGCCCTTGATCTTTTGTTTTTTATCATGGCATCAGAGCATGACCTATAACCTCTGCGAATGGTAAGTTTTTTCTTTTTCTTTTTCTTTTTCTTCTCTTCATGTTCTTGGAACCCTATCCTCGCCCTCACCGCTGCCTGCTGTTGCATAAATCTGGTTGCCATCCAAAACAACCATTTTTGTTGCTTATCTCTGGTACTTACCAACCATTTCAAGCCCAACATTTAGATATTCTGGCCCATTTCAAAGCACCTTTATAGTTGCTTATCCCACACAACATACCCAGCCAATAGGCCCAATCCCAAAGCCTAATATCTGTCATTTCAAAGCAACTTTATTTTTGTTGCTCATCCCACACGACTACTCAGCCACTGCTTTGATTAGGCTTCCGCTACATATTCTAGTTTTATTCTTTTTTTTTTGAAATAGCGATTTGCATTAATAAGAAAAAATGACAAGGGAGGACTCGAGACGGGGCAACCTAGAGAAGAAAAACAAGAAAGAAGAAATAGAGAAGAAGAAGAAAAGATACAATAAAAATAACAAAATTATATTACGGGGGAAGATGATCGAACAACATTCTAGTTTTATTCTAATTACACTCAATTGCCACTATAGCCAACCCTAGAAATTAAAAATTGCACCCTCCTCCCACTTTACCCAAATTCCATCATAAAAATATATTTTGTAAAATTTCTGATAAACTTTTTTATCAAATTGTTACGTGTCTGTTAAGATTTTATTTTGAGATTGTGAATAAGTTACATAGCAGATTTGTAGGGATAGGATTTGGTGGGAAATTTGATTTGGTTAGGGTCTGTTTAAATAAGAGTTATTTGCTGAGTTGTTTTCTTCACTTTTTGAACTTATCAATAATAAAGTTGCAATTGCAAGAGGGTTCCCCCCAGACGTGGGATTCTTCCATTTTTCCTGCTCGTAACATCTGGTATCAGAGCCAGGTTACCGAGAGGCTTGATCTCTGTCAATCATGGCAGATGGAACTGTTGACTCTTTATGTGAAAAGAAGTCTTTTTGTAATTCAAACTTACAATGGGGTGTGTCTTCAAGTTGTGAGATTAATTTCTTATAAGGTATTTTTCGAATCCTAAATTACAGATTTGCACATCAATTTTGTCTAACAGGAACAAGACAACAGGAAGCTAAAAGGTGGGAGAGTGAGATTCGATCACTTCGCGAAAATTCCGACAAGCAGGCAGATGGAATAAAGGAAATCAAACAGATGATTACGGCCTTGAATATGAAGTAGGAACAATTAGCAGAGACAGTTACTAGCACAAAGAATGAGGGTCAATGCTCCGTTCATTCTTCTCCAGTGTGCCCAATGTCATCCACTGGACCCATTCACACGAAACTTGGGAAGATCGATTTCCCTCGTTTTGATGGCGAAGATCCTTCAGGATGGGTATATCGAGTCGAGCAGTTCTTCGACTACAATCAGATCCCGGAAGAACAGAAGGTTGATGTGGAATCAATACACTTTGAAAAGAAGGCTCTTCAGTGGTTTCGATGGTTTGAACAAGCCCAGGGCCGTGTCACTTGGAAGGAGTTGGTTGATTCTTTATGTACTCGTTTTAGCCCAAATGCAGTTGAAGATTTTCTTGGTGCTCTCACTAAACTCCATCAACGTACAACTGTGAAAGCGTATCAGGAGAAATTTGAGGAGCTTGTTATCCGTACAAAAGGACTTTTTGAAGATTTCTTTGTTAGCTGCTTTATTAGCGGCTTAAAGGATGAGTTACGACCTAGTGTACAAATGCTCAAGCCAAAAACTGTAACTGAAGCTTTGGGATTGGCTCTCTTAGAGGAAGAACATGAGGAATATTTGAATAAAAGGGGCCGGCAAGGGACTTCCAGACCAACGAATCTGCCAAATTCTATTGCCAAACCAGCACCGTCGTCATTACCTTCTGGGGTAAGTAGACTCTCTCAGGCAGAGATAGAGGCAAAGCGGGTGAGAGGGATTTGCTTCAATTGCGATGAAAAATTCATCCCTGGGCATAAATGTAAAAAGAAAACAACTCAGCAGATAACTCTTATTTAAACAAACCCTAACCAAATCAAATTTCCCACCAAATCCTATCCCTACAAATCTGCTACGCAACTTATTCACAATCTCAAAATAAAATCACAGCGAGCGTGAATTTCAAGTTTGCGATATGGTATACTTGCGCCTTCAGCCTTATAGGCAGTCCACAGTTGCTTGGCATCACAACATGAAGCTTGCACCCAAGTTTTATGGACCCTTTCGTGTAATCCAGCGAATCGGAGCTGTTGCCTATAAGCTTGACCTTCCTCCTACATCCAAAGTCCATCCGGTATTCCATGTTTCGTGTCTAAAGAGGAAATTGGGACAGCATGTTCAGCCACGAGTTCAGCTTCCCTCGGTTGATGATGAAGGGGAATTCAAATTTGAGCCAATAGCAATATTAGAACGTCGAATGGTCAATCGCAATAATCGCGCTATAACCCAAGTTTTGGTGCAGTGGTCTAATTCTACTCCTGAAGATGCTACTTGGGAGACATGGTAGAAACTTAAAGTACGTTTTCCAAACTTTGAACCTTGAGGACAAGGTTCTTGCAATGGGAGAGGGAGTTGTTACGTGTCTGTTAAGATTTTGTTTTGAGATTGTGAATAAGTTACGTAGCAGATTTGTAGGGATAGGATTTGGTGGGAAATTTGATTTGGTTAGGGTCTGTTTAAATAAGAGTTATCTGCTAAGTTGTTTTCTTCACCTTTTGAACTTATCAATAATAAAGTTGCAATTGCAAGAGGGTTCCCCCAGACGTGGGATTCTTCCATTTTTCCTGCTCGTAACACAAATCCACCTGGCCTAGTAGTATTTATAGGCCTACTGCTCTGACCAAAACTGTAAATGGTGTCCTAATAATTGGGTGGTGAATTCCATGCCGGGTATCCTTTTTAGTCTCATAGGTTTGTCCAACACTCCAATACTACCGTCAGGTGATCCTAACAAGAACCACTGTTAGAAAGACCAAGGGTAAAAGACGAGCCCATAGACCAATATGATCCCTCAGGTCAAAGGACATGTAAAAGATCCTGTCTGATAGAATAACCTTACTATCTTCTGTCCACAAGCTATTCTAATGTGATCATGTTCAGTATGCAATCTCATTGCTGCACCCACTCTTCTTGCTTAGGGTCCACTACCCTAGTGATTGAAAAAAGCCACTCCATGACATGTGGATGTAGGTAAGGCTGGTGTTAGTTGTATACAGGTGGAGATGTCCAATCTCGACTCCAATTAGGAACCTTTAAGGTCTGAAAAAAACTGGAATTCCATATCTCCTTGCTCTCTGGGATATGTGATTAATAGGATTCCTACTTTGCCCCCTAAGGACAAATATGTGTAAAACAAATAAGCACATCTCACATATTAAATTTAAATAATACCCAAGAATGTCATGAAATGAAATTTTTATTGATTAATAAGCAAAGTACATTGGTTTTTAGGACACTAACTCTAACATGTTTAGATTAGATCACAGATCTTACCTCAAATTGATCTTCTCAGTCTCTTGAAAAGTCCTTGGTGGCTCCCGGCTATTCTTCACACATTCTCTTCCAAAGTTTAGGGTTTCTACTATGAAAAGATAACATAACATGAGTATTTTTTTTTTTGATGAGTAAGCTGGGGTTAGGCAAGACCCCCACCAGATATAATTAACCAAAAAAGACAATTACAATCTACGGGGGCTCAAAAGCCAACAAACTGGGAACATGCTCTCACACATAACAAAAATAACAAGAAGGCATAATAGTGGAATTAATCCCCCAACAGAGACCGCACCAAATCAAGAGAACCCTGCCCATAGGAAGAATTACAACCGAGTGTATATGGCTCCCATAGAGTCCAAAGCCATGAGGTCAAGGAGGGGAGGGGCAGATTCAGTGTTCAGGTCATCTCCATTAACACCACAATCCGGCTTGGATAAGAAATCTGCAACAGAGTTAGCTTCACGCCAAATGTGACTTATGCACCATGAATTTGTCTCAGCTAAACCTTTATAGATCTTGGCAAGGGTTGGAATCCGTTTCCAAGGGCATTTAAATTTTTTGAGGACAACATTTACAGCAACGAGTGAGTCAGATTCCACCCAGATGTTGGTCAAGTTGTGATTTCTTGCAAGCAGGAGGCCATGGAGGATTGCTTGTAATTCTAGAAGGTGGATGCTTCCAGTGTGAACCTTTAGAGAGAATATCTTGATGCTTCTACCTTCGTGATTCCTTATAACCCCTCCCACCCCTGCATTATCTGCAGTAAGGGAGGCGTCAGTGTTAATTCTGACAGATCCAATGGGGGGCTTTTCCAGGTACAGTGTTTCTAAACTTTATGAGCCCTGAAACATGGAAGGTTGAATAGTCTGGCACAATCGACATTCTGAGGATCCATGGGGTCATCTCTCTTGAGGGCAATGAGTTTGATTTTGACTTCTTGGATGATATTTTGAAGGACCCGATGCTTGTGGATGCTTTGCTTGCCATGAGTTCTGTTGTTTCTCTCATATCAGATATTGTAGATTGTAGCTTGAAACAAAAGCTTTACTGCAATGCTAAGCTGCCCTTTGTCTCCAAACTGATCTCTAACCAGTCTACATCTTCAGCAACACCTTTACTTCTTCTTCTAATATTGAGTTTCCTCTAAATGGTTTCCCAAATCCATTTGGAGTATGAGCATTGGAAAAACAAGTGATTTATGCTTTCAGACCCATGAATGCACAGGGGGCAGAAAGGGGAAGCCTGGATCCCAAATTTAATTAGCCTATTAGAAGTGAGGAGCCTTCCCCACATTGCCAGCCAACAAGTGAAGGCATGTCTGGGAATAGCACCAGAGAACCACACAACAGAGCTCCATGGAGGCTTTGGTTTCTTTAGCCTAACAGAGTTCCAGGCACTTTTAATCCAGAATTCACCATTTTCATTCGGTTTCCAAATAGGGAGGTTTTCTTCTCCCAGATTTAGAATCCCTTTGTCAATGATGTCTTTTAGAGATTTCATATGGGGGAGATGGAGAATCAGGTTTCTCCTTAATGAAGGAGATCCATGACAGTTGCATTACTGTTGATACATTCGGATAGGGATCTATCAGAGGACAAGTTTGAATTTTAAGCAAATGAGTATTTATAGTCATGTAAGGAGCCCTAATCTGAATTTTAAGTAAATCGACAGGAATACCCTTTTTCTTAAGAATAATTACTGTAGGTATATTTCAATCATGTAGTAGCTAATCAATACTGAATCTTAAGACTTCATGCTGGTAACATGGCAATGAAAAGGTTCAGCCATGGATTCTTCAAGTGTAATCAAAGATATTAACTTCATGCATAACAGAATTCTGCTGATCCCACATAATACTGTTTTTAACAGAAATAGCCTTAAATGTTAACACGAGAGGAAGAGAAAGAGAGAATAGCGCCCCCCTTTTTATCAAAAACCGAGTCACCCTTACATTCCATCGTGCAACATCCAAGAAGGAAAAAGGTCACTAAAAGAGAAACAAAATAAAAGCCTAGAACAACACTACCGGATTCAAAATTAACCAACAAGCAACACTATAAATCTGGGGATTTGAACATATCAAACGATGGATTTCCAACGGAAAATCCCCCATCTATTACAAGGTTGAGTCCACTCACATACTTGGAATCATCACTCCCTAAATAAAGAACAGCTTGACCAACATCCTCCGCTTTCAAATAAACACCCTTAAGGTTAGCAAAAGAACTCATGGCCTTCTCAAACACTTCTCCTTGAAGCCCAACAAAACTCTCAGCCAAAGGGGTTGTAAGTGCATAAGGAGACACACAATTCACCCTAACACCAAACTGCCCTAGCTCCGCCGCCGCATTCCTTGTTAGCCCTAACACTGCGTGCTTCGAGCACGTGTACGCGTGCGAGGCTGCGGCACCCAAGATCGAGCTAACACTCGCAGTACTTATGATGCTGCCTTGTCGGGCCGGGATCATGACACGGGCCGCGTGCTTTGTGCCCAAAAAGACGCCCGTTATATTGATACTAAGAACTCTTTCGAAGTCCGCCTTCTCGACTCTGAGGATGGAGGGCTTGTTTGGGTCCGCGATGCCGGCATTGTTGAACATTATGTCGAGCTTTCCATACTTGGCGACAGCGCCGTCCACAGCATTTTGGACGTCGGCTTCATTTGTAACGTCGCAATGGATGAATGTGGAGACTTCATGGCCCATGTCTTTGCAGACTGAGTGGCCCAATTCGTCTTGGATGTCGGCAATTACAACTTTGGCGCCATGACGAGTGAACAATTTAGCCGTGTGTTCTCCGATGCCGCTCGCACCGCCGGTGATCAATGCAACCTTACCTTCTAGCCTACAAAACATGGCCATAAGATGTGAAACATGTCGAAGTATAAATGATTAAATAACACCTACTCTAACGGCTTACGCTTCTGGATTAATTGGTTGTTTCACAAGTTATCATAGCGCAATTGTCTCACGACAGGTCCTTGGTTTTAAACCCAAACAAGTTATATTAAAAATCCACATGTACAAGCAACGCAAAAGAGGGGTCACATGTGCCACGCCTATGGCCAACCCAAAAAAAGAGGGGCCACATGTAAGAGGTGTTGAACTATAAATGATTAAATGACACCAACTCTAACAACTTAAGCTTCTGGGGTACTTGGTTGTTTCACAAAATAAGCTTCTGTTTTATTATATGGTATCACTGTGATACAATGATCCTAAGCCATTGATTTCAAAGATGTTTTACAAGGTAGAACTTACTTAAAAGGAAAATAATCTGTACAAGAGATGAGGATTAATTGCTGCAAACCATCTGGTAACCAAAGGCCCTTTTAATCAATGGAAGTAACTTGGAACTACAGGGCCTCTTTGCATGCCACCAAAATTGGTTTATTAATTAAATATTACTTGCAAATCGGGTTTGAAAGCTTCTTTGGGAGTCGTTAATCATATCATGTCTAAAACCATTGCAATAGTTATTTGCAAATAATCATATTTAATACTGCATAAATTTATAATCTCTTAGATCTTATTGCTCATACTGGGAACCAATATCGTTCCTATGGTGGTAGTAGTTTATACTCTTTTATATCTAATACTGAATACAAAAATTCAGTGATATAAGATAGGGAAATGATATCTGCGCCAAGGTGTTTCGATAAACAAGCGCTCCACTTGTTTGTCGTGTAGTATTTAAAGGTTTTAATTTTCGAGAACAGTAATATCCTCTGAAATCCCTTTAAATACTACACGACAAACAAGTGGAGCGCTTGTTTATCGAAACACCTTGGCGCAGATATCATTTTCTATAAGATATAAGAGAGTACTTTCTTAGAAAACGTTGGGTGGTCCCAACAACCGTTGACTCTAGTGTTGCAATGGCAATGATACTAAAGAAAGATTCATTCATGGAGACTCAGGCCTAGCAATGAAACCTAATGCAATAGAAACACGTACGAGTTCTAAGTAAGGACAAAGAGTCGGACAGAGGAAATAGTACCACATGGATAAGGGTAATGGGCAGAGGTGATGGACATCATATATCTGATAATTAATATTTTCTAATACATATAAAATGCTGCCACTAACGACATTAATTATTAGAGCTCAACTGTAGTAAAAATACAAATAGTTTTTAGAGGTATTGAAAGAGACCTTTTGCTATAAAATGTCTTTTTCTCATTATAGGCTGATAGCAAGTGTACAAGTCGCTTGTGACCAAAAAAAAAAAAGGCCATCTTTGACACTGGCTATCTACCAAAAACTAAAAGAAGTGAAAAAAGAAAAGAAATATTGGTCAATTACTCAGGCACACTAGAACACGGTGGGAACACATGAATTGAGTTTGACTAGCGAGAGCCCAGCAGATGAATGTTCCCAATCACAATGAAGTAACCTTTTCTGTTATATGGTAAAGGGCTTATGTCCTACAAAAGGGCATCGAGGGGCATTTTTTGGAAACCTCTATAGATTGTATGGTTGGGATCATCCAATAGAAATGATTTTTGGGCACAACCTATTTAAGCTGCGGCCCATTAAATAGACGGTTTGGATCATCCTATGGTGTAGGCTATATATACAGTACTTTTTTGAAAAATACTGGATTCTACTAGCTTACACCATATAATTTTGAGTCCAACAATCAAATTTGGACTTCGAAACGGCTCGGATCGTCCTAATTTTGAGTCTTAAAAGAGATAGTAGGACTCAATTTTACTTTTAATTTTGAGTCCAATAATCAGTTAATTTTGAGTCCAACAATCAGGTTTAAGACTCACAATCGGTTCTCAAAATCCAAAACAAACAAAGGATGAAAGAGGTGTAAATTAGCATGGAGACATACCTTCTTGCAACGGAGGAGAGAATGGAGGTGCTTCCCATGGCTGAGGCTTAGTCAGGAATCCGTTGCCAATGACTCAATGAGCTCTCTGATGTAGAGGAGAAGAGAAGATATAATAAGACTGTTGGTATGTATGAAGACAGGCTATGATATATTAAGATGGCACCTTACACGCCATTGACTACATCGATAGCGTTCCTTTGTCACGTTCTAAGATATAATACAATTACATAAAATTATATAAAAAACTATGTATTCCGTAGTTCCCAATGCGTTTGCTAGGGGAAAGAGAATCATTTTAATTGGATTCGTGCATCCTAAGCAGCAGCATTTTGTTTTCTCTCTCTGATGGCATCTTCACAGGTACTTGTAGACTTGGATTTAGCATCTTTATGGCAGATTCTTACATATAAAAACAAAACAAAGTATGTGATAAGTTTTGCCCTTTTCTAAAAAAAAACGCCAAATTAAAGCCATTTCAGGCACCTCCTTTGCATGCGATGACAGCCACATGTTTTACTTTTTGGCTGATTTTTGTCTTATTCATTGATGTGGCTGTCATCACTTACAAAAGAAGGGTGTGAAATGGCTATCTGCGAAAGTGGCCCTCCTAAACGTAGTTAATGGAACTTTCTAGTTGGACTAGTTGCAGACCCGTGCGATGCACAGGGCGGGCAAAAAATGATTGTTTTATAACTTATTTTTAGAAAAAAGAAAAGAAAGAATAAACGTCCATAAGGAAGATATATTTGTAAAAATAGAAACTAGAAATGATACCAACTGTCACGGGCCAAATATTTGAGCAACGGAATAACCCGTGCGGCGCCCCAACATGTACGAATGCTAGGGCCAGCCTTCAATCGTGCAAGCCTTTAAAGGCCCTGCACGCCAACACCCCTTGATGCTTCAAATGTGCACACAAACTCTAAGCTGTTCAACAGGCTACCTGGCTCAGATCTTGACATGCGCTTCTAGATACCCACACTCATGATCAGCTTGCATCACGAGTACATCGAACATAAGGCCTTGGGGCCTAATGCAAAGTCCATCGAGTACGAGGCATGACGATGCCACGCACCAATCCGCCAAGCACTAGGGCTTGGTCATCCAAGGAGCAAGATGCCCCATGGACTGATCCGCAAGGTGTACACCTCGCGAGGGCAACCGAAGTCGCCCCGGCACGAACCCATGGAAGACCTAGAGAATGGCCTACCCACGAGACGTACCGCGGTGCAGAGGGGCAAACAGTATAAGTAGCCCCCTGCACCGGTCCGCCGCGCAATGCATGTGGGAACCCAACCCAACATGCACTGTCTTTGGCCCCCATCCTCAACCAAAGAAACTGGAGCATCCCTATGGATAGCTCGCAGTCCGCACCCAAAGCTCCCTTAGGGCACGCCTACGAGTTGAAGTATGATTTCCTACTGTGTGCAACAGATGCACAAGCAAGTCCTCTTGCAACCCATGAGGAAGCCACCAAGGCTCCTGCCCACACCTGCTGGGCCTAACGGGGGAGAAGTCACAAGTCACAGGGTCACCTCCTCCTATAGTGTTTGGCCAACCAACCCCCTTAACCACCAGTGGCGACCAAAGGTGCTATAAACAACGCATTTTCAAGACGCAACGAGACGAGACGAGATGGATTTTAATACCGGTTGTGTCCTGAACTGTTTCCCCGTGACACTCCCCCACCTGATAACGTCGACGCCCTCGTCGACACTGAACGCTCTGTGAAGCTCAGTTCCACAATAACAATGACTTCTCAATCTTGAAAACAGCTGCCACTGGTACTTCGACAATCAGCGTATTCTGACTTCTACTGCATACCACACTGCCTCAAGTTCTGCCAATCACTGCATTATAGCTCTGCTGGAGTTATCTTCAACAACGATGGTTTTCTCGGACTCCATCAAACTAGGCGAAGGTTTTCTGACGGTGCCTACAAACGCTGTGGATGACGTGCCATCACTTTCGGCACGGAAGGTTATGGCTCACCTACAACCGGATGACGTGCCACCACTTTCGGCACGGAAGGTTTTGGCTCACCTACAACCGGATAACACGCCATCACTTTCGGCATGGAAGGTTTTGGCTCACCTACAACCGGATAACGTGCCATCACTTTCGGCACGGAAGGTTTTGGCTCACCTACAACCGGATAACGTGCCATCACTTTCGGCACGGAAGGTTTTGGCTTACTTACAACCGGATAACGTGCCATCACTTTCGGCATGGAAGGTTTTGGCTCACCTACAACCGGGTAGCGTGCCATCACTTTCGGCACGGAAGGTTTTGGCTCACCTACAACCGGTTAACGTGCCAACACTTTCGGCACGGAAGATTTTGGCTCACCTACAACCGGTGATGATGGTTCTGAGCACTCCACCAAACTCCATGAGGGCAGAGCGACCAAACTTGAATCCTTTCTTCAAGCAACTCTCAAGTTCCTCCTCAGCTACACTCGAGCTTCCTCTGGAGTGGTCTTCCGAAATGGCCAACTTGCACCGCTTCGTCTCTCCCTGAATGTGCCACCACTTCTGGCACAGCACCTGCCTTACTTTCGGCCAAGTGCAGCACTTGCCACCCGCAAAGTGCAAGCCAACCACGGAGTCCAAAAGCACTCCCAAGCAAAGAGACCACCACATCGGTCTCGCCTCCTCCTGAGGCCAAGAATCCCCTGTTGGGATCAATCAACGCGACGCTTAGTCTTGCCTGCTTCTGTTCAACACTATAGAACTTGATTTGAACAATCAACCCATATGCCACAAATGGTCTCCTTGGGCACTTGCGGCTAGTACTCACACTGCAAGAAACACACAAACATACCATGTCGTCCCAGACCAACACAGTCTGCCCATATGCCATCTGAGCTCACCACACTGTCCCATATCAGCACAGCAAACCCATTATCAAATCTAAGCGGCCTTGGCGTTCGTTCCAAGGTCTTTCTGAGAAGAGCATCACGCATGCTCGATTGTAATTGTGAACTGCCATAAAAGTAATTCAGTCATTGACCAGCTCTTCATCCTGAGCATGTGTGCTAATTTGTCAAACTGGTTATGCCATCACACTGAGCAAGCAAATTCACTTCGATGAGCGCTTTGGTGCCGACACGTTCAACACCTCATCTGATAGGGGAAGGCTTATGCCAGCAGCCAACCCTTTTTTCATAGCAAGCCCTTAAGGCCATATGCTAACCCATCAATGTTAATCAGCACTGCAACGGAGCATTCACAACTCCCCAACTGCCACTTCCGATCTCACACATCGGTGGGTCACTGAAAGATGAAGATAATGCCCAAATTAGGAAGAAAATAACAATTAAAAATAAATATAAAGCAAAAATAAAAAAAGCAGCCGAAACTTTAAACCCAAAATAGAAAGAAATCAAAAACATAAAAAAAAGGCCAAGTTGGGAAGAAATTAACAATAAAAATAAAGCCAAAATGAAATGAATAAAAATACAGCCAAATCTTAAAGCCCCAAATAAAAATAAATTAAAAAATTAAAACTAAAGCCCAAATTAGGGAGAAATTAACAATATAAATATAAAATCCAAAATAAAATTCACTAAATTCACAAAAGAAAATAGCATGATGCCTTTACCCACCTTATTGCCAAACAAATCACACACCAATATTTTCAAGGGGTTTGAAAATTAGAAGAAGAAAACAAAATCCATTGAATCCATTTTTTATCTTTGAGATATATCCTTTCTATTCATACATGTTTTGTTTTTCTGAAAAAAATGTCATTACACAAATTTCCATAACCTTGTTTGTGTTTTTTCTCAATTATTAATTAAAATGCTTTTTGGTGGCTTCTGCTAATAACATTGTTAATCCACAAAGCATTGATTTTGAAAACCATAAAGAAAAATTGATATCTATAGAAAAAATGAAGGCCGCCAAGTGGTTATAGAATTCAGTACCTCCATTCTGTAATAGTACATATAAATATGCTCGGACAAATAGAAGCGCAGGCAATGTAATAGGTTCCAAAACTCTTATTTCTTAACATTGGATTGTGAAGACTCTGGTTTCTCTATTGCAACCACATATGATTCATGCTCAATATAATTTTCTCCATTTGAGTAAGAATATACCAATTATTTCAAAATTATTAATTTTTTACCCTACAAAAGAACAATTACAATATATTGAAAGATGAAGGCAGCAGAGCAGTTATACATATAGCTTGATCTGGGTGTCAAAATGGATGGCCGGATTTTAATCCAAGGACAATAGCTAAAATGCAAAATAATTTGCAATCGTCGCAAGAAGAGTGCTCTAATTTGGGAGGCACCAACAAAGATGTAGGAAGTAAAAGCGCAGATTCGGTAAGAGGGGAAAAACAGTTGCATGTGGTTTTTGATTTTCAAAGCTGAGCAACTCATAAGATTTCATTGAAATAACAACAAAAGCTTAATTCATTGTTGGGATTTGATGAATTAGGCAAGACTTTCTGTTGATCATTTGATCTATCTGGGTAAACCATGATAACATGAAGCTCTTCCCTGCCCTGACAACAAATGGCATTAGAAAAAAAACTACATCAAACTCCAAATACAGATGCAATGAATCAGAAGGGATGTAAAACAATGTGGAGATTTAGATATCTACTTGGTCTTTTGGCTATATTTTTTAGCTATGTTTCCATGTTTAGTGCTAGGAAGGAACATATAGAATTCCAGGGCTATTAAAATTAAAATGGAGCTCAAAATAGCATGGAGCGAGGAGGAATAACATGCTCAAATTCCAAAATAAACAGTGGGATAAAATGAGCAAAGAAATTATAAAGATGATCAAGCAAAAACATAAAAAACAAAGTAAAAAAAAATCAACTCAAAGAAAGGGGTAAGGAGGAAAAAAGAAAGTTATTGTTGCTTTAATCATAAGTTCCATATCAGGTCCAACGATCCTATAGAAAAACAAACATGAAGCAAGTAAAAAAAATGAAAATATATAATTCCCATTGCCAAAAAATAACACAAGAGAAGAGGAGAAAAAAGGTGCTGCAACTTAAATCGGCTGGAAGGAAGAAATGATCCAGCTTTATTCAGCCGGAAACCATCTTCACTGAACTCGTACAAAAGATTATCTTGCAATCTACCAACTAATCTTTCACAACCCAACCGAAAACCTAACAACAGCCCATCATAAAGCAGGGGAAGAAAATAATATTACTACTTTTAATATCACCAAAATTGTACGTTTACCCTTGTTGCAAAAACAAAATGAATGAAACATTTTGTGGGGCAAAATGCATAGCTCAATTTGTTTAATGGGGAGATTTTAGTTCTATTTGCAACCCATAAAAAACTACTTATGAGAGCACGGTTTGTGGTTTTTTTTTTTTTTTTTTGTAGAGTTTACAACATAGAGTTGATACTAAACCCATGGTAGAAACAAAACTGAATCCCAAAGGACACATAAACAATAAGACAAAAAGACAAGAAATAAAATGGACCTGGGAAATCTGAATGGTTTTCTGCTTCCCGGCTTGCCAACAATGATGGTGGTGGTGTTATTTTCTACCAGATAAGAATGGAAGTAAGGTATTTGAAGAGGGAGAGGATTTGCCTCTGCTTGCCACGGCACTAAAACCCTAGTCTGAGTGAAAATAGTAACAATCAGAAAGAAACCCACGAATGATGGAAACCCATAATCAAAGAGGATTTATTGGGATTATTATGGAAACGTTACCACTTAATTGGTTGTGTGTTATTGGAAACGTTAGCTGTTAATTGATCTTTAGCTGTTATTGGAAACGTTACCACTTAATTGGTTGTGTGTTATTGGAAACGTTACCACTTAATTAGTTGATGTTAATTGCGATGTAGGCGAGAATGAGATGTGTTGGCCAAGACGCCCCTAATTGAGCGTTAATTGTGATTTTAAAAAAAACGTCAAATTAAAGCCATTTCACGCCCCTCCTTTACATGTGATGACAGCCACATGTTGACTTTTTGGCAGATTTTGTCTTATTTATTGATGTGGCTGTCATCACTTACAAAGGAAGGGTGTGAAATGGCTTTCTGCGAAGGTGCCCCCCCCCCCCCCCCCCCCCCCCCTAAACGAAGTTAATGGAACTTTCTAGTTAGATGGGAACCTCTTTGGTACTAGGGCCATATTTGGAAACTGGCCATGAATTTGTTTTCATGAAAAATTTAGTTTCACTGGCAGAGAGATTTAAGAGGGCACAAAATCACATATGAGTAGAGGGTGAGAAAGCCTGAAGAAAAAAAAAAGGAATAAAAACACTCCACTCAAAATATGATTGATTATTTATTATTTTATTTTTTTAGAAACTTTTCACCCTCTACTCATTGGTGCCCTCTCAAATCTCTCCTTCTCCCAACTACCCTACCCCTAGCTCATCGGGTTCGGGCTGAGCCCAGCCCAAGTTGCACCCCTAATTTTTCCCAAAAGAGCATTTTCCCTTTTTGAATAATGCCAAGTGAACGTATTTATACAAAAGAGTACTTAACACTTAAAACACCATTCAAATGAAACTTATGTGAATCTTTTTCTTAAAACTTAAGATTGAATCTATGTCACACCCTGACCCTACTGTATAAATTTTGTTAGGTTCTAGGTCTTCCCACCCTCCCCGATTTTGTTTTCCAGCATCACTAATTGTGCCTGACCCACTTCGAAGGCCCGTCCCTTAGAGATTCTGAAAATGTGTCTACACAGGGAGAGGGGGAATCCACATATATAGCCCAACAACCTTTCCTCCCTTTCCGATGTGGGATCTCACAATCTAATAAAACATGTGAGATTATAAATCCTTAAAACTCATTATTCTAATCATTTGTGAAATAATTTTACTACTTGGGCACTGCTCATTTAAGATTATGTCAAACGATTGTGAGTGCCAACCCGTTTATGGGGCCCACAATTACGCTTAAATTTGAGTCCAATAATCAGTTGTCATAATCTTAAACAAACAGGCCCTTGTACATTAACCCTTCCTCCCAAACCTACTATGATTCTACTCTTTCCATACACATATTGTTCACTTATAATGAGTTATTATATACATCATCTTAATTTTATGATGCTTCCCACACGCTTCATATATACTTTTTAAAGCCTTTTGCTTCCCAATTTTCTCTCTTTTAAACCCATTGATTACCGCTTCTCCTTCAGCTTCCCGCGTCACTTCTCGCACTCACTTCCCATTTGGCAACTATACTATGTATCCACTACTATAGTAGGTAGGACACAGTGGTGCATCCAAACTGACCCAAAAGGTTTTTAACAGGTCCATGAGCTTGTGGAATGTAGAAGCAGTTTCCGTAACTCAGGCTCACCAAAGTGGCTTGAGCTAATACTGTTAAAAAATAACCCCAAAAAAAATAAAAATCTCTAGATCTCATCCAATCACATCATTTTAGAGTTTGGTTCCATTCAGTTAATAGAATCTACCCTATTTGGGAAAAAATCATATATAAATCATTCCCATTTTTCGATTACGTTTGTTACAAGCCTTAATATATAGTCTCTATCTCTTAAACTACTAAACCTTACATTAGGACAAGGCCCCATAACTGCTGCTTGAAGGTTCACAACCTTAAAGCAAGCTGGGAAACAGATGACCATCTAACGAAAGCTAAAAACAACATCAAGAAGCATGGGAAGTGTACATACCAAACGCTGGATTGACAATAGTGTAACCTCCATCAACTACAAGGTTGTGCCCACTTACATACCTCGATTCATCACTCCCTAAATAAAGAGCAGCTTCAGCAATATCTCTTGGCTTCAACACTTCCCCTTTCAGGTTAGAATAAACATTCTTATAAGTCTCACCATCTTCATCAATCTCTAACTTGAAGGGATCCTTAGTCAAAGGAGTTGCTATTACATATGGGGATATGCAATTCACTCGAATGCCGAACTGCCCAAGCTCAACAGTGGCATTCTTCATGAGACCCACCACTGCGTGCTTCGAGCATGTGTAGGCATGAGAGGCTGCCCCACCAGAGATAGAGCAAACGCTAGCTGTGCTAATTATGCTTCCACGGCGAGCTGGGACCATGACACGGGCCGCATTCTTGATGCCCAAGAAGACGCCAGTTATGTTGACGCTAAGGACCCTCTCAAAGTTGTACTTTTCATTGTCAAGGATGTTTGTCTTGAGTTCGTCAACAATGCCTGCATTGTTGAACATGATGTCGAGCTTCCCGTACTTTGTAATGGCACTTTTGATGGCATTTTGGATGGCATCTTCATCTCTGACATCGCAATGGATGAAGGAGGAGTCTTTAGGGCCGAGTTCTTGGCAAACTGAGTGGCCTAGATCGTCTTGAATGTCAGCAATGATGATTTTGGCACCATGGTGATGAAATAGTTTAGCAGTGCTCTCGCCGATGCCGCTTGCGCCTCCAGTAATCAGTGCTACCTTACCTTCCAATCTAAGAGAAGTGTGACGAATCATCAAATTCTGGAGATGCATATGATCGGAGTAGAATATGCAAGGAGAAAAATAAAATGAAGTATAGAAATAGGAATTAATTAGGCAAGTCAAGCCAGTTAAGGTTGTCTTACAGACTTTATTTTCCGATTTATGCAGGTGGCTGCAAGGAAATAAAGTCTCGAAGATACATGCTAAAGTGTGATCGAGGGTATATATATGCCTTTGCAAGGACAATGACCCTGGACAAGATCCTCATAGTGGACTACCTGCGCAATCGACATGTATGGATCATATGTTATTGTGCGCTATGTGTAGAGGCAGGGGGACAATTGACCATATGTTCCTGGATTGGAAAACAACTAGGTATGTGGAACAAAATTTTATGTTGATTCAACATATCATGGGTATTTCCAGCTAAGATATAAGAGCTCTTGGAAAGTTGGTCATTGGTTCCATGGCATAGAAAAGGCAAAATCATATGGGATGTGATACTATTAGCGGTCATTTGGGTGTTATGGAGAGAGAGAAATGCCAGGGTGTTTAGAGGCTTTGTGAAAATTCCTACTTCATGTACATCAAGATAATTGCACTAATCATTGCTTCGGTTAGATCTTTGATTAGTAAGAGGTGTACAATAGTAGGGAGGTAAGGCCGGTCATCTCACAGGTTTGGGAGCTTGCAGCAGTTTCTTCAAATTGAACTTTGATAGTTCAAGTTTGGATAATCCTGGGCTGACAAGAGTAGGTGGGTTGTTAAGTGATGGAAGTGGAGTTACATATGGGCTTTCATAGAAATAAGAATGCCCAAAGTGGAGTCACATAGGAATCGCCGATGTCAATGAGGCTAGGATCAAAGCGCGGTACACGAAGGAATAAGAATGATACACCAGGACATTCTAGATGAGGTGTCGCTGAATGTGATAAAATGGTTGAAGGGTAACCCATCCCATCCTTGGTGGTTTGGAAGATCGATTTATGAGTGAGTGGATAGAGTGGAGAGAGCTGCAATCTAATTTCATCATGTTAGAAGATCAGATCAATAGTGAGGCCGATAGGCTAGCTAGGGAGGGTGCCTCTAGAGCAGAGTTGGTAGTCTTCGACTTTCTCTCCCCGTGATGTATTGTTATTTTGTGGTGCTTTCTTTTCTCTTCTAGCTTGTATTTCTTGGATCATCTCGATTGCTGGGGCCTCCCGTGTATTTTTTTTTCTTCCCACTGTTCATGTTACTCTTTGCCATTTATAAAAATGCCTACAACTATCGATATAGGGCTGCACCCCAAGTTCAACACAAATCTAGAATCATCGGCTACTCTAAAGACTTTTGAATGAGACACTAAACATTCTTTTTATAGAAAATAAAAATTCATGAATACACCCTTTCACCTAAACATTTAAAATAACTATTTTTTGAATAATAAAAATAACCTTTGGGGGTATAAGAAGGGGAATCTTATTGTAAATTTTATAGCTCATATTATTTTTATGTTATATGGGATTTGCTAGCATCCATCGCAAAAGGCATTTCACGGATGGGCTGTTGCATGTGAGAAAAGCCACTCAGGTTCACTTTTCAGCAGATTTTGTCTTCATTCACGAGGTGGCTGCTCTCACATGCAACAGCCTACCAGCCTATTCGTGAAATGCCTTTTGCGATCGAAGCTAGCAAATCCCATGTTATATTGTAGGCATTTGCTAGCGTCCATCGCAGAAGGCTTTTCGCGGATGGTCTGTTGCATCTGACAGCAGCCACAGAGGCTCACTTTTCAGCAGATTTTGTCTTCATTCACTCGGTGGCTGTGTCAGATGCAACAAACCATCCGCGAAAAGCCTTCTGCGATGGACACTAGCAAATCCCTATATTGTATGTCCTATTTGTTAAATTGAATCACCACTTAGAGTTGCACTGCAATGGTACTATTTAATTAAAGATGACAGGACTCAGGAGGCTCTCCATATGCCAAAATGCAAGGACTTATATGATCTAAGATATGACTTGCAGAGAAGGTGATATTTGATCCAACAGCAGCTTCTTAAAAAGTGCACTGCTGTTGGATCAAATATCAAGGGTGTACCACTTTCATGGTACTTGACTGTCGGGCACCATATAAAACTGTGATTTGCAATAACAATTTGAGAAAATGTACCTTAGCCATCTTATAAACCACCCATTTTACCTACATGACCTCCTCTCAATGTAAATCAAGAGGATGAGAAGGCCCAATGCCAATCAAGAGAGTAATTGATAGGCCCCATAGAGATGATCTGCACTAGAGATAATGAGATGAACTGAAGACGTCCACATTGACTTAGGAAAAACAAAGACAGACCCGCACAAAACACACATCAGGATACACTTAGGTTGTGTTAGGACTACCAGAATCTGCATGCGTCTTATTTCGAGTATGCCTGATTCAGGCGTTTAATTGGTTCCAAAAAATGAAAGTAATACCGAGGCAGAATCAAAGGGAGAAAATGATGGAATCAGTTTCCCACCGTAAGAAGTGGGATTCTAATTCTACCCCAGTCAAAATGAGACTTTTATTGGAAATTTCTGAATATTATATATAGGGGGAAATGTTTTCTGCGCGATATCTCAGATAAGTTATCTGAGCAAGAGCTCAAAAAATCATGTGGGCCCACATTGTTTGGATGATCCAAAGCATTCATTTGATAGGCCCTTACATAGACGGGGTGTGCCCAAAAAATCAGCTCCATAGGATCATCCTAACCCTTCGATTTTTGGAGGTTAAAAATAGACAGATTTGTGGAGGTTTATACCCATCCACTTTAACCTCCACAAATCGAAGGGTTGGGATAATCCTCTGGAGCAGATTTTTTGTGCACACTCTATCTATCTTTGGACTATCCAAATAAATGCTTCGGATCATCCAAACAATGTGGGCCCATATGTTTTTTTGAGCTCTTGCCCAGATAACTTATATGAGGTATCGAGCAGAAAACGTTTCCCATATATAGGGTGTAGAAACAGGGTGGTCTCTCATTTTGAGCTCTTGCTTACTGTTTATGCGTTCAAGAGTGCAGAAACAAGGTGGTCCCACATTTTGGGGGATCCAAAGCATTCATTTGATGGGCCCTATCATAGATAGGGTGTCCACAAAAAATCAGCTCCATTTGATCATCCTAACCCTTCATTTGTGGAGGGAACTGGGTAGATTTGTGGACAAACAGTATCCGCTCATTTTCCCTCCACAAATGGAAGGGAAGGGTTAAGATGATCCAATGGAGCAGATTTTTGGTACACACCATCGAATCTCCTCCATAAAGTGCAGTCAAACCCCGATGCTCATCAGCATAGCACAACTTATGCCCCAACCAATGGATCCTCTATCTCTTTCCATCGCGTATAAAGTTATTTAAATATATACTTATCTCTAGTATCGATCCAATGACAAAAATGGATTCTCAATTTTCTAAAATGGAAATCTTATGGGTTAAAAAAAATAAAAATCCACAGAAGGTGTATCAACAAAGAAAATATGTGCAAATTGTTGTAAAATAGGTTTAGGGGGGGGGAAATACCTCTTGGCAACCGTAGAGAGAAGGGATAGGCTTCCCATGAGCTGGTGCAAAATCTGGACACAAATAGGTTACAATGGAGAGATATTTATACTGATATCATTTGGCATGTTTTTCTTGATTCCGGAGGGGCTGCTGTTATCATATTGCGTGTTTTAGTAGAAAGGAAGATAATGGATTATGGCATCTATGGGTATGACGCAATTTTTGCGTGCGAGTTTAGTTCTTACGTTTCTGCTTTCACTATCTTGATGGCTTTGAAAGGCCCTTTTCATTTTAGATTGTATTTGTGACAACCTATTGTGGGCCCCAAACAGATTATTGGGGCCCAGAATCAATTTTCCCAATCTAAAACAAACAAAAGCCTAAGATGAACGATTCCTTTTGTCTGCCATTTCCAAGTCAAGTGGAAAACTTGTATTTTGTATAAGGTTTAATCTAATGCATTGCTAGCATAATGAGAAATGAGAGAATATGAGTTGTATCACTAGGTGTTCAATATTTTTAAACCATTACGAGTGCTCTTTTGGTCACATGGTGGCTTTTGAGTGTGTAATTGTGCTTACTCGACTACTTCCTAAAGTTTCATCCTAAATTTCGATATAATTTGCATGTATTACAGGCGTTAATTCATTTTTTAAAACTAATTAAATACCGAAATTGAGCAAAATTGGAATACGATGCCGATTCTAGTGCCTGATTTCATCAATCCAAACACACCCTAAGGTGGTTTTTTGGGGCAATCCTAAAACAAGCATGTCCGTTAATGGATGTGATCGAGTCCGTTAATAGGCACCTTACACCTTCGTTTAATTTTTTATAATGGTTTACCAGATAGGCTCCCGATTAAACACATATGACACCATGTGTGACCCAACATTTATGTTTAGGATTGACCATAAACCTGATCATCTATGTAAGTAGAGTCTTTTCAATGAGAATTTATATGATGGGCGGCCGTGAAAACATGTGAAGTCTAAAAAAGTATGTACGGCCCACGTTTTCTTTTCAATAATGCTGCTTGGATAATGATCCCCATCGCTATTCTTTTTTCTTTTGCACTTTCCCAGTTTTGTTTTGTATGGGGAGGGTTGCATTGACTATATCGATAGCGTTCCTTTGTCATGTTCCAAGTCATTTTCTCTATCTGATGGCATCTTGACGGTACTAATGACAGCCACATGTTAACTTTTTGGTACATTTTGTCTTATTCATTGATGTGGCTGTCATCACTTACAAAGGAAGGGTGTCAGATGGCTTTCTGCGAAAGTGCCGCCCTAAACGTAGTTAATGGAAAGCTTTCTAGTTAGATGGGAACCTCTTTGGTACTAGGGCCATGTTTGGCACCTATCCATGAATTTTTTTTTCATGAAAAATTTAGTTTCACTGGCAGAGAGATTTGAGAGGGCAGAAATCAGTAGAGGGTGAGACAGCCTGAAAAAAAGAAAAAGGAATAAATAAACTCCATATGATTGATTATTTATTTATTTTTTAGAAACTTTTCACCCTCTACTCATTGGTATCTTCTCAAATCTCTGCTTCTCCCAACTACCCTACCCTATATCTAGATCTGGCAAACGCGACCCGTGCCCGGGGTCGACCCGACCCACCCGCAAATTTGCGTGCACGGGTCTGAGTTTTAGTGATAAATAAAACATAACATACAAACCAATCAGAAAGATATAAGATAGAGTTTTTATGAGCCAATTAAAATAAATCCAAATAAGTTATCCTTTGAAATTTTAATGAAGTTAGGTGGTCCCCAGCAGAGTCGCCAGTTTGTGGGACCCAATCCTGTAAGAGGAGCGCTGCCCGCCTCCCTCTCTTGGTCTCTCGTACCCACGCGAATGGCGTGTGCTTTTTATTATTGATTTAATTCATCTTTTTCGTGAACTTGGGATCACTAAAGCAATCCGAATTTCACGCAAAAGAGAATGACAGAGTCGCCGCCTAGATGAGAGATCTAGGACCTATAAGTGACCATCAATCAATATTCGTTACCTGATTATGAGAATGGAAGGTATGGGGAATTACCACCGCATGCACCATTTTTGTCTGATAATCCGGTCTTCAATTTCAAAAGTTAACTCTCTTGAATTTCTTTTAAATGACTTATTTAACTCTATATTAATGTGTGAACTATGTGACAAGCATCCTAAAATCTAATTTCAATGTAATCCCTAATGTATATCTTGATTTTCTTAATTTGTTTGAATCTACCAGCTTACACCATATAATTTTGAGTCCAATAATCAAATTTGGACTTCGAAACTGCTTTGATCATCCTAATTTTGAGTCTTAAAACTGATTGGTGGACTCAATTTTACTTTTAATTTTGAGTCCAATAATCAGTTAATTTTGAGTCCAACAATCAGGTTTAAGACTTTTGGTATCTATGAAAACAGGCTATGATAGATTAAGATGCCACTAAGTAATAGGCACCTTACACCTTCGTTTAATTTTTTATTCTTTTTGGCTTTAGCAATTTGATTTAGATTAGTTTGAGGGATAGTGCCTCTCTAAAAGCTTTTTTAATGGAAAATGCTAGAACCACAATCACCTATGGGAAAGAGCAGAGGATCACTTTATGGGCCCATGTGTGCCAAGTGGATGTGATCGAGTCCGTTAATCTGATCGCCCAATGAAAAGGCGAACCAATGCCTCTGGCCCCACCTTAAGCGAATTATCCTAGGTTGTTAATCTATTAGGCCTTTTTTAGGGTTTCACCAAGAGAGCATAAAACATTGATCTTTGTAGGCCATAATCATAAGAATGTGATGTCTGTTTGATCTGTGACCAAGACCATTTGTGTTATCTTATAATGGTTTACCAGATAGGCTCCCGATTAAACACATATGACACCATGTGTGACCCAACATTTATGTTTAGGAATGACCATAAACCTGATCATCTATGTAAGTAGAGTCTTTTCAAGGAGAATTTATATGATGGGCGGCCGTGAAAACACGTGAAGTCTAAAAAAAAGTATGTACGGCCCACGTTTTCTTTTCAATAATGCTGCTTGGATAATGATCCCCATCGCTATTCTTTTTTCTTTTGCACTTTCCCAGTTTTGTTTTGTATGGGGAGGGTTGCATTGACTATATCGATAGCGTTCCTTTGTCATGTTCCAAGTCATTTTCTCTATCTGATGGCATCTTGACGGTACTAATGACAGCCACATGTTAACTTTTTGGTATATTTTGTCTTATTCATTGGTGTGGCTGTCATCACTTACAAAGGAAGGGTGTCAAATGGCTTACTGCGAAGGTGCCCCTCCCTAAACGTAGTTAATGGAAAGCTTTCTAGTTAGATGAGAACCTCTTTGGTACTAGGGCCATGTTTGGCAACTGTCCATGAATTTTTTTTTCATGAAAAATTTAGTTTCACTGGCAGAGAGATTTGAGAGGGCACAAATCAGTAGAGGGTGAGACAGCCTGAAAAAAAAAAAGAAAGGAGAAAAAGGAATAAATAAACTCCATATGATTGATTATTTATTTATTTTTTAGAAACTTTTCACCCTCTACTCATGTCCTCTCAAATCTCTCCTTCTCCCAACTACCCTACCCTATATCTAGATCTGGCAAACGCGACCTGAGCCCGGGGGTCGACCCGACCCACCCGCAAATTTGCAGGCACGGGTCTGAGTTTTAGTGACCCGCCATAACTAACCCGCGGGTGACCCAACCCGCAAAAACACGGGTCGGGTCGGCTCAACCCACGGGCACCCGCACCGAACGAACGGTCTAGATCATAGTAATCTAACTCATCGCTCTTCTTTTTCTTGTCCGAGAGTGCTTATCTGGTTTTCTGCCACATTTAGTTTGTCACGACTGTTCAAACTTCAACCCGAGATTATCAACCCTAACCCAACCCAAACTGAGCCTCGGATTGAGGATGGTCAACCGTAACCCAACCTGCCTCCAAATCGGGTTGGTTTGGGTTTGGGTTGGGTTCGGGTTGAGTCAAGTTCATCTCGGGTCAAATAGAAAAATACAAGGGAAAACAACATAATCCTAGAAAAACATGAGAAAACTAGAGGACAGAGGTCAGCTTCAGGTCGGTTCGAGTCGCCAAGGCCTCAACCCCAACCTAACCCGAAATTAAATCGGGTTGGCTTTTCCCTACCCTAACTCAACCCAACCCAACCCGAGAAAATGCCAACCCAACCCGATCCAAAATCTGGTTGAACCCATCGGGTTCGGTTGAGCCCGACCCAAGTTGCACCCCCAAGTGAGTGGGCCTAATTTGATTACAATGAGGCCACCCATACCAACGAGTAAGGGGGTCAATGAACGGTCCGATGTACTATCCAAATCAAAACTTAAATTGGCTGCGGATTATCCATTGTGTATTGGTACAGGTGTTCAGGGAACATATTTTCCAAAGTAGGAAAATCGAGCATTTTCGTCCCCTGAAGATTGGGACGATTAAGAAGAAGGGAATGGTATTTCTTCGTTAGGATCTTCCAACTCTTTAGATACACTATTAAAATGGGCTTAACGGTAACATGAAAAACAAAAGTAATGAACAATACCTTTAAGAAAATCTCACCTTAGAAGATGATTCCTTTCAAACGAAACTGATTACAAAAACTCGGGTGTTGCCGAAGAACGATTACAAATCCCGGTACTGCTGGAATTTGGATCTACGAACTATCATAGCAACAAACTAAGACAAAACAATCAGATAAAGATAAATTAAGACAGTTGTTGTTTGATGTGAGTGATGCAGCCTCCTTCTTATAGCAACTCGTTGTGGCGGTTATTCCCTACAATAACTTCCTTTTTTGAAATTTGAATGGCACTTGCACCGGTGCTTGTAACTTACAAAAGCCACAACCACCGCTTTTATTTTTCACACCACTTGTAACTTCATGTATGAAAATAATTGCCGCCAAATATCTGATGGAGAATTTCAAAATGGGTGTAAACAGACAAGATCTAGACACATTACCAGGATCCATGGACACATTTCAGATCCTTTTCATAGGATCCAAAATTATATTGATTGGAACCGGACAAACAACAATAGCCCGTAGGATAGTCCTAAATCCGATTTGTTTTACTATTTTTCAAAAATACCCTTCAATTTTTTAAAACTTTGATCAAGGGTTATTTTAATAAAAATAAACTATATGCACTTTTTTTCCAAACGATTCCCCCATTTTCACTATTTTGTCATTCATCTTTCTCAAGTCTCAAGTCTCAAGTCTCAAGTCTCAAGTCACCGGCCCCTTCTTTTCCTTTCTTAACCATTGACATGAGAATTTTAACTGTGTATACTATACGCAGGGACAGAGGCAGCCCCACTCCCCCCTGAAAATTTTGGGATCGATTTTACCGTATATTTGAATTTCACATTTGTCCTTTGCCCACTTAAATTTCTCGTTTTTTCGTGAAGAGAGGCAATGCCCTTTTGGAACTTTCTATGATATTTTCGCAAATGACCGACCCTACTTCCACGGGCAAGAAACACGATCTTCCACTATGAGAAAACAATATACGAGGATTACAATGGATTAAAACCCAAACCCGCAACCCTTTCCTTGTTTCTCTCAACCCAAGACCGTACTAGAGAATAGGGAAGAAAACCCAAAGAGAACAACCTTCTCTCTCTCTCTCTCTCTCTCTCTCTCTCTCTCTCTCTCTCTTCACAAGGTAGACAACAAACCTCACGCCTCTCACACACCCTTGGTCGTATGAGAGATGACTTATATCAAGGTATTGCCCAAACCCTATTAAGAGGACACTTTCTGTTTTGGTTTCCAATCACGAAAGCAAACATACTCTATAGGAAACAAGGCAACTTTCATTCTTGCCTTCCCCTTCCCACCGAGTGTTGGGAAATAGGGCAACTTTCCCAACAAAAGACATACATACATATTCGACTACAAGATTATACCCACTCACACACCTCGAATCATGACTCCCCAAATAAATGTTGGAAATTTAATCGTGACCACTTGATCTTGATCATCTATCCACTTGACTTTCTTGGCTTGGAAGACAAGACTTGACCACATTGGAAATCTCCTTTGTGGCATTTAATGGCCTAGGAACTATGTTTTGTGTTTTGGAATTGTGCTAGTCATTTACTTTTCATGTAATAGTGTGTTAGTGGTGCTTAGGAAAGCTAATAGTAATTAAGAAAAGTTAATTTCGGATTTGTAATGAGGGTTAAGATTTAGACCTTGTATTTTCTTTATTTGTAAGTTCTTTTAGTGAAATTTGAAGGGTTTTGAGTAATACATCAACTTGGGTTACTTTCTTTGTGTGTTTGACATCAAGAGAACAATCTTCTTCTCTTGAAACTCATATTCTCCATCCAACCTCGTTGGTTTCATTCCAACAAAGTGGTCTCAGAGCGTAGGTTGAAAGTTGATCATGGCTTCCAATATGTTGCAACCTCAACTTCTTCGATTCAATGGCAAGAACTACAACCAATGGAGCATTCAAATGAAGGTGTTGTATGGATCTCAAGATCTATGGGATATTGTTGAGACTGGCGTTGAAGAACCGGAGGATCAAGCGGCTCTCACTCCGCAACAACTCAATGAGTTGAAAGACAATCGGAAGAAAGACAATAAGGCTTTGTTCTTTATCTATCAAGCGGTGGATGAAGTCATCTTTGAACGAATTTCATCGGTGACTGCGGCAAAAGAAGCGTGGGATACACTCTATACATCATACAAAGGAGAAGACAAAGTAAAGTTGGTAAAATTACAAACCCTTAGATGTGACTTTGATGCATTAAGGATGAAAGATTTCGAATCGGTTGAAGATTTTTACAATCATGTTATTTCTCTTGTGAATCAATTGAGAATAAATGGTGAAGATATTCAAGATCGAAGGATTGTGGAGAAAATACTTAGAAGTTTGACTCGAAAATTTGAGTATATTGTTGTTGTGATTGAAGAATCAAAGGATTTAGCTACTTTATCCTTAGAAAGTTTATTGGGATCGCTCCAATCCCATGAACTACGAATGAAGCAATTTGATTCTTCTCCTCTAGAACAAGCTTTTCAAACTCAAGTCTCTTTTAGGGGTGATTCTAGAGGAAGAGGAAGATGAAGAAATTCTTTTCGTGGAAGAGGGAGAAATGGTGGAGAAAGAAATCAAGAATATGAAAAAGATGAGAGTGGTTCTTCTACAAGAGAAAGAGGGAGAGGAAGACCTCTATCCCAAATTCAATGCTATCATTGTCAAAAGTTTGGTCATACCATGAAGTATTGTAGGAAGAAGATTACGGAAGAAAGCAAGAAAGACTCCACCTTCATGCATGAGAAAGAAGAAAGTAAAGATGAAGACACACTTTTTCTTGCTTGTAATGTGCAAGAAGTGGCTCTTGAAGAGACGTGGTATCTTGATAGTGGTTGTAGTAACCACATGACGGGCAACAAAGGCGTATTTGCAAAGTTGGATGAATCTCTCCAAAGTGAAGTTCTAACGGGTGATGACAAGAGGCTTTCCATAAGGGGAAGTGGTGATATTCTTGTTCAAACAAAGAAAGGCGTCAAGCGCATCTCCAATGTTTTCTATGTTCCCGGTCTAAAGCACAATCTCTTGAGTGTTGGGCAACTTCTAATGAAAGGGCACGATGTTCATTTCAAGGAAGATGTATGTGAAATCAAAGACAAGAATCATGTTCTTATAGCCAAGGTGAGAATGACTCAAAACAAGATGTTTCCTCTAAAGTTTCAAAGTGAAGCTTTTCCTTGCTTCAACACTATTGTCAAAGATATGTCATGGCTATGGCATCTTCGCTATGGTCACTTGAGCTTTAGCACTTTATCTCTTATGAACAAGAAGCATATGGTGAGAGGCATGCCGAACATCGACCACCAAGATCAAGTGTGTGAAGGATGTGCACTTGGAAAGCATCAAATAGACTCTTTTCCCATTGGAAAGGCATGAAGGGCATCAAATCCTCTTGAGCTAGTGCATTCGGATTTATGCGGGCCTATGCAAACAAAATCAATTGGAGGTAATTGATATTTTCTCACCTTCATTGATGATTATAGTAGAAAGACATGGGTTTATTTTTTTAAAGAAAAATCGAAAAATCTTTGGATGCTTTAAAATTTTCAAGAGCTTGGTTGAAAAGCAAAGTGGTTTCATGTTGAAAACTCTGCGTTCCGATAGAGGTGATGAATATGTTTCTCATAAGTTTGAGAATTTCTTGAAAGAGAATGGGATTCGGCATCAACTTACCACTCAGTACACACCTCAACAAAACGGAGTTGCCGAAAGGAAGAATCGGACAATTATGGAATTGGCTAGAAGTATGTTGAAAGCTAAAGGGATGCCTAATATGTTTTGGGCGGAAGCCGTTGCATGTGCCATTTATCTCTTGAATCGGGCATCATCAAAAAGTGTTCCAGGTACGTATGACTCCTCAAGAAGCTTGTAGTGGTCATAAGCCTTGTGTTTCTCACTTGAGAATTTTTGGTAGTATTGCCTACTCTCATTTGCCAGATGAAACAAGAAGAAAGTTGGATGATAAATCTGAAATATGTATCCTTGTTGGATATAGTTAAAGTTCAAAAGCGTACAAGTTGTTCAATCCCATGACTAAGAAAATTATCATAAGTAGGGATGTGAAGTTCAATGAAGAAGAATGTTGAAATTGGAATCAAAGTGAGAAGAAGAAAGAAGTTTTGGTAGATATGGATGAAAGCAAAGATACTCATGATGGTGGAATTGAAGAAAATGAAGAGGATATGGCTCCTCCTATCACTTCATATTCTTCTCCGTCTTTTTCGGCTCCATCATCTTCATCGTCTTCAACAAGCCCTGACTCTCCTCCAAGGCAGACGAAATGCATAAGAGAAATTTATGAAAAGTCTAGAAGAATTACCGATGAAGAGTTAGCAAATTTTGCTTTGTTTGCCGATGCCGATACGATTAGTTTTGAGGAGGCATGTCAAGAAAAAAAGTGGAAGCAAGCAATGAATCAAGAAATGTGTTCAATCCAAAGGAACAATACTTGGAAGCTAACAGAGCTTCCAAATGGGCAAAAGACTATCGGTGTGAAGTGGGTTTACAAGACAAAGTTGAATGCAAGTGGTGAAGTTGAAAAGTATAAAGCTCGCTTAGTAGTAAAAGGCTACAAGCAAAGGTATGTCACTGATTATAAAGAAGTGTTTGCTCTCGTTGCTCGTCTTGAGATAATTCGTATGGTTCTAGCTTTGGCGGCACAAAATAGTTGGAAGGTTTATCAAATGGATGTCAAATCGGCATTCTTAAATGGGTTTCTTGAAGAGGAGGTGTATGTTGATCAACCTTCCGGTTATGTGAAGAAAGGTGAAGAAAGCAAAGCGTGCCGATTGAAGAAGGCTTTATATGGCTTGAAACAAGCACCAAGGGCATGGTATAGTCACATTGACGGATATTTCATGAAGAATTATTTTAAAATGTGTCCTTATTAACACACCCTCTACATCAAAGAGAACGCTAAAGGTGAGCTTTTGATTGTTTGCTTATATGTTGATGATTTAATTTTTACCGGCAATAGTTCAAGTATGTGTGAAGAATTCAAAAGAAATATGATGCAAGAATTTGAGATGACCGACATGGGTCTTCTCCATTTCTTTGTTGGTATTGAGGTCAACCAAAGAGAGGATGGAATTTTTATTTCTCAAAAGAAGTATGCAAAGGATTTGCTAAAGAGGTTTAGAATGGAAGGTGCTACACATATTAGCACACCTATGGAAGTTGGTTTGAAACTATGCAAGAATGAGGATGAGAAAGGAGTTGATGCAACTCTTTATAGAAGTCTTGTCGGTAGTCTCATATACTTGACGGCTACAATACCGGATCTTATGTTTACGGTGAGTATGATTAGTAGATTTATGGAATCACAAAAAAGAAGTCATTGGGAAGCCGGTAAAAGAATCCTAAGGTATGTAAGTGGAACGGTTGATCATGGGATACGTTATGGAAGAGTTAAAGATTCAAGTTTGATTGGTTATTGTGATGGTGATTAGGGCGGAAGTGTTGATAATAGCAAGAGTACTTCTGGCTGTGTTTTTAACATTGGTTCGGGTGCAATTTCATGGGCATCAAAGAAGCAATCGATTGTTTGTCTTTCTACGGCGGAAGCGGAGTACATTTCATTATCTTCGGCGGGTTATCAAGCTCTTTGGCTACGATGGATATTAGAAGAACTCAAACATCCGTAACAAAGTGGTACGGGTTTATTTTGTGATAATAGTTCAGCGATTTCACTCACAAAGAATCCAGTTTTTCATGGCAAAAGCAAGCACATAAGGATCAAGTATCATTTCATTCGAGACTTGGTAAATGATAGAGTTGTCAAGGTTCGTTTTTGCAAGACTCAAGGTCAAGTTGCGGATATTTTTACAAAGGCTTTGAAGACCGATACATTCATCAAGATGAAGGCAAAACTCGGTATTGTAGTGGTCTAGCTTAAGGGGGGCTGTTGGAAATTTAATCTTGACCACTTGATCTTGATCATCTATCCACTTGACTTTCTTGGCTTGGAAGACAAGACTTGACCACATTGGAAATCTCCTTTGTGGCATTTAATGGCCTAGGGACTATGTTTTGTGTTTTGGAATTGTGCTAATCATTTACTTTTCATATAATAGTGTGTTAGTGGTGCTTAGGAAAGCTAATAGTAATTAAGAAAAGTTAATTTCAGATTTGTAATGAGGGCTAAGATTTAGATATTGTATCTTCTTCATTTGTAAGTTCTTTTAGTGAAATTTGAAGGGTTTTGAGTAGTACAACAACTTGGGTTACTTTCTTTGTGTGTTTGACATCAAGAGAACAATCTTCTTCTCTTGAAACTCATCTTCTCCCTCCAACCTCGTTGTTTTCATTCCAACAATAAAGGCAACATCCTCTACTTTCAAAAAAAAAAAAAAAACCTTAAGGTTTGCAGAATCATTTGCAACCTTCTCAAACTCTTCAACCACTCCCTTAACAAAGACCATAGCCAAAGGTGTTGCAACGGAGAAAGGAGACATGCTATTTACTCGAATTCCAAGCTGCCCGGGTTCGGCGGCCATGTTCTTCGTGAGCCCGCCACCGCGTGCTTTGTGCAGGTCTAAGCATGGGAGCCAGCTCTGGCTATCACCGAGCTCCCCTGCATGTCGGTATCATTACGCGGGCTGGGTGTTTTGTGCCCAGAAATACACCCCGTTACATTGGTAATTCGTGTTGGGTATAAAATATGAGAGAACATTTCCTACACACTTGTGTAGGTAAATTACCTACACACTACCTTAAAATACAGTAGGGGCCCACATTGTTTGGATGATCCGAACAATTCATTTGAATGGTCCTCACATAGATAGGGTGTCCACAAAAAATCAGATCCATAGGATCATCCCAACCCTACGATTTGTGGAGGTAAAATGGACGTGTATAAACCTTCACAAATTAGTCCATTTTTTTGCCTCCATAGTTTGAATGGTTAGGATGATCCTATGGATCTGATTTTTTGTGGACACCCTATCTATGTGAGGACCATTCAAATGAATGGTTTGGATCACCCAAACAATGTGGGCCCACTGTATTTTAAGGTAGTGTGTAGGTAACTTACCTACACAAGTGTGTAGGTAACTTACCTACACAAGTGTGTAGGAAATGTTCTCTCATATAATATAACCCATGTATGTTCTAATAGAAGCCCAATAAGATAATGGACCGATGTAGTGGGTCCATTTGGGCTAGAGCCCACTAACCTATTAAAACCCTAGTGTATCTAATATATATAGGGGCTGGAGGAAACAAACTTGGTATTCTAAATTAGATACCTTGGGTGTAATGCTTCAAGCAACCTCTTGCTTGACCTAATTACTCTAACAATCTTGAAGCATTAAGCTTAAATTTTCTCCCTGGGATCATCTTCTCCTCTCGAAATATTTATCGTTGGAATCAAGACAAAGAAAGAACCGATTTGGGCGTGGGTTTTTTTTGTTTTCTCCCTCAAAATTTGTTTGGGCCGTGGATTTCTTCTCCCACAGAAATTCTCACAATGTTCGTTTTTTTGTGCGTGGGATTTTAATCCCTCGGAAAAAGACTCCATCGTTTTGTTGGGTAACCTGCTATTATACACTAAGCAGCCCACTCACTTTGTGTTGGGGTTGCTCCCTCTCTCTCTTTTGTTCAACAAATCAAATTTGGATCCACCGATTACAAGAAGTTGCAAGCGCAACTCTCTTTTCTTGAGGTTGGATCAACCGGTTAGAAGAAGTTGCAGGCCTCCCTCTTCATATTGATTTAAAAAAAAGGGGGGCAAGCTCTCTCTCTCTCTCTCTCTCTCTCTCTCTCTCATACCCAACAACAATATTTGATTGGAGTTTTGTGATCGTTTTGTCCACCTTCTCCACATACAAGATCGAAGCTGATGTTACGATTATGGGGGTTTAAAACCTTGTTGGCCGAACCCTCTTTGAGATCAACTTGTTGGGATAAAGCAGTGAAAAAGGGGCGTTTTTAAGCGAAAAAAGAAGAAGAAAGGAAACGTTCAACTCTGTGGAAAAATCTCGCCTCAGCCTTCTCTATGAAACCGATCATGTTGGGGTTTCACACGACAATGGATTGAAACTGGAAATCGGTTTGGGTTTCTCCTCTCACAATTTGCCTTGTTGAATCCAAGCTACTGTTGATACACTCTTTTGGAGGTTGTGTTGTTGGTGGGATCCTTGTGTCATAGTCCCTGTGGCCACAACTGTCGCTTTGCCGAACCTTGGAGTCTAAATACCATTGCCGAACCCTTGGTGGACGAAAATCCTTTTTGTTTGGCCGCATCCCATGGGGCTGAATATTCAACGGAATAATTTGGTGGAGGAATCGTTGGTCCCGAATTTCTCTTGGATTTGCGGGCGGTTCACACGGCTCGGTTCTTGGATTCAACTTGGATTGGGTTCTCCCGATTCGCCAATCAGGTGTACTCTTTCCAATTTTTATTTCCTTTTAAATATACAATGGAAAAGAACACTGTGCCGTTTGAGATGGTCAAACTTCAATCCTTTGGTGGATCTGAGTTTAATTCCTGGAAGCGAAAGACCCAATTCGGTCTGACATACGTGAATTATTTTTATACCGTTTTGAGTACCTTTGATGAGACGGATGAAGAAGTTGATGGATCTCAATGGCTTAAAGATGAGGATTTCTGCAAAGACTACTTGTTGAATTGTCTTTCAGACCGTCTTGCAGAAACCTCTAGTAAATATAACACTGCTAAAGACCTATGTGACAACTTAAATGCTCAATTCAAGAAGGAGGAGGAATTGTTCAAGACTCATCTTGTGGACAAATTCATGGATTTCTAGTTTCAAGAGGACACGAAAATCACTCCTCAAGTAACTGATCTAGAGAATTTGAGATCTAAGTTGCATAATGAAAAAATAGTAGTCTGTGACTCGTTTCTTGAAGGTGCAATTGGACACAGGCCATAGCCGAATTCAATTTTTCGTTTATTAGAGGGGACCAACGAATTAGATTCACGTTTTTGGGTTCAAGAAAGATAACCAAACGTTGGTTTTGCAACATGCTTTTCACCCAACAGAGAAGGCAAAAAGGTAATCGATTGTTTTGAATTGGGAAACCCTTGCTATTGTTCGGTGGTGGATCTCTGCAAAACCACCGTTGGAATTCTTGGTCTCTTTCAACACCAAAAGAGGACATATGTTGCACTATTTTTTTTTCCTCTTGAAGCCTGGTAGAACTTCAGCCATAGTTGGGCAGATCATGGTGGAAATAAAAACACCACAATTTCAAGGGTCTTTTGGGGGTCGATTTGAGCGTGGGTGTATTCTTCCACAGATCCAATTTAGCCATGGTTTTGCCTTCCTCAAAACTTGTTTGGGCGTGGGTTTCAATCCCACATAAATCAATTGGTTTTTCGGATTTTTGGCTGTGGGTTTCTTTTTTTTTCTTCACCTCAGAATAGAAACGAGGGTTTCTTTCATCTTGGAACAGACATCTTGAAAGAAATATGTTGGATCGTTGGGGGTTTCTCTCGGATTCTTAATCGGCGAGAGCTTCAGATTCCTTGGCCAGCTGCCGGCTCCAACTTATTTGCAACCCTAAACTCTTGTGGAGCGCAATTATCTCTCTTTCTGTACAAGAGATTGGTGTTTTGGCAAGCCGGTTCCATTGGTTGTGGAAACAAGGGCTGAGATTTGGGGGGTTTTTTGACTCATCATGGGCTCTATCTTGTTGCCCGTAACCTCTCTGCTCCAAAGGGCTGAACTTGTGGAAGTTCTTTGTGGTCGAAATTTTTTTTAGTGATGGACGGCGAAATTTCGGAATCCAATTGTTGGAGCCAAATCCCCTTGGTGGATTGATCTATTGGAGCTATTTGGTTCGAACCAGAGATATTTGTCACCTGTTTGGACAGAATACCTATGCGCTATATCAGCTGTGTGCGATATCACCTTTTGGGATATTTTGTGCCTAGGAGGATTTTATGCGATATTTGGCGCACAAGAGCGAGAAATCAATTTGTGTAATTGTTTTTGCAATTTGGAAACTGGTTTATGCGAGAAACCTGTAACCGTTGATTGATTCACTCAACTCGCAAGAGTAATTACAGCCAGTTCCAAGTGGTCTTGTAAGCTGGTTCTTGTGGATCTTCTCAGACATAATTGGTATGAGACAGTAGAACGAGAAATCTGTTTTTCAGAAATTGCTGTCAACTGATGCAAGCCGCCGGCTTCTAACTGGTTACCTTCGCGGCATTTGTGGCCGGTTTTTTTGAACTAGTTTTCTCAGACTTTACAACTGGTTCAGTTTGTGAAACTGGTTTTAGACCAGTTCTCTACAACCAGTTTTGTTGACAGTTTGGGTTCTTTTGAATCTGTTTGGTTTGCCACCAGTTCTTGCATGAGCCTAAATGCCTCGGGTTTGGCCTTGGCTGTTTCTTTATTCTCTGGTTCACCCCCTGTAAATCCCAATATTTGTCAGTTGGGTTTGGGTTATTACCTTGGTGGTTATCTGTTGCTGAAGGGTTTCACCTTGGCTGTTGGATTTGGTACGCGATTTGGTTCACCAATTTGGCTTCGGCTTTCGCAATACACAAATCAGGTGCACTCTTTCCATATTTACTTTTGTAGTTAGCCTAAAATGGAAAAGACTATTATTCCCTTTGAGATGGTCAAACTTCAATCCTTTGGTGGATCTGAGTTTAATTCATGGAAGTGAAAGACTCAATTCGGTCTAAAATATATGAATTGTTTTTACACCTTTTTGAGTACCTTTGCTGACACGAATGAAGAAGTTGATGAATCTCAATGGCATTCTTTTAAAAATGAAATGTATAGGAAAAAGGTGCAAATGGGACTGGATGATCTCAAACGATTCGTTCGAATCGAAAATGAGACTTGAGCCAGGAATAACTTGGAGATGGTTAGACAGCAACAGTCTGCTGCTAACGCGGTAACAAATCCCAAGAAATTTTCTTGAAAATCCAAGTCACCTAAAATTGACAATCCCAAGTTGGAGGCCAAAAAGCCTATCTTCCAGAAAAGAAGGGTAAGCGCCACAACTGTGGAAAATGTGATCACTTTGCGGCAGATTGTAGGCTACCAAACCAGTCTAAATCTGACACACCACAGAAGGAAGCTCATATGATGGTGGGTAAGACTGAGCCTAAGAGTTTTGTTGCTATGCTGGGCAACAGTAAGGCCAGTCCTTCTTCAGATTGATGGTTAGATACAGGAGCCACTTGTTGCCGCGAAAGAGACCGTTACAGTGGCTAGTGGAGCAGAGGCAAAGATTACTCACACTGGTACTGCGAACTTGGTCCTTTCTTCAGGACAAATACTAACTTTAAAAATTGTTAAAGTAGTTCTTGCTCTTCAAAAGAATTTAATTTTTATTAGTCTTTTAGACTATGCTGGCATATGTACTTCATTTATTCCTAAGTTGTTACACAACCGATTGGGACATGTGCACTATCAGAAAATGGTCTAATTTATTAATACTCATAAGATACCATTGTATATGTCAATTATATTTGACAAGTGTGAGTGTTAGGAGTGATAGAGAAGGAGAAGATACACATTACCAGGGTTCAAGGAATTATGTGTCTCTCAGGGCGTAATCCTTGAAACTACTGCTCCTCTCTCGCCTCAATCAAATGGCATAGCTGAGTGTAAGAACATGACGTTAACTTAAGTGTTAAACTCAATGTTAATGTCAGCTAGCATGCCTAGTTGCATTTGGGGAGAGGCAGCTTTGACTGCAAATCACATCCTAAATCTCTATATGTTCCTCCATGTGATAGAGTACCCAAGAATTTGGTGAGGACTTTGTGACCTACCAATTGGAGAATAATCCATCATCCTATCAAGAGGTGATGAGATCTAGGGACTCTATGTTGTGGGCAGAAGCCATTCATGATGAAATGAGCTCTCTGTTAGAAAATCTAACTTGACAGCTAGTCGATTTGCCAAAAGAGGCTAAGACTATGGGCTGTAAGTAGATATTTGTATGTGATTATATAAAGTTTGTTATGGTCTTAAACAAGCACCTAAATTGTGGCATAAATTTTTTTTTTTGACAAAGTAGTAAAGAGCTTTGGGTTTCTGACAAATTACTCGGATAAATGCCTTTACTATCGTTTTGTGTCGAATACGGTCATGATTATTTGCTTGTATGTAGATGTTGATTCTTGTTTCCAATCTCTGTGTGATGAGTAATGTGAATCTAACCTTGGGTAAAGAATTCGACATGAAAAGATCTGGGTGTTGTGAACACCATTCTTGGTATGAAAGTAAGTTTTGAAAGGCAAGGAATCACCCTTGGCCTAGCCCATTATATGAAAAACTACTTTCCTTTTGAGGATACAGTGAGTGCAAACCGATTGAGACACCATTTTGATTATACCAAGAAGCTGATCTTTAAGGAAGAGACAGTGTAAGCCAGTTAGATTATTCTAAACTGATAGGTAGTCTCATGTCTGTTTTGTGTTGCACCAGGCCAGACATAGCCTTTGTAGTTGGCATGCTGAGTCGTTTTACTAGCATTCCTGGCCATGAGCATAGAAATGCCCTTATGAGGCTGATGAGATACCTTTCGTGTCCTCAAGAGTATGCTCTGAACCATGGTGGCCATCCACTTATTGTGGAAGTTTATTCTGATGTATCATAGGGCTCAGAATCAGATGACAGCAAATTTATTGTTGTTGTGTGGAAGTCGAATTGGAACTTTATGCCCTAACTTCAGCTATAGATGAAAGCTAAGGGATAAAGAATCTGATTATGGTTATGGTATTCCACTGACCCGATTAAAGATTAGTTCTTTAGTGGGTTAAGGATTAGTTCCTTATGTGTGTTATGTGGTAATCAAGCTACAACAATGGTTGTGAAGAACTCACTCTTTAATGGTAAGAGGAGACATCTTAGGCTGCAACAGGCCATATGCTGAATTATCTCAAGAACACGGGATTATCACTTTGATTGATTCGAGATCGAAGGATAATAGGCCGAAGTTCTCACAACATGGACTGACCAAAAGATCGAATATTCAAAATTGTGGGGGAGATGGGGTTAAAGACCGTGTAGACATGTCTTAACCTACATCCATGTTATTTTGAATTTTTCGAATCTCCCTCTGTTTTGGCTAAGATAGGCACTTGATATGTTTCGATGATGTTTACAGTTGTTGTATGTCATTCCACATTTGATGACATGTCCTTTTTTGGGAAAGGTTGTACATTCCAAACTTGATGATACAGCTTAACTCAAATATGGATAAGATGACTGTAACATTCCAAAAAAAAGAAACATGAAATGGTTCTTTGCAAAAGAAACTATTTGGTTTTGTTCTTTATTGAAACTTGACAATTAGGAATGGTTATTTGCAAATGAAGCTGTTTAGGTCTTGTTCTTTATTGAAACTTGACAATGATGCTTATGGTGAGAGTGATACTGATACTTTTTCAGTCATTTTAGAATTGTATTAAGTTCTTCTTCAGGTAGAACTAGATACTTTCGTGAATTATGGAATTGTACTAAGTTCTTCTTCAGGTAGAACTAGATACTTTAGTGTTTTACACAAATGATTGGATTCATTTTTATGAAATCCATATTTGGTAATTCACAGGGATTGGCGAAAAAGGAGGAGCTTGTCTTGATTTGGACTTTGATGAAGATGACTTACTTAAATCTTCTAAAGTCATAAAGACTATGCTTTTATTTCAGTATGTATAGAGTTCACTTTTTTTTTGAACTTTATTTTGGATCTCGATGAGAATCATACCCCATGAATGAATTCCTCTAAGATCAATGGGGTTCACTTATATGTGAAACTACCTTTTGGTTGAGTTTAGCTTGTTGTATATCTAAAACTTTTAGTTTGTCATAAAAGGATTCGTGTTTTCAGTTGGATTACAGATCTTTTATGATATAGACCATATGGTGATGTGGATGATTCAATATTTTGTTGTGAACATTACACTATCTATCTATTGGATTGTGCTATATGTAGAACATAGGAGGAGATTGTTGGGTATATAATATAACCCATGTATGTTCTAATATAAGCCCAATAAGATAATGGACCGATGTAGTGGGCCTATTTGGGCTAGAGCCCACTAACCTATTAAAACCCTAGTGTATCTAATATATATAGGGGCTGGAGGCAACAAACTTGGTATTCAAAATTAGATACCTTAGGTGTAATGCTTCAAGCAACCTCTTGCTTGACCTAATTACTCTAACAATTCGCACCCTTTCGAAGTCCAATTTCTCGTTGTGGAGGGTGGTTGGCTTGAATGTGTCTATGATAGGGGTCAAAAACAGGGCGGGTTCAACCCAGAAAAAGTCAAGTCAGGTTGGGTTGAGTTTGGGTTCGGTTTCGGGTTGGGAAAATCCCAACCCGGGTTGAGTTCGGGTCCAGTTGAGGTTGAGGGCTTCCGCAACCCGACCCGAGTGAAACCCAAGATTTTTTTTATCATTTTTGTTTCCAGTATACTTAAAAAGTCAGGTTGAACTCGGGGTCGTGTCAGGTTGGGTCGGGTCAGGTTGAACCTCATCAGGTTGGAAATCAGGTCAGGTCCAGTTTTGGTTGAGTAAATAGTTTCTCAGGTCGGGATCGGGTTGGACTCATCCCGATCTGAGTTGCACCCATAGTCTATGAGGCCGGCATTGTTGAACAAGACATCTAGCTTTCTGTGGTTGGAGACAGTACAATCGACGGTGTTTTGGATGTGGGTTTCATTCGTTACAATGCAGTAGATGAAGGAGGCATTTGTATGGCCAAATGCTTAGCAAACTGAGTGACCCTGTTCGTCTTGGATGTCATGACGACTTTGGCAGCAAAAAAATTGCCAGTGCATTCACCGATCTCACTGACACCGCAGGTAATTAACGCCACTTTCCTTCAAGTCTACAAAGCATGGTTGCAAAAAGTAGTTACAACATTCTACAATTAATTGAAATTTCTTTAACAAAGCTCGAATTTTCTACACTTCGTTCTGAACTTTAATAAAAGTTTCTAAAAAATACTTTAAAATTGTAAGGATTTGAGACCTTGTTGATGAATAACTCTAAATCAATTCAAGATTTTTTTACTAGAGTTACTACCACCGTAAACTAAATCCGGTCTCTTGGTGAAGCTCTAAAAAAATAAAAAAAAATAAAAAAAAATAAAAAAATAAAGTATTTGTGTATTCTTCCTTTATGAAAGGCTTTATCTATTCTTTTGTTTTCTCTTGGGATACGACAAGCTAGAGCATTTGATAGGACTGTCTTCATTTGCCAAATTATTACCAGAAAAAATGCTAAGAAACTTTGTGGGATCTCATATATATACCGAAAGGCCACGTTTGGATACCGGCAAGATTTAGATTTGGATTTAGTTGATATTTTGAACTCGATCAGATCCTTAGATTTGCAAAAAATTCCGATGTTCAAATCTTTTCTGCCAGACATTATTTGGAAATCAATATTTGTGGCAACTTCCGTCACCATCGTTGCTCCGGCAGCAGCGAGACATCCCTCCCTCTTTCTCTCTCTTGAAACATGATCATGACGATGATTGATGTGTTTTGTATCCAAAACTCAAATCCAAATCAAAATACAAATGCATGAGGTATCCAAACGGGCCCAAAAGGAAAACAAGCAAAATTGGGATTTGTGTCAGGAAAACTCCAACGAAATACAAAGTGAATAAGATCACCAACCAGGACAACAACCCAAGCACAAAAACTATGTCCCAGCACTGCACTTTTTTACATCCCACCACAACTCAAACAAGTTTTTCATAAATTAAAAACACTTGGGATTTATCTTTAAACTCCATTGCAAATACAAATCTAGTGGATAAGACATGTAGAAGAGCTTCATGCATTTTTCCACTATATGTGGGTCCAAATGTAGGCCACACTTAATAAAGGGAAGTGATATTTACGCCCCTTTTGATCACCAGGCACACCCGGTGTCAGTGTATCAATGACAAAAGGAGGCTTAATGTACTTGATGTCAGAAAAATTCAAGGGCTTTGATTGCAACGTTGACTGTCATTGGGTGTCCCTGGTGATCAAAAGGGGCGTAAATATCATTTCCCTTAATAAAGCACCAACACCTTTTGCACTTATAATTAGCATCTTCTGCTCCTCTTTCTCGATGAGGAATCAATTTGACTAGTAGTTTGTTAAGAAGTCACCTATACGGTCCTCACTATGAACAGTGTATGGTGATCAAAGAACCAATTACTTCAAAAGCTTAACCTGTTAGAGTTGGTGTTATTTAATCATTCGTGCTTCAATACTCTCCCTCACGTGTGGCCCCTCATTTTTGGGGGTGGTCTCTTTTTTTGGGTAGCTCGTACAAGTGGCACATGTGGCCCCTCTTTTGGGTTCGCCATACATATGGATTTTTAATATCAATGAGTTGTTGGGTTTTAAACACATGACTTGCTGTGAGGCAACAGTTCATACTTCAACACTCAAGGGATAAATTAAATGTGAAACAACAAGTTACAACAAAAGATTAAGTGTCAGAGTTGGTGTTATTTAATCATTTACGCTTCAACACTGACAATGATACCCAGTCACAAAAGTAATAAGGCATGTTTGGATTGCAGGAATTGGAAATAGGAATTGGCATTTCATCCCATCTTGTCCTACTTTGAAAATTGCAACGCATACATTGGATTGACAATGGTGTAACCACCATCTACCACAAGGTTGTGACCACTCACATACTTGGATTCATCACTTCCCAAATAGAGAGCAGCATTAGCAATGTCTTCTGCTTTAAGATAGACCCCCTTAAGATTAGCAGGAACCTCCATTGACTTCTCAAGCTCTTCACCCTTTGCCGGAAAGAATCTCTCAGCCAAAGGGGTTACCAAACCATAAGGAGAAATACAATTTACTCTAACACCAAACTGCCCGAGCTCAACGGCCGCGTTCTTCGTGAGCCCCACCACTGCGTGCTTTGAACATGTGTAGGCATGAGTACTGATCCCACCTAAGACTGAAGCAATACTAGCTGTACTAATTATGCTGCCACGACGAGCTGGGATCATGACCTGAGCGGCGTGCTTGATGCCCAAGAAGACGCATGTTAGATTCACACTATTTACTCTTTCAAAATCTGCCTTCTCATTGTTAATAATGCTTTGCTTGAATGGGTCTATGATGCCAGCATTGTTGAACATTATGTCGAGCTTCCCATACTTGGTAACAACACTGTCGATAGCATTTCGGACATGGTCTTCGTTTGAGACATCACAGTGGATGAAACAATCGGGGGAGGCGAGGTCTTTGCTAACTAATTGGCCCAATTCGTCTTGGATGTCGGCTATGAACACTTTGGCACCGTGCCGGTGGAACAATTTGGCCGCGGATTCGCCAATCCCGCTTGCTCCGCCAGTGATCAGTGCCACCTTACTTTCTAGTCTATAGATAAAAGTCAATAGGTTTTGAAAAAAAAAAATCAGTTCAGAGGAGCTAGTAACAACCGTAGTAGGAAAATTATGTTAGCATTAAAGAAGTGAATACATGGGATTAACACTCTGGCAAAAGACAATAAGTGATTCTGCTTAAATAAAATTATCATCTGAAGTGTTCTACCCCTGTCTCACTTTAGTAGAGCATCTCTAGGAGGTTCTGGAATTCATTAAACATGGCAACTTTTGTGAGTTTTGCTAGGCTGGATCAAGAAAGAGCAACTCTAACATCATTGGAGGTTTGATGGAAGAATATTATCTTTCCAGGATAAAATATGTAAAATAAAAGAAAATATGGAATAAATTACAAATTGTATGGGAAAATATGAAATTAAGTTTTGGAAAGGATAATAAAATAGAAATTTTCAAATATTATTTGTATATAGGAAAAAGAATTATTTACGCAGCGTCTAGTGTTAGACCTATCAAGAATGTATTCTATAAAGGTGAATTTAAAGAAGATCGGCAATGGGGTTTTTAGTGGTGTTTAAAAACGCGGACCCAACGCGGAACGCGGCCGAAGAAAATCTTTGTCAACTCAGAGCGGACGCGGCCAAAAGCGCGGTTGGCGCGGTTGATGCGATCAAATCAGATGAGTCTTCATTTAAAAAATAAATAAATAATAGAAAAAGTATAGAAATAATATAGAGGTATTTTTAAAGGGAAATGTTAGCAGCACTACTGTATTTTGATGAGAACACTCCTCACTTTATTAAAAGTACGGTATGGCCCACACCATAGGATGATCCAAACCGTTCAATAGATGGGCCACAGCATAAATAGCTTGTGCCTCAAAAATCATTTCCACAGGTTGATCCTAACCCTCCCATCTGAATTGTAGAGGGTTGATCCTAACCCTCTATAGATGGGAGGGTTAGGATCAACCTATGGAAATAATTTTTGCCGCACAACCTATTTAAGCTGTGGCCCATCTAATGGACGGTTTGGATCATCTTATGATGCGGGCCATACCGTACTTTTAATAAAGTGAGGAGTGCCCTCATCAAAATACAGTAGTGCTGATAACATTTCCCTTTTTAAAATGGAATTTGCTAGGCAATTTTGTGAAAAGCCATTCAAGGGCTCACAGCCCACTCTTACAGCAGAGAACCACCTGAGATTCATTAAGGGCCCGTAATGAATAAGACAAAATATGCCACTAGATGGCTTTTTGCAAGATTGCCTAGTAGATCCCTTAAAAAAATGTTATATTCTCCCTCCTATTTACCTGGGACAGCCCCTGTAGTCCAAAAAAGTAGTTATAAATACACTCGAAGGGGTTGCCACAAATAAGCAAAGGGACACTAATGGCACTTCCCAAATATTTAGGGGTTGAAAAGGCATGATAGAACGGCTGTATTGGTTGGCAGGTGACAAGTGACAACACATTCAGCCATCTTGTTTTTTCAGGGTTATTTACTGTTACATGCTGGACATTTGAAAAAATGACGAGAAAATGTTGACTTTTGAGAAAACTCTAAGAAATGCTATTTTATTAAAAAAATGACTTTTTAGGACGAAAATACCCCTAACCTTACTTTATCTTTCTCTTCTTTGTTTTTACACTTTTTTACTTTTACTTTCAAGTTTTACAGTTTCATTTCTAGGTTTTACTCCGACCCTTTTTGTGTGAAACGGCCCATTTTCCGACGATAGAAGCCTTCTTCTCCGGCGAAACATCTTCATTTCTCCGGCATATGCTCATTTGTCTTGAGAGGTTAGAAAGAGTTCTCTAGAGACGCCCCTTTCTCATTTTCTTTTTCGTCTTCCAAATATCCAAAATCTCATTATCTTTGTAAGTATTTCCCCTTTTCTAGTGCCTGTAGCCAAAATAGGTGGCTGTAGCCAAAATCAATTGCCCAAAGAGCTTTCACTAGGCAAAAGGGTAGTGGAAGCCAAAATGGTACTCGCACGAGTTATTCATAACCAAAAAATAGGTTACTTGAAGCTAAAAAAATGTAACTCGAATCCAAAATCGATAGCTCAAACCCACAAATTGATAGTTGAAGCCAAAATAAGAAGCAAGGCACTTGAAGCAAAATGTAAGTTATTTGAAGGCAAAAATGATAGTCGAAGCCCAAAAAATGCTAGTTGAAGCCAAAAAAAAGTTACTCGAAGCCAAAAATGATAGTCGAATCCAAAAAATGATAGTTGAAGCAAAAAAAATGATAGTCGAAGCCAAAAAAAAATTTACTTAAGCCAAAAAACTAGTCGATGCCAAAAAACAAATTACTCAAAGCCAGAAAAAGTTAGTTGAAGCAAAAAAAAAGTTAGTTGAAAAAAGAAGTCGAAGATAAAAAAAATTTAGTCGAAGCCAAAATGTGTTAGTCAAAGCGAAAAAAAAAAGTTTGTCGAAGCCTAAAACGTGATAGTCGAAGCCAACAAATATTTCTCGAAGCTAAAATATATTAGTTAAAGACGAAAAAAGTTCCAAATGTTACTGGAATTCAAAAGTTTTAGTCGTAGCCAAAAACATGTTAGTAGAAGCAAAAAAACCAGTTATTCGAAGCCTAAAAAAATTTAGTCGAAGCGAAAAACACAACGGCGAATGTTACAGGAAACACATTTTTCACTTCGACCAAGTAAATTTTGGCTTCGAATATCCTGTTTTGGCTTCGAGTACCTATTTTTGCGTTGAGAAGAAAATGGGGAGATCTCGAAACCCTTTTTAGAAAGATTTGACGAGGCAGAAGGCTGATGGGTCCAATTTTGTGCATTTCAAGCAAAAAAAACCTTTGAATACCCTAAAAAATGAGAGAGAGAGAGAGAGAGAGAGAGAGAGAGAGAGAGATGATGTTAGATGGAGTTTTGAAAAAAAAAAGAAATATGGAGAGAGAGAGGGAGAATGAGATTTCAAGCTTACCTTCTTACGTATTGCCGGAGAAAAGAGTAGGTTTCGCCGGAGAAGAAGCACTTTAACTAGGTTAAAAACAGGGTAAAAGTAAAACTGTAAAAAGAAGAAGGGAAGCAGAATAAATGTACTGAGGGGCATTTTGGTCCTAAAATTTTGATTTTTTATAAATCAGCATTTATTCGTTTTTTCTCAACAACTGACATTTTTATGTCAATAATGCAACTCTCTGACACGTAACAGTAAATAACCCTTTTTATTTTTACTGAAAATGAATCTTGTGATTGGAAAAAGTTTTTATTTTTACTGTGGTTGGCAGGTGACAAGTGACAAGTGACAAGACATTCAATCCTATAGTTTTCAGTGGTTTACTACATTGAAAAAACAAATCTTGTTTTTTTTATTTTTACCGAGTCATTCATTTTTTTTTTTCGTTCAACATGACTCGGACTCGGCCGAGTCTGTGACTCTATAACGCGGCTACCACCATTCCGCGTCGACTCGGCCGAGTCCCGAGCCGAGCCAACGAGTTTTAAATCACACTGGTTTTTACCAATGTTTGATTTTTCTTTGGGAAATTGATCCGGAAATTGCATTTTATTTTGGAAATTATGAGTGCCTTGTACTTTCAATTCTTCTTACTACCGGATGGTGCCATACATAAAAGACCTATTTGCATCTTCTTTGAACAAGGGTTCTTTCTTCATCTTCTTTTTCTTCTTTTTATTTGTTTTGTTTTTTCATTACCACTGTCGGAGACCATTGTTGCAACTTGAAAGAGGAAGAGGGAAAAAAGGAAGAGGAGGATGAAGAAACATAAAAGAGAAGGAAGAATTGACGCCGAAAAAAAAGGAAGATGCTTGAAAAAATTAAAAAAAAGAGGAAGAAGAAGAAGAGGAGGAAGTTGGGATCGAGTCGAGAAAAGTTGAGATCAAGTCGAGAACTTTTCCTAACTCGTCCCCAACTTTTGCCGCCGCAACGTGAACCTATGTTTTCCTGAGATGGCTTGAAGTTTTCCTACTTAACCCAACATTTTCTACTTGACCCCAACTTTACTTAGTCAACATGAACTTTTGCCTACACGACACGAATTTTTCCCGCTAAGACCCAAACTTTTTTGACTTGACCCTAACTTTTCTCAACATGACACGAAGTTTTCCCGACACGGCCTGAACTTTTCCTACTCGACAACATTTCCACTTTTTTTTTCCTCTTTTTTCTTTCATTTTTTCTTGCGACGTCCATTTTTCCGATGTCATCCAATTTTTCTAGCGTCGATTCTTCTTTTTCCATTTCCTCCTCATTTTCTTCCTCTTTTCAAAATATAACGGAATTTAGGAGGTGGAATTGACACCGGGGCTGAATTAGAGGCAGGAAAAATGCCACAGTCTGTTTCTCGCCCCAAGAGGTGGTATCCTAAGCCAACCACAATTAGATTGGAATTTTATTATAATTTTTTAATTAAAACTTTTATTTTAATTTATTTTCTCATTTCGTTAGAGGGAGAATCAGAATAGGAATTTGTTACCGTTCGGATCGACGATCGCAATCCTTAGGGTTGTGGGAAAAAACACAAGAAGTAGAACTCTTGCTAAATGCTCAGAAAAGCTTTCTTTTTTTTAGCCAAAAACTATCATCCGCTTTCTTTTTATAGCCAAAAACTATCATCCCCTCTTTGCTCATTCTCATTGATATATTTGGAGATACAAGAAGTAAATGAATGAGATACATGGAAAATGACTTACCAATAACTTCTATACCTATTCTCAATAGTCAATACCCTATAATAACTTCTAGGACAATTTTCATGACAATACCATTTCCTAAGTAGTCAAAGTACAAACCCAATAAGTCTTAACAAAGTCCCTATAAATCATTAAAGAAATACTTAACTAACACATACTAAAAACTAGACATAGTAATTGCTTATCTAAATTCCCATGCAAAACCAAGACCAAGTCAAACCACATAGATGTGCCACATGGATGACAAATGGCATTATCCTACGGTGCCACTTGGATATGCCACTGCATCAGAATCGATATAAGAAGTTGATTCCTATTCCTAGGCATTCCAACCGCAGGCAGAGTGAAGTGATGATACAAGGACAAGCTAGTAATTGCAAGTGTATTCAAAGAGGAGAAAAAACTCTCCCCCTTGATTTTTGATCCAAGTCAAACCTCCTTTTTTTACTTTAGGTTGATCAAAAATCAACATGGTGGATATTTTCTCTCTCCGCCCTTTACATATAAAGGGCGGCCACCATATAATTACTCCAAAGGAGTTTTTACATGGTAGCCGACCGTCCAACGTAAAGGGCAGAGAGAGAAAAAACTCTCCCCCTTGATATTTGATCCAGGTCAAACCTTCTTTTTCGACTTGTAGGTTGATCAAAAATCAACTTGGTGGATATTTTCTCTCCCCGCCCTTTACATATAAAGGGCAGCCACCATATAATCTCTCCAAAGAGGAATATATCTGTAAAAAATATAAGAATTAATAAGTAATTTATGCCTGCTTGAAAACATGGCAGAATATGGAGGGCTGTCCATATCCCTAACATCCCTGATACAGGAGTGTCTTCCTAGCGGCTCTCAAACAAGAATAAGTATAGGGAAATGTTATCGGCACAACCATATTTTGATGTTTGCACAAACCCACCAGTCTTTTTCTTCCTTTTGACAGCTCTTTAATTAAAAAGAAAAGATGGTTTATGAAAATATCAATGTATGGTTGTGCTGATATCATTTCTCTAAGCATAACTTTCAAAAAAAATTTGCAAAAAGGGGAAGATTACCTTCTAGCTACCATAGGGAGAAGAGAGGTGCTTCCCATGGTTGAGGCCGTGTCACAAGTCACAACTGATTTACTTTGTGTCCAAAAGATTGCGTTTTGTAGAAGAAGAAAAACCTACTCTTTTGTCACACTCTTTAATACCCAGCAACACCGGGCCCCACACCCGTCAAGGCGTGGGTTGTGTCTGTGTCGGTGTCGATGGGATAAAAGATAAGGCTTTGCCTAATGTCGTTTGCATTTCAGGGAAAAAAACAAAAGAGTAGAGAAGAGAGACAGACAGAGAGAGAGAGAGAGGGGTGCAACTAAGCGGATAACGAAATCTTGGCGATTTTCTCTATCTAATGATTGAGGAGGACCACCCATGTGAGCATAATAACTAGCCTTGGAAGGGCCTAACCTTCTTGGTCGGGTTGAGGCCAACCCGAACAGAACCCGAGCCTAACCCTATAACCTGACCGACCCGACCCGAGCCCAACCCGAGCTAGGGTGCAACTCAGGTCGGGTTGAGGCCAACCCGAACCGAACCTGAGCCTAACGGCATAACCCGACCCGACCGGACCTGACCCTACCCAAACCTTAATAGAGAAAAAAAAAACGTGAATCTGTTGCTTTTTTCTCAAGAAACAAATGGCATAAGAAAGATAAAAGTTACAATGTAAAAAAGGGGAAAAAAAACACTAGTAACTACAGATCAATAGCTTGTAGAAAAAAAATCCTGAAAATAAAGAAAGGAAATAGGACCAAGAAAAACAGAAAAAGAAAAAAAATAAACCTAACCTGTGTTTGAAAACGTGAATGTGACGCGAAACACAGCTGAAGAAAATCCTTGTCGACTCGGCGCGGACGCGGCCAATAACGCGGTTTAAGTCAAATGAGTCGTATTTTTTAAATGAATAAAATATAAAAATCCAAACCAAGTAGGGTACACCAAATGAAGGGTAAAGATCATCTGACCATAATTGGGAAATACTCTATGTTTGTGGAGTTTAGTTTATGGTTTGTGGCCTGAGATTACTTAGGTAATCCATGGGTTAGACAAAATTGGTTGAGGGGTAAAGGTGTCATCTGGTTCTAATATATCTGTGATTAACTCAACACAATTCAGTTGTCCCCCCAACCAGTGTCACTTTAGGATCATCAGATGAGACATTATATCTGGAAAAAAAACTAGTGACAACTTCCTAAAGCTGACCGTCGACGGTGCAGCCATGGTTTTAAATTTCGATCGAAATCCGAAATTTCTGATTTCGGTGGAGACCGACACCGAAATTGATGAAAACCGAAACGGTCATTTATGTCGACCGAAATTTCGGTCAAAATTTCGGTTTTTCCGAAATTTGACTCAAAAAATCTTTTTTTTAATATTTCACCGAAATTTCAGCCGAAATTAAATATTGAATAAAATAATAATTTCTGGTTTTGTACCAGAGTTCATTTCGCTCGGTCGAAAATTTGAAATTTCAAGGTCCGAAACCGAAATTTTAAACCTTTGGTGCAGCTAGCGAAAATCCTGGTATTGCTAGAAGAGGGGGTATTATTTGAGAAAATAACAGTAGAGTAAAATTTGCTTTCTCTCATTCCTATGATGTGAATACTAATATGCTGGCTGAAGCTAATGTTATGAGAGATGGTCTCTACTACTATGATGCTTTAGGGATTAATAGAATTTGGGTTGAATTTGATAGTCTTGTCATTGTCAACATCAACAAAGGTAAAAAGAGAACACCATCTCTCATAGGACTAGGTTTTTCTACAAGAACCCCTTAAAAAACATAGGTTTTGGATTCTTCTTCTTTCTTCTTTCTTCTTTCTTACCCTTAGCAAAGACTTCAATCTTTAATTGATTAGGGTTCCAAACCCTCTTCATTTCTTCTGCCCAAGCAAAGCCCTAAGAGACCACGTGTGAAAAGCCCTTTTTCACTATTTTATTCTCTCCTCTCTCCATCTTGTTTTCTCTCTTCTTTTTTTCTTGTTTTCTCTCTTTTTTTTTTCATTCTTTCAATCGAATTACACCACCGACTCTCTCTGTTTTTTAATTAAGAGATGAGTGGGGTGTGGGGGCACACAACATGAGGATGGACCCCACAGCAAATAGGAGAGGATATTGATACGGCCCAAATATTTGTATTTTCCCCTTCACTGGCTTGGGACCATGGTTTGAAATTTCAGTTTCGACAAAAATTTCGGAACTACCCGAAATCCCAAAATTTGGTAAAGACGCACGAAATGTCGATTTTTTTCGCCGCGATTTCGATAATTTCGGCTGAAATTTGAGAAAGGAATAAAAAATTAATACTTTTGTTAAAGTATAAAAGATAAATAACTCCTTTTCTCCAATAGCTTAAGCTTTTGGAGAAGTTGGTAAGTTAAAAAAATTTATTCAAATTTCGCCAAAATTGACGAAATTGACTAAATTTTGGCAAAAAATTTTGAAATCTCGACCGAAATTTGGTTCATTTCACCAATTTCGGTTTCGGAACATTTCCGAAATTTTGGATTTCGGTCGAAATTTAAAAACATGCTTGGGACACAATATTGAAATAAAATTTAAAATAATTTTCTTTACTAACATGGCCAACTTTTTTATTGAATTCATACACGCTCTAAAATAAAATGAAGAAGTAAAGGATACGAACAATATCATTAGATGGATTGGCAATGGGTGAAAGCTCATGGCAACATCAAGAAGCTGAAAAATGCATAGCAAACATTGGATTGACAATGGTGTAACCACCATTAACTACAAGGTCGTGACCACTCACATACTTGGATTCATCACTTCCCAAATAGTCTATAGATCAAAGTCAATAGGTTTTTTTTTTTTGGTTTTTTTAAAAAAATAATCAGTTTAAAGGAGCTAGGAACAACCCTAGTAGGAAAATATGTAAGCATTAAAAAAATAATCAGTTTAAAGGAGCTAGGAACAACCCTAGAAGAGAAAATATGTAAGCATTAAAGAAGAGAATACATGGCACGATTTTATAGACCATCTACTTGGTGGGCTCTTACCTTGCAAAAAGTCGCATTAATTAGAGAACCGTATTATTGTGCATCAGTCCCTTGAAGTGTTATTATTTTATTTTCGAAAATAAAATTAAAGATATTTGGCTTTCTTGAAAACTTTGCACTATTTTAGGCAAACTTGGAAAGAATTCACACAACCTCCCCTTATTTTTCATTACTTAATATAAATTTTAGGCAAAACATGATTGTATACATAAATAATATATATATGCGTGTGTGTGTGTTAATTATTACTTCCAAAAAGTACATATCTTATTATGGAGTGCAGGGACCTTGACAAATTTTCCTTTTTGAATTATTTTAGTGAAATGATAAAATAAGGCTGTGCCTTATCTCTTTTGCATTTCAGGAAAAAAAAGAGTAGAGAAAGAGAGAGAGAAGTTAGTAGAGTGCAACTCAGGTCGGGTTGTGGCCAACCCGAACCGAACCCGAGCATAACCCTATAACCTGACCCGACCCGAGCCCAACCAGAACAGAAAAAAAAAAAAAACTGTGAATCTACTGCTTTTTTCCTAAGAAACTTATGGCATAAGAAAGATAAAAGTTACTATGTAAAAAACGGGAAAAAAAAACTAGTATGTAGCTACAGATCCATAGGTTGTAGAAAAAAAATCCTGAAAATAAAGAAGGGAAATAGGACGAAGAAAAACAGGAAAAGAAAAAAATCCTGAAAATAAAGAAGGGAAATAGGATGAAGAAAAACAGGAAAAGAAAAAAAATCAAACCCAACCTGTGTTTAAAAACGCGGATGTGATGTGGAACGCTGCCGAAGAAAATCCTTGTCGACTCAGCACGGACGTGGCCAATAACGCGGTTCACGCGGTCAAGTCAGATGAGTTGTAATTTTTAAATGAAAAAAATACAAAAATGAAAACCAAGTAAGGCACACCAAATGAATGGTAAAGATCATCTTACCATGTGGGAGCCCACTAATTTTTTAAATTCAAAAAGACAAGATGAGTTAGTGAAAATATAAAGGAAAAATTGTCAACTGGTGACAGAAAAATACGAAAATAGTGAATGGGTGACACCCTTTTGAAAGTTGGTGAACGGAGGTCGAAACACCTTTTCTGACATGGCATTTTACCCAATTACCCTTCATGGCAAAAAGAACACGTTATACTATATTTTTCTCTCTCTTACTTTTCACCTACCAAAGTTTACCGCCTACCTCTTGCAAATTTCTCCATTAACGCCTGAAACCCACGAAGTGTAAGTGAAGGTTAGTAGCTTATCTACTCTCTTAGGATTAGTGTTTTCATTAATGCGTTTGAACCCTGTCTTTAGTGTGTGATAATAACCCTGTCTGTATTGTGTGTGATAACCCTATCTTTATTGTGATTGATAACCCTATCTTATAACCCTTTTAAAATGGTGACTTAGGGCTTCTGCTTCTATTATCTCTGAAACTGTTCTTATAGAGTTGGTACCCTACTTATAAAGTTGGTATTAGTGTTTGATGACCCGAATATAGATGGTTTATGTAAACCCTTTTGTACATGAATCACAATTTTTTGCACTTGATAATCCCTTATTTGTTGTTGGTAAGTCCCATATATTTACCTGATAAACTTGTTTTGACACTTGATGTAGTTGTAGGTGTTGGATGTATATGGGAAGTATTTGTGCGCCTCCAGCAATGCCTTGTTTGGACGAATTGTATATATTCCTTCGTCGGTACATGTAAGAGGCTTTTTTGTAGCTATACATGTTACTTTACAACTTATCCATGATTTAGTGTTCCCACAAAATTCATTTAATTGTACAGGGATATAAGACTTCAGGGCGTGATTCAATGGATGACAAAAATAAGTTGGACTCCGATCGGTTGGCGAACGAGCTATTGCATCGTACACTTGACCATATCCCGTCAGAAGATATTGGGATGCTTTTAATCCCATGCTGTTTCATTGGGCTCTTGTGCTTGTTGATATGGTGAATAAAAAGATGGTCGAGTTCAACTCATGGAAGGGGACTCATTTCAGGAGCGAGCATCTCCCACTGTAAGTAAATTAACATCTTCCATAACATTTAAAGTTACTTCCATATGTATAACACTCAATATTCCTTCATTGTCTTAAATTCAGGTAGCATTAATGAAGGAATATTTGAAGGGCCGGGGTTGCAACATCGATGACTTTCCATATTCACAGATGGATGGCTTCCGAAAGCAGAACAATGGGTGGGTTCAAACTTAAAACTTTCGATTTTTTGTTAGTATTCCTATCTCATTCGTAGTTAGCTTAAAAGTAACTCCATTCAATACATGCTTTTATACAAGGTTGATTGCGGCGCTTTTGTCCTAAAAGCGATTGAGCATCTCTACCATGGTCAACCACTGAACTTTGGGCCGACAGACATTCATGAATTTCGGCTACAACTCTGTGAGAGATTTTTACGAGGAGAGTTTGGGGACTGCACACTTATATAGGAACACCTTCTAATGTTGATGGATGTTTATTTTTTCTGATGATTAAACTTTATTTTTTAATGGAGATTGGCAGGGGATTTGTTAAATGGCAAGGGAAGTTGTTATGGTCTGTATTTTTGTTTGTGAATGGGTGGAGAACTTGTAAATTGAAATAGGTTTAATGGAAGTGTGTTTGTGTTTGTGAATGGGTGGAGAACTTGGTTGGTGAAACAGGTTTTATGAAATTGTGAACTTGTTTATGAATGTGGAGAAGTTGTAAATGTAAGCAGGTTTTATGGAATTGTGAACTTGTTTATGAATGTGGAGAAGTTGTAAATGTAAGCAGGTTTTATGGAAGTGTATTTGTGTTTGTGTTTCAATTTGAATATTGGAACTTGTAAATTTAAACAGGTTTTAGACATGTGTGTTTCTGGGTTGATAACCCACATTCGAAGGTTAATAACCCAAAAAAAGGGAGGTTGGTAACCTTAAGTTCCAATTTCAGCAACTTTACTCGGCTGGACAAATGGTTGGTGACCCTCTTTCTGGGTTGATAACCCACATTCGAAGGTTAATAACCCAAAAGAAGGGAGGTTGGTAACCTTAAGTTCCAATTCTAGCAGCTTTACTCGGCTGGAAAAATTGTTGGTGACCCTCTTTCTGGGTTGATAACCCACATTCGAAGGTTAATAACCCAAAAAAGGGGAGGTTGGTAACCTTAAGTTCCAATTCCAGCAGCTTTACTCGACTGAAAAAATGGTTGGTGACCCTCTTTCTGGGTTGATAACCCACATTCGAAGGTTAATAACCCAAAAAAAGGGAGGTTGGTAAGCTTAAGTTCCAATTCCAGCAGCTTTACTCGGCTGAAAAATGGTTGGTGACCCTTTTTCTGGGTTGATAACCCACATTCCAAGGTCAATGACCCAAAAAATGGGAGGTTGGTAACCTTAATTTTCAAGTCCAGCAGCTTCACTCCTCGGACGGAAAAATGGTTGGTGACCCTTTTTCTGGGTTGATAACCCACATTCCAAGGTCAATGACCCAAAAAATGGGAGGTTGGTAACCTTAATTTTCAAGTCCAGCAGCTTCACTCATCGGACGGAAAAATGGTTGGTGACCCTTTTTCTGGGTTGGTAACCCACATTCCAAGGTCAATGACCCAAAAAATGGGAGGTTGGTAACCTTAATTTTTCGGTCGATCACCCACTTTCGAATGTTGGTAACCTCGTTTTGAGGGAGTCGATAACCTGGATTTTGAATTCCAGTAGCTTTATCAACCAAGGGAATGGGTTGATGATCCAATTTTGAGTGTTGATAACCTCACTTCCGATTGGTTGATGACCTATTTTGGGGGAGTCGATAACCTAGATTTTGGTTGATAACCTAGGGAATTGGTTGATAATCCTATTGTTTGTGCCGGTAATCCAATTCTGACTGTTGATAAGTCCCTTTTCATGGTTTAGATGTAGGAGAGCGACAACTAAATAGAGAACAAATAGCATATCTATATCCAAAAAAATTGTTTATGTATTGATGTTCCAATTACAACCATTCTTTACAAAATAACAAAAAAGAAGTCATCACAATATCTGAGAAGTTTGTATGTTCAAGGGACCGTACTTCATATTCATGAACCCCAACTCGATAAGCTGTATACTGGCGGCTCTCTTCCCTCGCTAATGTTATACGTTCTTCTGCGTAATACAACTTTGTTTGCCAACTATGACCCAATTTCTGACGCTTTTGAATGAAGTCTGTAGTCTGATGTTTACTGTGCTCTACCAATGATGCAATCGGCAATCTTCTCGCATCCTTCAGGACAACATTGAAACACTCCGATCTATTTGTAGTCAATACATCATACCTATTCCCCTTAAAATAAAAACTAGCCCAGTGTTCGTTCGCAATGTCACTTATCCACTTGTGGGCACGTTCATTCCTCACCTTAATCTTCTCCATTGTTTCTCTGAACACACTCTCTCTCAAAGTCCGTGCGGCTTTCCAAAACAATCTCTCAAGTAGAACATCTTTGAACTCGGATCGCAAATTGGCGGCGAGGTGACGCATGCAATAACTATGATGAGAATTGGGAAATATATTAGGCACTGCCTGCAACAACCCCTTATGTCGATCGGAGCATATGGTGAATATGTTCGTCTCCGCTGCCAATACGTACTGCCTCAGCAACATAAAAAACCACCTCCAACTATTTTCGTTCTCCGTCTCAACAACCCCAAATGCTAATGGATATAAACTGTTGTTACCATCGACCCCGATTGCAATCAATAAGATTCCTAGATACTTCCCTCGCAGATGTGTCTCATCAACCAAAATTATAGGCCTGAGTGTTCGATGAAAAGACCGTATGCTAGGACCAAATGTCCAAAATAAGCGAACAAATCTATCATCTCTCCTAGGTCGTAAATCTCTGGCTCTGAAAACACGCATATAGCTGCCGGGATTTCTTCTCATCATCTGAACTGTAAGTGCAGGCAATATTCGATAAGAGTCCTCCACATTCTCACACTTAATCTCAAGTATGATGTTCATCGCGTTGTACGCCTTCCAATAGCTTATAATTATACCCCAATGCATCTTGATATATTCTCGTATCATCCTCGTCCTCACATCATCTGGGCAAGCAAATAAGCGTAAACATGTCTGAGCAACCCAAGCTGCTGTGACAAGAGGGTGATCATTGCCCCTTAATTTAGTTCTACACGTATGGTCGGGGACAAACGACTTCACTAACACACAGGTCATATGATTAGTACCCGTTATACGCCATTTCCAACCCTCTACCTTGCATCGAACGGCATACTTCTTCGGTGTTGACTTTGACCTCACGAACATAAACCTCTGCCGAATAGCGTACTCTTTGACAACCTTTTTGAAGTGTTGCATATAGAAAATATTGCCCCAACCGTTAACTGCTCAAACTGAAGATTATTAGTATCTACATCATGGGCCCCAACAAACATCTCATCTGCTTTCATTGGCGGATTACTGTTAGTCGGAACCGGTTGAGATCCCTCTCTGATAGGAGAATCCGCACTGAAAGGCTGAGCGCATGGACTAACACCGATATTTCCATAATCGTCATCATCATCATCCTCCTCCTCCTCCTCCTCATCATCATCATCATCACTACCATCGTCATTATCATCATCATTTCTTTCTTCTTCTAAATCTAAACCCCTCACACAGAAACCGTCTTCAAAAACATTACTGAAGTCCACTTCAAGATCTCCCACATTTTGGAAGTCATCAATACCTCCACAAACATGGTTGCCATACAAATCACTTGCCAATGTTTCATTTAAGTCAATTTCAGACCTGCATAGTTTGGCAATATATAATCAAGTTGGATCCATATAAATTATAAATTGAAATATTGAAGTATTCAAACATTGCCAAATAACTACAATACCTTATGACAGGTTCTGCTGGAGCACCTCTGATCTCTTCACTAACATATCTCCCATCAAATTCACTTTCGTAGTCTTTTTGCAAGTCCACTTCAAAACAAAGACGTTTTTGGGACGGAATCGAAGTAGAAGGAATGCTACGATTAAGAGAGGGTCTCCTAGTGCCGAGTTTGTTTGGGGGAAGCATTGACGAATTCAAAGAATTAATACATTTGTCATTTATGCTCTTAGTTATGTATATCATCACAGAATTGAATATGTATCTGTCAAACATCCTTAACATTGTTTGGAGGACATCATCATCATCGACGTCGATTAAAGTGACTATATATGGATCCACAACATATCGACATTTTATTGATAGTAAAACATGCCTTTCTATAACACCAATCCTTCTTCGGATTGCAGCTTCAAATTCGTCGAAATTGATTCCGCGGCTGACAGATAACAATGTCTTCTTCCCTCCGACGTATTCCCAAGAAACATCATCTTTCAAATCTCCATCATAGTGTAAAAGAAGAGAAACCATTGTTTCGGACATTTTTATAAAATTCTAAATAGGGGTTCTAAACAGAGTTGTTACTAAAAGGGGATCTTCATATCTTCTTGAGGGGTATTCAAGTGTACACAATGGGTTACCAAGTTCATAATGGACTCTAAATGGGGTTTTACTACCTCAATGGGGGTTTGAAAGTCAGTCCACAAGGTGTTCTAAGAGATTATCAGCTACCTAATGGGGGATTCAAGTCCGTACGGAGGCTTCTGTAAAGGGTAATCAAGTTGCAAATTAGGGGTTTTTAACTCTCTACACAAGGGGGTTTTCAAGTTTCTAAAGGGATTACCAAGTATATAGAAGGGGAGTTACCAACAATGTACAAGGGCTTTTCAACACTCTCCAAGGGGGTTACCAAGCCTCTCCGAGGTGTATCAAGTGTCAAAACAAGTTTATCAGGTAAATATATGGGACTTACCAACAGCAAATAAGGGATTATTGAGTGCAAAAAATTGTGATTCATGTACAAAAGGGTTTACATAAACCATCTATATTCGGGTCATCAAACACTAATACCAACTTTATTAGTAGGGTACCAACTCTATAAGAACAGTTTCAGAGATAATAGAAGCAGAAGCCCTAAGTCACCATTTTAAAAGGGTTATAAGATAGGGTTATCAATCACAATAAAGATAGGGTTATCACACACAATACAGACAGGGTTATTATCACACACTAAAGATAGGGTTCAAACGCATTAATGGAAGCACTAATCCTAAGAGAGTAGATAAGCTACTAACCTTCACTTACACTTCATGGGTTTCAGGCGTTAATGGAGAAATTTGCAAGAGGTAGGCGGTATACTTTGGTAGGTGAAAAGTAAGAAAGAGAAAAATCTAGTATAACGTGTTCTTTTTGCCATGAGGGGTATTTGGGTAAAAGGCCATGTCAGAAAAAGGTGTTTCGACCTCCGTTCACCAACTTTCAAAAGGGTGTCACCCATTCACTATTTTCGTATTTTTCTGTCACCAGTTGACAATTTTTCCAAATATAAAACTAGGGCTGTGCTAATATCATTTTCTTAGATTTAAAATATTAATTTTTTAGATATTAATTGTTTAACTATTAATCGTTGGTACTTTGGCTATGATATTCACACTACCATTCTTTAATAATGAGACAAACTCACTTTATCTTTTATTATTTAAACAGCTGTCAAAAGCTATTACAATTTCTAAGAAGCCTCAACAACCCATTGATTATAGAATAAGACATGTGAGAATATAGAATAAGACAATGTGAGTTTGTGTTGAACACAAGCATCCTTCAAAAAATAACGAAAATAGAGGTTATATCTTTGTCTACATGCATAACTGTAGAGACAGCCAAAACGAGGCACTCTTTTGTGAACAACTGTACAGAAAAGAGGTACTCTTTTGTGAACTATATTACAAGAAAAAAACTAGTGACAACTTCCTAAAGCTGAACGTCGATGGTGCAGCTACCGAAAAAACCTGGTATTGCTAGAAGAGGGGGTATTATTTGAGATAATGACAATAGAGTAAGAATTGCTTTCTCTCATTCCTATGATGTGAATTCTAATATGCTGGTTGAAGCTAATGGTATGAGAGATGGTCTCTACTACTTTGATGCTAGGGATTAATAGAATTTGATAGTCTTATCATTGTCAACATCATCAAAGGTAAAAACAGAACACCATCTCTCATAGGACTAGGTTTTTCTCCAAGAACCCTTTAAACATGGATTTTGGATTCTTCTTCCTTCTTCTTTCTTACGCTTAGCAAAGACTTCAATCTTTAATGCATTAGGGTTCCAAACCCTCTTCATTTGTTTTGCCCAAGCAAAACCCTAAGCGACCACATGAGAAAAGCTCTTTTTCACTATTTTATTCTCTCCTCTCTCCATTTTGTTTTCCCTCTTTTTTTTCCTTCTTTCAATCGAACTACACCACCGACTCTTTCTGGTTTTTAATTAAGAGGTGAGGGGGTGTGGGGCCGACAACATGGGGATGGACCCCACAGCAAATAGGAGAGGATATTGATACGGCCCAAATATTTGTATTTTCCCCTTCACTAGCTTGGGACCATGGTTTCAAATTTCGGTTTCGGCAAAAATTTCGGTCTTAGCCGAAATCCCGAAATTTTAGTAAAGATGGACGAAATGTCGATTTTTTGGTCCAAAATTTCAGTAATTTCGGCTGAAATTTGCGAAAGGAATAAAAAATTAATATTTTTGTTAAAGTATAGAAGATAAATAATGCCATTCTCCAACAGCTAAAGCTTTTGGAAAAGTTGGTAAGTAAACAATTTTTATTCAAATTTCGCTGAAATTGACGAAATTTCCGAAATTTTTGCCGAATCCAACATTTGGTACGTGTCGCCAATTTCGGTTTCGGAACGTTTCTGAAATTTCGGATTTCGGTCGAACTTTTAAAACCATGCTTGCGACACAATACTGAAATAAAATTTAAAATAATTTTCTTTACCAACAAGGTCAATTTTTTATTGAATTCATAGAGGCCCTAAAATAAAATGAACAAGTGGAGGATAGGAACAATATCATTAGATAGATTGGCAATCGGTGAAACCTCATGGCAACATCAAGAAGCTGAAAAATGCATAGCAAACATTGGATTGACAATGGTGTAACCACCATCAACTACAAGGTTGTGACCACTCACATACTTGGATTCATCACTTCCCAAATAGAGAGCAGCATTAGCAATGTCTTCTGCTTTAAGATAGACCCCCTTAAGATTAGCAGGACCCTCCATTGCCTTCTCAAGCTCTTCACCCTTTGCGGTAAAAAATTTCTCAGCCAAAGGGGTTACAAGACCATAAGGAGAAACACAATTTACTCTAACACCAAACTGCCCGAGCTCAACGGCCGCGTTCTTCTTGAGCCCCACCAGCGCGTGCTTTGAACTTGTGTAGGCATAAGTACTGAGCCCACCTAAGACAGAAGCAATACTAGCTGTACTAATTATGCTGCCGCGGTGAGCCGGGATCATGACCCGTGCAGCATGCTTGATGCCTAAGAAGGCCCCTGTTAGATTCAGGCTAAGTACTCTTTCAAAATCCACCTTCTCATTGTTAATAATGCTTTGCTTGTACGCGTCTAAGGTGCCCGCATTGTTGAACATTATGTCGAGCTTCCCATACCTGGTTACAACACTGTCGATAGCATTTCGGACCTGTTCTTCGTCTGAGACATCACAGTGGATGAAGGAATCGGGGGAGGCGAGGTCTTTGCTAACTAATTGGCCCAATTCGTCTTGGACATCGGCTATGAACACTTTGGCACCGTGCCGGTGGAACAATTTGGCCGTGGATTTGCCGATCCCGCTTGCTCCGCCGGTGATCAGTGCCACCTTACCTTCTAGTCTATAGATCAAAGTCAATAGGTTTTTTTTTGTTTTTTTTTTTTTTTTAAATAATCAGTTTAAAGGAGCTAGTAACAACCCTAGTAGGAAAATATGTAAGCATTAAAGAAGAGAATACATGGGATTAACACTTTGTAAAAAGACAATAAGTGATTCTGCTAAAATAAAATTATCATCTGAAGGGCTTTACTCATGTCTCATTTTACTAGAGCATCTATAGCCTATAGGAGGTTCTGGAATTCATCAAACAGGGCAACTTTTGTGAGTTTTTCTAGGCAAGATTAAGAAAGAGCAATGCTAATATCATTTCTCCAATCCATTGTTGTTGTGAAGGGCGCATTGGTGGTGGCTTGATAGAAGAATATTATCTTTCCCGAATAAAATATGTAAAATAAAAGAAAATATGAGATACATTACAAATTGTATGGGGAAACAATGACATTAGGTTTTCAAAAAGATGATAAAATAGAAATTTTCAAACATAATTTGTCTATAGCAAAAAAATTATTTACATAGCGTCTACTGTTAGACCTACCGAGAATGTATTCTACAAAGGTGAATTTAAAGATGATTGGCAATGGGCTTTTACCAATGTTTGATTTTTCATTCGGAAAATGATCCTGACATTCCGCTTTATTTCTGAAAATATGAGTGCCTTGTACTTTCAATTCTTCTTACTAACGGATGGTGCAGTACATAAAAAGACAGGTTTCCCCTTAAGTCTATATATATGCATGAGAATAGAGTCATTTTTTCATCTTCTCCGAACAAGGGTTCTTTCTTCATCCTCTTTTTCTTCTCTTTATTTGGTTTTTTTTCATCACCATTGCCAATGACCATTTCTGCAACTCGAAAGAGGATGAAGAGGGAAAAGAGGAAGAGGAGGATGAAGAAGAAAAAGAAAAGGAAGAAGAGGAAGAATTGACGCTGAGAAAATGGAAGATGTCGGAAAAAAGTAAAAAGAAAGAGGAGGACGAAGGGGAAGTTGGGGTCGAGTTGAGAAAAGTTGAGGTCAAGGCAAGAACTTTTCCCAACTGATCCCCAACTTTTCCTGTCACGAACTGAAGTTTCCCAACGTGAACCAATGTTTCCCCGACATGACTTGAAGTTTTCCTCCATTTACGTGACCCCAACTTTACTAAGTCGACATGAACTTTTGCCGACACGACACAAATTTTTCTCGATATGACCCGAACTTTTTGACTTAACCCCAACATTTCTCGACACGACCCGAAGTTTTCCCGACACGACCACAACTTTTCCTATTTGACACCAACATTTCCTTTTTTTCTCATCTTTTTTTCTTTCATTTTTCTAGTGTCGTCCCTTTTCCGGCATCATCTATTTTTTTCGGCATCGATTCTTCTTTTTCCATATTCTTCCTCATATTTTCTTCCTCTTCATGTTGTTCTTCCTCTTTCTCCCCCTCTTTACCTTCCTTTTATTTTTCTTCGACTTCTTCTTCTTCCTCTCCCTCTTTCTCTTCCTTCTGTTCTGAGTTGCAGCAATGATCGATGAAAAAACATAGCAAATAAGAGAAGAAGAGGAAGAAGATGAAGAAGGAACCCTGTTAGAGAATATCAGGTATACGATCTGATTTTCATTAACTTCTCCAAATGCTTAAGCTTTGGAGTAATTGGTAGTTTCACAAACCCTTAATTGGAGAAGATAAGGAATAAAAATGGCATTATTCTCATACATATAGACTTGATGGCAAAAGGGTCCTTTTTCTTGTACGGTGCCTGTTACGTGCAAAATAGAAACTCTTCTTTTTTCTCTCTTTTTTCTTTTATTATGTGTAGATAGCTAACGGCACATGATGTGTATGTGACGTGGGTTAGTGGAATAAGGTAGGATAAGTCTGCAGTTATCCTGTTATATGATGTAGTTATCATGTAGGTGATGTGGGTGAGTGGGAGTAGATCTTTCTCCTATTTTCTTGTATTGAATGTGGGTTCACTTATTTTAAATTGAATGGAAGCAATCTGCCAGGGTATCATTTTGAAACCCAACAAACACTTTGTGTTAACAGAGGCCAAGGTTTCCTCAATCAAACCTACATCTAGTGTTATTCTTCGTAGTTGTTTTCTAACACCATAGGTACAACTAAGATCAAGAGAAACTCTCCCCAGTACGTACCATTGTGATATCAAAGCTCAGGCATGGACCAACGTGTGGGGCGATTAGAGCAAGCAATGGAGTCGCTTTCAAAAGGCCAGCAAGACATGATGAATTGAATGGCGGAGATGTTCAAAAAATTGAACATACGTGTGGATCAAATCTCTAATCAATCTGCCAGGGAGACGGGGGAGACTTCCCACGCTCCTATTCGAATCAATGAAGATCAGGCTAATGGCAATGGTGGCTCTCATCATGCTGGTTCCACCAACTCATACACACCCAAATTTGTGAGGTTGGACTTTCCGCATTTCAACGGTGGTGAACATCCAACGAGTTGGTTATGTAGGGCAGAACAGTTTTTCCAATTTCATGAGACCCCAGTGACAGAAAAAGTATCGTTGGCTTCCTTTCACCTTGAGGGTGACGTCCAACTATGGAACCAATTGCCGAAGCAAGAAATGAAGGTAGTTACTTGGGAAGAGTTAAAGGATGGGCTCCATTCTCGATATGGTCCAAGCCAATTCTTATATTTCTTTGGAGAACTTACCAAATTGGAGCAAACTGAATCGTTGCGAGCTTACCAAACCCAGTTCGAGAAGTTACTTGCGAAGGTCAGACATCTTCCCCAAGATCGTCAGGTCAGTTGTTTTGTTAGGGAACCACATATTATACCTCGGAACCATTACGGAACCACATTTTATACGCTGGTAACACTAGGGAACAACATTTTCTACCCCAGAACCACTATGGAACCACATTTTATACACCAGAACCACATTTTATACCTCAGAACCACTAGGGAACCACATTTTATACCCCGAAACCACTAGGGAACCACATTTTCTACTCCGGAACCACTAGGGAACCACATTTTATACCCCGGAACCACTAGGGAACCACATTTTCTACCCCGGAACCTCTAGGGAACCACATTTTATACTCCGGAACTACTAGGGAACCATATTTTCTACCCCGGAACCACTACGGAACCACATTTTATACCTCGGAACTACTAGGGAACCACATTTTATACCCCGGAACCACTAGGGAACCACATTTTATACCTCGGAACTACAGGGAACCAAAATTTTTACTCCGGAACCACTAGGGAACAACATTTTATACCCCGGAACCATTAGGGAACCACATTTTATACCCCGGAACCACTAGGGAACCACATTTTATACATAACAACCATTAGTGAACCACATTTTATACATCGAACAGCTAGGGAACCACATTTTATACCCCGGAACCGCTACGGAACCACATTTTATACCCCGGAACCACTACGGAACCACATTTTATACCCCAGAACCACTACAGAACCACATTTTATACCTCAGAACCACTAGAAAACTAGATTTTCTACCCCGAAACCACTACAGAACCACATTTTATACCTCGGAACCACTAGGGAACTAGATTTTCTACCCCGGAACCACTACAGAACCACATTTTATACCCCGTAACCACTAGGTTCTAACATGTAACCAAACATGATTGTATACATAGAGAGAGATAGAGAGAGGTCAAGATAAACATGGCAACCAAACAAAGAGTCTCATAAATATGGTGAAAAAACCAAAGCACAAAAAACATGAAAACATGAAGAGAAGATGTTAAACCTAACCGAAGCTATGTTTATCACCCAAATAAGCAATGAAGATCTTTTTCCAAACTACAATGGCAATGGAGCTTTATCACGTTGGCAATGGGCTTTTTTCCTAATGTACAATGGCAATGGAGCTTTATCACGTTGCAAATGGAGTTTTTTTTTTCAACACTACAATGGTAATGGAGCTTGAAAACGTTGGCAAATGAGCTTTTTTCCAAAACTACAATGGCAATGGCAAGCTTCAAAAACCTTCCATGAAGCCTTGAGGAAGAAGAATGTGGTAGGTAAATGGCAACCTTCAAAACCCTCTCATGGAGTTTTCCACGTTAGAAAAGCCTTGAGGAAGAAGAAGGTGGTAGGTGAGAAGGTAATAAGTGTATAGGGATAGGTGAAAAAGGTGGAGGGAAAAAAGAGGTAGGAGGGGTATATTTGTCCTAAAAGCCATCTTCTCTCACCTGACAACACCTTTTTTATAATTTTCAAATCACTACCCTTTATTCACAATTTAGACAAAACTTTACATTTTTTTAATAATTTTTCCAAGAATAAACGTCCATAAGGAAGATATATTTGTAAAAATAGAAATTAGAAATCAGTATAGTAGAAGATAATGCCCAAATTAGGAAGAAAATAACAATTAAAAATAAATATAAAGCAAAAATAAAAAAAGCAGCCGAAACTTTAAACCCAAAATAGAAAGAAATCAAAAACATAAAAAAAAGGCCAAGTTGGGAAGAAATTAACAATAAAAATAAAGCCAAAATGAAATGAATAAAAATACAGCCACATCTTAAAGCCCCAAATAAAAATAAATTTAAAAATTAAAACTAAAGCCCAAATTAGAGAGAAATTAACAATATAAATATAAAATCCAAAATAAAATTCACTAAATTCACAAAAGAAAATAGCATGATGCCTTTACCCATCTTATTGCCAAACAAATCACACACCAATATTTTCAAGGGGTTTGAAAATTAGAAGAAGAAAACAAAATCCAATGAATCCATTTTTTATCTTTGAGATATATCCTTTCTGTTCATACCTGTTTTGTTTTTCTGAAAAAAATGTCATTACACAAATTTCCGTAACCTTGTTTGTGTTTTTTCTCAATTATTAATTAAAATGCTTTTTGGTGGCTTCTGCTAATAACATTGTTAATCCACAAAGCATTGATTTTGATAACCATAAAGAAAAATTGATATCTATAGAAAAAATGAAGGCCACCAAGTGGTTATAGAATTCAGTACCTCCATTCTGTAATAGTACATATAAATATGCTTGGACAAATAGAAGCGCAGGCAATGTAATAGGTTCCAAAACTCTTATTTCTTAACATTGGATTGTGAAGACTCTGGTTTCTCTTTTGCAACCACATATGATTCATGCTCAATATAATTTTCTCCATTTGAGTAAGAATATACCAATTATTAATTTTTTACCCTACAAAAGAACAATTACAATATATTGAAAGATGAAGGCAGCAGAGCAGTTATACATATAGCTTGATCTGGGTGTCAAAATGGATGGCCGGATTTTAATCCAAGGACAATAGCTAAAATGCAAAATAATTTGCAATCGTCGCAAGAAGAGTGCTCTAATTTGGGAGGCACTAACAAAGATGTAGGAAGTAAAACCGCAGATTCGGTAAGAGGGGAAAAACAGTTGCATGTGGTTTTTGATTTTCAAAACTGAGCAACTCATAAGATTTCATTGAAATAACAACAAAAGCTTAATAATATTCAATGAGAATCTCATTGTTTACACCATAAATTATGGACAATACACACAACATCCTCTACAGAGATGGATAACATATGATGGTGTGGTTCTCTTAAGCATTTGTCTTCCTTGCCATTAATTGTAAAAGGAATTGTCACTAATACCATATACTACTATATAAAATAAAAAATTTTACCCACCAATAAAATAGAAAAGGAGAAAAAGAACATTAAATGCAATTGAACAGAACCATCAATTTTATTGTAAAATAATAACAGAAATGCATAATTAGTTTTTTAACATTAAAATAGTGAAAAAAAAACTAAATATATCCATTAGAAATTGAAAGGGCTGCTATTGTTGGGATTTGATGAATTAGGCAAGACTTTCTGTTGATCATTTGATCTATCTGGGTAAACCATGATAACATGAAGCTCTTCCCTGCCCTGACAACAAATGGCATTAGAAAAAAAACTACATCAAACTCCAAATACAGATGCAATGAATCAGAAGGGATGTAAAACAATGTGGAGATTTAGATATCTACTTGGTCTTTTGGCTATATTTTTTAGCTATGTTTCCATGTTTAGTGCTAGGAAGGAACATATAGAATTCCAGGGCTATTAAAATTAAAATGGAGCTCAAAATAGCATGGAGCGAGGAGGAATAACATGCTCAAATTCCAAAATAAACAGTGGGATAAAATGAGCAAAGAAATTATAAAGATGATCAAGCAAAAACATAAAAAACAAAGTAAAAAAAAATCAACTCAAAGAAAGGGGTAAGGAGGAAAAAAGAAAGTTATTGTTGCTTTAATCATAAGTTCCATATCAGGTCCAACGATCCTATAGAAAAACAAACATGAAGCAAGTAAAAAAAATGAAAATATATAATTCCCATTGCCAAAAAATAACACAAGAGAAGAGGAGAAAAAAGGTTCTGCAACTTAAATCGGCTGGAAGGAAGAAATGATCCAGCTTTATTCAGCCGGAAACCATCTTCACTGAACTCGTACAAAAGATTATCTTGCAATCTACCAACTAATCTTTCACAACCCAACCGAAAACCTAACAACAGCCCATCATAAAGCAGGGGAAGAAAATAATATTACTACTTTTAATATCACCAAAATTGTACGTTTACCCTTGTTGCAAAAACAAAATGAATGAAACATTTTGTGGGGCAAAATGCATAGCTCAATTTGTTTAATGGGGAGATTTTAGTTCTATTTGCAACCCATAAAAAACTACTTATGAGAGCACGGTTTGTGGTTTTTTTTTTTTTTTTTTATGTAGAGTTTACAACATAGAGTTGATACTAAACCCATGGTAGAAACAAAACTGAATCCCAAAGGACACATAAACAATAAGACAAAAAGACAAGAAATAAAATGGACCTGGGAAATCTGAATGGTTTTCTGCTTCCCGGCTTGCCAACAATGATGGTGGTGGTGTTATTTTCTACCAGATAAGAATGGAAGTAAGGTATTTGAAGAGGAAGAGGCTTTGCCTCTGCTTGCCACGGCACTAAAACCCTAGTCTGAGTGAAAATAGTAACAATCAGAAAGAAACCCACGAATGATGGAAACCCATAATCAAAGAGGATTTAATGGGATTATTATGGAAACGTTACCACTTAATTGGTTGTGTGTTATTGGAAACGTTAGCTGTTAATTGATCTTTAGCTGTTATTGGAAACGTTACCACTTAATTGGTTGTGTGTTATTGGAAACGTTACCACTTAATTAGTTGATGTTAATTGCGATTTAGGCGAGAATGAGATGTGTTGGCCAAGACGCCCCTAATTGAGCGTTAATTGTGATTTAAAAAAAAACGTCAAATTAAAGCCATTTCACGCCCCTCCTTTGCATGTGATGACAGCCACATGTTGACTTTTTGGCAGATTTTGTCTTATTTATTGATGTGGCTGTCATCACTTACAAAGGAAGGGTGTGAAATGGCTTTCTGCGAAGGTGCCCCCCCCCCTAAACGTAGTTAATGGAACTTTCTAGTTAGATGGGAACCTCTTTGGTACTAGGGCCATATTTGGAAACTGGCCATGAATTTGTTTTCATGAAAAATTTAGTTTCACTGGCAGAGAGATTTAAGAGGGCACAAAATCACATATGAGTAGAGGGTGAGAAAGCCTGAAGAAAAAAAAAAGGAATAAAAACACTCCACTCAAAATATGATTGATTATTTATTATTTTATTTTTTTAGAAACTTTTCACCCTCTACTCATTGGTGCCCTCTCAAATCTCTCCTTCTCCCAACTACCCTACCCCTAGCTCATCGGGTTCGGGCTGAGCCCAGCCCAAGTTGCACCCCTAATTTTTCCCAAAAGAGCATTTTCCCTTTTTGAATAATGCCAAGTGAACGTATTTATACAAAAGAGTATTTAACACTTAAAACACCATTCAAATGAAACTTATGTGAATCTTTTTCTTAAAACTTAAGATTGAATCTATGTCACACCCTGACCCTACTGTATAAATTTTGTTAGGTTCTAGGTCTTCCCACCCTCCCCGATTTTGTTTTCCAGCATCACTAATTGTGCCTGACCCACTTCGAAGGCCCGTCCCTTAGAGATTCTGAAAATGTGTCTACACAGGGAGAGGGGGAATCCACATATATAGCCCAACAACCTTTCCTCCCTTTCCGATGTGGGATCTCACAATCTAATAAAACATGTGAGATTATAAATCCTTAAAACTCATTATTCTAATCATTTGTGAAATAATTTTACTACTTGGGCACTGCTCATTTAAGATTATGTCAAACGATTGTGAGTGCCAACCCCGTTTATGGGGCCCACAATTACGCTTAAATTTGAGTCCAATAATCAGTTGTCATAATCTTAAACAAACAGGCCCTTGTACATTAACCCTTCCTCCCAAACCTACTATGATTCTACTCTTTCCATACACATATTGTTCACTTATAATGAGTTATTATATACATCATCTTAATTTTATGATGCTTCCCACACGCTTCATATATACTTTTTAAAGCCTTTTGCTTCCCAATTTTCTCTCTTTTAAACCCATTGATTACCGCTTCTGCTTCAGCTTCCCGCGTCACTTCTCGCACTCACTTCCCATTTGGCAACTATACTATGTATCCACTACTATAGTAGGTAGGACACAGTGGTGCATCCAAACTGACCCAAAAGGTTTTTAACAGGTCCATGAGCTTGTGGAATGTAGAAGCAGTTTCCGTAACTCAGGCTCACCAAAGTGGCTTGAGCTAATACTGTTAAAAAATAACCCCAAAAAAAATAAAAATCTCTTGATCGCATCCAATCACATCATTTTAGAGTTTGGTTCCATTCAGTTAATAGAATCTACCCTATTTGGGAAAAAATCATATATAAATCATTCCCATTTTTCGATTACGTTTGTTACAAGCCTTAATATATAGTCTCTATCTCTTAAACTACTAAACCTTACATTAGGACAAGGCCCCTAATGTAAGGTTCACAACCTTAAAGCAAGCTGGGAAACAGATGACCATCTAACGAAAGCTAAAAACAACATCAAGAAGCATGGGAAGTGTACATACCAAACGCTGGATTGACAATAGTGTAACCTCCATCAACTACAAGGTTGTGCCCACTTACATACCTCGATTCATCACTCCCTAAATAAAGAGCAGCTTCAGCAATATCTCTTGGCTTCAACACTTCCCCTTTCAGGTTAGAATAAACATTCTTATAAGTCTCACCATCTTCATCAATCTCTAACTTGAAGGGATCCTTAGTCAAAGGAGTTGCTATTACATATGGGGATATGCAATTCACTCGAATGCCGAACTGCCCAAGCTCAACAGCGGCATTCTTCGTGAGACCCACCACTGCGTGCTTCGAGCATGTGTAGGCATGAGAGGCTGCCCCACCAGAGATAGAGCAAATGCTAGCTGTGCTAATTATACTTCCACGGCGAGCTGGGACCATGACACGGGCCGCATTCTTGATGCCCAAGAAGACGCCAGTTATGTTGACGCTAAGGACCCTCTCAAAGTTGTACTTTTCATTGTCAAGGATGTTTGTCTTGAGTTCGTCAACAATGCCTGCATTGTTGAACATGATGTCGAGCTTCCCGTACTTTGTAATGGCACTTTTGATGGCATTTTGGATGGCATCTTCATCTCTGACATCGCAATGGATGAAGGAGGAGTCTTTAGGGCCGAGTTCTTGGCAAACTGAGTGGCCTAGATCGTCTTGAATGTCAGCAATGATGATTTTGGCACCATGGTGATGAAATAGTTTAGCAGTGCTCTCGCCGATGCCGCTTGCGCCTCCAGTAATCAGTGCTACCTTACCTTCCAATCTAAGAGAAGTGTGACGAATCATCAAATTCTGGAGATGCATATGATCGGAGTAGAATATGCAAGGAGAAAAATAAAATAAAGTATAGAAATAGGAATTAATTAGGCAAGTCAAGCCAGTTAAGGTTGTCTTACAGACTTTATTTTCCGATTTATGCAGGTGGCTGCAAGGAAATAAAGTCTCGAAGATACATGCTAAAGTGTGATCGAGGGTATATATATGCCTTTGCAAGGACAATGACCCTGGACAAGATCCTCATAGTGGACTACCTGCGCAATCGACATGTATGGATCATATGTTATTGTGCGCTATGTGTAGAGGCAGGGGGACAATTGACCATATGTTCCTGGATTGGAAAACAACTAGGTATGTGGAACAAAATTTTATGTTGATTCAACATATCATGGGTATTTCCAGCTAAGATATAAGAGCTCTTGGAAAGTTGGTCCTTGGTTCCATGGCATAGAAAAGGCAAAATCATATGGGATGTGATACTATTAGCGGTCATTTGGGTGTTATGGAGAGAGAGAAATGCCAGGGTGTTTAGAGGCTTTGTGAAAATTCCTACTTCATGTACATCAAGATAATTGCACTAATCATTGCTTCGGTTAGATCTTTGATTAGTAAGAGGTGTACAATAGTAGGGAGGTAAGGCCGGTCATCTCACAGGTTTGGGAGCTTGCAGCAGTTTCTTCAAATTGAACTTTGATAGTTCAAGTTTGGATAATCCTGGGCTGACAAGAGTAGGTGGGTTGTTAAGTGATGGAAGTGGAGTTACATATGGGCTTTCATAGAAATAAGAATGCCCAAAGTGGAGTCACATAGGAATCGCCGATGTCAATGAGGCTAGGATCAAAGCGCGGTACACGAAGGAATAAGAATGATACACCAGGACATTCTAGATGAGGTGTCGCTGAATGTGATAAAATGGTTGAAGGGTAACCCATCCCATCCTTGGTGGTTTGGAAGATCGATTTATGAGTGAGTGGATAGAGTGGAGAGAGCTGCAATCTAATTTCATCATGTTAGAAGATCAGATTAATAGTGAGGCCGATAGGCTAGCTAGGGAGGGTGCCTCTAGAGAAGAGTTGGTAGTCTTCGACTTTCTCTCCCCGTGATGTATTGTTATTTTGTGGTGCTTTCTTTTCTCTTCTAGCTTGTATTTCTTGGATCATCTCGATTGCTGGGGTCTCCCGTGTAATTTTTTTTTCCCACTGTTCATGTTACTCTTTGCCATTTATAAAAATGCCTACAACTATCGATATAGGGCTGCACCCCAAGTTCAACACAAATCTAGAATCATCGGCTACTCTAAAGACTTTTGAATGAGACACTAAACATTCTTTTTATAGAAAATAAAAATTCATGAATACACCCTTTCACCTAAACATTTAAAATAACTATTTTTTGAATAATAAAAATAACCTTTGGGGGTATAAGAAGGGGAATCTTATTGTAAATTTTATAGCTCATATTATTTTTATGTTATATGGGATTTGCTAGCATCCATCGCAAAAGGCATTTCACGGATGGGCTGTTGCATGTGAGAAAAGCCACTCAGGTTCACTTTTCAGCAGATTTTGTCTTCATTCACGAGGTGGCTGCTCTCACATGCAACAGCCTACCAGCCTATTCGTGAAATGCCTTTTGCGATCGAAGCTAGCAAATCCCATGTTATATTGTAGGCATTTGCTAGCGTCCATCGCAGAAGGCTTTTCGCGGATGGTCTGTTGCATCTGACAGCAGCCACAGAGGCTCACTTTTCAGCAGATTTTGTCTTCATTCACTCGGTGGCTGTGTCAGATGCAACAAACCATCCGCGAAAAGCCTTCTGCGATGGACACTAGCAAATCCCTATATTGTATGTCCTATTTGTTAAATTGAATCACCACTTAGAGTTGCACTGCAATGGTACTATTTAATTAAAGATGACAGGACTCAGGAGGCTCTCCATATGCCAAAATGCAAGGACTTATATGATCTAAGATATGACTTGCAGAGAAGGTGATATTTGATCCAACAGCAGCTTCTTAAAAAGTGCACTGCTGTTGGATCAAATATCAAGGGTGTACCACTTTCATGGTACTTGACTGTCGGGCACCATATAAAACTGTGATTTGCAATAACAATTTGAGAAAATGTACCTTAGCCATCTTATAAACCACCCATTTTACCTACATGACCTCCTCTCAATGTAAATCAAGAGGATGAGAAGGCCCAATGCCAATCAAGAGAGTAATTGATAGGCCCCATAGAGATGATCTGCACTAGAGATAATGAGATGAACTGAAGACGTCCACATTGACTTAGGAAAAACAAAGACAGACCCGCACAAAACACACATCAGGATACACTAAGGTTGTGTTAGGACTACCAGAATCTGCATGCGTCTTATTTCGAGTATGCCTGATTCAGGCGTTTAATTGGTTCCAAAAAATGAAAGTAATACCGAGGCAGAATCAAAGGGAGAAAATGATGGAATCAGTTTCCCACCGTAAGAAGTGGGATTCTAATTCTACCCCAGTCAAAATGAGACTTTTATTGGAAATTTCTGAATATTATATATAGGGGGAAATGTTTTCTGCGCGATATCTCAGATAAGTTATCTGAGCAAGAGCTCAAAAAATCATGTGGGCCCACATTGTTTGGATGATCCAAAGCATTCATTTGATAGGCCCTTACATAGACGGGGTGTGCCCAAAAAATCAGCTCCATAGGATCATCCTAACCCTTCGATTTTTGGAGGTTAAAAATAGACAGATTTGTGGAGGTTTATACCCATCCACTTTAACCTCCACAAATCGAAGGGTTGGGATAATCCTCTGGAGCAGATTTTTTGTGCACACTCTATCTATCTTTGGACTATCCAAATAAATGCTTCGGATCATCCAAACAATGTGGGCCCATATGTTTTTTTGAGCTCTTGCCCAGATAACTTATATGAGGTATCGAGCAGAAAACGTTTCCCATATATAGGGTGTAGAAACAGGGTGGTCTCTCATTTTGAGCTCTTGCTTGCTGTTTATGCGTTCAAGAGTGCAGAAACAGGGTGGTCGCATATTTTGGGGGATCCAAAGCATTCATTTGATGAGCCCTATCATAGATAGGGTGTCCACAAAAAATCAGCTCCATTTGATCATCCTAACCCTTCATTTGTGGAGGGAACTGGGTAGATTTGTGGACAAACAGTATCCGCTCATTTTCCCTCCACAAATGGAAGGGAAGGGTTAAGATGATCCAATGGAGCAGATTTTTGGTACACACCATCGAATCTCCTCCATAAAGTGCAGTCAAACCCCGATGCTCATCAGCATAGCACAACTTATGCCCCAACCAATGGATCCTCTATCTCTTTCCATCGCGTATAAAGTTATTTAAATATATACTTATCTCTAGTATCGATCCAATGACAAAAATGGATTCTCAATTTTCTAAAATGGAAATCTTATGGGTTAAAAAAAAATAAAAATCCACAGAAGGTGTATCAACAAAGAACATATGTGCAAATTGTTGTAAAATAGGTTTAGGGGGGGAAATACCTCTTGGCAACCGTAGAGAGAAGGGATAGGCTTCCCATGAGCTGGTGCAAAATCTGGACACAAATAGGTTACAATGGAGAGATATTTATACTGATATCATTTGGCATGTTTTTCTTGATTCCGGAGGGGCTGCTGTTATCATTTTGCGTGTTTTAGTAGAAAGGAAGATAATGGATTATGGCATCTATGGGTATGACGCAATTTTTGCGTGCGAGTTTAGTTCTTACGTTTCTGCTTTCACTATCTTGATGGCTTTGAAAGGCCCTTTTCATTTTAGATTGTATTTGTGACAACCTATTGTGGGCCCCAAACAGATTATTGGGGCCCAGAATCAATTTTCCCAATCTAAAACAAACAAAAGCCTAAGATGAACGATTCCTTTTGTCTGCCATTTCCAAGTCAAGTGGAAAACTTGTATTTTGTATAAGGTTTAATCTAATGCATTGCTAGCATAATGAGAAATGAGAGAATATGAGTTGTATCACTAGGTGTTCAATATTTTTAAACCATTACGAGTGCTCTTTTGGTCACATGGTGGCTTTTGAGTGTGTAATTGTGCTTACTCGACTACTTCCTAAAGTTTCATCCTAAATTTCGATATAATTTGCATGTATTACAGGCGTTAATTCATTTTTTAAAACTAATTAAATACCGAAATTGAGCAAAATTGGAATACGATGCCGATTCTAGTGCCTGATTTCATCAATCCAAACACACCCTAAGGTGGTTTTTTGGGGCAATCCTAAAACAAGCATGTCCGTTAATGGATGTGATCGAGTCCGTTAATAGGCACCTTACACCTTCGTTTAATTTTTTATAATGGTTTACCAGATAGGCTCCCGATTAAACACATATGACACCATGTGTGACCCAACATTTATGTTTAGGATTGACCATAAACCTGATCATCTATGTAAGTAGAGTCTTTTCAATGAGAATTTATATGATGGGCGGCCGTGAAAACATGTGAAGTCTAAAAAAGTATGTACGGCCCACGTTTTCTTTTCAATAATGCTGCTTGGATAATGATCCCCATCGCTATTCTTTTTTCTTTTGCACTTTCCCAGTTTTGTTTTGTATGGGGAGGGTTGCATTGACTATATCGATAGCGTTCCTTTGTCATGTTCCAAGTCATTTTCTCTATCTGATGGCATCTTGACGGTACTAATGACAGCCACATGTTAACTTTTTGGTACATTTTGTCTTATTCATTGATGTGGCTGTCATCACTTACAAAGGAAGGGTGTCAGATGGCTTTCTGCGAAAGTGCCGCCCTAAACGTAGTTAATGGAAAGCTTTCTAGTTAGATGGGAACCTCTTTGGTACTAGGGCCATGTTTGGCACCTATCCATGAATTTTTTTTTCATGAAAAATTTAGTTTCACTGGCAGAGAGATTTGAGAGGGCAGAAATCAGTAGAGGGTGAGACAGCCTGAAAAAAAGAAAAAGGAATAAATAAACTCCATATGATTGATTATTTATTTATTTTTTAGAAACTTTTCACCCTCTACTCATTGGTATCTTCTCAAATCTCTGCTTCTCCCAACTACCCTACCCTATATCTAGATCTGGCAAACGCGACCCGTGCCCGGGGTCGACCCGACCCACCCGCAAATTTGCGTGCACGGGTCTGAGTTTTAGTGATAAATAAAACATAACATACAAACCAATCAGAAAGATATAAGATAGAGTTTTTATGAGCCAATTAAAATAAATCCAAATAAGTTATCCTTTGAAATTTTAATGAAGTTAGGTGGTCCCCAGCAGAGTCGCCAGTTTGTGGGACCCAATCCTGTAAGAGGAGCGCTGCCCGCCTCCCTCTCTTGGTCTCTCGTACCCACGCGAATGGCGTGTGCTTTTTATTATTGATTTAATTCATCTTTTTCGTGAACTTGGGATCACTAAAGCAATCCGAATTTCACGCAAAAGAGAATGACAGAGTCGCCGCCTAGATGAGAGATCTAGGACCTATAAGTGACCATCAATCAATATTCGTTACCTGATTATGAGAATGGAAGGTATGGGGAATTACCACCGCATGCACCATTTTTGTCTGATAATCCGGTCTTCAATTTCAAAAGTTAACTCTCTTGAATTTCTTTTAAATGACTTATTTAACTCTATATTAATGTGTGAACTATGTGACAAGCATCCTAAAATCTAATTTCAATGTAATCCCTAATGTATATCTTGATTTTCTTAATTTGTTTGAATCTACCAGCTTACACCATATAATTTTGAGTCCAATAATCAAATTTGGACTTCGAAACTGCTTTGATCATCCTAATTTTGAGTCTTAAAACTGATTGGTGGACTCAATTTTACTTTTAATTTTGAGTCCAATAATCAGTTAATTTTGAGTCCAACAATCAGGTTTAAGACTTTTGGTATCTATGAAAACAGGCTATGATAGATTAAGATGCCACTAAGTAATAGGCACCTTACACCTTCGTTTAATTTTTTATTCTTTTTGGCTTTAGCAATTTGATTTAGATTAGTTTGAGGGATAGTGCCTCTCTAAAAGCTTTTTTAATGGAAAATGCTAGAACCACAATCACCTATGGGAAAGAGCAGAGGATCACTTTATGGGCCCATGTGTGCCAAGTGGATGTGATCGAGTCCGTTAATCTGATCGCCCAATGAAAAGGCGAACCAATGCCTCTGGCCCCACCTTAAGCGAATTATCCTAGGTTGTTAATCTATTAGGCCTTTTTTAGGGTTTCACCAAGAGAGCATAAAACATTGATCTTTGTAGGCCATAATCATAAGAATGTGATGTCTGTTTGATCTGTGACCAAGACCATTTGTGTTATCTTATAATGGTTTACCAGATAGGCTCCCGATTAAACACATATGACACCATGTGTGACCCAACATTTATGTTTAGGAATGACCATAAACCTGATCATCTATGTAAGTAGAGTCTTTTCAAGGAGAATTTATATGATGGGCGGCCGTGAAAACACGTGAAGTCTAAAAAAAAGTATGTACGGCCCACGTTTTCTTTTCAATAATGCTGCTTGGATAATGATCCCCATCGCTATTCTTTTTTCTTTTGCACTTTCCCAGTTTTGTTTTGTATGGGGAGGGTTGCATTGACTATATCGATAGCGTTCCTTTGTCATGTTCCAAGTCATTTTCTCTATCTGATGGCATCTTGACGGTACTAATGACAGCCACATGTTAACTTTTTGGTATATTTTGTCTTATTCATTGGTGTGGCTGTCATCACTTACAAAGGAAGGGTGTCAAATGGCTTACTGCGAAGGTGCCCCTCCCTAAACGTAGTTAATGGAAAGCTTTCTAGTTAGATGAGAACCTCTTTGGTACTAGGGCCATGTTTGGCAACTGTCCATGAATTTTTTTTTCATGAAAAATTTAGTTTCACTGGCAGAGAGATTTGAGAGGGCACAAATCAGTAGAGGGTGAGACAGCCTGAAAAAAAAAAAGAAAGGAGAAAAAGGAATAAATAAACTCCATATGATTGATTATTTATTTATTTTTTAGAAACTTTTCACCCTCTACTCATGTCCTCTCAAATCTCTCCTTCTCCCAACTACCCTACCCTATATCTAGATCTGGCAAACGCGACCTGAGCCCGGGGGTCGACCCGACCCACCCGCAAATTTGCAGGCACGGGTCTGAGTTTTAGTGACCCGCCATAACTAACCCGCGGGTGACCCAACCCGCAAAAACACGGGTCGGGTCGGCTCAACCCACGGGCACCCGCACCGAACGAACGGTCTAGATCATAGTAATCTAACTCATCGCTCTTCTTTTTCTTGTCCGAGAGTGCTTATCTGGTTTTCTGCCACATTTAGTTTGTCACGACTGTTCAAACTTCAACCCGAGATTATCAACCCTAACCCAACCCAAACTGAGCCTCGGATTGAGGATGGTCAACCGTAACCCAACCTGCCTCCAAATCGGGTTGGTTTGGGTTTGGGTTGGGTTCGGGTTGAGTCAAGTTCATCTCGGGTCAAATAGAAAAATACAAGGGAAAACAACATAATCCTAGAAAAACATGAGAAAACTAGAGGACAGAGGTCAGCTTCAGGTCGGTTCGAGTCGCCAAGGCCTCAACCCCAACCTAACCCGAAATTAAATCGGGTTGGCTTTTCCCTACCCTAACTCAACCCAACCCAACCCGAGAAAATGCCAACCCAACCCGATCCAAAATCTGGTTGAACCCATCGGGTTCGGTTGAGCCCGACCCAAGTTGCACCCCCAAGTGAGTGGGCCTAATTTGATTACAATGAGGCCACCCATACCAACGAGTAAGGGGGTCAATGAACGGTCCGATGTACTATCCAAATCAAAACTTAAATTGGCTGCGGATTATCCATTGTGTATTGGTACAGGTGTTCAGGGAACATATTTTCCAAAGTAGGAAAATCGAGCATTTTCGTCCCCTGAAGATTGGGACGATTAAGAAGAAGGGAATGGTATTTCTTCGTTAGGATCTTCCAACTCTTTAGATACACTATTAAAATGGGCTTAACGGTAACATGAAAAACAAAAGTAATGAACAATACCTTTAAGAAAATCTCACCTTAGAAGATGATTCCTTTCAAACGAAACTGATTACAAAAACTCGGGTGTTGCCGAAGAACGATTACAAATCCCGGTACTGCTGGAATTTGGATCTACGAACTATCATGCAACAAACTAAGACAAAACAATCAGATAAAGATAAATTAAGACAGTTGTTGTTTGATGTGAGTGATGCAGCCTCCTTCTTATAGCAACTCGTTGTGGCGGTTATTCCCTACAATAACTTCCTTTTTTGAAATTTGAATGGCACTTGCACCGGTGCTTGTAACTTACAAAAGCCACAACCACCGCTTTTATTTTTCACACCACTTGTAACTTCATGTATGAAAATAATTGCCGCCAAATATCTGATGGAGAATTTCAAAATGGGTGTAAACAGACAAGATCTAGACACATTACCAGGATCCATGGACACATTTCAGATCCTTTTCATAGGATCCAAAATTATATTGATTGGAACCGGACAAACAACAATAGCCCGTAGGATAGTCCTAAATCCGATTTGTTTTACTATTTTTCAAAAATACCCTTCAATTTTTTAAAACTTTGATCAAGGGTTATTTTAATAAAAATAAACTATATGCACTTTTTTTCCAAACGATTCCCCCATTTTCACTATTTTGTCATTCATCTTTCTCAAGTCTCAAGTCTCAAGTCTCAAGTCTCAAGTCACCGGCCCCTTCTTTTCCTTTCTTAACCATTGACATGAGAATTTTAACTGTGTATACTATACGCAGGGACAGAGGCAGCCCCACTCCCCCCTGAAAATTTTGGGATCGATTTTACCGTATATTTGAATTTCACATTTGTCCTTTGCCCACTTAAATTTCTCGTTTTTTCGTGAAGAGAGGCAATGCCCTTTTGGAACTTTCTATGATATTTTCGCAAATGACCGACCCTACTTCCACGGGCAAGAAACACGATCTTCCACTATGAGAAAACAATATACGAGGATTACAATGGATTAAAACCCAAACCCGCAACCCTTTCCTTGTTTCTCTCAACCCAAGACCGTACTAGAGAATAGGGAAGAAAACCCAAAGAGAACAACCTTCTCTCTCTCTCTCTCTCTCTCTCTCTCTCTCTCTCTCTCTCTCTCTTCACAAGGTAGACAACAAACCTCACGCCTCTCACACACCCTTGGTCGTATGAGAGATGACTTATATCAAGGTATTGCCCAAACCCTATTAAGAGGACACTTTCTGTTTTGGTTTCCAATCACGAAAGCAAACATACTCTATAGGAAACAAGGCAACTTTCATTCTTGCCTTCCCCTTCCCACCGAGTGTTGGGAAATAGGGCAACTTTCCCAACAAAAGACATACATACATATTCGACTACAAGATTATACCCACTCACACACCTCGAATCATGACTCCCCAAATAAATGTTGGAAATTTAATCGTGACCACTTGATCTTGATCATCTATCCACTTGACTTTCTTGGCTTGGAAGACAAGACTTGACCACATTGGAAATCTCCTTTGTGGCATTTAATGGCCTAGGAACTATGTTTTGTGTTTTGGAATTGTGCTAGTCATTTACTTTTCATGTAATAGTGTGTTAGTGGTGCTTAGGAAAGCTAATAGTAATTAAGAAAAGTTAATTTCGGATTTGTAATGAGGGTTAAGATTTAGACCTTGTATTTTCTTTATTTGTAAGTTCTTTTAGTGAAATTTGAAGGGTTTTGAGTAATACATCAACTTGGGTTACTTTCTTTGTGTGTTTGACATCAAGAGAACAATCTTCTTCTCTTGAAACTCATATTCTCCATCCAACCTCGTTGGTTTCATTCCAACAAAGTGGTCTCAGAGCGTAGGTTGAAAGTTGATCATGGCTTCCAATATGTTGCAACCTCAACTTCTTCGATTCAATGGCAAGAACTACAACCAATGGAGCATTCAAATGAAGGTGTTGTATGGATCTCAAGATCTATGGGATATTGTTGAGACTGGCGTTGAAGAACCGGAGGATCAAGCGGCTCTCACTCCGCAACAACTCAATGAGTTGAAAGACAATCGGAAGAAAGACAATAAGGCTTTGTTCTTTATCTATCAAGCGGTGGATGAAGTCATCTTTGAACGAATTTCATCGGTGACTGCGGCAAAAGAAGCGTGGGATACACTCTATACATCATACAAAGGAGAAGACAAAGTAAAGTTGGTAAAATTACAAACCCTTAGATGTGACTTTGATGCATTAAGGATGAAAGATTTCGAATCGGTTGAAGATTTTTACAATCATGTTATTTCTCTTGTGAATCAATTGAGAATAAATGGTGAAGATATTCAAGATCGAAGGATTGTGGAGAAAATACTTAGAAGTTTGACTCGAAAATTTGAGTATATTGTTGTTGTGATTGAAGAATCAAAGGATTTAGCTACTTTATCCTTAGAAAGTTTATTGGGATCGCTCCAATCCCATGAACTACGAATGAAGCAATTTGATTCTTCTCCTCTAGAACAAGCTTTTCAAACTCAAGTCTCTTTTAGGGGTGATTCTAGAGGAAGAGGAAGATGAAGAAATTCTTTTCGTGGAAGAGGGAGAAATGGTGGAGAAAGAAATCAAGAATATGAAAAAGATGAGAGTGGTTCTTCTACAAGAGAAAGAGGGAGAGGAAGACCTCTATCCCAAATTCAATGCTATCATTGTCAAAAGTTTGGTCATACCATGAAGTATTGTAGGAAGAAGATTACGGAAGAAAGCAAGAAAGACTCCACCTTCATGCATGAGAAAGAAGAAAGTAAAGATGAAGACACACTTTTTCTTGCTTGTAATGTGCAAGAAGTGGCTCTTGAAGAGACGTGGTATCTTGATAGTGGTTGTAGTAACCACATGACGGGCAACAAAGGCGTATTTGCAAAGTTGGATGAATCTCTCCAAAGTGAAGTTCTAACGGGTGATGACAAGAGGCTTTCCATAAGGGGAAGTGGTGATATTCTTGTTCAAACAAAGAAAGGCGTCAAGCGCATCTCCAATGTTTTCTATGTTCCCGGTCTAAAGCACAATCTCTTGAGTGTTGGGCAACTTCTAATGAAAGGGCACGATGTTCATTTCAAGGAAGATGTATGTGAAATCAAAGACAAGAATCATGTTCTTATAGCCAAGGTGAGAATGACTCAAAACAAGATGTTTCCTCTAAAGTTTCAAAGTGAAGCTTTTCCTTGCTTCAACACTATTGTCAAAGATATGTCATGGCTATGGCATCTTCGCTATGGTCACTTGAGCTTTAGCACTTTATCTCTTATGAACAAGAAGCATATGGTGAGAGGCATGCCGAACATCGACCACCAAGATCAAGTGTGTGAAGGATGTGCACTTGGAAAGCATCAAATAGACTCTTTTCCCATTGGAAAGGCATGAAGGGCATCAAATCCTCTTGAGCTAGTGCATTCGGATTTATGCGGGCCTATGCAAACAAAATCAATTGGAGGTAATTGATATTTTCTCACCTTCATTGATGATTATAGTAGAAAGACATGGGTTTATTTTTTTAAAGAAAAATCGAAAAATCTTTGGATGCTTTAAAATTTTCAAGAGCTTGGTTGAAAAGCAAAGTGGTTTCATGTTGAAAACTCTGCGTTCCGATAGAGGTGATGAATATGTTTCTCATAAGTTTGAGAATTTCTTGAAAGAGAATGGGATTCGGCATCAACTTACCACTCAGTACACACCTCAACAAAACGGAGTTGCCGAAAGGAAGAATCGGACAATTATGGAATTGGCTAGAAGTATGTTGAAAGCTAAAGGGATGCCTAATATGTTTTGGGCGGAAGCCGTTGCATGTGCCATTTATCTCTTGAATCGGGCATCATCAAAAAGTGTTCCAGGTACGTATGACTCCTCAAGAAGCTTGTAGTGGTCATAAGCCTTGTGTTTCTCACTTGAGAATTTTTGGTAGTATTGCCTACTCTCATTTGCCAGATGAAACAAGAAGAAAGTTGGATGATAAATCTGAAATATGTATCCTTGTTGGATATAGTTAAAGTTCAAAAGCGTACAAGTTGTTCAATCCCATGGCTAAGAAAATTATCATAAGTAGGGATGTGAAGTTCAATGAAGAAGAATGTTGAAATTGGAATCAAAGTGAGAAGAAGAAAGAAGTTTTGGTAGATATGGATGAAAGCAAAGATACTCATGATGGTGGAATTGAAGAAAATGAAGAGGATATGGCTCCTCCTATCACTTCATATTCTTCTCCGTCTTTTTCGGCTCCATCATCTTCATCGTCTTCAACAAGCCCTGACTCTCCTCCAAGGCAGACGAAATGCATAAGAGAAATTTATGAAAAGTCTAGAAGAATTACCGATGAAGAGTTAGCAAATTTTGCTTTGTTTGCCGATGCCGATACGATTAGTTTTGAGGAGGCATGTCAAGAAAAAAAGTGGAAGCAAGCAATGAATCAAGAAATGTGTTCAATCCAAAGGAACAATACTTGGAAGCTAACAGAGCTTCCAAATGGGCAAAAGACTATCGGTGTGAAGTGGGTTTACAAGACAAAGTTGAATGCAAGTGGTGAAGTTGAAAAGTATAAAGCTCGCTTAGTAGTAAAAGGCTACAAGCAAAGGTATGTCACTGATTATAAAGAAGTGTTTGCTCTCGTTGCTCGTCTTGAGATAATTCGTATGGTTCTAGCTTTGGCGGCACAAAATAGTTGGAAGGTTTATCAAATGGATGTCAAATCGGCATTCTTAAATGGGTTTCTTGAAGAGGAGGTGTATGTTGATCAACCTTCCGGTTATGTGAAGAAAGGTGAAGAAAGCAAAGCGTGCCGATTGAAGAAGGCTTTATATGGCTTGAAACAAGCACCAAGGGCATGGTATAGTCACATTGACGGATATTTCATGAAGAATTATTTTAAAATGTGTCCTTATTAACACACCCTCTACATCAAAGAGAACGCTAAAGGTGAGCTTTTGATTGTTTGCTTATATGTTGATGATTTAATTTTTACCGGCAATAGTTCAAGTATGTGTGAAGAATTCAAAAGAAATATGATGCAAGAATTTGAGATGACCGACATGGGTCTTCTCCATTTCTTTGTTGGTATTGAGGTCAACCAAAGAGAGGATGGAATTTTTATTTCTCAAAAGAAGTATGCAAAGGATTTGCTAAAGAGGTTTAGAATGGAAGGTGCTACACATATTAGCACACCTATGGAAGTTGGTTTGAAACTATGCAAGAATGAGGATGAGAAAGGAGTTGATGCAACTCTTTATAGAAGTCTTGTCGGTAGTCTCATATACTTGACGGCTACAATACCGGATCTTATGTTTACGGTGAGTATGATTAGTAGATTTATGGAATCACAAAAAAGAAGTCATTGGGAAGCCGGTAAAAGAATCCTAAGGTATGTAAGTGGAACGGTTGATCATGGGATACGTTATGGAAGAGTTAAAGATTCAAGTTTGATTGGTTATTGTGATGGTGATTAGGGCGGAAGTGTTGATAATAGCAAGAGTACTTCTGGCTGTGTTTTTAACATTGGTTCGGGTGCAATTTCATGGGCATCAAAGAAGCAATCGATTGTTTGTCTTTCTACGGCGGAAGCGGAGTACATTTCATTATCTTCGGCGGGTTATCAAGCTCTTTGGCTACGATGGATATTAGAAGAACTCAAACATCCGTAACAAAGTGGTACGGGTTTATTTTGTGATAATAGTTCAGCGATTTCACTCACAAAGAATCCAGTTTTTCATGGCAAAAGCAAGCACATAAGGATCAAGTATCATTTCATTCGAGACTTGGTAAATGATAGAGTTGTCAAGGTTCGTTTTTGCAAGACTCAAGGTCAAGTTGCGGATATTTTTACAAAGGCTTTGAAGACCGATACATTCATCAAGATGAAGGCAAAACTCGGTATTGTAGTGGTCTAGCTTAAGGGGGGCTGTTGGAAATTTAATCTTGACCACTTGATCTTGATCATCTATCCACTTGACTTTCTTGGCTTGGAAGACAAGACTTGACCACATTGGAAATCTCCTTTGTGGCATTTAATGGCCTAGGGACTATGTTTTGTGTTTTGGAATTGTGCTAATCATTTACTTTTCATATAATAGTGTGTTAGTGGTGCTTAGGAAAGCTAATAGTAATTAAGAAAAGTTAATTTCAGATTTGTAATGAGGGCTAAGATTTAGATATTGTATCTTCTTCATTTGTAAGTTCTTTTAGTGAAATTTGAAGGGTTTTGAGTAGTACAACAACTTGGGTTACTTTCTTTGTGTGTTTGACATCAAGAGAACAATCTTCTTCTCTTGAAACTCATCTTCTCCCTCCAACCTCGTTGTTTTCATTCCAACAATAAAGGCAACATCCTCTACTTTCAAAAAAAAAAAAAAAACCTTAAGGTTTGCAGAATCATTTGCAACCTTCTCAAACTCTTCAACCACTCCCTTAACAAAGACCATAGCCAAAGGTGTTGCAACGGAGAAAGGAGACATGCTATTTACTCGAATTCCAAGCTGCCCGGGTTCGGCGGCCATGTTCTTCGTGAGCCCGCCACCGCGTGCTTTGTGCAGGTCTAAGCATGGGAGCCAGCTCTGGCTATCACCGAGCTCCCCTGCATGTCGGTATCATTACGCGGGCTGGGTGTTTTGTGCCCAGAAATACACCCCGTTACATTGGTAATTCGTGTTGGGTATAAAATATGAGAGAACATTTCCTACACACTTGTGTAGGTAAATTACCTACACACTACCTTAAAATACAGTAGGGGCCCACATTGTTTGGATGATCCGAACAATTCATTTGAATGGTCCTCACATAGATAGGGTGTCCACAAAAAATCAGATCCATAGGATCATCCCAACCCTACGATTTGTGGAGGTAAAATGGACGTGTATAAACCTTCACAAATTAGTCCATTTTTTTGCCTCCATAGTTTGAATGGTTAGGATGATCCTATGGATCTGATTTTTTGTGGACACCCTATCTATGTGAGGACCATTCAAATGAATGGTTTGGATCACCCAAACAATGTGGGCCCACTGTATTTTAAGGTAGTGTGTAGGTAACTTACCTACACAAGTGTGTAGGTAACTTACCTACACAAGTGTGTAGGAAATGTTCTCTCATATAATATAACCCATGTATGTTCTAATAGAAGCCCAATAAGATAATGGACCGATGTAGTGGGTCCATTTGGGCTAGAGCCCACTAACCTATTAAAACCCTAGTGTATCTAATATATATAGGGGCTGGAGGAAACAAACTTGGTATTCTAAATTAGATACCTTGGGTGTAATGCTTCAAGCAACCTCTTGCTTGACCTAATTACTCTAACAATCTTGAAGCATTAAGCTTAAATTTTCTCCCTGGGATCATCTTCTCCTCTCGAAATATTTATCGTTGGAATCAAGACAAAGAAAGAACCGATTTGGGCGTGGGTTTTTTTTGTTTTCTCCCTCAAAATTTGTTTGGGCCGTGGATTTCTTCTCCCACAGAAATTCTCACAATGTTCGTTTTTTTGTGCGTGGGATTTTAATCCCTCGGAAAAAGACTCCATCGTTTTGTTGGGTAACCTGCTATTATACACTAAGCAGCCCACTCACTTTGTGTTGGGGTTGCTCCCTCTCTCTCTTTTGTTCAACAAATCAAATTTGGATCCACCGATTACAAGAAGTTGCAAGCGCAACTCTCTTTTCTTGAGGTTGGATCAACCGGTTAGAAGAAGTTGCAGGCCTCCCTCTTCATATTGATTTAAAAAAAAGGGGGGCAAGCTCTCTCTCTCTCTCTCTCTCTCTCTCTCTCTCTCATACCCAACAACAATATTTGATTGGAGTTTTGTGATCGTTTTGTCCACCTTCTCCACATACAAGATCGAAGCTGATGTTACGATTATGGGGGTTTAAAACCTTGTTGGCCGAACCCTCTTTGAGATCAACTTGTTGGGATAAAGCAGTGAAAAAGGGGCGTTTTTAAGCGAAAAAAGAAGAAGAAAGGAAACGTTCAACTCTGTGGAAAAATCTCGCCTCAGCCTTCTCTATGAAACCGATCATGTTGGGGTTTCACACGACAATGGATTGAAACTGGAAATCGGTTTGGGTTTCTCCTCTCACAATTTGCCTTGTTGAATCCAAGCTACTGTTGATACACTCTTTTGGAGGTTGTGTTGTTGGTGGGATCCTTGTGTCATAGTCCCTGTGGCCACAACTGTCGCTTTGCCGAACCTTGGAGTCTAAATACCATTGCCGAACCCTTGGTGGACGAAAATCCTTTTTGTTTGGCCGCATCCCATGGGGCTGAATATTCAACGGAATAATTTGGTGGAGGAATCGTTGGTCCCGAATTTCTCTTGGATTTGCGGGCGGTTCACACGGCTCGGTTCTTGGATTCAACTTGGATTGGGTTCTCCCGATTCGCCAATCAGGTGTACTCTTTCCAATTTTTATTTCCTTTTAAATATACAATGGAAAAGAACACTGTGCCGTTTGAGATGGTCAAACTTCAATCCTTTGGTGGATCTGAGTTTAATTCCTGGAAGCGAAAGACCCAATTCGGTCTGACATACGTGAATTATTTTTATACCGTTTTGAGTACCTTTGATGAGACGGATGAAGAAGTTGATGGATCTCAATGGCTTAAAGATGAGGATTTCTGCAAAGACTACTTGTTGAATTGTCTTTCAGACCGTCTTGCAGAAACCTCTAGTAAATATAACACTGCTAAAGACCTATGTGACAACTTAAATGCTCAATTCAAGAAGGAGGAGGAATTGTTCAAGACTCATCTTGTGGACAAATTCATGGATTTCTAGTTTCAAGAGGACACGAAAATCACTCCTCAAGTAACTGATCTAGAGAATTTGAGATCTAAGTTGCATAATGAAAAAATAGTAGTCTGTGACTCGTTTCTTGAAGGTGCAATTGGACACAGGCCATAGCCGAATTCAATTTTTCGTTTATTAGAGGGGACCAACGAATTAGATTCACGTTTTTGGGTTCAAGAAAGATAACCAAACGTTGGTTTTGCAACATGCTTTTCACCCAACAGAGAAGGCAAAAAGGTAATCGATTGTTTTGAATTGGGAAACCCTTGCTATTGTTCGGTGGTGGATCTCTGCAAAACCACCGTTGGAATTCTTGGTCTCTTTCAACACCAAAAGAGGACATATGTTGCACTATTTTTTTTTCCTCTTGAAGCCTGGTAGAACTTCAGCCATAGTTGGGCAGATCATGGTGGAAATAAAAACACCACAATTTCAAGGGTCTTTTGGGGGTCGATTTGAGCGTGGGTGTATTCTTCCACAGATCCAATTTAGCCATGGTTTTGCCTTCCTCAAAACTTGTTTGGGCGTGGGTTTCAATCCCACATAAATCAATTGGTTTTTCGGATTTTTGGCTGTGGGTTTCTTTTTTTTTCTTCACCTCAGAATAGAAACGAGGGTTTCTTTCATCTTGGAACAGACATCTTGAAAGAAATATGTTGGATCGTTGGGGGTTTCTCTCGGATTCTTAATCGGCGAGAGCTTCAGATTCCTTGGCCAGCTGCCGGCTCCAACTTATTTGCAACCCTAAACTCTTGTGGAGCGCAATTATCTCTCTTTCTGTACAAGAGATTGGTGTTTTGGCAAGCCGGTTCCATTGGTTGTGGAAACAAGGGCTGAGATTTGGGGGGTTTTTTGACTCATCATGGGCTCTATCTTGTTGCCCGTAACCTCTCTGCTCCAAAGGGCTGAACTTGTGGAAGTTCTTTGTGGTCGAAATTTTTTTTAGTGATGGACGGCGAAATTTCGGAATCCAATTGTTGGAGCCAAATCCCCTTGGTGGATTGATCTATTGGAGCTATTTGGTTCGAACCAGAGATATTTGTCACCTGTTTGGACAGAATACCTATGCGCTATATCAGCTGTGTGCGATATCACCTTTTGGGATATTTTGTGCCTAGGAGGATTTTATGCGATATTTGGCGCACAAGAGCGAGAAATCAATTTGTGTAATTGTTTTTGCAATTTGGAAACTGGTTTATGCGAGAAACCTGTAACCGTTGATTGATTCACTCAACTCGCAAGAGTAATTACAGCCAGTTCCAAGTGGTCTTGTAAGCTGGTTCTTGTGGATCTTCTCAGACATAATTGGTATGAGACAGTAGAACGAGAAATCTGTTTTTCAGAAATTGCTGTCAACTGATGCAAGCCGCCGGCTTCTAACTGGTTACCTTCGCGGCATTTGTGGCCGGTTTTTTTGAACTAGTTTTCTCAGACTTTACAACTGGTTCAGTTTGTGAAACTGGTTTTAGACCAGTTCTCTACAACCAGTTTTGTTGACAGTTTGGGTTCTTTTGAATCTGTTTGGTTTGCCACCAGTTCTTGCATGAGCCTAAATGCCTCGGGTTTGGCCTTGGCTGTTTCTTTATTCTCTGGTTCACCCCCTGTAAATCCCAATATTTGTCAGTTGGGTTTGGGTTATTACCTTGGTGGTTATCTGTTGCTGAAGGGTTTCACCTTGGCTGTTGGATTTGGTACGCGATTTGGTTCACCAATTTGGCTTCGGCTTTCGCAATACACAAATCAGGTGCACTCTTTCCATATTTACTTTTGTAGTTAGCCTAAAATGGAAAAGACTATTATTCCCTTTGAGATGGTCAAACTTCAATCCTTTGGTGGATCTGAGTTTAATTCATGGAAGTGAAAGACTCAATTCGGTCTAAAATATATGAATTGTTTTTACACCTTTTTGAGTACCTTTGCTGACACGAATGAAGAAGTTGATGAATCTCAATGGCATTCTTTTAAAAATGAAATGTATAGGAAAAAGGTGCAAATGGGACTGGATGATCTCAAACGATTCGTTCGAATCGAAAATGAGACTTGAGCCAGGAATAACTTGGAGATGGTTAGACAGCAACAGTCTGCTGCTAACGCGGTAACAAATCCCAAGAAATTTTCTTGAAAATCCAAGTCACCTAAAATTGACAATCCCAAGTTGGAGGCCAAAAAGCCTATCTTCCAGAAAAGAAGGGTAAGCGCCACAACTGTGGAAAATGTGATCACTTTGCGGCAGATTGTAGGCTACCAAACCAGTCTAAATCTGACACACCACAGAAGGAAGCTCATATGATGGTGGGTAAGACTGAGCCTAAGAGTTTTGTTGCTATGCTGGGCAACAGTAAGGCCAGTCCTTCTTCAGATTGATGGTTAGATACAGGAGCCACTTGTTGCCGCGAAAGAGACCGTTACAGTGGCTAGTGGAGCAGAGGCAAAGATTACTCACACTGGTACTGCGAACTTGGTCCTTTCTTCAGGACAAATACTAACTTTAAAAATTGTTAAAGTAGTTCTTGCTCTTCAAAAGAATTTAATTTTTATTAGTCTTTTAGACTATGCTGGCATATGTACTTCATTTATTCCTAAGTTGTTACACAACCGATTGGGACATGTGCACTATCAGAAAATGGTCTAATTTATTAATACTCATAAGATACCATTGTATATGTCAATTATATTTGACAAGTGTGAGTGTTAGGAGTGATAGAGAAGGAGAAGATACACATTACCAGGGTTCAAGGAATTATGTGTCTCTCAGGGCGTAATCCTTGAAACTACTGCTCCTCTCTCGCCTCAATCAAATGGCATAGCTGAGTGTAAGAACATGACGTTAACTTAAGTGTTAAACTCAATGTTAATGTCAGCTAGCATGCCTAGTTGCATTTGGGGAGAGGCAGCTTTGACTGCAAATCACATCCTAAATCTCTATATGTTCCTCCATGTGATAGAGTACCCAAGAATTTGGTGAGGACTTTGTGACCTACCAATTGGAGAATAATCCATCATCCTATCAAGAGGTGATGAGATCTAGGGACTCTATGTTGTGGGCAGAAGCCATTCATGATGAAATGAGCTCTCTGTTAGAAAATCTAACTTGACAGCTAGTCGATTTGCCAAAAGAGGCTAAGACTATGGGCTGTAAGTAGATATTTGTATGTGATTATATAAAGTTTGTTATGGTCTTAAACAAGCACCTAAATTGTGGCATAATTTTTTTTTTTTGACAAAGTAGTAAAGAGCTTTGGGTTTCTGACAAATTACTCGGATAAATGCCTTTACTATCGTTTTGTGTCGAATACGGTCATGATTATTTGCTTGTATGTAGATGTTGATTCTTGTTTCCAATCTCTGTGTGATGAGTAATGTGAATCTAACCTTGGGTAAAGAATTCGACATGAAAAGATCTGGGTGTTGTGAACACCATTCTTGGTATGAAAGTAAGTTTTGAAAGGCAAGGAATCACCCTTGGCCTAGCCCATTATATGAAAAACTACTTTCCTTTTGAGGATACAGTGAGTGCAAACCGATTGAGACACCATTTTGATTATACCAAGAAGCTGATCTTTAAGGAAGAGACAGTGTAAGCCAGTTAGATTATTCTAAACTGATAGGTAGTCTCATGTCTGTTTTGTGTTGCACCAGGCCAGACATAGCCTTTGTAGTTGGCATGCTGAGTCGTTTTACTAGCATTCCTGGCCATGAGCATAGAAATGCCCTTATGAGGCTGATGAGATACCTTTCGTGTCCTCAAGAGTATGCTCTGAACCATGGTGGCCATCCACTTATTGTGGAAGTTTATTCTGATGTATCATAGGGCTCAGAATCAGATGACAGCAAATTTATTGTTGTTGTGTGGAAGTCGAATTGGAACTTTATGCCCTAACTTCAGCTATAGATGAAAGCTAAGGGATAAAGAATCTGATTATGGTTATGGTATTCCACTGACCCGATTAAAGATTAGTTCTTTAGTGGGTTAAGGATTAGTTCCTTATGTGTGTTATGTGGTAATCAAGCTACAACAATGGTTGTGAAGAACTCACTCTTTAATGGTAAGAGGAGACATCTTAGGCTGCAACAGGCCATATGCTGAATTATCTCAAGAACACGGGATTATCACTTTGATTGATTCGAGATCGAAGGATAATAGGCCGAAGTTCTCACAACATGGACTGACCAAAAGATCGAATATTCAAAATTGTGGGGGAGATGGGGTTAAAGACCGTGTAGACATGTCTTAACCTACATCCATGTTATTTTGAATTTTTCGAATCTCCCTCTGTTTTGGCTAAGATAGGCACTTGATATGTTTCGATGATGTTTACAGTTGTTGTATGTCATTCCACATTTGATGACATGTCCTTTTTTGGGAAAGGTTGTACATTCCAAACTTGATGATACAGCTTAACTCAAATATGGATAAGATGACTGTAACATTCCAAAAAAAAGAAACATGAAATGGTTCTTTGCAAAAGAAACTATTTGGTTTTGTTCTTTATTGAAACTTGACAATTAGGAATGGTTATTTGCAAATGAAGCTGTTTAGGTCTTGTTCTTTATTGAAACTTGACAATGATGCTTATGGTGAGAGTGATACTGATACTTTTTCAGTCATTTTAGAATTGTATTAAGTTCTTCTTCAGGTAGAACTAGATACTTTCGTGAATTATGGAATTGTACTAAGTTCTTCTTCAGGTAGAACTAGATACTTTAGTGTTTTACACAAATGATTGGATTCATTTTTATGAAATCCATATTTGGTAATTCACAGGGATTGGCGAAAAAGGAGGAGCTTGTCTTGATTTGGACTTTGATGAAGATGACTTACTTAAATCTTCTAAAGTCATAAAGACTATGCTTTTATTTCAGTATGTATAGAGTTCACTTTTTTTTTGAACTTTATTTTGGATCTCGATGAGAATCATACCCCATGAATGAATTCCTCTAAGATCAATGGGGTTCACTTATATGTGAAACTACCTTTTGGTTGAGTTTAGCTTGTTGTATATCTAAAACTTTTAGTTTGTCATAAAAGGATTCGTGTTTTCAGTTGGATTACAGATCTTTTATGATATAGACCATATGGTGATGTGGATGATTCAATATTTTGTTGTGAACATTACACTATCTATCTATTGGATTGTGCTATATGTAGAACATAGGAGGAGATTGTTGGGTATATAATATAACCCATGTATGTTCTAATATAAGCCCAATAAGATAATGGACCGATGTAGTGGGCCTATTTGGGCTAGAGCCCACTAACCTATTAAAACCCTAGTGTATCTAATATATATAGGGGCTGGAGGCAACAAACTTGGTATTCAAAATTAGATACCTTAGGTGTAATGCTTCAAGCAACCTCTTGCTTGACCTAATTACTCTAACAATTCGCACCCTTTCGAAGTCCAATTTCTCGTTGTGGAGGGTGGTTGGCTTGAATGTGTCTATGATAGGGGTCAAAAACAGGGCGGGTTCAACCCAGAAAAAGTCAAGTCAGGTTGGGTTGAGTTTGGGTTCGGTTTCGGGTTGGGAAAATCCCAACCCGGGTTGAGTTCGGGTCCAGTTGAGGTTGAGGGCTTCCGCAACCCGACCCGAGTGAAACCCAAGATTTTTTTTATCATTTTTGTTTCCAGTATACTTAAAAAGTCAGGTTGAACTCGGGGTCGTGTCAGGTTGGGTCGGGTCAGGTTGAACCTCATCAGGTTGGAAATCAGGTCAGGTCCAGTTTTGGTTGAGTAAATAGTTTCTCAGGTCGGGATCGGGTTGGACTCATCCCGATCTGAGTTGCACCCATAGTCTATGAGGCCGGCATTGTTGAACAAGACATCTAGCTTTCTGTGGTTGGAGACAGTACAATCGACGGTGTTTTGGATGTGGGTTTCATTCGTTACAATGCAGTAGATGAAGGAGGCATTTGTATGGCCAAATGCTTAGCAAACTGAGTGACCCTGTTCGTCTTGGATGTCATGACGACTTTGGCAGCAAAAAAATTGCCAGTGCATTCACCGATCTCACTGACACCGCAGGTAATTAACGCCACTTTCCTTCAAGTCTACAAAGCATGGTTGCAAAAAGTAGTTACAACATTCTACAATTAATTGAAATTTCTTTAACAAAGCTCGAATTTTCTACACTTCGTTCTGAACTTTAATAAAAGTTTCTAAAAAATACTTTAAAATTGTAAGGATTTGAGACCTTGTTGATGAATAACTCTAAATCAATTCAAGATTTTTTTACTAGAGTTACTACCACCGTAAACTAAATCCGGTCTCTTGGTGAAGCTCTAAAAAAATAAAAAAAAATAAAAAAAAATAAAAAAATAAAGTATTTGTGTATTCTTCCTTTATGAAAGGCTTTATCTATTCTTTTGTTTTCTCTTGGGATACGACAAGCTAGAGCATTTGATAGGACTGTCTTCATTTGCCAAATTATTACCAGAAAAAATGCTAAGAAACTTTGTGGGATCTCATATATATACCGAAAGGCCACGTTTGGATACCGGCAAGATTTAGATTTGGATTTAGTTGATATTTTGAACTCGATCAGATCCTTAGATTTGCAAAAAATTCCGATGTTCAAATCTTTTCTGCCAGACATTATTTGGAAATCAATATTTGTGGCAACTTCCGTCACCATCGTTGCTCCGGCAGCAGCGAGACATCCCTCCCTCTTTCTCTCTCTTGAAACATGATCATGACGATGATTGATGTGTTTTGTATCCAAAACTCAAATCCAAATCAAAATACAAATGCATGAGGTATCCAAACGGGCCCAAAAGGAAAACAAGCAAAATTGGGATTTGTGTCAGGAAAACTCCAACGAAATACAAAGTGAATAAGATCACCAACCAGGACAACAACCCAAGCACAAAAACTATGTCCCAGCACTGCACTTTTTTACATCCCACCACAACTCAAACAAGTTTTTCATAAATTAAAAACACTTGGGATTTATCTTTAAACTCCATTGCAAATACAAATCTAGTGGATAAGACATGTAGAAGAGCTTCATGCATTTTTCCACTATATGTGGGTCCAAATGTAGGCCACACTTAATAAAGGGAAGTGATATTTACGCCCCTTTTGATCACCAGGCACACCCGGTGTCAGTGTATCAATGACAAAAGGAGGCTTAATGTACTTGATGTCAGAAAAATTCAAGGGCTTTGATTGCAACGTTGACTGTCATTGGGTGTCCCTGGTGATCAAAAGGGGCGTAAATATCATTTCCCTTAATAAAGCACCAACACCTTTTGCACTTATAATTAGCATCTTCTGCTCCTCTTTCTCGATGAGGAATCAATTTGACTAGTAGTTTGTTAAGAAGTCACCTATATGGTCCTCACTATGAACAGTGTATGGTGATCAAAGAACCAATTACTTCAAAAGCTTAACCTGTTAGAGTTGGTGTTATTTAATCATTCGTGCTTCAATACTCTCCCTCACGTGTGGCCCCTCATTTTTGGGGGTGGTCTCTTTTTTTGGGTAGCTCGTACAAGTGGCACATGTGGCCCCTCTTTTGGGTTCGCCATACATATGGATTTTTAATATCAATGAGTTGTTGGGTTTTAAACACATGACTTGCTGTGAGGCAACAGTTCATACTTCAACACTCAAGGGATAAATTAAATGTGAAACAACAAGTTACAACAAAAGATTAAGTGTCAGAGTTGGTGTTATTTAATCATTTACGCTTCAACACTGACAATGATACCCAGTCACAAAAGTAATAAGGCATGTTTGGATTGCAGGAATTGGAAATAGGAATTGGCATTTCATCCCATCTTGTCCTACTTTGAAAATTGCAACGCATACATTGGATTGACAATGGTGTAACCACCATCTACCACAAGGTTGTGACCACTCACATACTTGGATTCATCACTTCCCAAATAGAGAGCAGCATTAGCAATGTCTTCTGCTTTAAGATAGACCCCCTTAAGATTAGCAGGAACCTCCATTGACTTCTCAAGCTCTTCACCCTTTGCCGGAAAGAATCTCTCAGCCAAAGGGGTTACCAAACCATAAGGAGAAATACAATTTACTCTAACACCAAACTGCCCGAGCTCAACGGCCGCGTTCTTCGTGAGCCCCACCACTGCGTGCTTTGAACATGTGTAGGCATGAGTACTGATCCCACCTAAGACTGAAGCAATACTAGCTGTACTAATTATGCTGCCACGACGAGCTGGGATCATGACCTGAGCGGCGTGCTTGATGCCCAAGAAGACGCCTGTTAGATTCACACTATTTACTCTTTCAAAATCTGCCTTCTCATTGTTAATAATGCTTTGCTTGAATGGGTCTATGATGCCAGCATTGTTGAACATTATGTCGAGCTTCCCATACTTGGTAACAACACTGTCGATAGCATTTCGGACATGGTCTTCGTTTGAGACATCACAGTGGATGAAACAATCGGGGGAGGCGAGGTCTTTGCTAACTAATTGGCCCAATTCGTCTTGGATGTCGGCTATGAACACTTTGGCACCGTGCCGGTGGAACAATTTGGCCGCGGATTCGCCAATCCCGCTTGCTCCGCCAGTGATCAGTGCCACCTTACTTTCTAGTCTATAGATAAAAGTCAATAGGTTTTGAAAAAAAAAAATCAGTTCAGAGGAGCTAGTAACAACCGTAGTAGGAAAATTATGTTAGCATTAAAGAAGTGAATACATGGGATTAACACTCTGGCAAAAGACAATAAGTGATTCTGCTTAAATAAAATTATCATCTGAAGTGTTCTACCCCTGTCTCACTTTAGTAGAGCATCTCTAGGAGGTTCTGGAATTCATTAAACATGGCAACTTTTGTGAGTTTTGCTAGGCTGGATCAAGAAAGAGCAACTCTAACATCATTGGAGGTTTGATGGAAGAATATTATCTTTCCAGGATAAAATATGTAAAATAAAAGAAAATATGGAATAAATTACAAATTGTATGGGAAAATATGAAATTAAGTTTTGGAAAGGATAATAAAATAGAAATTTTCAAATATTATTTGTATATAGGAAAAAGAATTATTTACGCAGCGTCTAGTGTTAGACCTATCAAGAATGTATTCTATAAAGGTGAATTTAAAGAAGATCGGCAATGGGGTTTTTAGTGGTGTTTAAAAACGCGGACCCAACGCGGAACGCGGCCGAAGAAAATCTTTGTCAACTCAGAGCGGACGCGGCCAAAAGCGCGGTTGGCGCGGTTGATGCGATCAAATCAGATGAGTCTTCATTTAAAAAATAAATAAATAATAGAAAAAGTATAGAAATAATATAGAGGTATTTTTAAAGGGAAATGTTAGCAGCACTACTGTATTTTGATGAGAACACTCCTCACTTTATTAAAAGTACGGTATGGCCCACACCATAGGATGATCCAAACCGTTCAATAGATGGGCCACAGCATAAATAGCTTGTGCCTCAAAAATCATTTCCACAGGTTGATCCTAACCCTCCCATCTGAATTGTAGAGGGTTGATCCTAACCCTCTATAGATGGGAGGGTTAGGATCAACCTATGGAAATAATTTTTGCCGCACAACCTATTTAAGCTGTGGCCCATCTAATGGACGGTTTGGATCATCTTATGATGCGGGCCATACCGTACTTTTAATAAAGTGAGGAGTGCCCTCATCAAAATACAGTAGTGCTGATAACATTTCCCTTTTTAAAATGGAATTTGCTAGGCAATTTTGTGAAAAGCCATTCAAGGGCTCACAGCCCACTCTTACAGCAGAGAACCACCTGAGATTCATTAAGGGCCCGTAATGAATAAGACAAAATATGCCACTAGATGGCTTTTTGCAAGATTGCCTAGTAGATCCCTTAAAAAAATGTTATATTCTCCCTCCTATTTACCTGGGACAGCCCCTGTAGTCCAAAAAAGTAGTTATAAATACACTCGAAGGGGTTGCCACAAATAAGCAAAGGGACACTAATGGCACTTCCCAAATATTTAGGGGTTGAAAAGGCATGATAGAACGGCTGTATTGGTTGGCAGGTGACAAGTGACAACACATTCAGCCATCTTGTTTTTTCAGGGTTATTTACTGTTACATGCTGGACATTTGAAAAAATGACGAGAAAATGTTGACTTTTGAGAAAACTCTAAGAAATGCTATTTTATTAAAAAAATGACTTTTTAGGACGAAAATACCCCTAACCTTACTTTATCTTTCTCTTCTTTGTTTTTACACTTTTTTACTTTTACTTTCAAGTTTTACAGTTTCATTTCTAGGTTTTACTCCGACCCTTTTTGTGTGAAACGGCCCATTTTCCGACGATAGAAGCCTTCTTCTCCGGCGAAACATCTTCATTTCTCCGGCATATGCTCATTTGTCTTGAGAGGTTAGAAAGAGTTCTCTAGAGACGCCCCTTTCTCATTTTCTTTTTCGTCTTCCAAATATCCAAAATCTCATTATCTTTGTAAGTATTTCCCCTTTTCTAGTGCCTGTAGCCAAAATAGGTGGCTGTAGCCAAAATCAATTGCCCAAAGAGCTTTCACTAGGCAAAAGGGTAGTGGAAGCCAAAATGGTACTCGCACGAGTTATTCATAACCAAAAAATAGGTTACTTGAAGCTAAAAAAATGTAACTCGAATCCAAAATCGATAGCTCAAACCCACAAATTGATAGTTGAAGCCAAAATAAGAAGCAAGGCACTTGAAGCAAAATGTAAGTTATTTGAAGGCAAAAATGATAGTCGAAGCCCAAAAAATGCTAGTTGAAGCCAAAAAAAAGTTACTCGAAGCCAAAAATGATAGTCGAATCCAAAAAATGATAGTTGAAGCAAAAAAAATGATAGTCGAAGCCAAAAAAAAATTTACTTAAGCCAAAAAACTAGTCGATGCCAAAAAACAAATTACTCAAAGCCAGAAAAAGTTAGTTGAAGCAAAAAAAAAGTTAGTTGAAAAAAGAAGTCGAAGATAAAAAAAATTTAGTCGAAGCCAAAATGTGTTAGTCAAAGCGAAAAAAAAAAGTTTGTCGAAGCCTAAAACGTGATAGTCGAAGCCAACAAATATTTCTCGAAGCTAAAATATATTAGTTAAAGACGAAAAAAGTTCCAAATGTTACTGGAATTCAAAAGTTTTAGTCGTAGCCAAAAACATGTTAGTAGAAGCAAAAAAACCAGTTATTCGAAGCCTAAAAAAATTTAGTCGAAGCGAAAAACACAACGGCGAATGTTACAGGAAACACATTTTTCACTTCGACCAAGTAAATTTTGGCTTCGAATATCCTGTTTTGGCTTCGAGTACCTATTTTTGCGTTGAGAAGAAAATGGGGAGATCTCGAAACCCTTTTTAGAAAGATTTGACGAGGCAGAAGGCTGATGGGTCCAATTTTGTGCATTTCAAGCAAAAAAAACCTTTGAATACCCTAAAAAATGAGAGAGAGAGAGAGAGAGAGAGAGAGAGAGAGAGAGAGATGATGTTAGATGGAGTTTTGAAAAAAAAAAAGAAATATGGAGAGAGAGAGGGAGAATGAGATTTCAAGCTTACCTTCTTACGTATTGCCGGAGAAAAGAGTAGGTTTCGCCGGAGAAGAAGCACTTTAACTAGGTTAAAAACAGGGTAAAAGTAAAACTGTAAAAAGAAGAAGGGAAGCAGAATAAATGTACTGAGGGGCATTTTGGTCCTAAAATTTTGATTTTTTATAAATCAGCATTTATTCATTTTTTCTCAACAACTGACATTTTTATGTCAATAATGCAACTCTCTGACACGTAACAGTAAATAACCCTTTTTATTTTTACTGAAAATGAATCTTGTGATTGGAAAAAGTTTTTATTTTTACTGTGGTTGGCAGGTGACAAGTGACAAGTGACAAGACATTCAATCCTATAGTTTTCAGTGGTTTACTACATTGAAAAAACAAATCTTGTTTTTTTTATTTTTACCGAGTCATTCATTTTTTTTTTTCGTTCAACATGACTCGGACTCGGCCGAGTCTGTGACTCTATAACGCGGCTACCACCATTCCGCGTCGACTCGGCCGAGTCCCGAGCCGAGCCAACGAGTTTTAAATCACACTGGTTTTTACCAATGTTTGATTTTTCTTTGGGAAATTGATCCGGAAATTGCATTTTATTTTGGAAATTATGAGTGCCTTGTACTTTCAATTCTTCTTACTACCGGATGGTGCCATACATAAAAGACCTATTTGCATCTTCTTTGAACAAGGGTTCTTTCTTCATCTTCTTTTTCTTCTTTTTATTTGTTTTGTTTTTTCATTACCACTGTCGGAGACCATTGTTGCAACTTGAAAGAGGAAGAGGGAAAAAAGGAAGAGGAGGATGAAGAAACATAAAAGAGAAGGAAGAATTGACGCCGAAAAAAAAGGAAGATGCTTGAAAAAATTAAAAAAAAGAGGAAGAAGAAGAAGAGGAGGAAGTTGGGATCGAGTCGAGAAAAGTTGAGATCAAGTCGAGAACTTTTCCTAACTCGTCCCCAACTTTTGCCGCCGCAACGTGAACCTATGTTTTCCTGAGATGGCTTGAAGTTTTCCTACTTAACCCAACATTTTCTACTTGACCCCAACTTTACTTAGTCAACATGAACTTTTGCCTACACGACACGAATTTTTCCCGCTAAGACCCAAACTTTTTTGACTTGACCCTAACTTTTCTCAACATGACACGAAGTTTTCCCGACACGGCCTGAACTTTTCCTACTCGACAACATTTCCACTTTTTTTTTCCTCTTTTTTCTTTCATTTTTTCTTGCGACGTCCATTTTTCCGATGTCATCCAATTTTTCTAGCGTCGATTCTTCTTTTTCCATTTCCTCCTCATTTTCTTCCTCTTTTCAAAATATAACGGAATTTAGGAGGTGGAATTGACACCGGGGCTGAATTAGAGGCAGGAAAAATGCCACAGTCTGTTTCTCGCCCCAAGAGGTGGTATCCTAAGCCAACCACAATTAGATTGGAATTTTATTATAATTTTTTAATTAAAACTTTTATTTTAATTTATTTTCTCATTTCGTTAGAGGGAGAATCAGAATAGGAATTTGTTACCGTTCGGATCGACGATCGCAATCCTTAGGGTTGTGGGAAAAAACACAAGAAGTAGAACTCTTGCTAAATGCTCAGAAAAGCTTTCTTTTTTTTAGCCAAAAACTATCATCCGCTTTCTTTTTATAGCCAAAAACTATCATCCCCTCTTTGCTCATTCTCATTGATATATTTGGAGATACAAGAAGTAAATGAATGAGATACATGGAAAATGACTTACCAATAACTTCTATACCTATTCTCAATAGTCAATACCCTATAATAACTTCTAGGACAATTTTCATGACAATACCATTTCCTAAGTAGTCAAAGTACAAACCCAATAAGTCTTAACAAAGTCCCTATAAATCATTAAAGAAATACTTAACTAACACATACTAAAAACTAGACATAGTAATTGCTTATCTAAATTCCCATGCAAAACCAAGACCAAGTCAAACCACATAGATGTGCCACATGGATGACAAATGGCATTATCCTACGGTGCCACTTGGATATGCCACTGCATCAGAATCGATATAAGAAGTTGATTCCTATTCCTAGGCATTCCAACCGCAGGCAGAGTGAAGTGATGATACAAGGACAAGCTAGTAATTGCAAGTGTATTCAAAGAGGAGAAAAAACTCTCCCCCTTGATTTTTGATCCAAGTCAAACCTCCTTTTTTTACTTTAGGTTGATCAAAAATCAACATGGTGGATATTTTCTCTCTCCGCCCTTTACATATAAAGGGCGGCCACCATATAATTACTCCAAAGGAGTTTTTACATGGTAGCCGACCGTCCAACGTAAAGGGCAGAGAGAGAAAAAACTCTCCCCCTTGATATTTGATCCAGGTCAAACCTTCTTTTTCGACTTGTAGGTTGATCAAAAATCAACTTGGTGGATATTTTCTCTCCCCGCCCTTTACATATAAAGGGCAGCCACCATATAATCTCTCCAAAGAGGAATATATCTGTAAAAAATATAAGAATTAATAAGTAATTTATGCCTGCTTGAAAACATGGCAGAATATGGAGGGTTGTCCATATCCCTAACATCCCTGATACAGGAGTGTCTTCCTAGCGGCTCTCAAACAAGAATAAGTATAGGGAAATGTTATCGGCACAACCATATTTTGATGTTTGCACAAACCCACCAGTCTTTTTCTTCCTTTTGACAGCTCTTTAATTAAAAAGAAAAGATGGTTTATGAAAATATCAATGTATGGTTGTGCTGATATCATTTCTCTAAGCATAACTTTCAAAAAAAATTTGCAAAAAGGGGAAGATTACCTTCTAGCTACCATAGGGAGAAGAGAGGTGCTTCCCATGGTTGAGGCCGTGTCACAAGTCACAACTGATTTACTTTGTGTCCAAAAGATTGCGTTTTGTAGAAGAAGAAAAACCTACTCTTTTGTCACACTCTTTAATACCCAGCAACACCGGGCCCCACACCCGTCAAGGCGTGGGTTGTGTCTGTGTCGGTGTCGATGGGATAAAAGATAAGGCTTTGCCTAATGTCGTTTGCATTTCAGGGAAAAAAACAAAAGAGTAGAGAAGAGAGACAGACAGAGAGAGAGAGAGAGGGGTGCAACTCAGCGGATAACGAAATCTTGGCGATTTTCTCTATCTAATGATTGAGGAGGACCACCCATGTGAGCATAATAACTAGCCTTGGAAGGGCCTAACCTTCTTGGTCGGGTTGAGGCCAACCCGAACAGAACCCGAGCCTAACCCTATAACCTGACCGACCCGACCCGAGCCCAACCCGAGCTAGGGTGCAACTCAGGTCGGGTTGAGGCCAACCCGAACCGAACCTGAGCCTAACGGCATAACCCGACCCGACCGGACCTGACCCTACCCAAACCTTAATAGAGAAAAAAAAAACGTGAATCTGTTGCTTTTTTCTCAAGAAACAAATGGCATAAGAAAGATAAAAGTTACAATGTAAAAAAGGGGAAAAAAAACACTAGTAACTACAGATCAATAGCTTGTAGAAAAAAAATCCTGAAAATAAAGAAAGGAAATAGGACCAAGAAAAACAGAAAAAGAAAAAAAATAAACCTAACCTGTGTTTGAAAACGTGAATGTGACGCGAAACACAGCTGAAGAAAATCCTTGTCGACTCGGCGCGGACGCGGCCAATAACGCGGTTTAAGTCAAATGAGTCGTATTTTTTAAATGAATAAAATATAAAAATCCAAACCAAGTAGGGTACACCAAATGAAGGGTAAAGATCATCTGACCATAATTGGGAAATACTCTATGTTTGTGGAGTTTAGTTTATGGTTTGTGGCCTGAGATTACTTAGGTAATCCATGGGTTAGACAAAATTGGTTGAGGGGTAAAGGTGTCATCTGGTTCTAATATATCTGTGATTAACTCAACACAATTCAGTTGTCCCCCCAACCAGTGTCACTTTAGGATCATCAGATGAGACATTATATCTGGAAAAAAAACTAGTGACAACTTCCTAAAGCTGACCGTCGACGGTGCAGCCATGGTTTTAAATTTCGATCGAAATCCGAAATTTCTGATTTCGGTGGAGACCGACACCGAAATTGATGAAAACCGAAACGGTCATTTATGTCGACCGAAATTTCGGTCAAAATTTCGGTTTTTCCGAAATTTGACTCAAAAAATCTTTTTTTTAATATTTCACCGAAATTTCAGCCGAAATTAAATATTGAATAAAATAATAATTTCTGGTTTTGTACCAGAGTTCATTTCGCTCGGTCGAAAATTTGAAATTTCAAGGTCCGAAACCGAAATTTTAAACCTTTGGTGCAGCTAGCGAAAATCCTGGTATTGCTAGAAGAGGGGGTATTATTTGAGAAAATAACAGTAGAGTAAAATTTGCTTTCTCTCATTCCTATGATGTGAATACTAATATGCTGGCTGAAGCTAATGTTATGAGAGATGGTCTCTACTACTATGATGCTTTAGGGATTAATAGAATTTGGGTTGAATTTGATAGTCTTGTCATTGTCAACATCAACAAAGGTAAAAAGAGAACACCATCTCTCATAGGACTAGGTTTTTCTACAAGAACCCCTTAAAAAACATAGGTTTTGGATTCTTCTTCTTTCTTCTTTCTTCTTTCTTACCCTTAGCAAAGACTTCAATCTTTAATTGATTAGGGTTCCAAACCCTCTTCATTTCTTCTGCCCAAGCAAAGCCCTAAGAGACCACGTGTGAAAAGCCCTTTTTCACTATTTTATTCTCTCCTCTCTCCATCTTGTTTTCTCTCTTCTTTTTTTCTTGTTTTCTCTCTTTTTTTTTTCATTCTTTCAATCGAATTACACCACCGACTCTCTCTGTTTTTTAATTAAGAGATGAGTGGGGTGTGGGGGCACACAACATGAGGATGGACCCCACAGCAAATAGGAGAGGATATTGATACGGCCCAAATATTTGTATTTTCCCCTTCACTGGCTTGGGACCATGGTTTGAAATTTCAGTTTCGACAAAAATTTCGGAACTACCCGAAATCCCAAAATTTGGTAAAGACGCACGAAATGTCGATTTTTTTCGCCGCGATTTCGATAATTTCGGCTGAAATTTGAGAAAGGAATAAAAAATTAATACTTTTGTTAAAGTATAAAAGATAAATAACTCCTTTTCTCCAATAGCTTAAGCTTTTGGAGAAGTTGGTAAGTTAAAAAAATTTATTCAAATTTCGCCAAAATTGACGAAATTGACTAAATTTTGGCAAAAAATTTTGAAATCTCGACCGAAATTTGGTTCATTTCACCAATTTCGGTTTCGGAACATTTCCGAAATTTTGGATTTCGGTCGAAATTTAAAAACATGCTTGGGACACAATATTGAAATAAAATTTAAAATAATTTTCTTTACTAACATGGCCAACTTTTTTATTGAATTCATACACGCTCTAAAATAAAATGAAGAAGTAAAGGATACGAACAATATCATTAGATGGATTGGCAATGGGTGAAAGCTCATGGCAACATCAAGAAGCTGAAAAATGCATAGCAAACATTGGATTGACAATGGTGTAACCACCATTAACTACAAGGTCGTGACCACTCACATACTTGGATTCATCACTTCCCAAATAGTCTATAGATCAAAGTCAATAGGTTTTTTTTTTTTGGTTTTTTTAAAAAAATAATCAGTTTAAAGGAGCTAGGAACAACCCTAGTAGGAAAATATGTAAGCATTAAAAAAATAATCAGTTTAAAGGAGCTAGGAACAACCCTAGAAGAGAAAATATGTAAGCATTAAAGAAGAGAATACATGGCACGATTTTATAGACCATCTACTTGGTGGGCTCTTACCTTGCAAAAAGTCGCATTAATTAGAGAACCGTATTATTGTGCATCAGTCCCTTGAAGTGTTATTATTTTATTTTCGAAAATAAAATTAAAGATATTTGGCTTTCTTGAAAACTTTGCACTATTTTAGGCAAACTTGGAAAGAATTCACACAACCTCCCCTTATTTTTCATTACTTAATATAAATTTTAGGCAAAACATGATTGTATACATAAATAATATATATATGCGTGTGTGTGTGTTAATTATTACTTCCAAAAAGTACATATCTTATTATGGAGTGCAGGGACCTTGACAAATTTTCCTTTTTGAATTATTTTAGTGAAATGATAAAATAAGGCTGTGCCTTATCTCTTTTGCATTTCAGGAAAAAAAAGAGTAGAGAAAGAGAGAGAGAAGTTAGTAGAGTGCAACTCAGGTCGGGTTGTGGCCAACCCGAACCGAACCCGAGCATAACCCTATAACCTGACCCGACCCGAGCCCAACCAGAACAGAAAAAAAAAAAAAACTGTGAATCTACTGCTTTTTTCCTAAGAAACTTATGGCATAAGAAAGATAAAAGTTACTATGTAAAAAACGGGAAAAAAAAACTAGTATGTAGCTACAGATCCATAGGTTGTAGAAAAAAAATCCTGAAAATAAAGAAGGGAAATAGGACGAAGAAAAACAGGAAAAGAAAAAAATCCTGAAAATAAAGAAGGGAAATAGGATGAAGAAAAACAGGAAAAGAAAAAAAATCAAACCCAACCTGTGTTTAAAAACGCGGATGTGATGTGGAACGCTGCCGAAGAAAATCCTTGTCGACTCAGCACGGACGTGGCCAATAACGCGGTTCACGCGGTCAAGTCAGATGAGTTGTAATTTTTAAATGAAAAAAATACAAAAATGAAAACCAAGTAAGGCACACCAAATGAATGGTAAAGATCATCTTACCATGTGGGAGCCCACTAATTTTTTAAATTCAAAAAGACAAGATGAGTTAGTGAAAATATAAAGGAAAAATTGTCAACTGGTGACAGAAAAATACGAAAATAGTGAATGGGTGACACCCTTTTGAAAGTTGGTGAACGGAGGTCGAAACACCTTTTCTGACATGGCATTTTACCCAATTACCCTTCATGGCAAAAAGAACACGTTATACTATATTTTTCTCTCTCTTACTTTTCACCTACCAAAGTTTACCGCCTACCTCTTGCAAATTTCTCCATTAACGCCTGAAACCCACGAAGTGTAAGTGAAGGTTAGTAGCTTATCTACTCTCTTAGGATTAGTGCTTCCATTAATGCGTTTGAACCCTGTCTTTAGTGTGTGATAATAACCCTGTCTGTATTGTGTGTGATAACCCTATCTTTATTGTGATTGATAACCCTATCTTATAACCCTTTTAAAATGGTGACTTAGGGCTTCTGCTTCTATTATCTCTGAAACTGTTCTTATAGAGTTGGTACCCTACTTATAAAGTTGGTATTAGTGTTTGATGACCCGAATATAGATGGTTTATGTAAACCCTTTTGTACATGAATCACAATTTTTTGCACTTGATAATCCCTTATTTGTTGTTGGTAAGTCCCATATATTTACCTGATAAACTTGTTTTGACACTTGATGTAGTTGTAGGTGTTGGATGTATATGGGAAGTATTTGTGCGCCTCCAGCAATGCCTTGTTTGGACGAATTGTATATATTCCTTCGTCGGTACATGTAAGAGGCTTTTTTGTAGCTATACATGTTACTTTACAACTTATCCATGATTTAGTGTTCCCACAAAATTCATTTAATTGTACAGGGATATAAGACTTCAGGGCGTGATTCAATGGATGACAAAAATAAGTTGGACTCCGATCGGTTGGCGAACGAGCTATTGCATTGTACACTTGACCATATCCCGTCAGAAGATATTGGGATGCTTTTAATCCCATGCTGTTTCATTGGGCTCTTGTGCTTGTTGATATGGTGAATAAAAAGATGGTCGAGTTCAACTCATGGAAGGGGACTCATTTCAGGAGCGAGCATCTCCCACTGTAAGTAAATTAACATCTTCCATAACATTTAAAGTTACTTCCATATGTATAACACTCAATATTCCTTCATTGTCTTAAATTCAGGTAGCATTAATGAAGGAATATTTGAAGGGCCGGGGTTGCAACATCGATGACTTTCCATATTCACAGATGGATGGCTTCCGAAAGCAGAACAATGGGTGGGTTCAAACTTAAAACTTTCGATTTTTTGTTAGTATTCCTATCTCATTCGTAGTTAGCTTAAAAGTAACTCCATTCAATACATGCTTTTATACAAGGTTGATTGCGGCGCTTTTGTCCTAAAAGCGATTGAGCATCTCTACCATGGTCAACCACTGAACTTTGGGCCGACAGACATTCATGAATTTCGGCTACAACTCTGTGAGAGATTTTTACGAGGAGAGTTTGGGGACTGCACACTTATATAGGAACACCTTCTAATGTTGATGGATGTTTATTTTTTCTGATGATTAAACTTTATTTTTTAATGGAGATTGGCAGGGGATTTGTTAAATGGCAAGGGAAGTTGTTATGGTCTGTATTTTTGTTTGTGAATGGGTGGAGAACTTGTAAATTGAAATAGGTTTAATGGAAGTGTGTTTGTGTTTGTGAATGGGTGGAGAACTTGGTTGGTGAAACAGGTTTTATGAAATTGTGAACTTGTTTATGAATGTGGAGAAGTTGTAAATGTAAGCAGGTTTTATGGAATTGTGAACTTGTTTATGAATGTGGAGAAGTTGTAAATGTAAGCAGGTTTTATGGAAGTGTATTTGTGTTTGTGTTTCAATTTGAATATTGGAACTTGTAAATTTAAACAGGTTTTAGACATGTGTGTTTCTGGGTTGATAACCCACATTCGAAGGTTAATAACCCAAAAAAAGGGAGGTTGGTAACCTTAAGTTCCAATTTCAGCAACTTTACTCGGCTGGACAAATGGTTGGTGACCCTCTTTCTGGGTTGATAACCCACATTCGAAGGTTAATAACCCAAAAGAAGGGAGGTTGGTAACCTTAAGTTCCAATTCTAGCAGCTTTACTCGGCTGGAAAAATTGTTGGTGACCCTCTTTCTGGGTTGATAACCCACATTCGAAGGTTAATAACCCAAAAAAGGGGAGGTTGGTAACCTTAAGTTCCAATTCCAGCAGCTTTACTCGACTGAAAAAATGGTTGGTGACCCTCTTTCTGGGTTGATAACCCACATTCGAAGGTTAATAACCCAAAAAAAGGGAGGTTGGTAAGCTTAAGTTCCAATTCCAGCAGCTTTACTCGGCTGAAAAATGGTTGGTGACCCTTTTTCTGGGTTGATAACCCACATTCCAAGGTCAATGACCCAAAAAATGGGAGGTTGGTAACCTTAATTTTCAAGTCCAGCAGCTTCACTCCTCGGACGGAAAAATGGTTGGTGACCCTTTTTCTGGGTTGATAACCCACATTCCAAGGTCAATGACCCAAAAAATGGGAGGTTGGTAACCTTAATTTTCAAGTCCAGCAGCTTCACTCATCGGACGGAAAAATGGTTGGTGACCCTTTTTCTGGGTTGGTAACCCACATTCCAAGGTCAATGACCCAAAAAATGGGAGGTTGGTAACCTTAATTTTTCGGTCGATCACCCACTTTCGAATGTTGGTAACCTCGTTTTGAGGGAGTCGATAACCTGGATTTTGAATTCCAGTAGCTTTATCAACCAAGGGAATGGGTTGATGATCCAATTTTGAGTGTTGATAACCTCACTTCCGATTGGTTGATGACCTATTTTGGGGGAGTCGATAACCTAGATTTTGGTTGATAACCTAGGGAATTGGTTGATAATCCTATTGTTTGTGCCGGTAATCCAATTCTGACTGTTGATAAGTCCCTTTTCATGGTTTAGATGTAGGAGAGCGACAACTAAATAGAGAACAAATAGCATATCTATATCCAAAAAAATTGTTTATGTATTGATGTTCCAATTACAACCATTCTTTACAAAATAACAAAAAAGAAGTCATCACAATATCTGAGAAGTTTGTATGTTCAAGGGACCGTACTTCATATTCATGAACCCCAACTCGATAAGCTGTATACTGGCGGCTCTCTTCCCTCGCTAATGTTATACGTTCTTCTGCGTAATACAACTTTGTTTGCCAACTATGACCCAATTTCTGACGCTTTTGAATGAAGTCTGTAGTCTGATGTTTACTGTGCTCTACCAATGATGCAATCGGCAATCTTCTCGCATCCTTCAGGACAACATTGAAACACTCCGATCTATTTGTAGTCAATACATCATACCTATTCCCCTTAAAATAAAAACTAGCCCAGTGTTCGTTCGCAATGTCACTTATCCACTTGTGGGCACGTTCATTCCTCACCTTAATCTTCTCCATTGTTTCTCTGAACACACTCTCTCTCAAAGTCCGTGCGGCTTTCCAAAACAATCTCTCAAGTAGAACATCTTTGAACTCGGATCGCAAATTGGCGGCGAGGTGACGCATGCAATAACTATGATGAGAATTGGGAAATATATTAGGCACTGCCTGCAACAACCCCTTATGTCGATCGGAGCATATGGTGAATATGTTCGTCTCCGCTGCCAATACGTACTGCCTCAGCAACATAAAAAACCACCTCCAACTATTTTCGTTCTCCGTCTCAACAACCCCAAATGCTAATGGATATAAACTGTTGTTACCATCGACCCCGATTGCAATCAATAAGATTCCTAGATACTTCCCTCGCAGATGTGTCTCATCAACCAAAATTATAGGCCTGAGTGTTCGATGAAAAGACCGTATGCTAGGACCAAATGTCCAAAATAAGCGAACAAATCTATCATCTCTCCTAGGTCGTAAATCTCTGGCTCTGAAAACACGCATATAGCTGCCGGGATTTCTTCTCATCATCTGAACTGTAAGTGCAGGCAATATTCGATAAGAGTCCTCCACATTCTCACACTTAATCTCAAGTATGATGTTCATCGCGTTGTACGCCTTCCAATAGCTTATAATTATACCCCAATGCATCTTGATATATTCTCGTATCATCCTCGTCCTCACATCATCTGGGCAAGCAAATAAGCGTAAACATGTCTGAGCAACCCAAGCTGCTGTGACAAGAGGGTGATCATTGCCCCTTAATTTAGTTCTACACGTATGGTCGGGGACAAACGACTTCACTAACACACAGGTCATATGATTAGTACCCGTTATACGCCATTTCCAACCCTCTACCTTGCATCGAACGGCATACTTCTTCGGTGTTGACTTTGACCTCACGAACATAAACCTCTGCCGAATAGCGTACTCTTTGACAACCTTTTTGAAGTGTTGCATATAGAAAATATTGCCCCAACCGTTAACTGCTCAAACTGAAGATTATTAGTATCTACATCATGGGCCCCAACAAACATCTCATCTGCTTTCATTGGCGGATTACTGTTAGTCGGAACCGGTTGAGATCCCTCTCTGATAGGAGAATCCGCACTGAAAGGCTGAGCGCATGGACTAACACCGATATTTCCATAATCGTCATCATCATCATCCTCCTCCTCCTCCTCCTCATCATCATCATCATCACTACCATCGTCATTATCATCATCATTTCTTTCTTCTTCTAAATCTAAACCCCCCACACAGAAACCGTCTTCAAAAACATTACTGAAGTCCACTTCAAGATCTCCCACATTTTGGAAGTCATCAATACCTCCACAAACATGGTTGCCATACAAATCACTTGCCAATGTTTCATTTAAGTCAATTTCAGACCTGCATAGTTTGGCAATATATAATCAAGTTGGATCCATATAAATTATAAATTGAAATATTGAAGTATTCAAACATTGCCAAATAACTACAATACCTTATGACAGGTTCTGCTGGAGCACCTCTGATCTCTTCACTAACATATCTCCCATCAAATTCACTTTCGTAGTCTTTTTGCAAGTCCACTTCAAAACAAAGACGTTTTTGGGACGGAATCGAAGTAGAAGGAATGCTACGATTAAGAGAGGGTCTCCTAGTGCCGAGTTTGTTTGGGGGAAGCATTGACGAATTCAAAGAATTAATACATTTGTCATTTATGCTCTTAGTTATGTATATCATCACAGAATTGAATATGTATCTGTCAAACATCCTTAACATTGTTTGGAGGACATCATCATCATCGACGTCGATTAAAGTGACTATATATGGATCCACAACATATCGACATTTTATTGATAGTAAAACATGCCTTTCTATAACACCAATCCTTCTTCGGATTGCAGCTTCAAATTCGTCGAAATTGATTCCGCGGCTGACAGATAACAATGTCTTCTTCCCTCCGACGTATTCCCAAGAAACATCATCTTTCAAATCTCCATCATAGTGTAAAAGAAGAGAAACCATTGTTTCGGACATTTTTATAAAATTCTAAATAGGGGTTCTAAACAGAGTTGTTACTAAAAGGGGATCTTCATATCTTCTTGAGGGGTATTCAAGTGTACACAATGGGTTACCAAGTTCATAATGGACTCTAAATGGGGTTTTACTACCTCAATGGGGGTTTGAAAGTCAGTCCACAAGGTGTTCTAAGAGATTATCAGCTACCTAATGGGGGATTCAAGTCCGTACGGAGGCTTCTGTAAAGGGTAATCAAGTTGCAAATTAGGGGTTTTTAACTCTCTACACAAGGGGGTTTTCAAGTTTCTAAAGGGATTACCAAGTATATAGAAGGGGAGTTACCAACAATGTACAAGGGCTTTTCAACACTCTCCAAGGGGGTTACCAAGCCTCTCCGAGGTGTATCAAGTGTCAAAACAAGTTTATCAGGTAAATATATGGGACTTACCAACAGCAAATAAGGGATTATTGAGTGCAAAAAATTGTGATTCATGTACAAAAGGGTTTACATAAACCATCTATATTCGGGTCATCAAACACTAATACCAACTTTATTAGTAGGGTACCAACTCTATAAGAACAGTTTCAGAGATAATAGAAGCAGAAGCCCTAAGTCACCATTTTAAAAGGGTTATAAGATAGGGTTATCAATCACAATAAAGATAGGGTTATCACACACAATACAGACAGGGTTATTATCACACACTAAAGATAGGGTTCAAACGCATTAATGGAAGCACTAATCCTAAGAGAGTAGATAAGCTACTAACCTTCACTTACACTTCATGGGTTTCAGGCGTTAATGGAGAAATTTGCAAGAGGTAGGCGGTATACTTTGGTAGGTGAAAAGTAAGAGAGAGAAAAATCTAGTATAACGTGTTCTTTTTGCCATGAGGGGTATTTGGGTAAAAGGCCATGTCAGAAAAAGGTGTTTCGACCTCCGTTCACCAACTTTCAAAAGGGTGTCACCCATTCACTATTTTCGTATTTTTCTGTCACCAGTTGACAATTTTTCCAAATATAAAACTAGGGCTGTGCTAATATCATTTTCTTAGATTTAAAATATTAATTTTTTAGATATTAATTGTTTAACTATTAATCGTTGGTACTTTGGCTATGATATTCACACTACCATTCTTTAATAATGAGACAAACTCACTTTATCTTTTATTATTTAAACAGCTGTCAAAAGCTATTACAATTTCTAAGAAGCCTCAACAACCCATTGATTATAGAATAAGACATGTGAGAATATAGAATAAGACAATGTGAGTTTGTGTTGAACACAAGCATCCTTCAAAAAATAACGAAAATAGAGGTTATATCTTTGTCTACATGCATAACTGTAGAGACAGCCAAAACGAGGCACTCTTTTGTGAACAACTGTACAGAAAAGAGGTACTCTTTTGTGAACTATATTACAAGAAAAAAACTAGTGACAACTTCCTAAAGCTGAACGTCGATGGTGCAGCTACCGAAAAAACCTGGTATTGCTAGAAGAGGGGGTATTATTTGAGATAATGACAATAGAGTAAGAATTGCTTTCTCTCATTCCTATGATGTGAATTCTAATATGCTGGTTGAAGCTAATGGTATGAGAGATGGTCTCTACTACTTTGATGCTAGGGATTAATAGAATTTGATAGTCTTATCATTGTCAACATCATCAAAGGTAAAAACAGAACACCATCTCTCATAGGACTAGGTTTTTCTCCAAGAACCCTTTAAACATGGATTTTGGATTCTTCTTCCTTCTTCTTTCTTACGCTTAGCAAAGACTTCAATCTTTAATGCATTAGGGTTCCAAACCCTCTTCATTTGTTTTGCCCAAGCAAAACCCTAAGCGACCACATGAGAAAAGCTCTTTTTCACTATTTTATTCTCTCCTCTCTCCATTTTGTTTTCCCTCTTTTTTTTCCTTCTTTCAATCGAACTACACCACCGACTCTTTCTGGTTTTTAATTAAGAGGTGAGGGGGTGTGGGGCCGACAACATGGGGATGGACCCCACAGCAAATAGGAGAGGATATTGATACGGCCCAAATATTTGTATTTTCCCCTTCACTAGCTTGGGACCATGGTTTCAAATTTCGGTTTCGGCAAAAATTTCGGTCTTAGCCGAAATCCCGAAATTTTAGTAAAGATGGACGAAATGTCGATTTTTTGGTCCAAAATTTCAGTAATTTCGGCTGAAATTTGCGAAAGGAATAAAAAATTAATATTTTTGTTAAAGTATAGAAGATAAATAATGCCATTCTCCAACAGCTAAAGCTTTTGGAAAAGTTGGTAAGTAAACAATTTTTATTCAAATTTCGCTGAAATTGACGAAATTTCCGAAATTTTTGCCGAATCCAACATTTGGTACGTGTCGCCAATTTCGGTTTCGGAACGTTTCTGAAATTTCGGATTTCGGTCGAACTTTTAAAACCATGCTTGCGACACAATACTGAAATAAAATTTAAAATAATTTTCTTTACCAACAAGGTCAATTTTTTATTGAATTCATAGAGGCCCTAAAATAAAATGAACAAGTGGAGGATAGGAACAATATCATTAGATAGATTGGCAATCGGTGAAACCTCATGGCAACATCAAGAAGCTGAAAAATGCATAGCAAACATTGGATTGACAATGGTGTAACCACCATCAACTACAAGGTTGTGACCACTCACATACTTGGATTCATCACTTCCCAAATAGAGAGCAGCATTAGCAATGTCTTCTGCTTTAAGATAGACCCCCTTAAGATTAGCAGGACCCTCCATTGCCTTCTCAAGCTCTTCACCCTTTGCGGTAAAAAATTTCTCAGCCAAAGGGGTTACAAGACCATAAGGAGAAACACAATTTACTCTAACACCAAACTGCCCGAGCTCAACGGCCGCGTTCTTCTTGAGCCCCACCAGCGCGTGCTTTGAACTTGTGTAGGCATAAGTACTGAGCCCACCTAAGACAGAAGCAATACTAGCTGTACTAATTATGCTGCCGCGGTGAGCCGGGATCATGACCCGTGCAGCATGCTTGATGCCTAAGAAGGCCCCTGTTAGATTCAGGCTAAGTACTCTTTCAAAATCCACCTTCTCATTGTTAATAATGCTTTGCTTGTACGCGTCTAAGGTGCCCGCATTGTTGAACATTATGTCGAGCTTCCCATACCTGGTTACAACACTGTCGATAGCATTTCGGACCTGTTCTTCGTCTGAGACATCACAGTGGATGAAGGAATCGGGGGAGGCGAGGTCTTTGCTAACTAATTGGCCCAATTCGTCTTGGACATCGGCTATGAACACTTTGGCACCGTGCCGGTGGAACAATTTGGCCGTGGATTTGCCGATCCCGCTTGCTCCGCCGGTGATCAGTGCCACCTTACCTTCTAGTCTATAGATCAAAGTCAATAGGTTTTTTTTTGTTTTTTTTTTTTTTTTAAATAATCAGTTTAAAGGAGCTAGTAACAACCCTAGTAGGAAAATATGTAAGCATTAAAGAAGAGAATACATGGGATTAACACTTTGTAAAAAGACAATAAGTGATTCTGCTAAAATAAAATTATCATCTGAAGGGCTTTACTCATGTCTCATTTTACTAGAGCATCTATAGCCTATAGGAGGTTCTGGAATTCATCAAACAGGGCAACTTTTGTGAGTTTTTCTAGGCAAGATTAAGAAAGAGCAATGCTAATATCATTTCTCCAATCCATTGTTGTTGTGAAGGGCGCATTGGTGGTGGCTTGATAGAAGAATATTATCTTTCCCGAATAAAATATGTAAAATAAAAGAAAATATGAGATACATTACAAATTGTATGGGGAAACAATGACATTAGGTTTTCAAAAAGATGATAAAATAGAAATTTTCAAACATAATTTGTCTATAGCAAAAAAATTATTTACATAGCGTCTACTGTTAGACCTACCGAGAATGTATTCTACAAAGGTGAATTTAAAGATGATTGGCAATGGGCTTTTACCAATGTTTGATTTTTCATTCGGAAAATGATCCTGACATTCCGCTTTATTTCTGAAAATATGAGTGCCTTGTACTTTCAATTCTTCTTACTAACGGATGGTGCAGTACATAAAAAGACAGGTTTCCCCTTAAGTCTATATATATGCATGAGAATAGAGTCATTTTTTCATCTTCTCCGAACAAGGGTTCTTTCTTCATCCTCTTTTTCTTCTCTTTATTTGGTTTTTTTTCATCACCATTGCCAATGACCATTTCTGCAACTCGAAAGAGGATGAAGAGGGAAAAGAGGAAGAGGAGGATGAAGAAGAAAAAGAAAAGGAAGAAGAGGAAGAATTGACGCTGAGAAAATGGAAGATGTCGGAAAAAAGTAAAAAGAAAGAGGAGGACGAAGGGGAAGTTGGGGTCGAGTTGAGAAAAGTTGAGGTCAAGGCAAGAACTTTTCCCAACTGATCCCCAACTTTTCCTGTCACGAACTGAAGTTTCCCAACGTGAACCAATGTTTCCCCGACATGACTTGAAGTTTTCCTCCATTTACGTGACCCCAACTTTACTAAGTCGACATGAACTTTTGCCGACACGACACAAATTTTTCTCGATATGACCCGAACTTTTTGACTTAACCCCAACATTTCTCGACACGACCCGAAGTTTTCCCGACACGACCACAACTTTTCCTATTTGACACCAACATTTCCTTTTTTTCTCATCTTTTTTTCTTTCATTTTTCTAGTGTCGTCCCTTTTCCGGCATCATCTATTTTTTTCGGCATCGATTCTTCTTTTTCCATATTCTTCCTCATATTTTCTTCCTCTTCATGTTGTTCTTCCTCTTTCTCCCCCTCTTTACCTTCCTTTTATTTTTCTTCGACTTCTTCTTCTTCCTCTCCCTCTTTCTCTTCCTTCTGTTCTGAGTTGCAGCAATGATCGATGAAAAAACATAGCAAATAAGAGAAGAAGAGGAAGAAGATGAAGAAGGAACCCTGTTAGAGAATATCAGGTATACGATCTGATTTTCATTAACTTCTCCAAATGCTTAAGCTTTGGAGTAATTGGTAGTTTCACAAACCCTTAATTGGAGAAGATAAGGAATAAAAATGGCATTATTCTCATACATATAGACTTGATGGCAAAAGGGTCCTTTTTCTTGTACGGTGCCTGTTACGTGCAAAATAGAAACTCTTCTTTTTTCTCTCTTTTTTCTTTTATTATGTGTAGATAGCTAACGGCACATGATGTGTATGTGACGTGGGTTAGTGGAATAAGGTAGGATAAGTCTGCAGTTATCCTGTTATATGATGTAGTTATCATGTAGGTGATGTGGGTGAGTGGGAGTAGATCTTTCTCCTATTTTCTTGTATTGAATGTGGGTTCACTTATTTTAAATTGAATGGAAGCAATCTGCCAGGGTATCATTTTGAAACCCAACAAACACTTTGTGTTAACAGAGGCCAAGGTTTCCTCAATCAAACCTACATCTAGTGTTATTCTTCGTAGTTGTTTTCTAACACCATAGGTACAACTAAGATCAAGAGAAACTCTCCCCAGTACGTACCATTGTGATATCAAAGCTCAGGCATGGACCAACGTGTGGGGCGATTAGAGCAAGCAATGGAGTCGCTTTCAAAAGGCCAGCAAGACATGATGAATTGAATGGCGGAGATGTTCAAAAAATTGAACATACGTGTGGATCAAATCTCTAATCAATCTGCCAGGGAGACGGGGGAGACTTCCCACGCTCCTATTCGAATCAATGAAGATCAGGCTAATGGCAATGGTGGCTCTCATCATGCTGGTTCCACCAACTCATACACACCCAAATTTGTGAGGTTGGACTTTCCGCATTTCAACGGTGGTGAACATCCAACGAGTTGGTTATGTAGGGCAGAACAGTTTTTCCAATTTCATGAGACCCCAGTGACAGAAAAAGTATCGTTGGCTTCCTTTCACCTTGAGGGTGACGTCCAACTATGGAACCAATTGCCGAAGCAAGAAATGAAGGTAGTTACTTGGGAAGAGTTAAAGGATGGGCTCCATTCTCGATATGGTCCAAGCCAATTCTTATATTTCTTTGGAGAACTTACCAAATTGGAGCAAACTGAATCGTTGCGAGCTTACCAAACCCAGTTCGAGAAGTTACTTGCGAAGGTCAGACATCTTCCCCAAGATCGTCAGGTCAGTTGTTTTGTTAGGGAACCACATATTATACCTCGGAACCATTACGGAACCACATTTTATACGCTGGTAACACTAGGGAACAACATTTTCTACCCCAGAACCACTATGGAACCACATTTTATACACCAGAACCACATTTTATACCTCAGAACCACTAGGGAACCACATTTTATACCCCGAAACCACTAGGGAACCACATTTTCTACTCCGGAACCACTAGGGAACCACATTTTATACCCCGGAACCACTAGGGAACCACATTTTCTACCCCGGAACCTCTAGGGAACCACATTTTATACTCCGGAACTACTAGGGAACCATATTTTCTACCCCGGAACCACTACGGAACCACATTTTATACCTCGGAACTACTAGGGAACCACATTTTATACCCCGGAACCACTAGGGAACCACATTTTATACCTCGGAACTACAGGGAACCAAAATTTTTACTCCGGAACCACTAGGGAACAACATTTTATACCCCGGAACCATTAGGGAACCACATTTTATACCCCGGAACCACTAGGGAACCACATTTTATACATAACAACCATTAGTGAACCACATTTTATACATCGAACAGCTAGGGAACCACATTTTATACCCCGGAACCGCTACGGAACCACATTTTATACCCCGGAACCACTACGGAACCACATTTTATACCCCAGAACCACTACAGAACCACATTTTATACCTCAGAACCACTAGAAAACTAGATTTTCTACCCCGAAACCACTACAGAACCACATTTTATACCTCGGAACCACTAGGGAACTAGATTTTCTACCCCGGAACCACTACAGAACCACATTTTATACCCCGTAACCACTAGGTTCTAACATGTAACCAAACATGATTGTATACATAGAGAGAGATAGAGAGAGGTCAAGATAAACATGGCAACCAAACAAAGAGTCTCATAAATATGGTGAAAAAACCAAAGCACAAAAAACATGAAAACATGAAGAGAAGATGTTAAACCTAACCGAAGCTATGTTTATCACCCAAATAAGCAATGAAGATCTTTTTCCAAACTACAATGGCAATGGAGCTTTATCACGTTGGCAATGGGCTTTTTTCCTAATGTACAATGGCAATGGAGCTTTATCACGTTGCAAATGGAGTTTTTTTTTTCAACACTACAATGGTAATGGAGCTTGAAAACGTTGGCAAATGAGCTTTTTTCCAAAACTACAATGGCAATGGCAAGCTTCAAAAACCTTCCATGAAGCCTTGAGGAAGAAGAATGTGGTAGGTAAATGGCAACCTTCAAAACCCTCTCATGGAGTTTTCCACGTTAGAAAAGCCTTGAGGAAGAAGAAGGTGGTAGGTGAGAAGGTAATAAGTGTATAGGGATAGGTGAAAAAGGTGGAGGGAAAAAAGAGGTAGGAGGGGTATATTTGTCCTAAAAGCCATCTTCTCTCACCTGACAACACCTTTTTTATAATTTTCAAATCACTACCCTTTATTCACAATTTAGACAAAACTTTACATTTTTTTAATAATTTTTCCAAGAATAAACGTCCATAAGGAAGATATATTTGTAAAAATAGAAATTAGAAATCAGTATAGTAGAAGATAATGCCCAAATTAGGAAGAAAATAACAATTAAAAATAAATATAAAGCAAAAATAAAAAAAGCAGCCGAAACTTTAAACCCAAAATAGAAAGAAATCAAAAACATAAAAAAAAGGCCAAGTTGGGAAGAAATTAACAATAAAAATAAAGCCAAAATGAAATGAATAAAAATACAGCCACATCTTAAAGCCCCAAATAAAAATAAATTTAAAAATTAAAACTAAAGCCCAAATTAGAGAGAAATTAACAATATAAATATAAAATCCAAAATAAAATTCACTAAATTCACAAAAGAAAATAGCATGATGCCTTTACCCATCTTATTGCCAAACAAATCACACACCAATATTTTCAAGGGGTTTGAAAATTAGAAGAAGAAAACAAAATCCAATGAATCCATTTTTTATCTTTGAGATATATCCTTTCTGTTCATACCTGTTTTGTTTTTCTGAAAAAAATGTCATTACACAAATTTCCGTAACCTTGTTTGTGTTTTTTCTCAATTATTAATTAAAATGCTTTTTGGTGGCTTCTGCTAATAACATTGTTAATCCACAAAGCATTGATTTTGATAACCATAAAGAAAAATTGATATCTATAGAAAAAATGAAGGCCACCAAGTGGTTATAGAATTCAGTACCTCCATTCTGTAATAGTACATATAAATATGCTTGGACAAATAGAAGCGCAGGCAATGTAATAGGTTCCAAAACTCTTATTTCTTAACATTGGATTGTGAAGACTCTGGTTTCTCTTTTGCAACCACATATGATTCATGCTCAATATAATTTTCTCCATTTGAGTAAGAATATACCAATTATTAATTTTTTACCCTACAAAAGAACAATTACAATATATTGAAAGATGAAGGCAGCAGAGCAGTTATACATATAGCTTGATCTGGGTGTCAAAATGGATGGCCGGATTTTAATCCAAGGACAATAGCTAAAATGCAAAATAATTTGCAATCGTCGCAAGAAGAGTGCTCTAATTTGGGAGGCACTAACAAAGATGTAGGAAGTAAAACCGCAGATTCGGTAAGAGGGGAAAAACAGTTGCATGTGGTTTTTGATTTTCAAAACTGAGCAACTCATAAGATTTCATTGAAATAACAACAAAAGCTTAATAATATTCAATGAGAATCTCATTGTTTACACCATAAATTATGGACAATACACACAACATCCTCTACAGAGATGGATAACATATGATGGTGTGGTTCTCTTAAGCATTTGTCTTCCTTGCCATTAATTGTAAAAGGAATTGTCACTAATACCATATACTACTATATAAAATAAAAAATTTTACCCACCAATAAAATAGAAAAGGAGAAAAAGAACATTAAATGCAATTGAACAGAACCATCAATTTTATTGTAAAATAATAACAGAAATGCATAATTAGTTTTTTAACATTAAAATAGTGAAAAAAAAACTAAATATATCCATTAGAAATTGAAAGGGCTGCTATTGTTGGGATTTGATGAATTAGGCAAGACTTTCTGTTGATCATTTGATCTATCTGGGTAAACCATGATAACATGAAGCTCTTCCCTGCCCTGACAACAAATGGCATTAGAAAAAAAACTACATCAAACTCCAAATACAGATGCAATGAATCAGAAGGGATGTAAAACAATGTGGAGATTTAGATATCTACTTGGTCTTTTGGCTATATTTTTTAGCTATGTTTCCATGTTTAGTGCTAGGAAGGAACATATAGAATTCCAGGGCTATTAAAATTAAAATGGAGCTCAAAATAGCATGGAGCGAGGAGGAATAACATGCTCAAATTCCAAAATAAACAGTGGGATAAAATGAGCAAAGAAATTATAAAGATGATCAAGCAAAAACATAAAAAACAAAGTAAAAAAAAATCAACTCAAAGAAAGGGGTAAGGAGGAAAAAAGAAAGTTATTGTTGCTTTAATCATAAGTTCCATATCAGGTCCAACGATCCTATAGAAAAACAAACATGAAGCAAGTAAAAAAAATGAAAATATATAATTCCCATTGCCAAAAAATAACACAAGAGAAGAGGAGAAAAAAGGTTCTGCAACTTAAATCGGCTGGAAGGAAGAAATGATCCAGCTTTATTCAGCCGGAAACCATCTTCACTGAACTCGTACAAAAGATTATCTTGCAATCTACCAACTAATCTTTCACAACCCAACCGAAAACCTAACAACAGCCCATCATAAAGCAGGGGAAGAAAATAATATTACTACTTTTAATATCACCAAAATTGTACGTTTACCCTTGTTGCAAAAACAAAATGAATGAAACATTTTGTGGGGCAAAATGCATAGCTCAATTTGTTTAATGGGGAGATTTTAGTTCTATTTGCAACCCATAAAAAACTACTTATGAGAGCACGGTTTGTGGTTTTTTTTTTTTTTTTTTATGTAGAGTTTACAACATAGAGTTGATACTAAACCCATGGTAGAAACAAAACTGAATCCCAAAGGACACATAAACAATAAGACAAAAAGACAAGAAATAAAATGGACCTGGGAAATCTGAATGGTTTTCTGCTTCCCGGCTTGCCAACAATGATGGTGGTGGTGTTATTTTCTACCAGATAAGAATGGAAGTAAGGTATTTGAAGAGGGAGAGGCTTTGCCTCTGCTTGCCACGGCACTAAAACCCTAGTCTGAGTGAAAATAGTAACAATCAGAAAGAAACCCACGAATGATGGAAACCCATAATCAAAGAGGATTTAATGGGATTATTATGGAAACGTTACCACTTAATTGGTTGTGTGTTATTGGAAACGTTAGCTGTTAATTGATCTTTAGCTGTTATTGGAAACGTTACCACTTAATTGGTTGTGTGTTATTGGAAACGTTACCACTTAATTAGTTGATGTTAATTGCGATTTAGGCGAGAATGAGATGTGTTGGCCAAGACGCCCCTAATTGAGCGTTAATTGTGATTTAAAAAAAAACGTCAAATTAAAGCCATTTCACGCCCCTCCTTTGCATGTGATGACAGCCACATGTTGACTTTTTGGCAGATTTTGTCTTATTTATTGATGTGGCTGTCATCACTTACAAAGGAAGGGTGTGAAATGGCTTTCTGCGAAGGTGCCCCCCCCCCCTAAACGAAGTTAATGGAACTTTCTAGTTAGATGGGAACCTCTTTGGTACTAGGGCCATATTTGGAAACTGGCCATGAATTTGTTTTCATGAAAAATTTAGTTTCACTGGCAGAGAGATTTAAGAGGGCACAAAATCACATATGAGTAGAGGGTGAGAAAGCCTGAAGAAAAAAAAAAGGAATAAAAACACTCCACTCAAAATATGATTGATTATTTATTATTTTATTTTTTTAGAAACTTTTCACCCTCTACTCATTGGTGCCCTCTCAAATCTCTCCTTCTCCCAACTACCCTACCCCTAGCTCATCGGGTTCGGGCTGAGCCCAGCCCAAGTTGCACCCCTAATTTTTCCCAAAAGAGCATTTTCCCTTTTTGAATAATGCCAAGTGAACGTATTTATACAAAAGAGTATTTAACACTTAAAACACCATTCAAATGAAACTTATGTGAATCTTTTTCTTAAAACTTAAGATTGAATCTATGTCACACCCTGACCCTACTGTATAAATTTTGTTAGGTTCTAGGTCTTCCCACCCTCCCCGATTTTGTTTTCCAGCATCACTAATTGTGCCTGACCCACTTCGAAGGCCCGTCCCTTAGAGATTCTGAAAATGTGTCTACACAGGGAGAGGGGGAATCCACATATATAGCCCAACAACCTTTCCTCCCTTTCCGATGTGGGATCTCACAATCTAATAAAACATGTGAGATTATAAATCCTTAAAACTCATTATTCTAATCATTTGTGAAATAATTTTACTACTTGGGCACTGCTCATTTAAGATTATGTCAAACGATTGTGAGTGCCAACCCCGTTTATGGGGCCCACAATTACGCTTAAATTTGAGTCCAATAATCAGTTGTCATAATCTTAAACAAACAGGCCCTTGTACATTAACCCTTCCTCCCAAACCTACTATGATTCTACTCTTTCCATACACATATTGTTCACTTATAATGAGTTATTATATACATCATCTTAATTTTATGATGCTTCCCACACGCTTCATATATACTTTTTAAAGCCTTTTGCTTCCCAATTTTCTCTCTTTTAAACCCATTGATTACCGCTTCTGCTTCAGCTTCCCGCGTCACTTCTCGCACTCACTTCCCATTTGGCAACTATACTATGTATCCACTACTATAGTAGGTAGGACACAGTGGTGCATCCAAACTGACCCAAAAGGTTTTTAACAGGTCCATGAGCTTGTGGAATGTAGAAGCAGTTTCCGTAACTCAGGCTCACCAAAGTGGCTTGAGCTAATACTGTTAAAAAATAACCCCAAAAAAAATAAAAATCTCTTGATCGCATCCAATCACATCATTTTAGAGTTTGGTTCCATTCAGTTAATAGAATCTACCCTATTTGGGAAAAAATCATATATAAATCATTCCCATTTTTCGATTACGTTTGTTACAAGCCTTAATATATAGTCTCTATCTCTTAAACTACTAAACCTTACATTAGGACAAGGCCCCTAATGTAAGGTTCACAACCTTAAAGCAAGCTGGGAAACAGATGACCATCTAACGAAAGCTAAAAACAACATCAAGAAGCATGGGAAGTGTACATACCAAACGCTGGATTGACAATAGTGTAACCTCCATCAACTACAAGGTTGTGCCCACTTACATACCTCGATTCATCACTCCCTAAATAAAGAGCAGCTTCAGCAATATCTCTTGGCTTCAACACTTCCCCTTTCAGGTTAGAATAAACATTCTTATAAGTCTCACCATCTTCATCAATCTCTAACTTGAAGGGATCCTTAGTCAAAGGAGTTGCTATTACATATGGGGATATGCAATTCACTCGAATGCCGAACTGCCCAAGCTCAACAGCGGCATTCTTCGTGAGACCCACCACTGCGTGCTTCGAGCATGTGTAGGCATGAGAGGCTGCCCCACCAGAGATAGAGCAAATGCTAGCTGTGCTAATTATACTTCCACGGCGAGCTGGGACCATGACACGGGCCGCATTCTTGATGCCCAAGAAGACGCCAGTTATGTTGACGCTAAGGACCCTCTCAAAGTTGTACTTTTCATTGTCAAGGATGTTTGTCTTGAGTTCGTCAACAATGCCTGCATTGTTGAACATGATGTCGAGCTTCCCGTACTTTGTAATGGCACTTTTGATGGCATTTTGGATGGCATCTTCATCTCTGACATCGCAATGGATGAAGGAGGAGTCTTTAGGGCCGAGTTCTTGGCAAACTGAGTGGCCTAGATCGTCTTGAATGTCAGCAATGATGATTTTGGCACCATGGTGATGAAATAGTTTAGCAGTGCTCTCGCCGATGCCGCTTGCGCCTCCAGTAATCAGTGCTACCTTACCTTCCAATCTAAGAGAAGTGTGACGAATCATCAAATTCTGGAGATGCATATGATCGGAGTAGAATATGCAAGGAGAAAAATAAAATAAAGTATAGAAATAGGAATTAATTAGGCAAGTCAAGCCAGTTAAGGTTGTCTTACAGACTTTATTTTCCGATTTATGCAGGTGGCTGCAAGGAAATAAAGTCTCGAAGATACATGCTAAAGTGTGATCGAGGGTATATATATGCCTTTGCAAGGACAATGACCCTGGACAAGATCCTCATAGTGGACTACCTGCGCAATCGACATGTATGGATCATATGTTATTGTGCGCTATGTGTAGAGGCAGGGGGACAATTGACCATATGTTCCTGGATTGGAAAACAACTAGGTATGTGGAACAAAATTTTATGTTGATTCAACATATCATGGGTATTTCCAGCTAAGATATAAGAGCTCTTGGAAAGTTGGTCCTTGGTTCCATGGCATAGAAAAGGCAAAATCATATGGGATGTGATACTATTAGCGGTCATTTGGGTGTTATGGAGAGAGAGAAATGCCAGGGTGTTTAGAGGCTTTGTGAAAATTCCTACTTCATGTACATCAAGATAATTGCACTAATCATTGCTTCGGTTAGATCTTTGATTAGTAAGAGGTGTACAATAGTAGGGAGGTAAGGCCGGTCATCTCACAGGTTTGGGAGCTTGCAGCAGTTTCTTCAAATTGAACTTTGATAGTTCAAGTTTGGATAATCCTGGGCTGACAAGAGTAGGTGGGTTGTTAAGTGATGGAAGTGGAGTTACATATGGGCTTTCATAGAAATAAGAATGCCCAAAGTGGAGTCACATAGGAATCGCCGATGTCAATGAGGCTAGGATCAAAGCGCGGTACACGAAGGAATAAGAATGATACACCAGGACATTCTAGATGAGGTGTCGCTGAATGTGATAAAATGGTTGAAGGGTAACCCATCCCATCCTTGGTGGTTTGGAAGATCGATTTATGAGTGAGTGGATAGAGTGGAGAGAGCTGCAATCTAATTTCATCATGTTAGAAGATCAGATTAATAGTGAGGCCGATAGGCTAGCTAGGGAGGGTGCCTCTAGAGCAGAGTTGGTAGTCTTCGACTTTCTCTCCCCGTGATGTATTGTTATTTTGTGGTGCTTTCTTTTCTCTTCTAGCTTGTATTTCTTGGATCATCTCGATTGCTGGGGTCTCCCGTGTAATTTTTTTTTCCCACTGTTCATGTTACTCTTTGCCATTTATAAAAATGCCTACAACTATCGATATAGGGCTGCACCCCAAGTTCAACACAAATCTAGAATCATCGGCTACTCTAAAGACTTTTGAATGAGACACTAAACATTCTTTTTATAGAAAATAAAAATTCATGAATACACCCTTTCACCTAAACATTTAAAATAACTATTTTTTGAATAATAAAAATAACCTTTGGGGGTATAAGAAGGGGAATCTTATTGTAAATTTTATAGCTCATATTATTTTTATGTTATATGGGATTTGCTAGCATCCATCGCAAAAGGCATTTCACGGATGGGCTGTTGCATGTGAGAAAAGCCACTCAGGTTCACTTTTCAGCAGATTTTGTCTTCATTCACGAGGTGGCTGCTCTCACATGCAACAGCCTACCAGCCTATTCGTGAAATGCCTTTTGCGATCGAAGCTAGCAAATCCCATGTTATATTGTAGGCATTTGCTAGCGTCCATCGCAGAAGGCTTTTCGCGGATGGTCTGTTGCATCTGACAGCAGCCACAGAGGCTCACTTTTCAGCAGATTTTGTCTTCATTCACTCGGTGGCTGTGTCAGATGCAACAAACCATCCGCGAAAAGCCTTCTGCGATGGACACTAGCAAATCCCTATATTGTATGTCCTATTTGTTAAATTGAATCACCACTTAGAGTTGCACTGCAATGGTACTATTTAATTAAAGATGACAGGACTCAGGAGGCTCTCCATATGCCAAAATGCAAGGACTTATATGATCTAAGATATGACTTGCAGAGAAGGTGATATTTGATCCAACAGCAGCTTCTTAAAAAGTGCACTGCTGTTGGATCAAATATCAAGGGTGTACCACTTTCATGGTACTTGACTGTCGGGCACCATATAAAACTGTGATTTGCAATAACAATTTGAGAAAATGTACCTTAGCCATCTTATAAACCACCCATTTTACCTACATGACCTCCTCTCAATGTAAATCAAGAGGATGAGAAGGCCCAATGCCAATCAAGAGAGTAATTGATAGGCCCCATAGAGATGATCTGCACTAGAGATAATGAGATGAACTGAAGACGTCCACATTGACTTAGGAAAAACAAAGACAGACCCGCACAAAACACACATCAGGATACACTAAGGTTGTGTTAGGACTACCAGAATCTGCATGCGTCTTATTTCGAGTATGCCTGATTCAGGCGTTTAATTGGTTCCAAAAAATGAAAGTAATACCGAGGCAGAATCAAAGGGAGAAAATGATGGAATCAGTTTCCCACCGTAAGAAGTGGGATTCTAATTCTACCCCAGTCAAAATGAGACTTTTATTGGAAATTTCTGAATATTATATATAGGGGGAAATGTTTTCTGCGCGATATCTCAGATAAGTTATCTGAGCAAGAGCTCAAAAAATCATGTGGGCCCACATTGTTTGGATGATCCAAAGCATTCATTTGATAGGCCCTTACATAGACGGAGTGTGCCCAAAAAATCAGCTCCATAGGATCATCCTAACCCTTCGATTTTTGGAGGTTAAAAATAGACAGATTTGTGGAGGTTTATACCCATCCACTTTAACCTCCACAAATCGAAGGGTTGGGATAATCCTCTGGAGCAGATTTTTTGTGCACACTCTATCTATCTTTGGACTATCCAAATAAATGCTTCGGATCATCCAAACAATGTGGGCCCATATGTTTTTTTGAGCTCTTGCCCAGATAACTTATATGAGGTATCGAGCAGAAAACGTTTCCCATATATAGGGTGTAGAAACAGGGTGGTCTCTCATTTTGAGCTCTTGCTTACTGTTTATGCGTTCAAGAGTGCAGAAACAGGGTGGTCGCATATTTTGGGGGATCCAAAGCATTCATTTGATGAGCCCTATCATAGATAGGGTGTCCACAAAAAATCAGCTCCATTTGATCATCCTAACCCTTCATTTGTGGAGGGAACTGGGTAGATTTGTGGACAAACAGTATCCGCTCATTTTCCCTCCACAAATGGAAGGGAAGGGTTAAGATGATCCAATGGAGCAGATTTTTGGTACACACCATCGAATCTCCTCCATAAAGTGCAGTCAAACCCCGATGCTCATCAGCATAGCACAACTTATGCCCCAACCAATGGATCCTCTATCTCTTTCCATCGCGTATAAAGTTATTTAAATATATACTTATCTCTAGTATCGATCCAATGACAAAAATGGATTCTCAATTTTCTAAAATGGAAATCTTATGGGTTAAAAAAAAATAAAAATCCACAGAAGGTGTATCAACAAAGAACATATGTGCAAATTGTTGTAAAATAGGTTTAGGGGGGGAAATACCTCTTGGCAACCGTAGAGAGAAGGGATAGGCTTCCCATGAGCTGGTGCAAAATCTGGACACAAATAGGTTACAATGGAGAGATATTTATACTGATATCATTTGGCATGTTTTTCTTGATTCCGGAGGGGCTGCTGTTATCATTTTGCGTGTTTTAGTAGAAAGGAAGATAATGGATTATGGCATCTATGGGTATGACGCAATTTTTGCGTGCGAGTTTAGTTCTTACGTTTCTGCTTTCACTATCTTGATGGCTTTGAAAGGCCCTTTTCATTTTAGATTGTATTTGTGACAACCTATTGTGGGCCCCAAACAGATTATTGGGGCCCAGAATCAATTTTCCCAATCTAAAACAAACAAAAGCCTAAGATGAACGATTCCTTTTGTCTGCCATTTCCAAGTCAAGTGGAAAACTTGTATTTTGTATAAGGTTTAATCTAATGCATTGCTAGCATAATGAGAAATGAGAGAATATGAGTTGTATCACTAGGTGTTCAATATTTTTAAACCATTACGAGTGCTCTTTTGGTCACATGGTGGCTTTTGAGTGTGTAATTGTGCTTACTCGACTACTTCCTAAAGTTTCATCCTAAATTTCGATATAATTTGCATGTATTACAGGCGTTAATTCATTTTTTAAAACTAATTAAATACCGAAATTGAGCAAAATTGGAATACGATGCCGATTCTAGTGCCTGATTTCATCAATCCAAACACACCCTAAGGTGGTTTTTTGGGGCAATCCTAAAACAAGCATGTCCGTTAATGGATGTGATCGAGTCCGTTAATAGGCACCTTACACCTTCGTTTAATTTTTTATAATGGTTTACCAGATAGGCTCCCGATTAAACACATATGACACCATGTGTGACCCAACATTTATGTTTAGGATTGACCATAAACCTGATCATCTATGTAAGTAGAGTCTTTTCAATGAGAATTTATATGATGGGCGGCCGTGAAAACATGTGAAGTCTAAAAAAGTATGTACGGCCCACGTTTTCTTTTCAATAATGCTGCTTGGATAATGATCCCCATCGCTATTCTTTTTTTCTTTTTTCTTTTGCACTTTCCCAGTTTTGTTTTGTATGGGGAGGGTTGCATTGACTATATCGATAGCGTTCCTTTGTCATGTTCCAAGTCATTTTCTCTATCTGATGGCATCTTGACGGTACTAATGACAGCCACATGTTAACTTTTTGGTACATTTTGTCTTATTCATTGATGTGGCTGTCATCACTTGCAAAGGAAGGGTGTCAGATGGCTTTCTACGAAAGTGCCCCCCTAAACGTAGTTAATGGAAAGCTTTCTAGTTAGATGGGAACCTCTTTGGTACTAGGGCCATGTTTGGCACCTATCCATGAATTTTTTTTTCATGAAAAATTTAGTTTCACTGGCAGAGAGATTTGAGAGGGCAGAAATCAGTAGAGGGTGAGGCAGCCTGAAAAAAAAGAAAAAGAAAAAGGAATAAATAAACTCCATATGATTGATTATTTATTTATTTTTTAGTCCTCTCAAATCTCTCCTTCTCCCAACTACCCTACCCTATATCTAGATCTGGCAAACGCAACCCGTGCCCAGGGGTCGACCCGACCCACCCGCAAATTTGCGGGCACGGGTCTGAGTTTTAGTGACCTTCCAAAACTAACCCGCGGGTGACCCAACCCGCAAAAACACGGGTCGGGTCGGGAAACCAGTGGGCACCCACGGGCACCCGCACCGAACGAACGGTCCAGATCATAGTAATCTAACTCATCGCTCTTCTTTTTCTTGTCCGGGAGTGCTTATCTTGTTTTCTGCCGCATTTAGTTTGTCACGACTGTTCAAACTTCAATATGTCCTGGAGCCACTGAATAAGGCCACGTGGATTGAGTAAATTTCCAGGCATTGATGATAATTTCTGTAGCACTCAATCAAGACAGTATTTTCTACCCACCCTTACCAATTCCCCGGTTCCCGAAGCATGGTAGACTCCAAACACAGAAAAAACTTTCCGTGGAAAATTCCACAAGCAACAGAGCCTGATTCCATTTTTACTTTCTTTCTTTTTTTGAAATTGACTGTTTCTACTTTCTACTAGACACCCATTTCGTTGAATCTTAATCCACACCGGATACGACGATTCTAAGGCGGGCCCACTTGATCCCTCCACTATAAGTATAAGAGAAGGAAGAGCAGGTGGGACCCAAATACGTCTGGAATGACGTAAAGCGAAGGGTGACCGGCACGTTTCCGTCACAGAGTGCGGTTGGTGAACAAAAGCGTGGGACCCCGTTTCACCAAACACACTGCTGAGAGGCGTTGGGTGACCGGCTCACCAACCTCAGTGCGACTAGTTTTCGTTCCCAGGCTTATGAAGCGGGACGGGGAGAGAGGATAGACTCATAGACGAGTTCCAGAACGAGTCGCAGTCCTACAGCGTACTTAAACTTAACATTTAGCAATAGCCAATATTCGAACAAATAAAATAAAATGAGCAGAGCAAACAAATCCATGAACTAGGGTTCTTGAATTCTCCACGCCCTCTCTTTTTGAAAAAACTAGGTGTTAGGCCTAAAATCGGTAACAGGTTATGGTAGGGCTGGGTAGTCCGGGCTAACGAGCCACGGCTGAATGGCTGGTTGAGTCCTGCGCTGCACAGAGTACAGACAAGAAAGAAAAGGGTCAGAGGACCAACCCGGAGTGATACTCCGGACGGGCGCTTCGACACTCAAGTCAGTATGAGCAGGAGTGCAGAGCAATGTCAGAGCAAAAAGCTTAGAGTTTTGGTTCTCAGATTTCCAGGACCCTCACCTTAGCACAAGTGAAGGCTATTTATAGTGATTCTGGGCCACCTGTCTAGGACAGGTGGTAGTTCTGAGCCAGGTGGTGGCCTCTGTATGGACCAGGTTTCATACCTAAGGAGGGCAGGTGGAGGTCCCTGATTGGTCCAGGTGTCACACCTAGTGGAGACAGGTGTTGGCCTTCCAACGGTCCTTGTGAGGGCCACGTGCCAGAAGCTAATTGGATGCTGAGTTCGGACCCCTCAGTGCTGAGTCCGGATTGCTGAGTCCGGATTCCCTCAGCGCTGAGTCCGGACCCTATCAGTTGCCCCCTGGTTCTTCAAGCCATGAAAGTGGCTAGAAGAAGCAAAGAGAAGGTAAAGACAGCGTCGGGCCGGCCTTAAGACCTCCAGGCAGCTGAGGCCGGGCTCAGACTCAGCTAGGAGAAATAGTGGCTGGACAGGAGACTCCTGGCGCCCTGGCCTGGCCTTGGCGTTTAGCCTGAAGGAGTACGGCCGGGCAGAAGGCATTCGACTATCCAGCACGGCTGAATTTTTGACCAGGGGCCTGGGCGGCCAGGGGTCCCGGACGTCCTTGGTTCAGGAAGTCATGTGGTCCTGCTCGGCTAAGGCTGTGAACGGCCAGCCGGGCAGGTCTTTGCTGGTGAAACTTTTTGTCGCCTAGCGCTTTTGTCATCTAGCGTACGCGCCATATCCTGTCCGGACAGCCGGACAGGTCTTTTGTCTCTTGAATTATCCTGTCCGGACAGCCGGACAGGTCTTTATCCTCTAAATTATCCTGTCCGGACTGCCGGACAGGTTCTTTGTCTTTTGAATGCGCCATATCCTGTCCGGACAGCCGGACAGGTCTTTTGTCGTCTAGCGCTTTTGTCGTCTAGCGAACGCGCCATATCCTGTCCGGACAGCCGGACAGGTCTTTTGTCGTCTAGCGCTTTTGTCGTCTAGCGAACGCGCCATATCCTGTCCGGACAGCCGGACAGGTCTTTTGTCGTCTAGCGCTTTTGTCGTCTAGCGCTTTTGTCGTCTAGCGAACGCGCCATATCCTGTCCGGACAGCCGGACAGGTCTTTTGTCTCATGAATTATCCTGTCCGGACAGCCGGACAGGTCTTTTGTCGTCTAGCGCTTTTGTCGTCTAGCGAACGCGCCATATCCTGTCCGGACAGCCGGACAGGTCTTTTGTCTCATGAATTATCCTGTCCGGACAGCCGGACAGGACTTTTGTCCTCTAGCGCTTTTGTCGTCTAGCGAACGCGCCATATCCTGTCCGGACAGCCGGACAGGTCTTTTGAATTATCCTGTCCGGACAGCCGGACAGGTCTTTTGTCCTCTAGCGATTTGGGACCTGTGCCTTGTATTTAATGCAGGCGGCGTATTTAATGCGGACGGCGCATTTAATGCGAGCGGCGCATTTAATGCGGAAGGCGACGTGGCGCACTCCGGCTGGCGGAAATGGGCGGGATTTTTCCCGCTCTTCCCAGCTTCTCTATAAATACAGAAGTTCACTCTTCATTTCTTACTTTTCATCTTTTACTCTCCTCCTCTTCTGTTCGGCTGCTCAAGTTTTCTGCCCGCTTCGGATCAGTGAGCCCGGAGGTCCTCGCCCAACACTCCAGTTCGGTAATCTTTTTTAGCTTTTAGCCTTTCTTTCCTTTTTTTCCTTTTTATGTCTAGCACTAGTTCGGAGACGGACTCCAGTTCAAATGAGTCCGGTTCGACCAGTACCGCATCGGGGTCCGAGGCGTCGGAGAGGGCGGTTCCGGCCTCACCTATAGAGGAGGCCGGTGTTGAGGGCGAAGAGCTAGTGATCATAATAGACGAGGAGAGCGGTGAGGAAATGAGTGTGGACTTAGACACAATCCCGGCCTGTGGGGATGGACCGGACCGGGTAGAAACCAGCGACGATGATGAGGACGTCGAAGCGGCAGTCCCTCAATCGTTGCGCATGCCAGTCGAGGTGATAGCGGAGGCACAGATGGAAGCCAACCCGCAGTATAACATCGGGGCCCTATACGAGGTGAACCATCTGTGGCCGAACAGGCTTCAGATCGTCAGGGACAAATACTGTATTCCTAGCCGGTACATTCTGAGGGCGGCTGTCGAAGGGGATCGGGCCAGCAACGATAGCGCAGACCTCTGCGTGTATGAGGAGGCCTTCCGGGCCGGGCTTAGGCTCCCCTTCCACCCCTTCTTTGCGGATGCACTGAATTACTACGGGCTGGCAGTTACACAGGTCGTCCCGAACTCTTGGAGAACACTGATCGGCTTCTTGTACCTTCTTGAAGTCCGGCTCCGTAGGAACCCCACCGTGCCCGTCTTCAGGATGTGTGCGCACCTGAAGAGGCATAAGGACGGCGGCTGGATCTACATTAGCCAGAGGCCTGAAATGAAAATGATCACTGGGATACCTTCTTCCATTCACACATGGAAGAACAGGTTCTTCTATGTAAAGGACACCGCGCCGGGCTCGCAGTGGCCGTTCTCATTACAATGGAGAACGCCGGACACTCGCCGCCTTAGTAAAAAACCAGCTCTCGAAGACTATGACCATATGACCTTCGCTCTGATCAAAGAAGAGCTCAAGCGAGGTCCAGTACACTGCTCAGAGTTCGAAGAAGAGGCCGAGCTGGTCGCACTCGGGGTCAGTCGTGCGACGCCGGCACGTACGTAGATACTATAGGATAGCATTTATTTTTCTGAAGTATTTTTCAACTTTCGTATTGCTGACTGCGCTCCGTTCTCTTTTGCAGAAATGGTGAAGCAGATGTCCCTTTTGGACAGAATCAAGCAGTCTTCGGGCGCGTCCCCAGCGCAGGAGCAGCCCCAAACAAAGGGCAAGAAGAGGAAGGTGCCGGAGTCGACCCCGCCGATGGTCGCGCTGGCTAAGCCTCTTAAAAGCAGCCGGGCGACGCATAAGCTTGCCCTATCGAGCCGGGCAGACACCACAGGTCAGAGCTCCAAGTCCGGAGCGGCGACGGGGTCAAAGCACGGCGGGGCAGTACTGGGTATGCCGGCTACTGCATCGGTTGGAGGTGACAACGTCTTCCGCCCGAACTGGGCCGTGCAGAAAACGGACACCGGCCTGGGGGATACCCGGGTGGCCACAGAGTTGATGTACAAGGGTGTCCTCGCCCGCGACCGGTTAGCAGTCGAAAAAGAGGTGCTGGAGACCTGTGAAGCGGCAATCAGCTCCGCCCTCTATCAACTCCAGGTCTACTCAAGGGATATGGCCAAGAAGCGATATCTCTTCTCGGAGACGATCACAAGGATCGAGTCCGAAAAGGCCCAGCTCCAGAAGGAGAACGGCGAGCTCAATGAAGCCGTCCAGATCAAAGAGGCCGAGCTCAACAGCTTACAGGACGAACTGCAGAGGGTCAAAAACCAGGCCGTGCAGGATCTCCTAAGTGCGGCTGAGAGGGCCGGAAGGAAGGAGAAGGCGGCCGTGGAGAAGGCCGTGAAGGAAACTGAGGAGAGGAAGGAGGCCCAGCACTTCGACCTAGGCCTCCAGGCCTACAGGGCGGGTTTCCTTCTCTGCTCCGAGCAGGTGAAGAAGATTCACCCCGACATCTCCTTGGACGGGCTAACCGTCCCGTATGCACCTCCAGAGGATGAGGAAGATGAGGAGGAAGACGAACCGGACTCCTCCCGGCCTATTGAGGTGGATGCGGAGGTGACTGTGGCCGCCGTCTCCTCGGCGAAGGGTGGCGAGCTTGCAGCCCTCACTCCCGCAGAGGTCGTCACCGAGGTGGTGGCCGACGAGGAGGCCTGAGCAGCAGCCTTCTTTCTTTTTTGATGATACGTTTTTTTGTTTGCACAGTTGGTAACGCCTATTCTTTGTAAGCCAGCTCGGCGAAGAGAGCAATTTTGTAATACGAATACGAATACTGAATACAAATACATTTTTGTTCAACTGTCTGTACAGCATTCTCATTTTTGTACGTATTATTTCTGTGCTGCATCGGGAACCGAGCTGGGAATATTTGAAGTTGGTTTCCACTGCGGGCTTCCTGGCTGGAACTGATCTCCAAGCCACTAGGATGAGCCGGAGTGCACCACTGCTGCTCGTCCTAAGTCTGCGAGAACCGAGCTGGATGCTTGGTACTCAAACACTTAGGAAATATTTGAAGGTGGTTTCCACTGCGGGCGTCCTGGCTGGAACTGATCTCCAAGCCACTAGGATGAGCCAGAGTGCACCACTGCTGCTCGTCCTAAGTCTGCGAGAACCGAGCTGGATGCTTGGTACTCAAACACTTAGGAAATATTTGAAGGTGGTTTCCACTGCGGGCGTCCTGGCTGGAACTGATCTCCAAGCCACTAGGATGAGCCGGAGTGCACCACTGCTGCTCGTCCTAAGTCTGCGAGAACCGAGCTGGATGCTTGGTACTCAAACACTTAGGAAATATTTGAAGGTGGTTTCCACTGCGGGCGTCCTGGCTGGAACTGATCTCCAAGCCACTAGGATGAGCCGGAGTGCACCACTGCTGCTCGTCCTAAGTCTGCGAGAACCGAGCTGGATGCTTGGTACTCAAACACTTAGGAAATATTTGAAGGTGGTTTCCACTGCGGGCGTCCTGGCTGGAACTGATCTCCAAGCCACTAGGATGAGCCGGAGTGCACCACTGCTGCTCGTCCTAAGTCTGCGAGAACCGAGCTGGATGCTTGGTACTCAAACACTTAGGAAATATTTGAAGGTGGTTTCCACTGCGGGCGTCCTGGCTGGAACTGATCTCCAAGCCACTAGGATGAGCCGTAGTGCACCACTGCTGCTCGTCCTAAGTCTGCGAGAACCGAGCTGGATGCTTGGTACTCAAACACTTAGGAAATATTTGAAGGTGGTTTCCACTGCGGGCGTCCTGGCTGGAACTGATCTCCAAGCCACTAGGATGAGCCGGAGTGCACCACTGCTGCTATATACTGATGGCTAAATGAGTTACTCAAAGAGGGACAATTATTTGGGAAACTTATTTTATTCATTACAGAATTTGGATGATTACAGCAGTTCTTTACAAGCCTATGAAGGCAAACAAAATTACTGATAGTAGATCCGAAGATTTCTAGAATTCCAAGCATGTGGCAGCATCTGTTCGTCGAGGGACTCTAACCGATAGCTTCCTGGGCGGATGACTTCCTTGACTCGGTACGGTCCTTCCCAGGTCGGAGAGAGCTTGCCCACGCTTCTTGGCTGGGAAACGGAGGCTTTCCTCAGGACTAGGTGGCCTGCACGGAATTCTCTTGGTCGGATCTTGACGTCATGATATCTGGATATTTTCTGTTTATAGGCCGCCGCCCTGATCTGAGATTCCTCTCGGACTTCCTCAAGCAAGTCAAGGTTGGCACGGAGTCCGTCCCCGTTGAGCTGCTCACTGAAATGGACGATCCTTGGGGAGGGGACGCCGATGTCAACCGGGATCACTGCTTCTGTTCCGAAGGAGAGATTGAAGGGTGACTCGCCTGTGGCCGTACGCGGAGTAGTCCGATACGCCCAGAGCACATGATACAGTTCGTCTGCCCAACGCCCTGCCTTGCCATCCAGTCTCTTCTTTATCCCCTGCAAGAGGGTCCTGTTCGTCACCTCTGTTTGCCCATTCGTCTGGGGATGTGCCACAGATGTGAATCTCTGCTCTATGTGCAGGTCAGAACAAAACTTTCGGAAGTTCCTCGAGTCGAACTGCTTGCCATTGTCCGTTATGAGGACCCGGGGGATTCCGAACCTGCACACCACTGATTTCCAGAAGAAGTTCTGTACATTCTGCTCAGTGATCTTGGCCAGAGGCTCTGCTTCTACCCATTTGGTGAAATAATCAATGGTGACAACGACGAACTCACGGCCTCCCGAGGCCGGCGGAAAGGGGCCCAGAATATCCATTCCCCATACTGCGAAGGGAAGAGGACTGATGATCGGGGCCATCGGAACGGGTGGCTGGTGGACGGTTGGAGAGAACTTCTGGCACTTCTCACACTTTTTCACAAGGCTCAGCGCGTCCTTCCTCAGTGTAGGCCAGTACAGACCTCTCAGGAGGATTTTAATGGCCAGGGCCTTGCCCCCGAGGTGCTCTCCGCAGATTCCTTCATGGGTTTCCTGCAGGGCTAACAAGGCATCACTGGGGCGAAGACACTTCAGATACGGGAGGGTATACGACCTCTTGTATAGCGTCTCGCCATCCAGTGAAAACCTCGCTGCCCTCTGCGTGACCTTACGGGCCTCCTTTCTCTCTCCAGGGAGCTTTCCGCTGCGCAGATACCTGATTATCTCATCCATCCAGCACGGCTCATCGTCAATCTGCATTACCACGACGGACTGGGCATCGATACTGGACCTCTTCAGAAACTCCATGCGAATTTCTCTGAGGGCGGTGTAACCTGAGGCTGCAAGCTTTGATAGCACATCTGCCTTTACATTCTCTGCTCGGGGGATTCTGACGACCTCAAAGCTCTTGAAATGAACGGCCAGACCGCGAACCCTCCCCAGGTACTTGATCATTCGCTCTTCACGGGCTTCATATACTCCCTGGATCTGACAGACGACCAGCTGTGAATCGCAGTACGCCTTTAGCCTCTGAGCACGGGTCTGCGCAGCAAGATTCATCCCGGCTATGAGCGCTTCATATTCTGCTTCATTGTTGGACGCACGGAAACCAAACCTCAGGGCGTAGTTCAGGACGAAGTCCTCTGGTCCGGTGAGAACTAGTCCTGCACCACACCCTGTCTTGTTCGATGACCCGTCCACATAAACTTCCCAGAGCGGCTCTGGGTGCGCGATGACGGACTCAGTCCCGGGAGGCGGTGATGCTCTGGAAACGACTCGAGGCTCTGATACGGCCAGCTCTGCTTCTGGAGATGGAACTGCTACCAGTCCGGGGTCTGGGTCCGGAACTGTGCACTCGGCTATGAAGTCAGCGAGAATCTGAGCTTTGATCGCCGGCCTGGGTAGGTACTTGATATCAAACTCACTGAGCTCCACGGCCCACTTGACAAGTCGGCCCGAAGTGTCTGGCCGGTGGAGGATCTGTCTGAGAGGCTGCCCTGTCAAGACCTTGATTGTGTGCGCCTGGAAGTACGGCCTTAGCTTCCGGGCCGCCATAATGAGGGCGCACACGAGCTTCTCTACTCGTTGATATCTGGTCTCTGCATCGTGGAGGACCTTACTCACATAGTAGATCGGCTTTTGCTGGTTAGACTCTTCTTTAATCAGTACTGCTGCAACTGCTAAGGGTCCCGCTGAGAGGTACAGAATCAGCTCTTCTCCTGGCTCCGGCGTGGACAACAAGGGAGGGGAGGACAGGTACTGCTTCAGCTCCTCGAACGCTGCTTGACATTCCGGAGTCCAGGGCGCGGTTTTTATACCTTTGATCGCATTGAAGAACGGGAGGCATCTCTCGGCGGATTTAGAAATAAACCGCCCCAGAGCCGCCACCAGTCCGGTCAGCCGCTGCACTTCTCTGATAGTGTTGGGAGGAGTCAGCTCCATTACTGCCTTGATCTTCTCCGGATTCGCCTCTATTCTTCTCTGGCTTACCATGAAGCCCAGGAACTTGCCTGCTCCGACGCCAAACGTACATTTGGTCGGATTAAGCTTCATGTTGTGTTCCCTCAAGACTTGGAAGGCTTCTTCGAGGTCGGAGATATGGTTGGAAGCGCTTCTGCTCTTCACTAGCATATCGTCAACGTAGACCTCCATGTTCCGGCCGATCTGATTTCTGAACAGCTTGTTGACGAGACGCTGGTAAGTGGCTCCTGCATTCTTCAGTCCGAAAGGCATCACCCGATAGCAATAAGTCCCTTGGTCGGTAACGAATGATGTCTTCGGGATGTCAGACTCGTACATTCTGATTTGATTGTATCCTGAGAAAGCATCCATGAAACTGAGCAGCTCGTGACCTGCTGTGGCGTCAATGAGCTGGTCTATTTTTGGGAGTGGGTAGCTGTCCTTTGGGCAGGCCTTGTTCAGGTCTGTGAAGTCTATACAGGTCCTCCACTTTCCGTTGGACTTTTTTACCATTACGACATTCGCGAGCCAGTCCGGATACTGGATCTCACGAATGAAATCGGCCTTCAAAAGCCTCTCCACCTCTTCTCTGATGGCTTTTCGCCTCTCCGATGCAAAGTGTCTACGCTTCTGCTTCACGGGCTTGCAGGTCTGATCGACACCGAGCTCGTGGGTGCTAATCGACGGGTCAATGCCGGGCATGTCTGAAGGAGTCCAGGCAAAGACATCTGCATTGGCCCTGAGGAACTGAGCGAGATCCTGCTGCGCGGCCTCTGGCAGGGCAGAGCCAATCTGGACAACCCTCTGTTCATCATCGATGTTCAATTGAATAGAGATGAGGTCCTCTACGGGCTCGTTGACTGTGACCTGCGCTTCGTCTCTCAGATCGTACAGCTCGATTGGGAGGGACTCAGACGCATTCTTCCCTCTCAGCGCTGCCGCATAGCATTGTCTTGATTGGGGCTGATCCCCTCTGACTTCACCTACGCCTCCTGGCGTAATGAACTTCATCTTCTGATGATAAGCGGAGGGAATCGCTCGGAGGAGGTTCTGGCCGGGGCGCCCTAGAATGGCGTTATAGGCCGACTTGGCCTTAACCACCAGGAAGGTCACCATTGCGAAGGACTGGCGGGGCGGCTCCCCGATAAGAACTGGAAGCTCAATCTGCCCTTCGACCTTGACAACTTCTCCTGAGAACCCGAACAGATCTGAGTTGGCCGGCTTCAGACGGTCAGCTCCGATCATCATCTGTTCGAAGGCGTGATAGTAGAGGATGTCGGCGGAGCTCCCGTTGTCGACCAGGATCTTCTTCATTTCCCAGTTCGCCACTAGCATTGTGACGACCAGGGCATCATCGTGCGGGAGGATCAGACCGTCAAGATCTGCCTCCAAAAAGGATATCTCATTTTCTGGCTCGGCCCTCTTACTGCAGGCGTGGACGGCGTTGACCTGCCGGGCATAAGTCCTGCGGGCCGATGAAGAGGTCCCTCCCGCGGTCGGCCCTCCTGAAATGGTACCAATAACGCCATGAGGTTGGAGTTGAGGTTGAGGTACCTGAGGAGGGAGAACGGCCGGGGCAGGAGCCTGGATGCGGTCGCCCAGGGGTTGGGCGTCTCGAGGACTTCTGTCTCTGGGTCTCGGGTTGTCCTGGCGCTCCCTTCTGTTGTCGTTATTTTTTAAGTACCTCCCGAGGTACCCTCTGCTTATCAGCTGCTCGATCTCCTCCTTGAGATGAATGTAGGCGTTGGTGTCGTGGCCGTGGCTCTTATGGAACCGGCAATACCTGGACATGTCTTGGGTGCCTGCCTCCGGCGTCTGCTTCTTCGGCCACCGGATGAAGTCTTCTTTCCGGATGGCTGCCAAAATTTGAGCCCTAGATGCGGTGAGGGGCGTGTAGCGCTCCCTCGTCGGGGGGCTCCTCTCCTTTCGAGGCCGGGGGGAGCTCCTTTCCTTCCGGGACGGGCTGCTCTCCTTCCTCTGGGGTCTGTCATCCCTACGCTGCTTGGCGGGGTTCTTCTCCTCTGGTCTTCTCTTGCTGACGGAATCCAGGGCAGCGAGAGTCTCCTCGACGGAGATGTACTCTTCCGCCCCGGTCATCAGATCTGCTAAGGACTGCGGATTTCGCCGGGCGACTGCTCTTCGGAAGTCGGTGGACCGGGCTCCGGCCAGAAGAGCATTCGTTGCCGCGGAGGGATCCAGATTAGGTACCTGAAGGGCCTCCCGGTTGAACCGGCCAACGAACGCTTTTAAGGCCTCACCGTCTTCCTGCCTCAGGGCCATCAGTGAAGCCGTCGTCTTTCGAGGCCTTCTGCTGCTCATGAAATGCCGGGCCAGGTCGTCCCCGAAGTCGTCAAAATTGTCAACGGACTTGGGCTTCAGCCGTGAGTACCAATCTCTTGCGGCTCCGGTTAATGTGGTGGGGAGTGCCCTGCAAAGGAACCCGTCCGACGCCCCGTGGAGAAGCATCGTGGTCCTGAAGGTCTGCAGGTGATCCACGGGATCGGTGGTCCCATCATACTGCGGGATCTGCGGCATCTTGAAGCCCAAGGGGACTGCCGCACCGAGTACCCTGTCTGTGAAAGGGGGATTGCTACTGAAGATCCTTGAAGCAGGGCGGCCATGATCTCTAGCCAGCTCCTCGATTCTGTTATCGATCTTCTGGATTCTTAGTAACATCGGATCATCCCTCTGTTCGGCCAGACGGGCAGGTCTACTCCTTACGGCTGATGGGCTCCTTGCGGATCCGGACTGGCTGAGGGGACTCCTTCGCCGGTGCCGCGATCCCTCTCCGTGCATAGGGTCTCTCTTGCTGCCCCGCTTCTGCACGGAGGGAGATCGTGACCGGTGATGCTGTCGACGAGGCTCAGGACGCACGCTCCTGTCCCGCGAGTGGTGGTCTCTTCGAGTGGAGTGACGAGTTTGGTCGCGGGGTGGAGACGCGCGTTCTCTGCGGGAGCTTTCTCCCCTCTGAACAGGTCGAGAAACCTCGACGGGGTGTTGCTGGAGTGCGGGAGCCGCATTCCTGAACTGCGCAACTACAGCGGTCATTTCCTGAAAAAGGGCCCTCATCTCCCTCGGGGTCGGGGTGGGGTCTGAACGGTCCGAGTGGGGCGAAGTCCGCTCCACGGCCGCCCCGACCTCCACCTGTGAGGCCAGACGCTCACTTCGTCCTTCACGGGGGGCCGTAGCCCGGGTAGCCCGAGAAGTCGGAGGTGCTCGCTTGCCGGTCTGTCCTACCATTTTTATCTGGGTGAGATTTCGAACAGCTTTTTGTTGCGTGGTCCCACGGATGGCGCCAAATCTGTTAGGCCTAAAATCGGTAACAGGTTATGGTAGGGCTGGGTAGTCCGGGCTAACGAGCCACGGCTGAATGGCTGGTTGAGTCCTGCGCTGCACAGAGTACAGACAAGAAAGAAAAGGGTCAGAGGACCAACCCGGAGTGATACTCCGGACGGGCGCTTCGACACTCAAGTCAGTATGAGCAGGAGTGCAGAGCAATGTCAGAGCAAAAAGCTTAGAGTTTTGGTTCTCAGATTTCCAGGACCCTCACCTTAGCACAAGTGAAGGCTATTTATAGTGATTCTGGGCCACCTGTCTAGGACAGGTGGTAGTTCTGAGCCAGGTGGTGGCCTCTGTATGGACCAGGTTTCATACCTAAGGAGGGCAGGTGGAGGTCCCTGATTGGTCCAGGTGTCACACCTAGTGGAGACAGGTGTTGGCCTTCCAACGGTCCTTGTGAGGGCCACGTGCCAGAAGCTAATTGGATGCTGAGTTCGGACCCCTCAGTGCTGAGTCCGGATTGCTGAGTCCGGATTCCCTCAGCGCTGAGTCCGGACCCTATCACTAGGGTTTCCCAAATGGCCGCTCGAACGCTCTCCGTTCTACCAATTTCCACCTCATTCTCCCCCTCCTCTCGAAAATCACCTCCATCTTCTCTATTCCTGGCTACTAATCTCAAGAGCAGTTCTCAATTTGCAGATTTCGAGCTCCGTTCTTTCAATTACAAACTTCTCGTTCGAAAACGGCGTTCATCTATCGCGACAGTTTTCTTCATGCAGCTCCCCACCGACAAAATCCCACGGTGCCGGCCATACCGCCCTCATCAAAATGCAGTGATAACATATCCCAAAATAAGCAACTGTTTGAATTTGCGGGTGACCCGCGGGTTGACCCGGCCCACCCGCGGGCCGCGCTGGTCACCTAAATTCTGACCCACAAAAATGCGGATCATTTCCTCACCCGACCCGTGTGACCCGCATCACCCGCGGGTTGACCTGGCCCGACCCACCCGTTTGCCAGGTCTGCCTATATCATCACTTGAGAATTCATGGTTGCCAAACATGGCCCAAGTTGTTCTTACTATTCAAATTTAGGGGAAGCGCTTGTCCGACACCCTTTCTAGTGTTTCCTCTTAATTTAGAGCATGCTTCATACTTAGGTGTCATTTTTCCTAGGGGTGCAACTAGGGTCGGGTCGGGTTGGCATTCTCTCAACCCAAACCCAACCCAACCTGAGCCCCAAGTTGAGGATGGTCAACCCTAACCCAACCCGCCTCCAAATCGGGTTGGGTTCGGGTTGAGTCGGGATGGGCCAAATAGAAAAGTACTTGAAAAAAAAAAGTATAATTATAGAGAAACATGAGAAAACTAGAGGACAGAGGTCGGGTTCGGATCGGGTCAGGTTGCCAAGGCCTTAACCCTAACTCAGCCCGAAATTAAATCGGGTTGGCTTTTCCCAACCCTAACCCAACCCAATCCGAGAAAATGCCAACCCAACCCGAACCAAAATCAGGTTGAACCCGTTGGGTTCGGGCTGAGCGCGGCCCAAGTTGCACCCCTAATTTTTCACAAAAGAGCCCGTCGGGTTCGGGTTGCACCCCTAATTTTCCGTTTTTGAATAATGCCAAGTTAACGTATTTATACAAAAGAGTATTTAACGCTAAAACACCATTCAAATGAAACATATGTGAATCTTTTTTTTAAAACTTAAGATTGAATCTATGTCACACCCTGACCCTACTTTGTAAATTTTGTTCGGTTCTAGGTCTTCCCACCCTCCCCGATTTTGTTTTCCAGCATCACTAACCGTGCCCGACCCACTTCGGGGGCCCGTCTCTTAGAGATTCTCAAAATGTGTCTACACAGGGAGAGGGGGAATCCACATATATAGCCCAACAACCTTTCCTCCCTTTCCGATGTGGGATCTCACAATCTAATAAAACATGTGAGATTATAAATCCATAAAACTCATTATTTTAATCATTTGTGAAATATTTTTACTACTTGGGCACTGCTCATTTAAGATTATGTCAAACGATTGTGAGTGCCAACCCCGATTATGGGGCCCACAATTACGCTTAAATTTGAGTCCAATAATCAGTTGTCATAATCTTAAACAAACAGGCCCTTGTACATTAACCCTTCCTCCCAAACCTACTATGATTCTACTCTTTCTATACACATATTGTTCACTTATAATGAGAGTTATTATATACATCATCTTAATTTTATGATGCTTCCCACACGCTTCATATATACTTTTTAAAGCATTTTGCTTCCCAATTTTCTCTCTTTTAAACCCATTGATTACCGCTTCTGCTTCAGCTTCCCGCGTCACTTCTCGCACTCACTTCCCATTTGGCAACTATACTATGTATCCACTACTATAGTAGCTAGGACACAGTGGTGCATCCAAACTGACCCTAAAGGTCTTTAACAGGTCCATGAGCTTGTGGAATGTAGAAGCAGTTTCCGTAACTCAGGCTCACCAAAGTGGCTTGAGCTAATACTGTTAAAAAATAACCCCCCAAAAAAAAAAAACTCTTGATCTCATCCAATCACATCATTTTAGAGTTTGCCTCCAATCAGATATTAGAATCTACCCTATTTGGGAAAAAATCATATATAAATCATTCCCATTTTTCCATTATGTTTGTTACAAGCCTTAATATATAGTTCCCAAAAGAGCGTTTTCCCTTTTTGAATAATGCCAAGTGAGCGTATTTATACAAAAGAGTATTTACCACTTAAAACACCATTCAAATGAAACATATGTGAATCTTTTTCTTAAAACTTAAGATTGAATCTATGTCACACCCTGACCCTACTGTGTAAATTTTGTTCGGTTCTAGGTCTTCCCACCCTTCCCGATTTTGTTTTCCAGCATCACTAACTGTGCCTGACCCACTTCGGGGGCCTGTCCCTTAGAGATTCTGAAAATGTGTCTACACAGGGAGATGGGGAATCCACATATATAGCCCAACAACCTTTCCTCCCTTTCCGATGTGGGATCTCACAATCTAATAAAACATGTGAGATTATAAATCCTTAAAACTCATTATTCTAATCATTTGTGAAATATTTTTACTACTTGGGGATTATGTCAAACGATTGTGAGTGCCAACCCCGATTATGGGGCCCACAATTACGCTTAAATTTGAGTCCAATAATCAGTTGTCATAATCTTAAACAAACAGGCCCTTGTACATTAACCCTTCCTCCCAAACCTACTATGATTCTACTCTTTCTATACACATATTGTTCACTTATAATGAGAGTTATTATATACATCATTTTAATTTTATGATGCTTCCCACACGCTTCATATATACTTTTTAAAGCCTTTTGCTTCCCAATTTTCTCTCTTTTAAACCCATTGATTACCGCTTCTGCTTCAGCTTCTCGCGTCACTTCTCGCACCCACTTCCCATTTGGCAACTATACTATGTATCCACTACTATAGTAGGTAGGACACAGTGGTGCATCCAAACTGACCCTAAAGGTTTGGTCCATGAGCTTGTGGAATGTAGAAGCAGTTTCCGTAACTCAGGCTCACCAAAGTGGCTTGAGCTAATAGTGTTAAAAAATAACCCCCCAAAAAAAAATCCGTTGATCTCATCCAATCACATCATTTTAGAGTTTGGCTCCAATCAGATATTAGAATCGACCCTATTTGGAAAAAATCATATATAAATCATTCCCATTTTTCCATTACGTTTGTTACAAGCCTTAATATATAGTTCCCAAAAGAGCGTTTTCCCTTTTTGAATAATGCCAAGTGAGCGTATTTATACAAAGGAGTATTTACCACTTAAAACACCATTCAAATGAAACATATGTGAATCTTTTTCTTAAAACTTAAGATTGAATCTATGTCACACCCTGACCCTACTGTGTAAATTTTGTTCGGTTCTAGGTCTTCCCACCCTTCCCGATTTTGTTTTCCAGCATCACTAACTGTGCCTGACCCACTTTGGGGGCCCGTCCCTTAGAGATTCTGAAAATGTGTCTAAACAGGGAGAGGGGGAATCCACATATATAGCCCAACAACCTTTCCTCCCTTTCCGATGTGGGATCTCACAATCTAATAAAACATGTGAGATTATAAATCCTTAAAACTCATTATTCTAATCATTTGTGAAATATTTTTACTACTTGGGGATTATGTCAAACGATTGTGAGTTCAACCCCGATTATGGGGCCCACAATTACGCTTAAATTTGAGTCCAATAATCAGTTGTCATAATCTTAAACAAACAGGCCCTTGTACATTAACCCTTCCTCCCAAACCTACTATGATTCTACTCTTTCTATACACATATTGTTCACTTATAATGAGAGTTATTATATACATCATCTTAATTTTATGATGCTTCCCACACGCTTCATATATACTTTTTAAAGCCTTTTGCTTCCCAATTTTCTCTCTTTTAAACCCATTGATTACCGCTTCTGCTTCAGCTTCTCGCGTCACTTCTCGCACTCACTTCCCATTTGGCAACTATACTATGTATCCACTACTATAGTAAGTAGGACACAGTGGTGCATCCAAACTGACCCTAAAGGTTTTTAACAGGTCCATGAGCTTGTGGAATGTAGAAGCAGTTTCCGTAACTCAGGCTCACCAAAGTGGCTTGAGCTAATACTGTTAAAAAATAACCCCCAAAAAAAAAATCCGTTGATCTCATCCAATCACATCATTTTAGAGTTTGGCTCCAATCAGATATTAGAATCTACCGTATTTGGCAAAAAATCATTCCCATTTTTCCATTACGTTTGTTACAAGCCTTAATATATAGTCTCTAGCTCTTAAACTACTAAACCTTACATTAGGACAAGGCCCCATAAAAGCTACTTGAAGGTTCACAAGCTTAAAGCAAGCTGGGAAACAGATGACCCTCTAACGAAAGCTAAAAACAACATCAAGAAGCATGGGAAGTGTATATACCAAACGCTGGATTGACAATAGTGTAACCTCCATCAACTACAAGGTTGTGCCCACTTACATACCCCGATTCATCACTCCCTAAATAAAGAGCAGCTTCAGCAATATCTCTTGGCTTCAACACTTCCCCTTTCAGGTTAGAATAAACATTCTTATAAGTCTCACCATCTTCATCAATCTCTAACTTGAAGGGATCCTTAGTCGAAGGAGTTGCAATTACCTAACCATTTAAAAATTCATGAAAACACCCTTTCACCTAAACATTTAAAATAACTATTTTTTGAATAATAAAAATAACCTTTGGGGTTATAAGAAGGGGAATCTTGTAAATTTTATAGCTCATATTATTTTTATGTTATATGGGATTTCCTAGCATCCGTCGCAAACTGAATTTTGTGGATGGGCTGTTGCATGTGAGAGCAGCCACTCAGGTTCACTTATCAGCAGATTTTATCTTCATTCACGAGATGGCTGCTCTCACATGCAACAGCCTACCAGCCTATTCACGAAATGCCTTTTGCGATGGACGCTAGCAAATCCCATGTTATATTGCTAGCGTCCATCGCAGAAGGCTTTTCGCGGATGGTCTGCATCTAACAGCAGCCACAGAGGCTCACTTTTCAGCAGATTTTGTCTTCATTCACTCTGTGGCTGCTGTCAGATGCAACAGACCATCCGCAAAAAGCCTTCTGCGATGGACGCTAGCAAATCCCTATATTGTATGTGCTATTTGTTAAATGGAAATTTGACACAGGGGGAACAAATAAATGACATAATATCACAGGGGTCAAGTGTTTGTTGAAAATCACAGAAGGGGGTCAAAACCTGGTTAATGAAAATTCGAATGACGAGAATGCCCCTTTGGCAGAAACACAGTGATTTGACTTAGAAAAAAAAAAACATTTAAGCTTTCCCTCTTCTCTCCTCTCGTCTCTGTTTAATTTTTTTTCGTCCTCTCCTCCAGCAATCTCTACGGCAATCTCTCCGGCGATCTCGACGAAGGTGAAGCACGTATCAAACCTCGCATTTGAAGGAAACCCTACCTGGTACGTCGTTTCCTTCCCTTCCTTTATTCAATCTCTTTTTTATTTATTTTTTAAAAGGAAAATCAGGTTGAGAGAGATGCAAAAGGGGGGGGGGAATCCTTTTTCATGCAATATGTTTTTTATTTTTTTCAGTTGATATACATGTCAGTTATTGCATTTCCTCCTACAGAGTAAACTAGTTGTAAATGCTTGTAAATGCTGTTTGTTGCTGCTAAGGTTTTATGTTTTACATTAATTTGTGAAATGGAGAAACGTTCTGCTGTTTTTTTATTCGAGGGTTTTATTTTGTACATTAATTTGTGAAATGGAGAGATGGGATTTCATTTCATATATGCGTATCTACCTACAGAGTAAAATAGAGTTGCAAGCTATGCTATTTGTTGATGCTATAGTTTTATTTTTTTACGCTAATTTGTGGAATGGAGAAATGCGATCTCATTTCATGTACATATCACTTACCGCATTTCCACCTACAGAGTAAAATAAATGCAAATGCTCGTCTGCTGTTTGTTTATGCTAGGCTTTTATTTTTACAATTTGTGGAGTGGAGAAATCGGATTTCAAAAACACCTTCTTCAATACCATGTAGAGCTCCCCTATATTGCCCTTCAAAACACTCTTTAGGTACTAGTAACCCCACCTAGGTAGCTGAAAACCCTTTTCTGTGAACTTGAGGACCATGGGGGCAGTTGATGGCCCCTCTATGGGGACTTCTTCTACCCCATTTAAGGACCCATAACACCTTCTTCAATACCATGTGGAGCTCCCCTATATTTTCGTTCAAAACCCTCTTTAGGTACTAGTAACCACACCTCGGTAGCTGAAAACCCTTTTCTGTGAACTTGGGGACCATGGTGGGCAGTTGATGGCCCTTCTATGGGGACTTCTTCTACCCCAATTTAAGGACCCATAACACCTTCTTCAATACCATGTGGAGCTCCCCTATATTGCCCTTCAAAACCCTCTTTAGGTACTACTAACCCCACCTCGGTAGCTGAAAACCCATGAGAAGCCCCCCTTAGGTACTAGTAACCCCATTTATGTAGCTGAAAACTCCTGAGTTTGAATTTGAGGACCATCTTTTGGATTCGATGGACCCTCCATGGATTCCTCTTCTACCCCATTTGAGGGCCCATAATCCCTTCTGTAATACCATGCACAGCTCCCCTATATTGCCCATGAGAAGCCCCCCTTAGGTACTAGTAACCCCCCCTCTGGATTGATGGTAGGGTTTTATTTTTTACGTTAATTTCTGGAATGGAGAAATGCGATTTCATTTCATGTACATATCACTTACCGCATTTCCACCTACAGAGTAAAATAAATGCAAATGCTCGTCTGCTATTTGTTTATGCTAGGCTTTTATTTTTACAATTTGTGGAGTACATGCAAATAAAACAAATAGCAGACGAGCATTTGCATTTATTTTACTCTGTAGGTGGCAATGCGGTAAGTGATATGTACATGAAATGAAATCGCATTTCTCCATTCCAGAAATTAACGTAAAAAATAAAACCTTAGCATAAATCCAGAAGATGGTCCTGAAGTTCAAAGTCATGGGTTTTCAGCTACAAAAATGGGGTTACTAGTACCTAAGGGGGGCTTCTCATGGGCAATATAGGGGAGTTGTGCATGGTATTACAGAAGGGATTATGGGCCCTCAAATGGGGTAGAAGAAGAATCCATGGAGGATCCATCGAATCCAGAAAATGGTCCTCAAATTCAAACTCAGGGGTTTTCAGCTACATAAATGGGGTTACTAGTACCTAAGGGGGGCTTCTCATGGGTTTTCAGCTACCGAGGTGGGATTAGTAGTATCTAAAGAGGGTTTTGAAGGGCAATATAGGGGAGCTCCGCATGGTATTGAAGAAGGTGTTATGGGTCCTTAAATGGGGTAGAAGAAGTCCCCATAGAGGGGCCATCAACTGCCCACCATGGTCCCCAAGTTCACAGAAAAGGGTTTTCGGCTACCTAGGTGGGGTTACTAGTACCTAAAGAGTATTTTGAAGGGCAATATAGGGGAGCTCTACATGGTATTGAAGAAGGTGTTTTTGAAATCCCATTTCTCGACTCCACAAATTGTAAAAATAAAAGCCTAGCATAAACAAATAGCAGACGAGCATTTGCATTTATTTTATTCTGTAGGTGGAAATGCGGTAAGTGATATGTACATGAAATGAAATCGCATTTCTCCATTCCACAAATTAACGTAAAAAAATAAAACCATAGCATCAACAAATAGCATAGCTTGCAACTCTATTTTACTCTGTAGGTGGATACGCATATATGAAATGAAATCCCATCTCTCCATTTCACAAATTAATGTACAAAATAAAACTCTAGAATAAAAAAACAGCAGAACGTTTCTCCATTTCACAAATTAATGTAAAACATAAAACCCTAGCAGCAAGAAACAGCATTTACAAGTATTTTACTCTGTAGGAGGAAATGCAGTAATTGACATGTATATCAACTGAAAAAAATAAAAAACATATTGCATGAAAAAGGATTCCCCCCCCTTTTGCATCTCTCTCAACCTGATTTTCCTTTTAAAAAATAAATAAATAAGAGATTGAATAAAGGAAGGGAAGGAAACGACGTACCAGGTAGGGTTTTCTTCAAATGCGAGGTTTGATATGTGCTTCACCTTCGTCGAGATCGTCGGAGAGATTGCATACAGATCGCCGGAGGAGAGGACGAAAAAAAATTAAACAGAGACGAGAGGAGAGAAGAGGAAAGAGAGAAGAGGGAAAGCTTAAATGTTTTTTTATTTTTCTAAGTCAAATCACTCTGTTTCTGGTAGAGGGGCATTCTCGTCATTCAAATTTTTGTTAACCGGGTTTTGACCCCCTCCTGTGATTTTCAACATCCACTTGACCCCTGTGATATTATGTCATTTATTTGTCCCCCCTGTGTCAAATTTCCTTCTTAAATTGACTCACCACTTAGAGTTGCACCGCAATGGTACTATTTAATTAAAGATGAAAGGACTCAGGAGGCTCTCCGTATGCCAAAATGCAAGGATTTATATGATCTAAGATATGACTTGCAGAGAAATTATGGTGGCCGACCCTGAAGTCCCGCGAAGGTGATATTTGATCCAACAGCAGCTTCTTAAAAAGTGCACTGCTGTTGGATCAAATATCAAGGGTGTACCATCATGGTGCTTGACTGTCGGGCACCATATAAAAACTCTGATTTGCAATACCAATTTGAGAAAATGTACCTTAGCCATCTTATAAACCACCCATTTTACCTACATGGCCTCCTCTCAACGTAAATCAAGAGGATGAGAAGGCCCATTGCCAATCAAGAGAGTATTTGATAGGCCCCACCTCAGTGACAAATGAAAAGGCGTGATCTGCGCTAGAGATAATGAGATGAACTGAAGACGTCCACATTGACTTAGGAAAAAAAAGGGACCGACCCGTACACAACACATAGGATACACTAAGGTTGTGTTAGGATTACCAGAATCAACACTAGAATCTGCGTCTTATTTCGAGTATGCCTGATTCACACGTTTAATTGGTTCCAAAAAATGAAAGGAATACCGAGGCAGAATCAAAGGGAGAAAATGATGGAATCAGTTTCCCACCGTAAGAAGTGGGATTCTAATTCTACCCCAGTCGAAATGAGATTTTTATTGGAAATTTCTAAATATTATACATATGGGGAAACATTTTCTGCGCGATACCTCAGATAAGTTATCTGAGCAAGAGCTCAAAAAATCATGTGGGCCCACATTGTTTGGATGATCCAAAGCATTCATTTGATAGGCCCTTACATAGATAAGGTGTGCCCAAAAAATCAGCTCCATAGGATCATCCTAACCCTTCAATTTTTGGAGGTTAAAATGGACAGATTTGTGAAGGTTTATACCCATCCACTTTGATCTCCACAAATCGAAAGGTTAGGATAATCCTGTAGAGCAGATTTTTTGTGCACACTCTATCTATCTTTGAACTATCCAAATGAATGCTTCGGATCATCCAAACAATGTGGGCCCATATGTTTTTTTGAGCTCATGCTCAGATAACTTATCTGAGGTATTGAGCAGAAAACGTTTTGGGGGTCTAAAGCATTATATATATATGAGCTTACTGTTTATGCGCTCGAGCATGCAGAAACAGGGTGTCCCACATTTTGGGGGATCCAAAGCATTCATTTGATGGGCCCTATCATTGATAGGGTGTCCACAAAAAATCAGCTCCATTTGATCATCCTAAGCCTTCATTTGTGGATGAAAATGGGCAGATTTGTGGACAAACAAGATCCGCCCATTTTCCCTCCACAAATGGAAGGGTTAGATGATCCAAGGAGCCGATTTTTGGTACACACCATCGAATCTCCTCCATAAAGTGCAGTCAAACCCCGATGCTCATCAGCATAGCACGACTTCTGCCCCAACCAATGGATCCTCTATCTCTTTCCATCGCGTATAAAGTTATTTAAATATATACTTATCTCTAGTATCGATCCAATGACAAAAATGGATTCTCAATTTTCTAAAATGGAAATCTTATGGGTTAAAAAAAATAAAAAATCCACAGAAGGTGTATCAACAAAGAAAACATGTGCAAATTGTTGTAAAATAGGTTTAGGGGGGGGGGGGGGGAATACCTCTTGGTAACGGTAGAGAGAAGGGATAGGCTTCCCATGAGTTGGTGCAAAATCTGGACACAAATAGGTTACAATGGAGAGATATTTATACTGATATCATTTGGCATGTTTTTCTTGATTCCGGAGGGGCTGCTGTTATCATTTTGCGTGTTTTAGTAGAAAGGAAGATAATGGATTATGGCATCTATGGGTATGTGAACGCAATTTTTGCGTGCGAGTTTAGTTCTTACGTTTCTGCTTTCACTATCTTGATGGCTTTGAAAGGCCCTTTTCATTTTAGATTGTATTTGTGACAACCTATTGTGGGCCCCAAACAGATTATTGGGGCCCAGAATCAATTTTCCCAATCTAAAACGAACAAACGCCTAAGATGCACGATTCCTTTTGTCGGCTCGAGTGGAAAACTTGTAATTAGAAAGTTAGACTCATGTAGCATGCCAAACTTGTGTGCTGAATCTGCTGATTAGAAAAGGAAATGATATTGCCACCAATTTTAGGGAAACACTTCTAAAACGGGATCCAGTTTAGTAAATAAAGAAGATAGTGAAATTGACCGATCAATTTAGTAAATCAAGAGATTCTCAACCCTAACCCAACCCAACCCAACTCGAGCCTCGATTGAGGATGGTCAACCCTAACCCAACCCGCCTCTAAATCGGGTTAGTTTGGGTTTGCGTTGGGTTCAGGTTGAGTCAGGTTCATCTCGGGACAAATAGAAAAATACAAGGGAAAACAACATAATCCTAGAAAAACATGAGAAAACTAGAGGATAGAGGTCAGATTCAGGTCGGTTCGAGTCGCCAAGGCTCAACCCCAACCTAACCCGAAATTAAATCGGGTTGGCTTTTCCCGACCCTAACCCAACCCAACACGAGAAAATGCCAACCCAACCCGAGCCAAAATCTAGTTGAACCCGACCCAAGTTGCACCCCTAAGTTAGTGGGCCTAATTTGATTACAATGAGGTAGACCTGGCAAACGGGTGGGTCGGGCCGGGTCAACCGGCGGGTGATGCGGGTGCGGGTCCACGGGTCGGGTGAGGAAATGAACCGCATTTTTGCGGGTCAGAATTTAGGTGACCCGCGCGGCCCGCGGGTGGGACGGGTCAACCCGCCATATTACCCGCAAATATGGCGATTGTAATAATTCTCTTGATTTGACCGCATCTGTTTTTTTCATAATTGTCATAACTTTCTATATTTTATTGGTATTTTTTTCATAATTTTACAACTTTATAGCCATTTCCAAGGTAATTTTCCATTTAAAACTTTATAACTTTAGCCATTTTACTTTTTCTGTGTAATGATTACTTTTTTTTGGTTTACTGAGCATCTTTGCACGAGATGGCCACATGCCGAAGTTGCCAAAGGAGAAGTTTGGTAGCAAATTCTTATAAAATAAAAAACAGAAGGAAATGTTATCAACACTACTGTTTCTTATGTGCGCATTCTCACTTTATTAAAAGTATGGTATGGCCCACACCATAGGATGATCCAAACCGTCCATTAGATAGGCCATAGCCTAAATAGGTTATGCTCCAAAAGTCATTTCCATAGGATGATCCTAACCCTCCAATCTGAATGTTAGAGGGTTGATCCTAACCCTCTATAGATCGGAGGGTTAGAATCAACCAATGGAAATAATTTTGGGGCATAACCTATTTAGGCTATGGCCCATCTAATGGATGGTTTGGATAATCCTATGGTGCGGGTCATATCGTACTTTTTATAAAGTGAGGAGTTCCCTCATAAAAAACAGTAGTGCTGATAACATTCTCAAAAAAAATTAAAAAATAAAGTAAAAATGCGGGTGCCCGCGGGTTGACCCGACCCGACCCGTGTTTTTGCGGGTTGGGTCACCCGCGGGTTAGATTTTGACGGGTCACTAAAACTTAGACCCGTGCACGCAAATTTGCGGGTGGGTCGGGTCGACCCGCGGGCACGGGTCGCTTTTGCCAGGTCTACAATGAGGCCACCCCTACCAAAGAGGAAGGGGGTCAATGAACGGTTGGATGTACTATCCAAATCAAAACTTAAATTGGCTTCGGATTATCCATTGTGTAATGGTACGGGTGTTTAGGGAACATATTTCCCAAAGTAGGAAAATCGAGCATTTTCGTCCCCTGAAGATTGGATATCAGACAATTAAGAAGAAGGGAACGGTACTTCTTCGTTAGGATCTTCCAACTCTTCGTTAGGATCTCCATCTCGCGCGCCTCTAAATAACTTTACTTTTTCCCTCACTTAACGGTAACATGAAAGACAAAAGTAATGAACAATACCTGTAAGAAAATCTCACCTTAGAAGATGATTCCTTTCAAACGAAACTGATTACAAAAACTCGGGTGTTGCCGAAGAACGATTACAAATCCCGGTACTGCAGGAATTTGGAACTACGAACTATCGTAGCAACAAACTTAAGACAAAACAATAAGATAAAGATAAATTAAGACATAGTTGTTGTTTGATGTGAGTGATGCTGCCTCCTTCTTATAGCAACTCCTTGTGGCGGTTATTCCCTACAACAATTTCCTTTTTTGAAATTTGAATGGCACTTGCACCGCTGCTTGTAACTTCCAAAAGCCACAACCACCGCTTTTATTTTTCACACCACTATCTCCAACTTCTAAAGGCCACTACCATAATTACTCGTAACTTCCTTTTGAAAAGGCCTTCATGTATGAAAATAATTGCCCCCAAATATCTGTTGGCGAATTTCAAAATGGGTGTAAACAGACAAGATCTAGGCACATTACAAGGATCCATGGACACATTTCAGATCCTTTTCATAGGATCCAAAATTATATTGATTGGAACCGGACAAACAACAATAGCCCGTAGGATAGTCCTAAATCCGATTTGTTTTACTATTTTTCAAAAATACCCTTCAATTTTTTAAAACTTTGATCAAGGGTTATTTTAATGAAAATAAACTATATGCATTTTTTTTCCGAATGATTCCCCCATTTTCACTATTTTGTCATTCATCTTTCTAAAGTCTCAGGTCACCCCTTCTTTTCCTTTCTTAACCATTGACATGAGAATTTTAACTGTGTATACTATACGCAGGGATAGAGGCAGCCCCACTCCCCCTGAAAATTTTGGGATCGATTTTACCGTATATTTGAATTTCACATTTGTCCTTTGCCTACTTAAATTTCTCGTTTTTTCGTGAAGAGAGGCAATGCCCTTTTTGGAAGTTTCTTAAGATATTTTCGCAAATGACCGACCCTACTTCCACGGGCGAGAAACACGATCTTCCACTATGAGAAAACAATATACGATGATTACAATGGATTAAAACCCAAACCCGCAACCCTTTCCTTGTTTCTCTCAACCCAAGACCGTACAAGAGAATAGGGAAGAAACCCCAAAGAGAACAACCTTCTCTCTCTCTCTCTCTCTCTCTCTCTCTCTCCACAAGGTAGACAACAAACCTCACGCCTCTCACACACACCCTTGGTCGTATGAGAGATGACTTATATCAAGGTATTGCCCAAACCCTAATAGGAGGACACTTTCCGTTTTGGTTTCCAATCACGAAAGGAAACGTACTCTGTAGGAAACAAGGCAACTTTCATTCTTGCCTTCCCCCTTCCCACCGAGTGTTGGGAAATAGGGCAACTTTCCCAACAAAAGACATGCATACATATTCGACAACAAGATTATACCCACTCACACACCTTGAATCATGACCCCCCAAATAAATGTTGGAAATTTAATCTTGACCACTTGATCTTGATCATCTATCCACTTGACTTTCTTGGCTTAGAAGACAAGACTTGACCACATTGGAAATCTCCTTTGTGGCATTTAATGGCTTAGGGACTATGTTTTGTGTTTTGGAATTGTGCTAGTCATTTACTTTTCATATAATAGTGTGTTAGTGGTACTTAGGAAAGCTAATAGTAATTAAGAAAAGTTAATTTCGGATTTGTAATGAGGGCTAAGATTTAGACCTTGTATCTTCTTCATTTGTAAGTTCTTTTAGTGAAATTTGAAAAGTTTTGAGTAGTACATCAACTTGGGTTACTTTCTTTGTGTGTTTGACATCAAGAGAACAATCTTCTTCTCTTGAAACTCATATTCTGCCTCCAACCTCGTTGGTTTCATTCCAACAAAGTGGTCTCAAAGCGTAGGTTGAAAGTTGATCATGGCTTCCAATATGTTGCAACCTCAACTTCCTCGATTCAATGGCAAGAACTACAACCAATGGAGCATTCAAATGAAGGTGTTGTATGGATCTAAAGATCTATGGGATATTGTTGAGACCGGCGTTGAAGAACCGGAGGATCAAGCGGCTCTCACTCCACAACAACTCAATGAGTTGAAAGACAATCGGAAGAAAGATAAGAAGGCTTTGTTCTTTATCTATCAAGCGGTGGATGAAGTCATATTTGAACGAATTTCATCGGTGACTACGGCAAAAGAAGCATGGGATACACTCTATACATCATACAAAGGAGAAGACAAAGTAAAGTTGGTAAGATTACAAACCCTTAGATGTGAGTTTGATGCATTAAGGATGAAAGATTCGGAATCGGTTGAAGATTTTTACAATCGTGTTATTTCTCTTGTGAATCAATTGAGAATAAATGAAGATATTCAAGATCGAAGGATTGTGGAGAAAATACTTAAAAGTTTGACTCGAAAATTTGAGTATATTGTTGTTGCGATTGAAGAATTCAAGGATTTAGCTACTTTATCCTTAGAAAGTTTATTGGGATCGCTCAAATCCCATGAACTACGAATGAAGCAATTTGATTCTTCTCATCTAGAACAAGCTTTTCAAACTCAAGTCTCTTTTAGGGGTGATTCTAGAGGAAGAGGAAGTGGAAGAAATTCTTTTCGTGGAAGAGGGAGAAATGGTGGAGAAAGAAATCAAGAATATGAAAAAGATGAAAGTGGTTCTTCTACAAGAGAAAGAGGGAGAGGAAGACCTATATCCCAAATTCAATGCTATCATTGTCAAAAGTTTGGTCATACCATGAAGTATTGTAGAAAGAAGATTGCGGAAGAAAGCAAGAAAGACTCCACCTTCATGCATGAGAAAGAAGAAAGTAAAGAAGAAGACACACTTTTTCTTGCTTGCAATGTGCAAGAAGTGGCTCTTGAAGAGACGTGGTATCTTGATAGTAGTTGTAGTAACCACATGACGGGCAACAAAGGCGTATTTGTAAAGTTGGATGAATCTCTCCAAAGTAAAGTTCTAACGGGTGATGACAAGAGGCTTTCCATAAGGGGAAGTGGTGATATTCTTGTTCAAACAAAGAAAGGCGTCAAGCGCATCTCCAATGTTTTCTATGTTCCCGGTCTAAAGCACAATCTCTTGAGTGTTGGGCAACTTCTAATAAAAGGGCACGGTGTTCATTTCAAGAAAGATGTATGTGAAATCAAAGACAAGAATCATGTTCTCATAGCCAAGGTGAGAATGACTCAAAACAAGATGTTTCCTCTAAAGTTTCAAAGTGAAGTTTTTCCTTGCTTCAACACTATTGTCAAAGATATGTCACAGCTATGGCATCTTCGCTATGGTCACTTGAGCTTTAACACTTTATCTCTTATGAACAAGAAGCATATGGTGAGAGGCATGCCGAACATCGACCGCCAAGATCAAGTGTATGAAGGATGTGCACTTGGAAAGCATCAAAGAGCTATTTTCCCATTGGAAAGGCATGTAGGGCATCAAATCCTCTTGAGCTAGTGCATTCGGATTTATGCGGGCCTATGCAAACAACATCAGTTGGCGGTAATCGATATTTTCTCACCTTCATTGATGATTATAGTAGAAAGACATTGGTTTATTTTTTTAAAGAAAAATCGAAAATCTTTGGATGCTTTAAAATTTTCAAGAGCTTGGTTGAAAAGCAAAGTGGTTTCGTGTTGAAAACTTTGCGTTCCGATAGAGGTGATGAATATGTTTCTCATGAGTTTGAGAATTTCTTGAAAGAGAATGGGATTCGGCATCAACTAACCACTCAGTACACACCTCAACAAAACGGGATTGCCGAAAGAAAGAATCGGACGATTATGGAATTGGCTAGAAGTATGCTGAAAGCTAAAGGGATGCCTAATATGTTTTGGGCGAAAGCCGTTGCATGTGCCATTTATCTCTTGAATCGGGCATCATAAAAAAGTGTTCAAGGTATGACTCCTCAAGAAGCTTGCAGTGGTCATAAGCCTTGTGTTTCTCACTTGAGAATTTTTGGTAGTATTGCCTACTCTCATTTGCCGGATGAAACAAGAAGAAAGTTGGATTATAAATCTGAAATATGTATCCTTGTTGGATATAGTGAAAGTTCAAAAGCGTACAAGTTGTTCAATCCCTTGACTAAGAAAATTGTCATAAGTAGGGATGTGAAGTTCAATGAAGAAGAATGTTAAAATTGGAATCAAAGTGAGAAGAAGAAAGAAGTTTTGGTAGATATGGATGAAAGCAAAGATACTCATGGTGGTGGAACTGAAGAAAATGAAGAGGATATGGCTCCTCCTATCACTTCATATTCTTCTCCATCTTCTTCGGCTCCATCATCTTCATCGTCTTCAACAAGCCCCGACTCTCCTCCAAGGCAGACGAAAAGCATAAGAAAAATTTATGAGAAGTCTAGAAGAATTACCGATGAAGAGTTGCCAAATTTTGCTTTGTTTGCCGATGCCGATCCGATTAGTTTTGAGGAAGCATGTCAAGAAGAAAAGTGGAAGCAAGCAATGAATCAAGAAATGTGTTCAATCCAAAGGAACAATACTTGGGAGCTAACGGAGCTTCCAAATGGGCAAAAGACTATCGGTGTGAAGTGGGTTTACAAGACAAAGTTGAATGCAAGTGGTGAAGTTGAAAAGTATAAAGCTCACTTAGTAGTAAAAGGCTACAAGCAAAGGTATGGCACTGATTACAAAGAAGTGTTTGCTCCCGTTGCTCGACTTGAGACAATTCGTATGGTTCTAGCTTTGGCGGCACAAAATAGTTGGAAGGTTTATCAAATGGATGTCAAATCGACATTCTTAAATGGGTTTCTTGAAGAGGAGGTGTATGTTGATCAACCTTCCGGTTATGTGAAGAAAGGTGAAGAAAGCAAAGCGTGCCGATTGAAGAAGGCTTTATATGGCTTGAAACAAGCACCAAGGGCATGGTATAGTCGCATTGACAGATATTTCATGAAGAATGGTTTTAAAAGGTGTCCTTATGAACACACCCTCTACATCAAAGAGAACACTAAATGTGAGCTTTTGATTGTTTGCTTAAATGTTGATGATTTAATTTTTACCGGCAATAGTTCAAGTATGTGTGAAGAATTCAAAAGAAATATGATGCAAGAATTTGAGATGACCGACATAGGTCTTCTCCATTTGTTTGTTGGTATTGAGGTCAACCAAAGAGATGATGAAATTTTTATTTCTCAAAAGAAGTATGCAAAGGATTTGCTGAAGAGGTTTAGAATGGAAGGTGCTACACATATTAGCACACCTATGGAAGTTGGTTTGAAACTATGCAAGAATGAGGATGAGAAAGGAGTTGATGCAACTCTTTATAGAAGTCTTGTCGGTAGTTTCATATACTTGACGGCTACAAGACCAGATCTTATGTTTACGGTGAGTATGATTAGTAGATTTATGGAATCACAAAAAAGAAGTCATTGGGAAGCCGGTAAAAGAATCCTAAGGTATGTAAGTGGAACGGTTGATCATGGGATACGTTATGGAAGAGTTAAAGATTCAAGTTTGATTGGTTATTGTAATGGTGATAGGGGCGGAAGTGTTGATAATAGCAAGAGTACTTCTGGCTATGTTTTTAACATTGGTTCAGGTACAATTTCATGAGCATCAAAGAAGCAATTGGTTGTTGCTCTTTCTACGGCGGAAGCGGAGTACATTTCATTATCTTCGGCGGGTTACCAAGCTCTTTGGCTACGATGGATATTAGAAGAACTCAAACATCTGCAACAAAGTGGTACGGGTTTATTTTGTGATAATAGTTCGGCGATTTCACTCACAAAGAATCCAATTTTTCATGGCAAAAGCAAGCACATAAGGATCAAGTATCATTTCATTCGAGACTTGGTAAATGATAGAGTTGTCAATGTTCGTTTTTGCAAAACTCAAGATCAAGTTGCGGATATTATTATAAAGGCTTTGAAGACTGATACATTCGTCATGATGAAGGCAAAACTCGGTATTGTAGTGGTCTAGCTTAAGGGGGCTGTTGGAAATTTAATCTTGACCACTTGATCTTGATCATCTATCCACTTGACTTTCTTGGCTTGGAAGACAAGACTTGACCACATTGGAAATCTCCTTTGTGGCATTTAATGGCCTAGGGACTATGTTTTATGTTTTGGAATTGTGCTAGTCATTTACTTTTCATGTAATAGTGTGTTAGGGGTGCTTAGGAAAGCTAATAGTAATTAAGAAAAGTTAATTTCGGATTTGTAATGAGGGCTAAGATTTAGACATTGTATCTTCTTCATTTGTAAGTTCTTTTAGTGAAATTGGAAGGGTTTTGAGTAGTACAACAACTTGGGTTACTTTTTTTGAGTGTTTGACATCAAGAGAACAATCTTCTCCCTCCAACCTCGTTGGTTTCATTCCAACAATAAAGGCAACATTCTCTACTTTCAAAAAAAAAAAAAAAAAACCTTAAGGTTAGCAGAATCATTTGCAACCTTCTCAAACTCTCAACCACTCCCTTAACAAAGCCCATAGCCAAAGATGTTGCAACGGAGAAAGGAGACATGCTATTTACTCGAATTCCAAGCTGCCCGGGTTCGGCGGCCATGTTCTTCGTGAGCCCGTCACCGCGTGCTTTGTGCAGGTCTAAGCATGGGAGCCAGCTCTGGCTATGACCGAACTCCCCTGCGTGTCGGTATCATTACGCGGGTGGGTGTTTTGTGCCCAGAAAGACGCCCCGTTACATTGGTAATTCGCACCCTTTCGAAGTCCAATTTCTCGTTGTGGAGGACGGATGGCTTGAATGTGTCTATGATAGGGGTAAAAACAGGGCGGGTTCAACCCGGAAAAAGTCAAGTCAGGTTGGGTTGAGTTTGGGTTCGTTTCGGGTTGGGAAAATCCCAACCCAGGTTGAGTTCGGGTCCAGTTGAGGTTGAGGGCTTCCGCAACCCGACCCGAATGAAACCCAAGATTTTTTTTTATCATTTTTGTTTTCAGTATAGTTAAAAAGTCAGGTTGAACTCGGGGTCGTGTCAGGTCGGGTCGGGTTGAACCTCATCAGGTTGGAAATCAGGTCATTCCTCAGGTCGGGATCGGGTTGGACTCATCCCGATCTGAGTTGCACCCCTACTCTATGAGGCCGGCATTGTTGAACAAGACATCTAGCTTTCTGTGGTTGGAGACAGTACAATCGACGGTGTTTTGGATGTGGGTTTCAATCGTTACAATGCACTAGATGAAGGAGGCATTTTGTATAGCCTAATGCTTAGCAAACTTAGTGACCCTGTTCGTCTTGGATGTCATGACGACTTTGGCAGCAAAAAAATTGGCAGTGCATTCACCGATCTCACTGACACCGCAGGTAATTAACGCCACTTTCCTTCAAGTCTACAAAGCATGGTTGCAAAAAGTAGTTACAACATTCTACAATTAATTGAAATTTCTTTAACAAAGCTCGAATTTTTTTTGAAGAGGAACAAAGCTCGAATTTTCTACACTTCGTTCTGAACTTTAATAAAAGTTTCTAACAAATACTTTAAAATTGTAAGGATTTGAGACCTTGTTGATGAATAACTCTAAATCAATTCAAGATTTTTTTACTAGAGTTACTACCACCGTAAACTAAATCCGGTCTCTTGGTGAAGCTCTTAAAAAATAAAAAAATAAAGTATTTGTGTATTCTTCCTTTATTAAAGGCTTTATCTATTCTTTTGTTTTCTTTTGGGATACGACAAGCTAGAGCATTTGATAGGACTGTCTTTCATTTGCCAAATTATTACCAGAAAAAATGCTAAGAAACATTGTGGGATCTCATATATATATATATATATATATATATATATATATATATATATATATATATATATATATATATATATATATATATATATATACACCGAAAGGCCACATTTGGATACCGGCAAGATTTAGATTTGGATTTAGTTGATATTTTGAACTGGATTAGATCCTTAGATTTCCAAATCAGCTACAACAGTGCAAAAAATTCCGATTTTCAAATCTTTTCTGCGAGACATTATTTGAAAATCAATATTTGTGGCAACTTCCGTCACCATCGTTGCTCCTCGAAGTTGCTCCGGCAGCAGTGAGACATCCCTCCCTCTCTCTTTCTCTCTCTTGAAACATGATCATGAAGATGATTGATGTGTTTTGTATCCAAAACTCAAATCCAAATCAAAATACAAATGCATAAGGTATCCAAACGGGCCCAAAAGGAAAACAAGCAAAATTGGGATTTGTGTCAGGAAAACTCCAACGAAATACAAAGTGAATAAGATCACCAACCAGGACAACAACCCAAGCAAAAAAACTATGTCCCGGCACTGCACTTTTTTACATCCCACCACAACTCAAACAAGTTTTTCATAAATTAAAAACACTTGGGATTTATCTTTAAACTCCATTGCAAATACAAATCTAGTGGATAAGACATGTAGAAGAGCTTTATGCATTTTTCCACTATATGTGGGTCCAAATGTAGGCCACACTTAATAAAGGGAAGTGATATTTACGCCCCTTTTGATCACCAGGCACACCCGGTGTCAGTGTATCAATGACAAAAGGAGGCCTGATGTACTTGATGTCAAAAAAATTCAAGGGCTTTGATTGCAACGTTGACTGTCATTGGGTGTCTCTGGTGATCAAAAGGGGCGTAAATATCATTACCCTTAATAAAACACCAACACCTTTTGCACTTATAATTGGCATCTTCTGCTCCTCTTTCTCGATGAGGAATCAATTTGACTAGTAGTTTGTTAAGAAGTCACATATACGGTCCTCACTATGAACAGTGTATGGTGATCAAAGAACCAATTACTTCAAAAGCTTAAGCTGTTAGAGTTGGTGTTATTTAATCATTCTTGCTTCAATACTCTCCCTCACGTGTGGCCCCTCATTTTTGGGGGTGGTCTCTTTTTTTCGGTAGCTCGTACAAGTGGCACATGTGGCCCCTCTTTTGGGTTCGCCGTACATATGGATTTTTAATATCAATGAGTTGTTGGGTTTTAAACCCATGACTTGCTGTGAGGCAACAGTTCATACTTCAACACTCAAGGGATAAATTAAATGTGAAACAACAAGTTACAACAAAAGCTTAAATGTCAGAGTTGGTGTTATTTAATCATTTACGCTTCAATACTGACAATGATACCCAGTCACAAAAGTAATAAGGTATGTTTGGATTGCAGGAATTGGAAATAGGAATTGGCATTTCATCCCATCTTGTCCTACTTTGAAAATTGCATCGCATACATTGGATTGACAATGGTGTAACCACCATCTACCACAAGGTTGTGACCACTCACATACTTGGATTCATCACTTCCCAAATAGAGAGCAGCATTAGCAATGTCTTCTGCTTTAAGATAGACCCCCTTAAGATTAGCAGGAACCTCCATTGACTTCTCAAGCTCTTCACCCTTTGCCGGAAAGAATCTCTCAGCCAAAGGGGTTACCACACCATAAGGAGAAATAGAATTTACTCTAACACCAAACTGCCCGAGCTCAACGGCCACGTTCTTCGTGAGCCCCACCACTGCGTGCTTTGAACATGTGTAGGCATGAGTACTGATCCCACCTAAGACTGAAGCAATACTAGCTGTACTAATTATGCTGCCACGACGAGCTGGGATCATGACCTGAGCAGCGTGCTTGATGCCCAAGAAGACGCCTGTTAGATTCACACTATTTACTCTTTCAAAATCTGCCTTCTCATTGTTAATAATGTTTTGCTTGAATGGGTCTATGATGCCAGCATTGTTGAACATTATGTCGAGCTTCCCATACTTGGTAACAACACTGTCGATAGCATTTCGGACATGTTCTTCGTTTGAGACATCACAGTGGATGAAACAATCGGGGGAGGCGAGGTCTTTGCTAACTAATTGGCCCAATTCGTCTTGGATGTCGGCTATGAACACTTTGGCACCGTGCCGGTGGAACAATTTGGCCGTCGATTCGCCAATCCCGCTTGCTCCGCCAGTGATCAGTGCCACCTTACTTTCTAGTCTATAGATAAAAGTCAATAGGTTTTGAAAAAAAAAAATCAGTTCAGAGGAGCTAGTAACAACCCTAGTAGGAAAATTATGTTAGCATTAAAGAAGTGAATACATGGGATTAACACTCCGGCAAAAGACAATAAGTGATTCTGCTGAAATAAAATTATCATCTGAAGTGTTCTACCCCTGTCTCACTTTAGTAGAGCATCTCTAGGAGGTTCTGGAATTCATTAAACATGGCAACTTTTGTGAGCTTTGCTAGGCTGGATCAAGAAAGAGCAACTCTAACATCATTGGAGGTTTGATGGAAGAATATTATCTTTCCAGGATAAAATATGTAAAATAAAAGAAAATATGGAATAAATTACAAATTGTATGGGAAAATATGAAATTAGGTTTTGGAAAGGATAATAAAATAGAAAATTTCAAATATTATTTGTATATAGCAAAAAGAATTATTTACGCAGCGTCTAGTGTTAGACCTATCAAGAATGTATTCTATAAAGGTGAATTTAAAGAAGATCGGCAATGGGGGTTTTAGTGGTGTTTAACAACGCCGACCCAACGCGGAACGCGGCCGAAGAAAATCCTTGTCAACTCGGAGCGGACGCGGCCAAAAACGCGGTTGGCGCGGTTGATGCGGTCAAATCAGATGAGTCTTCATTTAAAAAAATAAATAAATAATAGAAAAAGTATAGAAATAATATAGAGGTATTTTTAAAGGGAAATGTTAGCAGCACTACTGTATTTTGATGAGGGCACTCCTCACTTTATTAAAAGTAGGGTATGGCCCACACCATAGGATGATCCAAACCATTCAATAGATGGGCCACAGCATAAATAGCTTGTGCCTCAAAAATCATTTCCATAGGTTGATCCTAACCCTCCCATCTGAATTGTAGAGGGTTGATCCTAACCCTCTATAGATCGGAGGGTTAGGATCAACCTATGGAAATAATTTTTGGGGCACAACCTATTTAGGCTGTGGCCCATCTAATGGACGGTTTGGATCATCTTATGATGCGGGCCATACCGTACTTTTAATAAAGTGAGGAGTGCCCACTCTTACAACAGAGAACCACCTCAGATTCATTAAGGGCCCGTAATGAATAAGACAAAATATGCCACTAGATGGCTTTTTGCAAGATTGCCTAGTAGATCTCTTAAAAAAATGTTATATTCTCCCTCCTATTTACCTGGGACAGCCCCTGTAGTCCAAAAAAGTAGTTATAAATACACTCGAAGGGGTTGCCACAAATAAACAAAGGGACACTAATGGCACTTCCCAAATATTTAGGGGTTGAAAAGGCATGATAGAACGGCCGTATTGGTTGGCAGGTGACAAGTGATAACACATTCAGCCATCTTGTTTTTTTAGGGTTATTTACTGTTACATGCTGGACATTTGAAAAAATGACGAGAAAATGTTGACTTTTGAAAAAACCCTAAGAAATGCTATTTTATTAAAAAAATGACTTTTTAGGACGAAAATACCCCTAACATTACTTTATCTTTCTCTTCTTTGTTTTTACACTTTTTTACCTTTACTTTCAAATTTTAGAGTGTCATTTCTAGGTTTTACTTCGACCCTTTTTGTGTGAAACGGCCCATTTTCTGGCGATAGAAGCCTTCTTCTCCGGCGAAACATCTTCATTTCTCCGGCATATGCTCATTTGTCTTGAGAGGTTAGAAGGAGTTCTCTAGAGACGCCCCTTTCTCATTTTCTTTTTCCTCCTCCAAATATCCAAAATCTCATTATCTTTGAAAGTATTTCCCATTTTCTAGTGGCTGTAGCAAAAATAGGTGGCTGTAGCCAAAATCAGTTGCCCAAAGAGCTTTCACTAGGCAAAAGGGTAGTGGAAGCCAAAATGGTACTCGCACGGGTTATTCATAGCCAAAAAATAGGTTAGTTGAAGCTAAAAAAATGTAACTCGAATCCAAAATCGATAGGTCAAACCCACAAAGTGATAGTCGAAGCCAAAATAAGAAGCAAGGCACTCGAAGCAAAATGTAAGTTATTTGAAGGCAAAAATGATAGTCAACGCCAAAAAAATGCTAGTTGAAGAAAAAAAGTTACTCGAAGCCAAAAATGATAGTCGAATCCAAAAAATGATAGTCAAAGCAAAAAAAAATGATAGTCGAAGCCAAAAAAATTTTTACTTAAGCCAAAAAACTAGTCGATGCCAAAAAACAAATTACTCAAAGCCAGAAAAAGTTAGTTGAAGCAAAAAAAAATTTAGTCGAAGCTAAAAAAAAGAAGTCGAAGATAAAAAAAATTTAGTCGAAGCCAAAACGTGTTAGTCAAAGTGAAAAAAAAAAGTTTGTCAAAGCCCAAAACGTGATAGTCGAAGCCAACAAATATTTCTCGAAGTCAAAATATATTAGTTAAAGACGAAAAAAGTTCCAAATGTTACTGGAATTCAAAAGTTTTAGTCGCAGCCAAAAACATGTTAGTCGAAGCAAAAAAACCAGTTATTCGAAGCCTAAAAAAATTTAGTCGAAGCGAAAAACACAACGGCGAATGTTACAGGAAACACATTTTTCACTTCGACCAAGTAATTTTTGGCTTCGACCAAGTAAATTTTGGCTTCGAATATCCTGTTTTGGCTTTGAGTACCTGTTTTTGCGTTGAGAAGAAGAGGGGGAGATCTCGAAATTCTTCTTGAGAAATATTTGACGAGGCAGAAGGCTTATGGGTCCAATTTTGTGCATTTCAAGCAAAAAAAACCTTTGAATACCCTAAAAAATGAGAGAGAGAGAGAGAGAGAGAGAGAGAGAGCGAATGAGATGATGTTAGATGGAGTTTTGAAAAAAAAATAGAAATATATATAGAGAGAGAGGGAGAATGAGATTTCAAGCTTACCTTCTTACGTATTGCCGGAGAAAAGAGTAGGTTTCGCCGGAGAAGAAGCACTTCAACTAAGTTAAAAACAGGGTAAAAGTAAAACTGTAAAAAGAAGAAGGGAAGCAGAATAAATGTACCGAGGGGCATTTTGGTCCTAAAATTTTGATTTTTTTATAAATCAGCATTTATTCGTTTTTTCTCAACAACTGACATTTTTATGTCAATAATGCAACTCTCTGACCCGTAACAGTAAATAACCCTTTTTATTTTTACTAAAAACGAATCTTGTGATTGGAAAAGGTTTTTATTTTTACTGTGGTTGGCAGTAAGGGTGTCAATTTTGGCTCGGGCTCGGAAGCTCGCTCGAGCTCGGCTCTAAAAAAGCTCGGCTCGAGCTCGGCTCAAATTCTTACCGAGCCGAGCCCGAGTTAGGCCAGGCTCGGCTCGGCTCGGCTCGTTAAGGCTCGTCATGTCACATCTGCAAAAACGTGTCAACATCACCTGCAAAAACGTAAGGAGGGTGCGTATCAAACGGCTGTGGAAAATCGAAATTAATTTTTTCCTCGTAATTGTCATATCTTTTAACTTATTTGGTATTTTTTCTTAATTGTAATAACTTGGTACCTTCTATTCCTAATTTTTCATTTTAAACTTTATAAATTCAGCTATTATACTTTCTGTCTGTAATGATTACTTTTTTTTTTATTTGCTTTTTTGCTACCGACCTTTGCCAAGTGCGAAACTTTCAGCTATATTACTTTCTGTCTGGAATGATTACTTCTTTTTTTATTTGCTTTTGCTACCGACCTTTGCCAAGTGCGAAACTTTATAACCCAAGCTCGATGAAGCTCGCGAGCCTGCCCGAGCCTGACCGAGCCGAGCCGAGCCTAGTTCGAGCCCGAGCCAAGCCTTTGAGCTTAACGAGCCGAGCCGAGCCTGGCCAAGCTCGGCTCGTTTACACCCCTAGTTGGCAGGTGACAAGTGACAAGACATTCAGCCTTATAGTTTTCAGTGGTCTACTACATTGGAAAAAAAAATCTTGTTTTTTATTTTTACCGAGTCATTCATTTTTTTTCTTTTCGTTCAACATGACTCGGACTCGGCCGAGTCTGTGACTCTATAACGCGGCTACCACCATTCCGCGTCGACTCGGCCAAGTCCCGAGCCGAGCCAACGAGTTTTAAATCACACTGGTTTTTACCAATGTTTGATTTTTCTTGGGGAAATTGATCCGGAAATTGCATTTTATTTTGGAAATTATGAGTACCTTGTACTTTCAATTCTTCTTACTACCGGATGGTGCCATACATAAAAGACCTGTTTGCATCTTCTCTGAACAAGGGTTCTTTCTTCATCTTCTTTTTCTTCTTTTTATTTGTTTTGTTTTTTCATTACCACTGTCAGGGACCATTGTTGCAACTTGAAAGAGGAAGAGGGAAAAAAGGAAGAGGAGGATGAAGAAACAGAAAAGAGAAGGAAGAATCGACGCCGAAAAAAAAGGAAGATGCCTGAAAAAATAAAAAGAAATAGGAAGAAGAAGAAGAGGAGGAAGTTGGGATCGAGTCGAGAAAAGTTGAGATCAAGTCGAGAACTTTTCCTAACTCGTCCCCAACTTTTGCCGCCGCAACGTGAACCTATGTTTTCCTGAGATGGCTTGAAGTTTTCCTACTTAACCCAACATTTTCTACTTGACCCCAACTTTACTTAGTCAACATGAACTTTTGCCTACACGACAAGAATTTTTCCCGCTAAGACCCAAACTTTTCTGACTTGACCCTAACTTTTCTCAACATGACACGAAGTTTTCTCGACACGGCCTGAACTTTTCCTACTCGACAACATTTCCACTTTTTTTTCCTCTTTTTTCTTTCATTTTTTCTTGTGACGTCCATTTTTCCGACGTCATCCAATTTTTCTGGCGTCGATTCTTCTTTTTCCATTTCCTCCCCATTTTTGTCCTCTTTTCAAAAAATAACGGAATTTAGGAGGTGGAATTGACACCGGGGCTGAATTAGAGGCAGGAAAAATGCCACAATCTTCCCACCCCAAGAGGTGGTATCCTAAGCCAGCCACAATTAGATTGGAATTTTATTAGAGTTTTTTAATTAAAACTTTTATTTTAATTTATTTTCTCATTTCGTTAGAGGGAGAATCAGAATAGGAATCTGTTACCGTTCGGATCGACGATCGCAATCCTTAGGGTTGTGGAAAAAAACACACAAGAAGTAGAACTCTTGCTAAATGATAAAAAAAGCTTTCTTTTTTTAGCCAAAAACTATCATCCGCTTTCTTTTTTTAGCCAAAAACTATCATCCCCTCTTTGCTCATACTCATTGATATATTTGGAGATACAAGAAGTAAATGAGATACATGGAAAATGACTTACCAATAACTTCTATACCTATTCTCAATACCCTATAATAACTTCTAGGACAATTTTCATGACAATACCATTTCCTAAGTAGTCAAAGTACAAACCCAATAAGTCTTAACAAAGTCCCTATAAATCATTAAAGAAATACTTAACTAACACATACTAAAAACTAGACACAGTAATTGCTTATCTAAATTCCCATGCAAAACCAAGACCAAGTCAAACCACATAGATGTGCCACATGGATGACAAATGGCATTATCCTACGGTGCCACTTGGATATGCCACTGCATCAGAATCGATATAAGAAGTTGATTCCTATTCCTGGGCATTCCAACCGTAGGCCGAGTGAAGTGATACAAGGACAAGCTAGTAATTGCAAGTGTATTCAAAGAGGAGAAAAAACTCTCCCCCCTTGATTTTTGATCCAGGTCAAACCTCCTTTTTTTACTTTTAGGTTGATCAAAAATCAACATGGTTGATATTTTCTCTCTCCACCCTTTACATATAAAGGGCGGCCACCATATAATTTCTCCAAAGGAGTTTTTACATGGTGCCCGACCGTCCAATGTAAATGGCAGAGAGAGAAAAAACTCTCCCCCTTGATATTTGATCCAGGTCAAACCTTCTTTTTTCACTTGTAGGTTGATCAAAAATCAATTTGGTGGATATTTTCTCTCCCCGCCCTTTACATATAAAGGGCGGCCACCATATAATTTCTCCAAAGAGGAATATATCTGTAAAAAAATATAAGAATTAATAAGTAATTTATGCCTGCTTGAAAACATGGCAGAATATGGAGGGCTGTCCCTGTCCCTAACATCCCTGATACAGGAGTGTCTTCCTAGCGGCTCTCACACAAGAATAAATATAGGGAAATGTTATCAGCACAACCATATTTTGATATTTGCACAAACCCACTAGTCTTTTCTTCCTTTTGACAGCTCTTTAATTAAATACTAAAAGAAAAGATGGTTTGAGAAAATATCAATGTATGGCTGTGCTGATATCATTTCTCTAAGCATAACTTTCAAAAAAAATTTGCAAAAAGGGGAAGATTACCTTCTAGCAACCATAGGGAGAAGAGAGGTGCTTCCCATGGTTGAGGCCGTGTCACAAGTCACAACTGATCTACTCTGTGTCCAAAAGATTGCGTTTTGTAGAAGAAGAAAAACCTACTCTTTTGTCACACTCTTTAATACCCGGCAACACCGGGCCCCACACCCGTCAAGGCGTGGGTTGTGTCTGTGTCGGTGGCGATGGGATAAAAGATAAGGCTTTGCCTTATGTCGTTTGCATTTCAGGGAAAAAAACAAAAGAGTAGAAAAGAGAGAGAGAGGGGTGCAACTCAGCGGATAACGAAATCTTGGCAACGAAATCTTGGCGATTTTCTCTATCTAATGATTGAGGAGGACCACCCATGTGAGCATAATAACTAGCTTTGGAAGGGCCTAACCTTCTTGGTCGGGTTGAGGCCAACCCGAACAGAACCCGAGCCTAACCCTATAACCAGACCGACCCGACCCGAGCCCAACCTGAGCTAGGGTGCAACTCAGGTCGGTTGAGGCCAACCCGAACCGAACCTGAGCCTAACCGCATAACCCGACCCGACCGGACCTGACCCGACCCAAACCTTAATAGAGAAAAAAAAAAACGTGAATCTGTTGCTTTTTTCTCAAGAAACAAATGGCATAAGAAAGATAAAAGTTACTATGTAAAAAATGGGAAAAAAAAACACTAGTAACTACAGATCAATAGCTTGTAGAAAAAAAATCCGACCCGACCCGAGCCTAACCCTATAACCTGACCGACCCGACCCGAGCCCAACCTGAGCTAGGGTGCAACTCAGGTCGGGTTGAGGCCAACCCGAACCGAACCTGAGCCTAACCGCATAACCCGACCCGACCGGACCTGACCCGACCCAAACCTTAATAGAGAAAAAAAAAACGTGAATCTGTTGCTTTTTTCTCAAGAAACAAATGGCATAAGAAAGATAAAAGTTACTATGTAAAAAATGGGAAAAAAAAACACTAGTAACTACAGATCAATAGCTTGTAGAAAAAAAATCCTGAAAATAAAGAAAGGAAATAGGACCAAGAAAAACAGAAAAAGAAACATAATAAACCTAACCAGTGTTTAAAAACGTGAATGTGACACGGAACACGGCTGAAGAAAATCCTTGTTGACTCGGCGCGGACACGGCCAATAATGCGGTTAAGTCAAATGAGTCGTATTTTTTAAATGAATAAAATATAAAAATCCAAACCAAGTAGGGTACACCAAATGAAGGGTAAAGATCATCTGACCATAATTGGGAAATACTCTATGTTTGTGGAGTTTAGTTTATGGTTTGTGGCCTGAGATTACTTAGGTAATCCATGGGTTAGACAAAATTGGTTGAGGGGTAAAGGTGTCATCTGGTTCTAATATATCTGTGATTAACTCAACACAATTCAGTTGTCCCCCCAACCAGTGTCACTTTAGGATCATCAGATGAGACATTATATCTGGAAAAAAAACTAGTGACAACTTCCTAAAGCTGACCGTCGACGGTGCAGCCATGGTTTTAAATTTCAACCGAAATCTGAAATTTCTGATTTCGGTGGAGACCGACACCGAAATTGATGAAAATCGAAACGGTCATCGAAATTTCGGTTTCTCCGAAATTTGACTCAAAAAATCCTTTTTTTTAATATTAATTTAATATTTCACCGAAATTAAATATTGAATAAAATAATAATTTCTGGTTTTGTACCAGAGTTCATTTCGGTCATATTAATTTAATATTTCACCGAAATTAAATATTGAATAAAATAATAATTTCTGGTTTTGTACCAGAGTTCATTTCGGTCGAAATTTCAAAATTTCGGTCGAAAATTTGAAATTTCAAGGTCCGAAACCGAAATTTTAAACCTTGGGTTCAGCTAGCGAAAATCCTGGTATTGCTAGAAGAGGGGGTATTATTTGAGATAATAAAAGTAGAGTAAAATTTGATTTCTCTCATTCCTATGATGTGAATACTAATATGCTGGCTGAAGCTAATGCTATGAGAGATGGTCTCTACTACTATGATGCTTTAGGGATTAATAGAATTTGGGTTGAATTTGATAGTCTTGTCATTGTCAACATCAACAAAGGTAAAAAGAGAACACCATCTCTCATAGGACTAGGTTTTTCTACGAGAACCCCTTAAAAAACTTAGCTTTTGAATTCTTCTTCTTTCTTCTTTCGTACCCTTAGCAAAGACTTTAATCTTTAATTGATTAGGGTTCCAAACCCTCTTCATTTCTTTTGCCCAAGCAGAGCCCTAAGAGACCACGTGTGAAAAGCCCTTTTTCACTATTTTATTCTCTCCTCTCTCCATCCTGTTTTCTCTCTCTCTTTTTTCCTTCTTTCAATCGAACTACACCACCGACTCTCTCTGTTTTTTAATTAAGAGATGAGTGGGGTGTGGGGCACACAACATGAGGATGGACCCCACAGCAAATAGGAGAGGATATTGATACGGCCCAAATATTTGTATTTTCCCCTTCACTGGCTTGGGACCATGGTTTGAAATTTCAGTTTCGACAAAAATTTCGGACCTAGCCGAAATCCCGAAATTTGGTAAAGACGCACGAAATGTCGATTTTTTTGGCCGCGATTTCGATAATTTCGGCTGAAATTTGAGAAAGGAATAAAAAATTAATATTTTTGTTAAAGTATAAAAGATAAATAATGCCTTTTCTCCAACAGCTTAAGCTTTTGGAGAAGTTGGTAAGTTAAAAAAATTTATTCAAATTTCGCCAAAATTGACGAAATTGACGAAATTTTGGCAGAAATTTTTGAAATCTCGACCGAAATTTGGTTCATTTCACCAATTTCGGTTTCGGAAAGTTTCCGAAATTTTGGATTTCGGTCAAAATTGAAAAACATGCTTGGGACACAAATTGAAATAAAATTTAAAATAATTTTCTTTACTAACATGGCCAACTTTTTTATTGAATTCATAGACGCCCTAAAATAAAATGAACAAGTGGAGGATACGAACAATATCATTAGATGGATTGACAATGGGTGAAAGCTCATGGCAACATCAAGAAGCTGAAAAATGCATAGCAAACATTGGATTAACAATGGTGTAACCACCATCAACTACAAGGTTGTGGCCACTCACATACTTGGATTCATCACTTCCCAAATAGAGAGTAGCATTAGCAATTTCTTCTGCTTTAAGATAGACCCCCTTAAGATTAGCAGGACCCTCGATTGGCTTCTCAAGCTCTTCACCCTTTGCGGGAAAACATTTCTCAGCCAAAGGGGTTACGACACCGTAAGGAGAAACACAATTTACTCTAACGCCAAACTGCCCACCCGAGCTCAACTGCCGCGTTCTTCGTGGGCCCCACCACCGCGTGCTTTGAACTTGTGTAGGCATGAGTACTGTGCCCACCTAAGACAGAAGCAATACTACTTGTACTAATTATGCTGCCACGGTGAGCCGGGATCATGACCCGTGCAGCATGCTTGCTGATGCTCAAGAAGACGCCTGTTAGATTGTTAAAGATTTTTCAAAATCAAGTGTTTTTGGTCAAAACAATTTTTGGAAAATATTTTCTTTAAGTGTGTTTTGGAAAAGGAAAAACTTTTCTTTGGAAATAGTTACTTTTTGCAAGAGAAAGAGAAGAGTGTAAAGTAGAGGGAAAAGATAGTCCCGTACCGACTCGTAAGAAAGGAAGAGTTGAGCTTATAAAGCTTCACTCTTTCTTCTTATTTCTTTATGTGCACATGGGGTCTTAGCCGTGGGTCGAACCGCAGGACGGTGCAACGCACCGTCCGCGCACGTGCACGCGCGGCGTGGGCAATGGGCTATAAGGCGCTTTATTGGCGCTTTTCTAGGCGCACTTTGCACTTGGAGCGATTGGAGCCTTTAATTTTTCCAGATTTGATCTGGACCGTTGGATCTAGACGATTGTGGATCGGTCTAGCGGGTGGGCCGAATAGTTCATAGGCCCATCAAGCCCAAGCCCAGTGTCGAATAGTTCGATTGGGTTGGGCTTTGATTCGAGCACAACGGTCGGCCCAGCGGGCCCAGTGCTCCAACGGTCAGTGGGTGCGATCCATTGGGTTGTGTCCCTTCCCCAACCGTCAAGGATCTAAGGGGTGCGATCTGTACCATAGATGGATCATCTAACGGTTAGATGTGAGGACGGGAATTTAAATATCCCAACAGTCTCTCTAGGATTGATCTGGTTCGTTGAATCGCGTATGGGCGCGATCTAACGGCCAGAGTTCAAACCGATCTGGAAAGACTCTATACATGGGGTGCTTTTCACACTGAAAAGTCACCAGAGGCTCTATAAAAGTTGCAGAACCCAGCCATTTGACAGATTCTTAAGACTTCCAGTGCATTATACTCTCTTTCTTGCTCCCACCAAAATTCGTTTTACTAAACTATTTTCTTATTGTTTATCTAATTACTGTTATACTGCAGTAACAGAAATTAGACTGATTTTCTCAGGCTTGTAAGATTCTAAGGGCATTTCGGATTTGACTCCGCTTGTGCATAGCGTCGTCAAATTAGTACGACATTCCTACTGGCTTCATTGTATCTTGGAGGCAGTTCGCGGATCCCCTTTGCACACTTCCAGTGGGGGCGAAATCTGTCTTAAGGAAAGCGATTTCGCGCCTTCAAGCAAACTGGTTACTGTTTTTTTTTTCTTTCCAACAGATACAAATTATTTCTCCAACAAGATTCAGGCTAAGTGCTCTTTCAAAATCCGCCTTCTCATTGTTAATAATGCTTTGCTTGAACGGGTCTATGGTGCCCGCATTGTTGAACATTATGTCGAGCTTCCCATACCTGGTTACAACACTGTCAATAGCATTTCGGACGCGTTCTTCGTCTGAGACATCACAGTGGATGAAGGAATCGGGGGAGGCGAGGTCTTTGCTAACTAATTGGCCCAATTCGTCTTGGACATCAGCTATGAACACTTTGGCACCATGCCGGTGGAACAATTTGGTCGCGGATTTGCCGATTCCGCTTGCTCCACCGGTGATCAGTGCCACCTTACCTTCTAGTCTATAGATCAAAGTCAATAGGTTTTTAAAAAAAAAATCAGTTTAAAGGAGTTAGGAACAACCCTAGTAGGAAAATATGTAAGCATTAAAAAAATAATCAGTTTAAAGGAGCTAGGAACAACCCTAGAAGAGAAAATATGTAAGCATTAAAGAAGAGAATACATGGCACGATTTTATAGACCATCTACTTGGTGGGCTCTTACCTTGCAAAAAGTCGCATTAATTAGAGAACCGTATTATTGTGCATCAGTTTCGAAAATAAAATTAAAGATATTTAGCTTTCTTGAAAACTTTGCACTATTTTAGGCAAACTTGGAAAGAATTCACACAACCTCCCCTTATTTTTCGTTACTTAATATAAATTTTAGGCAAAACATGATTGTATACATAAATAATATATATATGCGTGTGTGTGTGTTAATTATTACTTCCAAAAAGTACATATCTTATTATGGAGTGCAGGGACCTTGACAAATTTTCCTTTTTGAATTATTTTAGTGAAATGATAAAATAAGGCTGTGCCTTATCTCTTTTGCATTTCAGGAAAAAAAAAAAAGAGTAGAGAAAGAGAGAGAAGTTAGTAGAGTGCAACTCAGGTCGGGTTGTGGCCAACCCGAACCGAACCCGAGCCTAACCCCATAACCCGACCTGACCCGACCTGAGCCCAACCCTATAACCCGACCCGACCCGACCCGAGCCCAACCCGAACAGAAAGAAAAAAAAAAAAAAAAAACTGTGAATCTACTGCTTTTTTCCTAAGAAACTTATGGCATAAGAAAGATAAAAGTTACTATGTAAAAAACGGGAAAAAAAAACTAGTACGTAGCTACAGATCCATAGGTTGTAGAAAAAAAATCCTGAAAATAAAGAAGGGAAATAGGACGAAGAAAAACAGGAAAAGAAAAAAATCAAACCCAACCTGTGTTTAAAAATGCGGATGTGATGCGGAACGCTGCCGAAGAAAATCCTTGTCGACTCAGCACGGACGCGGCCAATAATGCGGTTGACGCGGTCAAGTCAGATGAGTTGTAATTTTTAAATGAATAAAATACAAAAATGAAAACCAAGTAAGGCACACCAAATGAATCGTAAAGATCATCTTACAATGTGGGAGCCCACTAATTTTTTAAATTCAAAAAGACAAGATGAGTTAGTGAAAATATAAAACTAGGGCTGTGCTAATATCATTTTCCTAGATTTAAAATATTAATTTTTTAGATATTAATTGTTTAACTATTAATCGTTGGTACTTTGGCTATGATATTCACACTACCATTCTTTAATAATGAGACAAACTCACCTTGTCTTTTATTATTTAAACAGCTGTCAAAAGCTATTACAATTTCTAAGAAGCCTCAACATCCCATTGATTATAGAATAAGACATGTGAGAATATAGAATAAGACAATGTGAGTTTGTGTTGAACACAAGCATCCTTCAAAAAATAACGAAAAATAGAGGTTATATCTCTGTCTACATGCATAACTGTAGAGACAGCCAAAACGAGGCACTCTTTTGTGAACAACTGTACATAAAAGAGGTACTCTTTTGTGAACTATATTACAAGAAAAAAACTAGTGACAACTTCCTAAAGCTGAACGTCGATGGTGCAGCTACCGAAAAAACCTGGTATTGCTAGAAGAGGGGGTATTATTTGAGATAATGACAATAGAGTAAGAATTGCTTTCTCTCATTCCTATGATGTGAATTCTAATATGCTGGTTGAAGCTAATGCTATGAGAGATGGTCTCTACTACTTAGATGCTTTAGGGATTAATAGAATTTGATAGTCTTGTCATTGTCAACATCATCAAAGGTAAAAACAGAACACCATCTCTCATAGGACTAGGTTTTTCTCCAAGAACCCTTTAAAAAACATGGATTTTGGATTCTTCTTCATTCTTCTTTCTTACGCTTAGCAAAGACTTCAATCTTTAATGCATTAGGGTTCCAAACCCTCTTCATTTCTTTTGCCCAAGCAAAACCCTAAGCGACCACATGAGAAAAGCTCTTTTCACTATTTTATTCTCTCCTCTCTCCATCTTGTTTTCCCTCTTTTTTTTCCTTCTTTCAATCGAACTACACCACCGACTCTTTCTGTTTTTTAATTAAGAGGTGAGGGGGTGTGGGGCCGACAACATGGGGATGGACCCCACAGTAAATAGGAGAGGATATTGATACGGCCCAAATATTTGTATTTTCCCCTTCACTAGCTTGGGACCATGGTTTCAAATTTCGGTTTCGGCAAAAATTTTGGTCTTAGCCGAAATCCCGAAATTTTAGTAAAGACGGACGAAATGTCGATTTTTTGGTCCAAAATTTCGGTAATTTCGGCTGAAATTTGGGAAAGGGATAAAAAATTAATATTTTTGTTAAAGTATAGAAGATAAATAACACCATTCTCCAACAGCTTAAGCTTTTGGAGAAGTTGGTAAGTAAACAATTTTTATTCAAATTTCGCAGAAATTGACGAAATTTCCGAAATTTTTGCCGAACCCAACATTTGGTACTTGTCGCCAATTTTGGTTTCGGAACGTTTCCGAAATTTCGGATTTCGGTTGAAATTTAAAACCATGCTTGCGACACAATATTGAAATAAAATTTAAAATAATTTTCTTTACTAACAAGGCCAATTTTTTATTGAATTCATAGAGGCCCTAAAATAAAATGAACAAGTGGAGGATAGGAACAATATCATTAGATAGATTGGCAATCGGTGAAAGCTCATGGCAACATCAAGAAGCTGAAAAATGCATAGCAAACATTGGATTGACAATGGTGTAACCACCATCAACTACAAGGTTGTGACCACTCACATACTTGGATTCATCACTTCCCAAATAGAGAGGAGCATTAGCAATGTCTTCTGATTTCAGATAGACCCCCTTAAGATTAGCAGGACCCTCCATTGCCTTCTCAAGCTCTTCACCCTTTGCGGTAAAAAATTTCTCAGCCAAAGGGGTTACAAGACCATAAGGAGAAACACAATTTACTCTAACACCAAACTGCCCGAGCTCAACGGCCGCGTTCTTCGTGAGCCCCACCAGCGCATGCTTTGAACTTGTGTAGGCATAAGTACTGAGCCCACCTAAGACAGAAGCAATACTAGCTGTACTAATTATGCTGCCGCGGTGAGCCGGGATCATGACCCGTGCAGCATGCTTGATGCCCAAGAAGGCCCCTGTTAGATTCAGGCTAAGTACTCTTTCAAAATCCGCCTTCTCATTGTTAATAATGCTTTGCTTGTATGCGTCTAAGGTGCCCGCATTGTTGAACATTATGTCGAGCTTCCCATACCTGGTTACAACACTGTCGATAGCATTTCGGACCTGTTCTTCGTCTGAGACATCACAGTGGATGAAGGAATCGGGGGAGGCGAGGTCTTTGCTAACTAATTGGCCCAATTCGTCTTGGACATCAGCTATGAACACTTTGGCACCGTGACGGTGGAACAATTTGGCCGTGGATTTGCCGATCCCGCTTGCTCCGCCGGTGATCAGTGCCACCTTACCTTCTAGTCTATAGATCAAGTCAATAGGTTTTTTTTTTGTTTTTAGTTTTTAAATAATCAGTTTAAAGGAGCTAGTAACAAACCTAGTAGGAAAATATGTAAGCATTAAAGAAGAGAATACATGGGATTAACACTTTGTAAAAAGACAATAACTGATTCTGCTAAAATAAAATTATCATCTGAAGTGTTTTACTCATGTCTCATTTTAGTAGAGCATCTATAGCCTATAGGAGGTTCTGGAATTCATCAAACAGGGCAACTTTTGTGAGTTTTTCTAGGAAGGATTAAGAAAGAGCAATGCTAATATCATTTCTCCAATCCATTGATGTTGTGAAGGGCGCATTGGTGGTGGCTTGATAGAAGAATATTATCTTTCCCGAATATAATATTTAAAATAAAAGAAAATATGAGATACATTACAAATTGTATGGGGAAACGATGACATTAGGTTTTCGAAAAGATGATAAAATAGTAATTTTCAAACATAATTTGTCTATAGCAAAAAAATTATTTACATAGCGTCTACTGTTAGACCTATCGAGAATGTATTCTACAAAGGTGAATTTAAAGAGGATTGGCAATGGGGTTTTACCAATGTTTGATTTTTCTTTCGGAAAATGATCCAGAAATTCTGCTTTATTTCTGAAAATATGAGTGGCTTGTACGTTCAATTCTTTTTACTAATGGAGGGCTATGATCATCCTATGGAAAATAATTCTGGGACCCAACCTATTTATGTTCTGGCCCATCACATGGACGGTTTGGATCATCCTATAGTGTGGTCCATACACTACATTTTGAAAAATACGGGACTACAAGGGCTTACACCGTATAAAACTTCTACTTTCTACTTACTATTCCAAAATATCAAAACAAAACAATGCATTTGGATGGTCAGAATCAGGCACTGGATTCGAGATTGGATTCCGATACACACGATTTCACCGTTCCCAGCTGCTCTCAAACAGGGAATAAGTATAGGGAAATGTTACCAGCACAACCATATTTTGACTGTCTGTTCTTTAAATATTAGGTCGTGAGAGCTTTTTTGGGAAATGTAATAAGCTTTTGACAGCTGAAAAAATGGAAATGTCGGAAAAAAGTAAAAAGAAAGAGGAGGACGAAGGGGAAATTGGGGTCGAGTTGAGAAAAGTTGAGGTCAAGGCGAGAACTTTTCCCAGCTGATCCCCAACTTTTCCTGTCACGATCTGAAGTTTCCCAACGTGAACCAAACTTTTCCCGACATGACTTGAGGTTTTCCTACTTTTACTTGACCCCAACTTTACTAAGTCGACATGAGCTTTTGCCGACACGACACAATTTTTTCTCGATATGACCCGAACTTTTCGGCTTAACCCCAACATTTCTTAACACGACCCGAAGTTTTCCCGACACGACCACAACTTTTCCTATTTGACACCAACATTTCCTTTTATTTTCTCCCCTTTTTTTCGTTCATTTTTCTAGTGTCGTCCCTTTTCCGGCATCATCTATTTTTTCCAGCATCGATTCTTATTTTTCCATATTCTTCCTCATATTTTCTTCTTCTTCATATTGTTCTTCCTCTTTTTCCCCCTCTTTACCTTCCTTTTATTTTTCTTCCACTTCTTCTTCTTCCTCTCCCTCTTTCTCTTCCTTCTGTTCTGAGTTGCAGCAATGATCGATTAAAAAAGATAGCAAATAAGAGAAGAAGAGGAAGAAGATGAAGAAGGAACCCTGTTAGAGAATATCAGGTATACGATCTGATTTTCTTTAACTTCTCCAAATGCTTAAGCTTTTGGAGTAATTGGAAGTTTCACAAACCCTTATTTGGAGAAGATGAAGAATAAAAATGGCATTATTCTCGTACATATAGACTTGATGGCAAAAGGGTCCTTTTTCTTGTACGGTGCCAGTTACGTGCAAAATAGAAACTCTTCGTTTTTCTTTTTTTCTTTTTTTTATTATGTGTGGATAGCTAACGGCACATGATGTGTATGTGACGTGGGTTAGTGGAATAAGGTAGGATAAGTCTGCAGTTATCTTGTTATAGGATGTAGTTATCATGTAGGTGATGTGGTTGAGTGGGAGTAGATCTTTCTCCTATTTTCTTGTATTGAACGTGGGTTCACTTATTTCAAATTGAATGGAAGCAATCTGCCAGGGTATCGTTTTGAAACCCAACAAACACTTTGTGTTAACAGAGGCCAAGGTTTTCTCAATCAAACCTACATCTATTGTTATTCTTCGTAGTCGTTTGCTAACACCATAGGTACAACTAAGAACAAGAGAAACTCTCCCCAGTACGTACCATTGTGATATCAGAGCTCAGGCATGGACCAACGTGTGGAGCGATTAGAGCAAGCTATGGAGTCGCTTTCAAAAGGCCACCAAGACATGATGAATCGAATGGCGCAGATGTTCGAAAAATTGAACACACGTGTGGATCAAATCTCTAATTAATCTGCCAGGGAGACGGGGGAGACTTCTCATGCTCCTATGCGAATCAATGAAGATCAGGTTAATGGCAATGGTGGCCCTCTTCATCCTGTTCCACCAACTCATACACACCCAAATTTGTGAGGTTGGACTTTCCGTGTGTCAACGGTGGTGAAGATCCAAGGAGTTGGTTATGTAGGGCAGAACAGTTTTTCCAATTTCATGAGACCCCAGTGACAGAAAAAGTATCGTTGGCTTCCTTTCACCTTGAGGGTGACGCCCAACTATGGAACCAATTGCTGAAGCAAGAAATGAAGCTAGTTACTTGGGAAGAGTTCAAGGATGGGCTCCATTCTCGATATGGTCCAAGCCAATTCTTATATTTCTTTGGAGAACTCACCAAATTGGAGCAAACTGAATCGGTGCGAGCTTACCAAACCCAGTTCGAGAAGTTACTTGTGAAGGTCAGACATCTTCCCCAAGATCGTCAGGTCAGTTGTTTTGTTAGTGGGTTACGAGATTCTCGTAGAATTGACGTTCATGCCAATAGACCCACGACCTTATCTGGTGCTATTGGACTGATCCGCCAGTACGAGGCCCGTGATTTAACACAGCGTGCCATTCCAACGTCAGACACGACGTACCCGATCACAACCAACAGTGGTCCTATGCTTCCAATCCGACAGATGTAACCCACTGAGCTACAAGAGAGACAGAATCAAGGACCATGCTATAACTGTAACGAGAAGTTTGTCCCGGACATCGATGTAAGAAGTTGTTCCTAATAGAGGCATGCTACGAAGAAGAAGAAGAAGAAGAAGATGGCCTTGAGGAAAAGGCCGATTTCTAAGGGGGAGGAGATGTTACGTGCAAAATTGAAACTCTTTTTTTTTTCTTTTTTTCTTTTATTATGTGTAGATAGCTAATGGCAAATGTTGTGTATGTGACGTGCGTTAGTGGAATAAGGTAGGATAAGTCTGTAGTTATCTTGTTATAGGATGTAGTTATCATGTAGGTGATGTGGGTGAGTGGTAGTAAATCTTTCTCCTATTTTCTTGTATTGAACGTGGCTTCACTTATTTTAAATGGAATGGAAGCAATCTGCCAGGGTATCGTTTTGAAACCCAACAAACACTTTGTGTTAACAGAGGCCAAGGTTTCCTCAATCAAACCCACATCTACTGTTATTCTTCGTAGTTGTTTTCTAACACCATAGGTACAACTAAGAACAAGAGAAACTCTCCCCAGTACGTACCAGTGCCATCCGTTAGTGAGAAGAATTTGAAAGTACAAGCCACCCATAGTTTCACAAAAAGCTTTCTTTCGATGGAGTAACCTTCACAAACTACTAATGGCACATAGCTAGTATAAAAAATGAAATTCTAGCAAACTCTTAAAAGGAAAGAGTTGATGAGATGGAGAAGTTGATAGCCTAGAAAGCTTTAAAAAGGAAAGAGTTGATGTGTTGGGTGGTCCTACTTCGAGGTAATTACCGTAATACCCCTGGACAGGTGTCGGCCTGTTATAGGTTGCTATTTTTATACCCCATCACAACCTATTATGTTCTGGCCCATCACATGGACGGTTTGGATCATCCTATAGTGTCGTCCATACAGTACATTTTGAAAAATACGGGACTACAAGGGCTTACACCGTATAAAACTTCTACTTTCTACTTACTATTCCAAAATATCAAAACAAAACAATGCATTTGGATGGTCAGAATCAGGCACTGGATTCGAGATTGGATTCCGATACACCCGATTTCAGTGTTCCCAGCTGCTCTCAAACAGGGAATAAGTATAGGCAAATGTTACCAGCACAACCATATTTTAACTGTCTGTTCTTTAAATATTAGGTCGTGAGAGCTTTTTTGGGAAATGTAATAAGCTTTTGACAGCTCTTTAAATACTAAAAGACAAGATTGTCTGTGAAAATATCAAAATATGGTTGTGCTGATATCATTTCCCCAAGTATAACTTTCAAAAAATTTGGCAAAGAGGGGAAGATTACCTTCTAGCAATGGTAGGGAGAAGAGAGGTGCTTCCCATGGTTGAGGCCGTGTCACAACTGATGTATTTTGTGTTCAAAAGATTGCCTTTTATAGAAGAAGAAAACCTACTCTTTGGTTACACGCACTACCATATGATTACTTTCGTGATCGTGATCGTGATCGACATTGTTCAAATAAAAATAATGTATTATCATGTACTAAATGTCAAGCCAAATTATCCACGTGAATCTTCTTCATTTTCTGAAAATGGATTTCCTTGCTTGTGAAAATATCATTTTCCAAGTAATGTCGAGGTAAATTTTGTACTGTATTGATGGCCCCACATTATACATTATAAATCTTCCAATCGGTGGCCCCCCTACCTTGAAAATTCACAGTGATTGGATAATTATATTGTTGTGGGCCAGTGCTTTGAGATGGCACGATTTTATAGACCATCTAGTTGGTGGGCTCTTACCTTGCAAAAAGTCGCATTAATTATTGTGCATCAGTCCCTTCAAGTGTTATTATTTTATTTTCGAAAATTAAATTAAATATTTCACACAACCACCCCTTATTTTTTATTATTTAATATAAACTATTGGCAAAGCCTCCCCTTATTTCTCATTATTTAATATAAATTTTAGGCAAAACATGATTCTATACATTAATAAATTATAAAAAATATATATATATATATATATATATATATATATATATATATATATAGAGAGAGAGAGAGAGAGAGAGAGAGAGACTAGTTGGCCAACCGTGCGATGCACGGGTTATAAGTTAATAGATTGGAAAGAAACCCATAGAAAGTGAAAGTTGATCGAGAAGTTAGTAGGGTGCAACTCAGGTCGGGTTGAGGCCAACCCGAACTGAACCCAAGCCTAACCCTATAACCCGACCCGACCCCAACCCGAATAGAAAAAAAAAAACCTGTGAATCTGCTGCTTTTTTCCCAAGAAACATATGGCATAAGAAAGATAAAAGATACTATGTGAAAAATGGAAAAAAAATACTAGTAGCTACAGATCCATAGCTGGTAGAAAAAAAATCCTGAAAATAAAGAAGGGAAATAGGAAAAGAAAAAAATCAAACCCAACCTGTGTTTAAAAACGCGAATGTGATGCAGAACGCTGCCGAATAAAATCCTTGTCGACTCAGCACGGACGCGGCCAATAACGCGGTTGACGCGGTCAAGTCAGATGAGTTGTAATTTTTAAATGAATAAAATACAAAAATGGAAACCAAGTAGGGCATACCAAATGAATGGCAAAGATCATCTTACCATGTGGGAGCCCACTAATTTTTTAAATTCAAAACGACAAGATGATTTAGTGAAAATATAAAACTAGGGCTGTGCTAATATCATTTTCCTAGATTTAAAATATTAATTTTTTAGAAATTAATTGTTTAACTATTAATTGTTGGTACTTTGGCTATGATATTTACACTACCATTCTTTAATAATGAGACAGACTCACCTTGTCTTTTATTATTTAAACAGTTGTCTAAAGCTATTACAATTTCCAAGAAGCCTCAACAGCTCATTGATTATAGAATAAGACAATGTGAGTTTGTGTTGAACACAAGCATCCTTCAAAAAATAATGAAAATAGAGGTTATATCTCTGCCTACATGCATAACTGTAGAGATAGCCAAAACGAGGCACTCTTTTGTGAACAACTGTACATAAAAGAGGTACTCTTTTGTGAACTATATTATTGGAAAAAAACTAGTGACAACTTCCTAAAGCTGAACGTCGATGGTGCAGCTAGCGAAAAATCCTGGTATTGCTAGAAGAGGGGGTATTATTTGAGATGATAACAATAGAGTAAGATTTGCTTTCTCTCATTCCTCTGATGTGAATGCTAATATGCTGGTTGAAGCTAATGGTAAGAGAGATGGTTTCTACTACTATGATACTTTAGGGATTAATAGAATTTGGATTGAATTTGATAGTTTTGTCATTGCCAACATCATCAAAGGTAAAAACAGAACACCATCTCTCTCAGGGCTTGGTTTTTCTCCAATAACCCCTTAAAAGACATAGGTTTTGGATTCTTCTACCTTTTTCTTTCTTACCCTTAGCAAAGACTTCAATCTTTAATGGATTAGGGTTCCAAACCCTCTTCATTTCTTTTGACCAAGCAAAACCCTAAAAGACCACAAGAGAAAAGATCTTTTTTACTATTTTATTCTCTCCTCTCTCCATCTTTTTTTCCCTCTTTTTTTTCCTTCTTTCAATCGAACTACACCACCGACTCTTTCTGTTTTTTAATTAAGAGATGAAGGGGTGTGGGGCCGACAACATGGGGATGGACCCCACAACAAATAGGAGAGGATATTGATACGGCCCAAATATTTGTATTTTCCCCTTCACTAGCTTGGGACCATGGTTTCAAATTTCGGTTTCGGCAAAAATTTCGGTAATTTCGGCTGAAATTTGGGAAAGGAATAAAAAATTAATATTTTTGTTAAAGAATAAAAGATAAATAACGCCATTCTCCAACAGCTTAAGCTTTTGGAGAAGTTGGTAAGTTAACAATTTTTATTCAAATTTCGCTGAAATTGAAGAAATTTCCGAAATTTTGGCCGAACCCAACATTTGGTACGTGTCGCCAATTTCGGTTTCGGAACGATTCCGAAATTTCAGATTTCGGTCGAAATTTAAAACCATGCTTGCGACACAATATTGAAATAAAATTTAAAATAATTTTCTTTACTAACAAGGCCGATTTTTTATTGAATTCATAGAGGCCCTAAAATAAAATGAACAAGTGGAGGATAGGAACAATATCATTAGATGGATTGGCAATGGGTGAAAGTTCATGGCAACATCAAGAAGCTGAAAAATGCATAGCAAACATTGGATTGACAATGGTGTAACCACCATCAACTAAAAGGTTGTGACCACTCACATACTTGGATTCATCACTTCCCAAATAGAGAGCAGCATAAGCAATGTCTTCTGCTTTAAGATAGACCCCCTTAAGATTAGCAGGACCCTCCATTGCCTTCTCAAGCTCTTCACCCTTTGCGGTCAAATTTTTCTCAGTCATTGGGGTTACAAGACCATAAGGAGAAACACAATTTACTCTAACACCAAACTGCCCGAGCTCAACGGCCGCGTTCTTCGTGAGCCCCACCAGCGCGTGCTTTGAACTTGTGTAGGCATAAGTACTGAGCCCACCTAAGACAGAAGCAATACTAGCTGTACTAATTATGCTGCCGCGGTGAGCTGGGATCATGACCCGTGCAGCATGCTTGATGCCCAAGAACGCCCCTGTTAGATTCAGGCTAAGTACTCTTTCAAAATCCGCCTTCTCATTGTTAATAATGCTTTGCTTGTACGCGTCTAAGGTGCCCGCATTGTTGAACATTATGTCGAGCTTCCCATACCTGCTTACAACACTGTCGATAGCATTTCGGACCTGTTCTTCGTCTGAGACATCACAGTGGATGAAGGAATCGGGGGAGGCGAGGTCTTTGCTAACTAATTGGCCCAATTCGTCTTGGACATCGGCTATGAACACTTTGGCACCGTGCCGGTGGAACAATTTGGCCGTGGATTTGCCGATCCCGCTTGCTCCGCCGGTGATCAGTGCCACCTTACCTTCTAGTCTATAGATCAAAGTCAATAGGTTTTTTTTGGTTTTTATTTTTTTAAATAATCAGTTTAAAGGAGCTAGTAACAACCCTAGTAGGAAAATATGTAAGCATTAAAGAAGAGAATATATACATGTGATTAACACTTTGTAAAAAGACAATAAGTGATTCTGCTAAAAGAAAATTTTCATCTGAAGTGTTTTACTCATGTCTCATTTTACTAGAGCATCTATAGCCTATAGGAGGTTCTGGAATTCATCAAACAGGGCAACTTTTGTGAGTTTTTCTAGGCAGGATTAAGAAAGAGCAATGCTAATATCATTTCTCCAATCCATTGATGTTGTGATGGGCGCATTGGTGGTGGCTTGATAGAAGAATATTATCTTTCCGGAATAAAATATGTAAAATAAAAGAAAATATGAGATACATTACAAATTCTATGGGGAAACGATGACATTAGGTTTTCGAAAAGATGATAAAATAGAAATTTTAAAACATAATTTGTCTATAGCAAAAAAATTATTTACATAGCGTCTACTGTTAGACCTATCGAGAATGTATTCTACAAAGGTGAATTTAAAGATGATTGGCAATGGGGTTTTACCAATGTTTGATTTTTCTTTCGGAAAATGATCCAGAAATTCCGCTTTATTTATGAAAATATGAGTGGCTTGTACTTTCAATTCTTCTTACTAACGGATGGTGCAGTACATAAAAAGACAAGTTTCCCCTTAAGTCTATATATATGCATGAGAATAGTCATTTTTTCATCTTCTCCGAACAAGGGTTCTTTCTTCATCTTCTTTTTCTTCTCTTTATTTGGTTTTTTTTCATCACCATTGCCAATGACCATTTCTGCAACTCGAAAGAGGACAAAGAGGGAAAATAGGAAGAGGAGGATGAAGAAGAAAAAGAAAAGGAAGAAGAGGAAGAGTTGAAACCGAAAAAATGGAAATGTCGGAAAAAAGTAAAAAGAAAGAGGAGGACGAAGGGGAAGTTGGGGTCGAGATGAGAAAAGATGAGGTCAAGGCGAGAACTTTTCCCAGCTGATCCCCAACTTTTCCTGTCACGATCTGATGTTTCCCAACGTGAACCAAAGTTTTTCCGACATGACTTGAAGTTTTCCTACTTTTACTTGACCCCAACTTTACTAAGTCGACATGAACTTTTGTCGACACACACAATTTTTTCTCGATATGACCCGAACTTTTCGACTTAACCCCAACATTTCTCGACACAACCCGAAGTTTTCCCAACACGACCACAACTTTTCCTATTTGACACCAACATTTCCTTTTATTTTCTCCCATTTTTTTCTTTCATTTTTCTAGTGCCGTCCCTTTTCCAGCATCATCTATTTTTTCCGGCATCGATTCTTCTTTTTCCATATTCTTCCTCATATTTTCTTCCTCTTCATATTGTTCTTCCTCTTTTTCCCCCTCTTTACCTTCCTTTTCTTTTTCTTCCACTTCTTCTTCTTCCTCTCCCTCTTTCTCTTCCTTCTATTATGAGTTGCAGCAATGATCGATGAAAAAACATAGCAAATAAGAGAAGAAGAGGAAGAAGATGAAGAAGGAACCCTGTTAGAGAATATCAGGTATACGATCTGATTTTCTTTAACTTCTCCAAATGCTTAAGCTTTTGGAGTAATTGGTAGTTTCACAAACCCTTATTTGGAGAAGATGAAGAATAAAAATGCCATTATTCTCGTACATATAGACTTGATGGCAAAAGGGTCCTTTTTCTTGTACGGTGCCTGTTACGTGCAAAATAGAAACTCTTCATTTTTCTCTTTTTTTTCTTTTATTATGTGTAGATAGCTAACGTCACATGATGTGTATGTGACGTGGGTTAGTGGAATAAGGTAGGATAAGTCTGCAGTTATCCTGTTATAGGATGTAGTTATCATGTAGGTGATGTGGGTGAGTGGGAGTAGATCTTTCTCCTATTTTCTTGTATTGAACGTGGGTTCAATTATTTTAAATTGAATGGAAGCAATCTGCCAGGGTATCGTTTTGAAACCCAACAAACACTTTGTGTTACCAGAGGCCAAGGTTTCCTCAATCAAACCTACATCTATTATTATTCTTCGTAGTCGTTTTCTAACACCATAGGTACAACTAATTAAGAACAAGAGAAACTCTCCCCAGTACGTACCATTGTGATATCAGAGCTCAGGCCTGGACCAACGTGTGGAGCGATTCGAGCAAGCTATGGAGTCGCTTTCAAAAGGTCAGCAAGACATGATGAATCGAATGGCGCAGATGTTCGAAAAATTGAACACACGTGTGGATCAAATCTCTAATTAATCTGCCAGGGAGACGGGGGAGACTTCTCACGCTCCTATTCGAATCAATGAAGATCAGGTTAATGGCAATGGTGGCTCTCATCATGCTGGTTCCACCAACTCATACACACCCAAATTTATGCGGTTGGACTTTCCGCGTTTCAACGGTGGTGAAGATCCAACGAGTTGGTTATGTAGGGCAGAATGGTTTTTCCAATTTCATGAGACCCAACTATGATACCAATTGCTGAAGCAAGAAATGAAGGTAGTTACTTCGGAAGAGTTCAAGGATGGGCTCTATTCTCGATAAGGTCCAAGCCAATTCTTATATTTCTTTGGAGAACTCACCAAATTGGAGCAAACTGAATCGGTGCGACCTTACCAAACCCAGTTCGAGAAGTTACTTGTGAAGGTCGGACATCTTCCCCAAGATCGTCAGGTCCGTTGTTTTGTTAGTGGGTTACGAGATTCTCGTAGAATTGACGTTCATGCCAATAGACCCACGACCTTATCTGGTGCTATCGGACTGGCCCGCCAGTACGAGGCCCGTGATTTATCACAGCGTGCCATTCCAACGTCAGACACGGCGAACCCAATCACAACCAACATTGGTCCTACGCTTCCAATCCGATGGATGTAACCCACTGAACTGCAAGAGAGACGGAATCAAGGACCATGCTATAACTGTAACGAGAAGTTTGTCCCGGGACATCGACGTAAGAAGTTGTTCCTAATAGAGGCATGCTACGAAGAAGAAGAAGAAGAAGATGGCCATGAGGACAAGGCCGATTTCTAAGGGGGAGGAGATGTTACGTGCAAAATAGAAACTCTTCTTTTTTTTTTCTTTTTTTCTTTTATTATGTGTAGATAGCTAATGGCAAATGATGTGTATGTGACGTTGGGTTAGTGGAATAAGACAAGATAAGTCTGTAGTTATCATGTTATAGGATGTAGTTATCATGTAGGTGATGTGGGTAAGTGGTAGTAGATCTTTCTCCTATTTTCTTGTATTGAACGTGGGTTCACTTATTTTAAATGGAATGGAAGCAATCTGCCAAGGTATGTTTTGAAACCCAACAAACACTTTGTGTTAACAGAGGCCAAGGTTTCCTCAATCAAACCCACATCTACTGTTATTCTTCGTAGTTGTTTTCTAACACCATAGGTACAACTAAGAACAAGAGAAACTCTCCCCAGTACGTACCAGTGCCATCCGTTAGTGAGAAGAATTTGAAAGTACAAGCCACCCATAGTTTCACAAAACTTCGAATATCCTGTTTTGGCTTCGAGTACCTGTTTTTACGTTGAGAAGAAGAGGGGGAGATCTCAAACCTCTTTTTGAGAAAGATTTGACGAGGCAGTAGGCTGATGGGTCCAATTTTGTGCATTTCAAGCAAAAAAAACCTTTGAATACCCTAAAAAATGAGAGAGAGAGAGAGAGAGAGAGAAGGAGATGATGTTAGATGGAGTTTTGAAAAAAAATAGAAATATATAGAGAGAGAGAGGGAGAATGAGATTTCAAGCTTAGCTTCTTACGTATTGCCGGAGAAAAGAGTAGGTTTCGCCGGAGAAGAAGCACTTCAACTAGGTTAAAACAGGGTAAAAGTAAAACTGTAAAAAGAAGAAGGGAAGCAGAATAAATGTACTGAGGGGCATTTTGGTCCTAAAATTTTGACTTTTTATAAATCAGCATTTATTCGTTTTTTCTCAACAACTGACATTTTTATGTCAATAATGCAACTCTCTGACACGTAACAGTAAATAACCCTTTTTATTTTTACTAAAAACGAATCTTGTGATTGGAAAAGGTTTTTATTTTTACTGTGGTTGGCAGTAAGGGTGTCAATTTTGGCTCGGGCTCGGAAGCTCGCTCGAGCTCGGCTCTAAAAAAGCTCGGCTCGAATTCTTACCGAGCCGAGCCGAGCCGGCTCGTTAAGCTTAACGAGCCGAGCCCGAGTTAGGCCAGGCTCGGCTCGGATCGTTAAGGCTCGTCATGTCACATCATATGTCACATCATCTGCAAAAACGTGTCAACATCATCTGCAAAAACGTAACGAGGGTGCGTATCAAACGGCTGTGGAAAATCGAAATTAATTATTTCCTCGTAATTGTCATATCTTTTAACTTTTTTTGGTATTTTTTCTTAATTGTAATAACTTTCTACCTTTTATTCGTAATTTTTCATTTTAAACTTTATAAATTCAGCTATTATACTTTCTGTCTGTAATGATTACTTTTTTTTTTATTTGCTTTTTTGCTACCGACCTTTGCCAAGTGCGAAACTTTTAGCTATATTACTTTCTGTCTGGAATGATTACTTTTTTTTTATTTGCTTTTGCTACCGACCTTTGCCAAGTGCGAAACTTTATAACCCAAGCTCGATGAAGCTCGCGAACGGCTCGCGAGCCTGCCCTAGCCTGACCGAGCCGAGCCGAGCCGAGCCTAGTTCGAGCCCGAGCCAAGCCTTTGAGCTTAACGAGCCGAGCCGAGCCTGGCCAAGCTCGGCTCGTTTACACCCCTAGTTGGCAGGAGACAAGTGACAAGACATTCAGCCTTATAGTTTTCAGTGGTCTACTACATTGAAAAAACAAATCTTGTTTTTTATTTTTACCGAGTCATTCATTTTTTTTTTCGTTCAACATGACTCGGACTCGGCCGAGTCTGTGACTCTATAACGCGGCTACCACCATTCCGCGTCGACTCGGCCGAGTCCCGAGCCGAGCCAACGAGTTTTAAATCACACTGGTTTTTACCAATGTTTGATCTTTCTTTGGGAAATTGATCCGGAAATTGCATTTTATTTTGGAAATTATGAGTACCTTGTACTTTCAATTCTTCTTACTACCGGATGGTGCCATACATAATAGACATGTTTGCATCTTCTCTGAACAAGGGTTCTTTCTTCATCTTCTTTTTCTTCTTTTTATTTGTTTTGTTTTTTCATTACCACTGTCGGGGACCATTGTTGCAACTTGAAAGAGGAAGAGGGAAAAAAGGAAGAGGAGGATGAAGAAACAGAAAAGAGAAGGAAGAATCGACGCCGAAAAAAAAGGAAGATGCCTGAAAAAATAAAAAGAAATAGGAAGAAGAAGAGGAAGTTGGGATCGAGTCGAGAAAAGTTGAGATCAAGTCGAGAACTTTTCCCAACTCGTCCCCAACTTTTGCCGCCGCAACGTGAACCTATGTTTTCCTGAGATGGCTTGAAGTTTTCCTACTTAACCCAACATTTTCTACTTTACCCCAACTTTACTTAGTCAACATGAACTTTTGCCTACACGACAAGAATTTTTCCTGCTAAGACCCAAACTTTTCTAACTTGACCCTTACTTTTCTCAACATGACACGAAGTTTTCTCGACACGGCCTGAACATTTCCTACTCGACAACATTTCCACTTTTTTTTCCTCTTTTTTCTTTCATTTTTTCTTGCGACGTCCATTTTTCCGACGTCATCCAATTTTTCCGGCGTCGATTCTTCTTTTTCCATTTCGTCCTCTTTTCAAAAAATAACGGAATTTAGGAGGTGGAATTGACACCGGGGCTGAATTAGAGGCAGGAAAAATGCCACAATCTGTTTCCCGCCCCAAGAGGTGGTATCCTAAGCCAGCCACAATTAGATTGGAATTTTATTAGAGTTTTTTAATTAAAACTTTTATTTTAATTTATTTTTCTCATTTCGTTAGAGGGAGAATCAGAATAGGAATCTGTTACCGTTCGGATCGACGATCGCAATCCTTAGGGTTGTGGAAAAAAACACAAGAAGTAGAACTCTTGCTAAATGATAAAAAAAAGCTTTCTTTTTTTAGCCAAAAACTATCATCCGCTTTCTTTTTTTAGCCAAAAACTATCATCCCCTCTTTGCTCATTCTCATTGATATATTTGGAGATACAAGAAGTAAATGAGATACATGGAAAATGACTTACCAATAACTTCTATACCTATTCTCAATACCCTATAATAACTTCTAGGACAATTTTCATGACAATACCATTTCCTAAGTAGTCAAAGTACAAACTCAATAAGTCTTAACAAAGTCCCTATAAATCATTAAAGAAATACTTAACTAACACATACTAAAAACTAGACACAGTAATTGCTTATCTAAATTCCCATGCAAAACCAAGACCAAGTCAAACCACATAGATGTGCCACATGGATGACAAATGGCATTATCCTACGGTGCCACTTGGATATGCCACTGCATCAGAATCGATATAAGAAGTTGATTCCTATTCCTGGGCATTCCAACCGTAGGCCGAGTGAAGTGATACAAGGACAAGCTAGTAATTGCAAGTGTATTCAAAGAGGAGAAAAAACTCTCCCCCCTTGATTTTTGATCCAGGTCAAACCTCCTTTTTACTTTTAGGTTGATCAAAAATCAACATGGTTGATATTTTCTCTCTCCACCCTTTACATATAAAGGGCGGCCACCATATAATTTCTCCAAAGGAGTTTTTACATGGTGGCCGACCGTCCAATGTAAATGGCAGAGAGAGAAAAAACTCTCCCCCTTGATATTTGATCCAGGTCAAACCTTCTTTTTTCACTTGTAGGTTGATCAAAAATCAATTTGGTGGATATTTTCTCTCCCTGCCCTTTACATATAAAGGGCGGCCACCATATAATTTCTCCAAAGAGGAATATATCTGTAAAAAAATATAAGAATTAATAAGTAATTTATGCCTGCTTGAAAACATGGCAGAATATGGAGGGCTGTCCCTGTCCCTAACATCCCTGATACAGGAGTGTCTTCCTAGCGGCTCTCACACAAGAATAAATATAGGGAAATGTTATCAGCACAACCATATTTTGATATTTGCACAAACCCACTAGTCTTTTCTTCCTTTTGACAGCTCTTTAATTAAATACTAAAAGAAAAGATGGTTTGAGAAAATATCAATGTATGGCTGTGCTGATATCATTTCTCTAAGCATAACTTTCAAAAAAAAATTGCAAAAAGGGGAAGATTACCTTCTAGCAACCATAGGGAGAAGAGAGGTGCTTCCCATGGTTGAGGCCGTGTCACAAGTCACAACTGATCTACTCTGTGTCCAAAAGATTGCGTTTTGTAGAAGAAGAAAAACCTACTCTTTTGTCACACTCTTTAATACCCGGCAACACCGGGCCCCACACCCGTCAAGGCGTGGGTTGTGTCTGTGTCGGTGGCGATGGGATAAAAGATAAGGCTTTGCCTTATGTCGTTTGCATTTCAGGGAAAAAAACAAAAGAGTAGAAAAGAGAGAGAGAGGGGTGCAACTCAGCGGATAACGAAATCTTGGCAACGAAATCTTGGCGATTTTCTCTATCTAATGATTGAGGAGGACCACCCATGTGAGCATAATAACTAGCTTTGGAAGGGCCTAACCTTCTTGGTCGGGTTGAGGCCAACCCGAACAGAACCCGAGCCTAACCCTATAACCAGACCGACCCGACCCGAGCCCAACCTGAGCTAGGGTGCAACTCAGGTCGGTTGAGGCCAACCCGAACCGAACCTGAGCCTAACCGCATAACCCGACCCGACCGGACCTGACCCGACCCAAACCTTAATAGAGAAAAAAAAAAACGTGAATCTGTTGCTTTTTTCTCAAGAAACAAATGGCATAAGAAAGATAAAAGTTACTATGTAAAAAATGGGAAAAAAAAACACTAGTAACTACAGATCAATAGCTTGTAGAAAAAAAATCCGACCCGACCCGAGCCTAACCCTATAACCTGACCGACCCGACCCGAGCCCAACCTGAGCTAGGGTGCAACTCAGGTCGGGTTGAGGCCAACCCGAACCGAACCTGAGCCTAACCGCATAACCCGACCCGACCGGACCTGACCCGACCCAAACCTTAATAGAGAAAAAAAAAACGTGAATCTGTTGCTTTTTTCTCAAGAAACAAATGGCATAAGAAAGATAAAAGTTACTATGTAAAAAATGGGAAAAAAAAACACTAGTAACTACAGATCAATAGCTTGTAGAAAAAAAATCCTGAAAATAAAGAAAGGAAATATGACCAAGAAAAACAGAAAAAGAAACATAATAAACCTAACCAGTGTTTAAAAACGTGAATGTGACACGGAACACGGCTGAAGAAAATCCTTGTTGACTCGGCGCGGACACGGCCAATAATGCGGTTAAGTCAAATGAGTCGTATTTTTTAAATGAATAAAATATAAAAATCCAAACCAAGTAGGGTACACCAAATGAAGGGTAAAGATCATCTGACCATAATTGGGAAATACTCTATGTTTGTGGAGTTTAGTTTATGGTTTGTGGCCTGAGATTACTTAGGCAATCCATGGGTTAGACAAAATTGGTTGAGGGGTAAAGGTGTCATCTGGTTCTAATATATCTGTGATTAACTCAACACAATTCAGTTGTCCCCCCAACCAGTGTCACTTTAGGATCATCAGATGAGACATTATATCTGGGAAAAAAACTAGTGACAACTTCCTAAAGCTGACCGTCGACGGTGCAGCCATGGTTTTAAATTTCAACCGAAATCTGAAATTTCTGATTTCGGTGGAGACCGACACCGAAATTGATGAAAATCAAAACGGTCATTTATGTCGAAATTAAATATTGAATAAAATAATAATTTCTGGTTTTGCACCAGAGTTCATTTCGGTCGAAATTTCAAAATTTCGGTCGAAAATTTGAAATTTCAAGGTCCGAAACCAAAATTTTAAACCTTGGGTGCAGCTAGCGAAAATCCTGGTATTGCTAGAAGAGGGGGTATTATTTGAGATAATAACAGTAGAGTAAAATTTGCTTTCTCTCATTCCTATGATGTGAATACTAATATGCTGGCTGAAGCTAATGCTATGAGAGATGGTCTCTACTGCTATGATGCTTTAGAGATTAATAGAATTTGGGTTGAATTTGATAGTCTTGTCATTGTCAACATCAACAAAGGTAAAAAGAGAACATCATCTCTCATAGGACTAGGTTTTTCTACGAGAACCCCTTAAAAAACATAGGTTTTGAATTCTTCTTCTTTCTTCTTTCGTACCCTTAGCAAAGACTTTAATCTTTAATTGATTAGGGTTCCAAACCCTCTTCATTTCTTTTGCCCAAGCAGAGCCCTAAGAGACCACGTGTGAAAAGCCCTTTTTCACTATTTTATTCTCTCCTCTCTCCATCTTGTTTTCTCTCTCTCTTTTTTCCTTCTTTCAATCGAACTACACCACCGACTCTCTCTGTTTTTTAATTAAGAGATGAGTGGGGTGTGGGGTACACAACATGAGGATGGACCCCACAGCAAATCGGAGAGGATATTGATACGGCCCAAATATTTGTATTTTCCCCTTCATTGGCTTGGGACCATGGTTTGAAATTTCAGTTTCGACAAAAATTTCGGACCTAGCCGAAATCCCGAAATTTGGTAAAGACGCACGAAATGTCGATTTTTTTGGCCGCGATTTCGATAATTTCGGCTGAAATTTGAGAAAGGAATAAAAAATTAATATTTTTGTTAAAGTATAAAAGATAAATAACGCCTTTTCTTCAACAACTTAAGCTTTTGGAGAAGTTGGTAAGTTAACAAAATTTATTCAAATTTCGCGAAAATTGACGAAATTTTGGCAGAAATTTTTGAAATCTCGACCGAAATTTGGTTCATTTCACCAATTTCGGTTTCGGAACGTTTCCGAAATTTTGGATTTCGGTCGAAATTTAAAAACATGCTTGGGACACAAATTGAAATAAAATTTAAAATAATTTTCTTTACTAACATGGCCAACTTTTTTATTGAATTCATAGACGCCCTAAAATAAAATGAACAAGTGGAGGATACGAACAATATCATTAGATGGATTGACAATGGGTGAAAGCTAGGGGTGGCAAAATTGGCCGAACCGAACCGGAACCGAGCCGAAACCGAACCGAAAATTCGGTTTCGGTTTGGTTAAACCAAACCGATTCAAATTTCGGTTTGGTTCGGTTTGGGTATCAAACCGAACCGAAACCAAATATTTGAAATTATTATGAGTAAAGGGTGGCAAAATTGGCGGAACCGAACCGAAACCGAACCGAAAATTCAGTTTTGGTTCGGTTTTGGTTTGGTAAAACCAAACCGATTCAAATTTCGGTTTGGTTCGGTTTGGGGGTCAAACCGAACCGAAACCGAACCATTGCCACCCCTAGTGAAAGCTCATGGCAACATCAAGAAGCTGAAAATTGCATAGCAAACATTGGATTGACAATGGTGTAACCACCATCAACTACAAGGTTGTGACCACTCACATACTTGGATTCATCACTTCCCAAATAGAGAGTAGCATTAGCAATTTCTTCTGCTTTAAGATAGACCCCCTTAAGATTAGCAGGACCCTCGATTGGCTTCTCAAGCTCTTCACCCTTTGCGGGAAAACATTTCTCAGCCAAAGGGGTTACGACACCGTAAGGAGAAACACAATTTACTCTAACGCCAAACTGCCCGCCCGAGCTCAACTGCCGCGTTCTTCGTGGGCCCCACCACTGCGTGCTTTGAACTTGTATAGGCATGAGTACTGTGCCCACCTAAGACAGAAGCAATACTACTTGTACTAATTATGCTGCCACGGTGAGCCGGGATCATGACCCGTGCAGCATGCTTGCTGATGCTCAAGAAGACGCCTGTTAGATTCAGGCTAAGTGCTCTTTCAAAATCCGCCTTCTCATTGTGAATAATGCTTTGCTTGAACGGGTCTATGGTGCCCGCATTGTTGAACATTATTTCGAGCTTCCCATACCTGGTTACAACACTGTCGATAGCATTTCGGACGCGTTCTTCGTCTGAGACATCACAGTGGATGAAGGAATCGGGGGAGGCGAGGTCTTTGCTAACTAATTGGCCCAATTCGTCTTGGACATCAGCTATGAACACTTTGGCACCATGCCGGTGGAACAATTTGGCCGCGGATTTGCCGATTCCGCTTGCTCCACCGGTGATCAGTGCCACCTTACCTTCTAGTCTATAGATCAAAGTCAATAGGTTTTTAAAAAAAAAATCAGTTTAAAGGAGTTAGGAACAACCCTAGTAGGAAAATATGTAAGCATTAAAAAAATAATCAGTTTAAAGGAGCTAGGAACAACCCTAGAAGAGAAAATATGTAAGCATTAAAGAAGAGAATACATGGCACGATTTTATAGACCATCTACTTGGTGGGCTCTTACCTTGCAAAAAGTCGCATTAATTAGAGAACCGTATTATTGTGCATCAGTTTCGAAAATAAAATTAAAGATATTTGGCTTTCTTGAAAACTTTGCACTATTTTAGGCAAACTTGGAAAGAATTCACACAACCTCCCCTTATTTTTCATTACTTAATATAAATTTTAGGCAAAACATGATTGTATACATAAATAATATATATATATATATATATATATATATATATATATATATATATATATATATATATATATATATATATATATATATATATGCGTGTGTGTGTTAATTATTACTTCCAAAAAGTACATATCTTATTATGGAGTGCAGGGACCTTGACAAATTTTCCTTTTTGAATTATTTTAGTGAAATGATAAAATAAGGCTGTGCCTTATCTCTTTTGCATTTCAGGAAAAAAAAAAAGAGTAGAGAAAGAGAGAGAAGTTAGTAGAGTGCAACTCAGGTCGGGTTGTGGCCAACCCGAACCGAACCCGAGCCTAACCCCATAACCCGAGCCTAACCCCATAAAAAGAGAACACCATCTCTCATAGGACTAGGTTTTTCTACAAGAACCCTTTAAAAAACATAGGTTTTGGATTCTTCTTCTTTCTTCTTTCTTAGCCTTAGCAAAGACTTCAATCTTTAATTGATTAGGGTTCCAAACCCTCATCATTTCTTCTGCCCAAGCAAAGCCCTAAGAGACCACGTGTGAAAAGCCCTTTTTCACTATTTTATTCTCTCCTCTCTCCATCTTGTTTTCTCTCTTCCTTTTTTTCATTCTTTCAATCGAACTACACCACCGACTCTCTCTGTTTTTTAATTAAGAGATGAGTGGGGTGTGGGGCACACAACATGAGGATGGACCCCACAGCAAATAGGAGAGGATATTGATACGGCCCAAATATTTGTATTTTCCCCTTCACTGGCTTGGGACCATGGTTTGAAATTTCAGTTTCGACAAAAATTTCGGAACTAGCCGAAATCCCAAAATTTGGTAAAGACGCACGAAATGTCGATTTTTTTCGCCGCGATTTCGATAATTTCGGCTGAAATTTGAGAAAGGAATAAAAAATTAATATTTTTGTTAAAGTATAAAAGATAAATAACTCCTTTTCTCCAATAGCTTAAGCTTTTGGAGAAGTTGGTAAGTTAAAAAAATTTATTCAAATTTCGCCAAAATTGACGAAATTGACTAAATTTTGGCAGAAATTTTTGAAATCTCGACCGAAATTTGGTTCATTTCACCAATTTCGGTTTCGGAACATTTCCGAAATTTTGGATTTCGGTCGAAATTTAAAAACATGCTTGGGACACAATATTGAAATAAAATTTAAAATAATTTTCTTTACTAACATGGCCAACTTTTTTATTGAATTCATACACGCCCTAAAATAAAATGAAGAAGTAAAGGATACGAACAATATCATTAGATGGATTGGCAATGGGTGAAAGCTCATGGCAACATCAAGAAGCTGAAAAATGCATAGCAAACATTGGATTGACAATGGTGTAACCACCATTAACTACAAGGTCGTGACCACTCACATACTTGGATTCATCACTTCCCAAATAGTCTATAGATCAAAGTCAATAGGTTTTTTTTTTGGTTTTTTTAAAAAAATAATCAGTTTAAAGGAGCTAGGAACAACCCTAGTAGGAAAATATGTAAGCATTAAAAAAATAATCAGTTTAAAGGAGCTAGGAACAACCCTAGAAGAGAAAATATGTAAGCATTAAAGAAGAGAATACATGGCACGATTTTATAGACCATCTACTTGGTGGGCTCTTACCTTGCAAAAAGTCGCATTAATTAGAGAACCGTATTATTGTGCATCAGTTTCGAAAATAAAATTAAAGATATTTGGCTTTCTTGAAAACTTTGCACTATTTTAGGCAAACTTGGAAAGAATTCACACAACCTCCCCTTATTTTTCATTACTTAATATAAATTTTAGGCAAAATATGATTGTATACATAAATAATATATATATATATGCGTGTGTGTGTGTGTTAATTATTACTTCCAAAAAGTACATATCTTATTATGGAGTGCAGGGACCTTGACAAATTTTCCTTTTTGAATTATTTTAGTGAAATAATAAAATAAGGCTCTGCCTTATCTCTTGTGCATTTCAGGAAAAAAAAAGAGTAGAGAAAGAGAGAGAGAAGTTAGTAGAGTGCAACTCAGGTCGGGTTGTGGCCAACCCGAACCGAACCCAAGCCTAACCCTATAACCCGACCCGACCCGACCCGAGCCCAACCCGAACAGAACAAAAAAAAAAAAACTGTGAATCTACTGCTTTTTTCCTAAGAAACTTATGGCATAAGAAAGATAAAAGTTACTATGTAAAAAATGGGAAAAAAAAACTAGTACGTAGCTACAGATCCATAGGTTGTAGAAAAAAAATCCTGAAAATAAAGAAGGGAAATAGGACGAAGAAAAACAGGAAAAGAAAAAAATCAAACCCAACCTGTGTTTAAAAATGCAGATGTGATGCGGAACGCTGCCGAAGAAAATCCTTGTCGACTCAGCACGGACGCGGCCAATAACGCGGTTGACGCGGTCAAGTCAGATGAGTTGTAATTTTTAAATGAATAAAATACAAAAATGAAAACCAAGTAAGGCACACCAAATGAATCGTAAAGATCATCTTACAATGTGGGAGCCCACTAATTTTTTAAATTCAAAAAGACAAGATGAGTTAGTGAAAATATAAAACTAGGGCTGTGCTAATATCATTTTCCTAGATTTAAAATATTAATTTTTTAGATATTAATTGTTTAACTATTAATCGTTGGTACTTTGGCTATGATATTCACACTACCATTCTTTAATAATGAGACACACTCACCTTGTCTTTTATTATTTAAACAGCTGTCAAAAGCTATTACAATTTCTAAGAAGCCTCAACAACCCATTGATTATAGAATAAGACATGTGAGAATATAGAATAACACAATGTGAGTTTGTGTTGAACACAAGCATCCTTCAAAAAATAACGAAAAATAGAGGTTATATCTCTGTCTACATGCATAACTGTAGAGACAGCCAAAACGAGGCACTCTTTTGTGAACAACTGTACATAAAAGAGGTACTCTTTTGTGAACTATGTTACAAGAAAAAAACTAGTGACAACTTCCTAAAGCTGAACGTCGATGGTGCAGCTACCGAAAAAACCTAGTATTGCTAGAAGAGGGGGTATTATTTGAGATAATGACAATAGAGTAAGAATTGCTTTCTCTCATTCCTATGATGTGAATTCTAATATGCTGGTTGAAGCTAATGCTATGAGAGATGGTCTCTACTACTTAGATGCTTTAGGGATTAATAGAATTTGATAGTCTTGTCATTGTCAACATCATCAAAGGTAAAAACAGAACACCATCTCTCATAGGACTAGGTTTTTCTCCAAGAACCCTTTAAGAAACATGGATTTTGGATTCTTCTTCCTTCTTCTTTCTTACGCTTAGCAAAGACTTCAATCTTTAATGCATTAGGGTTCCAAACCCTCTTCATTTCTTTTGCCCAAGCAAAACCCTAAGCGACCACATGAGAAAAGCTCTTTTTCACTATTTTATTCTCTCCTCTCTCCATCTTGTTTTCCCTCTTTTTTTTCCTTCTTTCAATCGAACTACACCACCGACTCTTTCTGTTTTTTAATTAAGAGGTGAGGGGGTGTGGGGCCGACAACATGGGGATGGACCCCACAGTAAATAGGAGAGGATATTGATACGGCCCAAATATTTGTATTTTCCCCTTCACTAGCTTGGGACCATGGTTTCAAATTTCGGTTTCGGCAAAAATTTCGGTCTTAGCCGAAATCCCGAAATTTTAGTAAAGACGGACGAAATGTCGATTTTTTGGTCCAAAATTTCGGTAATTTCGGCTGAAATTTGGGAAAGGAATAAAAAATTAATATTTTTGTTAAAGTATAGAAGATAAATAACGGCATTCTCCAACAGCTTAAGCTTTTGGAGAAGTTGGTAAGTAAACAATTTTTATTCAAGTTTCGCAGAAATTGACGAAATTTCCGAAATTTTTGCCGAACACAACATTTGGTACGTGTCGCCAATTTTGGTTTCGGAGCGTTTCCGAAATTTCGGATTTCGGTCGAAATTTAAAACCATGCTTGCGACACAATATTGAAATAAAATTTAAAATAATTTTCTTTACTAACAAGGCCAATTTTTTATTGAATTCATAGAGGCCCTAAAATAAAATGAACAAGTGGAGGATAGGAACAATATCATTAGATAGATTGGCAATCGGTGAAAGCTCATGGCAACATCAAGAAGCTGAAAAATGCATAGCAAACATTGGATTGACAATGGTGTAACCACCATCAACTACAAGGTTGTGACCACTCACATACTTGGATTCATCACTTCCCAAATAGAGAGCAGCATTAGCAATGTCTTCTGATTTCAGATAGACCCCCTTAAGATTAGCAGGACCCTCCATTGCCTTCTCAAGCTCTTCACCCTTTGCGGTAAAAAATTTCTCAGCCAAAGGGGTTACAAGACCATAAGGAGAAACACAATTTACTCTAACACCAAACTGCCCGAGCTCAACGGCTGCGTTCTTCGTGAGCCCCACCAGCGCATGCTTTGAACTTGTGTAGGCATAAGTACTGAGCCCACCTAAGACAGAAGCAATACTAGCTGTACTAATTATGCTGCCGCGGTGAGCCGGGATCATGACCCGTGCAGCATGCTTGATGCCCAAGAAGGCCCCTGTTAGATTCAAGCTAAGTACTCTTTCAAAATCCGCCTTCTCATTGTTAATAATGCTTTGCTTGTACGCGTCTAAGGTGCCCGCATTGTTGAACATTATGTCGAGCTTCCCATACCTGGTTACAACACTGTCGATAGCATTTCGGACCTGTTCTTCGTCTGAGACATCACAGTGGATGAAGGAATCGGGGGAGGCGAGGTCTTTGCTAACTAATTGGCCCAATTCGTCTTGGACATCAGCTATGAACACTTTGGCACCGTGACGGTGGAACAATTTGGCTGTGGATTTGCCGATCCCGCTTGCTCCGCCGGTGATCAGTGCCACCTTACCTTCTAGTCTATAGATCAAGTCAATAGGTTTTTTTTTGTTTTTTGTTTTTAAATAATCAGTTTAAAGGAGCTAGTAACAAACCTAGTAGGAAAATATGTAAGCATTAAAGAAGAGAATACATGGGATTAACACTTTGTAAAAAGACAATAAGTGATTCTGCTAAAATAAAATTATCATCTGAAGTGTTTTACTCATGTCTCATTTTAGTAGAGCATCTATAGCCTATAGGAGGTTCTGGAATTCATCAAACAGGGCAACTTTTGTGAGTTTTTCTAGGAAGGATTAAGAAAGAGCAATGCTAATATCATTTCTCCAATCCATTGATGTTGTGAAGGGCGCATTGGTGGTGGCTTGATAGAAGAATATTATCTTTCCCAAATATAATATGTAAAATAAAAGAAAATATGAGATACATTACAAATTGTATGGGGAAACGATGACATTAGGTTTTCGAAAAGATGATAAAATAGTAATTTTCAAACATAATTTGTCTATAGCAAAAAAATTATTTACATAGCGTCTACTGTTAGACCTATCGAGAATGTATTCTACAAAGATGAATTTAAAGAGGATTGGCAATGGGGTTTTACCAATGTTTGATTTTTCTTTCGGAAAATGATCCAGAAATTCCGCTTTATTTCTGAAAATATGAGTGGCTTGTACGTTCAATTCTTTTTACTAATGGAGGGCTATGATCATCCTATGGAAAATAATTCTGGGACCCAACCTATTTATGTTCTGGCCCATCACATGGACGGTTTGGATCATCCTATAGTGTGGTCCATACAGTACATTTTGAAAAATACGGGACTACAAGGGCTTACACCGTATAAAACTTCTACTTTCTACTTACTATTCCAAAATATCAAAACAAAACAATGCATTTGGATGGTCAGAATCAGGCACTGGATTCGAGATTGGATTCCGATACACCCGATTTCAGCGTTCCCAGCTGCTCTCAAACAGGGAATAAGTATAGGGAAATGTTACCAGCACAACCATATTTTGACTGTCTGTTCTTTAAATATTAGGTCGTGAGAGCTTTTTTGGGAAATGTAATAAGCTTTTGACAGCTGGAAAAAATGGAAATGTCAGAAAAAAGTAAAAAGAAAGAGGAGGACGAAGGGGAAATTGGGGTCGAGTTGAGAAAAGTTGAGGTCAAGGCGAGAACTTTTCCCAGCTGATCCCCAACTTTTCCTGTCACGATCTGAAGTTTCCCAACGTGAACCAAACTTTTCCCGACATGACTTGAAGTTTTCCTACTTTTACTTGACCCCAACTTTACTAAGTCGACATGAGCTTTTGCCGACACGACACAATTTTTTCTCGATATGACCCGAACTTTTCGGCTTAACCCCAACATTTCTCAACACGACCCGAAGTTTTCCCGACACGACCACAACTTTTCCTATTTGACACCAACATTTCCTTTTATTTTCTCCCCTTTTTTTTGTTCATTTTTCTAGTGTCGTCCCTTTTCCGGCATCATCTATTTTTTCCAGCATCGATTCTTATTTTTCCATATTCTTCCTCATATTCTCTTCTTCTTCATATTGTTCTTCCTCTTTTTCCCCCTCTTTACCTTCCTTTTATTTTTCTTCCACTTCTTCTTCTTCCTCTCCCTCTCCCTCTTTCTCTTCCTTCTGTTCTGAGTTGCAGCAATGATCGATGAAAAAAGATAGCAAATAAGAGAAGAAGAGGAAGGAGATGAAGAAGGAACCCTGTTAGAGAATATCAAGTATACGATCTGATTTTCTTTAACTTCTCCAAATGCTTAAGCTTTTGGAGTAATTGGAAGTTTCACAAACCCTTATTTGGAGAAGATGAAGAATAAAAATGGCATTATTCTCGTACATATAGACTTGATGGCAAAAGGGTCCTTTTTCTTGTACGGTGCCTGTTACGTGCAAAATAGAAACTCTTCGTTTTTCTCTTCTTCTTTTTTTTATTATGTGTGGATAGCTAACGGCACATGATGTGTATGTGACGTGGGTTAGTGGAATAAGGTAGGATAAGTCTGTAGTTATCCTGTTATAGGATGTAGTTATCATGTAGGTGATGTGGTTGAGTGGGAGTAGATCTTTCTCCTATTTTCTTGTATTGAACGTGGGTTCACTTATTTCAAATTGAATGGAAGCAATCTGCCAGGGTATCGTTTTGAAACCCAACAAACACTTTGTGTTAACAGAGGCCAAGGTTTTCTCAATCAAACCTACATCTATTGTTATTCTTCGTAGTCGTTTTCTAACACCATAGGTACAACTAAGAACAAGAGAAACTCTCCCCAGTACGTACCATTGTGATATCAGAGCTCAGGCAGGGACCAACATGTGGAGCGATTAGAGCAAACTATGGAGTCGCTTTCAAAAGGCCACCAAGACATGATGAATCGAATGGCACAGATGTTCGAAAAATTGAACACACGTGTGGATCAAATCTCTAATTAATCTGCCAGGGAGACGGGGGAGACTTCTCATGCTCCTATGCGAATCAATGAAGATCAGGTTAATGGCAATGGTGGCCCTCTTCATCCTGTTCCACCAACTCATACACACCCAAATTTGTGAGGTTGGACTTTCCGTGTTTCAACGGTGGTGAAGATCCAACGAGTTGGTTATGTAGGGCAGAACAGTTTTTCCAATTTCATGAGACCCCAGTGACAGAAAAAGTATCGTTGGCTTCCTTTCACCTTGAGGGTGACGCCCAACTATGGAACCAATTGCTGAAGCAAGAAATGAAGCTAGTTACTTGGGAAGAGTTCAAGGATGGGCTCCATTCTCGATATGGTCCAAGCCAATTCTTATATTTCTTTGGAGAACTCACCAAATTGGAGCAAACTGAATCGGTGCGAGCTTACCAAACCCAGTTAGAGAAGTTACTTGCGAAGGTCAGACATCTTCCCCAAGATCATCAGGTCAGTTGTTTTGTTAGTGGGTTACGAGATTCTCGTAGAATTGACGTTCGTGCCAATAGACCCACGACCTTATCTGGTGCTATCGGACTGATCCGCCAGTACGAGGCCCATGATTTAACACAGCGTGCCATTCCAACGTCAGACACGACGTACCCGATCACAACCAACAGTGGTCCTATGCTTCCAATCCGACGGATGTAACCCACTGAGCTGCAAGAGAGACAGAATCAAGGACCATGCTATAACTATAACGAGAAGTTTGTCCCGGACATCGATGTAAGAAGTTGTTCCTAATAGAGGCATGCTACGAAGAAGAAGAAGAAGAAGATGGCCTTGAGGAAAAGGCCGATTTCTAAGGGAGAGGAGATGTTACGTGCAAAATTGAAACTCTTTTTTATTTTTCTTTTTTTCTTTTATTATGTGTAGATAGCTAATGGCAAATGATGTGTATGTGACGTGCGTTAGTGGAATAAGGTAGGATAAGTCTGTAGTTATCTTGTTATAGGATGTAGTTATCATGTAGGTGATGTGGGTGAGTGGTAGTAAATCTTTCTCCTATTTTCTTGTATTGAACGTGGCTTCACTTATTTTAAATGGAATGGAAGCAATCTGCCAGGGTATCGTTTTGAAACCCAACAAACACTTTGTGTTAACAGAGGCCAAGGTTTCCTCAATCAAACCTACATCTACTGTTATTCTTCGTAGTTGTTTTCTAACACCATAGGTACAACTAAGAACAAGAGAAACTCTCCCCAGTACGTACCAGTGCCATCCGTTAGTGAGAAGAATTTGAAAGTACAAGCCACCCATAGTTTCACAAAAAGCTTTCTTTCGATGGAGTAACCTTCACAAACTACTAATGGCACATAGCTAGTATAAAAAATGAAATTCTAGCAAACTCTTAAAAGGAAAGAGTTGATGAGATGGAGAAGTTGATAGCCTAGAAAGCTTTAAAAAGGAAAGAGTTGATGTGTTGGGTGGTCCTACTTCGAGGTAATTACCGTAATACCCCTGGACAGGTGTCGGCCTGTTATAGTTTGCTATTTTTATACCCCATCACAACCTATTTATGTTCTGGCCCATCACATGGACGGTTTGGATCATCCTATAGTGTGGTCCATACAGTACATTTTGAAAAATACGGGACTACAAGTGCTTACACCGTATAAAATTTGTACTTTCTACTTACTATTCCAAAATATCAAAACAAAACAATGCATTTGGATGGTCAGAATCAGGCACTGGATTCGAGATTGGATTCCGATACACCCGATTTCAGCGTTCCCAGCTGCTCTCAAACAGGGAATAAGTATAGGGAAATGTTACCAGCACAACCATATTTTGACTGTCTGTTCTTTAAATACTAGCTCGTGAGAGCTTTTTTGGGAAATGTAATAAGCTTTTGACAGCTCTTTAAATACTAAAAGACAAGATTGTTTGTGAAAATATCAAAATATGGTTGTGCTGATATCATTTCCCTAAGTATAACTTTCAAAAAATTTGGCAAAGAGGGGAAGATTACCTTCTAGCAATGGTAGGGAGAAGAGAGGTGCTTCCCATGGTTGAGGCCGTGTCACAACTGATGTATTTTGTGTTCAAAAGATTGCCTTTTATAGAAGAAGAAAACCTACTCGTGAATTGGTTACACGCACTACCATATGATTACTTTCGTGAGCGTGATCGACATTATTCAATTAAAAATAATGTATTATTATGTACTAAATGTCAAGCCAAATTATCCACGTGAATCTTCTTCATTTTCTGAAAATGGATTTCCTTGCTTGTGAAAATATCATTTTCCAAGTAATGTCGAGGAAAATTTTGTACTGTATTGATGGCCCCACATTATACATTATAAATTTTCCAATCGGTGGCCCCCCCTACCTTGAAAATTCACAGTGATTGGATAATTATATTGTTGTGGGCCAGTGCTTTGAGAAGGCACGATTTTATAGACCATCTAGTTGGTGGGCTCTTATCTTGCAAAAAGTCGCATTATTTATAGTGCATCAGTCCCTTGAAGTGTTATTATTTTATTTTCGAAAATAAAATTAAATATTTCACACAACCACCCCTTATTTAATATAAATTTTAGGCAAAACATGATTGTACACATAAATAAAATAAAAAATAAAAATAAAAAATTATATATATATATATATATATATATATATATATATATATATATATAGAGAGAGAGAGAGAGAGAGAGAGAGAGAGTAGTTGGCTAACCGTGCGATGCACGGGTTAGAAGTTAATAGATTGGAAAGAAACCCATAGAAACTGAAAGTTGATCGAGAAGTTAGTAGGGTGCAACTCAGGTCTGGTTGAGGCCAACACGAACCGAACCCGAGCCTAACCCTATAACCCGACCCAACCCGACCCAAGCCCAACCCGAATAGAAAAAAAAAAAAAACTGTGAATGCTGCCTTTTTCCCAAGAAACATATGGCATAAGAAAGATAAAAGTTACTATGCCAAAAACGGAAAAAAAAAAAAGGGATATTGGACGAAGAAAAATAGGAAAAGAAAAAAATCAAACCCAACCTGTGTTTAAAAACGCGGATGTGATGCGGAATGCTGCCGAATAAAATCCTTGTCGACTCAGCACAGACGCGGCCAATAACGCGGTTGACGCGGTCAAGTTAGATGAGTCGTAATTTTTAAATGAATAAAATACAAAAATGGAAACCAAGTAGGGCACACCAAATGAATGGTAAAGATCATCTTACCAAGTGGGAGCTCACTAATTTTTTAAATTAAAAAAGACAAGATGATTTAGTGAAAATATAAAACTAGGGTTGTGCTAATATCATTTTCCTAGATTTAAAATATTAATTTTTTAGATATTAATTGTTTAACTATTAATTGTTGGTACTTTGGCTATGATATTCACAGTACCATTCTTTAATAATGAGGAAGACTCACCTTGTCTTTTATTATTTAAATAGCTGTCAAAAGCTATTACAATTTCCAAGAAACCTCAACAGCTCATTGATTATAGAATAAGACAATGGGAGTTTGTGTTGAACACAAGCATCCTTCAAAAAATAACGAAAATAGAGGTTATATCTCTGTCTACATGCATAACTGTAGAGACAGCCAAAACGAGGCACTCTTTTGTGAACAAATGTACATAAAAGAGGTGCTCTTTTGTGAACTATATTACTGGAAAAAAACTAGTGACAACTTCCAAAAGCTGAACGTCGATGGTGCAGCTAGCGACAAATCCTGGTATTGCTAGAAGATGGGGGTATTATTTGAGATAATAACAATAAAGTAAGATTTGCTTTCTCTCATTCCTATGATGTGAATGCTAATATGCCATTCGTTAGTGAGAAGAATTTGAAAGTACAAGCCACCCAAAGTTTCACAAAAAGCTTTCTTTCGATGGAGTAACCATCACAAACTACTAATGGCACATAGCTAGTATAAAAAATGAAATTCTAGCAAACTCTTAAAGGAAAGAGTTGATGAGATGGAGAAGTTGATAGCCTAGAAAGCTTTAAAAAGGAAAGAGTTGATGTGTTGGGTGGTCCTAATAAGGAAATTATATATGTTGATCAAGGCAACAACACGCATCGCAAAAATCAAGAAAAAGACTAACAAGTTGTTTTTTGATTGTATAATACTTATTCTTTTATATCTTAAACAGGATATCTAAATGAGAAAAATCCTTGAAATTAACTATCTTGATTTTTCTTACCCTGTCTAAAAGTAATGTTCACGCATCTCATATTTTTCATAGAATCATTCAACTGACATAGTAGGTGGATGAGACAAACTAGTTTGAGCAGAAGTGCCTAATATAAAGGGCTGGCAAAAGCAGCCCTTATTTTCAACTAGATTTATGGTCACAGAAAAGTACCGTATGGATCGACCACACTATATGATGATCCAAACCGTCCATGTGATGGGCCATAACGTAAATAGGTTGTGCTCTAAAAACCATTTCCATAGGATGATCCTATCCCTCCGATCTACAGAGGAATTGCATATTATGGAAACAAATATAGATCGGAGGGCTACGATCATCCTATGGAAATTGTTTTTGGGACTCCCCAACCTATTTATGTTCTGGTCCATCACTTGGACGGTTTGGATCATCTTATAGTGTGGTACATACAGTACTTTTTTTAAAATACGGTAATATAAGGGAGCTAGTAACAACCCTAGTAGGAAAATATGTAAGCATTAAAGAAGAGAATACATGCGATTAACACTTTGTAAAAAGACAATAAGTGATTCTGCTAAAATAAAATTATCATCTGAAGTGTTTTACTCCTGTCTCATTTTACTAGAGCATCTATAGCCTATAGGAGGTTCTGCAATTCATCAAACAGGGCAACTTTTGTGAGTTTTTCTAGGCAGGATTAAGAAAGAGCAATGCTAATATCATTTCTCCAATCCATTGATGTTGTGAAGGGCGCATTGGTGGTGGCTTGATAGAAGAATATTATCTTTCCTGAATAAAATATGTAAAATAAAAGAAAATATGAGATACATTACAAATTGTATGGGGAAACGATGACATTAGGTTTTCGAAAAGATGATAAAATAGAAATTTTCAAACATAATTTGTCTATAGCAAAAAAATTATTTACATAGCGTCTACTGTTAGACCTATCGAGAATGTATTCTACAAAGGTGAATTTAAAGATGATTGGCAATGGGGTTTTACCAATGTTTGATTTTTCTTTCGGAAAATGATCCAGAAATTCCGCTTTATTTCTGAAAATATGAGTGGCTTGTACTTTCAATTCTTCTTACTAACGGATGGTGCAGTACATAAAAAGACAAGTTTCCCCTTAAGTCTATATATATGCATGAGAATAGAGTCATCTTTTCATCTTCTCCGAACAAGGGTTCTTTCTTCATCTTGTTTTTCTTCTCTTTATTTGGTTTTTTTTCATCACCATTGCCAATGACCATTATGACCATTTCTGCAACTCGAAAGAGGACGAAGAGGGAAAATAGGAAGAGGAGGATGAAGAAGAAGAAGAAAAGGAAGAAGAGGAAGAATTGACGCCGAATAAATGGAAATGTTGAAAAAAGTAAAAAGAAAGAGGAGGACAAAGGGGAAGTTGGGGTCAAGTTGAGAAAAGTTGAGGTCAAGGCGAGAACTTTTCCTAGCTGATCCCCAACTTTTCCTGTCACGATCTGAAGTTTCCCAACATGAACCAAAGTTTTCCCAACATGACGTGAAGTTTTCCTACTTTTACTTGACCCCAACTTTACTAAGTCGACATGAACTTTTACCAACACGACACAAATTTTTCTCGATATGACCCGAACTTTTCGACTTAACCCCAACATTTCTCGACACGACCCGAAGTTTTCCCGACACGACGACAACTTTTCCTATTTGACACCAACATTTTGTTTTTTTTCTCCTCTTTTTTTCTTTCATTTTTCTAGTGTCGTCCCTTTTCCGGCATCTTCTATTTTTTCCGGCATCGATTCTTCTTTTTCCATATTCTTCCTCATATTTTCTTCCTCTTCATGTTGTTCTTCCTCTTTTTCCTCCTCTTTACCTTCCTTTTCTTTTTCTTCTACTTCTTCTTCTTCCTCTCCCTCTTTCTCTTCCTTCTGTTCTGAGTTGCAGCAATGATCGATGAAAAAAGATAGCAAATAAGAGAAGAAGAGGAAGAAGATGAAGAAGGAACCCTGTTAGAGAGTATCAGGTATACGATCTGTTTTCTTTAACTTCTCCAAATGCTTAAGCTTTTGGAGTAATTGGTAGTTTCACAAACCCTTATTTGGAGAAGATGAAGAATAAAAATGGCATTATTCTCGTACATATAGACTTGATGGTAAAAGGGTCATTTTTCCTGTACGGTGCCTGTTACGTGCAAAATAGAAACTCTTCTTTTTTCTCTTTTTTTTCTTTTATTATGTGTAGATAGCTAACAGCACATGATGTGTATGTGACGTGGGTTAGTGGAATAAGGTAGGATAAGTCTGCAGTTATCCTGTTATAGGATGTAGTTATCATGTAGGTGATGTGGGTGAGTGGGAGTAGATCTTTCTCCTATTTTCTTGTATTGAACGTGGGTTCACTTATTTTTAATTGAATGGAAGCAATCTGCCAGGGTAGCGTTTTGAAACCCAACAAACACTTTGTGTTAACAGAGGCCAAGGTTTCCTCAATCAAACCTACATCTATTGTTATTCTTCGTAGTCGTTTTCTAACACCATAGGTACAACTAAGAACAAGAGAAATTCTCCCCAGTACGTACCATTGTGATATCATAGCTCAGGCATGGACCAACGTGTGGAGGGATTAGAGCAAGCTATGAAGTCGCTTTCAAAAGGCCAGCAAGACATGATGAATCGAATGGTACAGATGTTCAAAAAATTTAACACACGTGTGGATCAAATCTCTAATGAATCTACCAGGGAGACGGGGGAGACTTCTCACACTCCTATTTGAATTAATGAAGATCAGGTTAATGGCAATGGTGGCTCTCATCATGCTGGTTCCACCAACTCATACACACCCAAATTTATGCTGTTGGACTTTCCGCGTTTCAACGGTGGTGAAGATCCAACGAGTTGGTTATGTAGGGCAGAACGGTTTTTCCAATTTCATGAGATCCAACTATGGTACCAATTGCTGAAGCAAGAAATTAAGGTAGTTACTTGGGAAGAGTTCAAGGATGGGCTCCATTCTCGATAAGGTCCAAGTCAATTCTTATATTTCTTTGGAGAACTCACCAAATTGGAGCAAACTGAATCGGTGCGAGCTTACCAAACCCAGTTCGAGAAGTTACTTGTGAAGGTCGGACATCTTCCCCAAGATCGTCAGGTCAGTTGTTTTGTTAGTGGGTTACGAGATTCTCGTAGAGTTGACGTTCATGCCAATAGACCCACGACCTTATCTGGTGCTATCGGACTGGCCATCCAGTACGAGGCCCGTGATTTATCACAGCGTGCCATTCCAACGTCAGACACGGCGAACCCGATCACAACCAACATTGGTCTTACGCTTCCAATCCGATGGATGTAACCCACTGAGCTGCAAGAGAGACGGAATCAAGGACCATGCTATAACTGTAACGAGAAGTTTGTCCCGGGACATCGATGTAAGAAGTTGTTCCTAATAGAGGCATGCTACGAAGAAGAAGAAGAAGATGGGCTTGAGGACAAGGCTGATTTCTAAGGGGGAGGAGATGTTACGTGCAAAATAGAAACTCTTCTTTTTTTTTCCTTTTTTCTTTTATTATGTGTAGATAGCTAATGGCAAATGATGTGTATGTGACGTGGGTTAGTGGAATAAGATAGGATAAGTCTGTAGTTATCATGTTATAGGATGTAGTTATCATGTAGGTGATGTGGGTGAGTGGCAGTAGATCTTTCTCCTATTTTCTTGTATTGAACGTGGGTTCACTTATTTTAAATGGAATGGAAGCAATCTGCCAGGGTATCATTTTGAAACCCAACAAACACTTTGTGTTAACAGAGGCCAAGGTTTCCTCAATCAAACCCACATCTACTGTTATATAATCTTCGTAGTTGTTTTCTAACACCATAGGTACAACTAAGAACAAGAGAAACTCTCCCCAGTAGGTACCAGTGCCATCCCGTTAGTGAGAAGAATTTGAAAGTACAAGCCACCCATAGTTTCACAAAAAGGTTTCTTTCGATGGAGTAACCTTCACAAACTACTAATGGCACATAGCTGGTATAAAAAATGAAATTCTAGCAAACTCTTAAAAGGAAAGAGTTGATGAGATGGAGAAGTTGATAGCCTAGAGAGCTTTAAAAAGGAAAGAGTTGATGTGTTGGGTGGTCCTAATAAGGAAATTATATATGTTGATCAGGGCAACAACACGCATCGCAAAAATCAAGAAAAAGACTAACAAGTTGTTTTTTGATTGTATAATACTTATTCTTTTATGTCTTAAACAGGATATCTAAATGAGAAAAATCCTTGAAATTAACTATCTTGATTTTTCTTACCCCGTCTAAAAGTAATGTTCACGCATCTCATATTTTTCATAGAATCATTCAACTGACATAGTAGGTGGATGAGAACAACTAGTTTGAGCAGAAGTGCCTAATATAAAGGGCTGACAAAACCAGCCCTTATTTTCAACTAGATTTATGGTCCCTTACTTTTCAGAAAAGTACCGTATGGACCACACTATATGATGATCCAAACCGTCCATGTGATGGGCCACAACGTAAATAGGTTGTGCTCAAAAAACCATTTCCATAGGATGATCCTATCTCTCCAATCTATAGAGGAATTGCATATTATGGAAACAAATATAGATCGGAGGGCTATGATCATCCTATGGAAATTATTTTTGGGACCCCCCAACCTATTTATGTTCTGGTCCATCACTTAGACGGTTTGGATCATCTTATAGTGTGGTACATACAGTACTTTTTTTAAAATACGGTAATATAAGGGAGCTAGTAACAACCCTAGTAGGAAAATATGTAAGCATTAAAGAAGAGAATACATGGGATTAACACTTTGTAAAAAGACAATAAGTGATTCTGCTAAAATAAAATTATCATCTGAAGTGTTTTACTCCTGTCTCATTTTACTAGAGCATCTATAGCCTATAGGAGGTTCTGCAATTCATCAAATAGGGCAACTTTTGTGAGTTTTTCTAGGCAGGATTAAGAAAGAGCAATGCTAATATCATTTCTCCAATCCATTGATGTTGTGAAGGGCGCATTGGTGGTGGCTTGATAGAAGAATATTATCTTTCCTGAATAAAATATGTAAAATAAAAGAAAATATGAGATACATTACAAATTGTATGGGGAAACGATGACATTAGGTTTTCGAAAAGATGATAAAATAGAAATTTTCAAACATAATTTGTCTATAGCAAAAAAATTATTTACATAGCGTCTACTGTTAGACCTATCGAGAATGTATTCTACAAAGGTGAATTTAAAGATGATTGGCAATGGGGTTTTACCAACGTTTGATTTTTCTTTCGGAAAATGATCCAGAAATTCCGCTTTATTTCTGAAAATATGAGTGGCTTGTACTTTCAATTCTTCTTACTAACGGATGGTGCAGTACATAAAAAGACAAGTTTCCCCTTAAGTCTATATATATGCATGAGAATAGAGTCATTTTTTCATCTTCTCCGAACAAGGGTTCTTTCTTCATCTTGTTTTTCTTCTCTTTATTTGGTTTTTTTTCATCACCATTGCCAATGACCATTATGACTATTTCTGCAACTCGAAAGAGGACGAAGAGGGAAAATAGGAAGAGGAGGATGAAGAAGAAAAAGAAAAGGAAGAAGAGGAGGAATTGACGCCGAATAAATGGAAATGTTGAAAAAAGTAAAAAGAAAGAGGAGGACAAAGGGGAAGTTGGGGTCAAGTTGAGAAAAGTTGAGGTCAAGGCGAGAACTTTTCCTAGCTGATCCCCAACTTTTCCTGTCACGATCTGAAGTTTCCCAACATGAACCAAAGTTTTCCCGACATGACGTGAAGTTTTCCTACTTTTACTTGACCCCAACTTTACTAAGTCGACATGAACTTTTACCAACACGACACAAATTTTTCTCGATATGACCCGAACTTTTCGACTTAACCCCAACATTTCTCGACACGACCCGAAGTTTTCCCGACACGACGACAACTTTTCCTATTTGACACCAACATTTTGTTTTTTTTCTCCTCTTTTTTTCTTTCATTTTTCTAGTGTCGTCCCTTTTCCGGCATCTTCTATTTTTTCCGGCATCGATTCTTCTTTTTCCATATTCTTCCTCATATTTTCTTCCTCTTCATGTTGTTCTTCCTCTTTTTCCTCCTCTTTACCTTCCTTTTCTTTTTCTTCTACTTCTTCTTCTTCCTCTCCCTCTTTCTCTTCCTTCTGTTCTGAGTTGCAGCAATGATCGATGAAAAAAGATAGCAAATAAGAGAAGAAGAGGAAGAAGATGAAGAAGGAACCCTGTTAGAGAGTATCAGGTATACGATCTGATTTTCTTTAACTTCTCCAAATGCTTAAGCTTTTGGAGTAATTGGTAGTTTCACAAACCCTTATTTGGAGAAGATGAAGAATAAAAATGGCATTATTCTCGTACATATAGACTTGATGGTAAAAGGGTCCTTTTTCCTGTACGGTGCCTGTTACGTGCAAAATAGAAACTCTTCTTTTTTCTCTTTTTTTTCTTTTATTATGTGTACATAGCTAACAGCACATGATGTGTATGTGACGTGGGTTAGTGGAATAAGGTAGGATAAGTCTGCAGTTATCCTGTTATAGGATGTAGTTATCATGTAGGTGATGTGGGTGAGTGGGAGTAGATATTTCTCCTATTTTCTTGTATTGAACGTGGGTTCACTTATTTTTAATTGAATGGAAGCAATCTGCCAGGGTAGCGTTTTGAAACCCAACAAACACTTTGTGTTAATAGAGGCCAAGGTTTCCTCAATCAAACCTACATCTATTGTTATTCTTCGTAGTCGTTTTCTAACACCATAGGTACAACTAAGAACAAGAGAAATTCTCCCCAGTACGTAGCATTGTAATATCATAGCTCAGGCATGGACCAACGTGTGGAGGGATTAGAGCAAGCTATGAAGTCGCTTTCAAAAGGCCAGCAAGACATGATGAATCGAATGGTACAGATGTTCAAAAAATTTAACACACGTGTGGATCAAATCTCTAATGAATCTACCAGGGAGACGGGGGAGACTTCTCACACTCCTATTCGAATTAATGAAGATCAGGTTAATGGCAATGGTGGCTCTCATCATGCTGGTTCCACCAACTCATACACACCCAAATTTATGCTGTTGGACTTTCCGCGTTTCAACGGTGGTGAAGATCCAACGAGTTGGTTATGTAGGGCAGAACGGTTTTTCCAATTTCATGAGATCCAACTATGGTACCAATTGCTGAAGCAAGAAATTAAGGTAGTTACTTGGGAAGAGTTCAAGGATGGGCTCCATTCTCGATAAGGTCCAAGTCAATTCTTATATTTCTTTGGAGAACTCACCAAATTGGAGCAAACTGAATCGGTGCGAGCTTACCAAACCCAGTTCGAGAAGTTACTTGTGAAGGTCGGACATCTTCCCCAAGATCGTCAGGTCAGTTGTTTTGTTAGTGGGTTACGAGATTCTCGTAGAGTTGACGTTCATGCCAATAGACCCACGACCTTATCTGGTGCTATCGGACTGGCCATCCAGTACGAGGCCCGTGATTTATCACAGCGTGCCATTCCAACGTCAGACACGGCGAACCCGATCACAACCAACATTGGTCTTACGCTTCCAATCCGATGGATGTAACCCACTGAGCTGCAAGAGAGACGGAATCAAGGACCATGCTATAACTGTAACGAGAAGTTTGTCCCGGGACATCGATGTAAGAAGTTGTTCCTAATAGAGGCATGCTACGAAGAAGAAGAAGAAGAAGGGCTTGAGGACAAGGCTGATTTCTAAGGGGGAGGAGATGTTACGTGCAAAATAGAAACTCTTCTTTTTTTTTCCTTTTTTCTTTTATTATGTGTAGATAGCTAATGGCAAATGATGTGTATGTGACGTGGGTTAGTGGAATAAGATAGGATAAGTCTGTAGTTATCATGTTATAGGATGTAGTTATCATGTAGGTGATGTGGGTGAGTGGCAGTAGATCTTTCTCCTATTTTCTTGTATTGAACGTGGGTTCACTTATTTTAAATGGAATGGAAGCAATCTGCCAGGGTATCATTTTGAAACCCAACAAACACTTTGTGTTAACAGAGGCCAAGGTTTCCTCAATCAAACCCACATCTACTGTTATATAATCTTCGTAGTTGTTTTCTAACACCATAGGTACAACTAAGAACAAGAGAAACTCTTCCCAGTAGGTACCAGTGCCATCCCGTTAGTGAGAAGAATTTGAAAGTACAAGCCACCCATAGTTTCACAAAAAGCTTTCTTTCGATGGAGTAACCTTCACAAACTACTAATGGCACATAGCTGGTATAAAAAATGAAATTCTAGCAAACTCTTAAAAGGAAAGAGTTGATGAGATGGAGAAGTTGATAGCCTAGAGAGCTTTAAAAAGGAAAGAGTTGATGTGTTGGGTGGTCCTAATAAGGAAATTATATATGTTGATCAAGGCAACAACACGCATCGCAAAAATCAAGAAAAAGACTAACAAGTTGTTTTTTGATTGTATAATACTTATTCTTTTATGTCTTAAACAGGATATCTAAATGAGAAAAATCCTTGAAATTAACTATCTTGATTTTTCTTACCCTGTCTAAAAGTAATGTTCACGCATCTCATATTTTTCATAGAATCATTCAACTGACATAGTAGGTGGATGAGACAAACTAGTTTGAGCAGAAGTGCCTAATCTAAAGGGCTGGCAAAACCAGCCCTTATTTTCAACTAGATTTATGGTCCCTTACTTTTCAGAAAAGTACCGTATGGACCACACTATATGATGATCCAAACCGTCCATGTGATGGGCCACAACGTAAATAGGTTGTGCTCAAAAAACCATTTCCATAGGATGATCCTATCCCTCCAATCTACAGAGGAATTGCATATTATGGAAACAAATATAGATCGGAGGGCTATGATCATCCTATGGAAATTATTTTTGGGACCCCCCAACCTATTAATGTTCTGGTCCATCACTTGGACGGTTTGGATCATCCTATAGTGTGGTCCATACAGTACTTTTTGAAAAATACGGTAATATAAGGGCTTACACCGTATAAAATTTCTACTTTCTACTTACTATTCCAAAATATCAAAACAAAACAATGCACTTGGATTGTCGGAATCAGGCACTGGATTCGAGATTGGATTCTGATACACCCGATTTCAGCGTTCCCAGCTGCTCTCAAACAGGGAATAAGTATATATGGAAATGTTACCAGCACAACCATATTTTGATATTTGCACAAACCCAGCTCGTGAGAGCTTTTTTGGGAAATGTAATAAGCTTTTGACAGCTCTTTAAACCCAGTGCTTTGACAGCTCTTTAAAATATAATATCATATATGCAGATTAATTTATTAGGTTGTCAACAAGAAACTATCGAATGAAAATTTTCTATTCATAAGGTTTTCAATGACCTAATGGCCTTAGCAAGCCACGTCCCGATATTTCCGACGATCCCCCTCTCTCTCTCAATCAAACGTCAGAGATATTTCTCAAGTGGTATTGATATTTGTTTATTTCTAAAGTGGTATAGATATTTGTTTACCATTTAACCTAGGGCTATTCACTATACGGTTAAAACCGAAATAACCGACCGAAACGAATTTGGTCGGTTATTTCGGTTCGATTTTTTTATGCTTCGGTTCGGTTTCGGTTTTGGTTAACAAGTTGTACCAATTTCGGTTTTCGGTGTTCAGTTTTTGTTAATTGTATAGTAGCTTTTGTTAAGATTCAATCTGCTCTTTTGTTTGTCCTTTTTTATCTTTGCCCATTTGTTTTTAGTGAAATTCAAAATGCTTTTTGCCTTTTGCCAGCTTTCGAGCACTAATACCATTTCTCCAAAACCATGGGCAGGTCTATTCAAAACCATGGGCTAGTTTTTACATCTTCCAAGAAAGTTATGACAACCCACGTGAGTCGCCTGCAAGACTCTCTCTGCAAAAAGAAAAAGAAGAGAGAAGCATAAGAAAACACCCATTTTTTCTGCTACTGTTTTTCTCACTTCTTCCAAAAAACAAACCCAAACTAGCAAGGGCAAATATAGAGAAGCAAAAAACCCAAATCATCCAAAACCCCTCTTCTATTCTCCCTTGTTCAAAGAACCCAAATCATCAAAAAAAGATAGAATAGAGAGAGGTATGACTTCGAGGGATCATCAGGTAGGCTACCCACATGGAAGGAGAGGGAAAATAACAAGAGAAGAGAGAGGAAGAGAAGGTATGGGAGATGGGTTTATATTGATCCGTGATATTTGCATGGGGATAGTTTGATCTCTTTTGGGTTATGGAATTTGGGTTTGTTGTTGGTTTTTTGTTTCAATTGGGTTATTCTGGAGGGTGTGGGAGATGGGTTTTAAAGATGGGTGAGATTTGGGTGGGGATAGACTGATAGTTTGATCTCTTTTGGGTTATGGAATTTAGGTTATAACCGAACTAACCGAAGAACCGAATTTTTTTTCGGTTTCGATTCAAGTTCGGTTAGAAATTAATTCGGTTCGGTTTCGGTTATCTTTTTTCCCTAACTGAAATATTTCGGTTCGGTTACTTTCGGCTAATTCGGTTCGGTTTTAACCGAATGAACAGCCCTAATTTAACCCTTAGCTGCTTTTTATGTAAGTACTAGTAAAAAACACGAGTGATGAAGAAAAAGATAATGTTTAATTATAAGAAGCATTAAAACAATTGACAATAGAGAGATGAAATAAGTGAGAACATTGCATTTTGATTAAAACATTGTAAAATAGAACAATTTAATAAAGCAATATTTGAGATTTGGATGGTTATAGTCTTTGACATGTAATATAGTCTATGCAAAACAAAATATGTCTGACCCGTGTTAAATGGGGTAAGAAGATAAGACTATGCCAAGAATATATCTGAATTGGGATGAGGTGATAGGGGGACGCGTGGGTTTTTCGTCGCGAGATGGGTTTTGCCACCCTTAAGTATCGCAGCATGTGATCCTGCGCCTGTGTGTATAACAAAAATATGGCGAGATTTTCTAATAGATTTGTGTTGTTTATGGTGAGATGTGATGGGCTTTTATTACTGTTTATTGTTTTTTTATTGGTTTTTTTAAAACTTGGCAGTGCAGAAAATAATAAAAAACATATATAGAGCATAAAAGAATCACAATTAGGCAGTGATTGAGCAAAAGATATTGCAAGTTAGAAAGAAATAAAATAAAAGAATCACATGTTACACGACTAACTTGTCTGATAACCTGAAATTTTAGTGTTTTTTCAATTATTCTCCGACCAAAATCATCTGCAATCACAACAATAAAGATATTCATAGATCAGAAGGGTTTTATCTCACACATATAGGGAAGATGATAAAGAAGATCAACAAAACAACCATGGAAACCCTAGAAGAATTGGAAGGTGCAGAATCAACACCAAAAAGAGATGTCAGTGAGTTCCATTTCGGGTTTTTGCATGCTAAGAGAGACCTCTCATGGGGTTATAGTTCTACAGGAAATAAGAGATGTTACAGATAGAGAGAGAGGGGGCTTGAGGAGAGAGAGCAGGTGGGACAATATGGCTGAAATCTAGCCGAAGTCGAAGAAGAATCCAGAAATTTCGAGGTTGACGGAAGTATCGGGATGGTGGTTGTGGTGCGCGTCTCGAGGCGGGACTCGAGAAGCAAGAGAAATTGGAAACGGAAAATCCAGGCAAGATCTCGTTAAACCAGTGTAGCCCAAATCCTATCTGAAACGAAAATACCACCAACATTTCGAGAAATCCGCCCAAAATCTCGTGAATTTTTAGTCCGTAGGTTTTTTTTTAGGGCGCTGATATCCCCCCCCCCCCCCCCCCCGACGGCTGGCTAACGTTAAACGTTAGGATATGTCACTTTCCCACCATTTGACCGGCCTCTCTCCACTCTCTCTCTCTCTCTCTCTCTCTCTCTCTCTCTCTCTCACTTTCCCACAGGGGTGGACATGGTTCGGTTCGGTTCGGTTCGGTTTTGTGGTATACCCAGAACCGAACCATATATAATCGGTTCCCTGAAATTGGAACCAGAACCGAACCATATATGTTTGGAACCGAACCGAACCAGAACCATATATAATCGGCTCGGTTCGGTTCTGGGCTTACCCGACCTTCACCAAATGTAGATATTTTGCCTAAACGTATTTATAATCGGTTCGGTTCTGGGTTTACCGGACCTTCACCAAATGTAGATATTTTGCCTAAACGTATTTATAATCGGTTCGGTTCTGTTTATATATGAACTACAAAGAGTAACATGCATGAATTTGGAATAATCAGGCACAAATTTGCACAAATTCGAGCAATGCAAAAATTATATATGACCTACAAACATGCACAAATTTGGAATAATCAAGCACAAATTTGGGGGGTGAATTAAAATTTTAAAGGCAAAGCAACACGTTAAAGAAGGATGAATTAAAATGGGGTGGGGTGATTTTATCAAGCGATGAGGCATTGGGTTTTAAGGTGAGGGTCGGTTCTCGGTTCGGTTTTCGGTTCCGGGATCCCAAACCCAGAACCGAACCGAATTGCCATCGGTTCCAGGATATCAGAACCGGAACCGAACCATATAAATATGGAACTGAACCGAACCGAACCATATGTGCCGGTTCGGTTTGGTTCCTCGGTTCGAACCGGAACCATGTCCACCCCTACTTTCCCACCATTTGACCGGTCTCTCTCTCTCTCTCTCTCTCTCTCTCTCTCCACTCTCTCTCTCTCTCTCTCCACACACACAACAGGAACAGTTGGTGGGCCCAACCGTTGGTGGAATGGTGGGCCCATCTTTACACAACGTAGGCCCCGCTCATACCACTGTAGGATAATCCAAACCGTCCATTTGATGGGCCATAAATGTAAATAGGTTGCGTCCCAAAATATCATTTCCATAGGCAGAGCCTAGCCCTCCGATCCAAATAGAAACTACATCTTATACAACCTCTATAGATTGTAGGGTTGTGATCATCCTATGGAAATGATTTTTGGGGCACAACCTATTTACATTGTGGCCCATCAAATGAATGGTTTGGATCATTCTATGGAGTTGGTTGTAAAGTAATATTAAGGCCCGTCCACAACATAGGACGATCCAAGCTGTCCATGGTTTGGATAATCCTATGGAGTTGGTAACATTAAGGCCCAATCGTAGGCCCCACCAATTTTTTTTCAAATTGAAGCGTACCGTCCACAACATAGGATGATCCAAGCCATCCATGGTTTGGATCCTCCTATGGTGTGGTTTGTACAGTAACATTAAGGCCCAATTTAGGCCCCACCCATATTTTTGAAAATGAAGTGTACCGTCCAGACCATAGGATGATCCGAGCCGTCCATTTGATGGGCCATAACGTAAATGGGTTGTGCCCCCAAAAGGGTTGGCCCATCAAATGAATGGTTTGGATCATCCTGTGGTCGTATAGTAACATTAAGGCCCATCCACAACATAGGATGATCCAAGCCGTCCATGGTTTGGATAATCCTATGGAGTTGGTCGTACACTAACATTAAGGCCCAATCGTAGGCCCCACCGATATTTTTCAAATTGAAGCGTACCATCCACAACATAGGATGATCCAAGCCATCCATGGTTTGGATCATCCTATGGTGTGGTTCGTACCAATTTAGGCCCCACCCATATTTTTGAAAATGTAGTGTACCGTTCAGACCATAGGATGATCCGAGCCGTCCATTTGATGGGCCACAATGTAAATCGGTTGTGCCCCAAAATCATTTCTGTAGGAGGATCACAACCCTACAATCTATAGAGGTTGCATAAGATGTAGTTTCTATTTAGATCGGAGGGCTAGGATCCGCCTATGGAAAAATATTTTGGGACACAACCTATTTACGTTTATGGCCCATCAAATGTACGGTTTGGATTATCCTATGGTATGGTATGGGCGGGGCCTACGTTGTTCAAAGATGGGCCCACCATTCCACCAATGGTTTCTGTTGGGCCCACCTGACACGTACGCATGAACAGTAACTTGGGTACTATTTCCAAACTTCTATTCTTTACCTTCCTTTTCTTTTATGCTTCTTCTTTCTTCTTCTTATGTGCTCCATGGGCTTCTACACATGTATGAGGCTTAAACAGATAATGGATTGCATAGGTACGTTTTTTGGATTTCTATCTAAAGTTCTGGGTGAAGTTTTAATCCATTTTGTCCTGTTTTTGTTTTTTGTGGGTGTTAATATGTGGTTTCTGATAAGTCTCCATGTCTATCTATCTTTATGTTACTTCTTTTATTTGGGATTTAATATGCATTGCTCATTAAATCCAATCAAATGTTTATACATAAGAATCCTAGCCCAAAGAATCCAGAATGTAGCGCTTGTTGCTCTTCATTTCATTTGACATTCAATTTTGGCAGTTTGTTTTGTAACATAGGCCCCACGACAATTCTTTCATCAGGAGAATTCCACTTGGAGGGTGTACTCTTCATTCTTCAGTCCAACACTCATTTCTGTCAAGTTTAAGGTATTATGTACTGTTTTTATAACTTCAGCAGTTTCCCATATTTTTGTCATGATGGTGGTATCACCATCATGCCTTTACTGCTCAAAATGGTATGACCATGATTACACACCAGCCACTCAAAATTTGAAACTAAATTAGGCACTGCCATTTTCACCAGAAATTGCTTGAATAGAGTTACATGTGACTCTGTTTTCTTTGGATGGAAGTGGCTCTCATCATTTCGGTCTATCTCATTAATTCTTTCAGGGGTCATGTTTTCCCGTTGTTTTGCACTTCTTATTGATTTTTTTAAAGTCCAAAAATCTAGAAATAACCCATCAGTGAAGTTTATAAGACAATTTTTGGCCATCTATTTACGGATTTTTTCTCTTTGATTTTTTCTCTTTTCAGAGTTTTTTTGCCACCAGTGAAGTTTATAAGACAATTTTTGGCCATCTATTTACGGATTTTTTCTCTTTGATTTATTCTCTTTTCAGAGTTTTTTTGCCACCCATTGTTCGCTATATTCTGAGTCTCTCTCTTGCTTTCCTACTGAGATAGTTGACTAAAATCTAGGGGTGTCAACGGATCCACTTCGGATCGGATCCACCTATGTCTTAGTCACGATCCATTCAAATCCCTTATCGGTCGGATCGGATTCGGAGTGCTCACCCATCACCTTTTACTCCTTGGTTGAAGCTCCCAAGTATGCTATCATGAGGATTCCCTTCGTTGGTGAAATTTTTGTGCTTGCTCATGCAACATACCTAGAAGAAAAGGAAAAGCCTCCATATACAGACAATATTGTTAATATTGTAACAACACGACACCAAACTCTTTCAAAGGGAACATGTAATTAAAATAGTTATCATGCCTATTTTGAAGGCCTTGGGCCTTTTTGATGATTTCTTGAGTATGTTATAACTCATTTTATGCAATCTAAGCAGTTTTATGGCTCCAAATCATGGGTATGTTTGGACTTTCCACTTTTTTTAATTAACCTTGATCATCTCACATCCATTTTTATGTACACTTAAATAGGGTTTTATGTACACTTAAATAGGGGTTCGGGGTTTGCGGTTCGCCCGTGCGAAGCACGGGGTTTTCTACTAGTATACTATATAGCAGAAGAGAAATTGGAGAATTATTGTCCATTTGACATGTCAGTGTGGATGATTTTTACCGTTTTTTACCCTCCCCACATATCTAACATCTATCTCTATGAGAAATTATTTGAGGGTAAAATCGTAATCTACATGCGAAAATACCGACACAGGGTATCTGTCTATGACAATTACGGGAAACATCCATTTTTATGTACACTTAAATAGGGTTTTATGTACACTTAAATAGGGGTTCGCGGTTCGCCCCGTGCGAAGCACGGGGTTTTCTACTAGTATACTATATAGCAGAAGAGAAATAATTATTGTCCATTTAACACGTCAGTGTGGATGATTTTTACCATTTTTTGCCCTCCCCACATATCTAACATCTATCTCTGTGAGAAATTATTTGAAGGTAAAATCTTAATCTACATACGAAAATACCGACACAGGGTATCTGTCTATGACAATTACGGGGAAAAACTACCAAGAAGAGGTAAAGACATATGACAATGACAAAAGAACTACTTTATATTACACATGCAGGACACTTGCAAAATATTGACGGATTCCGGGCACCTGAAGAGGAACAACAATTATGGAAACCTCTATCGATTAGAGGGCTAGGATCAGCCTATATCGATTGGAGGGCTAGGATCAACCTATGAAAATGATTTTACGAGCACAATCGATTGATGTTGTGTTCCATCACATGGACGGTTTGGAGCAACCTAACCCTCTAAAGATTGGAGGGTTCGGATCAATCGATGAAACTTATTTTTGGGGCACAACCTATGTAGGCAGTGGCCATCTAATGGACAATTTGGATCATCCTATGGTACGGGCCATATCGTACATTTTAATAAAGTGAGGAGTGCGATCATCAAAATACGGGTAGTAGCGCCATTATAAAATATGGTAGTAAGGACATTAGCACTATATATAATTTGAAACCATCGTTGTTATTTGGATGTTCCCGTGCGGGTCGGGTTCAACCCGAATTTGGGTTGGGTCGGGTTAAGCTTTTTCGCTAATCGGGTTGGGTTGGGTTGGGAAAAATCAACCCGAATTGGAAATCGGGTCGAGTAGGGTTGGGCTCCCGGGCAACCCGACCCAACACGAAACCCGAATTTGGGTTCCATCACATGGACAGTTTGGATCATCCTATGATGTGGTCCGTACAGTTCTTTGTCAGCCCGTGCATCGCACGGGGTTTTTTACTAGTATATATATATATATATATATATATATATATATATATATATATAGAGAGAGAGAGAGAGAGAGAGAGAGAGAGAGAGAGAGAGAGAGAGAGAGAGAGAGAGAGAGTGTTCCTACAACCTAGTGTAGATAACTTACCTACACCTTAGCTTAAAATGTAGGGGGGGCGCATATAGTCCAATTAGGTACTATGCTCCATAACAATCCTAGCTACACTAGATAATTAGCAAAAGAAGAAACCCGAGTGGAGTGTGAAACAAGGAAAAACCCAACAAGACCGATAGAAATACCCAACCATTGCATAGGAGCAGAGATTTCCCCACGTACAAAATTACTATTCACATCACATTCCCTTTGGTTAATGTATCAGCCATCTCCTTTTTGACTAGGAGGTTGTGACAAGAAGTCAGTTTTGGCATATTCCAGGCAGTGAAATCCCTTGTCTCATCGATGAAATTAGTGAACTGTCATGGCCCAAGAACTGGCCATTGATCCAAGCTAAATCATTGGATTAGTAACACGGTTGGATCCGAAAGTGTTATTCCACGATCTTGAAGATCGGATAGATCTGAATTTTTTTTTCACTTTTTTTATTTTTTTGTGTAAAATGATATATCTTTATGTATGTCACAAGCAAGGGGATGCATGAGCTCGATCAATTGCGAAATCGCCGGATGATTCTTGCATTCAATATGAAATGATGAAAATGGAAGACACAGAAGAAAGATCAGCACTCTAATCTTCAAATTCCATAATCCTAGAGAAAAAATGAAGGATAAGGAGAAGAGCCAGTCTCTATCTCAATTTTTTCTCTAATGAGAATCTTTTTGAAAATTTCAATTTCAAACCTGTACAAATGAAAGGGAAAGAGGCTTTTATATAGGAAGCCCCTTATACAATAAATGACCATACTACCTTTAATGAAACAAAAAGACCATTAAGTACAATTAAGACAAAGTAAAATGACTATACAAGACACCTGCACTAAGGGGCCATGTAGGAGCTAATGTATATCAAGAGGATGCTCCTGCATCAATTAGTCGCCCATATCTAGCAGCGGCCTTCCACCATGATTGGTCGAATGTAGCCTCAAACCCATGAGAATAGCTCACACCTAGGGGTGTAAATGGATATTCAAAAATTCGATTACCGTCAGCATCCGAATCCGTTGAAAGCGAATATTATCCGAATCCGTTTCAAGCGGATATTATCTTAATCCGTTTATGAGATATCCAGCTCTTAGCCGATGCGAATCTGGTAAATGGTATATCCGATCCGTTTACAATCCGAATCCGAGAAGTAAATCCTTTTTATTTATTATTAATAATATCATTAATATTTATTTTTAGTAATGACACACTATCTTTTGTTTTAAGAGAAAAGTGAATTTTCTTTTTAGGAAAAAAACAAAAGCAAAAAGTGTTTTGGGTAGGAAATGAAGTAATCTCTCATTTTAAGGGCATTCTTGGAGTTTGACATGGCTTCTTTATGAAGCAGCAAATGTGGGCTGTAGGATAAAAGAGACAAATGGATGATGGTGGTTGAAAGAAGATGGCATAGCTTCTAGAGAATTCTAAAGCAAAAAGGCCATCTAGGTCATTGATGGTAAATGGACGGCTCAGATCAATTTTTCAACTTAGGGTTATATAAAAACTCAAAATGCAATTAAAAGAGGGGACTTCTAATGTTAGCAAAGTGAAGAGAGGAGAAAGGAGGAGGCTGAGACACCATCTTCAGCATTCCTTGGTGCCTCTAACCCCACCAAAATCCATCGCCGCCCCTCCACCTTCTCACAGCCACCTCCATCACCGCCAGTCACCTCCATCTCTAACCCAATCCCCATCTCCATCCCCATTTTTCTTCATCTTCCACCATCAGCACTCCCACTTCCCTTCTCAAAATAGCCCAAAGCCATTCCATCACACACACACACACACACACACACACACACACACACACAAAAACATCTGCCTTTGTTTTAAAAGGAAGAAGAGGATCTCATATATTTTAGGGTTTGAGAGTTAATTTTGTGAAAAGAAGGTAGAGGTCTGGTTTTAGGGTTTGGAAAATTCATTCGAGAAGTAAGAAGGAGAAGAAGATAAAGTGCCGCAATAAAATATTCGAATTTACCGAATAAACGGATATGTATAATTTCCGAATTCGAACAATATCCGATGGATACGAATTCGGTAATAGATATTAAATATCCGTCGAATTCGAATCCGAATCTGAATCCGAATTCGGATAGTGTATACTGTAATTGAATTCGGATATAGCCATATCCACTTCGAATTCGATCCGTTTACACCCCTATTCACACCTCCGAGTCGTTTTAATAATGGCTCCTCCCAATCGAACAGGAATTTAGTTCCCAGAATTTATACATCTGGTCATTAAGCTTTTGGGATTTTTATTTCAAGAATCGATCGTGATTCCAAATTGGATTGATCTTTCAAGAGTCGATCGTGACTCCAAATTGGGGCTTTTTGGTGTTGGAGTCGTCACTCCAAACTGGGGGTGTTTTTTAAAACTCCGAATTAGGTTTTTTTGGCAACTCCAAATTGTGCTTTTTTGGGTTGTAAACAAAGATTGTTTTTGGGTTGTGCTTGCCCACCATTGGATTTTTCTTTCTAATTTTTGGGTTCTTTGGTTTGTTGACACTCCATGAATAATTTATGCATGTCTTGCATTCTTTTTCCTCGAAGATTTTCATTTACGTGTAATCTTCACATACTCGTACCTAGATTGCATGCTTCTTTTATATTGGACTTATTGCTTCAACCACCCTATATCTCTTTTCTTTCGTTACTTTTCCTATTTATATTTCACTCATGGAAAATTATAAAACATCAGAACTTCTGCATCAAATTGCATTTCAGAACCTTAAACAGTTAACGGATAAAATGTTTGCAGATTTCATTCTATTATGAAAAGTTGCATCGAATTGTATTTTGGAACCTTAAACAGTTAACGGATAAAATGTTTGCAGAGTTCATTCTTGTATGAAAAAGTTAGATGGGAGACATGAAGAGTAACTAGAAAACACTATGAAAAGCAGGTAAACTTGCATTTTTCTGTGGAGGTCATTCTTTTATGGAAAAGGACTCTTCAATCCAGTCATCTTGCGACTTTCTGCCTCTCAAGATGTATCATCTCAATCTTTTCTATCTGAAAAGTTATCAAATCTCACAATTTTTTATAACACACTTTTTGAGTATTTTTTTCTGATCTTTACCTTATTTTCTTTTTCCATTTGAATTGCAATTTACTCACTGTTTTTTTTTTTTTTTTTTGAATAGCAATTTACTTACTGTTGTATCAGCTTTTCCATGTGGATGCAGGAAGAGAAATAGAAAAGAGCCTAGGAATTGTGAAGTTTTCCGAACTTGGAGTATGCTTCTGTTTTGTTTTGTTGTATTCCTTATCATTATATTTTGTAGGGTAACTTCTTTTCATTTTCTTACATGCAAAAAAGGTAGGGCATGCTCCAATAAAACATCTCTTTTTGGTTTGATTGATTGCAGGTCCTTTCCATGACTTTGCATCTATCTGTTCACCTACATGTCTTGAATCGTCATAAATAGGTGAGAAATGTTTTTTGGACTCTTGGATTGGTAATTTCTATTTGGATAGTTTTTCAATACATTATTGATCTGATTATTGCGTTTTATTTTGGAGTATTAAACACATTTTAGTGATACAAATCTGATCGCTGATAGGACTCTACTTGTTCCAGTCGAAAGCAAATAGTCCCACATTGGATAAGTGAAATAGATGAGAAAGGGTTATAAGGGAATGGGCACCCTCCCTCTAATGGCTAGCTTTTAGGGATGAGTTCTATGTGGTTAAATTCCCTACAATGATATTGTTTTGGGGCCAATTCAAGATGTGCAACCTCAAGGAGTAAAATGTACTTTTTTTGGACATCATCTTCAACTTTTTATAGTTCAATGCACTATTCATTCATGAATTATAGAGAATGACATCAAATTGAATGTTATTGAAATTGCTTTGGGTCTAACTCAAGTAACAATTTTTCCGAAAAGAAGAAGCTAATTTGGCAACAGTGAAAGAGTAAGAACCCACTGCGCCAATTTTATATGAACTTCCCACAAATTATGCAGAAATGCAAGGCCTTTTAATAGATGGGCATGACTCAACAAAGCTGATTGCTGTCATTCGTGATGATTTTCACTAGATCAACAGTTAGATCTTTTGCCGCACTGCATGACTTTAGGTAATGTAGACCATTCTTTTTTGTTTTTTTCCCTTTGACTCGTGCTTAGGTCTATTACCCATTTGTCCCTTATTTGCATTTGCTCTTACCTCTTATTTGTACAATGATTGAGTTCACCATCAATTTTAATCAAGTGGTTGTGTATGCCATAGAAATGTGCCATGCTGGCTGCAGATTTCTCCCTCAAATGAAGCTACCAAGTTTCTTTTCCTTTTTAATTGACTAGGGGGCTTAGTTTTGTTTCGTACCAACTGCAATTACAGGACAGGCATTCGGTGTTGTTGATATGTTTTTGACAATCTCTTAGTTTTGTAAAAAAATCCCCCCTAATTGTGGAGACATGGACTTCATTTATTTATGTTTTCCCTGCTTCTAACATAAGTTTGTGAACTCTATTTATCATTTAATTTTGATGACCAAGTCTCTGTTGATGCTTTCAAAGGAATCACTGATGAAGATGCTGCCAAAGTTGTTGATGGTTTTGCTCCCAAGCTTTCAGAAAGAAATGCTTCAATACCACAAGTGAAGAAGCTGTACAGACTTTTCTGTGTGTAGACTTTTGAATTTGACTGCATGCCAGTTATCACAAATAACTTTCTGTTTCTGTATTAGAAATATCACTCTTTTGTTCTAATGCTTTTAGGCATCTGTATTTCCCAATCATATCTTTTTTAACGAATGCAAACCTTTTTCATTAAAACAGAGTTTTTAAAGCATACTTGCTATTGGAGGAACTGAACAGTGTCATTAGATGGATTGGCAATGGGTGAAAGCTAATGGCAAGCTGAAAATTGCATAGCAAACATTGGATTGACTATGGTGTAACCACCATCTACCACAAGGTTGTGACCACTCACATACTTGGACTCATCACTTCCCAAATAGAGAGCAGCATTAGCAATGTCTTCTGCTTTAAGATAGGCTCCCTTAAGATTAGCAGGGACCTCCATTGCCTTCTCAAGCTCTTCACCCTTTGCAGGAAAAAATCCCTCAAGCAAAGGGGTTACCACACCATAAGGAGAAACACAATTTACTCTAACACCAAACCGACCGAGCTCAACAGCCGCTTTCTTCGTGAGCCCCACCACCGCATGCTTCAAGCATGTATAGGCATGAGTAATGTTCCCACTTATGACTGAAGCAACACTAGCTGTACTAATTATGCTGCCTCAGCGAGCTGGGATCATGACCCGAGCAGCGTGCTTGATACCTGTTTGAAGTATAAATGATCAAATAACACTAACTCTAACAGGTTAAGCTTTTGGAATAATTGGTTGTTTCAAAATACCCAAGAAGACGCCTGGTAGATTCACACTAAGTACTCTTTCGAAGTCCGCCTTCTCATTGTTAGTAATGCTTTGCTTGTACGGGTCTACGATGCCTGCATTGTTGAACATAATGTCGAGCTTCCCATACTTCGAAATGACACTATCGATAGCATTTCGGACGTGTTCTTCATCTGAGACATCACAGTGGATGAAGGAATCAGGGGAGGCGAGGTCTTTGCTAGCTAATCGGCCCAATTCGTCTTGGACGTCGGCTATGACCACTTTGGCTCCATGCTGGTGGAACAATTTGGCCGTGCATTCACCGATCCCGCTTGCTCCGCCAGTGATCAGCGCCACCTTACCTTCTAGTCTATAGGACAAAGTCAATATTGTTTGAGAAAAATAATCAGTTTAGAGAATCTAGTGACAACCCAAATAGGAAAATCTGTGTAAGCATTAAAGAAGAGAATACATGGGATTAACACTTTCGCAAAAGCCATTGAGAGATATTGCTAAAATAAAATTCTCATCCGAAGTGTTCTACTCCTGGTCCTGTCTCATTTTATTAGAGCATCTCTAGGAGGTTTTGAATTTCATCAAAGAGGCAACTTTGGTGAGTTTTGCTAGGCCGGATTAAGAAAACAGCAATGCTAATATCATATATGCAATCCATCGATGTTGTGAAGGGCAGATTGATGGTGGCTTGATGGAAGAATATTATCTTTCCAGAATAAAATATGCAAAATGCCACTCAAAAAACAAAATAAAATAAAGGGAAATGTTATCAGCACTACTGTATTTGATGAGGGCACTCCTCACTTTATTAAAAGTACGGTATAGACCGCACCATATGATGATCCAAACCGTCCATTAGATGGGCCACAGCCTAAATAGGTTGTGCCCCAAAAATCATTTCCATATGTTGATCCTAACCCTCCGATCTGAATGTTAGAGGGTTGATCCTAACCCTCTATAGATCGGTGGCTGCACTCTCATGCAACAGCCGTTCCGCGAAATCCATAGGCATAATATGGTCCCTAACAAATCCCATACACACATACATACATACATGCTTACTAAGAGAGAGAGAGAGAGAGGCATGCTAAATTGAAGGGTGCTGAGAGAGAGAGAGAGAGAGAGAGAGAGAGAGAGAGAGAGAGAGAGAGAGAGAGAGAGAGAGAGAGAGAGAGAGAGAGAGAGCGGAATGCTAAATTGAAGGGTGCTCCCGTTGGATCCACATCATCAAGCTGCATTTATATTAACATTTAAAAATGTAAAGATAAGGAAATAATAAATGCACTATGATGATGTGGATCCAAAGGGTGCCCTTGTCGCCATGGTTTTAAATTTTGGCTAGCCAAAATCTGAAACAAGAAAGTATTCTTGGTGTATATACAAATTTGGTAGAACCACTTGTATTTACCGAGTATTCTTGGTGCATATCTTGAAATATATTATATTTTTGTGGGCATTATAGAACAGATAGGAAAGGGAGAGAAGTATTCTTGGTGGATTGACTATGGTGTAGCCACCATCTACCACAAGGTTGTGACCACTCACATACTTGGACTCATCACTTCCCAAATAGAGAGCAGCATTAGCAATGTCTTCTGCTTTAAGATAGGCTCCCTTAAGATTAGCAGGGACCTCCATTGCCTTCTCAAGCTCTTCACCCTTTGCAGGAAAAAATCCCTCAAGCAAAGGGGTTACCACACCATAAGGAGAAACACAAACCGACCGAGCTCAACAGCCGCTTTCTTCGTGAGCCCCACCACCGCATGCTTCAAGCATGTATAGGCATGAGTAATGTTCCCACTTATGACTGAAGCAACACTAGCTGTACTAATTATGCTGCCACAGCGAGCTGGGATCATGACCCGAGCAGCGTGCTTGATACCTGTTTGAAGTATAAATGATCAAATAACACTAACTCTAACAGGTTAAGCTTTTGGAATAATTGGTTGTTTCAAAATACCCAAGAAGACGCCTGGTAGATTCACACTAAGTACTCTTTCGAAGTCCGCCTTCTCATTGTTAGTAATGCTTTGCTTGTACGGGTCTACGATGCCTGCATTGTTGAACATAATGTCGAGCTTCCCATACTTCGAAATGACACTATCGATAGCATTTCGGACGTGTTCTTCATCTGAGACATCACAGTGGATGAAGGAATCAGGGGAGGCGAGGTCTTTGCTAGCTAATCGGCCCAATTCGTCTTGGACGTCGGCTATGACCACTTTGGCTCCGTGCTGGTGGAACAATTTGGCCATGCATTCACCGATCCCGCTTGCTCCGCCAGTGATCAGCGCCACCTTACCTTCTAGTCTATAGGACAAAGTCAATATTGTTTGAGAAAAATAATCAGTTTAGAGAATCTAGTGACAACCCAAATAGGAAAATCTGTGTAAGCATTAAAGAAGAGAATACATGGGATTAACACTTTGGCAAAAGCCATTGAGAGATATTGCTAAAATAAAATTCTCATCCGAAGTGTTCTACTCCTGGTCCTGTCTCATTTTATTAGAGCATCTCTAGGAGGTTTTGAATTTCATCAAAGAGGCAACTTTGGTGAGTTTTGCTAGGCCGGATTAAGAAAACAGCAATGCTAATATCATATATGCAATCCATCGATGTTGTGAAGGGCAGATTGATGGTGGCTTGATGGAAGAATATTATCTTTCCAGAATAAAATATGTAAAATGCCACTCAAAAAATAAAATAAAATAAAGGGAAATGTTATCAGCACTACTGTATTTGATGAGGGGCACTCCTCACTTTATTAAAAGTACGGTATAGACCGCACCATATGATGATCCAAACCGTCCATTAGATGGGCCACAGCCTAAATAGGTTGTGCCCCAAAAATCATTTCCATATGTTGATCCTAACCCTCCGATCTGAATGTTAGAGGGTTGATCCTAACCCTCTATAGATCGGTGGCTGCACTCTCATGCAACAGCCGTTCCGCGAAATCCATAGGCATAATATGGTCCCTAACAAATCCCACACACACATACATACATGCATACTTACTAAGAGAGAGAGAGAGAGGCATGCTAAATTGAAGGGTGCTGAGAGAGAGAGAGAGAGAGAGAGAGAGAGAGAGAGAGGAATGCTAAATTGAAGGGTGCTCCTGTTGGATCCACATCATCATAAATGCAGCTTGATGATGTGGATCCAAAGGGTACCCTTGTGGCCATGGTTTTAAATTTTGGCTAGCCAAAATCTGAAATTTCAGATTTCAGTTGAGAATGAAACCAAAATTTGGCGAATCCGAAATTTCGGATTTTACCAAATTTCGGCTGAATTTTCCCAAAATTTGGAAATTTCGAGAATTCAATTTTTTAAAAATAATATGGTATTCTTTCGAAATTTTGGCCGAAATTACCGAGTATGCTCAACCAAAATTTCAGTCTCCACTTGTATTTAATTAAAAAAATACAAGAAAGTATGGTTGAAACAAGAAAGTATTCTTGGTGTATATACAAATTTGGTAGAACCACTTGTATTTACCGAGTATTCTTGGTGTATATACAAATTTGCACCGAGAAAGTATTTAATAAAAAAAAGCATATCTTGAAATATATTATATTTTTGTGGGCATTATAAAACAGATACGAAGGGAGAGAAGTATCTTATGTTCAGACGAAAATGATCAGCGTTAATCATTTTCATTTTCGTGGAATCTGAATTCCGTCCATTAAAAATCTTACAACTGATTCTCATATTGTGTAGTGGTGATTTAATAGCTTCGTATTGTGGAGGGGTGAATTGAAGGAGGTTAAAAGCAGCAAGTAGTGATTCTCATACTGTCTAGTGGTGATCAACATTCCCTATTCTTTTGAGAACATGATGGGGTTAATTTTGAAAACTACTCTAAGGCCTAAGCATAGGATCCTAACCATGGCAGACTGAATATTTTGTTGTTCGATGGCTATACTTATACTGGTCATCCATTATGAACAGTCTTGATTGAATGGTTAAGATCACTTTCAATAACTATTAATGATTCACTACAATGAACTGTTTATGACTGGAATGCTGAAACTGTTGTCCACGTAAAATGGATGTAAAACAAATTGAGTTTTTATATGATGGCCGACCGGGTAATTTACAAGGGCCACCTAGCCCTCGCTATTTTGACGGTCAGGCATCATATAAATTCTCAAACAAATTTTACACCTATTTTTAAGTGTAAAAATAGGTATAAAATTTGTTCTACGCAAGAAAATGGAGACTTTTTTACCACTATAATCTCATTGTCCCTTCTACCCTGTTGGGTTTGTTCCACAATTTTGAAAGAAAATGAAATGATTAGGGCTTATTTAGAGGGATATCATCATAAATGGAAGGTCCCTCTAAACAAAACTTGAACCGGGCTGGTTCAAGTTGTTTTTCTCATGTATAAACAAATGATAAATTATATGGTGCTCAAGTGTCAATTCCCGTGTCGGTCGTATGATAAAAGTACCACCCTTGATGTTTATCCAACAACAGCCTCCTAAAAAGTGAGCTGCTATTGGATCAAACATCAAGGGCAGAACACCCTCATGGGACTTGATGCTCGGGCACCTTATAAAAACTCATAAACAAATAGTAGAAAAATAGATGCAAGGGCACCCTTGCATAAAGAGCCGAGGAGCAATTCGGCCGGGTTGGGTCGGGTCGAGGTCAACCCGACCCAACCCCAACCCAGGATAGTATTACTTCAACCCTTAACCCTACTCAAGTCAAACCATGGGCCGATGAAGGTCAACACTAACCTAACTCACCTCTAAATACCTCAACTATAAACCTGCCTATCTGAGCCGATTTTTGGGTTGGGTTGGGTTGGGTTCGAGTTAGATAAGGGAATAAAAGAAAAAGAGGAAATCTAAACTGAAAGGCGCCCCCTACAAAAAGGGGGTGAAAGGGTGCCCTCATTGGCTGCACATCACATCTTGTTCGATTTTTTAACCATTATTAATGCAGGATGGTGATGTGCAGCCAATGAGTATATCCTAATGAGGCATGCAAAAATCAACAACTCAGACCATGTCTGGCTGCCAGGATTATTTTTTTTCATGATAAATTAGTGTCTCCAAGGGGTAAGAGACGGGTGGGGCACGTGGGAGAAGGGGAGATTTGAGAGGGCACGAATGAGATGAGGGTGAGGAGTCCAAAAAAATGAGGAAAAAGTTGGTCTTGTTTTGAGTAGAGTTTTTTATTTCCTGATTTTTAGCCACTTCTCAGCACTTGGAGACATTATTTCCTTATTTTTAGTCACTTCACCCTCCATACCCATCTTTCATGGAAACACTAATTTATCATAAAAAAATTCATGGTAGCCAAACGTGCCCTTAGAGACATCACTGAGACATCTTTTTTTTTAATCATAATTGATCAAGGATCTAAAATCATCTGATGAGGGAGGGAAGAAGGGTAGTAACTAGTAAGCAAGATTTGTGATGGCCAACAATATTCATATGCCCAATCTTTTACATATGGCCTTGTGATGAGCACATGACGTATTTTCCTATCGATCAAGACCATTGATCTGATGAGCCATCACATGGCAACCAAGTGGGTTCAGGTTTAATGCCAAACAGAGATCTCATTTGAAAGATAAGAGATGCAAAATGAAATGACTTAAAAAGACATCTCAAATAGGGGTGTAAATGGATATTCGAAAATTCGATTACCATCCGCATCCAAATCTGTTTAAAGAGAATATTATCCGGATCCGTTTCAAGCGGATATTTTCCGAATCCGTTTATGAGATATCCGGCTCTTAGCGGATGCGAATCTGGTAAATAGTATATCCGATCCGTTTAACATCCGAATCCGAGAAGTAAATCCTTTTTATTTATTATTAATAATATCATTAATATTTATTTTTAGTAATGACACACTATCTTTTGTTTCTAAAAGAAAAGTGAATTTTCTTTTTAGAAAAAAAAAAAAACAAAAAACAAAAAGTGTTTTGGGTAGGAAATGAAGTAATCTCTCATTTTAAGGGCATTCATGGAGTTTGACATGGCTTCTTTATGAAGCAACAAATGTGGGCTGTAGGATGAAAGAGACAAATGGATAATGGTGATTGAAAGAAGACGTTATAGTTTCTAGAAAATTCTAGAGCAAAAAGGCCATAGTCATTGATGGTAAATGGAATTAAAAGAGGGGACTTCTAAGGTTTGCAAGGTTTGCAAGATAGAGGAGAAAGGAGAAGGCTGAGACACCATATTCGACATTCCTTAGTGCTTCCAACCTCACCAAAAATCCACCGCCGCCCCTCTCCACCTTCCCATAGCCACCTCCATCACCGCCAGTCATCTCCATCTCTAACTCAATCCCCATCACCATCACCGCTAGTCACCTCCATCTCTAACTCAGTCCACATCTCCATCCCCATTTCTCTTCATCTTCCACAATCAGCACTCCCACTTCCCCTATTCAAAATAGCCCAAACCCATTCCATCATATACATAAAAAAAAAAAAAAAAACCCACTACCAAAACCATCATCCATCCCCACCGCCTCTCTTTCTCTGCCTTTGTTTTAAAAGGAAGAAGAGGATCACATATATTTTAGGATTTGAGAGTTAATTTTATGAAGAAAAGGTAGAGGTTTGGTTTTAGGGTTTGGAAAATTATTCGAGGAGTAAGAAGGAGAAGAAAGATAAAGTGCTGCAATAAAATGTTTGAATTTACTGGATAAACGGATATGGATAATATCCGAATTCGAACAATATCCGACGGATACGAATTCAGTAATAGATATTAAATATCCGTCAAATTCGAATCCGAATCCGAATTCGGATAGTGTATACTATAATCGAATTCGGATATAGCCATATCCGATTCGAATTCGATCCGTTTACACCCCTAATCTCAAAGAACATTCTTTAGGGAAGTGATATATTTGCCTCCTTTCTTACTTGGGACAGCCCCTTCTAGTGTATTTATGACTACTATTCTACGCTAGTCGGGGCTGCCCCTGGTAAAAGAAGAGATGAATATATCATTTCCCTTCCCTTAACATGCTTGATCAGAGGTGTAGAAGCATTCAATGAGAATGCACCCCAGGGAATATTCTACGCTAGTCGGGGCTGCCCCTGGTAAAAGAAGAGATGAATATATCATTTCCCTTCCCTTAACATGCTTGATCAGAGGTGTAGAAGCATTCAATGAGAATGCACCCAAGGGAATTAGGCCAAAAGACCTCTCTCTCTCTCTCTCTCTCTCTCTCTCTCTCTCTCACACACACACACACCAAAGCATCACCGGTGGTGCAACTCCGTTTGGTTGGATTGCCATAGCCCAACCCGAGATAGCATTCCCTCAACCCTAACCCAACCCAATCGAAGCCTCGAGTCGAGGATGGTCCACCCTAACTCAACCCATCTTACCTGTTTTTTTCCAAATTGGGTTGGGTTTGGTTCAAGTTCACCTAGGGCCGAACATAAAAATACAAGAAAAAAAACTTAATCCTAAAAAAAACACAATAAAATTAGAGAACGAAGGTCAGGTTCAGGTCTAGTCAGGTTACCAAGGTCTCAACTCTAACCTAATCTGAATTTAAATCGATTTGGACTTTCCCAACCTTAACCCAACCCAACTAAACCTAACCCGAAGAAATGCCAACCCAACCCGAGCCAAAATCGGTTTAAACCCGTCGGGTTCGGGTTGAACCCAACCCAAGTTGCACTCCTAGCTTCACCCATCCTCGCCCACATGCGTCTCACGTGCTCCTCTACCCCCAAAAGCTTGGTGACTAACATTTGATAATGACATAGTATGTATTATGTAACCTTGAGAACTAAGCCGGCAGCTTTTGCTTCTGAACTCCAACTCAAATTGCTTGTTCCATGGCGTCTCCCTCTCTTTCTCCCTCAATCTATCTCCTATTTCTCTTTTTCTACTGACTTCAACATTCACACTTTCCTGGGCTTTCCATAATCAATCCCCTGAGATTGAAATTCTAGCTCGGGACTTGCTAAAATCGGCGAGAGAGCCCGAGTTCTTTGAATGGATGAAGAGAATAAGAAGAAAAATTCATGAGAATCCGGAGTTGGGTTTTGAAGAGTATAAGACTAGTGAGTTGATCAGATCAGAGCTTGATTTGATTGGAATTAAGTATTCGTGGCCGGTCGCGAAAACTGGTGTTGTTGGGGCAGTTGGGTCTGGTCAATACCCTTGGTTCTCTCTCAGAGCAGATATGGATGCTCTTCCCTTGCAGGTATTTTTCTAGAAATTCCACTTCCCACATTCTATCAACCCTATTTCAGTATAAAAGAATCTATAACATTTAGATGGTTCATGTACTAAATTTAGCCTCAGTCTCGATTGTTGTGCAACCAAATCAAATATGTGGGAATTCATGTGTACCTGCTGATGGCATAGGATTGGCATAGGAGAAATTTAGTTTGGTGTTTTTTTTATATGAATGGAGGAAAAATTTAATAATGATGTGGTGTTGGTGATAAGCACCCAAAATACATGGCTTCGGATCGGAATAACATCGCTAGCAGTTGGTTTACTCACTAAGAGTCATCATACTTAATAATGATGTGGTGTTAGTGATAAATAGAGCACACCACCTGTTCGAGGTAATGTTCAACTTGGATCAGTCCCATGCTTCCCTTGTTCGTCAACACTTATGATTATAAGAAAGTGGTGTTGTGGTTGTTGGGACCCGGGTAGAACCCACCCTTAAAAGGTGGCTGTTAAGGGGAGGGTGCCCAAGTTCTTATAAGCCCATTCACATCCATTAATTTTTCCAATGTGGGATCTTTGCTTCAACAGTGGTGAAGAATCCATACACCATAGCCTCTGTTGTAAACACTATACACCTGATCATTCCTCTTTTTTCTGAGCCATGTTGCGAAATCCGACAGGAAGAACACGGATCCGATCAGACGCAAAGAAGTAAAACGGAACAAACTATAAGATGCATACACCGTGATTTTACTTAACTTGGCCAAGATGCCGACATCCATGCTTGAGAATACGATCTTCTACTGCGAGAAAGCAAAAGTACAAGGATTACAATGGATTAACCAGAAAAACTGTAACCTTTTCCCCTTGTCCTCTCAACAAGACAGTACAAAAATTAAACCAAGAGACAACACCCTCTCAATTTCTCAACACTAGAGAAAATCAAAGAGAACACCCTTTCTTTTCTCACTCCCCCACTCACGTATCTCTCTCTCTCTCATATATATATATATAAAGGGTTCCTGCGCTCGAGCACAGAAACAGGCGTGGACCAGATTGGGGTGGGGGGAGAGGGGGGGAGAGAGATCCAAAGCATTCATTTGGTGGGCCCTTTCATGGATAGGGGATAGGGTGTCCACCAAAAATCAGCTCCATTGGATCACCATAGGGTGTCCATTTGTGGGGTGAAAGATTTGTGGACAAACAATATCTGTCCATTTTCTCCCCCACAAATGGACACCCTAAGAGGGTCCAATGGAGCTGATTTTTGGTACACCCCCCATCCATCATGGGGCCTGTCAAAATGAATGCTTAGATCACCCCCCAATGTGGCCCCACCCCTGTTTCCAGGACTCGAGTGCAGATAAGCTATCTGAGCTCCAGCGCAGGAACTCCTCTCTCTCTCTCTCTCTCTCTCTCTGTATATATATATATATATATATATATATATATGAGGAAACTGTTGGTGCGCTTAAGCTCACCAAACTTTTGGTGAGCTTAAGCGCCCCAATCACATGGGGGCCCACTTTGTTAGGTGATCCAGAGCATTCATTTTAAAGTCCCTTACATGGATAGGGGGTGTACCAAAAATCAGCTCCATAGGATCATCCTAACCCCTCCATTTGTGGAGGACAAAAATGGACAGACACAAATCTGCCCATTTTTGTCCTCCACAAATGAAGGGGTTAGGATGATCCTATGGAGCTGATTTTTGGTACACCCCCTATCTATCATAAGGCCTTTAAAATGAATGCTTTGGATCACCTAACAAAGTGGGCCCCCATGCGATTGGGGAGCTTAAGCGCACCATAGGTTTGGTGCGCTTAAGCTCACCAACAGTTTTCTCATATATATATATATATATATATATATATATATATATATATATATATAATTTCAACCCTTAGCCCCAAGACTTAATTCTAGTCTAACTAGGAGACCCCGAGAGTAACTCTTCTCTTTCTCTCCTAGTCCAACTAGGTATTATGCTCCATAACAATCCTACTTACACTCTAGGAAGCAGGGGTACTCTCCTGGGGCTCCCGCACCCGCACCCGACACGTATGGGGTGCGGGTACGTCCGGGGTGCGTACCCCATTTTTTTTTAAAAAAAAAAAAACTAGTTTTGGTGGTTGGGTGCGTGTCGGGTGCGCACCACGCGTACCCGACACGTTAAGTAAATGTCTTTACTATTTTATTGTCCATTTACTTAAGATTTACATGTAAATAACGGAATACCCCCCTTTTGGATTTATTAAAAATAGTTTTAACACCCAAATCTAAAAGGAAAAAAGTCAACTCTCCAGTTCTAGTACAAAATTCAAAGAAAAAGGGTCGGGTCAAAATTTTAACTTCCAAACAGTGGGGTATTTTTCAAATTTTAAAAATTCATAAAACCTATCGTGTCCAAACATTATTAAATTCCAAAAGTCCGGTAAAGAAAATCTCATAATTTGGTCTCTAAAAACTATTCATCTTGTCAGGCACTGGTCAACACACTGGTCAACACACTGGTGACAGACTTTTTTTTCTAATGAATGATATATTGATGCCTCATGTTATGAAATATGGAACTTAATCACTTATGGAATGAAGAGTTATATTAGAATTTTCCATTTTGGTGATGTTATTGTTATTTAATTGCTCTACAATTTTTTTTTAAATTTTTGTAAATATATAATAAAATATTAAAATATATTATTATATTCGGCATACCCGAACGTACCCGCACCCGGTTTTTTTGGCAAATCACGTTCCCACGTACCCGTGTCGTGTCGTACCCGCACCCCGTACCCGTACCCGTGCTTCATAGCTTACACTAGATAACTAGCAAAAGGAGAAACCCACGTGGAGTGGAGAAGAAGACAATACCCAACAAGACAGATAGAAGTACCCCCCATTAAACTGAAACAGCAACCAGTACATATGGGCAGAGATTGCCACACGTAATAAGGACTGTTCACACCCCTTTTGGCTAATATATCAGCCATCTCCTTGTTGCTCCACTGGCTGTGACAAGAAGCCAGTAATGGCATATTACAGGCAGTGAAATCCCTTATCTCGTTAATGAAATTAGTGAACTGCCATGGCCCAAACAACTGGCCATTGATCGAAGCTAAAACATTGGATTAGTCTCCCTAATTAGCAGTGTCTTTCCACCTTGATGGGTCGGACACAGCCTTAAACCCATGAGAATAGCTCACACCTGTGCTTCGTTTGAATAATGGCTCCTCCCAATCGAACAGGAAATTGGTTCCCAGAATTTATATATCTAGTTATGTTAAATTTGTTATATTCTTGTGAACATTATCTGTTTTTGAATTTGCTATCCGAATGAGTTTTTGATCGCTTGAAATACTTACCCTTTGATAGGAGCTGGTAGATTGGGAGCACAAGAGCATGTACAATGGTAAGATGCATGCATGTGGTCATGATGCTCATGTAACCATGCTTCTTGGGGCAGCTAAACTTCTTCAACGCCGAAAGGATGAACTGAAGGTAAGTCAATAGCACTTTGCCAATTTGCTTCTTATTTAGAAGCATAAACTTTTTGCATCACCCTACTCTTTTGTCATTTCTTGCATGAACCTTTCGCAGTTTCCTGCTTGATTTCCATCTTCCTATTCATTTTGGGAAAAACTAATTGAAATAGGTTCCCTTGTTCAATTTAAAGGGTACGGTAAAGCTCGTTTTCCAACCGGCAGAGGAGGGCAAGGGTGGTGTTTACCATATGTTACAAGAGGGTGCTCTTGAGAATGTACAGGCCATTTTTGGATTACACGTCGAGCCCTCTCTGCAGACTGGTGCCATTGCTTCAAAGCCAGGTCCTATCCTTGCTGCATCCGGGCGTTTCGTAGCAACAATTCAAGGGGAAGGTGGGCATGCTGCAATACCACACAAAACCAGAGATCCAATTCTTGCAGCGTCTTTTGCGATCCTTGGCCTCCAGCAGCTTGTATCTCGAGAATCAGATCCTCTGGAGGGCAGAGTAAAGTCCCTCCCTTATTTTTGCAAATCTCTTACCTTAAGGTGATTCGGTTTGTGGTTGCCACTGCACATTAACTCCATTTCAACCCCTTAAAACTGTTGTTATCCATATCTTCTGCTTCAGTCACTTAAACATCCAACATTAAGTTAATATCACTCAACCTTGCATTTTCTTCTAATATTTGTTCTTGTATCTATTACGAACTGAAATTATTTATGGAAGGATGGAAAATTAATTTTAAGCTGCAATCTCAAAACTCAATGAACACAAACCTTGCATTTTCTTATATTTTTTCTTACTAACTGGAATTATTTATGGAAGGATGAAAAATTAATTTTAATGGGTAATCTAAAAAACTGAATAAACCATAGTAACTCGAAACTCCTTGGGCGGGTGGGAAACTTGTTTCCCCTAAAACATGTTTTGGAAATGTTTCCGAAATGTTATTAATAAAACTTAGGGAAACGTTTCCGAAAAGCATGGAAAACACATGGGATAAGAATCATAAGATACTAGTGGAAACAAGTGTGAAACACGTGAGAAACATATGGAAAACTCATAGAAAACGTATATGAAATGCGTGGGAAACATGTGTGAAACTTACAGAAATCGTTTTGTAAAAAAATAAAAACCAAAAAAATTGTAGAATAGATATAAAAAGGGAAAGCAATAGCATACATTGTAATAAGAAATAAAAAATAAAATATTCAAATAGAAATGTGAAATTAACAAATTTTGGTATGTTTCCCACACAATCCTTCGACTACCGGGTCACTGGGAGTCGAAGGATTGTTTTGGTCATCCTAGACTAACTATATGAAGAGATATCAAGCGCTTCCATGATATCTTTGTAGAAGGAATGAGGTATGAGTCTATTCAGGAGAGAGAATTCTTTTGGTCATGTTTGTTATAGATGATAGTGGAGATGGAAGAGAACTAGATTAAATTGATGAATGTTTTGTTATTTGATTTTCTCATGTTTGTTATAGGTGATAGTTGATTAATTCTAAGACTTATTAGTTTGTTAAATGAATACCATATTTATATTGTTACCAATTATGATTGTGATCAATAATTTTTATATGCATGTACGTGTCACCATGTTGCCATGTCAGACAATCGTATCTGTGTCGAAACTTGACACCATAGGTTCACTTATTTTAAATTGAATGGAAGCAATCTGCCAGGGTATCGTTTTGAAACCCAACAAACACTTTGTGTTAACAGAGGCCAAGGTTTCCTCAATCAAACCTACATCTAGTGTTATTCTTTGTAGTTGTTTTCTAACACCATAGGTACAACTAAGAACAAGAGAAACTCTCCCCAGTACATACCATTGTGATATCAGAGCTCAGGCATGGACCAACGTGTGGAGCGATTAGAGCAAGCTATGGAGTCGCTTTCAAAAGGCCAGCAAGACATGATGAATTGAATGGCGGAGATGTTCGAAAAATTGAACACACGTGTGGATCAAATCTCTAATCAATCTGCCAGGGAGACGAGGGAGACTTCCCACGCTCCTATTCGAATCAATGAAGATCGGGCCCAATGGCAATGGTGGCTCTCATCATGCCGGTTCCACCAACTCATACACACCCAAATTTGTGAGGTTGGACTTTCCGCGTTTCAACGGTAGTGAAGATCCAACGAGTTGGTTATGTAGGGCAGAACAGTTTTTCCAATTTCATGAGACCCCAGTGACAGAAAAAGTATCGTTGGCTTCCTTTCACCTTGAGGGTGACGCCCAACTATGGAACCAATTGCTGAAGCAAGAAATGAAGGTAGTTACTTGGGAAGAGTTCAAGGATGGGCTCCATTCTCGATATGGTCCAAGCCAATTCTTTTATTTCTTTGGAGAACTCACCAAATTGGAGCAAACTGAATCGGTGCGAGCTTACCAAACCCAGTTCGAGAATTTACTTGCGAAGGTCAGACATCTTCCCCAAGATCGTCAGGTCAGTTGTTTTGTTAGTGGGTTACGAGATTCTCGTAGAATTGACGTTCATGCCAATAGACCCACGACCTTATCTGGTGCTATCGGACTGGTCCGCCAGTACGAGGCCCGTGATTTAACACAGCGTGCCATTCCAACGTCAGACACGGCGTACCCGATCACAACCAACATTGGTCCTACGCTTCCAATCCGACGGATGTAACCCACTGAGCTACAAGAGAGACAGAATCAAGGACCATGCTATAACTGTAACGAGAAGTTTGTCCCGGACATCGATGTAAGAAGTTGTTCCTAATAGAGGCATGCTACGAAGAAGAAGAAGAAGAAGAAGAAGGCCTTGAGGTAAAGGCCGATTTCTAAGGGGGAGGAGATGTTACGTGCAAAATAGAAACTCTTCTTTTTTTTTCTTTTTTTCTTTTATTATGTGTAGATAGCTAATGGCAAATGATGTGTATGTGACGTGGGTTAGTGGAATAAGGTAGGATAAGTCTGTAGTTATCATGTTATAGGATGTAGTTATCATGTAGGTGATGTGGGTGAGTGGTAGTAGATCTTTCTCCTATTTTCTTGTATTGAACGTGGGTTCACTTATTTTAGATGGAATGGAAGCAATCTGCCAGGGTATCGTTTTGAAACCCAACAAACACTTTTGTTAACAGAGGCCAAGGTTTCCTCAATCAAACCTACATCTACTGTTATTCTTCGTAGTTGTTTTCTAACACCATAGGTACAACTAAGAACAAGAGAAACTCTCCCCAGGACGTACCAGTGCCATCCGTTAGTGAGAAGAATTTGAAAGTACAAGCCACCCAAAGTTTCACAAAAAGCTTTCTTTCGATGGAGTAACCATCACAAACTACTAATGGCACATAGCTAGTATAAAAAATGAAATTCTAGCAAACTCTTAAAGGAAAGAGTTGATGAGATGGAGAAGTTGATAGCCTAGAAAGCGTTAAAAAGGAAAGAGTTGATGTCTTGGGTGGTCCTAATAAGGAAATTATGTTGATCAAGGCAACAACACGGATCGCAAAAAACAAGAAAAAGACTAACAAGTTGTTTTTTTATTGTATAATACATATTCTTTTATATCTTAAACAAGATATCTAAATGAGAAAAATCCTTGAAACTATCTTGATTTTTCTTACCCTGTCTAAAAGTAATGTTCACGCATCTCATATTTTTCATAGAATCATTCAACTGAGATAGTAGGTGGATGAGACAAACTAGCTTGAGTAGAAGTGCTTAACATAAAGGGCTGGCAAAACCAGCCCTTATTATCTACTTAGATTTCAAATGGTACGTGTAAGCCCTATGGTCCTTACTTTTCAAAATGTACTGTATGGACCACACTATAGGATGATCCAAACCGTGCCTGTGATAGGCCATAACATAAATAGGTTGTGCTCAAAAAATCATTTCCATAGGATGATCCTATCCCTCCGATCTATAGAGGAACGGCATATTATGGAAACAAATATTGATCGGAGGGCTATGATGATCCTATGGAAAATAATTTTGGGACCCAACCTGTTAGGCCTAAAATCGGTAACAGATACGGCAGTGACGTAAGAGTTGAGCTGGAGGACCCGAGGAGTAGAAGTGAAGGAGATAAGGAGTTGAGTCCTGCGCAAGAAGGAAACGAGGTTAGAAGACCAACCCGGAGTGTTACTCAGGACAGGCCCTTCGACACTCAAGTCAGTACGAGCAGGAGGGCAGAGCTAGTTTTAAGAATGGTTGAGAATAAGTTTTTCATTACCCTTCGTTTGAGTTTTGAAGGCCCTTTTATAGAGGGTGGTTGGCTCACCTACCCCAGGACAGGTGTCGGCCTGTTATTGGCTTGAGTTTAAATACTCTGAGGTAATTACGATAATACCCCTGGACAGGTGTCGGCCTGTTATAGGCTTGAGTTTACCTACTCCGAGGTAATTACCGTAATACCCCTGGACAGGTGTCGGCCTGTTATAGGTTGCTATTTTTATACCCCATCAATTGCCCCCAGTTCTCCAAGTCATTGTAGTGATTTGGAGAAGTGTGTTGAGTTATATCCTTGATCGGGGGGAGTCTGTCCGGCGAAGCCGTTTGTTCGGCCTGGAAATCAGTCCAGAAATTTGTTTGTCCGGCCTGGGAATCAGTCCGGGAATCTGTCAGTCCGGCCTGGAAATCTGTCCGAAAATTTGTCAGTCCGGCCTGGGAATCAGTCCGGAAAATCTGTCTGTCCGGCCTGGGAATCAGTCCGGAAATTTGTCTGTCCGGCCTGGGAATCAGTCCGGGAATCTGTCAGTCCGGCCTGGAAATCAGTCCGGAAATTTGTCAGTCCGGCCTGGGAATCAGTCCGGAAAATCTGTCAGGAAAATCTGCCTGTCCGGCCTGGGAATCAGTCCGGGAATCTGTCAGTCCGGCCTGGGAATCAGTCCGGGAATCTGTTAGTCCGGCCTGGAAATCAGTCCGGAAATTTGTCAGTCCGGCCTGGGAATCAGTCTGGAAATTTGTCAGTTTGGCCTGGAAATCAGTCCGGAAATTTGTCAGTCCGGCCTGGAAATCAGTCCGGAAAATCTGCCTGTCCGACATGGAAATCAGTGCGGCCAAGCCGTCTGTCCGGCCTGAAAAATCTGATTTTTGTCCTGTAGCGCATTGCGCTATATCCTGGTCGGCTTGAGATGACCTGAATTTTGCCTTGTAGCGCATTGCGCTATATCCTGGTTGGCTTGAGATGACCTGAATTTTGTCTTGTAGCGCATTGCGCTATATCCTGGTCGGCTTGAGATGACCTGAATATAGCGCAATCTACTAAAAGACAAAATTGAATTTTGTCTTGTAACGAATCACGCCGAGTCCTGGTCGGCTTTAGATGACCAGAGTTTTGTCAGCACCCTAGTTTTAGCGAACTGGGTTTCCAAGCAGCGAGTACCCTAGTTTTAGCGAACTGGGTTTCCGAGTAGCGAGTACCCTAGTTTTAGCGAACTGGGTTTCCGAGCAGCGAGTACCCTAGTTTTAGCGAACTGGGTTTCCGAGCAGCGAGTACCCTAGTTTTAGCGAACTGGGTTTCCAAGTGGCTTCGGTTTTTGCTGTCCGGACTTGTTCCGGACCGGAGTGCGCTCCCGGTCTTTGCGGAGACGAGCCGGGGCGAACCAAGCAGCGAGTACCCAAGTTTTAGTGAACTGGGTTTCTGAGCAGCGAGTACCCTAGTTTTAGCGAACTGGGTTTCCAAGTAGTGCAAGGAGATCTGCAAAAGAGTTTCTATCATTCACATTCAACATATATTTACAAAGTCGCTTTCACGCCGGGTGGTCTACTACTGGTAGTATTTTCTGAGGTCTTCAGCGGGTTCAGTCATCTGTGCTTTGTCTCTCAGATCAAGTAGTTCAATCGGCAAAGATTCTGATGCATCTTTGCCTTTTGAGTGCCATGGCATAGCACTCCCTGGATTGTGGTTGATCTCCTCTGACCTCACCCACGCCGTTTGGGGTTATGAACTTCATTTTCTGGTGATACGCTGAAGCGACTACGCGGATTAAGTTCTGCCCGGGTCGTCCAAAGATAGCGTTATAGACCGAAGTGGCCTTCACTACCTAGAAGTTGACCATCGAGAAGGCTTGACAGGGCGGCTCTCGGACGAGGATTGGGAGTTCAATCTGTCCCTCCACTTTGACGACCTCCCCTGGGAAACCGAACAGATCTGAGTTCGTCGGCCTTAAGCGGTCGTCACCTATCATCATTCTCTCGAAAGCATGATAGTACAAAATATCGGCCGAACTCCCGTTGTCGACTAGGATTTTCTTCAATTCCCAGTTTGCGACGAGCATGGTTAAGACCAGGGCGTCGTCGTGTGGCAGTATCAGGTTGTCGAGGTCCGCGTCTGAAAAGGAGATCTCATTCTCCGTCTTCATCTTTTTACTGCATGTGTGCACGGCGTTGACTCGTCGTGCGTATGCTTTTCGAGCAGCAGATGATGTGCCACCAGCGGCCGGTCCGCCCATAATTGTGCCGATGACTCCCCTTGGCTGGGATCGGTGTGCCTCTGGTTGTGGACTAGATGGCGGAGGAGTTTGACCCCGGGCAGGGGGCGGCTGTGACCGCCGAGGGCTCCGGCCCTGGGGACTTTTCTCCTTGCGTTCACTTATGTGGCTGTCACTTATGACATACTTCTTCAAGTATCCCCGGCCAATCAGCAGCTCGATTTCTTCCTTGAGCTGCCAGCATTCGTCTGTGTCGTGGTCGTGGTCGTTGTCGAACCGACAATACTTCGACTTGTCTCTCCTATTTCCCTTGGAGATCATTCGGGTCGGCCACCTTACGAACTCTTCTCTACTGATAGCGGTCAGTATGTGTCTCCGGGAAGTGTTGAGAGGGGTGAAGCTCTCTTCCGTCCTCTGGGGGGACTTTTCTCTTCTGGCGGCCTTATCATCCCTACGCTGCTTTGTAGGGTTTTTATCCTCAGAGGTTCTCCTCCGATTCAATTCTAGGGCCCCCAGTGCTCTTCAACTGCTATATACAACTCAGCTCCGGCCATTAGATCTGCCAGTGAGTGCGGATTTTGGCGAGCTACTGACCAGCGGAAGTCGTTGGATCTAGCGCCCGTGAGGAGCGTGTTCATTGCGGCTGAGGGATCCAAATTCGGCACTTGGAGTGCCTCCCTGTTGAAGCGGCTGACGAATGTTTTCAGAGGTTCATTATCCTCCTGCCGCAAGGCCATCAAGGATGTTGTTGTCTTCCTTGGCCTCCGACTGCTCATGAAGTGGCAGACCAAATCGTCCCCAAAGTCCCCAAAGTTGCTGATGGAGTTCGGTTTGATCCTTGAGTACCAGTCTCGGGCCGCACTAGTCAGTGTGGTCGGGAATGCTCTGCAGAGGAAGCCATCGGAAGTGCCGTGGAGGAGCATCATCGTCCTGAATGTCTCCAAGTGGTCCACAGGGTCAGTGGTCCTGTCGTATTGCGGGACGGTTGGCATTTTAAATCCTCTGGGCGCTGGGGCACCCATGACATCTTCGGTGAATGGCGTTCTGCTTGAGAACGCCCTCGAAGCGGGCCGGCTCTGATCCTTTGCCAGCTCTTCTATTCGATGGTTCATTTCTTTCATCCTCCGTAGCATCGGATCAGCCCTACGGTCTGGTGACCTGTTTCTCTCCACCGATTGGCTCGCTGCGGAACCGGACTGGCTTTCCAGACTCTTACGATGAGGCCGGAGTTTTTCCTGCGGTGCGCGGTCTTCCTGGGCTCGATGCTTTCGTGCAGAGCGGGATCGTGATCTCCGGCGGTGGTGAGGTTCTGTATGGGCGTGCCTGGCTCTGGAGTGCTGGACTTGTCTTGTGGAGTGGTGAGTTCGGTCCTCATCGTGGCGCGTTGACTCTCCCCTGTGGACATTTGACCTCTCCTGGACTGGTCGTGGAGCTTCCGGAGGAGGTTGGGGAGGCGCCTGGAGTAGTTGCTAGTATTGACCGACAAGCGCAGTCATCTGTTGAAAGAGAGCTTGCACTTGATCCGGAGTGGGCGTAGGATTGAGGTGGTCCGAACGAGCCGGGCTTTGTTCGGCTGTAGCAGAAGTAGCCACCATCTGTGAGACAATTCGCTCACTACGAGTCCTGCACGGTAGCGCGACTCGAGTTGTCCGTGCAGTTGGTACTCGAGCACTCTTGCGCCCTGCCATTTTGTTTATAGGGGATCTGAACAACTTTTAGTTCGCGGTCCCACGGATGGCGCCAATCTGTTAGGCCTAAAATCGGTAACAGATACGGCAGTGACGTAAGAGCTGAGCTGGAGGACCCGAGGAGCAGAAGTGAAGGAGATAAGGAGTTGAGTCCTGCGCAAGAAGCAAACGAGGTCAGAAGACCAACCCGGAGTGTTACTCCGGACAGGCCCTTCGACACTCAAGTCAGTACGAGCAGGAGTGCAGAGCTAGTTTTAAGAATGGTTGAGAAGAAGTTTTTCATTACCCTTCGTTTGAGCTTTGAAGGCCCTTTTATAAAGGGTGGTTGGCTCACCTACCCCAGGACAGGTGTCGGCCTGTTATTGGCTTGAGTTTAAATACTCTGAGGTAATTACGATAATACCCCTGGACAGGTGTCGGCCTGTTATAGGCTTGAGTTTACCTACTCCGAGGTAATTACCGTAATACCCCTGGACAGGTGTCGGCCTGTTATAGGTTGCTATTTTTATACCCCATCACAACCTATATATGTTCTGGCCCATCACATGGACAGTTTGGATCATCCTATAGTGTGGTCCACACAGTACATTTTGAAAAATACGGGACTTCAAGGGCTTACACCGTATAAAACTTCTACTTTCTACTTACTATTCCAAAATATCAAAACAAAACAATGCATTTGGATGGTCAGAATCAGGCACTGGATTCGAGATTGGATTCTGATACACCCGATTTCAGCGTTCCCAGCTGCTCTCAAACAGGGAATAAGTTTAGGGAAATGTTACCAGCACTACCATATTTTGACTGTCTGTTCTTTAAATATTAGCTCGTGAGAGCTTTTTTTGGGAAATGTAATAAGCTTTTGACAGCTCTTTAAATACTAAAAGACAAGATTGTCTGTGAAAATATCAAAATATGGTTGTGCTGATATCATTTCCCTAAGTATAACTTTCAAAAAATTTGGCAAAGAGGGGAAGATTACCTTCTAGCATTGGTAGGGAGAAGAGAGGTGCTTCCCATGGTTGAGGCCGTGTCACAACTGATATATTTTGTGTTCAAAAGATTGCCTTTTATAGAAGAAGAAAACCTACTCTTTGGTTACACGCACTACCATATGATTACTTTCGTGAGCGTGATCGACATTGTTCAATTAAAAATAATGTATTATTATGTACTAAATGTCAAGCCAAATGATCCACGTGACTCTTCTTCATTTTCTGAAAATGGATTTCCTTGCTTGTGAAAATATCATTTTCCAAGTAATGTCTAAGTAAATTTTGTACTGTATTGATGGCCCCACATTATACATTATAAATCTTCCGATCGGTGGCCCCCCTACCTTGAAAATTCACAGTGATTGGATAATTATATTGTTGTGGGCCAGTGCTTTGAGATGGCACGATTTTATAGACCATCTAGTTGGTGGGCTCTTACCTTGCAAAAAGTCCCATTAATAGATTGGAAAGAAACCCATAGAAAGTGAAAGTTGATCGAGAAGTTAGTAGGGTTAGGATGATCCTATGGGGCTGATTTTTTGTGGGCAAATTTGTGGACAAGCTGTGTTTGTCCATTTTTCCCTCCACTGTTGGATGGGTTAGGATGATCCTATAGGGTTGATTTTTTGTGGACACCCTATCTAGGTAAAGGCCTTTCAAATGAATGGTTTGGATCACCCCAAAAATGTGGGCCCCCACTATTTTTAACCCGACCGAGTAGATAAGCTTATCTACTCGACCGAGTACGCTGACCTTTTCCTATTTATATATATATATATATATATATATATATATATATATATATATATATATATATATATATACGATTAAGTGTTTGTACTCGGTCGAGTACCTAACCTTATAAACGCAGTCCCTCTAAGTTAACGCAGGAAGAATGAGAACCGTCGATCGGTTCTAATCGCAGCCGTCCAAGGCGAATGTAAATAAAACGGAAAAAGTGTTGTGCATTTCTCCCTATATGAGAAAAGAAGAAGAAACAGAGGTTTGAATCCCTCACGTTGCCCCTCTCCAAAAACTCTCTCCCTCACGCCGCGCTTCTCTCTCTCCCAACACTCGTTTTTTCCAGGTAACTTATCTTTCTTCTTCTCTATTTTGCAAACCCTTTTTCTCTATTTTAATCTATGGTTTCTCTATTTGGGGAAAATGATTTAACAAAAACTCCTCTCTGCTCTCATTTGAAGCTATGGTTTCTTCTTCTTCTACGGTTCGAAAATGATTTAACAAAACCCCTCTCTGCTCTCATTTTTAGGGTTCCAAAATGTACAGTATCTGAACCCACTCAAAACCCCTCTCTGCTCTCATTTTTAGGGTTCGAAAATTGCTTTACTATATTTTTCTCAACGTGTGAAAGCTCATGTATTTTTGTTGGTTATACATATTTAATTCGATTCCAAAGAGCTGTTTACATTCTACATATATTTAGTTAGTGCATAAAATGGCATTGAATGTTCAAATTTATTTAAATTTTGATGTGGGACTCGAGAGTATGCTTCCCCCCCCCCCTCTGGAAATATCTCATTTCTCCTTTTTTTTTTTTTTTTAGAAGATTTTTTTTATAGTTTTTTAAAATTACAGATTTGCAATTTTCTACTTGACCCTGTTCTTTTTCAAAGATTATGATGACCAATTGCGACTATGAAATCGATTATTAGACTCAAATTTAAACATAATTATGAGCCAAATAATCGGTTTGACAGTCAGAATCAGTTGTTATAATCTGAAAGAAGAAAGCCTCGCGGCGCCTACTCTATGAACACAATTTTTTTTTGCTAAAAGTAGATTACTTGAGCCTGTTCGTTTAAGATTATGATGAGCAATTGTGAGTGTCAAACCGATTATTGGTTTAATTCTTAATCCAATAATCGGTTTGGCAGTCAGAATCAGTTGTTATAATCTGAAAAGAAGAAGGCCTTAATTTAATTTTTGTGGTTTATTTACTGAAGAAACTTTACTGTTGTGTTTGGAATGATTGGTTGGAATCGCAGGTAGAACTTCTGAGTGGGTTTAAGCTCTATTTGAAAGGGATTGGTTAAGTTTTATTGAGCTAATGGATGACACTGTGTCCGAAGGTTTTGGGTTATCAATTGATGATATAGATGCTAATAGATTGATTGTGGTTGATGACATGGCGTCTGAAGCCGGTGGCTTACAAAATGATGGACAATATGTCAATGAATTTGTTATGGTTGATGAGGAGGAAAATCTGAATGAGGGTTGTTTACATTCTGAAGATAACGGTGAGGGTTGTAGCGGTACATTTAGTACGCCTACTAAGGATGTTAATGAGGGGGATTTAGTTTCCAAACCGTTTAAGGACCAGATGTTTGATACCGATATCGCTGCATTTGAGTTTTATAATTTATATGCGTTGGGTATGGGATTTGGAATTCGAAAAGACACAACTTACAAGTCAAAGAAAAATGGGGAAGTGATTTTTAGGAGATTTGTATGTGATAAAGCGGGGTTCAAAAAAAATGAAAGATAACAAAGAGAGTGATAAAGTAGTGAAGCGTCGTCGTAGTGTAAGAGAGGGCTGCCAAGCCAAGATGGATATCTCTTTGATAGATGAGAAGTGGCACGTGAGAGCTTTTGAAGATGATCATTGCCACGAGCTTACCTCTCCACCTATAAGGCTAATGCATCGTTCTCACAATAGATTTTTTTAAGAATGAAGCATGTAAGATTTTGATAGATGACCTAAGTAAGATAGGGATGAAGCCTGCTGGTCTTAAAAGGGCTATTAACGTCACATGTAAAGGAACAAATGCGGCTTTGACAACAAATCAGGTGGTGTCCCATTTGAGGAAAAAGAGGGGTAACAATATGGGTAAGGAAGGTGTCTTGGTAGCAGAATATTTCCAAAAGAAATGATCAGAAGACCCTAACTTTCAATTTGCTATGGAGTTGGACATTAATGGGAACTTGCGATCGATGTTTTGGGCCGATTCATGGGCGCGAGAGGCATACCTAAAGTTTAGTGATGTCATTGTTTTTTATGTCATGTACAGAAATATGTTTAAGATGTCATTTGCTCCATTTACCGGAGTTAATCACCATCGTCAGTCTACACTATTTGGATGCGCATTGTTAGCCGATGAGAAAGGTGAGACATTTACATGGCTATTTCAGCAGTGGTTGCAGTGCATGTTTGGGAAGGCGCCAGGTTGTATAATAACAGATATGGACGGGGCGATGAGAAATGCGATTCAAACTGTTTTCCCAGACACCCGCCATAGGTTTTGCTCCTGGCACATACACAAGCATTTAGTTGAGCATGTTCCAGCGATGAGAGAAACTGATAGTGAGTTTTGCAAGAATTACAAGAAATGGTTTTATACAAGACAAATACATGATAGCGGGTTGAAATGGAAAGAATTAGTAGAGAAATATAAGATTAATGAAAATGGATGGCTAGCGAAAATGTGGGAGCTACGTAGTCACTGGGTACCAGCCTATTTTAGAGATACATTCACAGCTGGAATGACTTCTAGTGGCCGCAGTGAGAGCATCAATGCTTTCTTTGATGGGTATGTTGATATGAACACCACTTTAAAAGAATTCGTAGATCAATATGATAGGGCACTTGAGTTTTGTCGTAAAGCAGAGTCCCAAGAAGATTTCAGATCTAAAACTACGAAGGCCGTGTTGATTTCAAGGTTCAAATTAGAAGAAGAAGCAAGCAAATGTTATACCAGGACAATGTTTGATAGATTCCAAGTAGAGTTTAAGGATAGCCTTGACTGTTGGCATGAGAAAACGGATAAGAATGGCAGCACAACTGAATACGTTGTGGAACTGAGTGTAGACGAGAAGTGGAAATGGTGCAAGGTCTTGTATGATGATTCTGAAGAAGGTGTGAAGGCTACATGTGAGTGTGCAAAATTCGAGATTGAAGGGATTTTATGCAAGCATATACTTCGTATTATGACCAAGAAGCAATTGAGTAGAATTCCAGAGCGATATATTTTAAACCGATGGACAACCGGGGCTAGATTTGTACTTGGTGGTGGGGTGTCTTTAGGCGAAGAAGATAGTAATGAAGTTACTCCTTATGAAATATGGTGTGTAATAGCAAGGTGTCAAAGGCTAGTACATGAATTTAAGGGTAATAGGAGTTTTTTTAAGAAGGTGTATGAAACACTTGATGTATGGTTGGCAGAATGTGAACAAGCGAACAGAGGGACACAACTTATTCCTGCAAACACTCCTTGTAGCCAAGTACAATCCAATTTTGTGCGTGAATCTGCAGGGATATATATTCATGACCCACAAGTCGTGAAAACCAAGGGCCACCCGAAGGTTGCTACACGTTTTAAATCGCCGATAGAGACCTCTCAAGCGAAAATAAAGAAACGAAAGTGTAAAAGATGTGGAGAATTAGGCCATAATACAAGAACGTGTAAAAAAGAACTCGAGGTTCGGGTTTTTCTCACTTTGTATTTGTAGAATTTCTCATTTTCTATGTTGTAATTATTATTCATGTGAAGCAATATTTTCTATGTGCTAATAGATGACATTAAGGGATGAAGATGAAGAGGAAGAGGAAGAGGAAGAGAGTGAAGAAATCAATGTATTTGAATAGGTACATGATAGCTTCTTAGTGTTACAACTTTGTAAATATTTTTGGATAGGTACTTGGTAGTTTCTTATCATCTTTTATTCTTCTTGCTCTTCATCTTGTTTTCTTAATTATTTCTTCTGTCATTTGATGCTTACCTTCTGTAAGCACGTGATTTTCTAAAATCACTTCTCTTCTAAAGCATTCAAAATACCCATGATTGTTCCACTATGTACATCTCCATACCCCTCTCATTTTAAGTATTTAAAAGACCAAAAACCAAACCAAATTTACCAAACCTTGCCATCAACCCTAGAAAACGTGATTTTCTTAGCAAAAATGCAATTTTTGCTCAAATTGGAAAACCAGCCATGTTCCCTCCCTTTTCTCTTCCAAATCTTGCCCAAAAATCATTCTTATTTCAATTAAACAGCCATAATCTACCTATTTTTGCAAATTCGCCATCCCTCCGAGCATAAAATCTATTTTAAAGAAAAATTACCCAAGAATCTTGCTTTAAAATGACTATTCTCCATCCAATGAGATATAAATCTCCTCCAAATCTCCAATTAGGACCAAAATCCTTGCTTTGATGCCATCTTTACCTTAAAATCAAACCCAAATCCGATCCTTCAAAATCCCAAATTGATCCCTCAAAAATGGTGTTTTTTCCCTTTTTTTTACCTATAAATACCCTGCTCTACAGCCCTCAAAAAACACGAAAAACACAAGAGCAAAGCCTCACACTACAAGCTCTCAAGTTCTCTCTCCCAAGCTCTCTCTTTCTATATTATCTGCAATTTTATTCTCTTAAACCTTTCACATTTTTTTTATTCTCCTCTATATTTTCATTTTTCTTCCATTATTTATCACCGGGGCAGCGGCTTAACTCCGTCTAAAGGGCCTTCAAACATCCCCACAAAGAAGCCACCTCGATCTCATTCTCTACAAGCATTGGTTCAAACATCATCTCAGCAGAAAAGGGAAGGACTGAACTCCCCCATTTTACTCGAAATTTTCATTTTTTTTAGCAAAGTTTGCTTCATTTCTGCTTGTTCTATTTTAGCTCTTCTCAAAGCATCCATGTTAAAGGTCTAACGTTCCACATTTCAAATCAAAGCTTGCACCTTGCCATATAAATAAGGATAGATTAGCTTATATATTTGTTAAATATAGGCCATTGGGTCATTTATTTTATTTTATCACCATTTGTTAGTTTTGTTTCAGCCTATTAAGCAACAGACTGCTGCTTGCCCGCTACGCATGATACAATTCCTTGAGGCTGCCAACAATCCTCTTGTTCCACGGTGTTTCAACCCATTGCCTGCTTGCAATTGCTGTCCACACAGCCAAAAAAAAAAAAAAAAACGCTCTGCCGTCGTACATCAACCTTGCAACTAACCAATAAAGTTAAGCTCGCCATAAAGGTTGGTACTTCAAGACCCTTGGAACTTACACTAAGTGACCCAAACATAAAGTCAAATTTCTCAACCGCCAGATCCCAATTCAATCTCAAAGATCCCTTCCCGACTAGGTTCGAACTCAAAATCTTAAACTTTCTCCCATCAACATATTTGAAATTTGAAATTTTGAAATATTAAAATTTCAAATTTAGTAGTTTTCACCTTCATGTTCTAATATTCCTCTGATTGCATGCAGGTGAGTCACTATTTCATGGCAGCCCGTTCACATTGGAAGATGAGTTCAGAGTGAAGAGAGCATTGGGTTGAATTGTAGAGCTACATGTTGACCACCACGTGTTTTTTCTTTTGGAGCATTGGGTTGAATTGTAGAGCTACATGTTGACCACTATGTGTTTTTTCTTTTGGTTTCTGTATGGGATGGGATTGGATTAACATTATGTATGGGATGGTTTCTGTATGGCATGGCTTTTGTATTAACATTCTTCAAGTTAATACAACCAGTTTATGAATGGGATTGTATTCACATCTGCAATTTTTGGGACAAAAAGAGGTTCTGGAACTGAACCTGTTACTGCTATGCTCTTATTTGGATTTGGATTGTTTTTTTTTTGGATGTAGTTGCCTCAATTGTTTTTTTTTTCCAGATGGGAAAGAGTAAATAACATTAGCTCACTTTGGCTAACGCAACCAACAAGAGATGAACAAACTTTTTCCTATTTAGGTGGCCCTTAATCATGACGATATTGAGTTTTTGCAAATCAGGGCAGCTTCTAAGCAAGCAAGACAACAGATGCAATGTCAGAATGCACGTGTAGGGTTAACTTCTTTACCTTAAGGGCAGGCAAACCTTTTGGCACTTTCATTCTGTGCAAAGACTTGGAGATGAATTCAAATAACTGTAACTTGAGACTCACAACATGAGCCAGATTCTTCAGTAGCTCAACAAGCATGTTGGCATCATTGTCATCAGAAAAGTAACATTGTGTATAGAAAACATTATCCAGGCATGGAGCAACCTTCAAAGAAATGAGAATGTCATCTGAAAGATAACTGATTTGATCGTCACAAATTTGTTGTTTCTCTTCTCTTTTCCCCTTTCTTGGTTGCATCTTTCTACTAATTTTACTTCTAGCCCTCAATCCTCTGTTCCCCTGTTCCCCCTCTCACTAATTTCTATTTTCAGTGCAGAAAAATTCTAGATTCAAGCACAACCCCAAGAGGCAGGCCTATTACCTCAGTCTTTTGTTTGAGAAGCTTGAAGGTTGACAAAACCAATTCCTTAAGCACAACCCCAAGAGGCAGGCCTATTACCTCAACACAATTAAGCCACATGAATCCTATTTCCATTACCTCAAGAAGAAGAAAAAAGAAAAGAAAAAGATGACTTGCATCCACATGCATCCCGTTTCCATATAAACATAAACAAACCAAAAAGTTACATAAAACATGGATGCCATGTACTGATTACAGAACTGTCAAGAACAAAAAAGAACAGCACAATATTAAAAAGCAAGTAATTGCTTCCTAACTTACTTACTTGGTGATACATTGGAAAAAGAAAACAATTACGAAAAAAACAACAACCCCAATAGCTTTAATCCACCCGTTTTCATTCTCCACTAATTTAACGGCTTCACGCCCTTGTTGCACGACCAACTTCAATTCGATAAAACCTCTTGCCTCAGCCTTTCAGTGTCTTTAATGTCTTGACGTGCCTGTTGCCCCAACAACTTCAATTCGGCAACCTCGTGCTCCAACCTTTCAATGTCTTTAATGTGTTGACGCGCATGTTGCACCAACAACTTCAATTCGGCAACCTCGGCCTCCAACCTCTACGGACATTGAGTACCACTTATGCTGTCCCTCCTCGAACCAAATTCCCTATTGTATTCAGCATTGTCGCACCATTCGAAAAACTCACACTTCTTCTTTCCACCTCCTTCCTATGTGTTGTATATAATCTTTAGTAATTTGAACTTTTGCTCAAAAGTAAAAAAACACTATTAAATGGTTACTCACACTAAATCCAAAAGTGTAGTAGGGCCGGCCTCGGTTGCCATTCACATCTGACTGAGTTATTTTAATAGCCGCTTTTATTCCACATTTACATGGTAATTCTCCAAGTGAACCAGAATTGCTACGGTTAGAGGAGGCCATTAATCTTCACCATCTGCACAATATTGAACAAAAAGAATCGCATTACCACAATCATGGCTTTGACTAGCTATTTCTATGCTTTCCAAGATATGAAATTCAATGGAAAATTACAATATGATGTTTTAAAGCCCTTTTCGTTTTACTTTTAGTACAAAAAAAACTACTGTTAGGGATTCAATTTTCCGAAAATAATATAGGACCGTAGAACTGTAACCCATATCAACTCAAGGCTGTAATGATGATATATAAAATCAGGCTGTAAAACAAAATCTTCTAAATAAAAAAAAAGAAGGAGAAATGAGATATTTCTAGAGGGGGGGCAAGCATACTCTCGAGCCCCACATCAAAATTTAAATAAATTTGAACATTCAATGCCATTTTATGCATCAACTAAATATATGAAGAATGTAAACAGCTCTTTGGAATCGAATTAATTATGTATAATCAACAAAAATACATGACCTTTCACACGTTGAGAAAAATACAGTAAAGCAATTTTCGAACCCTAAAAATGAGAGTAGAGAGGGGTTTTGAGTGGGTTTAGATACTGTATATTTTGGAACCCTAAAAATGAGAGCAGAGAGGGGTTTTGTTAAATCATTTTCGAATCGTAGAAGAAGAAGAAACCATAGCTTCAAATGAGAGCAGAGAGGGGTTTTTGTTAAATCATTTTCCCTAAATTGAGAAACCATAGATTAAAATAAAGAAAAAGGGTTTGAAAAATAGAGAAGAAGAAAGATAAGTTACCTGAAAAAAAACGAGTGTTGGAGAGAGAGAGAGAGAGAGAGAGAGAGAGAGAGAGAGAGAGAGAGAGAGAGAGAGAGACGCGCGGCGTGAGGGAGAGAGTTTTTGGAGAGGGGCGGCGTGAAGGATTCAAACCTCTGTTTCTTCTTCTTTTCTCATCTAGGGTTTCTCCTCTCCAGCGAGAATCGAAATAGGGAGAGGGAGAAATGCGCAATACTTTTTCCGTTTTATTTACATTCGCCTTGGACGGCTGCGATTAGAACCGATCGACGGTTCCCATTCTTCCTGTGTTAACTTAGAGGGACTGTGTTTATAAGGTTAGGTACTCGACCGAGTATAAACACTTAACCGATATATATATATATATATATATATATATATATATATATATATATATATATATATATATATATAGCCAGAGGGAAATTCAGAATTTTTCCTATTTTCTCTCCGAATTACACGTAGGCATTACCCTCTTACCATAAACCCCTTTACTGCTATTCGAACATCCATAGCTATGAGAAATGATACGAGGGTAAAATCATCAATTGAAAATTTCAGATTAGATGCCACGTGGTACTATACACGCAGCTTCTGAGTATACATCGGAAATTCAGAATTTTTCCTATTTTCTCTCCGAATTACACGTAGGCATTACCCTCTTACCATAAACCCCTTTGCTGCTATTCGAACATCCTAGCTATGAGAAATGATACGAGGGTAAAATCGTCAATTGAAAATTTCATATTAGATGCCACGTGGTACTATACACGCAACTTCTGTGTATACATCAGAGATATTTTTGGCAATAGCCTTATCTCTTCCATTACGTGTCTTACACCAAGGATTTTTATCAGAGATATTTTTTGACATTAGAGATATATTTCAGCCATATTCTCCCACCTACTATTTCTCCTCAAGCCTTGCTGCAGCGGTTGCATCAACGAGAAAGGATCCAAGATTTGGAGGTACTTTCCCTCTTCTTCATAGATTTTTCTCTATTTTCCCTCTTCATTTTTGATGTTTGTAACTGTCTTCTTAATTTTATTCTTCTTCTTCTCATTTCTAACTTTTTCCATGTTGAAATATTTTAGGGGTTTAATCGGTTGGAGAAACCATGGCTGTTTCTCTTAATTTCTGTAGTGTATGTTTTGAAATTTTTCTACAAAAATGATTCATGGAATATTTGTTTTCCTGATAATGTTAACTTTTTGTGTATATATTCAGGTTGAAACTTCAAAGTAACATACGGCACAATTTACAACGGAATGAAGGTTAACATTTATTTTTCAGTCCCAAATCCTTTGCTTTTTAATTTTTTTTATCTTCATTTATCTTCTGCTATAATGGACAGATTTGCAGCTCATTGGGATTGAGCCTCTAGAATAATGTTCAAGGCTTTATTCTTTAACCTGGAGGCGTTGTCTACCTCGGGGATTGCAATTCCGTATACACCTGTTGGAAAAGTTGTTTGATTGAGCATTCTTTCATGGTCATATTTTGGGTTTCTGATTGTGTTTTTCTAGCGTATTTTTTTCACTTTGCCTGATTGTGAAGTGGGCATACATTCTGATTTATTAGAAATGTCTTCACACAACAAACTCATTATAGAAAATTACATCAACCTCTTCATTCACAGAAAAATTAATATTGGCATTCATATATTAGTTGTCATGATCATTGATCAAATGGGCCATCATGAAGTGATCCACTGCATCCATCAGTTCTGTTTTCCCATTAATTATCACACAAATCACATTTGTAGCTACATATTCGTATTTAGTTTCCAGTTTTACAAGAATTACCTGCGCATGCTATCTGTTTTAACTCACTACATTTGGGCCCTGTTTGTTTCGAATTTTTAAGACCAATTGTGCTTCACAAAGATATTTCAAGAAGCTTGAAATATCCTTGTTTTAATTGTTTCATTGATTTTTACTTTTTTATGCAGTTTCATTTCTGCTATAGAGAGCAGTGCTATTTCCTGCCTTGGAAGGTGAAGACCTCATTGTCCGTGCAAATATGGTGAATAGACTGAATGTTTTATGCCATAGTTTTTTTTCGTAGGAATGTTTCATGGATGTTACAATCATATGCAAATTCAGTTGTATTATGGTTGTGTTCTGTATCACATTTTTAAATAATATTGTTGCATGTCTTTTAAAAAAATGTTACTCAAATTCCAACGGATTTAAGTTGGAAATACACCTGTGCCCTCAAAATCCCAAGACATCTCTCTACACTCCCGTCTTCTTCTTCTTCTTCTTTCTCATAAATTTTTTTGGGTCTTTGTTCCAAGTGCAAGAATTTGGGTCTTCTAAAATATCAGAAATCTCTCAAATCTTGCCCGTATGCTATCCGTCTCTCTGGACCCTAGATTTTTGCTGGATTGCAGATTTCTTTTCCTCGATTTTTACGGCATCATTTCAATCCAATCGAACCATCGTGGAGCCCTCATGGCACATACCATTTTTCTTTCTTCCTGCAGCTCTCTCTTTCTCTATTATCCGGTTGATCTATCCCTCTCTCTTTTGTCCTATTTCTTTTTTCCACCTTCGTTGTGTTCATCATCTCCGGCTCCACCGATCAGAATTTGGGTATTGGTTCATAAAATCCCCAGATCAGAATTTGGGTATTTTTAGAATGCAAGTCCCAGATTGAGCCAAACCAAGCTTCTCTGATAAATTTGGGTATTGGGACATGGGTTGGAAACGTTGGAGTCTACCCCGCTTCAGCCATCTGCAATTGGCTTGCCATAACCCATTTTCCATTCTTTTTCCTTTTTTATTTGGTTTGAGTTTTCTTAGTTAAGAAGAATAATCATTTTGGAATCATTTCGAAGCGGCTTAAGGTTCTCTCTATTGTTACCACTAGCAGGTTTTTTCTTTTTTTTTTCCTCCATTCACCCCATTCTGTATTTCATCTCTCTTTTTTCTTTATTTTTTTCACCTCCCATGAATTTTGTTTGCAGTCGGTTCTTCCATTCACCCCATTCCTTTTAATTTTGCTTCGAGAGAAAATAATCACATTTTTCAATAGATGTGCTTTAAGTAACCATCAACCATCAGATTCAACCAAAATCACATGTTTAATGCCTGATAAATTTTATTGGGATTCTTTAATACATGCTTTTACAAGCCATCTCACCTTCCCTGCTTCAATTTTACCTTTTAATCTCACCTTCCCTGCTTCAATCTCACCTTCCCGACAAGCCATCTCACCTTCCCTGCTTCCATTCACCCCATTCCTTTTAATTTTGCTTCGAGAGAAAATAATCACATTTTTCAATAGATGTGCTTTAAGTAACCATCAACCATCAGAGTCAACCAAAATCACATGCTTAATGCCTGATAAATTTTATTGGGATTCTTTAATACATGCTTTTACAAGCCATCTCACCTTCCCTGCTTCAATTTTACCTTTCTTTTCGTGTTTCTCAGTTCGTAAGTTGCTTCTAATGAACATTGGTATATGATTCTAATGATTCGTGTTTTGGCATTTATTGGTTAAACCATGTTTCTTTATGAAGTCATGAAATTGGTTCAACCATTTATTGGTTAAATCATGTTTGTATTTTTTATTAATCTTTTTAGTCTGAGTTGAAGGTAAAGAGAATGATAGATATATGGTTTACGGTGGAAGTATTGTGGGGTACTGGCGTTTCATCTCTTGAACTATTTATGGTGGAAGTTGCCAAGTGCTTGGGTAAAATCTCTCACAATAAGGAGCTCTTACCTAATCTGAATTAATATTTCATAATTTTAGCATAAATGAAACATCGAGTTTATGGTAGCAATATTCAATGTTTTTCACCATTAAAGATTGTGCTAAATTTTAATCCAAGTTTTCTTATATGTATTGTATGCTTTTGAATTGCTCCAATAAGCACTTTGAAGATATATTAGAACTTTTGGTGTACTGCTTAAATTGTTAGTGTCCCCATATTTTTTGCATGTGCAGAGTAGGTATGGAAAAGTGTTTGTGAGCTAGAGCTCATATAAGCTTATATGAGCTAGAGCTCACAAACATAGGGGGCCCACATTGTTTGGATGATCCATAGCATTCATTTGATAGACCCTCACATAGATAGGGTGTGCCCAAAAAATCAGCTTCATATGATCATCCTAACCCTTCCATTTATGGAGATAAAAATGGGCACACCCTATATTGGTTACACATAAATGAAACATCCAGGTTCATCCTATATTGGAAGATTACTTATCCCACATAAAAGAACAATCATGTGTTGGTCTTGCTACTAATTTCTCCTTTTCTCTATGTTGGAAAACTACTTCATAGATTGGAAACCGTGCGATGTACGCGTTAGAGGTTAATAGATTGGAAAGAAACCCAAAGAAAGTGAAAGTTGATCGAGAAGTTAGTAGGGTGCAACTCAGGCCGGGTTGAGGCCAACCCGAACCGATCCCGAGCCTAACCCTATAACCCGACCCGACCCGACCCAAGCCCAACCCGAATAGAAAAAAAAAATTGTGAATCTGCTGCTTTTTTCCTGAGAAACGTATGGCATAAGAAAGATAAAAGTTACTATGTGAAAAACGGAAAAAAAAACTAGTAGCTACAGATCCATAGCTTGTAGAAAACAAATCCTAAAAATAAAGATGGGAGATAGGACGAAGAAAAATAGGAAAAGAAAAAAATCAAACCCAACCTGTGTTTAAAAACGCGGATGTGATGCGGAACGCTGCCAAATAAAATCCTTGTCGACTCAGCACGGACGCGGCAAATAACGCGGTTGACGCGGTCAAGTCAGATGAGTTGTAATTTTTAAATGAATAAAACACAAAAATGGAAACCAAGTAGGGCACACCAAATGAATGGTAAAGATCATCTTACCATGTGGGAGCCCACTAATTTTTTAACTTCAGAAAGACAAGATGATTTAGTGAAAATATAAGATTAGAGCTGTGCTAATATCATTTTCCTAGATTTAAAATATTAATCTTTTAGATATTAATTGTTTAACTATTAATTGTTGGTACTTTGGCTATGATATTCACACTACCATTCTTTAATAATGAGACAGACTCACCTTGTCTTTTAGTATTTAAACAGCTGTCAAAAGCTATTACAATTTCCAAGAAGCCTCAACAGCTCATTGATTATAGAATAAGACAATGTGAGTTTGTGTTGAACACAAGCATCCTTTAAAAAATAACGAAAATAGAGGTTATATCTCTGCCTACATGCATAACTGTAGAGACAGCCAAAACGAGGCACTCTTTTGTGAACAACTGTACATAAAAGAGGTACTGTTTTGTGAACTATATTACTAGAAAAAAACTAGTGACAACTTCCTAAAGCTGAACGTCGATGGTGCAGCTAGCGAAAAATCCTGGTATTGCTAGAAGAGGGGGTATTATTTGAGATAATAACAATGGAGTAAGATTTGCTTTCTCTCATTCCTCTGATGTGAATGTTAATATGTTGGTTGAAGCTAATGGTATGAGAGATGGTCTCTACTACTATGCTGCTTTAGGGATTAATAGAATTTGGATTGAATTTGATAGTTTTGTCATTGCCAGCATCATCAAAGGTAAAAACAGAACACCATCGCTCTTAGGACTTGGTTTTTCTCCAAGAACCCCTTAAAAGACATAGGTTTTGGATTCTTCTTCCTTCTTCTTTCTTACCCTTAGCAAAGACTTCAATCTTTAATGGATTAGGGTTCCAAGCCCTCTTCATTTCTTTTGCCCAAGCAAAATCCTAAGAGACCACATGAGAAAAGCTCTTTTTCACTATTTTATTCTCTCCTCTCTCCATCTTGTTTTCCCTCTTTTTTTACCTTCTTTCAATCGAACTACATCACCGACTCTTTCTGTTTTTTAATTAAGAGATGCGGGGGTGTGGGGCCCACACACATGGGGATGGACCCCACAACAAATAGGAGAGGATATTGATAAGGCCCAAATATTTGTATTTTCCCCTTCACTAGCTTGGGACCATGGTTTCAAATTTCGGCCTTAGCCGAAATCCTGAGATTTTAGTAAAGTTGGATGAAATGTCGATTTTTTTGGCAAAAATTTTGGTAATTTCGGTTGAAATTTGGGAAAGGAATAAAAAATTAGTACTTTTGTTAAAGTATAAAAGATAAATAACGCTATTCTCCAACAGCTTAAGCTTTTGGAGAAGTTGGTAAGTTAACAATTTTTATTCAAATTTCGCTGAAATTCACGAAATTTCTGAAATTTTGGCCGAACCCAACATTTGGTACATGTCGCCAATTTCGGTTTCGGAACGATTCCGAAATTTCGGATTTCGGTCGAAATTTAAAACCATGCTTGCGACACAATATTGAAATAAAATTTAAAATAATTTTCTTTACTAACAAGGCCAATTTTTTATTGAATTCATAGAGGCCCTAAAATAAAATGAACAAGTGGAGGATAGGAACAATATCATTAGATGGATTGGCAATGGGTGAAAGCTCATGGCAACATCAAGAAGCTGAAAAATGCATAGCAAACATTGGATTGACAATGGTGTAACCACCATCAACTACAAGGTTGTGACCACTCACATACTTGGATTCATCACTTCCCAAATAGAGAGCAGCATAAGCAATGTCTTCTGCTTTAAGATAGACCCCCTTAAGATTAGCAGGACCCTCCATTGCCTTCTCAAGCTCTTCACCCTTTGCGGTCAAATTTTTCTCAGTCATTGGGGTTACAAGACCATAAGGAGAAACACAATTTACTCTAACACCAAACTGCCCGATCTCAACGGCCGCGTTCTTCGTGAGCCCCACCAGCGCGTGCTTTGAACTTGTGTAGGCATAAGTACTGAGCCCACCTAAGACAGAAGCAATACTAGCTGTACTAATTATGCTGCCGCGGTGAGCTGGGATCATGACCCGTGCAGCATGCTTGATGCCCAAGAAGGCCCCTGTTAGATTCAGGCTAAGTACTCTTTCAAAGTCCGCCTTCTCAATGTTAATAATGCTTTGCTTGTACGCGTCTAAGGTGCCCGCATTGTTGAACATTATGTCGAGCTTCCCATACCTGCTTACAACACTGTCGATAGCATTTCGGACCTGTTCTTCGTCTGAGACATCACAGTGGATGAAGGAATCGGGGGAGGCGAGGTCTTTGCTAACTAATTGGCCCAATTCCTCTTGGACATCGGCTATGAACACTTTGGCACCATGCCGGTGGAACAATTTGGCCGTGGATTTGCCGATTCCGCTTGCTCCGCCGGTGATCAGTGCCAACTTACCTTCTAGTCTTTAGATCAAAGTCAATAGGTTTTTTTTTTGGTTTTTTTAAAAAAAAATAATCATTTTAAAGGAGCTAGGAACAACCCTAGTAGGAAAATATGTAAGCATTAAAAAAATAATCAGTTTAAAGGAGCTAGGAACAACCCTAGAAGAGAAAATATGTAAGCATTAAAGAAGAGAAGCCATGGCACAATTTTATAGACCTTCTACTTGGTGGGCTCTTACCTTGAAAAAAGTCGCATTAATTAGAGAACCGTATTATTGTGCATCAGTCCCTTGAATTGTGAATCTACAGCTTTTTTCCCAAGAAACTTATGGCATAAGAAAGATAAATGTTACTATGTAAAAAACGGGAAAAAAAAACTAGTAGCTACAGATCCATAGATTGTAGAAAAAAATGCTGAAAATAAAGAAGGGAAATAGGATGAAGAAAAACAGGAAAAGAAAAAAATCAAACCCAACCTGTGTTTAAAAACGCGGATGTGATGCGGAACGCTGCCGAAGAAAATCCTTGTCGACTTAGCACGAACGTGGCCAATAACGCGGTTGACGCGGTCAAGTCAGAGGAGTTGTAATTTTTAAATGAATAAAATACAAAAATGAAAACCAAGTAGGGCACACCAAATGAATGGTAAATATCATCTTACCATGTGGGAGCCCACTAATTTTTTAAATTCAAAAAGACAAGATGAGTTAGTGAAAATATAAAACTAGGGCTGTGCTAATATAATTTTCCTAGATTTAAAATATTAATTTTTTAGATATTAATTGTTTAACTATTAATCGTTGGTACTTTGGCTAAGATATTCACACTACCATTCTTTAAAAATGAGACAGACTCACCTTGTCTTTTATTATTTAAATAGCTGTTAAAAGCTATTACAATTTCTAAGAAGCCTCAACAGCCCATTGATTATAGAATAAGACAATGTGAGATTATAGAATAAGACAATGAGAGTTTGTGTTGAACACAAGCATCCTTAAAAAAATAACGAAAATAGAGGTTATATCTCTGTCTACATGCATAACTGTAGAGACAGCCAAAACGAGGCACTCTTTTGTGAACAACTGTACATAAAAAGAGGTACTCCTTTGTGAACTATATTACTGGAAAAAAACTAGTGACAACTTCCTAAAGCTGAACGTCGATGGTGCAGCTAGCGAAAAAACCTGGTATTGCTAGAAGAGGGGGTATTATTTGAGATAATAACAATAGAGTAAGAATTGCTTTCTCTCATTCCTATGATGTGAACTCTAATATGCTGGTTGAAGCTAATGCTATGAGAGATGGTCTCTACTACTTTGATGCTTTAGGGATTAATAGAATTTGGATTGAATTCGATAGTCTTGTCATTGTCAACATCATCAAAGGTAAGAACAGAACACCATCTCTCATAGGACTAGGTTTTTCTCCAAGAACCCTTTAAAAAACATAGATTTTGGATTCTTCTTCCTTCTTCTTTCTTACGCTTAGCAAAACCCTAAGAGACCACATGAAAAAAGCTCTCTTTAATGCGTTAGGGTTCCAATCCCTCTTCATTTCTTTTGCCCAAGCAAAACCCTAAGAGACCACATGAGAAAAGCTCTTTTTCACTATTTTATTCTCTCCTCTCTCCATCTTGTTTTCCCTCTTTTTTCTCCTTCTTTCAATCAAACTACACCACCGACTCTTTCTGTTTTTTAATTAAGAGATGAGGGAGTGTGGGCCCACAACATGGGGATGGACCCCACAACAAATAGGAGAGGATATTGATACGGCCCAAATATTTGTATTTTCCCCTTCACTGGCTTGGGACCATGGTTTGAAATTTAGGTTTCGGCAAAAATTTCGGTCTTAGCCAAAATCCCGAAATTTTAGTAAACATGGACGAAATGTTGATTTTTTTGGCCAAAATTTCAGTAATTTCGGCTGAAATTTGGGAAAGAAATAAAAAATTAATATTTTTGTTAAAGTATAAAAGATAAATAACGCCATTCACCAACAGCTTAAGCTTTTGGAGAAGTTGGTAAGTCAACAATTATTATTCAAATTTCGCTGAAATTGACGATATTTCTGAAATTTTGGCCGAACCCAACATTTGGTACGTGTCGCCAATTTCGGTTTCGGAACGTTTCCGAAATTTCGGATTTCGGTCGAAATTTAAAACCATGCTTGCGACACAATATTGAAATAAAATTTAAAATAATTTTCTTTACTAACAAGGCCGATTTTTATTGAATTCATAGAGGCCCTAAAATAAAATGAACAAGTGGAGGATAGGAACAATATCATTAGATAGATTGGCAATCGGTGAAAGCTCATGGCAACATCAAGAAGCTGAAAAATGCATAGCAAACATTGGATTGACAATGGTGTAACCACCATCAACTACAAGGTTGTGACCACTCACATACTTGGATTCATCGCTTCCCAAATAGAGAGCAGCATTAGCAATGTCTTCTGCTTTAAGATAGACCCCCTTAAGATTAGCAGGACCCTCCATTGCCTTCTCAAGCTCTTCACCCTTTGCGGGAAAAAATTTCTCAGCCAAAGGGGTTACAAGACCATAAGGAGAAACACAATTTACTCTAACACCAAACTGCCCGAGCTCAATGGCCGCGTTCTTCGTGAGCCCCACCAGCGCGTGCTTTGAACTTGTGTAGGCATGAGTACTGAGCCCACCTAGGACAGAAGCAATACTAGCTGTACTAATTATGCTGCCGCGGTGAGCTGGGATCATGACCCGTGCAGCATGCTTGATGCCCAAGAACGCCCCTGTTAGATTCAGGTTAACTACTCTTTCAAAATCCGCCTTCTCATTGTTAATAATGCTTTGCTTGTACAGGTCTATGGTGCCCGCATTGTTGAACATTATGTCGAGCTTCCCATACCTGGTTACAACACTGTCAATAGCATTTCGGACCTGTTCTTCGTCTGAGACATCACAGTGGATGAAGGAATCGGGGGAGGCGAGGTCTTTGCTAACTAATTGGCCCAATTCGTCTTGGACATCGGCTATGAACACTTTGGCACCGTGCCGGTGGAACAATTTGGCAGTGGATTTCCCGATTCCGCTTGCTCCGCCGGTGATCAGTGCCACCTTACCTTCTAGTCTATAGATCAAAGTCAATGGGTTTCTTTTTGTTTTTTTGTTTTTAAATAATCATTTTAAAGGAGCTAGTAGGGAAATATGTAAGCATTAAAGAAGAGAATACATGGGATTAACACTTTGTAAAAAGACAATAAGTGATTCTGCTAAAATAAAATTATCATCTGAAGTGTTTTACTCTTGTCTCATTTTACTAGAGCATCTATAGCCTATAGGAGGTTCTGGAATTCATCAAACAGGGCAACTTTTGTGAGTTTTTCTAGGCAGGCCGATTATGAAAGAGCAATTCTAATATCATTTCTCCAATCCATTGATATTGTGAAGGGCGCATTGGTGGTGGCTTGATAGAAGAATATTCTCTTTCCCGAATAAAATATGTAAAATAAAAGAAATATGAGATACATTACAAATTGTTTGGGAAACGATGACATTAGGTTTTCGAAAAGATGATAAAATAGAAATTTTCAAACATAATTTGTCTATAGCAAAAAAATTATTTACATAGCGTCTACTGTTAGACCTATCGAGACTACTGTTAGACCTATCGAGAATGTATTCTACAAAGGTGAATTTAAAGATGATTGGCAATGGGGTTTTACCAATGTTTGATTCTTCATCTTCTTTTTCTTCTCTTTATTTGGTTTTTTTTCATCACCATTGCCAATGACCATTTCTGCAACTCAAAAGAGGACGAAGAGGGAAAAGAGGAAGAGGAGGATGAAGAAGAAAAAGAAAAGGAAGAAGAGGAAGAATTGACGCCGAAAAAATGGAAGATGTCGGAAAAAAGTAAAAAGAAAGAGGAGGACGAAGGCGAAGTTGGGGTCGAGTTGAGAAAAGTTGAGGTCAAGACGAGAACTTTTCCCAGCTGATCCCCAACTTTTCCTGTCACTATCTGAAGTTTCCCAACGTGAACCAAAGTTTTCCCGACATGACTTGAAGTTTTCCTACTTTTACTTGACCCCAACTTTACTAAGTCGACATGAACTTTTGCCGACACGACACAAATTTTTCTCAATATGACCCGAACTTTTCGACTTAACCCCAACATTTCTCGACACGACCCAAAGTTTTCCCGACACGACCACAACTTTTCCTATTTGACACCAACATTTCCTCTTTTTTCTCCTCTTTTTTTCTTTTATTTTTCTAGTGTCGTCCCTTTTCCGGCATCATCTATTTTTTCCAGCATCGATTCTTCTTTTTCCATATTCTTCCTCATATTTTCTTCCTCTTCATATTGTTCTTCCTCTTTTTCCCCCTCTTTACCGTCCTTTTCATTTTCTCCACTTCTTCTTCTTCCTCTCCCTCTTTCTCTTCCTTCTGTTCTGAGTTCCAGCAATGATCGATGAAAAAACATAGCAAATAAGAGAAGAAGAGGAAGAAGATGAGGAAGGAACCCTGTTAGAGAATATCAGGAATACGATCTGATTTTCATTAACTTCACCAAATGCTTAAGCTTTTGGCATAATTGGTAGTTTCACAAACCCTTATTTGGAGAAGATGAAGAATAAAAATGCCATTATTCTCGTACATATAGACTTGATGGCAAAAGGGTCCTTTTTCCTGTACGGTGCCTATTACGTGCAAAATAGAAACTCTTCTTTTTTCTCTCTTTTTTTCTTTTATTATGTGTAGATAGCTAACGGCACATGATGTGTATGTGACGTGGGTTAGTGGAATAAGGTAGGATAAGTCTGCAGTTATCCTCTTATAGGATGTAGTTATCATGTAGGTGATGTGGGTGAGTGGGAGTAGATCTTTCTCCTATTTTCGTGTATCGAACGTGGGTTCACTTATTTTAAATTGAATGGAAGCAATCTGCCAGGGTATCATTTTGAAACCCAACAAACACTTTGTGTTAACAGAGGCCAAGGTTTCCTCAATCAAACCTACATCTACTGTTATTCTTCGTAGTTGTTTTCTAACACCATAGGTACAACTAAGAACAAGAGAAACTCTCCCCAGTACATACCATTGTGATATCAGAGCTCAGGGGCGTGGACCAACGTGTGGAGCGTTTAGAGCAAGCTATGGAGTTGCTTTCAAAAGGCCAGCAAGACATGATGAATTGAATGGCGGAGATGTTCAAAAAATTGAACACACGTGTGGATCAAATCTCTAATCAATCTGCCAGGGAGACGGGGGAGACTTCTCACGATCCTATTCGAATCAATGAAGATCAGGCTAATGGCAATGGTGGCTCTCATCATGCTAGTTCCACCAACTCATACACACCCAAATTTGTGAGGTTGGACTTTCCGCATTTCAACGGTGGTGAAGATCCAACGAGTTGGTTATGTAGGGCAGAACAGTTTTTCCAATTTCATGAGACCCCAGTGACAGAAAAAGTATCGTTGGCTTCCTCTCACCTTGAGGATGACGCCCAACTATAGTACCAATTGCTGAAGCAAGAAATGAAGGTTGTTACTTGGAAAGAGTTCAAGGATGGGCTCCATTCTCGATATGGTCCAAGCCAATTCTTATATTTCTTTGGAAAACTCACCAAATTCGAGCAAACTGAATCGGTGCGAGTTTACCAAACCCAGTTTGAGAAGTTACTTGCGAAGGTCGGACATCTTCCCCAAGATCGTCAGGTCAGTTGTTTTGTTAGTGGGTTACGAGATTCTCGTAGAATTGACGTTCATGCCAATAGACCCACTACCTTATCTGGTGCTATCGGACTGGTCCGCCAGTACGAGGCCCATGATTTAACACAGCGTGCCATTCCAACGTCAGACATGGCGTACCCGATCACAACCAACAGTAGTCCTACGCTTCCAATCCGACGGATGTAACCCACTGAGCTGCAAGAGAGACGGAATCAGGGACCACGCTATAACTGTAACGAGAAGTTTGTCCCGGGACATCGATGTAAGAAGTTGTTCCTAATAGAGGCATGCTACGAAGAAGAAGAAGAAGAAGATGGCCTTGAGAAAAAGGCCGATTTCTAAGGGGGAGGAGATGTTACGTGCAAAATAGAAACTCTTCTTTTTTTTTCTTTTTTTCTTTTATTATGTGTAGATAGCTAATGGCAAATGATGTGTATGTGACGTGGGTTAGTGGAATAAGGTAGGATAAGTCTGTAGTTATCATGTTATAGGATGTAGTTATCATGTAGGTGATGTGGGTGAGTGGTAGTAGATCTTTCTCCTATTTTCTTGTATTGAACGTGGGTTCACTTATTTTAAATGGAATCGAAGCAATCTGCCAGGGTATCGTTTTGAAACCCAACAAACACTTTGTGTTAACAGAGGCCAAGGTTTCCTCAATCAAACCGACATCTACTGTTATTCTTCGTAGTTGTTTTCTAACACCATAGGTACAACTAAGAACAAGAGAAACTCTCCCCAGTACGTACCAGTGCCATCCGTTAGTGAGAAGAATTTGAAAGTACAAGCCACCCAAAGTTTCACAAAAAGCTTTCTTCCGATGGAGTAACCGTCACAAACTACTAATGGCACATAGCTAGTATAAAAAATGAAATTCTAGAAAACTCTTAAAGGAAAGAGTTGATGAGATGGAGAAGTTGATAGCCTAGAAAGTTTTAAAAAGGAAAGAGTTGATGTGTTGGGTCGTCCTATAAGGAAATTATGTTGATCAAGGCAACAACACGCATCGCAAAAATCAAGAAAAAGACTAACAAGTTGTTTTTTGATTGTATAATACTTATTCTTTTATATCTTAAACCGGATATCTAAATGAGAAAAATCCTTGAAACTATCTTGATTTTTCTTACCCTGTCTAAAAGTAATGTTCACGCATCTCATATTTTTCATAGAATCATTCAACTGACATAGTAGGTGGAATAGACAAACTAGCTTGAGTAGAAGTGCCTAACATAAAGGGCTGGCAAAACCAGCCCTTATTATCTACTAGATTTCAATTGGTACGTGTAAGCCCTATGGTCCCTTACTTTTCAAAATGTACTGTATGGACCACACTATAGGATGATCCAAACCGTCCCTGTGATGGGCCATAACATAAATAGGTTGTGCTCATAAAATCATTTCCATAGGATGATCCGATCCCTCCGATCTATAGAGGAACGGCATATTATGGAAACAAATATTGATCGGAGGGCTATGATCATCCTATGGAAAATACTTTTGGGCCCAACCTATTTATGTTCTGGCCCATCACATGGACGGTTTGGATCATCCTATAGTGTGGTCCATACAGTACATTTTGAAAAATACGGGACTACAAGGGCTTAAACCGTATAAAACTTCTACTTTCTACTTACTATCCCAAAATATCAAAACAAAACAATGCATTTGGATGGTCAGAATCAGGCACTGGATTCGAGATTGGATTCCGATACACCCGATTTCAGCGTTCCCAGCTGCTCTCAAACAGGGAATAAGTATAGGGAAATGTTACCAGCACAACCATATTTTGACTGTCTGTTCTTTAAATATTAGCTCGTGAGAGCTTTTTTGGGAAATGTAATAAGCTTTTGACAGCTCTTTAAATACTAAAAGACAAGATTGTCTGTGAAAATATCAAAATATGGTTGTGCTGATATCATTTCCCCAAGTATAACTTTCAAAAAATTTGGCAAAGAGGGGAAGATTACCTTCTAGCAATCCACGTGAATCTTCTTCATTTTCTGAAAATGGATTTCCTTGCTTGTGAAAATATCATTTTCCAAGTAATGTCGAGGTAAATTTTGTACTGTATTGATGGCCCCACATTATACAATATAAATCTTCCGATCGGTGCCCCCCTACCTTGAAAATTCACAGTGATTGGATAATTATATTGTTGTGGGCCAGTGCTTTGAGATGGCACGATTTTATAGACCATCTAGTTGGTGGGCTCTTACCTTGCAAAAAGTCACATTAATAGATTGGAAAGAAACCCATAGAAAGTTAAAGTTGATCGAGAAGTTAGTACGGTTAGGATGATCCTATGGGGCTGATTTTTTGTGGGCAGATTTGTGGACAAGCTGTGTTTGTCCATTTTTCCCTCCACTGTTGGATGGGTTAGGATGATCCTATGGGGATGATTTTTTGTGGACACCATATCTAGGTAAGGGCCTTTCAAATGAATGGTTTGGATCACCCCAAAAATGTGGGCCCCTACTATTTTTAACCCGACCGAGTAGATAAGCTTATCTACTCGACCGAGTACGCTCACCTTTCCCGATATATATATACGATTAAGTGTTTGTACTCGGTCAAGTACCTAACCTTATAAATGCAGTCCCTCTAAGTTATCGCAGGAAGAATGGGAACCGTCGATCGGTTCTAATTGCAGCCATCCAAGGCGAATGTAAATAAAACGGAAAAAGTGTTGCGCATTTCTCCCTCTCCCTGTTTCGATTCTCGCTGGAGAGGAGAAACCCTAGATGAGAAAAGAAGAAGAAACAGAGGTTTGAATCCCTCACGCCGCCCCTCTCCAAAAACTCTCTCCCTCACGCGGCGTGTCTCTCTCTCCCAACACTCGTTTTTTCCAGGTAACTTATCTTTCGTCTTCTCTATTTTTCAAACCCTTTTTCTCTATTTTAATCTATGGTTTCTCTATTTGGGGAAAATGATTTAACAAAAACCCCTCTCTGCTCTCATTTGAAGCTATGGTTTCTTCTTCTTCTACGGTTCGAAAATGATTTAACAAAACCCCTCTCTGCTCTCATTTTTAGGGTTCCAAAATGTACAGTATCTGAACATACTCAAAACCCCTCTCTGCTCTCATTTTTAGGGTTCGAAAATTGCTTTACTATATTTTTCTCAACGTGTGAAAGCTCATGTATTTCTCCGGACCAACCCAATCGCTTTTTGGCATGAGTACCGGCGGGATAATAGGCTGGCCTCCCGTTGAAGAAAAAACACTCCCGACGATCCTTGACTGGGCGGGGTAGGCAGAAGTTCCAAAGAGCTGTTTACATTCTTCATATATTTAGTTGGTGCATAAAATGGCATTGAATGTTCAAATTTATTTAAATTTTGATGTGGGACTCGAGAGTATGCTTCCCCCCTCCCTCTAGAAATATCTCATTTCTCCTCTTCTTTTTTTTTCATAGTTTTTTAAAACTACTGATTTGCAATTTTCTACTTGACCCTGTTCTTTTTCAAAGATTATGATGACCAATTGCGACTATGAAATCGATTATTAGACTCAAATTTAAACATAATTATGAGCCAAATAATCGGTTTGACAGTCAGAATCAGTTGTTATAATCTGAAAGAAGAAAGCCTCGCGGCGCCTACTCTATGAACACAAATTTTTTTTTGCTAAAAGTAGAATACTTGAGCCTGTTCGTTTAAGATTATGATGAGCAATTGTGAGTGTCAAACCGATTATTGGTTTAATTCTTAATCCAATAATCGGTTTGGCAGTCAGAATCAGTTGTTATAATCTGAAAAGAAGAAGGCCTTAATTTAATTTTTGTGGTTTATTTGCTGAAGAAACTCTTTACTGTTGTGTTTGGAATGATTAGTTGGAATCGCAGGTAGAACTTCTGAGTGGGTTTAAGCTCTATTTGAAAGGGATTGGTTAAGTTTTATTGAGCTAATGGATGACACTGTGTCCGAAGGTTTTGGGTTATCAATTGATGATATAGATGCTAATAGATTGATTGTGGTTGATGACGTGGCGTCCGAAGCCGGTGGCTTACAAAATGATGGACAATATGTCAATGAATTTGTTATGGTTGAGGAGGAGGAAAATCTGAATGAGGGTTGTTTACATTCTGAAGATAACGGTGAGGGTTGTAGCGGTACATTTAGTACGCCTACTAAGGATGTTAATGAGGGGGATTTAGTTTCCAAACCGTTTAAGGACCAGATGTTTGATACCGATATCGCTGCATTTGAGTTTTATAATTTATATGCGTTGGGTATGGGATTTGGAATTCGAAAAGACACAACTTATAAGTCAAAGAAAAATGGGGAAGTGATTTTTTGGAGATTTGTATGTGATAAAGCGGGGTTCAAAAAAAATGAAAGATAACAAAGAGAGTGATAAAGTAGTGAAGCGTCGTCGTAGTGTAAGAGAGGGCTGCCAAGCCAAGATGGATATCTCTTTGATAGATGAGAAGTGGCACATGAGAGCTTTTGAAGATGATCATTGCCACGAGCTTACCTCTCCACCTAGAAGGCTAATGCATCGTTCTCACAATATATTTTTTTGAGAATGAAGCATGTAAGATTTTGATAGATGACCTAAGTAAGATAGGGATGAAGCCTGCTGGTCTTAAAAGGGCTATTAACTCACATGTAAAGGAACAAATGCTGCTTTGACAACAAATCAGGTGGTGTCCCATTTGAGGAAAAAGAGGGGTAACAATATGGGTAAGGAAGGTGTCTTGGTAGCAGAATATTTCCAAAAGAAACGATCAGAAGACCCTAACTTTCAATTTGCTATGGAGTTGGACATTAATGAGAACTTGCGATCGATGTTTTGGGCCTATTCATGGGCACGAGAGGCATACCTAAAGTTTAGTGATGTCATTGTTTTTTATGTCATGTACAGGAAAAATATGTTTAAGATGCCATTTGCTCCATTTACCGGAGTTAATCACCATCGTCAGTCTACACTATTTAGATGCGCATTGTTAGCCGACGAGAAAGATGAGACATTTACATGGCTATTTCAGCAGTGGTTGCAGTGCATGTTTGGGAAGGCGCCAGGTTGTATAATAACAGATATGGACGGGGCGATGAGAAATGCGATTCAAACCGTTTTCCCAGACACCCGCCATAGGTTTTGCTCCTGGCTCATACACAAGTGTTATTATTTTATTTTCGAAAATTAAATTAAATATTTCACACAACCACCCCTTATTTTTTATTATTTAATATAAACTATTGGCAAAGCCTCCCCTTATTTCTCATTATTTAATATAAATTTTAGGCAAAACATGATTCTATACATTAATAAATTATAAAAAATATATATATATATATATATATATATATATATATAGAGAGAGAGAGAGAGAGAGAGAGACTAGTTGGCCAACCGTGCGATGCACGGGTTAGAAGTTAATAGATTGGAAAGAAACCCATAGAAAGTGAAAGTTGATCGAGAAGTTAGTAGGGTGCAACTCAGGTCGGGTTGAGGCCAACCCGAACTGAACCCGAGCCTAACCCTATAACCCGACCCGACCCCAACCCGAATAGAAGAAAAAAAAAACCTGTGAATCTGCTGCTTTTTTCCCAAGAAACATATGGCATAAGAAAGATAAAAGATACTATGTGAAAAACGGAAAAAAAATACTAGTAGCTACAGATCCATAGCTGGTAGAAAAAAAATCCTGAAAATAAAGAAGGGAAATAGGAAAAGAAAAAAATCAAACCCAACCTGTGTTTAAAAACGCGGATGTGATGTGGAACGCTGCCGAATAAAATCCTTGTCGACTCAGCACGGACGCGGCCAATAACGCGGTTGACGCGGTCAAGTCAGATGAGTTGTAATTTTTAAATGAATAAAATACAAAAATGGAAACCAAGTAGGGCATACCAAATGAATGGTAAAGATCATCTTACCATGTGGGAGCCCACTAATTTTTTAAATTCAAAACGACAAGATGATTTAGTGAAAATATAAAACTAGGGCTGTGCTAATATCATTTTCCTAGATTTAAAATATTAATTTTTTAGATATTAATTGTTTAACTATTAATTGTTGGTACGTTGGCTATGATATTCACACTACCATTCTTTAATAATGAGACAGACTCACCTTGTCTTTTATTATTTAAACAGTTGTCTAAAGCTATTACAATTTCCAAGAAGCCTCAACAGCTCATTGATTATAGAATAAGACAATGTGAGTTTGTGTTGAACACAAGCATCCTTCAAAAAATAATGAAAATAGAGGTTATATCTCTGCCTACATGCATAACTGTAGAGATAGCCAAAACGAGGCACTCTTTTGTGAACAACTGTACATAAAAGAGGTACTCTTTTGTGAACTATATTATTGGAAAAAAACTAGTGACAACTTCCTAAAGCTGAACGTCGATGGTGCAGCTAGCGAAAAATCCTGGTATTGCTAGAAGAGGGGGTATTATTTGAGATAATAACAATAGAGTAAGATTTGCTTTCTCTCATTCCTCTGATGTGAATGCTAATATGATGGTTGAAGCTAATGGTAAGAGAGATGGTTTCTACTACTATGATACTTTAGGGATTAATAGAATTTGGATTGAATTTGATAGTTTTGTCATTGCCAACATCATCAAAGGTAAAAACAGAACACCATCTCTCTCAGGGCTTGGTTTTTCTCCAAGAACCCCTTAAAAGACATAGGTTTTGGATTCTTCTACCTTCTTCTTTCTTACCCTTAGCAAAGACTTCAATCTTTAATGGATTAGGGTTCCAAACCCTCTTCATTTCTTTTGACCAAGCAAAACCCTAAAAGACCACAAGAGAAAAGCTCTTTTTACTATTTTATTCTCTCCTCTCTCCATCTTTTTTTCCCTCTTTTTTTTCCTTCTTTCAATCGAACTACACCACCGACTCTTTCTGTTTTTTAATTAAGAGATGAAGGGATGTGGGGCCGACAACATGGGGATGGACCCCACAACAAATAGGAGAGGATATTGATACGGCCCAAATATTTGTATTTTCCCCTTCACTAGCTTGGGACCATGGTTTCAAATTTCGGTTTCGGCAAAAATTTCGGTCTTAGCCGAATTCCCGAAATTTTAGTAAAGACGGACGAAATGTTGATTTTTTGGGCCAAAATTTCGGTAATTTCGGCTGAAATTTGGGAAAGGAATAAAAAATTAATATTTTTGTTAAAGAATAAAAGATAAATAACGCCATTCTCCAACAGCTTAAGCTTTTGGAGAAGTTGGTAAGTTAACAATTTTTATTCAAATTTCGCTGAAATTGAAGAAATGTCCGAAATTTTGGCCGAACCCAACATTCTGTACGTGTCGCCAATTTCGGTTTCGGAATGATTCCGAAATTTCGGATTTCGGTCGAAATTTAAAACCATGCTTGCGACACAATATTGAAATAAAATTTAAAATAATTTTCTTTACTAACAAGGCCGATTTTTTATTGAATTCATAGAGGCCCTAAAATAAAATGAACAAGTGGAGGATAGGAACAATATCATTAGATGGATTGGCAATGGGTGAAAGCTCATGGCAACATCAAGAAGCTGAAAAATGCATAGCAAACATTGGATTGACAATGGTGTAACCACCATCAACTAAAAGGTTGTGACCACTCACATACTTGGATTCATCACTTCCCAAATAGAGAGCAGCATAAGCAATGTCTTCTGCTTTAAGATAGACCCCCTTAAGATTAGCAGGACCCTCCATTGCCTTCTCAAGCTCTTCACCCTTTGCGGTCAAATTTTTCTCAGTCATTGGGGTTACAAGACCATAAGGAGAAACACAATTTACTCTAACACCAAACTGCCCAAGCTCAACGGCCGCGTTCTTCGTGAGCCCCACCAGCGCGTGCTTTGAACTTGTGTAGGCATAAGTACTGAGCCCACCTAAGACAGAAGCAATACTAGCTGTACTAATTATGCTGCCGCGGTGAGCTGGGATCATGACCCGTGCAGCATGCTTGATGCCCAAGAACGCCCCTGTTAGATTCAGGCTAAGTACTCTTTCAAAATCCGCCTTCTCATTGTTAATAATGCTTTGCTTGTACGCGTCTAAGGTGCCCGCATTGTTGAACATTATGTCGAGCTTCCCATACCTGCTTACAACACTGTCGATAGCATTTCGGACCTGTTCTTCGTCTGAGACATCACAGTGGATGAAGGAATCGGGGGAGGCGAGGTCTTTGCTAACTAATTGGCCCAATTCGTCTTGTACATCGGCTATGAACACTTTGGCACCGTGCCGGTGGAACAATTTGGCCGTGGATTTGCCGATCCCGCTTGCTCCGCCGGTGATCAGTGCCACCTTACCTTCTAGTCTATAGATCAAAGTCAATAAGTTTTTTTTTTTTTTTTTAAATAATCAGTTTAAAGGAGCTAGTAACAACCCTAGTAGGAAAATATGTAAGCATTAAAGAAGAGAATATATACATGTGATTAACACTTTGTAAAAAGACAATAAGTGATTCTGCTAAAAGAAAATTTTCATCTGAAGTGTTTTACTCATGTCTCATTTTACTAGAGCATCTATAGCCTATAGGAGGTTCTGGAATTCATCAAACAGGGCAACTTTTGTGAGTTTTTCTAGGCAGGATTAAGAAAGAGCAATGCTAATATCATTTCTCCAATCCATTGATGTTGTGAAGGGCGCATTGGTGGTGGCTTGATAGAAGAATATAATCTTTCCGGAATAAAATATGTAAAATAAAAGAAAATATGAGATACATTACAAATTGTATGGGGAAACGATGACATTAGGTTTTCGAAAAGATGATAAAATAGAAATTTTAAAACATAATTTGTCTATAGCAAAAAAATTATTTACATAGCGTCTACTGTTAGACCTATCGAGAATGTATTCTACAAAGGTGAATTTAAAGATGATTGGCAATGGGGTTTTACCAATGTTTGATTTTTCTTTCGGAAAATGATCCAGAAATTCCGCTTTATTTATGAAAATATGAGTGGCTTGTACTTTCAATTCTTCTTACTAACGGATGGTGCAGTACATAAAAAGACAAGTTTCCCCTTAAGTCTATATATATGCATGAGAATAGTCATTTTTTCATCTTCTCCGAACAAGGGTTCTTTCTTCATCTTCTTTTTCTTCTCTTTATTTGGTTTTTTTTCATCACCATTGCCAATGACCATTTCTGCAACTCGAAAGAGGACAAAGAGGGAAAATAGGAAGAGGAGGATGAAGAAGAAAAAGAAAAGGAAGAAGAGGAAGAGTTGAAACCGAAAAAATGGAAATGTCGGAAAAAAGTAAAAAGAAAGAGGAGGACGAAGGGGAAGTTTGGGGTCGAGATGAGAAAAGATGAGGTCAAGGCGAGAACTTTTCCCAGCTGATCCCCAACTTTTCCTGTCACGATCTGATGTTTCCCAACTTGAACCAAAGTTTTTCCGACATGACTTGAAGTTTTCCTACTTTTACTTGACCCCAACTTTACTAAGTCGACATGAACTTTTGTCGACACGACACAAATTTTTCTCGATATGACCCGAACTTTTCGACTTAACCCCAACATTTCTCGACACAACCCGAAGTTTTCCCGACACGACCACAACTTTTCCTATTTGACACCAACATTTCCTTTTATTTTCTCCCCTTTTTTTCTTTCATTTTTCTAGTGCCGTCCCTTTTCCGGCATCATCTATTTTTCCCGGCATCGATTCTTCTTTTTCCATATTCTTCCTCATATTTTCTTCCTCTTCATATTGTTCTTCCTCTTTTTCCCCCTCTTTACCTTCCTTTTCTTTTTCTTCCACTTCTTCTTCTTCCTCTCCCTCTTTCTCTTCCTTCTATTCTGAGTTGCAGCAATGATCGATGAAAAAACATAGCAAATAAGAGAAGAAGAGGAAGAAGATGAAGAAGGAACCCTGTTAGAGAATATCAGGTATACGATCTGATTTTCCTTAACTTCTCCAAATGCTTAAGCTTTTGGAGTAATTGGTAGTTTCACAAACCCTTATTTGGAGAAGATGAAGAATAAAAATGCCATTATTCTCGTACATATAGACTTGATGGCAAAAGGGTCCTTTTTCTTGTACGGTGCCTGTTACGTGCAAAATAGAAACTCTTCATTTTTCTCTTTTTTTTCTTTTATTATGTGTAGATAGCTAACGTCACATGATGTGTATGTGACGTGGGTTAGTGGAATAAGGTAGGATAAGTCTGCAGTTATCCTGTTATAGGATGTAGTTATCTTGTAGGTGATGTGGGTGAGTGGGAGTAGATCTTTCTCCTATTTTCTTGTATTGAACGTGGGTTCACTTATTTTAAATTGAATGGAAGCAATCTGCCAGGGTATCGTTTTGAAACCCAACAAACACTTTGTGTTAACAGAGGCCAAGGTTTCCTCAATCAAACCTACATCTATTATTATTCTTCGTAGTCGTTTTCTAACACCATAGGTACAACTAAGAACAAGAGAAACTCTCCCCAGTACGTACCATTGTGATATCAGAGCTCAGGCATGGACCAACGTGTGGAGCGATTCAAGCAAGCTATGGAGTCGCTTTCAAAAGGTCAGCAAGACATGATGAATCGAATGGCGCAGATGTTCGAAAAATTGAACACATGTGTGGATCAAATCTCTAATTAATCTGCCAGGGAAACGGGGGAGACTTCTCACGCTCCTATTCGAATCAATGAAGATCAGGTTAATGGCAATGGTGGCTCTCATCATGCTGGTTCCACCAACTCATACACACCCAAATTTATGCGGTTGGACTTTCCACGTTTCAACGGTGGTGAAGATCCAACGAGTTGGTTATGTAAGGCAGAACGGTTTTTCCAATTTCATGAGACCCAACTATGGTACCAATTGCTGAAGCAAGAAATGAAGGTAGTTACTTCGGAAGAGTTCAAGGATGGGCTCTATTCTCGATAAGGTCCAAGCCAATTCTTATATTTCTTTGGAGAACTCACCAAATTGGAGCAAACTGAATCGGTGCGACCTTACCAAACCCAGTTCGAGAAGTTACTTGTGAAGGTCAGACATCTTCCCCAAGATCGTCAGGTCCGTTGTTTTGTTAGTGGGTTACGAGATTCTCGTAGAATTGACGTTCATGCCAATAGACCCACGACCTTATCTGGTGCTATCGGACTGGCCCGCCAGTACGAGGCCCGTGATTTATCACAGCGTGCCATTCCAACGTCAGACACGGCGAACCCAATCACAACCAACATTGGTCCTACGCTTCCAATCCGATGGATGTAACCCATTGAACTGCAAGAGAGACGGAATCAAGGACCATGCTATAACTGTAACGAGAAGTTTGTCCCGGGACATCGACGTAAGAAGTTGTTCCTAATAGAGGCATGCTACGAAGAAGAAGAAGAAGAAGATGGCCGTGAGGACAAGGCCGATTTCTAAGGGGGAGGAGATGTTACGTGCAAAATAGAAACTCTTCTTTTTTTTTTCTTTTTTTCTTTTATTATGTGTAGATAGCTAATGGCAAATGATGTGTATGTGACGTTGGGTTAGTGGAATAAGATAGGATAAGTCTGTAGTTATCATGTTATAGGATGTAGTTATCATGTAGGTGATGTGGGTGAGTGGTAGTAGATCTTTCTCCTATTTTCTTGTATTGAACGTGGGTTCACTTATTTTAAATGGAATGGAAGCAATCTGCCAGGGTATCGTTTTGAAACCCAACAAAGACTTTGTGTTAACAGAGGCCAAGCTTTCCTCAACCATATTTTGATATTTGCACAAACCCAGCTCGTGAGAGCTTTTTTGGGAAATGTAATAAGTTTTTGACAGCTCTTTAAATACTAAAAGACAAGATTGTTTGTGAAAATATCAAAATATGGTTGTGCTGATATCATTTCCCTCAGTATAACTTTCAAAAATTTTTGAAAAGAGGGGAAGTTTACCTTCTAGCAATGGTAGGGAGAAGAGAGGTGCTTCCCATGGTTGAGGCCGTGTCACAACTGATGTATTTTGTGTCCAAAAGATTGATTTCCCCTCAAAATATAATATCATGCAGATTAATTTATTAGGTTGTCAGCAAGAAACTATCGAATAAAAAATTCTAATCTTGCAAACTATCGATTAATATATTTGTATCAAATAAAAATAATGTATTATTTTGTACTAAATGTCAAACCAAATGATCCACAAGAATCTTCTTCATTTTCTGAAAACGGATTTACTTGCTTGAGAAAAAATCATTTTTCAAGTAATGTCGAGGTGAATTTTGTATTGTATTGATGGCCACACATTATACATTATAAATCTTCCAATCGGTGGCCCCCCTACCTTGAAAATTCACAGTGATTGGATAATTATATTATTGTGGGCCAGTGCTTTGACAGCTCTTTAAAATATAATATCATATATGCAGATTAATTTATTAGGTTGTCAACAAGGAACTATCGAATGAAAAATTTCTATTCATAAGGTTTTCAATGACCTAATGGCCTTAGCAAGCCACGTCCCGATATTTCCGACGATCCCCCTCTCTCTCTCAATCAAACGTCAGAGATATTTCTCAAGTGGTATTGATATTTGTTTATTTCTAAAGTGGTATAGATATTTGTTTACCATTTAACCTAGGGCTATTCACTATACGGTTAAAACTGAAATAACCGACCGAAACGAATTTGGTCGGTTATTTCGGTTCGATTTTTTTATGCTTCGGTTAAAATGCTTCGGTTATTTCGGTTTACCATTTAACCTAGGGCTGTTCACTATACAGTTAAAACCGAAATAACCGACCGAAACGAATTTGGTCGGTTATTTCAGTTGGGTTTTTTTATGCTTCGGTTCTGTTTCGGTTAACAAGTTGTACCAATTTCGGTTTTCGGTTTCAGCTTTGGTGTTTGTTAAAAAATATCGGTTATACCCGATTAACCGTATAGTAGCTTTTGTTAAGATTCAATCTGCTCTTTTGTTTGTCCTTTTTTATCTTTGCCCATTTGTTTTTAGTGAAATTCAAAATGCTTTTTGCCTTTTGGCAGCTTTCGAGCACTAATACCATTTCTCCAAAACCATGGGCTGGTCTATTCAAAACCATGGGCAAGTTTTTACATCTTCCAAGAAAGTTATGACAACCCACGTGAGTCGGCTGCAAGACTCTCTCTGCAAAAAGAAAAAGAAGGGAGAGAAGCATAAGAAAACACCCATTTTTTCTGCTACTTTTTTTTTCACTTCTTCCAAAAAACAAACCCAAACTAGCAAGGGCAAATATAGAGAAGCAAAAAACCCAAATCATCCAAAACCCCTCTTCTATTCTCCCTTGTTCAAAGAACCCAAATCATCAAAAAAAGATAGAATAGAGAGAGGTATGACTTCGAGGGATCATCAGGTAGGCTACCCACATGGAAGGAGAGGGAAAATAACAAGAGAAGAGAGAGGAAGAGAAGGTATGGGAGATGGGTTTATATTGATCCGTGATATTTGCATGGGGATAGTTTGATCTCTTTTGGGTTATGGAATTTGGGGTTTTGGTTTTGTTGTTGGTTTTTTGTTTCAATTGGGTTTTTCTGGGTGGTGTGGGAGATGGGTTTTAAAGATGGGTGAGATTTGGGTGGGGATAGACTGATAGTTTGATCTTTTTTGGGTTATGGAATTTCGGTTGTAACCGAACTAACCGAAGAACCGAATTTTTTTTCGGTTTCGGTTATCTTTTTCCCTAACCGAAATATTTCGGTTCGGTTACTTTCGGCTAATTCGGTTCGGTTTTAACCGAATGAACAGCCCTAATTTAACCCTTAGCTGCTTTTTATGTAAGTACTAGTAAAAAACACGGGTGATGAAGAAAAAGATAATGGTTAATTATAAGAAGCATTAAAACAATTGACAATAGAGAGATGAAATAATTGAGAACATTGCATTTTGATTAAAACATTGTAAAATAGAACAATTTAATAAAGCAATATTTGAGATTTGGATGGTTATAGTCTTTGACATGTAATATAGTCTATGCAAAACAAAATATGTCTGACCCGTGTTAAATGGGGTAAGAAGATAAGACTATGCCAAGAATATATCTGAATTGGGATGAGGTGATAGGGGGACGCGTGGGTTTTTCGTCGCGAGATGGGTTTTGCTTTGCCACCCTTAAGTATCGCAACATGTGATCCTGCGCCTGCGCCTGTGTGTATAACAAAAATATCGCGAGATTTTCTAATAGATTTGTGTTGTGTATGGTGAGATGTGATGGGCTTTTATTACTGTTTATTGTTTTTTTATTGGTTTTTTTAAAACCTGGCAGTGCAGAAAATAATAAAAAACATATATAGAGCATAAAAGAATCACAATTAGGCAGTGATTGAGCAAAAGATATTGCAAGTTAGAAAGAAATAAAATAAAAGAATCACATGTTACACGACTAACTTGTCTGATAACCTGAAATTTTAGTGTTTTTTCAATTATTCTCCGACCAAAATCATCTGCAATCACAACAATAAAGATATTCATAGATCAGAAGGGTTTTATCTCACACATACAGGGAAGATGATAAAGAAGATCAACAAAACAACCATGGAAACCCTAGAAGAATTGGAAGGTGCAGAATCAACAACAAAAAGAGATGTCAGTGAGTTCCATTTCGGGTTTTTGCATGCTAAGAGAGACCTCTCATGGGGTTTTAGTTCTACAGGAAATAAGAGATGTTACAGATAGAGAGAGAGAGGGGGCTTGAGGAGAGAGAGCAGGTGGGACAATATGGCTGAAATCTAGCCAAAGTCGAAGAAGAATCCAGAAATTTCGAGGTTGACGGAAGTATCGGGATGGTGGTTGTGGTGCGCGTCTCGAGGCGGGACTCGAGAAGCAAGAGAAATTGGAAACGGAAAATCCAGGCAAGATCTCGTTAAACCCGTGTAGCCCAAATCCTATCTGAAACGAAAATACCACCAACATTTCGAGAAATCCGCCCAAAATCTCGTGAATTTTTTAGTCCGTAGGTTTTTTTTTTTAGGGCGCTGATACCCCCCCCCCACGGGTGGCCAACGTTAAACGTTAGGATATGTCACTTTCCCACCATTTGACCGGCCTCTCTCCACTCTCTCTCTCTCACTTTCCCATAGGGGTGGACATGGTTCGGTTCGGTTCGGTTTTGGGGTATACCCAGAACCGAACCATATATGATCGGTTCCCTGAACCAGAACCGAACCATATATGTTTGGAACCGAACCGAACCAAAACCATATATAATCGGTTCGGTTCTGGGTTTACCCGACCTTCACCAAATGTAGATATTTTGCCTAAACGTATTTATAATCGGTTCGGTTCTGGTTTTACCCGACCTTCACCAAATGTAGATATTTTGCCTAAACGTATTTATAATCTGTTCGGTCCTGTTTATATATGAACTACAAAGAGTAACATGCATGAATTTGGAATAATCAGGCACAAATTTGCACAAATTTGGGCAATGCAAAAATTATATATGACCTACAAACATGCACAAATTTGGAATAATCAAGCACAAATTTGGGGGGTGAATTAAAATTTTAAAGGCAAAGCAACACGTTAAAGAAGGGTGAATTAAAATGGGGTGGGGTGATTTTATCAAGCGATGAGGCATTGGGTTTTAAGGTGAGGGTCGGTTCTCGGTTCGGTTTTCGGTTCCGGAATCCCAAACTCAGAACCGAACCGAATTGCCATCGGTTTCAGGATATCAGAACCGGAACCGAACCATATAAATATGGAACTGAACCGAACCGAACCATATGTGCCGGTTCGGTTTGGTTCCTCGGTTCGAACCAGAACCATGTCCACCCCTACTTTCCCACCTCTCTCTCTCTCTCTCTCTCTCTCTCTCTCTCTCCACACACACACAACAGGAACAGTTGGTGGGCCCAACCGTTGGTGGAATGGTGGGCCCATCTTTACACAACGTAGGCCCCGCCCATACCACTGTAGGATAATCCAAACTGTCCATTTGATGGGCCATAAATGTAAATAGGTTGCGTCCCAAAATATCATTTCCATAGGCAGAGCCTAGCCCTCCGATCTAAATAGAAACTACATCTTATACAACCTCTATAGATTGTAGGGTTGTGATCATCCAATGGAAATGATTTTTGGGGCACAACCTATTTACATTGTGGCCCATCAAATGAATGGTTTGGATCATTCTATGGAGTTGGTCGTAAAGTAACATTAAGGCCCGTCCACAACATAGGACGATCCAAGCTGTCCATGGTTTGGATAATCCTATGGAGTTGGTAACATTAAGGCCCAATCGTAGGCCCCACCAATTTTTTTCAAATTGAAGCGTACCGTCCACAACATAGGATGATCCAAGCCATCCATGGTTTGGATCCTCCTATGGTGTGGTTCGTACAGTAACATTAAGGCCCAATTTAGGCCCCACCCATATTTTTGAAAATGAAGTGTACCGTCCAGACCATAGGATGATCCGAGCCGTCCATTTGATGGGCCATAACGTAAATGGGTTGTGCCCCCAGAAGGGTTGGCCCATCAAATGGATGGTTTGGATCATCCTGTGGTCGTATAGTAACATTAAGGCCCATCCACAACATAGGATGATCCAAGCCGTCCATGGTTTGGATAATCCTATGGAGTTGGTCGTACACTAACATTAAGGCCCAATCGTAGGCCCCACCGATATTTTTCAAATTGAATCGTACCATCCACAACATAGGATGATCCAAGCCATCCATGGTTTGGATCATCCTATGGTGTGGTTCGTACCAATTTAGGCCCCACCCATATTTTTGAAAATGTAGTGTACCGTTCAGACCATAGGATGATCCGAGCCGTCCATTTGATGGGCCACAATGTAAATCGGTTGTGCCCCAAAATCATTTATGTAGGAGGATCACAACCCTACAATCTATAGAGGTTGCATAAGATGTAGTTTCTATTTAGATCGGAGGGCTAGCCTATGGGAAAATATTTTGGGACGCGACCTATTTACGTTTATGGCCCATCAAATGGACGGTTTGGATTATCCTATGGTATGGTATGGGCGGGGCCTACGTTGTTCAAAGATGGGCCCACCATTCCACCAATGGTTTCTATTGGGCCCACCTGACACGTACGCATGAACAGTAACTTGGGTACTATTTCCAAACTTATATTCTTTACCTTCCTTTTCTTCTATGCTTCTTCTTTCTTCTTCTTATGTGCTCCATGGGCTTCTACACATGTATGAGGCTTAAACAGGTAATGGATTGCATAGGTACCTTTTTTGGATTTCTATCTAAAGTTCTGGGTGAAGTTATAATCCATTTTGTCCTGTTTTTGTTTTTTGTGGGTGTTGATATGTGGTTTATGATAAGTCTCCATGTCTATCTATCTTTTTGTTACTTCTTTTATTTGGGATTTAATATGCATTGCTCATTAAATCCAATCAAATGTTTATACATAAGAATCCTAGCCCAAAGAATCCAGAATGTAGCGCTTGTTGCTCTTCATTTCATTTGACATTCAATTTTGGCAGTTTGTTTTGTAACATAGGCCCCACGACAATTCTTTCATCAGGAGAATTCCACTTGGAGGGTGTACTCTTCATTCTTCAGTCCAACACTCATTTCTGTCAAGTTTAAGGTATTATGTACTGTTTTTATAACTTCAGCAGTTTCCCATATTTTTGTCATGGTGGTATCACCATCATGCCTTTAGTGCTCAAAATGGTATCACCATGATTACACACCAGCCACTCAAAATTTGAAACTAAATTAGGCACTGCCATTTTCACCAGAAATTGCTTGAATAGAGTTACATGTGACTCTGTTTTCTTTGGATGGAAGTGGCTCTCATCATTTCGGTCTATGTCATTAATTCTTTCAGGGGTCATGTTTTCCCGTTGTTTTGCACTTCTTATTGATTTTTTTAAAGTCCAAAAATCTAGAAATAACCCATCAGTGAAGTTTATAAGACAATTTTTGGCCATCTATTTACGGATTTTTTCTCTTTGATTTAATCTCTTTTCAGAGTTTTTTTGCCACCCATTTTTCGCTATATTCTGAGTCTCTCTCTTGCTTTCCTATTGAGATAGTTGACTAAAATCTAGGGGTGTCAACGGATCCACTTCGGATCGGATCCACCTATGTCTTAGCCACGATCCATTCAAATCCCTTATCGGTCGGATCGGATCCGGAGTGCTCACCCATCACCTTTTACTCCTTGGTTGAAGCTCCCAAGTATGCTATCATGAGGATTCCCTTCGTTGGTGTAATTTTTGTGCTTGCTCATGCAACATACCTAGAAGAAAAGGAAAAGCCTCCATATACAGACAATATTGTTAATCTTGTAACAACACGACACCAAACTCTTTCAAAGGGAACATGTAATTAAAATAGTTATCATGCCTATTTTGAAGGCCTTGGGCCTTTTTGATGATTTCTTGAGTATGTTATAACTCATTTTATGCAATCTAAGCAGTTTTATGGCTCCAAATCATGGGAATGTTTGGACTTTCCACTTTTTTTAATTAACCTTGATCCTCTCACATCCATTTTTATGTACACTTAAATAGGGTTTTATGTACACTTAAATAGGGGTTCGGGGTTTGCGGTTCGCCCGTGCGAAGCACGGGGTTTTCTACTAGTATACTATATAGCATAAGAGAAATTGGAGAATTATTGTCCATTTGACACGTCAGTGTGGATGATTTTTACCGTTTTGTACCCTCCCCACATATCTAACATCTATCTCTATGAGAAATTATTTGAGGGTAAAATTGTAATCTACATACGAAAATACCGACACAGGGTATCTGTCTATGACAATTACGGGAAACATCCATTTTTATGTACACTTAAATAGGGTTTTATGTACACTTAAATAGGGGTTCGCGGTTGGCCCGTGCGAAGCACGGGGTTTTCTACTAGTATGCTATATAGCAGAAGAGAAATAATTATTGTCCATTTAACACGTCAGTGTGGATGATTTTTACCGTTTTTTGCCCTCCCCACATATCTAACATCTATCTCTGTGAGAAATTATTTGAAGGTAAAATCTTAATCTACATACAAAAATACCGACATAGGGTATCTGTCTATGACAATTACGGGAAAAAACTACCAAGAAGAGGTAAAGACATATGACAATGACAAAAGAACTACTTTATATTACATATGCAGGACACTTGCAAAATATTGACGGATTCCGGGCACCTGAAGATGAACAACAATTATGGAAACCTCTATCGATTGGAGGGCTAGGATCAGCCTATATCGATTGGAGGGCTAGGATCAACCTATGGAAATGATTTTACGAGCACAATCGATTGATGTTGTGTTCCATCACATGGACGGTTTGGAGCAACCTAACCCTCTAAAGATTAGAGGGTTCGGATCAATCGATGAAAATTATTTTTGGAGCACAACCCATGTAGGCAGTGGCCATCTAATGGACAATTTGGATCATCCTATGGTACGGGCCATATCGTACATTTTAATAAAGTGAGGAGTGCGATCATCAAAATACGGTGAGTAGTGCCATTATAAAATATGGTAGTGAGGACATTAGCACTATATATAATTTGAAACCATCGTTGTTATTTGGATGTTCCCGTGCGGGTCGGGTTCAACCCGAATTTGGGTTGGGTCGGGTTAAGCTTTTTCGCAAATCGGGTTGGGTTGGGTTGGGTTGGGAAAAATCAACCCGAATTGGAAATCGGATCGAGTAGGGTTGGGCTCCCGGGCAACCCGACCCAACACGAAACCCGAATTTGGGTTCCATCACATGGACAGTTTGGATCATCCTATGATGTGGTCCGTACAGTTCTTTGTCAGCCCATGCATCGCACGGGGTTTTTTACTAGTATGTATATATATATATATATATATATATATATATATATAGAGAGAGAGAGAGAGAGAGAGAGAGAGAGAGAGAGAGAGAGAGAGAGAGTGTTCATACAACCTAGTGTAGATAACTTATCTACACCTTAGCTTAAAATGTAGGGGGGGTGCATATAGTCCAATTAGGTACTATGCTCCATAACAATCCTAGCTACACTAGATAATTAGCAAAAGAAGAAATCCGAGTTGAGTGTGAAACAAGGAAAAACCCAACAAGACCGATAGAAATACCCAACCATTGCATAGGAGCAGAGATTTCCCCACGTACAAAATTACTATTCACATCACATCCCCTTTGGTTAATGTATCAGCCATCTCCTTGTTGACTAGGAGGTTGTGACAAGAAGTCAGTTTTGGCATATTCCAGGCAGTGAAATCCCTTGTCTCATCGATGAAATTAGTGAACTGTCATGGCCCAAGAACTGGCCATTGATCCAAGCTAAATCATTGGATTAGTAACACGGTTGGATCCGAAAGTGTTATTACACGATCTTGAAGATCGGATAGATCTGAATTTTTTTTTCACTTTTTTTATTTTTTTCTGTAAAATGATATATCTTTATGTATGTCACAAGCAAGGGGATGCATGAGCTCGATCAATTGCAAAATCGCCGGATGATTCTTGCATTCAATATGAAATGATGAAAATGGAAGACACAGAAGAAAGATTAGCACTCTAATCTTCAAATTCCATAATCCTAGAGAAAAAATGAAGGATAAGGAGAAGAGCCAGTCTCTATCTCAATTTTTTCTCTAATGAGAATCTTTTTGAAAATTTCAATTTCAAACCTGTACAAATGAAAGGGAAAGAGGCTTTTATATAGGAAGCCCCTTATACAATAAATGACCATACTACCCTTAATGAAACAAAAAGACCATTAAGTACAATTAAGACAAAGTAAATGACTATACAAGACACCTGCACTAAGGGGCCATGTAGGAGCTGATGTATATCAAGAGGATGCTCCTGCATCAATTAGTCGCCCATATCTAGCAGCGGCCTTCCACCATGATTGGTCAAATGTAGCCTCAAACCCATGAGAATAGCTCACACCTAGGGGTGTAAATGGATATTCAAAAATTCGATTACCGTCAGCATCCGAATCCGTTGAAAGCAAATATTATCCGAATCCGTTTCAAGCGGATATTATCTTAATCCGTTTATGAGATATCCAGCTCTTAGCCGATGCGAATCTGGTAAATGGTATATCCGATCCGTTTACAATCTGAATCCGAGAAGTAAATCCTTTTTATTTATTATTAATAATATCATTAATATTTATTTTTAGTAATGACACACTATCTTTTGTTTTAAGAGAAAAGTGAATTTTCTTTTTAGGAAAAAAACAAAAGCAAAAAGTGTTTTGGGTAGGAAATGAAGTAATCTCTCATTTTAAGGGCATTCTTGGAGTTTGACATGGCTTCTTTATGAAGCAGCAAATGTGGGCTGTAGGATAAAAGAGACAAATGGATGATGGTGGTTGAAAGAAGATGGCATAGCTTCTAGAGAATTCTAAAGCAAAAAGGCCATCTAGGTCATTGATGGTAAATGGACGGCTCAGATCAATTTTTCAACTTAGGGTTATATAAAAACTCAAAATGCAATTAAAAGAGGGGACTTCTAAGGTTAGCAAAGTGAAGAGAGGAGAAAGGAGGAGGCTGAGACACCATCTTCAGCATTCCTTGGTGCCTCTAGCCCCACCAAAATCCACCGACGCCCCTCCACCTTCTCACAGCCACCTCCATCACCGCCAGTCACCTCCATCTCTAACCCAATCCCCATCTCCATCCCCATTTCTCTTCATCTTCCACCATCAGCACTCCCACTTCCATTCTCAAAATAGCCCAAAGCCATTCCATCACACACACACACACACACACACACACACACACACACAACACAAAGCCAAAGACCACTACAAACACCATCATCTATCCCCACCGTCTCTCTCTTTCTCTCTCTCTCTCTCTCTCTCTCTCTCTCTCTCTCTGCCTTTGTTTTAAAAGGAAGAAGAGGATCTCATATATTTTAAGGTTTGAGAGTTAATTTTGTGAAGAGAAGGTAGAGGTCTGGTTTTAGGGTTTGGAAAATTCATTCGAGAAGTAAGAAGGAGAAGAAGATAAAGTGCCGCAATAAAATGTTCGAATTTACCGAATAAACGGATATGTATAATTTCCGAATTCGAACAATATCCGATGGATACGAATTCGGTAATAGATATTAAATATCCGTCGAATTCGAATCCGAATCTGAATCCGAATTCGGATAGTGTATACTGTAATTGAATTCGGATATAGCCATATCCACTTCGAATTCGATCCGTTTACACCCCTATTCACACCTCCGAGTCGTTTTAATAATGGCTCCTCCCAATCGAACAGGAAATTAGTTCCCAGAATTTATATATCTGGTCATTAAGCTTTTGGGATTTTTATTTCAAGAATCGATCGTGATTCCAAATTGGATTGTTCTTTCAAGAGTCGATCGTGACTCCAAATTGGGGCTTTTTGGTGTTGGAATCGTCACTCCAAATTGGGGGTGTTTTTTAAAACTCCGAATTAGGTTTTTTTGGCAACTCCAAATTGTGCTTTTTTGGGTTGTAAACAAAGATTGTTTTTGTGCTTGCCCACCATTGGATTTTTCTTTCTAATTTTTGGGTTCTTTGGTTTGTTGACACTTCGTGAATAATTTATGCATGTCTTGCATTCTTTTTCCTCGAAGATTTTCATTTACGTGTAATCTTCACATACTCGTACCTAGATTGCATGCTTCTTTTATATTGGACTTATTGCTTCAACCACCCTATATCTCTTTTCTTTCGTTACTTTTCCTATTTATATTTCACTCATGGAAAATTATAAAACGTCAGAACTTCTGCATCAAATTGCATTTCAGAACCTTAAACAGTTAACGGATAAAATATTTGCAGATTTCATTCTTTTATGAAAAGTTGCATCGAATTGTATTTGGGAACCTTAAACAGTTAACGGATAAAATGTTTGCAGAGTTCATTCTTGTATGAAAAGTTAGATGGGAGACATGAAGAGTAACTAGAAAACACTATGAAAAGCAGGTAAACTTGCATTTTTCTGTGGAGGTCATTCTTTTATGGAAAAGGACTCTTCAATCCAGTCATCTTGCGACTTTCTGCCTCTCAAGATGTATCATCTCAATCTTTTCTATCTGAAAAGTTATCACATCTCACAAGTTTTTATAACACACTTTTTGAGTATTTTTTTCTGATCTTTACCTTATTTTCTTTTTCCATTTGAATTGCAATTTACTCACTGTTTTTTTTTTTTTTTTTGAATGGCAATTTACTTACTGTTGTATCAGCTTTTCCATGTGGATGCAGGAAGAGAAATAGAAAAGAGCCTAGGAATTGTGAAGTTTTCCGAACTTGGAGTATGCTTCTGTTTTGTTTTGTTGTATTCCTTATCATTATATTTTGTAGGGTAACTTCTTTTCATTTTCTTACATGCAAAAAAGGTGGGGCATGCTCCAATAAAACATCTCTTTTTGGTTTGATTGATTGCAGGTCCTTTCCATGACTTTGCATCTATCTGTTCACCTACATGTCTTGAATCGTCATAAATAGGTGAGAAATGTTTTTTGGACTCTTGGATTGGTAATTTCTATTTGGATAGTTTTTCAATACATTATTGATCTGATTATTGCGTTTTATTTTGGAGTATTTAACACATTTTAGTGATACAAATCTGATCGCTGATAGGACTCTACTTGTTCCAGTCGAAAGCAAATAGTCCCACATTGGATAAGTGAAATAGATGAGAAAGGGTTATAAGGGAATGGGCACCCTCCCTCTAATGGCTAGCTTTTAGGGATGAGTTCTATGTGGTTAAATTCCCTACAATGATATTGCTTTGGGGCCAATTCAAGATGTGCAACCTCAAGGAGTAAAATGTACTTTTTTTGGACATCATCTTCAACTTTTTATAGTTCAATGCACTATTCATTCATGAATTATAGAGAATGACATCAAATTGAATGTTATTGAAATTGCTTTGGGTCTAACTCAAGTAACAATTTTTCCGAAAAGAAGAAGCTAATTTGGCAACAGTGAAAGAGTAAGAACCCACTGCGCCAATTTTATATGAACTTCCCACAAATTATGCAGAAATGCAAGGCCTTTTAATAGATGGGCATGACTCAACAAAGCTGATTGCTGTCATTCGTGATGATTTTCACTAGATCAACAGTTAGATCTTTTGCCGCACTGCATGACTTTAGGTAATGTAGACCATTCTTTTTTGTTTTTTTCCCTTTGACTCGTGCTTAGGTCTATTACCCATTTGTCCCTTATTTGCATTTGCTCTTACCTCTTATTTGTACAATGATTGAGTTCACCATCAATTTTAATCAAGTGGTTGTGTATGCCATAGAAATGTGCCATGCTGGCTGCAGATTTCTCCCTCAAATGAAGCTACCAAGTTTCTTTTCCTTTTTAATTGACTAGGGGGCTTAGTTTTGTTTCGTACCAACTGCCATTACAGGACAGGCATTCGGTGTTGTTGATATGTTTTTGACAATCTCTTAGTTTTGTAAAAAAATCCCCCCTAATTGTGGAGACATGGACTTCATTTATTTATGTTTTCCCTGCTTCTAACATAAGTTTGTGAACTCTATTTATCATTTAATTTTGATGACCAAGTCTCTGTTGATGCTTTCAAAGGAATCACTGATGAAGATGCTGCCAAAGTTGTTGCTGGTTTCGCTCCCAAGCTTTCAGAAAGAAATGCTTCAATACCACAAGTGAAGAAGCTGTACAGACTTTTCTGTGTGTAGACTTTTGAATTTGACTGCATGCCAGTTATCACAAATAACTTTCTGTTTCTGTATTAGAAATATCACTCTTTTGTTCTAATGCTTTTAGGCATCTGTATTTCCCAATCATATCTTTTTTAACGAATGCAAACCTTTTTCATTAAAACAGAGTTTTTAAAGCATACTTGCTATTGGAGGAACTGAACAGTGTCATTAGAAGGATTGGCAATGGGTAAAAGCTAATGGCAAGCTGAAAATTGCATAGCAAACATTGGATTGACTATGGTGTAACCACCATCTACCACAAGGTTGTGACCACTCACATACTTGGACTCATCACTTCCCAAATAGAGAGCAGCATTAGCAATGTCTTCTGCTTTAAGATAGGCTCCCTTAAGATTAGCAGGGACCTCCATTTCCTTCTCAAGCTCTTCACCCTTTGCAGGAAAAAATCCCTCAAGCAAAGGGGTTACCACACCATAAGGAGAAACACAAACCGACCGAGCTCAACAGCCGCTTTCTTCGTGAGCCCCACCACCGCATGCTTCAAGCATGTATAGGCATGAGTAATGTTCCCACTTATGACTGAAGCAACACTAGCTGTACTAATTATGCTGCCTCAGCGAGCTGGGATCATGACCCGAGCAGCGTGCTTGATACCTGTTTGAAGTATAAATGATCAAATAACACTAACTCTAACAGGTTAAGCTTTTGGAATAATTGGTTGTTTCAAAATACCCAAGAAGACGCCTGGTAGATTCACACTAAGTACTCTTTCGAAGTCCGCCTTCTCATTGTTAGTAATGCTTTGCTTGTACGGGTCTACGATGCCTGCATTGTTGAACATAATGTCGAGCTTCCCATACTTCGAAATGACACTATCGATAGCATTTCGGACGTGTTCTTCATCTGAGACATCACAGTGGATGAAGGAATCAGGGGAGGCGAGGTCTTTGCTAGCTAATCGGCCCAATTCGTCTTGGACGTCGGCTATGACCACTTTGGGTCCGTGCTGGTGGAACAATTTGGCCGTGCATTCACCGATCCCGCTTGCTCCGCCAGTGATCAGCGCCACCTTACCTTCTAGTCTATAGGACAAAGTCAATATTGTTTGAGAAAAATAATCAGTTTAGAGAATCTAGTGACAACCCAAATAGGAAAATCTGTGTAAGCATTAAAGAAGAGAATACATGGGATTAACACTTTCGCAAAAGCCATTGAGAGATATTGCTAAAATAAAATTCTCATCCGAAGTGTTCTACTCCTGGTCCTGTCTCATTTTATTAGAGCATCTCTAGGAGGTTTTGAATTTCATCAAAGAGGCAACTTTGGTGAGTTTTGCTAGGCCGGATTAAGAAAACAGCAATGCTAATATCATATATGCAATCCATCGATGTTGTGAAGGGCAGATTGATGGTGGCTTGATGGAAGAATATTATCTTTCCAGAATAAAATATGCAAAATGCCACTCAAAAAACAAAATAAAATAAAGGGAAATGTTATCAGCACTACTGTATTTGATGAGGGCACTCCTCACTTTATTAAAAGTACGGTATAGACCGCACCATATGATGATCCAAACCGTCCATTAGATGGGCCACAGCCTAAATAGGTTGTGCCCCAAAAATCATTTCCATATGTTGATCCTAACCCTCCGATCTGAATGTTAGAGGGTTGATCCTAACCCTCTATAGATCGGTGGCTGCACTCTCATGCAACAGCCGTTCCGCGAAATCCATAGGCATAATATGGTCCCTAACAAATCCCACACACACATACATACATACATGCTTACTAAGAGAGAGAGAGTGAGAGAGTCATGCTAAATTGAAGGGTGCTGAGAGAGAGAGAGAGAGAGAGAGGAATGCTAAATTGAAGGGTGCTCCCGTTGGGTCCACATCATCAAGCTGCATTTATATTAACATTTAAAAATGTAAAGATAAGGAAATAATAAATGCACTATGATGATGTGGATCCAAAGGGTGCCCTTGTCGCCATGGTTTTAAATTTTGGCTAGCCAAAATCTGAAATTTCGGATTTCAGTTGAGAATGAAACCAAAATTTGGCGAATCCGAAATTTCGGATTTTACCAAATTTCGGCTGAATTTTCCCAAAATTTGGAAATTTCGAGAATTCAATTTTTTTAAAATAATATGGTATTCTTTCGAAATTTTGGCCGAAATTACCGAGTATGCTCAACCAAAATTTCAGTCTCCACTTGTATTTAATTAAAAAAATACAAGAAAGTATGGTTGAAACAAGAAAGTATTCTTGGTGTATATACAAATTTGGTAGAACCACTTGTATTTACCGAGTATTCTTGGTGCATATCTTGAAATATATTATATTTTTGTGGGCATTATAGAACAGATAGGAAAGGGAGAGAAGTATCTTATGTTCAGACGAAAATGATCAGCGTTAATCATTTTCATTTTCGTGGAATCTGAATTCCGTCCATTAAAAATCTTACAACTGATTCTCATATTGTGTAGTGGTGATTTAATAGCTTCGTATTGTGGAGGGGTGAATTGAAGGAGGTTAAAAGCAGCAAGTAGTGATTCTCATACTGTCTAGTGGTGATCAACATTCCCTATTCTTTTGAGAACATGATGGGGTTTTGAAAACTACTCTAAGGCCTAAGCATAGGATCCTAACCATGGCAGACTGAATATTTTGTTGTTCGATGGCTATACTTATACTGGTCATCCATTATGAACAGTCTTGATTGAATGGTTAAGATCACTTCCAATAACTATTAATGATTCACTACAATGAACTGTTTATGACTGGAATGCTGAAACTGTTGTCCACGTAAAATGGATGTAAAACAAATTGAGTTTTTATATGATGGCCGACAGGGTAATTTACAAGGGCCACCTAGCCCTTGCTATTTTGACGGTCAGGCATCATATAAATTCTCAAACAAATTTTACACCTATTTTTAAGTGTAAAAATAGGTATAAAATTTGTTTTACGCAAGAAAATGGAGACTTTTTTACCACTATAATCTCATTGTCCCTTCGGCCTGTTGGGTTCGTTCCACAATTTTGAAAGAAAATGAAATGATTAGGGCTTATTTAGAGGGATATCATCATAAATGGAAGGTCCCTCTAAACAAAACTTGAACCGGGCTGGTTCAAGTTGTTTTTCTCATGTATAAACAAATGATAAATTATATGGTGCTCAAGTGTCAATTCCCGTGTCGGCCGTATGATAAAAGTACCACCCTTGATGTTTGATCCAACAACAGCCTCCTAAAACGTGAGCTGCTATTGGATCAAACATCAAGGGCAGAACACCCTCATGGGACTTGATGCTCGGGCACCATATAAAAACTCATAAACAAATAGTAGAAAAATAGATGCAAGGGCACCCTTGCATAAAGAGCCGAGGAGCAATTCGGCCGGGTTGGGTCGAGTCGAGGCCAACCCGACCCAACCCCAACCCAGGATAGTATTACTTCAACCCTTAACCCTACTCAAGTCAAACCATGGGCCGATGAAGGTCAACACTAACCTAACTCACCTCTAAATACCTCAACTATAAACCTGCCTATCTGAGCCGATTTGAAAAATCGGGTTGGGTTGGGTTGGGTTCGAGTTAGATAAGGGAATAAAAGAAAAAGAGGAAATCTAAACTGAAAGGCGCCCCCTACAAAAAGGGGGTGAAAGGGTGCCCTCATTGGCTGCACATCACATCTTGTTCGATTTTTTAACCATTATTAATGCAGGATGGTGATGTGCAGCCAATGAGTATATCCTAATGAGGCATGCAAAAATCAACAACTCAGACCATGTCTGGCTGCCAGGATTTTTTTTTTTTTTTTTTTCATGATAAATTAGTGTCTCCAAGGGGTAAGAGACGGGTGGGGCGTGTGGGAGAAGGGGAGATTTGAGAGGGCACGAATGAGATGAGGCTGAGGAGTCCAAAAAAATGAGGAAAAAGTTGGTCTTGTTTTGAGTAGAGTTTTTTATTTCCTGATTTTTAGCCACTTCTCAGCACTTGGAGACATTATTTCCTTATTTTTAGTCACTTCACCCTCCATACCCATCTTTCATGGAAACACTAATTTATCATAAAAAAATTCATGGTAGCCAAACGTGCCCTTAGAGACATCACTGAGACATCTGTTTTTCTAATCATAATTGATCAAGGATCTAAAATCATCTGATGAGGGAGGGAAGAAGGGTAGTAACTAGTAAGCAAGATTTGTGATGGCCAACAATATTCATATGCCCAATCTTTTACATATGGCCTTGTGATGAGCACATGACGTATTTTCCTATCGATCAAGACCATTAATCTGATGAGCCATCACATGGCAACCAAGTGGGTTCAGGTTTAATGCGAAACAGAGATCTCATTTGAAAGATAAGAGATGCAAAATGAAATGACTTAAAAAGACATCTCAAATAGGGGTGTAAATGGATATTCGAAAATTCGATTACCATCCGCATCCAAATCTGTTTAAAGAGAATATTATCCGGATCCGTTTCAAGCGGATATTTTCCGAATCCGTTTATGAGATATCCGGCTCTTAGCGGATGCGAATCTGGTAAATAGTATATCCGATCCGTTTAACATCCGAATCCGAGAAGTAAATCCTTTTTATTTATTATTAATAATATCATTAATATTTATTTTTAGTAATGACACACTATCTTTTGTTTCTAAAAGAAAAGTGAATTTTCTTTTTAGAAAAAAAAAAACAAAAAACAAAAAGTGTTTTGGGTAGGAAATGAAGTAATCTCTCATTTTAAGGGCATTCATGGAGTTTGACATGGCTTCTTTATGAAGCAACAAATGTGGGCTGTAGGATGAAAGAGACAAATGGATAATGGTGATTGAAAGAAGACGTTATAGTTTCTAGAAAATTCTAGAGCAAAAAGGCCATAGTCATTGATGGTAAATGGAATTAAAAGAGGGGACTTCTAAGGTTTGCAAGGTTTGCAAGATAGAGGAGAAAGGAGAAGGCTGAGACACCATATTCGACATTCCTTAGTGCTTCCAACCTCACCAAAAATCCACTGCCGCCCCTCTCCACCTTCCCATAGCCACCTCCATCACCGCCAGTCATCTCCATCTCTAACTCAATCCCCATCACCATCACCGCTAGTCACCTCCATCTCTAACTCAGTCCACATCTCCATCCCCATTTCTCTTCATCTTCCACAATCAACACTCCCACTTCCCCTATTCAAAATAGCCCAAACCCATTCCATCATATACATAAAAAATAAAAAAAAAACCCACTACCAACACCATCATCCATCCCCACCGCCTCTCTTTCTCTGCCTTTGTTTTAAAAGGAAGAAGAGGATCACATATATTTTAGGATTTGAGAGTTAATTTTATGAAGAAAAGGTAGAGGTTTGGTTTTAGGGTTTGGAAAATTATTCGAGGAGTAAGAAGGAGAAGAAAGATAAAGTGCTGCAATAAAATGTTTGAATTTACTGGATAAACGGATATGGATAATATCCGAATTCGAACAATATCCGACGGATACGAATTCAGTAATAGATATTAAATATCCGTCAAATTCGAATCTGAATCCGAATTCGGATAGTGTATACTGTAATCGAATTCGGATATAGCCATATTCGATTCGAATTCGATCCGTTTACACCCCTAATCTCAAAGAACATTCTTTAGGGAAGTGATATATTTGCCTCCTTTCTTACTTGGGACAGCCCCTTCTAGTGTATTTATGACTACTATTCTACGCTAGTCGGGGCTGCCCCTGGTAAAAGAAGAGATGAATATATCATTTCCCTTCCCATAACATGCTTGATCAGAGGTGTAGAAGCATTCAATGAGAATGCACCCAACGGAATATTCTACGCTAGTCGGGGCTGCCCATGGTAAAAGAAGAGATGAATATATCATTTCCCTTCCCTTAACATGCTTGATCAAAGGTGTAGAAGCATTCAATGAGAATGCACCCAAGGGAATTAGGCCAAAAGACCTCTCTCTCTCTCTCTCTCTCTCTCACACACACACACACACACACACACACACCAAAGCATCACCGGTGGTGCAACTCCGTTTGGTTGGATTGCCACAGCCCAACCCGAGATAGCATTCCCTCAACCCTAACCCAACCCAATCGAAGCCTCGAGTCGAGGATGGTCCACCCTAACTCAACCCATCTTACCTGTTTTTTTCCAAATTGGGTCGGGTTTGGTTCAAGTTCACCTAGGGCCGAACATAAAAATACAAGAAAAAAAACTTAATCCTAAAAAAAACACAATAGAATTAGAGAACGAAGGTCAGGTTCAGGTCTAGTCAGGTTACCAAGGTCTCAACTCTAACCTAATCTGAATTTAAATCGGTTTGGACTTTCCCAATCCTAACCCAACCCAACTCAACCTAACCCGAAGAAATGCCAACCCTACCCGAGCCAAAATCGGTTTAAACCCGTCGGGTTTGGGTTGAACCCAACCCAAGTTGCACTCCTAGCTTCACCCATCCTTCCCACATGCGTCTCACGTGCTCCTCTACGCCCAAAAGCTTGGTGACTAACATTTGATAATGACATAGTATGTAACCTTGAGAACTAGGCCGGCAGCTTTTGCTTCTGAACTCCAACTCAAATTGCTTGTTCCATGGCGTCTCCCTCTCTTTCTCCCTCAATCAATCTCCTATTTCTCTTCTTTCTACTGACTTCAACATTCACACTCTCCTGGGCTTTCCATAATCAATCCCCTGAGATTGAAATTCTAGCTCAGGACTTGCTAAAATCGGCGAGAGAGCCCGAGTTCTTTGAATGGATGAAGAGAATAAGAAGAAAAATTCATGAGAATCCGGAGTTGGGTTTTGAAGAGTATAAGACTAGTGAGTTGATCAGATCAGAGCTTGATTTGATTGGAATTAAGTATTCGTGGCCGGTCGCGAAAACTGGTGTTGTTGGGGCAGTTGGGTCTGGTCAATACCCTTGGTTCTCTCTCAGAGCAGATATGGATGCTCTTCCCTTGCAGGTATTTTTCTAGAAATTCCACTTCCCACATTCTATCAACCCTATTTCAGTATAAAAGAATCTATAACATTTAGATGGTTCATGTACTAAATTTAGCCTCAGTCTCGATTGTTGTGCAACCAAATCAAATATGTGGGAATTCATGTGTACCTGCTGATGGCATAGGATTGACATAGGAGAAATTTAGTTTGGTGTTTTTTTTATATGAATGGAGGAAAAATTTAATAATGATGTGGTGTTGGTGATAAGCACCCAAAATACATGGGCTCGGATCGGAATAACATCGCTAGCAGTTGGTTTACTCACTAAGAGTCATCATACTTAATAATGATGTGGTGTTAGTGATAAATAGAGCACACCACCTGTTCGAGGTAATGTTCAACTTGGATCAGTCTTGTTCGTCAACACTTATGATTATAAGAAAGTGGTGTTGTGGTTGTTGGGACCCGGGTAGAACCCACCCTTAAAAGGTGGCTGTTAAGGGGAGGGTGCCCAAGTTCTTATAAGCCCATTCACATCCATTAATTTTTCCAATGTGGGATCTTTGCTTCAACAGTGGTGAAGAATCCATACACCATAGCCTCTGTTGTAAACACTACACACCTGATCATTCCTCTTTTTTCTGAGCCATGTTGCGAAATCCGACAGGAAGAACGCGGATCCGATCAAACGCAAAGAAGTAAAACGGAACAAACTAGAAGATGCATACACCGTGATTTTACTTAACTTGGCCAAGATGCCGACATCCATGCTTGAGAATACGATCTTCTACTGCGAGAAAGCAAAAGTACCAGGATTACAATGGATTAACCTGAAAAACTGTAACCTTTTCCCCTTGTCCTCTCAACAAGACAGTACAAAAATTAAACCAAGAGACAACACCCTCTCAATTTCTCAACACTAGAGAAAATCAAAGAGAACACCCTTTCTTTTCTCACTCCCCCACTCACGTATCTCTCTCTCTCTCTCATATATATATATAAAGGGTTCCTGCGCTCGAGCACAGAAACAGGCGTGGACCAGATTGGGGTGGGGGGAGAGGGGGGGAGAGAGATCCAAAGCATTCATTTGATGGGCCCTTTCATGGATAGGGGATAGGGTGTCCACCAAAAATCAGCTCCATTGGATCACCATAGGGTGTCCATTTGTGGGGTGAAAGATTTGTGGACAAACAATATCTGTCCATTTTCTCCCCCACAAATGGACACCCTAAGAGGGTCCAATGGAGCTGATTTTTGGTACACCCCCCATCCATCATGGGGCCTGTCAAAATGAATGCTTAGATCACCCCCCAATGTGGCCCCACCGTTGTTTCCAAGACTCGAGTGCAGATAAGCTATCTGAGCTCCAGCGCAGGAACTCCTCTCTCTCTCTCTCTCTCTCTCTCTGTGTGTGTGTGTGTGTGTGTGTATATATATATATATATATATATATATATATATATATATATATATATATATATAATTTCAACCCTTAGCCCCAAGACTTAATTCTAGTCTAACTAGGAGACCCCGAGAGTAACTCTTCTCTTTCTCTCCTAGTCCAACTAGGTATTATGCTCCATAACAATCCTACTTACACTCTAGGAAGCAGGGGTACTCTCCTGGGGCTCCCGCACCCGCACCCGACACGTATGGGGTGCGGGTACGTCCGGGGTGCGTACCCCATTTTTTTTTTTTAAAAAAAAAACTAGTTTTGGTGGTTGGGTGCGTGTCGGGTGCGCACCACGCGTACCCGACACGTTAAGTAAATGTCTTTACTATTTTATTGTCCATTTACTTAAGATTTACATGTAAATAACGGAATACCCCCCTTTTGGATATATTAAAAATAGTTTTAACACCCAAATCTAAAAGGAAAAAAAGTCAACTCTCCAGTTCTAGTACAAAATTCAAAGAAAAAGGGTCGGGTCAAAATTTTAACTTCCAAACAGTGGGGTATTTTTCAAATTTTAAAAATTCATAAAACCTATCGTGTCCAAACATTATTAAATTCCAAAAGTCCGGTAAAAAAAATCTCATAATTTGGTCTCTAAAAATTATTCATCTTGTCAGGCACTGGTCAACACACTGGTGACAGACTTTTTTTTCTAATGAATGATATATTGATGCCTCATATTATGAAATATGGAACTTAATCACTTATGGAATGAAGAGTAATATTAGAATTTTCCATTTTGGTGATGTTATTGTTATTTAATTGCTCTACAATTTTTTTTTAAATTTTTGTAAATATATAATAAAATATTAAAATATATTATTATATTCGGCGTACCCGAACGTACCCGCACCCGGTTTTTTTGGCAAATCACGTTCCCACGTACCCGTGTCGTGTCGTACCCGCACCCCGTACCCGTACCCGTGCTTCATAGCTTACACTAGATAACTAGCAAAAGGAGAAACCCACGTGGAGTGGAGAAGAAGACAATACCCAACAAGACAGATAGAAGTACCCCCCATTAAACTGAAACAGCAACCAGTACATATGGGCAGAGATTGCCACACGTAATAAGGACTGTTCACACCCCTTTTGGCTAATATATCAGCCATCTCCTTGTTGCTCCACTGGCTGTGACAAGAAGCCAGTAATGGCATATTACAGGCAGTGAAATCCCTTATCTCGTTAATGAAATTAGTGAACTGCCATGGCCCAAACAACTGGCCATTGATCGAAGCTAAAACATTGGATTAGTCTCCCTAATTAGCAGTGTCTTTCCACCTTGATGGGTCGGACACAGCCTTAAACCCATGAGAATAGCTCACACCTGTGCTTCGTTTGAATAATGGCTCCTCCCAATCGAACAGGAAATTGGTTCCCAGAATTTATATATCTAGTTATGTTAAATTTGTTATATTCTTGTGAACATTATCTGTTTTTGAATTTGCTATCCGAATGAGTTTCTGATCCCTTGAAATACTTACCCTTTGATAGGAGCTGGTAGATTGGGAGCACAAGAGCATGTACAATGGTAAGATGCATGCATGTGGTCATGATGCTCATGTAACCATGCTTCTTGGGGCAGCTAAACTTCTTCAACGCCGAAAGGATGAACTGAAGGTAAGTCCATAGCACTTTGCCAATTTGCTTCTTATTTAGAAGCATAAACTTTTTGCATCACCCTACTCTTTTGTCATTTCTTGCATGAACCTTTTGCAGTTTCCTGCTTGATTTCCATCTTCCTATTCATTTTGGGAAAAACTAATTGAAATAGGTTCCCTTGTTCAATTTAAAGGGAACGGTAAAGCTCGTTTTCCAACCGGCAGATGAGGGCAAGGGTGGTGTTTACCATATGTTACAAGAGGGTGCTCTTGAGAATGTACAGGCCATTTTTGGATTACACGTCGAGCCCTCTCTGCAGACTGGTGCCATTGCTTCAAAGCCAGGTCCTATCCTTGCTGCATCCGGGCGTTTCGTAGCAACAATTCAAGGGGAAGGTGGGCATGCTGCAATACCACACAAAACCAGAGATCCAATTCTTGCAGCGTCTTTTGCGATCCTTGGCCTCCAGCAGCTTGTATCTCGAGAATCAGATCCTCTGGAGGGCAGAGTAAAGTCCCTCCCTTATTTTTGCAAATCTCTTACCTTAAGGTGATTCGGTTTGTGGTTGCCACTGCACATTAACTCCATTTCAACCCCTTAAAACTGTTGTTATCCATATCTTCTGCTTCAGTCACTTAAACATCCAACATTAAGTTAATATCACTCAACCTTGCATTTTCTTCTAATATTTGTTCTTGTATCTATTACGAACTGAAATTATTTATGGAAGGATGGAAAATTAATTTTAAGCTGCAATCTCAAAACTCAATAAACACAAACCTTGCATTTTCTTATATTTTTTCTTACTAACTGGAATTATTTATGGAAGGATGAAAAATTAATTTTAATGGGTAATCTAAAAAACTGAATAAACCATAGTAACTCGAAACTCCTTGGGCGGGTGGGAAACTTGTTTCCCCTAAAACATGTTTTGGAAATGTTTCCGAAATGTTATTAATAAAACTTAGGGAAACGTTTCCGAAAAGCATGGAAAACACATGGGATAAGAATCATAAGATACTAGTGGAAACAAGTGTGAAACACGTGAGAAACATATGGAAAACTCATAGAAAACGTATATGAAATGCGTGGGAAACATGTGTGAAACTTACAGAAATCGTTTTGTAAAAAAATAAAAACCAAAAAAATTGTAGAATAGATATAAAAAGGGAAAGCAATAGCATACATTGTAATAAGAAATAAAAAATAAAATATTCAAATAGAAATGTGAAATTAACAAATTTTGGTGTGTTTCCCACACAATCCTTCGACTACCGGGTCACTGGGAGTCGAAGGATTGTTTTGGTCATCCTAGACTAACTATATGAAGAGATATCAAGCGCTTCCATGATATCTTTGTAGAAGGAATGAGGTATGAGTCTATTCAGGAGAGAGAATTCACTTTTGGTCATGTTTGTTATAGATGATAGTGGAGATGGAAGAGAACTAGATTAAATTGATGAATGTTTTGTTATTTGATTTTCTCATGTTTGTTATAGGTGATAGTTGATTAATTCTAAGACTTATTAGTTTGTTAAATGAATACCATATTTATATTGTTACCAATTATGATTGTGATCAATAATTTTTATATGCATGCACGTGTCACCATGTTGCCATGTCAGACAATCGTATCTGTGTCGAAACTTGACACCATAGGTTCACTTATTTTAAATTGAATGGAAGCAATCTGCCAAGGTATCGTTTTGAAACCCAACAAACACTTTGTGTTAACAGAGGCCAAGGTTTCCTCAATCAAACCTACATCTAGTGTTATTCTTTGTAGTTGTTTTCTAACACCATAGGTACAACTAAGAACAAGAGAAACTCTCCCCAGTACATACCAATGTGATATCAGAGCTCAGGCATGGACCAACGTGTGGAGCGATTAGAGCAAGCTATGGAGTCGCTTTCAAAAGGCCAGCAAGACATGATGAATTGAATGGCGGAGATGTTCGAAAAATCGAACACACGTGTGGATAAAATCTCTAATCAATCTGCCAGGGAGACGGGGGAGACTTCCCACGCTCCTATTCGAATCAATGAAGATCGGGCCCAATGGCAATGGTGGCTCTCATCATGCCGGTTCCACCAACTCATACACACCCAAATTTGTGAGGTTGGACTTTCCGCGTTTCAACGGTAGTGAAGATCCAACGAGTTGGTTATGTAGGGCAGAACAGTTTTTCCAATTTCATGAGACCCCAGTGACAGAAAAAGTATCGTTGGCTTCCTTTCACCTTGAGGGTGACGCCCAACTATGGAACCAATTGCTGAAGCAAGAAATGAAGGTAGTTACTTGGGAAGAGTTCAAGGATGGGCTCCATTCTCGATATGGTCCAAGCCAATTCTTATATTTCTTTGGAGAACTCACCAAATTGGAGCAAACTGAATCGGTGCGAGCTTACCAAACCCAGTTCGAGAATTTACTTGCGAAGGTCAGACATCTTCCCCAAGATCGTCAGGTCAGTTGTTTTGTTAGTGGGTTACGAGATTCTCGTAGAATTGACGTTCATGCCAATAGACCCACGACCTTATCTGGTGCTATCGGACTGGTCCGCCAGTACGAGGCCCGTGATTTAACACAGCGTGCCATTCCAACGTCAGACACGGCGTACCCGATCACAACCAACATTGGTCCTACGCTTCCAATCCGACGGATGTAACCCACTGAGCTGCAAGAGAGACAGAATCAAGGACCATGCTATAACTCGAATGAGAAGTTTGTCCCGGACATCGATGTAAGAAGTTGTTCCTAATAGAGGCATGCTACGAAGAAGAAGATGAAGAAGAAGAAGAAGAAGAAGAAGAAGGCCTTGAGGAAAAGGCCGATTTCTAAGGGGGAGGAGATGTTACGTGCAAAATAGAAACTCTTCTTTTTTTTCTTTTTTTCTTTTATTATGTGTAGATAGCTAATGGCAAATGATGTGTATGTGACGTGGGTTAGTGGAATAAGGTAGGATAAGTCTGTAGTTATCATGTTATAGGATGTAGTTATCATGTAGGTGATGTGGGTGAGTGGTAGTAGATCTTTCTCCTATTTTCTTGTATTGAACGTGGGTTCACTTATTTTAGATGGAATGGAAGCAATCTGCCAGGGTATCGTTTTGAAACCCAACAAACACTTTTGTTAACAGAGGCCAAGGTTTCCTCAATCAAACCTACATCTACTGTTATTCTTCGTAGTTGTTTTCTAACACCATAGGTACAACTAAGAACCAGAGAAACTCTCCCCAGGACGTACGAGTGCCATCCGTTAGTGAGAAGAATTTGAAAGTACAAGCCACCCAAAGTTTCACAAAAAGCTTTCTTTCGATGGAGTAACCATCACAAACTACTAATGGCACATAGCTAGTATAAAAAATGAAATTCTAGCAAACTCTTAAAGGAAAGAGTTGATGAGATGGAGAAGTTGATAGCCTGGAAAGCCTTAAAAAGGAAAGAGTTGATGTGTTGGGTGGTCCTAATAAGGAAATTATGTTGATCAAGGCAACAACACGCATCGCAAAAAACAAGAAAAAGACTAACAAGTTGTTTTTTTATTGTATAATACATATTCTTTTATATCTTAAACAAGATATCTAAATGAGAAAAATCCTTGAAACTATCTTGATTTTTCTTACCCTGTCTAAAAGTAATGTTCACGCATCTCATATTTTTCATAGAATCATTCAACTGAGATAGTAGGTGGATGAGACAAACTAGCTTGAGTAGAAGTGCTTAACATAAAGGGCTGGCAAAACCAGCCCTTATTATCTACTTAGATTTCAAATGGTACGTGTAAGCCCTATGGTCCCTTACTTTTCAAAATGTACTGTATGGACCACACTATAGGATGATCCAAACCGTGCCTGTGATAGGCCATAACATAAATAGGTTGTGCTCAAAAAATCATTTCCATTGGATGATCCTATCCCTCCGATCTATAGAGGAACGGCATATTATGGAAACAAATATTGATCGGAGGGCTATGATAATCCTATGGAAAATAATTTTGGGACCCAACCTGTTAGGACTAAAATCGGTAACAGATACGGCAGTGACGTAAAAGTTGAGCTGGAGGACCCGAGGAGTAGAAGTGAAGGAGATAAGGAGTTGAATCCTGCGCAAGAAGGAAACGAGGTCAGAAGACCAACCCGGAGTGTTACTCCGGACAGGCCCTTCGACACTCAAGTCAGTAGGAGCAGGAGTGCAGAGCTAGTTTTAAGAATGGTTGAGAATAAGTTTTTCATTACCCTTCGTTTGAGTTTTGAAGGCCCTTTTATAGAGGGTGGTTGGCTCACCTACCCCAGGACAGGTGTCGGCCTGTTATAGGCTTGAGTTTACCTACTCTGAGGTAATTACCATAATACGCCTGGACAGGTGTCTGCCTGTTATAGGCTTGAGTTTACCTACTCCGAGGTAATTACCGTAATACCCCTGGACAGGTGTCGGCCTGTTATAGGTTGCTATTTTTATACCCCATCAATTGCCCCCCAGTTCTCCAAGTCATTGTAGTGATTTGGAGAAGTGTGTTGAGTTATATCCTTGATCGGGGGGAGTCTGTCCGGCGAAGCTGTTTGTTCGGCCTGGAAATCAGTCCGGAAATTTGTCTGTCCGGCCTGGGAATCAGTCCGGGAATCTGTCAGTCCGGCCTGGAAATCAGTCCGAAAATTTGTCAGTCCGGCCTGGGAATCAGTCCGGAAAATCTACCTGTCCGGCCTGGGAATCAGTCCGGAAATTTGTCTGTCCGGCCTGGGAATCAGTCCGGGAATCTGTCAGTCCGGCCTGGAAATCAGTCCGGAAATTTGTCAGTCCGGCCTGGGAATCAATCCGGAAAATCTGTCAGTCCGGCCTGGAAATCAGTCAGGAAAATCTGCCTGTCCGGCCTGGGAATCAGCCCGGGAATCTGTCAGGTCGGCCTGGGAATCAGTCCGGGAATCTGTCAGTCCGGCCTGGAAATCAGTCCGGAAATTTGTCAGTCCGGCCTGGGAATCAGTCTGGAAATTTGTCAGTCTGGCCTGGAAATCAGTCCGGAAATTCTGTTCGGCCAAGCCGTCTGTCCGGCCTGGAAAATCAGATTTTTGTCCTGTAGCGCATTGCGCTATATCCTGGTCGGCTTGAGATGACCTGAATTTTGCCTTGTAGCGCATTGCGCTATATCCTGGTTGGCTTGAGATGACCTGAATTGCGCTATATCCTGGTCGGCTTGAGATGACCTGAATATAGCGCAATTTACTAAAAGACAAAATTGAATTTTGTCTTGTAGCGAATCACGCCGAGTCCTGGTCGGCTTTAGATGACCAGAGTTTTGTCAGCACCCTAGTTTTAGCGAACTGGGTTTCCAAGCAGCGAGTACCCTAGTTTTAGCGAACTGGGTTTCCGAGCAGCGAGTACCCTAGTTTTAGCGAACTAGGTTTCCGAGCAGCGAGTACCCTAGTTTTAGCGAACTGGGTTTCCAAGTGGCTTCGGTTTTTGCTGTCCGGACTTGTTCCGGACCGGAGTGCGCTCCCGGTCTTTGCGGAGACGAGCCGGGGCGAACCAAGCAGTGAGTACCCAAGTTTTAGTGAACTGGGTTTCTGAGCAGCGAGTACCCTAGTTTTAGCGAACTGGGTTTCCAAGTAGTGGAAGGAGATCTGCAAAAGAGTTTCTATCATTCACATTCAACATATATTTACAAAGTCGCTTTCACGCCGGGTGGTCTACTACTGGTAGTATTTTCTGAGGTCTTCGGCGGGTTCAGTCACCTGTGCTTCGTCTCTCAGATCAAGTAGTTCAATCGGCAAAGATTCTGATGCATCTTTGCCTTTTGAGTGCCATGGCATAGCACTCCCTGGATTGTGGTTGATCTCCTCTGACCTCACCCACGCCGTTTGGCGTTATGAACTTCATTTTCTGGTGATACGCTGAAGCGACTACGCGGATTAAGTTCTGCCCGGGTCGTCCCAAGATAGCGTTATAGACCGAAGTGGCCTTCACTACCTAGAAGTTGACCATCGAGAAGGCTTGACAGGGCGGCTCTCGGACGAGGATTGGGAGTTCAATCTGTCCCTCCACTTTGACGACCTCCCCTGAGAAACCGAACAGATCTGAGTTCGTCAGCCTTAAGCGGTCGTCACCTATCATCATTCTCTCGAAAGCATGATAGTACAAAATATCGGCCGAACTCCCGTTGTCGACTAGGATTTTCTTCAATTCCCAGTTTGCGACGAGCATGGTTAAGACCAGGGCGTCGTCGTGTGGCAGTATCAGGTTGTCGAGGTCCGCGTCTGAAAAGGAGATCTCATTCTCCGTCTTCATCTTTTTACTGCATGTGTGCACGGAGTTGACTCGTCGTTCGTATGCTTTTCGAGCAGCAGATGATGTGCCACCAGCGGCCGGTCCGCCCATAATTGTGCTGATGACTCCCCTTGGCTGGGATCGGTGTGCCTCTGGTTGTGGACTGGATGGCGGAGGAGAGTGACCCCGGGCAGGGGGGGCTGTGACCGCCGAGGGCTCCGGCCCTGGGGACTTTTCTCCTTGCGTTCACTTCTGTGGCTGTCACTTATGACATACTTCTTCAAGTATCCCCGGCCAATCAACAGCTCGATTTCTTCCTTGAGCTGCCAGCATTCGTCTGTGTCGTGGTCGTGGTCGTTGTCGAACCGACAATACTTCGACTTGTCTCTCCTATTTCCCTTGGAGATCATTCGGGTCGGCCACCTTACGAACTCTTCTCTACTGATAGCGGTCAGTATGTGTCTCCGGGAGGTGTTGAGAGGGGTGAAGCTCTCTTCCGTCCTCTGGGGGGACTTCTCTCTTCTGGCGGCCTTATCATCCCTACGCTGCTTGGTAGGGTTTTTATCCTCAGAGGTTCTCCTCCGATTCAATTCCAGGGCCCCCAGTGCTCTTCAACTGCTATATACAACTCAGCTCCGGCCATTAGATCTGCCAGTGAGTGCGGATTTTGGCGAGCTACTGACCAGCGGAAGTCGTTGGATCTAGCACCCGCGAGGAGCGTGTTCATTGCGGCTGAGGGATCCAAATTCGGCACTTGGAGTGCCTCCCTGTTGAAGCGGCTGACGAATGTTTTCAGAGGTTCATTATCCTCCTGCCGCAAGGCCATCAAGGATGTTGTTGTCTTCCTTGGCCTCCGGCTGCTCATGAAGTGGTGGACCAAATCGTCCCCAAAGTCCTCAAAGTTGCTGATGGAGTTCGGTTTGATCCTTGAGTACCAGTCTCGGGCCGCACTAGTCAGTGTGGTCGGGAATGCTCTGCAGAGGAAGCCATCGGAAGTGCCGTGGATGAGCATCATCGTCCTGAATGTCTCCAAGTGGTCCACAGGGTCAGTGGTCCTGTCGTATTGCGGGACGGTTGGCATTTTAAATCCTCTGGGCGCTGGGGCACCCATGACATCTTCGGTGAACGGTGTTCTGCTTGAGAACGCCCTCGAAGCGGGCCGGCTCTGATCCTTTGCCAGCTCTTCTATTCGATGGTTCATTTCTTTCATCCTCCGTAGCATCGGATCAGCCCTACGGTCTGGTGACCTATTTCTCTCCACCGATTGGCTCGCTGCGGAACCGGACTGGCTTTCCAGACTCCTACGATGAGGCTGGAGTTTTTCCTGCGGTGCGCGGTCTTCCTGGGCTAGATGCTTTCGTGCAGAGCGGGATCGTGATCTCCGGCGGTGGTGAGGTTCTGTATGGGCGTGCCTGGCTCTGGAGTGCTGGACTTGTCTTGTGGAGTGGTGAGTTCGGTCCTCACTGTGGCACGTTGACTCTCCCCTGTGGACATTTGACCTCTCCTGGACAGGTCGTGGAGCTTCCGGAGGAGGTTGGGGAGGCGCCTGGAGTAGTTGCTAGTATTGACCGACAAGCGCAGTCATCTGTTGAAAGAGAGCTTGCACTTGATCCGGAGTGGGCGTAGGATTGAGGTGGTCCGAACGAGCCGGGCTTTGTTCGGCTGTAGCAGAAGTAGCCACCACCTGTGAGACAATTCGCTCACTACGAGTCCTGCACGGTAGCGCGACTCGAGTTGTCCGTGCAGTTGGTACTCGAGCACTCTTGCGCCCTGCCATTTTGTTTATAGGGGATCTGAACAGCTTTTAGTTCGCGGTCCCACGGATGGCGCCAATCTGTTAGGCCTAAAATCGGTAACAGATACGGCAATGACGTAAGAGCTGAGCTGGAGGACCCGAGGAGCAGAAGTGAAGGAGATAAGGAGTTGAGTCCTGCGCAAGAAGCAAACGAGGTCAGAAGACCAACCCGGAGTGTTACTCCGGACAGGCCCTTCAACACTCAAGTCAGTACGAGCAGGAGTGCAGAGCTAGTTTTAAGAATGGTTGAGAAGAAGTTTTTCATTACCCTTCGTTTGAGCTTTGAAGGCCCTTTTATAGAGGGTGGTTGGCTCACCTACCCCAGGACATGTGTCGGCCTGTTATAGGCTTGAGTTTAAATACTCTGAGGTAATTACGATAATACCCCTGGACAGGTGTCGGCCTGTCATAGGCTTGAGTTTACCTACTCCGAGGTAATTACCGTAATACCCCTAGACAGGTGTCGGCCAGTTATAGGTTGCTATTTTTATACCCCATCACAACCTATATATGTTCTGGCCCATCACATGGACAGTTTGGATCATCCTATAGTGTGGTCCACACAGTACATTTTGAAAAATACGGGACTTCAAGGGCTTACACCGTATAGAACTTCTACTTTCTACTTACTATTCCAAAATATCAAAACAAAACAATGCATTTGGATGGTCAGAATCAGGCACTGGATTCGAGATTGGATTCTGATACACCCGATTTCAGCGTTCCCAGCTGCTCTCAAACAGGGAATAAGTTTAGGGAAATGTTACCAGCACAACCATATTTTGACTGTCTGTTCTTTAAATATTAGCTCGTGAGAGCTTTTTTTGGGAAATGTAATAAGCTTTTGACAGCTCTTTAAATACTAAAAGACAAGATTGTCTGTGAAAATATCAAAATATGGTTGTGCTTTCAAAAAATTTGGCAAAGAGGGGAAGATTACCTTCTAGCAATGGTAGGGAGAAGAGAGGTGCTTCCCATGGTTGAGGGCTCTTACCTTGCAAAAAGTCGCATTAATAGATTGGAAAGAAACCCATAGAAAGTGAAAGTTGATCGAGAAGTTAGTAGGGTTAGGATGATCCTATGGGGCTGATTTTTTGTGGGCAGATTTGTGGACAAGCTGTGTTTGTCCATTTTTCCCTCCACTGTTGGATGGGTTAGGATGATCCTATGGGGATGATTTTTTGTGGACACCATATCTAGGTAAGGGCCTTTCAAATGAATGGTTTGGATCACCCCAAAAATGTGGGCCCCCACTATTTTTAACCCGACCGAGTAGATAAGCTTATCTACTCGACCGAGTACGCTCACCTTTCCCGATATATATATATATATATGTAGAGAGAGAGAGAGAGAGAGAGAGAGAGAGAGAGAGAAAACGGTTCCTACACATATGTGTAGAGAGTTCTCTACACACTAACTTAAAATACAGTGGGGGCCCACATTGTTTGGGTGATCCAAGCCATCCATTTTAAAGGCCCTCACATAGATAGGGTGTCTACAAAAAATCAGATCCATAGGATCATCCCAACCCTACGATTTGTGGAGGTAAAATGGATGTCTGTAAACCTTCACAAATTAGTCCATTTTTTGCCTCCACAGTTTGAATGGTTAGGATGATCCTATGGATCTGATTTTTTGTGGACACCCTATCTATGTGAGAGCCTTAAAAATGAATGGTTTGGATCACCCAAATAATGTGGCCCCCACTGTATTTTAAGCTAGTGTGTAGATAACTTATCTACACATATGTGTAGGAACCGTTCTCTCATATGTATATATATATATATATATATATATATATATATATATATATATATATATATATATATATACGATTAAGTGTTTGTACTCGGTCAAGTACCTAACCTTATAAACACAGTCCCTCTAAGTTATCGCAGGAAGAATGGGAACCGTCGATCGGTTCTAATTGCAGCCGTCCAAGGCGAATGTAAATAAAACGGAAAAAGTGTTGCGCATTTCTCCCTCTCCCTGTTTCGATTCTCGCTGGAGAGGAGAAACCCTAGATGAGAAAAGAAGAAGAAACAGAGGTTTGAATCCCTCATGCCGCCCCTCTCCAAAAACTCTCTCCCTCACGCGGCGTGTCTCTCTCTCCCAACACTCGTTTTTTTCAGGTAACTTATCTTTCTTCTTCTCTATTTTTCAAACCCTTTTTCTCTATTTTAATCTATGGTTTCTCTATTTGGGGAAAATGATTTAACAAAAACCCCTCTCTGCTCTCATTTGAAGCTATGGTTTCTTCTTCTTCTACGGTTCGAAAATGATTTAACAAAACCCCTCTCTGCTCTCATTTTTAGGGTTCCAAAATGTACAGTATCTGAACCCACTCAAAACCCCTCTCTGCTCTCATTTTTAGGGTTCGAAAATTGCTTTACTATATTTTTCTCAACGTGTGAAAGCTCATGTATTTCTCCGGACCAACCCAGTCGCTTTTTGGCATGAGTACCGGCGGGATAATAGGCTGGCCTCCCGTTGAAAAAAAAAACACTCCCGACGATCCTTGACTGGGCGGGGTAGGCAGAAGTTCCAAAGAGCTGTTTACATTCTTCATATATTTAGTTGGTGCATAAAATGGCATTGAATGTTCAAATTTATTTAAATTTTGATGTGGGACTCGAGAGTATGCTTCCCCCCCCCCCCCCCCCCCCTCTAGAAATATCTCATTTCTCCTCTCTTTTTTTTTCATAGTTTTTTAAAACTACAGATTTGCAATTTTCTACTTGACCCTGTTCTTTTTCAAAGATTATGATGACCAATTGCGACTGTGAAATCGATTATTAGACTCAAATTTAAACATAATTCTGAGCCAAATAATCGGTTTGACAGTCAGAATCCGTTGTTATAATCTGAAAGAAGAAGGCCTCGCGGCTCCTACTCTATGAACACAATTTTTTTTTGCTAAAAGTAGAATACTTGAGCTTGTTCGTTTAAGATTATGATGAGCAATTGTGAGTGTCAAACCGATTATTGGTTTAATTCTTAATCCAATAATCGGTTTGGCAGTCAGAATCAGTTGTTATAATCTGAAAAGAAGAAGGCCTTAATTTAATTTTTGTGGTTTATTTGCTGAAGAAACTCTTTACTGTTGTGTTTGGAATGATTAGTTGGAATCGCAGGTAGAACTTCTGAGTGGGTTTAAGCTCTATTTGAAAGGGATTGGTTAAGTTTTATTGAGCTAATGGATGACACTGTGTCCGAAGGTTTTGGGTTATCAATTGATGATATAGATGCTAATAGATTGATTGTGGTTGATGACGTGGCGTCCGAAGCCGGTGGCTTAAAAAATGATGGACAATATGTCAATGAATTTGTTATGGTTGAGGAGGAGGAAAATCTGAATGAGGGTTGTTTACATTCTGAAGATAACGGTGAGGGTTGTAGCGGTACATTTAGTACGCCTACTAAGGATGTTAATGAGGGGGATTTAGTTTCCAAACCGTTTAAGGACCAGATGTTTGATACCGATATCGCTGCATTTGAGTTTTATAATTTATATGCATTGGGTATGGGATTTGGAATTCGAAAAGACATAACTTATAAGTCAAAGAAAAATGGGGAAGTGATTTGTTGGAGATTTGTATGTGATAAAGCGGGGTTCAAAAAATATGAAAGATAACAAAGAGAGTGATAAAGTAGTGAAGCGTCGTCGTAGTGTAAGAGAGGGCTGCCAAGCCAAGATGGATATCTCTTTGATAGATGAGAAGTGGCACATGAGAGCTTTTGAAGATGATCATTGCCACGAGCTTACCTCTCCACTTAGAAGGCTAATGCATCGTTCTCACAATATATTTTTTTAAGAATGAAGCATGTAAGATTTTGATAGATGACCTAAGTAAGATAGGGATGAAGCCTGCTGGTCTTAAAAGGGCTATTAACGTCACATTTTTTTTTTTTTTTTAACCCGGAAATTGAACAGCCCCGGGGCGGACCTCTAAGAATATATAAAAGAGCCAGCCAATACAGGGGAGGCAGAGCCAATTAGCCTGGATGATTACAAGAAGATTATGCTAGCAACCAAATAAACAAAATTGGGCTAGGGAGGGAGTGGCGAGAAGTCAGCCCGAGGCTACAACTTCAATCCTAGAGTATTCTTCTGCGTACCTTGTTAGAAGGTCTGATGTTAGGGAGGCCGGCAGCATCACATCTAGCAGTCCCTCTGGAATGGCGAGGCAAATTTGCCCATGAGGAGTAGAAGGTGTTGTTCTTGGAGGAGCATCCGAAATTGGCGAAGGAGTCAGCTACAGAATTGCCTTCACGATATTGGTGGAGGCAGCAAGGGGAGAGGAGAGCAAGAAGATCTTGAATTTCTTTCCAGAGGTATTGGATGGCCCAGGGGATTTGGCCTTTGCTGAGGATGAGGTCAATTAGAACTTTACTGTCCGATTCAACTATTAACTGGGGCACTTTAAATGCCGAGCAGCATCTAAGCCCATCCAAGAGGGCCCGAGATCCGGCCACCATGTTGGATCCGATCCCGTAGTATAGGGAAAATGCGAGGATGATTTTTGCATTATGGTCTCTGATAACTCCTCCACCCCCGGATTCACCCGGGTTGCCTTTTGAAGCTCCATCGATGTTTAGCTTAAAAAAACCTTTTGGAGGTCTTTTCCAAAGAATCCAACTGTCTTTCTGAGGGGAGGGAGGGTTCGGAGGAATCCCGATTTGGGAAAGAGAGAGTTCTTCGAGCAGATTGGGAGCTTTAGGGAAGCCATCACAGTAGCGCATTCTTTTGATTCCTTCAAGAATAAGACAGGTAATCTTACTTGGATCATGGAGCTTACCTTCCATTTTCCGGGCTATTAACGTCACATGTAAAGGAACAAATGCTGCTTTGACAACAAATCAGGTGGTGTCCCATTTGAGGAAAAAGAGGGGTAACAATATGGGTAAGGAAGGTGTCTTGGTAGCAGAATATTTCCAAAAGAAACGATCAGAAGACCCTAACTTTCAATTTGCTATGGAGTTGGACATTAATGGGAACTTGCGATCGATGTTTTGGGCCGATTCATGGGCGCGAGAGGCATACCTAAAGTTTAGTGATGTCATTGTTTTTTATGTCATGTACAGGAAAAATATGTTTAAGATGCCATTTGCTCCATTTACCGGAGTTAATCACCATCGTCAGTCTACACTATTTGGATGCGCATTGTTAGCCGACGAGAAAGATGAGACATTTACATGGCTATTTCAGCAGTGGTTGCAGTGCATGTTTGGGAAGGCGCCATGTTGTATAATAACAGATATGGACGGGGCGATGAGAAATGCGATTCAAACTGTTTTCCCAGACACCCGGCATAGGTTTTGCTCCTGGCACATACACAAGCATTTAGTTGAGCATGTTCCAGCGATGAGAGAAACTGATAGTGAGTTTTGCAAGAATTACAAGAAATGGTTTTATACAAGACAAATACATGATAGCGGGTTGAAATGGAAAGAATTAGTAGAGAAATATAAGATTAATGAAAATGGATGGCTAGCGAAAATGTGGGAGCTACGTAGTCACTGGGTACCAGCCTATTTTAGAGATACATTCACAGCTGGAATGACTTCTAGTGGCCACAGTGAGAGCATCAATGCTTTCTTTGATGGGTATGTTGATATGAACACCACTTTAAAAGAATTCGTAGATCAATATGATAGGGCACTTGAGTTTTGTCGTAAAGCAGAGTCCCAAGAAGATTTCAGATCTAAAACTACGAAGGCCGTGTTGATTTCAAGGTTCAAATTAGAAGAAGAAGCAAGCAAATGTTATACCAGGACAATGTTTGATAGATTCCAAGTAGAGTTTATGGATAGCCTTGACTGTTGGCATGAGAAAACGGATAAGAATGGCAGCACAACTGAATACGTTGTGGAACTGAGTGTAGACGAGAAGTGGAAATGGTGCAAGGTCTTGTATGATGATTCTGAAGAAGGTGTGAAGGCTACATGTGAGTGTGCAAAATTCGAGATTGAAGGGATTTTGTGCAAGCATATACTTCGTATTATGACCAAGAAGCAATTGAGTAGAATTCCAGAGTGATATATTTTAAACAGATGGACAACCGGGGCTAGATTTGTACTTGGTGGTGGGGTGTCTTTAGGCGAAGAAGATAGTAATGAAGTTAATCCTTATGAAACATGGTGTGTAATAGCAAGGTGTCAAAGGCTAGTACATGAATTTAAGGGTAATAGGAGTCTTTTTACAAAGGTGTATGAAACACTTGATGTATGGTTGGCAGAATGTGAACAACCGAAGAGAGGGACACAACTTATTCCTACAAACACTACTTGTAGCCAAGTACAATCCAATTTTGTGCGTGAATCTGCAGGGATATATATTCATGACCCACAAGTCGTGAAAACCAAGGGCCGCCCGAAGGTTGCTACACGTTTTAAATCGCCGATAGAGACCTCTCAAGCGAAAACAAAGAAACGAAAGTGTAAAAGATGTGGAGAATTACGCCATAATACAAGAACGTGTAAAAAAGAACTCGAGGTTTGGGTTTTTCTCACTTTGTATTTGTAGAATTTCTCATTTTCTATGTTGTAATTATTATTCATGTGAAGCAACATTTTCTATGTGCTAATAGATGACATTAAGGGATGAAGATGAAGAGGAAGAGGAAGAGAGTGAAGAAATCAATGTATTTGAATAGGTACATGATAGCTTCTTAGTGTTACAACTTTGTAAATATTTCTGGATAGGTACTTGGTAGTTTCTTATCATCTTTTATTCTTCTTGCTCTTCATCTTGTATTCTTAATTATTTCTTTTGTCATTTGATGCTTACCTTCTGTAAGCACGTGATTTTCTAAAATCACTTCTCTTCTAAAGCATTCAAAATACCCATGATTTTTCCACTATTTACATCTCCATACCCCTCTCATTTTAAATATTTAAAAGACCAAAAACCAAACCAAATTTACCAAACCTTGCCATCAACCCTAGAAAACGTGATTTTCTTAGCAAAAATGCAATTTTTGCCCAAATTGGAAAACCAGCCATGTTCCCTCCCTTTTCTCTTCCAAATCTTGCCCAAAAATCATTCTTATTTCAATTAAACAGCCATAATCTACCTATTTTTGCAAATTTGCCATCCCTCCGAGCACAAAATCTATTTTAAAGAAAAATTACCCAAGAATCTTACTTTAAAATGACTATTCTCCATCCAATGAGATATAAATCTCCTACAAATCTCCAATTAGGATTTTGAATCAAACCCAAATCCGATCCTTCAAAATCCCAAATTGATCCCTCAAAAATGGTGTTTTTCCCCTCTTTTTTTACCTATCAATACCCTGCTCTACAGCCCTCAAAAAATACCCTCACACTACAAGCTCCCAAGTTCTCTCTCCCAAGCTCTCGCTTTCTATATTATCTGCAATTTTCTTCTCTTAAACCTTTCACATTTTTTTTATTCTCCTCTATATTTTCATTTTTCTTCCATTATTTATCACTGGGGCAGCGGCTTAACTCCGTCTAAAGGGCCTTCAAACATCCCCACGAAGAAGCCACCTCGATCTCATTCTCTACAAGCATTGGTTCAAACATCATCTCAGCAGAAAAGGGAAGGACTGAACTCCCCCTTTTACTCGAAATTTTCATTTTTTTTTTAGCAAAGTTTGCTTCATTCCTGCTTGTTCTATTTTAGCTCTTCTCAAAGCATCCATGTTAAAGGACTAACGTTCCACATTTCAAATCAAAGCTTGCGCCTTGCCATATAAATAAGGATAGATCAGCTTATATATTTGTTAAATATAGGCCATTGGGTCATTTATTTTATTTTATCACCATTTGTTAGTTTTGTTTCAGCCTATTAAGCAACAGACTGCTGCTTGCCCGCTACGCGTGATACGATTCCTTGAGGCTGTCAACAATCCTCTTGTTCCACGGTGTTTCAACCCATTGCCTGCTTGCAATTGCTGTCCACACAGCCAAAAAAAAAAAAAAAAACGCGCTGCCGTCGTACATCAACCTTGCAACTAACCAATCAAGTGAAGCTCGCCATAAAGGTTGGTACTTCAAGACCCTTGGAACTTACACTAAGTCAAATTTCTCAACCGCCAGATCCCAATTCAATCTCAAAGATCCCTTCCCGACTAGGTTCGAACTCAAAATCTTAAAACTTTCTCCCATCAACATATTTGATATTTGAAATTTGAAATTTTGAAATATTAAATTTTCAAATTTAGTAGTTTTCACCTTCATGTTCTAATATTCCTCTGATTGCATGCAGGTGAGTCACTATTTCATGGCAACCCGTTCACATTGGAAGATGAGTTCAGAGTGAAGAGAGCATTGGGTTGAATTGTAGAGCTACATGTTGACCACCACGTGTTTTTTCTTTTGGAGCATTGGGTTGAATTGTAGAGCTACATGTTGACTACCATGTGTTTTTTTTTTTGGTTTCTGTATGGGATGGGATTGTATTAACATTATGAATGGGATGGTTTCTGTATGGCATGGTTTTTGTATTAACATTCTTCAAGTTAATACAACCAGTTTATGAATGGGATTGTATTCACATCTGCAATTTTTGGGACAGAAAGAGGTTCTGGAACTGAACCTGTTACTGCTATGCTCTTATTTGGATTTGGATTGTTTTTTTTTGGATGTAGTTGCCTCAATTGTTTTTTTTTTCCAGATGGGAAAGAGTAAATAACATTAGCTCACTTTGGCTAATGCAACCAACAAGAGATGAACAAACCTTTTCCTATTTAGGTGGCCCTTAATCATGACGATATTGAGTTTTTGCAAATCAAGGCAGCTTCTAAGCAAACAAGACAACAGATGCAATGTCAGAATGCACGTGTAGGGTTAACTTCTTTACCTTAAGGGCAGGCAAACCTTTTGGCACTTTCATTATGTGCAAAGACTTGGAGATGAATTCAAATAACTGTAACTTGAGACTCACAACATGAGCCAGATTCTTCAGTAGCTCAACAAGCATGTTGGCATCATTGTCATCAGAAAAGTAACATTGTGTATAGAAAACATTATCCAGGCATGGAGCAACCTTCAAAGAAATGAGAATGTCATCTGAAAGATAACTTATTTGATCGTCACAAATTTGTTGTTTCTCTTCTCTTTTCCCCTTTCTTGGTTGCATCTTTCTACTAATTTTACTTCTAGCCCTCTGTTCCCCCTCTCACTAATTTCTATTTTCAGTGCAGAAAAAATCTAGATTTAAGCACAACCCCAAGAGGCAGGTCTATTACCTTAACACAATTAAGCCACATGCATCCTATTTCCATCACCTCAAGAAGAAGAAAAAAGAAAAGAAAAAGATGACTTGCATCCACATGCATCCCGTTTCCATATAAACATAAACAAACCAAAAAGTTACATAAAACATGGATGCCATGTACTAATCATTACAGAACCGTCAAGAACAAAAAAGAACAGCACAATATTAAAAAGCAAGTAATTGCTTCCTAACTTACTTACTTAGTGATACATTGGAAAAAGAAAACAATTATGAAAAAAACAACAACCCCAATCGTTTTAATCCACCCGTTTTCATTCTCCACTAATTTAACGGCTTCACGCCCTTGTTGCACGACCAACTTCAATTCGGCAACCTCTTGCCTCAGCCTTTCGGTGTCTTTAATGTCTTGACGTGCCTGTTGCCCCAACAACTTCAATTCGGCAACCTCGTGCTCCAACCTTTCAATGTCTTTAATGTGTTGACGCACATTTTGCACCAACAACTTCAATTCGGCAACCTCGGCCTCCAACCTCTGCAGACATTGAGTACCACTTATGCTGTCCCTCCTCGAATCAAATTCCCTATTGTATTCAGCATTGTCGCACCATTCGAAAAACTCGAACTTCTTCTTTCCACCTCCTTCCTGTGTGTTGTATATAATCTTTAGTAATTTGAACTTTTGCTCAAAAGTAAAAAAACACTATTAAATGGTTACTCACACTAAATCCACAAGTGTAGTAGGGCCGGCCTCGGTTGCCATTCACATCTGACTGAGTTATTTTAATAGCCGCTTTTATTCCACATTTACATGGTAATTCTCCAAGTGAACCAGAATTGCTACGGCTAGAGGAGGCCATTAAACTTCACCATCTGCATAATATTGAACAAAAAGAATCGCATTACCACAATCATGGCTTTGACTAGCTATTTCTATGCTTTCCAAGATATGAAATTCAATGGAAAATTACAATATGATGTTTTAAAGCCCTTTTCATTTTACTTTTAGTACAAAGAAAACTACTGTTAGGGTTCAATTTTCCGAAAATAAAATAGGACCGTAGAACTGTAACCCATATCAACTCAAGGCTGTAATGATGATATATAAAATCAGGCTGTAAAAAAATCTTCTAAATAAAAAAAAGAAGAAGGAGAAATGAGATATTTCCAGAGGGGGGGCAAGCATACTCTCGAGTCCCACATCAAAATTTAAATATATGAAGAATGTAAACGGCTCTTTGGAATCAAATTAAATATGTATAATCAACAAAAATACATGAGCTTTCACACGTTGAGAAAAATACAGTAAAGCAATTTTCGAACCCTAAAAATGAGAGCAGAGAGGGGTTTTGTTAAATCATTTTCGAATCGTAGAAGAAGAAGAAACCATAGCTTCAAATGAGAGCAGAGAGGGGTTTTTGTTAAATCATTTTCCCTAAATAGAGAAACCATGGATTAAAATAGAGAAAAAGGGTTTGAAAAATAGAGAAGAAGAAAGATAAGTTACTTGAAAAAAAACGAGTGTTGGGAGAGAGAGAGAGAGACGCGCGGCGTGAGGGAGAGAGTTTTTGGAGAGGGGCGGCGTGAAGGATTCAAACCTCTGTTTCTTCTTCTTTTCTCATCTAGAGTTTCTCCTCTCCAGCGAGAATCGAAACAGGGAGAGGGAGAAATGCGCAACACTTTTTCCGTTTTATTTACATTCGCCTTGGACGGCTGCGATTAGAACCAATCGACGGTTCCCATTCTTCCTGCGTTAACTTAGAGGGACTGCGTTTATAAGGTTAGGTACTCGACCGAGTACAAACACTTAACCGATATATATATATATATATATATATATATATATATATATATATATATATAGCCAGAGGGAAATTCAGAATTTTTCCTATTTTCTCTACGAATTACACGTAGGCATTACCCTCTTACCATAAATCCCTTTACTGCTATTCGAACATCCATAGCTATGAGAAATGATATGAGGGTAAAATCATCAACTGAAAATTTCATATTAGATGCCACGTGGTACTATACACGCAGCTTCTGAGTATACATCGGAAATTCAGAATTTTTCCTATTTTCTCTCCGAATTACACGTAGGCATTACCCTCTTACCATAAACCCCTTTGCTGCTATTCGAACATCCTAGCTATGAGAAATGATACGAGGGTAAAATCGTCAATTGAAAATTTCAGATTAGATGCCACGTGGTACTATACACGCAGCTTCCGTGTATACATGAGAGATATTTTTGGCAATAGCCTTATCTCTTCCGATACGTGTCTTACACCAAGGATTTTTATCAGAGATATTTTTTGACATTAGAGATATATTTCAGCCATATTCTCCCACCTACTATTTCTCCTCAAGCCTTGCTCTGCGGCGGTTGCATCAACGAGAAAGGATCCAAGATTTGGAGGTACTTTCCCTCTTTTTCATAGATTTTTCTCTATTTTCCCTCTTCATTTTTGCAATAGAGTTATTAAATGGGAAGTTTGGAATCCCCTGTGTTTTCTCTTCCATGTTGATATATTTTTTTTGCTATTTTGTAGATTCTTATGCAATTTCTTCTATCTAGGTTTATTCTCCTTTTTCTCTAATCTCTGTACATGATCCTTTCTGGATGTATTCCCCCTATGTTTTTGCATCCGCCTAGATAGGCATGCAAAATATCCCCTAAATGATTTTAGGATTTTCTTTTTGTTTCTGTCATGCATCTTTTCAATTAAAAGATTCTAGGGTTTTCTTAATCTTTTCAAATAAAATATTTTAGGGTTTGCTTTTCGTTTCTATTGGGTTGTGGACATGGGCATAACTTCATCTCTCTTCGATTAGGAGGTTAGGTATTTTCTCCTATTATACTTGGATTTCAGTAGATTGATGTTTGTAATTGTCTTCTTAATTTTATTCTTCTTCTTCTCATTTCTAACTTTTTCCATGTTGAAATATTTTAGGGGTTTAATCGGTTGGAGAAACCATGGCCGTTTCTCTTAATTTCTGTAGTGTATGTTTTGAAATTTTGCTACAAAAATGATTCATGGAATATTTGTTTTCCTAATAATGTTAACTTTTTGTGTATATATTCAGGTTGAAACTTCAAAGTAACATACGGCACAAATTTACAACGGAATGAAGGTTAACATTTATTTTTCAGTCCCAATTCCTTTGCTTTTTAATTTTTTTATCTTCATTTATCTTCTGCTATAATGGACAGATTTGCAGCTCATTGGGATTGAGCCTCTAGAATAATGTTCAAGGCTTTATTCTTTAACCTGGAGGCGTTGTCTTCCTCGGGGATTGCAATTCCGTATACACCTGTTGGAAAAGTTGTTTGATTGAGCATCCTTTCATGGTCATATTTTGGGTTTCTGATTGTGCTTTTCTTGCGTATTTTTTTCACTTTGCCTGATTGTGAAGTGGGCCTACATTCTGATTTATTAGAAATGTCTTCACACAACAAACTCATTATAGAAAATTACATCAACCTCTTCATTCACAGAAAAATTAATATTGGCATTCATATATTAGTTGTCATGATCATTGATCAAATGGGCCATCATGAAGTGATCCACTGCATCCATCAGTTCTGTTTTCCCATGAATTATCACACAAATCACATTTGTAGCTACATATTCGTATTTAGTTTCCAGTTTTACAAGAATTACCTGCGCATGCTATCTGTTTTAACTCACTACATTTGGGCCCTGTTTGTTTCGAATTTTTAAGACCAATCGTGCTTCACAAAGATATTTCAAGAAGCTTGAAATATCCCTGTTTTAATTGGTTCATTGATTTTTGCTTTTTTATGCAGTTTCATTTCTGCTATAGAGAGCAGTGCTATTTCCTGCCTTAGAAGGTGAAGTCCTCATTGTCCGTGCAAATATGGTGAATAGACTGAATGTTTTATGCCATAGTTTTTTTTGGTAGGAATGTTTCATGGATGTTACAATCATATGCAAATTCAGTTGTATTATGGTTGTGTTCTGTATCACATTTTTAAATAATATTGTTGCATGTCTTTTAAAAAATTTTTACTCAAATTCCAACGTGTTTAAGTTGGAAATACACCTGTGCCCTCAAAATTCCACGACATCTCTCTACACTCCCGTCTTCTTCTTCTTCTTCTTCTTTCTCTTCATAAATTTTTTTGGGTCTTTGTTCCGAGTGCAAGATTTTGGGTCTTCTAAAATATCAGAAATCCCTCAAATCTTGCCCTGTATGCTATCCATCTCTCTGGACCCTGGATTTTCGCTAGATTGCAGATTTCTTTTCGTCGATTTTTGCGGCATTATTTCAATCCAATCGAACCATCATGGAGCCCTCACGGCACAGACCATTTTTCTTTCTTCCTGCAGCTCTCTCTTTCTCTATTATCCGGTTGATCTATCCCTCCCTCTTTTGTCCTATTTCTTTTTTCCACCTTCGCTGTGTTCATCATCTCCGGCTCCACCTATCAGAATTTGGGTATTGGTTCATAAAATCCCCAGATCAGAATTTGGGTATTTTTAGAATGCAAGTCCCAGATTGAGCCAAACCAAGCTTCTCTGATAAATTTGGGTATTGGGACATGGGTCGGAAACGTTGGAGTTTACCCCGCTTCAGCCATCTGCAATTGGCTTGCCATAACCCATTTTCCATTCTTTTTCCTTTTTTATTTGGTTTGAGTTTTCTTAGTTAAGAAGAATAATCATTTTGGAATCATTTCGAAGCGGCTTAAGGTTCTCTCTATTGTTACCACTAGCAGGTTTTTTTTTTTAAATTTTCTTCCATTCACCCCATTCTGTATTTCATCTCTCTTTTTTCTTTATTTTTTCACCTCCCATGAATTTTTTTTGCAGTCGGTTCTTCAATTCACCCCATTCCTTTTAATTTTGCTTCGAGAGACAATAATCACATTTTTCAATAGATGTGCTTTAAGTAACCATCAACCATCAGATTCAACCAAAATCACATGCTTAATGCCTGATAAATTTTATTGGGATTCTTTAATACATACTTTTACCAGCCATCTCACCTTCCCTGCTTCAATTTTACCTTTCTTTTCGTGTTTCTCAGTTCGTAAGTTGCTTCTAATGAACATTGGTATATGATTCTAATGATTCGTGTTTTGGCATTTATTGGTTAAACCATGTTTCTTTATGAAGTCATGAAATTGGTTCAACCATTTATTGGTTAAATCATGTTTGTATTTTTTATTAATCTTTTTAATATGAGTTGAAGGTAAAGAGAATGATAGATATATGGTTTACGGTGGAAGTATTGTGGGCTACTGGCGTTTCATCTCTTGAACTATTTATGGTGGAAGTTGTCAAGTGCTTGGGTAAAATCTGTCACAATAAGGAGCTCTTACCTAATCTGAATTAATATTTCATAATTTTAGCATAAATGAAACATCGAGTTTATGGTAGCAATATTCAATGTTTTTCACCATTAAAGATTGTGCTAAATTTTAATCCAAGTTTTCTTATATGTATTGTATGCTTTTGAATTGCTCCAATAAGCACTTTGAAGATATATTAGAACTTTTGCTGTACTGCTTAAATTGTTAGTGTCCCCATATTTTTTGCATGTGCAGATTAGGTATGGAAAAGTGTTCGTGAGCTAGAGCTCATATAAGCTTATATGAGCTAGAGCTCACAAACATAGGGTGCCCACATTGTTTGGATGATCCATAGCATTCATTTGATAGACCCTCACATAGATAGGGTGTGCCAAAAAAATCAGCTTCATAGGATCATCCTAACCCTTCCATTTATGGAGATAAAAATGGGCACACCCTATATTGGTTACACATAAATGAAACATCTAGGTTCATCCTATATTGGAAGACTAATTATCCCACATAAAAGAACAATCATGTGTTGGTCTTGCTACTAATTTCTCCTTTTCTCTATGTTGGAAAACTACTTCATCATAGTATCCTTTCTCTATGTTACTATAATATAAAATTATTTTGTCATTTTAAATTATTCTTAACATCAGTTTCTTTAGGATCATTTTTCTGACTGATTTGCTTAGGAATTTCGAGGAAATGCATTTCACAACGGACTTTATATTTCTCATTGTTTCTTTAGGATCATTTTTTTGACTTTTTTTTAACAAAGGCACCTATTCAACCCACATATTTTCAATCATACCCCCTCCTTTATACTTTTTAACAAAGGCACCCATTAAAGCCACATAATTTCAATCTTACCCCCCTCCTTTATGCTTTGTTAATAAAAAAAATCTATAGGGTGATCTTAACCATCCGATTTAAGAGGAACGACATATTATGAAAATCTCTATAGATGGGAGGGCTAGGATCAGCCTATGGAAATGATTTTTGGGGCACAACCTATTTATGGTGTGTTCTATCACATGAACGGTTTGGATCAACCTATGATGTGATGTGGTCCGTACAATTCTTTGTCGGCCCGTGCATCGCTTTTTTTTCTAGTATATATATATATATATATATATATATATATATATATATATATAGAGAGAGAGAGAGAGAGAGAGAGAGAGAGAGAGAGAGTAGTTGGCCAACCGTGCGATGTATGGGTTAGAGGTTACTAGATTGGAAAGAAACCCATAGAAAGTGAAAACTGATCGAGAAGTTAGTAGGGTGCAACTCAGGTCGGGTTGAGGCCAACCCTAACCGAACCCGAGCCTAACCCTATAACTCGACCCGACCCGAGCCCAACCCGAATAGAAAAAAAAAACTGTGAATCTGCTGCTTTTTTCCCAAGAAACATATGGCATAAGAAAGATAAAAGTTACCATGAACGGAAAAAAAAAACTAGTAGCTATAGATCCATAGCTTGTAGAAAAAAAATCTTGAAAATAACGAAGGGAGATAGGACGAAGAAAAATAGGAAAAGAAAAAAAATCAAACCCAACCTGTGTTTAAAAACGCGGATGTGATGCGGAACGCTGCCGAATAAAATCCTTGTCGACTCAGCACGGACGCGGCCAATAACGCGGTTGACGCGGTCAAGTCAGATGAGTTGTAATTTTTAAATGAATAAAATAGAAAAATGGAAACCAAGTAGGGCACACCAAATGAATGGTAAAGATCATCTTACCGTGTGGGAGCCCATTAATTTTTTAAATTCAAAAAGACAAGATGATGTAGTGAAAATATAAAACTCGGGCTGTGCTAATATCATTTTCCTAGATTTAAAATATTAATTTTTAGATATTAATTGTTTAACTATTAATTGTTGGTACTTTGGCTATGATATTCACACTACCATTCTTTAATAATGAGACAGACTCACCTTGTCTTTTATTATTTAAGCAGCTGTCAAAAGGTATTACAATTTCCAAGAAGCCTCAACAGCTCATTGATTATAGAATAAGACAATGTGAGTTTGTATTGAAGACAAGCATCCTAAAAAAAAATATGAAAATAGAGGTTATATCTCTATCTACATGCATAACTGTAGAGACAGCCAAAACGAAGCACTCTTTTGTGAACAACTGTACATAAAAGAGGTACTCTTTTGTGAACTATATTACTGGAAAAAAACTAGTGACAACTTCCTAAAGCTGAACGTCGATGGTGTAGCTAGCGAAAAAACCAGGTATTGCTAGAAGGGCGGGTATTATTTGAGATAATAACAATAGAGTAAGAATTGCTTTCTCTCATTCCTATGATGTGAATTCTAATATGCTGGTTGAAGCTAATGCTATGAGAGATGGTCTCTACTACTTTGATGCTTTAGGGATTAATAGAATTTGGATTGAATTTCATAGTCTTGTCATTGTCAACATCATCAAAGGTAAAAACAGAACACCATCTCTCATAGGACTAGGTTTTTCTCCAAGAACCCTTTAAAAAACATAGATATTGGATTCTTCTTCCTTCTTTCTTACGCTTAGCAAAGACTTCAATCTTTAATGCATTAGGGTTCCAAACCCTCTTCATTTCTTTTCCCCAAGAAAAACCCTAAGAGATCACATGAGAAAAGCTCGTTTTCACTATTTTATTCTCTCCTCTCTCCATCTTGTTTTCCCTCTTTTTTTTCATTCTTTCAATCGAACTACACCACCGACTCTTTCTGTTTTTTAATTAAGAGATGAGGGGTTGTGGGCCCACAACATGGGGATGGACCCCACAACAAATACGAGAGGATATTGATACGGCCCAAATATTTGTATTTTCCCCTTCACTGGCTTGGGACCATGGTTTCAAATTTCGGTTTCGGCAAAATTTTGGGTCTTAGCCGAAATCCCGAAATTTTAGTAAAGACGGACGAAATGTTGATTTTTTTGGCAAAAATTTCTGTAATTTCGGCTGAAATTTGTGAAAGGAATAAAAAAATAATATTTTTGTTAAAGTATAAAAGATAAATAACGCCATTCTCCAACAGCTTAAGCTTTTGGAGAAGTTGGTAAGTCAACAATTTTTATTCAAATTTCGCTAAAATTGACGAAATTTCTTAAATTTTGGCCGAACCCAACATTTGGTACATGTCGCCAATTTCGGTTTCGGAACGTTTCCGAAATTTCGGATTTCGGTCCAAATTTAAAACCATGCTTGCGACACAGTATTGAAATAAAATTTAAAATAATTTTCTTTACTAACAAGGCCAATTTTTTATTGAATTCATAGAGGCCCTAAAATAAAATGAACAAGTGGAGGATAGGAACAATATCATTAGATAGATTGGCAATCGGTGAAAGCTCATGGCAACATCAAGAAGCAGAAAAATGCATAGCAAACATTGGATTGACAATGGTGTAACCACCATCAACTACAAGGTTGTGACCACTCACATACTTGGATTCATCACTTCCCAAATAGAGAGCAGCATTAGCAATGTCTTCTGCTTTAAGATAGACCCCCTTAAGATTAGCAGGACCCTCCATTGCCTTCTCAAGCTCTTCACCCTTTGCGGTAAATAATTTCTCAGTCAAAGGGGTTACAAGACCATAAGGAGAAACACAATTTACTCTAACACCAAACTGCCCGAGCTCAATGGCCGCGTTCTTCGTGAGCCCCACCAGCGCGTGCTTTGAACTTGTGTAGGCATTAGTGCTGATCCCACCTAAGACAGAAGCAATACTAGCTGTACTAATTATGCTGCCGCGGTGAGCTGGGATCATGACCCGTGCAGCATGCTTGATGCCCAAGAAGGCCCCTGTTAGATTCAGGCTAAGTACTCTTTCAAAATCCGCCTTCTCAATGTTAATAATGCTTTGCTTGTACGCGTTTGTAGACTCCCCATTTTGACCGGACCCAAATTCGTAGTGTTGATGTGAAACCTTGTCAAATCAGTGAGCTGGGGTCCCAAATTGAACCCTAGGGTAGCTTAAGGTCTCTCGTAGGTCTCCGTAAAATTTCATCGAGATCCGGGCGCGTTTGCTCAGTGAACGAGCCAGGAGAATGAGCACAATGCGAATCCAAAAGGAGGGTGATTCATCTGAAAAGGGGGGCTGCCCATGAAAAAAAAGGGAGGTAAATATATCATTTATGTGTAAAGGGGGGTGCATAATTTCGTCCGAGCCGCGCTTGATTCGCGCGCCCATCAACATTTGTGCGCCCATCAAATGGGTAGTGCGGATATCAGCGCCCTTATTTTTAATATAAAAAAAAAATCGCGAAGAACAGAGGGGAGGAGGAGAGATTTCCCATTTTCGTTGAAAATTTGGAAAGAGAGGAAGAACGAAAAAAAAATTGGAAAAGGGGTTTTCCATTTTTTTTTTCTTCCCCGATCTCCTTGCCGGAGCTCCGTTTCAAATCCCACCACCACCTCCACTTCTTCTTCTTCTTCTATTTCCTCCACCGCCACCTCTCCCACCTCCAAGCTCTGGCCGATCATGGCTAGATTCCAGGATCTGAGATCTGAAATCTCAGATCTGAAATTTGAAATCTCAGATCTGAGATCTGAGATCTGAGAAGAGAGAGAGAGAGAGAGAGAGAGAGAGAGAGAGAGAGAGCTCGCCGGCCATCTCCTTTTCTCCGGCCCCACCATCTTCTCCCCTACCGGAATCCGGTAATCCCATCACCGCCGGCCACCACAAGCCACCGGAATCTAAGCCGTCACCATTTCCAACCTCCATCTGCAACCTCTACCATCACCAGCCACCTCCGACCACCAGCAACCCCACCTTCTTCTTCTCTGCAAAACCCCAAAACCCCAAACCCCTTTCATTTTCCCCTAAGATCTGTTGCTACCTCCGATCCAATCCCCACCACCCGATCCTATCTCCACCACCACTAGCTACCCCTTCATCCATCTCAGCCACCAAAGCTCCTCCGCTACCACCCCATCTCACCCCTTTCCCATTACCACCACCGGTCAACACCACCCTCTTTTTCTTTTTCTTCTTCCGATTTCTACTTCTACCACCATTAGCCGTCGGTCACCTCCACCCCCATTTTCTCCTACCAAATTGTTGGAATCCGGTGAACCGCCCCCTTTCTCCGATGAAGGCTCATTAGCCATTTGCGCTTGGTGCCAACAAACCAGGTTAGGCCGATGTTCTGCATTCTTTTTTTTTATTTTCTGTCTTTCCATCCCAGCATGTGTAATTTTTGGCATTGATTGGTCATGCAATTTTGCTTTTCTTTTGGGAAGGCTGGAAGCTCCTGGTTGCCTATACAAAATTGTTCTGTATTCTGTTGTGATATTTTTGTTTTCATTTCGCTTCCACTATTGGGTATCTGTTCCCATGGTAACCAGGAGTCCCTTTTATTTTGTTGGTGAAATTTTGTCGGCTATTTGACACTCTTGTATAATTCAGTTACACTTTGGTCATTCCAACACACGGCAAATTGAACAATATTCTGGTTCCACAGAGGCTGCTGTCATGTTCTTACGCAAGTGCCTCTCTGTTTTTTTTTGTTTGTTTTCCTAGAGAGCAATGTATCCAGAACAGTATGTGTAATCAAGTTTAAAATACTATTAGCTTTCCTAAAAAAATAAACTGCTTTATCAATCTTTTCTTTTCCAACTTTGTTATGTTTCCTTTTCTTGTTGCTTATTGATTGTGCCCTTCTATCTTCTCTAAAGTTTTATATCTAGCACAGTTTTGTCTGTTCCGGGGCATTGATTCTAGGGCAATGATAAGGTTACTTGGAGCCCATCTTTGTGTTTTGCAGCTCACTATTTTTTTTGCATCAAAATTTATAAAAATCAGAAATATCATTTGATGCATTTGTATAATCTGTTAAAAATTTTAATATTCTTCTCTTGTACTAAGCTTTGAGTTAGGGTTTGAAGACGGTAATAAATGGTGTTCAGGTGAGATTATCTCAAAGCTTATTATACCCATTCCTTTTTATTTTAAATTGTTTAGGGAAGAAGGAGATAAGATGACTACTCTATTCGATATTATCGACATGAGTACTGTCTGATCTCAAGGCAGGATTAGAAATATTATCATGTGTATTATGATATCAGATGATTACTTTAGCATCATCTGATTTCATCCCCATATTGGGGTGGTGTTTGTGGTTGGTTTTGAAGTGTTTGATATTGTTTTTACTTCATTAGGCTACCCAGCGGCTGGTCTGGGCTAATTAATTCCCTTTTAAATAAATTGTTTAATGGAAGAAGGAAATCAGATGATTTGCACTATTCGATGTCCTTGACACGAATATCGTCTGATTTCAAGGCGGTTTGTAAAAATATTATATGTGTAGGAAATCAGATGATTACTTTGGCATCATCTGATTTCATTGGAGTCCCCGTATTGGGGTTTGTGGTTGGCTTTGGAGTGTTTAGTATTGTTTTACTTCATTAGGCTACCCAGCGGCTGGTCTGGGATAATTAATGTTGTTTATCATGCTATGATTGCTATTATTATTGTTTATCATTTTTGGCTTAACCTCAAGAAGGTTGCTTTGATTTTGATAAATGGTGTACCTATAGGAGGCATGCCTTGCCTCATTTAGAGAGCCTTTGAATCATTCGTTTGTGTGGTGATGTTATCGGGGGAGTCTTTGACTCATTTGATCTTTATTGATGTTATTAGGGAGTCATCTGTCTTGGCTTTGTAAGTAATTAGCCTTTAGAAGGCCTGCTTGGCCTCATTTGTAGAATCCTCTTTGAGGTTGCACCTCAATTATACCTCTGTTAATTAGAGACCAATTTGGTCAATTAGTTGTCTTAGCCTTGCTTACCCCTTGCAAGGGCAATGATAAGGTTAGTTGGAGCCCATCTTTGTGTGTGTTTGGGAGACCCACCCGGTCTCATTCTCTCGCTAGTTCTCCTCTTTGTGCGTCGTTTGGTTTTTGGGAGAACACCCTACTCGGCTTGGCTTCATACTCCTACCCTTATGGGGTACTGGGCGCACATTTGTTGCACCCTAGGGCTAAGTAGCTATCCGGCCTGGCTGGGTGTTTTACCTCTGCCAAATGTGCACAAATTCTTATTCCTTTTTTACTTGTGAGCTTCTCCTTATTCGATAGTCCATTCCCATAGGAGTCAGCCCTTGATTAGAGAGTCTTTGACTCATTGATCCTTTAGATGGTGTTATTAGAGAGTCTTTGACTCATTCGCCTTTTAGGTGGTGTTATAGGAGAGTCTTTGACTCATTTGCCTTTTAGGTGATGTTATAGGAGAGTCTTTGACTGTTTGTCTTTCAGGTGGTGTTATTAAAGAGTTTTTGACTCAATCTTTCTCTTATTGGTTTTTCTAGAGAGTCTTTGACTCATTTATCTTTTAGTTGGTATTAGTGGAGTCTTTGACTCGTGTTCCTTTTCTTTTAGAGAGTCTTTGACTCATTTATCCTTTAGTTGGTGTTTTTTGGAGTCTTTGACTCGTATTTCCATTTCTTTTGGAGAGTCTTTGACTCATTTATCCTTTAGTTCGTGTTTTAGAGTCTTTGACTCGCATTCCTTTTCTTTTAGAGTCTTTGACTCATTTATCCTTGTAGACACCCCATTTTGCTCTACCTTAATCGATAAAGAAATTAGGGTTTGTTTTCCGTCGGTTTTCCAATGTCTTTCTTTCCCGCATCCGTTTGTTACATTTCTAAATATTTTTGGTCGTTTCCGTCGTGTTTCGTATTTTCCCGCTAAATGTTGAGAAGGATTATTCAGAAAAATCTAAACCAGAGAGAATTGGGACCCGTTTGGTGGGCCCGCATTGGGTGCTTCGATTAAATTTGGATCGAGAAAGTTGGACCCATTTGGTGGGGCCGCATGATGCATTTTGATTAAATTTGGACTCGTTTGGTGGGCCCGCATTGAACATTTGTTTAAAATCGAATCAACCGAGGGCCCACATTGTGGGGCCCGCGTTGTGGGGCCTCAGTGGGGCCTCTTGTGAGGCCTCTTATGAAGAGCAATGATGGTAGCTCTCCACTAAGAAACATGATGGGCCCTCCACTAAGAACAATAATGATGGATTCTCCACTAAGAAACATGATGGGCCCTCCACTAAGAGCAATAATGATGGACTCTCCACTAAGAAACATGATGGGCCCTCCACTAAGAGCAATAATGATGGACTCTCCACTAAGAAACATGATGGGCCCTCCACTAAGAGCAATAATGATGGACTCTCCACTAAGAAACATGATGGGCCCTCCACTAAGAACAATAATGATGGATTCTCCACTAAGAGGGACAACATGATGAGCTCTCCACCAACATATCTCTCTCTCTCTCTCTTTCTCTCCCTATATATATCTCCCTTCCCATCCATAGGAAGAGGAGAAAAAAAAAAGAAATTTATCTTCCATTATCTCTTTCTCTTCCATTATCTCTTCCAACCACTCCCTCCATCATTTTCTCTAAGATATTCTTCTTCCATTAATCTTTTCAAATCCCTCCCCAATCCCTCCCTCTAAGAGAAAGCGAAAGACGGCGGATCGGATCGGCGGCGGCAAGATCTTCACCACAGAGAAAGCGAAAGACGGCGGATCGGATCGGCGGCGGCAAGATCTTCACTACAGGTAGGTGCATTGTTCTCGAAATATTTCCGTATTTTTCCGAATTATTCTGATTTTTTCCGCAAATTGTGTTTTAAAAATGGAAAACTCTTCAAAAAACATCTTTTGATGAAGAAAAATTAAATTATATACCAAACAGATTCTAAAATTAATGAAATTTCGTGGGAAAATAATATGTTACTGATTCATTTTACCATGAATTTTTAAAGATTTTTGGAGTTTATTTGGTATATTATTTAATATTTTCTTTGAAACTTATCAGATTTTAGGAGAATTTTTACTAACATCAGATCATCATTAAAATTCATAAAAGTTTTACAGTAGTCTTATCTTCCATATTACTTGTTACTGTAAAATTTTCGTGTGATTTGAATCTGTTTTAATATGGGATGTAGTGTTAATTTATAATCTGGTCTGGAAATTGTAAAATCCGAAATTGGTAGTAAATAATTTCTAAAATTCATGAAAATCTCACTGCATGCTATTTTGATTCATATAGTATTTCTGTAGAAATTTCATAGAATTTAGAGTTATATTTCTACTAGTTTATGTGTTAATTGTGCAATCTGGACATTTAATGGTTTAATCAAGATTAAATGTGAATTTAATGTAAAAATATGTAAAACTCATCCTGTAAGCTACATACATTTTCATCTTGCTGCTGTAGAAATTTCAAATCATTTCGAATTTATTTGCAACAATTTCACTTGTAAAACCGCTCATATGCTTAAAATTGATAAAATCCATGGAAAATTCGAAATTAATTGAAAATCATATAAAAATTCCTAAAGAACTTTAAAATTCTGTCACATGTTCACTCCTTAATCCATTGAAACAGAAATTTTAGGATCTTTAGATTTTCCTGGAAAAATGGCCAGTGCATCCATAATCGTATCCCAATTGCAACTTGATCTTTGACAATTTGAATATTTAAGTTATAGCATGTTGTTGGCTCCGAGGTTATTGTCCACGGAAATCCTGAGATTCTGCCAGGCAATAAGATGCTATAACCTAAGTATTAAATTGCACAAGGAAAGAGCGCACGATTCCCTCATTTGGATGCCATTCAAGGCCGAAATTGGTGAACCCTAGAACCATTGGTAATCCTTAAATGTCTAGAAACTGAAAATCTTCGAAATCTGAAACTCATTAACCTCGAGAACTTAAATCGATTTATCTTGTGTCTTTCGGAACCATTGGATTATGGTTTCCAATCTAAGAACCATTAGAGCCCAATTTAGGAACACTGGTGTCGTGCCGTGTCCTAGGTTTTAGGGAGTCCTAGAGTTAGGAGTCCAGCCTCATCACGGACGCTTGCTATGAATAGCAACCGTACCATAGATCTAGTTACACTAGTCGCCCAATCTTTCCTTAAGACAAGCCTAGTAAACTAGGATGTAGGCAAACCTGCATTAGTCTAAGGAACAACTTGCATTTAGATAAGAATCATACAGCATCTTAGATGAAATCCTAAGATAATAAAATCCTCAACTTGAATTAAAGAACTACTTTTAAAACTGTTGAAACAGTCAAATCCGTCTAAGTCGGTGTCCTAGTTGAGTTAGGCATAAGTAGCTTGGCTTAGGTGCACCGAACTACGTCGACTCTGATCCCAGTGAGGCTTGGGTACGTAGGCAGCTTGGATGTCTGATGGCATACCACCCGCGAGTCGGCACCACAACAAATTGTGGTGTTTTGTATATTAATTTTCTTGTAAATACTTAATCAAATCAGTTAGGGTTTTCCATGAAATTAGAATTCTAGGAGAACTTTCACTTAGAATGAATCCAGACAAATTAATAAATCAAGATACACATCTAGGATTCACATTGAAATTAGATCATAGGATGCATGTCACTTAGTTCGCACAATAACATAGAGTTGAATGAGCCATTTAAAATAAATTTAAAAGAGTTAGCTTTTGGAATCGAAGACCGATTATCGGGCAAGAATGGTGCATGTGGTGGATAACTCCCCATACCTTCCATTCTCGTAACCAGGTAGCGAGTCTAGATTTCTGGTTAATTATGAGTCCTAGATCCCACATCTAGGTGGCGACTCTGTCAATCTCTTTCGTGTGGAATTCGGATTGCCTTAGTGATCCCAAGTTCACAGGAAAGACGAATTCAAATCAACAAATAAAATGCACACGCCAATCGCGTGGGAACGAGAGACCAAGAGAGAGCGCGCGGCGGCTCGCGCCCCACGCCCCTCTCGCGGGATCATGTCCCACAGTCTGGCGACTCTGCTGGGGACCACCTAACTTCATTAAAATTTCAAAAGATAATTCATTTGAATTTAATTTAACTGGCTCATAAAAACTCTATACTTGTTAGATTAGTTTGTCTCGTTTTATTTTCTCATCATATTTTACTCGAACTTAATTTAACAAAACCTGAAGGCATCATAGATTGCGCGAACTTATTGCACACACTTACATCACTTGCATCTAAACCCTTGCATTTCACATGCACACACGTCCTATTTTAGGAACCCGGAGTGTTATCTAGCATGGTTGACTGGGATTTCATCACCTGGTGCCTCTGTGCTAGAGAAGCATTCCACCCTTAGCCTAGTACCTTTATGGTGCGTAAACGGATCTCTTGTTCACGTACTGATACGCCGGACACTGGTACAGTATATCGAACATGGATTCGCGCTAAGGGGACTCTTGGCCTTACCCCTAGATTAACCCACACATGCATGCAGTATACGAACACATGTGCACCACATGTGTGAGCCTAGTTTAGGATATCTTACCCATTTGTGTCTAGATTAGGCCGTAGTCCATCTTCCAATGGCTACGATCGGTCCTAGGTACACAAACAACGTCATGAGTCGAGATCCTCTCTCCACTCCGCTAGATTAGGATTAGGGTTGATGCCTTCAGGTAACACTGTTAAAATGTGCGAAGACTAAAAACTTTTCCTTTGGGGTTAGGATATAAATCCCATCATTTCCAAAGATCTCATAGGATTAGTTATTCTTGATCTACCCGTTGAAAGTAATCCTATGCAATCTCACATTTTGATCATGTGTCTATCATTCGTCTCTTGTGGGATTCGATTGTGTCTTCATTGGCGGAAATTGTGTCTCAATCATTTGATCGTGCAATCTTGATGATCCAATCTTGCCTGTACCCTTGATCTCTTCCTCCTCTAGGGGCTACCTTTTTCAAGAATATTTCTGCTAAATCCTTCAGAGTTTACTCTCATAATCCTTGAACTAAGGGCATTCCCCTCATCATTTGGATTCATTCTATTGTCCCAATTACTTGCTTAAATGTGTAATATTTTTCAGTCATTGAGAAGAAACACTCCATGAATGTCAAGCTCATATACCTCGTGTTCATTATTTCCATGACAGGGCACTAAACACCATAGCTAACCCTACTATTCCTTGGGTTCGGATCTCTTCTCGATTGCAGAGGAAATCTGTCTCCCCGCCACCTTCTCTGAGGACCCCAGCATCTCCTTCTTTCCCATCCTCATCCTCCCCAATGGCAGAAAACCAGAACAGTAGTCTTCCACCCGCTGCTATTACCGATACTCTCACCTTGATTCTCCGGCAGCTTCAAGAACTCAAAGAAGAGAACCAAGTTATCAAGGCCCAGCTTTCTGAAAAGTTGGGGCCATCGTTGTCCAAAGATAAAGGGTCCATGCACCATACAGTTACTTCAGCCGCACCTGCCCAGCCAGTGTTCATTCCTATCCCTGACAAAACTGAAGAAGATTTTGAAAAAGAGCAGTACAGCGAAGATCGCAGCAGGCCTTCTCAGTCCATGGTTGATAAAGTAGTTATGGAGAAATTAGAAAGTCTTACCAGGAAGGTTCAGGACATTCAGTTTCAGGACCAGGGTGGTTTCAATCCAAGTGACCTCACACTGTTCCCAGAAATCCGTCTCCCAGCCAATTTTCAAATGCCGGACTTTGATAAATATGATGGTGTGGGTTGTCCAATCACACATTTGCAAATGTTCACCATCATGTGTCAGCCTCAAGGCTTATCTTCTGAGCAAATGGCTCAATTGTTCCCGGTTTCCCTAACCAAGGTTGCCAGGAGGTGGTTCATGGTCTTGGACAAGACTCGTTACAGGACATGGAAGGATATCGGCGAGCAGTTCATCAGGCAATTCAAATATGATGACGGGACAGAAATCACCAGAAAGGATTTGGAAAGGACAAAGCAAGACTTGAGGGAATCCTTTCTGACCTTTGTGAAAAGATGGAGGAGAATAGCAGCTCAGATGATGGAGCGCCCTTCTGAGGAAGAGCAGGTCCAAATAATCATGAAAAATATTTCCCCCCAGCTCCAGTATCACATGTCGTTGCAGTATTATCCGGACTTCAAACACTTTATCGTGGCAGGCACCCAAATAGAGGAGGCTATGGCTCAAGGTGTGTTCAACCGAAGTAACCCGAATACCAAAGAATTCAGGAAGCCTCCATCAGCTGAAATTAATAACCTTTCCCGCTCCAAGCCTCAGCCTTCAAAACCTCAGAACCCCATGGTGATGGGTTATACCCAACCTGCTGTCACACCTCGGCCACAGGCCCAGACAGAATTTACCCCTCTCCCCCTTCCACCATCTGAGATACTCAAGGAGTGTTTAGCCTCAGGTCGCATGATCCTACCCGACATTAGGGCTCTTCCTAATCCTTTACCAGCAAATTGGCGAACAGATCAACACTGCGAATACCATAGAAATTCTGGCCATCTCACTGATAATTGCATTGCCCTAAAATTCAGAATCCAGAGGTTGCTCGACAATAAAAGCCTTGTGTTTGAGCCAAGTCCCGTTGCTACCAATAACCCATTACCGAATCATGCAGTACTGCCGCCAGCCGTTCGCAATGCTTAAATAACTGAAGGCTCAAAGGGGCACAGGTCCGGTTGCAATGAAAAGAATCAGAAGTTGAAAGTACCATTTATGAGCCAGCTTTCGCCGAGCCTCCAAAGCTAGACAGTTGCAGCAGTTAAAGTTTTAGTCATTTACTATTTTATGTTGAGTCAGTCACCATGGTCAGTACAATTGTTGAGTCCGGTTTTACAGTTCAAGGTTAATGCCTAGTCCAGGCAAGTTATCGTTTGCTTTTCTCTTTATTCAGAGTTGTGAATCCTGAGCATGTTCAGGATAGGTCGTCAGATGTAATAGCCTTTCCTTTAAATAAAATTTCAAGTTTCAATAGTTCACTTGTGTCTGTTTCTTAAGTATGCTTCTGATCTTAAAGTAAGACTCCCTCCTCAAATGAGGACAAAATTGGCGAAACTCCACTTGAGTCACAACAATTACTTGAACAAGAGGAGGAGCGCCAATCTCAGCCTTTCAAAGATGAAATTAAAGTGGTAAACACTGGCACTGAAACCTTGATCCAGTAAATGCCGATTGAAAATACATTACCCTCTGAAAAGTGTGAAGAATTGGTAAACCCATTTTGAGGATAAAAAGATGGTCCGGTAAGTGTTACCATTAATGCCAAGAGAAAGACCCAGATAGAAGGTTCAAGAAAGAATGAAGTGAATATCATATGCTATGCAAGGGGCATGGAGTGGAAACAACTTTCATATTTCCAATCAATGACCTTGGTTCTCAAATTCATAACATGAAGCCATCAAATTCGAGATAAGAAGTTCAAGAGCAAGCATTGAAAAGTGATCATCAGATATCAAGAGTTACAAATCCATAGATGGAGGATGTCGAAGAACAAGTTTCGCTCTATGAAAGTCGAAGGCACGTATTAGAATCTTGAAAGAAGAAGATTTATTATATCTTACCTGGAAATGCCGTCAAGCTCCGTGAAAAAAAAAAATAAAAAAATAAATAATCAGTACCAGAGGGACTCTAGTAACCTAGATCGATTCTCAATCTGAACATCGGAAGGCCTCCTTTGGCCGAATAAATCCCAAAATCAGAACCCAAGGTCAAAAGAATACCGGTTTGCAAACCCTTCGAGCCTGAATAAAATTTTCTTGAAAACCCATCAAACTAGGGGCATTCCCCCGAACTACGCGAGACCTGATCCTTACACTGGGGTACGTAGGCAGCTCGGTTAAACTGAGTTCGGTCAATTCAAAAAAGAAAAGCAATTCAATCAATCCAAAAAAAAAAAAATTCAATCCTTTCAGAAAAAAAAAGGGGACAAGTTCCTAAAGAAGAGAAGTCAATTATTCCAGAAAGAAGAAAAAAAAAGAAAAATCAATAAACTTTCGAACAATTTATCTTCAAACTAGGGGCATTCGCCCTGAACTATACACGACCTGATTCCTACCTTGGGATATGTAGGCAACCTATTCACAGGTTCGGTCGAAATCTTTGTTGAACCTTAAGCCATTCTTTGAAAAGCCCTATCCTACCTATAAAGTCCTTCCGGTGTTCAGAACTAATGATCTAGGTCCCGAAAAAAAAAAAAAAATGATGATGAATAAAAAAAAATGGAGTTTGAAGATCTGCTAGACTGAAAACCTGAAAGGGCGGTTTAGGCAAAATTTAAGATCATTCCCCTGTTAAGTTGAAAACCCGAAAGGGCGGCTTAGGCAAAAGCTAAGGGGATAGCCTGCTGAATCGAAAACCTAGAAAGACGGTTCAGGCAAAAGTTAAGGCTACCACGGTCCGCCAAGTTAAAAACCCTGAGAGGTGACTTGGCCACGGTAAGAGAATCATTATAAGAAGGCTACAGCCAGTATCAAGACTGAAGATCAACTGAAGTTCAAGCAAATTTATAAGAAGGTTACAGCCGGTATCAGGACTGAAGATCAATTGAAGTTCAAACAAATTCAAGTGACATCCTCAAAACTGGGGGCATTGGAGCTAAGCAATCCTAGGAGTTGTAATTAAATCATTGAGGCATTACTGTTTTAAGGAAAAAGTCCAGTGTTTACCAATTGAAAAAAATATTCCTTGAAAGGATAGACTTACCAAATAAAACGTTAACTAAGTCAGAAGCATTACTGTGTCTGTCAGTGTAGTTAATCAATCGTTGTTATTCTATGTTCACTCCTTTAGAGCTCCTCAATCCTTTGAGTAGTGCCTTTTATCTAAGTTTTCTATTTAAAAAGAGTCAATCGTCATCCATATGTCCAAATGATGCAACTGTCTCGGTGAAGGAGGCCCGGCCTCGTCAGCTCCCTGCGATTGTACCTGAAAAAGTTCGAGAATCTAGTCAAACAGCTATATTTCAAAGATGATCAACTCAGAAGAATTCAGAAGTAGAAACATCAGAAAGCCCAGCTTCCGTAAAAAGATCATACCCCAGGAAGGCATCTTAAGCTTGGAAGAGCCTCAGATGCAATGATGGTCGAGCCAATTTCTCAGAAAGATGAACCGTTAAAATTCAGAATTTCCTTCCAGTTAGTTAAATACTTTCCTGGTCAAGAAATGTTTATCTAAACACCTATCAAGAGGCAAGTCCCACTTTTCCATGATTATATCCAAGAGAGCCGTTGTTCTAGATTACCAATTTCAAGTGTCTTGTTCAAGGTTTCAGTCATCCAAATCCCCAAAGACAAGACCAGCAGTCTCTTTGAGAAAAATCTTGTTGAAGTTTCATAAAAGTGTTTCTAATCCATTCTTGTTAGTAATGGTTCTTCGGTTTGCCGTTTCATCATTCGTCAAAGTCCTAGTTTCCGATATCTTTGTCAGGCACGATCTATAACATCCTCGATTTCATTAAGTTCAAAAAAATCAAAAATTCATCAAATCCAATCCTATGTCAAATTCAAGTTCATGAAAAATCTCTAAATTCTTCGTTATTGAATTCATCAATCAAAGCTATCTTGTTTCTTTGAGCCTGTTTGTGAACGGTGCCTCTTTTCTCGAGTCCATTTGTAAATGGTCTCGTCTTCTCCTTGAACCCGTTTGTGAACGGTGTCTCATTTTTCTGAGTCCATTTACGGTCTCATGTCCTCCTTGAGCCCGTTTGTGGACGGTGCCTTATTTCTGAAAAATCAAAAATTCATCAAATCCAATCTTATGTCAAATTCAAGTTCATGAAAAAACTCTAAATTCTTCGTTGTTGAGTTCATCAATCAAAGCTATCTTGTTTCTTTGAGCCCGTTTGTGAACGGTGCCTCATTTCTCGAGTCCATTTGTAAATGGTCCCGTCTTCTCCTTAAGCCCGTTTGTGAACGGTACTTCATTTTCTGAGTCTATTTGTGAATGGTCTCATGTCCTCCTTGAGCCCGTTTGTGGACGCTGCCTTATTTCTGAAAAATCAAAAATTCATCAAATCCAATCCTACGTCAAATTCAAGTTTATGAAAAATCTCTAAATTCTTCGTGGTTGAAGCTATCTTGTTTCTTTGAGCCCATTTGTGAACGGTGCCTCATTTCTCGAGTCCATTTATGAATGGTCTCATGTTCTCCTAGAGCCCGTTTGTGAACGGTGCCTCGTTTCTCGAGTCCATTTGTAAATGGTCTCGTCTTCTCCTTGAACCCGTTTGTGAACGGTGTCTCATTTTTCTGAGTCCATTTACGGTCTCATGTCCTCCTTGAGCCCGTTTGTGGACGGTGCCTTATTTCTGAAAAATCAAAAATTCATCAAATCCAATCCTATGTCAAATTCAAGTTCATGAAAAAACTCTAAATTCTTCGTTGTTGAGTTCATCAATCAAAGCTATCTTGTTTCTTTGAGCCCGTTTGTGAACGGTGCCTCATTTCTCGAGTCCATTTGTAAATGGTCCCGTCTTCTCCTTAAGCCCGTTTGTGAACGGTACTTCATTTTCTGAGTCTATTTGTGAATGGTCTCATGTCCTCCTTGAGCCCGTTTGTGGACGCTGCCTTATTTCTGAAAAATCAAAAATTCATCAAATCCAATCCTACGTCAAATTCAAGTTTATGAAAAATCTCTAAATTCTTCGTGGTTGAAGCTATCTTGTTTCTTTGAGCCCATTTGTGAACGGTGCCTCATTTCTCGAGTCCATTTATGAATGGTCTCATGTTCTCCTAGAGCCCGTTTGTGAACGGTGCCTCGTTTCTCGAGTCCATTTGTGAATGGTCTCGTCTTCTCCTTAAGCCCGTTTGTGAACGGTACCTCATTTTCTGAGTCTATTTGTGAATGGTCTCATGTTCTCCTTGAGCCCGTTTGTGAACGGTGCCTCGTTTCTCGAGTCCATTTGTGAATGGTCCCGTGTTCTCTTTGAGCCCGTTTGTAAACGGTACCTCATTTTCTGAGTCCATTTGTGAATGGTCTCTTATCCTCCTTGAGCCCGCTTGTGAAAGATGTCTCATTTTCTTTTTAAAAAAAAAAAAAAAAAAAAAAAAACCGCTTGAGAACGATCTTTGTTCTTTCTGTTCGGAATCCATTCGAAAGTGGTATCTCATTCTCTCGTTGCCCGTTTGTGAACGGCACCGCATCAGGATTTCTTATTATGTTCTAATTCTAGGATTTCATTTAGGGCCTTGCATTAGGTAGTAAATGTTTGCGTCTAAGTTCCGTTTGTGTAGAGTCTTTTGTCGATTAAAGCTACGCAAAATGGCTCTGTCATTTTGACTTTGGTATTCGATGACTACGTCATCTCTACCAAAGAGGGGCATCTGTAGACACCCCATTTTGCTCTACCTTAATCGATAAAGAAATTAGGGTTTGTTTTCCGTCGGTTTTCCAATGTCTTTCTTTCCCGCATCCGTTTGTTACATTTCTAAATATTTTTGGTCGTTTCCGTCGTGTTTCGTATTTTCCCGCTAAATGTTGAGAAGGATTATTCAGAAAAATCTAAACCAGAGAGAATTGGGACCCGTTTGGTGGGCCCGCATTGGGTGCTTCGATTAAATTTGGATCGAGAAAGTTGGACCCATTTGGTGGGGCCGCATGATGCATTTTGATTAAATTTGGACTCGTTTGGTGGGCCCGCATTGAACATTTGTTTAAAATCGAATCAACCGAGGGCCCACATTGTGGGGCCCGCGTTGTGGGGCCTCAGTGGGGCCTCTTGTGAGGCCTCTTATGAAGAGCAATGATGGTAGCTCTCCACTAAGAAACATGATGGGCCCTCCACTAAGAACAATAATGATGGATTCTCCACTAAGAAACATGATGGGCCCTCCACTAAGAGCAATAATGATGGACTCTCCACTAAGAAACATGATGGGCCCTCCACTAAGAGCAATAATGATGGACTCTCCACTAAGAAACATGATGGGCCCTCCACTAAGAGCAATAATGATGGACTCTCCACTAAGAAACATGATGGGCCCTCCACTAAGAACAATAATGATGGATTCTCCACTAAGAGGGACAACATGATGAGCTCTCCACCAACATATCTCTCTCTCTCTCTCTTTCTCTCCCTATATATATCTCCCTTCCCATCCATAGGAAGAGGAGAAAAAAAAAAGAAATTTATCTTCCATTATCTCTTTCTCTTCCATTATCTCTTCCAACCACTCCCTCCATCATTTTCTCTAAGATATTCTTCTTCCATTAATCTTTTCAAATCCCTCCCCAATCCCTCCCTCTAAGAGAAAGCGAAAGACGGCGGATCGGATCGGCGGCGGCAAGATCTTCACCACAGAGAAAGCGAAAGACGGCGGATCGGATCGGCGGCGGCAAGATCTTCACTACAGGTAGGTGCATTGTTCTCGAAATATTTCCGTATTTTTCCGAATTATTCTGATTTTTTCCGCAAATTGTGTTTTAAAAATGGAAAACTCTTCAAAAAACATCTTTTGATGAAGAAAAATTAAATTATATACCAAACAGATTCTAAAATTAATGAAATTTCGTGGGAAAATAATATGTTACTGATTCATTTTACCATGAATTTTTAAAGATTTTTGGAGTTTATTTGGTATATTATTTAATATTTTCTTTGAAACTTATCAGATTTTAGGAGAATTTTTACTAACATCAGATCATCATTAAAATTCATAAAAGTTTTACAGTAGTCTTATCTTCCATATTACTTGTTACTGTAAAATTTTCGTGTGATTTGAATCTGTTTTAATATGGGATGTAGTGTTAATTTATAATCTGGTCTGGAAATTGTAAAATCCGAAATTGGTAGTAAATAATTTCTAAAATTCATGAAAATCTCACTGCATGCTATTTTGATTCATATAGTATTTCTGTAGAAATTTCATAGAATTTAGAGTTATATTTCTACTAGTTTATGTGTTAATTGTGCAATCTGGACATTTAATGGTTTAATCAAGATTAAATGTGAATTTAATGTAAAAATATGTAAAACTCATCCTGTAAGCTACATACATTTTCATCTTGCTGCTGTAGAAATTTCAAATCATTTCGAATTTATTTGCAACAATTTCACTTGTAAAACCGCTCATATGCTTAAAATTGATAAAATCCATGGAAAATTCGAAATTAATTGAAAATCATATAAAAATTCCTAAAGAACTTTAAAATTCTGTCACATGTTCACTCCTTAATCCATTGAAACAGAAATTTTAGGATCTTTAGATTTTCCTGGAAAAATGGCCAGTGCATCCATAATCGTATCCCAATTGCAACTTGATCTTTGACAATTTGAATATTTAAGTTATAGCATGTTGTTGGCTCCGAGGTTATTGTCCACGGAAATCCTGAGATTCTGCCAGGCAATAAGATGCTATAACCTAAGTATTAAATTGCACAAGGAAAGAGCGCACGATTCCCTCATTTGGATGCCATTCAAGGCCGAAATTGGTGAACCCTAGAACCATTGGTAATCCTTAAATGTCTAGAAACTGAAAATCTTCGAAATCTGAAACTCATTAACCTCGAGAACTTAAATCGATTTATCTTGTGTCTTTCGGAACCATTGGATTATGGTTTCCAATCTAAGAACCATTAGAGCCCAATTTAGGAACACTGGTGTCGTGCCGTGTCCTAGGTTTTAGGGAGTCCTAGAGTTAGGAGTCCAGCCTCATCACGGACGCTTGCTATGAATAGCAACCGTACCATAGATCTAGTTACACTAGTCGCCCAATCTTTCCTTAAGACAAGCCTAGTAAACTAGGATGTAGGCAAACCTGCATTAGTCTAAGGAACAACTTGCATTTAGATAAGAATCATACAGCATCTTAGATGAAATCCTAAGATAATAAAATCCTCAACTTGAATTAAAGAACTACTTTTAAAACTGTTGAAACAGTCAAATCCGTCTAAGTCGGTGTCCTAGTTGAGTTAGGCATAAGTAGCTTGGCTTAGGTGCACCGAACTACGTCGACTCTGATCCCAGTGAGGCTTGGGTACGTAGGCAGCTTGGATGTCTGATGGCATACCACCCGCGAGTCGGCACCACAACAAATTGTGGTGTTTTGTATATTAATTTTCTTGTAAATACTTAATCAAATCAGTTAGGGTTTTCCATGAAATTAGAATTCTAGGAGAACTTTCACTTAGAATGAATCCAGACAAATTAATAAATCAAGATACACATCTAGGATTCACATTGAAATTAGATCATAGGATGCATGTCACTTAGTTCGCACAATAACATAGAGTTGAATGAGCCATTTAAAATAAATTTAAAAGAGTTAGCTTTTGGAATCGAAGACCGATTATCGGGCAAGAATGGTGCATGTGGTGGATAACTCCCCATACCTTCCATTCTCGTAACCAGGTAGCGAGTCTAGATTTCTGGTTAATTATGAGTCCTAGATCCCACATCTAGGTGGCGACTCTGTCAATCTCTTTCGTGTGGAATTCGGATTGCCTTAGTGATCCCAAGTTCACAGGAAAGACGAATTCAAATCAACAAATAAAATGCACACGCCAATCGCGTGGGAACGAGAGACCAAGAGAGAGCGCGCGGCGGCTCGCGCCCCACGCCCCTCTCGCGGGATCATGTCCCACAATCCTTTAGTCGGTGTTATTGGAGTCGTTGACTCATGTTTTCATTTCTTTTAGAGAGTCTTGGACTCATTTATCCTTTAGTTGGTTGTTTTGGAGTCTTTGACTCGCGCTCCGTTTCTTTTAGAGAGTCTTTGACTCATTTATCCTTTAGTTGGTGTTTGTAGGAGTCTTTGACTCGTGTTTCCATTTCTTTCAGAGAGTCTTTGACTCACTTATCTTTTAGTTATTATTTTTGGGAGTCTTTGACTCATGTTTCCGTTTCTTTTAGAGAGTCTTTGACTCATTTATCCTTAGCTGGTGTTATTAGAGTCTTTGACTCGTGTTCCTTTTCTTTTAGAGAGTCTTTGACTCATTTGCAGTGTTATTGGAGTCTTTGACTCATTTATCATTTAGTTGCTTTTATTAGAGAGTCTTTGACTCATTTATCCTTCAGTTGCTCTTATTAGAGAGTCTTTGACTCGGTTGCTTCCTTTGTGCTGTTATTAGTGAGTCTTTGACTCATTTGCTCTTATAATGGTATTATTAGAGCATAGTTTCCCTTATTCACCCTACGGTTTGGCCCTAGGGTTTTGCTTTGTATATTCCCTCCGGTCTTTGGCCAAAAGGGTGAAAACATCAGAAATTTTAAAATCCATAAGCATTGAAATCATTAAAAATCTCAAAAACATTAGAAACTTAAAACATAAAAAATAGTTGATTTGCTGTAAGTGTTTGTTAGTTTGAGAGTTCGTTTCGAACTACGTTGACTTGATCCTCTTCCGAGGTACGTAGTGCAGCTTGGGATTTATATCCTAAGTCCAGCCAAATTTTTGTAAATAGCATTTTTTTAAAAATCTTTTGAATAAGCAACCTTTAAAACTTTGTTTTCAAAAGATCTTCCTCTAGAGTTAGGAATTTCTCCTAGATAGAGAGTTTTAGAGTTAGGTTTTTCTTTTGATAGGTTGTTTGATTGATTGTTTGTTGTGTGCTTGTTTTAGAGTTAGGGGTCTGTCCTAGAGTTATAGGAGCGCCTCCGTCCGGTCAGTCGGCGATCCACATCGCCGAGTGATGACTAGAATAGGATACGCTAGTCCACCCTTTGTTTTCCTTAGGAAACACAGCCTAGTTACACATAGGTTGTAGGAACCACCTGCATTAGCTTAGGGCTAATCTGCATTTAGTTAGGGCATATAGGGTGTCCTAAAATTCACCATTCACTGGAATTTAAATAATTGTACAAGAAACTTTAATAACTAGTCCGGTCTTTTAGATCGAGTCTAGGATAGAGGTCTAGGTGTCTTAGGCATCCTAGCTTAGAATAGGCGCGAAGAACTACGTTGCCTTGATTCCCGTGGAGGCGGGGATACGTAGGCTTCTTTGGATGAATACCAGACCATCCGAAGACTCGGGCTAATAATTTAGAGTCTTAGGATTTGTTGTATTGTTATTATATGTTTTCATGTGTTTTTCTTACTTTCTAGTACTGATCCTATACCTTTTAGCTATAGCTTGCATGTGTTTGCACATCAGAACTTAGACACCTATTAGGCATGTCACTCATAACCTAGCTATGCTTAGGTGACACATCTTTCATTTTATTTTATGTGTGCTTATTATTTTATCCTCAGAAAATGCATGCTTAGGTAGACGAATCCTGAGGATTGTTCCCATTTCACATGATTTTTACCCAAACTTCTTTGGAGTTAATGAAAATGGCATAAGAGACCAAGTGCTTGCACTCGAACGAATTGGGGGTGCTCTCAGACTTTCCCATTCGTAATCAGGCACGAACCCATATATATTTCTGGTTATCCATTGCACAGAGGATTTGATTTTAGGGTTCCATGGCATATCCATGGATGGCGACTCTGAGTTTATTTCAGGTATGTCTCGGTTTCGAGCCTTGGCTCCGGATCGAGACATATCTCTTTCTTTTTACATCGCCACTCGTGCTATGCTATGAGGGTGGCATCCGTTTCAAGAGTTCCTTGGTAGAGCTCTCCTTCACACGTGGATGATCCAGAGAGGGTGTTAGGGACCCGTTCCCTCGCCGCTATCTCGGATCGGGGTCCACAGGCTGACGACTCTGCTGGGGAGTTTTTGAAACATTGCCTAACTCTATAAAAATGCCATTTTTACTAACTTTGGAGAAATTTGGGATTAAATCATTTTAAATGGGAACTCTATCGTTAGAATCCAGGGGCACCAGATAGGTGCATAATTAAAACAAGGGATTCACACACTGCATACCATATGTTATTATATTGTTTATTCTCTACATTTTCATTGATTTTCATTATTCTTGGCTCTACGAAAATAGATACAGTGCGTGCCAGACTGGGAGTTCATTACCCTGACGGGACTGTTGTATCTATTTTCAAGCTATGCGCCGGTGCTGCAGCCGTAGACATTGGGCGTACTTTTGTCTACAGCAGCCGATGAGCAATGAAGCATACTATGTATAACATGGGGCGTACTTGTGTTATACATGTTAAGTATGTTTCATACGCATGATACCCATTAGATTTAGTCCGGAGCCTTACTTTGTTTTATATATTATGTATATACTTACTGGCCTAGTGAAATCCAACTAGGAAGTACCTGTGTTTATATACATCTGTATTGCATTCATATAGGGTCGAACGTGTGTTGCTTACACATGTGGAGCCTAGAGTTAGGAGCTTTGCCCCATTTGTAGACTAGGGTAGCTCATTTTATATGGCTACAACATGGTCCTAGTACACTCATCAGTCTGTCTTGAGTCGACATTTTCTTGACTCCGCTAGATTAGAATTAGGGCTGGTGTCCCTGGTTAGGATTTGTGTGTATGTGTATATACTTATAAATACTGATTATGTATATTAGGGTTCTCCTCTTAGTTAGAGTTCCTTATTCATTTCAATTGGTTATATCCATTCGTTATTCAGATATAGATCTAGTCAATGGCTTTTGCTTGCCATATCCTTGACCTGGTTTTGTCCTTTGATCTGTTGATTATAGGATTTGACCCGTTGTCATATATGCTCTCACCTTTGGTCGGTCCTTCATTTGGTCACCTTTCTCTGGTAACCATATTCCGAGTTTATCCTACCACCGTTGTTCATATACCTTTAGTTGAGTTGTGGGAATCCTTTGTCTAGCCGTTATGCTGCCGGATTTTATCCAGAATATTTTGAGCATGACCGCTATCTCTTAGAGTTAGGAAAGCCATGAGTTTACCCTACCTTACTTCCTTGTTTAGCGTCGTTATGCTGCCGAATTTGGTCCAGAACATTTTGAGCATAACCGCTATTTCTTAGAATTAGGAAAACCATGAGTTTGCCTTACCTTGACTTCCTTGTATAGCCGTTGTGCTGCCGAATTTTTCGCAACACATGTTGAGCATGATTGCTATCCTTTGGAGTCAGTCTACTTTGTCTTGATTCCCATATATACATGGCTCAGTAAGATTAGATCCTTACCTGTGTTATCTTGAGATCTGGCCGATAGCTCGGTTGCTGTCCTTATGACCATGGTCTATCATTTCTGATCATATTGATCATATAGTTGTTGATATCCATCATTCAGATTTTAGATCTGGTCCTTGACCCTACTTTTGTCATTCTTATGGCCATGGTTTATTATCTGAGCCATTGATTTTTCATTGATCCATGTTTACCTATCATATATCTTTTACCCTTGGATCATATCGAAATCATTGATGAAAAAGTTTGATCTTACCGGTATTCTTTGAGTGCATGATCATTGCTGAGATCGAAACTTATTTTGATTAGGGATATTTATCGTTCCTGACTCTTTCGCATAAAAATAGAGCAGTTATACCCAAAGAACACCTTAAGGAGTAGATTGAGGATTCTTTCCAAATTAACATGCCCATTGATGTGCTCAAGATTACTCTATCTCTATTTGTCTAGAATTTTTTTATCCCGGGACCATTGATCTAGTGTGTGCACTTCCAATTCAAAAGTCTGGGTTCAGCAAATGACTGTCTATCCATAAGACTAACCATTTCCAAACTCTTTTGATTCAGGTAGCCTTTTGCTTCGCTTATTCTACCAGATATAGTCTTCACCTGTTTCGCCCGGTCTTTACTAAATGACTGAATCTGAGGAAGTGTTAATGAAGATAAGAGACATGTTGAAAACCCTCTGCACGGAGGTAACAGGGATGAAAGAAGACATGACCCATTTGAAAATTCAAGCAAAAGAGAAGTTACCAGTTTCTGAGAATCTGATTATCCCGGACCCTTCAATGATTACAAGTTCAAGTCAGCTTGTGAAGTTATCAGTAGATGTTGATGATGCATTGCGTGCCGAAGAGAAGTGTAGCAGAAATATGACCCAGGTGGATAAAGGAAAATCATTGTTAGAAGAACTCGGGCTGTTAGACCTTAATAATGAGGATACAAGAGTTCAGAACGAAAAGGAGCTTGACCTTCACGACTCCATATTTTTCCCAGATGTCACCCTCCCTCCTGAATTTGAGATTCCAGAGTTCGACGAATATGATGGGATAGGATGTCCAAAGAGACATTTGATATTATTCATTACTCTTTTAGAAGGTCAAGGATTATTTCCAAACCAGATGGCATTGCTATTCCCACTCTCTTTAACTGGGATGGCTAGGAAATGGTACGGCAGTTTGAACCCAAGGGAGATTAACAGCCTGAAAGATGTAGTTGAGAGGTTCCTTGATCATTTTTCCTCGGGAAATATAAATGAGTTCTTTAATGGCAGGCAAGAATCACTCAAGCAGAAACGGAGTAAGATGTTTGAAACAGGAATTGGTTTTTCAGAAGGAAAGAAATACCTCAATGCTTCGAAGGACATGAATTACATTGGAACTTCTCATCAGCCGCTAAACAAACCCCTTGTTCTGAAAGAGGAATCAACTAGGAAGCACAGAAGAGAATTCACAAAATTACCCTGTACATATGAAGCTGCTGTAAGGGAGTTGGTCAGAATCAGAAAATTCATTTTACCTTCCCGTTTAAGCCCTTTGAAAAACTCAGAGAAGCATAGTAGTAAGAGATATTGTTTATATCACCAGTGTTTTGATCATGATACCAATTATTGTGAGGTGTTGAAGCATAAGATCCAGAATGTAATAGACAATGACCCTCATGTTATCCATGAACTCAGTTTCATTCAGAAACCCAGGCCAAAACCTGCATCAAAGCCTGCGCCGAAAAGTGATCCACCTATTCCGATAACTGACAAAGATAAGTTTATCTTGTCTTTCACAAAGCCAGTCATTCCTGCTTCCATTACTCCAGGGCCAAGTGAACCTAAGCGTACTCCATATGTTTTGAGATTTGAAAATGATGAGCTCATTCAGTGGCAGGCAGAATCCGCTGTTCTTGCTCATACCTCAGCGCCGAGTGACAATAAGGCTTTAAAAGGAAAAGAGCTGATGATTGAGAATCAGAAGGAGTTAAGCATAACTAAGAAGACTCCGCCTATGCCAGAGAATGAAAATCAGTACAAGCCAGGTCATCCGGACTTGGTGGGATTGCCCTTTCCGAAATTCCTACTTCGGGATCGAACTCAGTAGCTGTCATCATGATGGAGGAAGACGGGTTACCTGTAAACTTTCAGTGCTAGTTTCTTGTTTATGAAGCGTCCAGTTTTTTTTTTTTTTTTTTTTTTTTTTTGAAGTATGTTTTTTTTGTCGAGTCTATGCCAACTCTTGCTTCAAAGTTGGTAAGTCTAGCAGTGTCATTAATAATTCAGAATATGTAGTGTTTGTCAGTCGTCTTATTGAGTCAATGTCCAGTCTTTTGTTAAGTTCAATGTAGAGCCCGTTGAGGCGCGTCAAAAGTTACTGATGTACTTACAGTTTGCAATTCAATAAAATTGTTTGTTTTGTATCTTTGATATTCTTATGATTCACTCTTGGATCTAATGTTTAAAATAACTAAAGACACCCGACACCCTTCTCGGATGAGAATGCAGACGAAATTTCTCTCAAGATCTGAAAAATGGTCAAATGAGATGAAGAGCGTCTAGCATAGCCACTTGAAGAAGAAATCGAAGCCATTGATAGTGGTATCGAAATCTGAAACTCGGGAAGGATGGATTGGCAAAACTTTATCTCCCGAAGAGAGCGAGGAATTGATAAACCTGTTTATAGGGGTTTGAGGTAGTCTTGCTGGATCCTATAAGGATAAACCGGGTGAATGCCGGGGTATGGTGCAAAGCAAGACTCCATTTGTTTGAGACATAGGGTCAAAGAGCAAAATTCAAGAGAGATGGACATTGGACATCCTGTGGAGCTGATGAAAAATTGAGAGAAGACTTTCTTAAAATGAAGTCATAGATTTGAGCCCTAAAAGAACAATTGGGCTGTATATTTTCATTATGATTTTGAGGTGGAATATTAAAAAAAAAAAGGACATTTTTTAATGTTTAGAATATGAGAGAAAGACAAAGAGAAGGGAATGTGTCCATATGACAATTCTTTTGGAATATCAAAGACCCAGATGATGGAGTCAATGAGATAAATCGCAGATGAGAATCGTCTTTACTATTTGGAGACAATTGAAAGTTGAAGAATCTTGAGCATGAATTCAAGATCTCGAGAAGAGAATGGAGCACCATGGTTAAAGTCTTGCCAGAAAACCGCCAGACTCCTCGATAAAAATATTCAAAGTCTTTGAACCTTAAGCAAAAGAGCTTGTGCACCAAAACACCAGAAGGTCATCCTTGGACGTTTGAGCCTTTATAGCCAAAATCCTAACGTTTAAAAATTCGTTTGTAAACCCTTTGGGCCAAAAATTCAAATCAAACCATTTTTTTTTAACCACATTATAAACCAGGGGCATTTTTTTTTATGAGTTTGAACTACGTTCTGACCTGATCCCCATCTCTTCAGGGGTACGTAGGCAGTCTGATTAATTCAGATTCGGTCAACCTTGGGGATAAAAGCTAAATCATTCCCCTTTTAAAATTTTGAAGCTTAAAAGCTAAACCATTCTTTGTAAACCCTAAAGCGAACTACGCGGACCTGATCCTCCATTTTTGGGGTACGTAGGTAGTCTGGCAAGACCAGATTCGGTTCACAAATCGTTTGAGCTTTTGATATCTAACCATTTTGAACCCAAGACCACCTAGAAAGTCCTTCTGGTGAAACAAGCAAAGGTTCAAGGCGAATAAAAAAAAAAACAGAAAGAAATGAAAAGAACGAGAGTCTGAAGACCCACTAGGTTAAAAACCCGAAAGGGCGGCCTAGAGAAAAATGAGAACCATTTTCTTGCTAAGTCTACAACCAAAGGAGTTGGCTTATGCAAAATGAGGGTAGCGGTCTACTGGATTGAAAACTTGAAGAGGCAATTCAGTCAGAGGCGAAGACTTCTCAAAAAGTGAGCTGATAAGACATGGAAGGAGTTCCTCGATTATGGAGAACTCTGAAGTTTGAGTAGTATGAGAATTCCAGGCAAAAGCTGAAGCAAATGGTTTGCTAGACCAGAAATCTGGAATGCAATAATCATGAGTTCCCACTAGAGGAGATTCGAAGAGATGAAGAAGCAATCACTATACAGGGCAGGATCTTGGAATCCAAGTAGTGTCAGTGAGACTTACTTTGACACCTTTCTAAACTAGGGGCATTAAGACTAAGCAACCCGAAGGGGGTAATAACCATGACGAAAATCCTGATGGAGGAAATTAGTGCCTCTTGACATGGTTTTCGAAATTATTTTAAGGGTGGCTAGCTTATCATAACAAAATAACACATTAGATCTAAGGGTGAATCAAAAGTGAGTCAAGTCCCTTGAATAATCTGCATCTTCTTTGTTGAGTCCTTAGAAGTCTATTTTTCATTGATATTCATTTTCTTCTAAAGTCCATAGTGTATGGCACTGGAAAAAACGGGTGTATACCTTCTGAAATGCGAAGAAAATTCAAAGTAGATCCTGGTTTATGAATCAAGGAAGAGACAAGTCACATTTTGTTCAAACTTGTCAGAGACATCAAAGCCTCAAGCATTGAGCAAAAGGAAGATTGTTTACATTCAGCCTTTGTGGAGATGGTTTTACCCATATACCAGAGAAAGAACTCATGCAAACTCTGCTTTCTTAAGACCTTGTCATGGAAGTGCATCATACTAGGGGCATCTTTTATGACTTGCGTCATAAAAGATATTACACAATGATAACTGAGATATCTATTCTTAGCCAATAGAAACCAGAGAAGCTTGAGCATACTCTTTGAGTTGAATTCCTTGATCAAATTGTACCTTCAGGAGTCAGTTTCAGAAACTTCAATTCCCAGCGGAGTATAGAATCTACTCCTGCATCCTTCAAACCTCATCAGAATGCTTTTCACCTGTTAAAGAGAGTCAACACCTAAAAATCTCATCAATCTACTTGAGTTTTGCTTTCAGCAAAGATCGTGCACTCTTAGTTATTCTCGGTAAGAGATGACTGGCCCATTAGTGAATTTGATCATAGATGATAAATTCTTCATTCCTTTTGAAAGATTTTCGATATATCTCCTTGGCTCCTAGCTTTGCTATGTTATAGCCATTGTTTCTTCTCTCGACCTCTAACTTTGTTATGTCAGGTGTTTTCTGGCTCTCGATTCCAGGATAAAAGCTCGATGTATCTCCTTGGCTCCTAGCTTTGCTATGTTATAGCCATTGTTTCTTCCCTCGACCTCTAACTTTGTTATGTTAGGTGTTTTCTGGCTCTCGATTCCAGGATAAAAACTCGATGTATCTCCTTGGCTCCTAGTTTTGCTATGTTATAGCCATTGTTTCTCCCCTCGACCTCTAACTTTGTTATGTCAAGTGTTTTCTGGCTCTCAATTCCAGGATAAAAACTCGATGTATCTCCTTGGCTCCTAGCTTTGCTATGTTATAGCCATTGTTTCTCCCCTTGACCTCTAACTTTGTTATGTCAGGTGTTTTCTGGCTCTCGATTCCAGGATAAAAACTCGATGTATCTCCTTGGCTCCTAGCTTTGCTATGTTATAGCCATTGTTTCTCCCCTCGACCTCTAACTTTGTTATGTCAGGTGTTTTCTGGCTCTCGATTCCAGGATAAAAACTCGATGTATCTCCTTGGCTCCTAGCTTTGCTATGTTATAGCCATTGTTTCTTCCCTCGACCTCTAACTTTGTTATGTCAGGTTTTTTCTGGCTCTCGATTCCAGGATAAAAACTTGATGTATCTCCTTGGCTCCTAGCTTTGCTATGTTATAGCCATTGTTTCTTCTCTCGACCTCTAACTTTGTTATGTCAGGTGTTTTCTGGCTCTCGATTTCAGGATAAAAACTCGATGTATCTCCTTGGCTCCTAGCTTTGCTATGTTATAGCCATTGTTTCTCCCCTCGACCTCTAACTTTGTTATGTCAGGTATTTTCTGGCTCTCGATTCCAGGATAAAAACTCGATGTATCTCCTTGGCTCCTAGCTTTGCTATGTTATAGCCATTGTTTCTTCCTTCGACCTCTAACTTTGTTATGTCAGGTGTTTTCTGGCTATCGACTCTAGGATAAAAACTCGATGTATCTCCTTGCTCCTAGCTTTGTATTGTTATAGACTTTGTTTCTTCCCTCGACCTCTAACTTTGTTATGTCGGGTGTTTTCTGGCTGTCGATTCCAGGATAAAAACTCGGTGGTAAAAAAAAAAAAAGTAAACTCTTTGACTGTTTGGATTTATGCTTGTCTTAGACAAGTTACTTTGTGGTTTCTAAAAAAAAATGAAAACTCTTTGAGTGATTGGAATGATTTGTTTGTTTGTTTGGTTGGTGCTCTTTGAGCAATTGTTATGTTTACTTTGGCTTAGCCTGATAAAAAAGGAAGAAGAAGTGTTTGTGTTTTTGTAATCGTTCGTTCGTTTTTTGTTAACTAGTTTAGATAGTTGAGTCATGAGTATTAGGGAGAGACTATCTCTTTGAGTTGTCTTAGTTGCCGAGTTAAGAGTCGGTGAGAGGCTATCTCCCTATTGTTGGTAGAGTTTTATCTTTGTGAATATCGTTTCAAAACTGAAAACCCAAAAATTTGCTTTGCTTTCGGGTCAGTCAAAATGTGTCGTCTGTTCAGCTTTGCCATTCGCGTGACAAGCACGCTCTGCCAAAGAGGGGCATCTGTAGACACCCCATTTTGACCGGACCCAAATTCGTAGTGTTGATGTGAAACCTTGTCAAATCAGTGAGCTGGGGTCCCAAATTGAACGCTAGGGTAGCTTAAGGTCTCCCGTAGGTCTCCGTAAAATTTCGTCGAGATCCGGGGGCGTTTGCTCAGTGAACGAGCCAGGAGAATGAGCGCAATGCGAATCCAAAAGGAGGGTGATTCATCTGAAAAGGGGGGCTGCCCATGAAAAAAAAGGGAGGTAAATATATCATTTATGTGTAAAGGGGGGTGCATAATTTCGTCCGAGCCGCGCTTGATTCGCGCGCCCATCAACATTTGTGCGCCCATCAAATGGGTAGTGCGGATATCAGCGCCCTTATTTTTAATATAAAAAAAAATCGCGAAGAACAGAGGGGAGGAGGAGAGATTTCCCATTTTCGTTGAAAATTTGGAAAGAGAGGAAGAACGAAAGAAAAATTGGAAAAGGGGTTTTCCATTTTTTTTTCTTCCCCGATCTCCTTGCCGGAGCTTCGTTTCAAATCCCACCACCACCTCCACTTCTTCTTCTTCTTCTATTTCCTTCACCGCCACCTCTCCCACCTCCAAGCTCTGGCCGATCATGGCTAGATTCCAGGATCTGAGATCTGAAATCTCATATCTGAAATTTGAAATCTCAGATCTGAGATCTCAGATCTGAGAAGAGAGAGAGAGAGAGAGAGAGAGAGAGAGAGAGAGAAAGAGAGCTCGCCGGCCATCTCCTTTTCTCCGGCCCCACCATCTTCTCCCCTACCGGAATCCGGTAATCCCATCGCCGCCGGCCACCACAAGCCACCGGAATCTAAGCTGTCACCATTTCCAACCTCCATCTGCAACCTCTACCATCACCAGCCACCTCCGACCACCAGCAACCCCACCTTCTTCTTCTCTGCAAAACCCCAAAACCCCAAACCCCTTTCATTTTCCCCTAAGATCTGTTGCTACCTCCGATCCAATCCCCACCACCCGATCCTATCTCCACCACCACTAGCTACCCCTTCATCCATCTCAGCCACCAAAGCTCCTCCGCTACCACCCCATCTCACCCCTTTCCCATTACCACCACCGGTCAACACCACCCTCTTTTTCTTTTTCTTCTTCCGATTTCTACTTCTACCACCATTAGCCGTCGGTCACCTCCACCCCCATTTTCTCCTACCAAATTGTTGGAATCCGGTGAACCGCCCCCTTTCTCCGATGAAGGCTCATTAGCCATTTGCGCTTGGTGCCAACAAACCAGGTTAGGCCGATGTTCTGCATTCTTTTTTTTTATTTTCTGTCTTTCCATCCCAGCATGTGTAATTTTTGGCATTGATTGGTCATGCAATTTTGCTTTTCTTTTGGGAAGGCTGGAAGCTCCTGGTTGCCTATACAAAATTGTTCTGTATTCTGTTGTGATATTTTTGTTTTCATTTCGCTTCCACTATTGGGTATCTGTTCCCATGGTAACCAGGAGTCCCTTTTATTTTGTTGGTGAAATTTTGTCGGCTATTTGACACTCTTGTATAATTCAGTTACACTTTGGTCATTCCAACACACGGCAAATTGAACAATATTCTGGTTCCACAGAGGCTGCTGTCATGTTCTTACGCAAGTGCCTCTCTGTTTTTTTTTGTTTGTTTTCCTAGAGAGCAATGTATCCAGAACAGTATGTGTAATCAAGTTTAAAATACTATTAGCTTTCCTAAAAAAATAAACTGCTTTATCAATCTTTTCTTTTCCAACTTTGTTATGTTTCCTTTTCTTGTTGCTTATTGATTGTGCCCTTCTATCTTCTCTAAAGTTTTATATCTAGCACAGTTTTGTCTGTTCCGGGGCATTGATTCTAGGGCAATGATAAGGTTACTTGGAGCCCATCTTTGTGTTTTGCGGCTCACTGTTTTTTTTGCATCAAAATTTATAAAAATCAGAAATATCATTTGATGCATTTGTATAATCTGTTAAAAATTTTAATATTCTTCTCTTGTACTAAGCTTTGAGTTAGGGTTTGAAGACGGTAATAAATGGTGTTCAGGTGAGATTATCTCAAAGCTTATTATACCCATTCCTTTTTATTTTAAATTGTTTAGGGAAGAAGGAGATCAGATGACTACTCTATTCGATATTATCGACATGAGTACTGTCTGATCTCAAGGCAGGATTAGAAATATTATCATGTGTATTATGATATCAGATGATTACTTTAGCATCATCTGATTTCATCCCCATATTGGGGTGGTGTTTGTGGTTGGTTTTGAAGTGTTTGATATTGTTTTTACTTCATTAGGCTACCCAGCGGCTGGTCTGGGCTAATTAATTCCCTTTTAAATAAATTGTTTAATGGAAGAAGGAAATCAGATGATTTGCACTATTCGATGTCCTTGACACGAATATCGTCTGATTTCAAGGCGGTTTGTAAAAATATTATATGTGTAGGAAATCAGATGATTACTTTGGCATCATCTGATTTCATTGGAGTCCCCGTATTTGGGTTTGTGGTTGGCTTTGGAGTGTTTAGTATTGTTTTACTTCATTAGGCTACCCAGCGGCTGGTCTGGGATAATTAATGTTGTTTATCATGCTATGATTGCTATTATTATTGTTTATCATTTTTGGCTTAACCTCAAGAAGGTTGCTTTGATTTTGATAAATGGTGTACCTATAGGAGGCATGCCTTGCCTCATTTAGAGAGCCTTTGAATCATTCGTTTGTGTGGTGATGTTATCGGGGGAGTCTTTGACTCATTTGATCTTTATTGATGTTATTAGGGAGTCATCTGTCTTGGCTTTGTAAGTAATTAGCCTTTAGAAGGCCTGCTTGGCCTCATTTGTAGAATCCTCTTTGAGGTTGCACCTCAATTATACCTCTGTTAATTAGAGACCAATTTGGTCAATTAGTTGTCTTCGCCTTGCTTACCCCTTGCAAGGGCAATGATAAGGTTAGTTGGAGCCCATCTTTGTGTGTGTTTGGGAGACCCACCCGGTCTCATTCTCTCGCTAGTTCTCCTCTTTGTGCGTCGTTTGGTTTTTGGGAGAACACCCTACTCGGCTTGGCTTCATACTCCTACCCTTATGGGGTACTGGGCGCACATTTGTTGCACCCTAGGGCTAAGTAGCTATCCGGCCTGGCTGGGTGTTTTACCTCTGCCAAATGTGCACAAATTCTTATTCCTTTTTTACTTGTGAGCTTCTCCTTATTCGATAGTCCATTCCCATAGGAGTCAGCCCTTGATTAGAGAGTCTTTGACTCATTGATCCTTTAGATGGTGTTATTAGAGAGTCTTTGACTCATTCGCCTTTTAGGTGGTGTTATAGGAGAGTCTTTGACTCATTTGCCTTTTAGGTGATGTTATAGGAGAGTCTTTGACTGTTTGTCTTTCAGGTGGTGTTATTAAAGAGTTTTTGACTCAATCTTTCTCTTATTGGTTTTTCTAGAGAGTCTTTGACTCATTTATCTTTTAGTTGGTATTAGTGGAGTCTTTGACTCGTGTTCCTTTTCTTTTAGAGAGTCTTTGACTCATTTATCCTTTAGTTGGTGTTTTTTGGAGTCTTTGACTCGTATTTCCATTTCTTTTGGAGAGTCTTTGACTCATTTATCCTTTAGTTCGTGTTTTAGAGTCTTTGACTCGCATTCCTTTTCTTTTAGAGTCTTTGACTCATTTATCCTTTAGTCGGTGTTATTGTAGTCTTTGACTCATGTTTCCATTTCTTTTAGAGAGTCTTGGACTCATTTATCCTTTAGTTGGTTGGTTTAGAGTCTTTGACTCGCGCTCCGTTTCTTTTAGAGAGTCTTTGACTCATTTATCCTTTAGTTGGTGTTTGTAGGAGTCTTTGACTCGTGTTTCCATTTCTTTCAGAGAGTCTTTGACTCACTTATCTTTTAGTTGTTGTTTTTGGGAGTCTTTGACTCATGTTTCCGTTTCTTTTAGAGAGTCTTTGACCCATTTATCCTTAGCTGGTGTTATTAGAGTCTTTGACTCGTGTTCCTTTTCTTTTAGAGAGTCTTTGACTCATTTGCAGTGTTATTGGAGTCTTTGACTCATTTATCATTTAGTTGCTTTTATTAGAGTCTTTGACTCATTTATCCTTCAGTTGCTCTTATTAGAGAGTCTTTGACTCGGTTGCTTCCTTTGTGCTGTTATTAGAGAGTCTTTGACTCATTTGCTCTTATAATGGTATTATTAGAGCATAGCCCTTATTCACCCTACGGTTTGGCCCTAGGGTTTTGCTTTGTATATTCCCTCCGGTCTTTGGCCAAAAGGGTGAAAATATCAGAAATTTTAAAATCCATAAGCATTGAAATCATTAAAAATCTCAAAAACATTAGAAACTTAAAACATAAAAAATAGTTGATTTGCTGTAAGTGTTTGTTAGTTTGAGAGTTCGTTTCGAACTACGTTGACTTGATCCTCTTCCGAGGTACGTAGTGCAGCTTGGGATTTATATCCCAAGTCCAGCCAAACTTTTGTAAATAGCATTTTTTTTTTTAAATCTTTTGAATAAGCAACCTTTAAAACTTTGTTTTCAAAAGATCTTCCTCTAGAGTTAGGAATTTCTCCTAGATAGAGAGTTTTAGAGTTAGGTTTTTCTTTTGATAGGTTGTTTGATTGATTGTTTGTTGTGTGCTTGTTTTAGAGTTAGGGGTCTGTCCTAGAGTTATAGGAGCGCCTCCGTCCGATCAGTCGGCGATCCACATCGCCGAGTGATGACTAGAATAGGATACGCTAGTCCACCCTTTGTTTTCCTTAGGAAACACAGCCTAGTTACACATAGGTTGTAGGAACCACCTGCATTAGCTTAGGGCTAATCTGCATTTAGTTAGGGCATATAGGGTGTCCTAAAATCCACCATTCACTGGAATTTAAATAATTGTACAAGAAACTTTAATAACTAGTCCGGTCTTTTAGATCGAGTCTAGGATAGAGGTCTAGGTGTCTTAGGCATCCTAGCTTAGAATAGGCGCGGAGAACTATGTTGCCTTGATTCCCGTGGAGGCGGGGATACGTAGGCTTCTTTGGATGAATACCAGACCATCCGAAGACTCGGGCTAATAATTTAGAGTCTTAGGATTTGTTGTATTGTTATTATATGTTTTCATGTGTTTTTCTTACTTTCTAGTACTGATCCTATACCTTTTAGCTATAGCTTGCATGTGTTTGCACATCAGAACTTAGACACCTATTAGGCATGTCACTCATAACCTAGCTATGCTTAGGTGACACATCTTTCATTTTATTTTATGTGTGCTTATTATTTTATCCTCAGGAAATGCATGCTTAGGTAGACGAATCCTGAGGATTGTTCCCATTTCACATGATGATTTTTACCCAAACTTCTTTGGAGTTAATGAAAATGGCATAAGAGACCAAGTGCTTGCACTCGAACGAATTGGGGGTGCTCTCAGACCTTCCCCATTCGTAATCAGGCACGAACCCATATATATTTCTGGTTATCCATTGCACAGAGGATTTGATTTTAGGGTTCCATGGCATATCCATGAATGGCGACTCTAAGTTTATTTCAGGTATGTCTCGGTTTCGAGCCTTGGCTCCGGATCGAGACATATCTCTTTCTTTTTACATCGCCACTCGTGCTATGCTATGAGGGTGGCTTCCGTTTCGAGAGTTCCTTGGTAGAGCTCTCCTTCACACGTGGATGATCCAAAGAGGGTGTTAGGGACCCGTTCCCTCACCGCTATCTCGGATCGGGGTCCACAGCGTCTAAGGTGCCCGCATTGTTGAACATTATGTCGAGCTTCCCATACCTGGTTACAACACCGTCGATAGCATTTCGGACCTGTTCTTCGTCTGAGACATCACAGTGGATGAAGGAATCGGGGGAGGCGAGGTCTTTGCTAACTAATTGGCCCAATTCGTCTTGGACATCGGCTATGAACACTTTGGCACCGTGCTGGTGGAACAATTTGGCCGTGGATTTGCCGATCCCACTTGCTCCGCCGGTGATCAGTGCCACCTTACCTTCTAGTCTATAGATCAAAGTCAATAGGTTTTTTTTTGCTTTTAAATAATCAGCTTAAAGGAGCTAGTAACAACCCTAGTAGGGAAATATGTAAGCATTAAAGAAGAGAATACATGGGATTAACACTTTGTAAAAAGACAATAAGTGATTCTACTAAAATAAAATTATCATCAGAAGTGTTTTACTCCTGTCTCATTTTACTAGGGCATCTAAAGCCTATAGGAGGTTCTGAAATTCATCAAACATGGCAACTTTTGTGAGTTTTTCTTGGCAGGATTAAGAAAGAGCAATGCTAATGTCATTTCTCCAATCCATTGATGTTGTGAAGGGCGCATTGGTGGTGGCTTGATAGAAGAATATTATATTTCCCGAATATAATATGTAAAATAAAAGAAAATATGAGACACATTACAAATTGTATGGGGAAACGATGACATTAGGTTTTCGAAAAGATGATAAAATAGTAATTTTCAAACATAATTTGTCTATAGCAAAAAAATTATTTACATAGCGTCTACTGTTAGACCTACCGAGAATGTATTCTACAAAGGTGAATTTAAAGAGGATTGGCAATGGGGTTTTACCAATGTTTGATTTTTCTTTCGGAAAATGATCCAGAAATTCCGCTTTATTTCTGAAAATATGAGTGGCTTGTACGTTCAATTCTTTTTACTAATGGAGGGCTATGATCATCCTATGGAAAATAATTCTGGGACCCAACCTATTTATGTTCTGGCCCATCACATGGACAGTTTGGATCATCCTATAGTGTGGTCCATACAGTACATTTTGAAAAATACGGGACTACAAGGGCTTACACCGTATAAAACTTCTACTTTCTACTTACTATTCCAAAATATCAAAACAAAACAATGCATTTGGATGGTCAGAATCAGGCACTGGATTCGAGATTGGATTCCGATACACCCGATTTCAGCGTTCCCAGCTGCTCTCAAACAGGGAATAAGTATAGGGAAATGTTACCAACACAACCATATTTTGACTGTCTGTTCTTTAAATATTAGGTCGTGAGAGCTTTTTTGGGAAATGTAATAAGCTTTTGACAGCTGAAAAAATGGAAATGTCGGAAAAAAGTAAAAAGAAAGAGGAGGACGAAGGGGAAATTGGGGTCGAGTTGAGAAAAGTTGAGGTCAAGGCGAGAACTTTTCCCAGCTGATCCCCAACTTTTCCTGTCACGATCTGAAGTTTCCCAACATGAACCAAACTTTTCCCAACATGACTTGAGGTTTTCCTACTTTTACTTGACCCCAACTTTACTAAGTCGACATGAGCTTTTGCCGACACGACACAATTTTTTCTCGATATGACCCGAACTTTTCGGCTTAACCCCAACATTTCTCAACACGACCCGAAGTTTTCCCGACACGACCACAACTTTTCCTATTTGACACCAACATTTCCTTTTATTTTCTCCCCTTTTTTTCGTTCATTTTTCTAGTGTCGTCCCTTTTCCGCCATCATCTATTTTTTCTAGCATCGATTCTTATTTTTCCATATTCTTCCTCATATTTTCTTCTTCTTCATATTGTTCTTCCTCTTTTTCCCCCTCTTTACCTTCCTTTTATTTTTCTTCCACTTCTTCTTCTTCCTCTCCCTCTTTCTCTTCCTTCTGTTCTGAGTTGCAGCAATGATCGATGAAAAAAGATAGCAAATAAGAGAAGAAGAGGAAGAAGATGAAGAAGGAACCCTGTTAGAGAATATCAGGTATACGATCTGATTTTCTTTAACTTCTCCAAATGCTTAAGCTTTTGGAGTAATTGGAAGTTTCACAAACCCTTATTTGGAGAAGATGAAGAATAAAAATGGCATTATTCTCGTACATATAGACTTGATGGCAAAAGGGTCCTTTTTCTTGTACGGTGCCTGTTACGTGCAAAATAGAAACTCTTCGTTTTTCTTTTTTTTTCTTTTTTTATTATGTGTGGATAGCTAACGGCACATGATGTGTATGTGACGTGGGTTAGTGGAATAAGGTAGGATAAGTCTGCAGTTATCCTGTTATAGGATGTAGTTATCATGTAGGTGATGTGGTTGAGTGGGAGTAGATCTTTCTCCTATTTTCTTGTATTGAACGTGGGTTCACTTATTTCAAATTGAATGGAAGCAATCTGCCAGGGTATCGTTTTGAAACCCAACAAACACTTTGTGTTAACAGAGGCCAAGGTTTTCTCAATCAAACCTACATCTATTGTTATTCTTCGTAGTCGTTTGCTAACACCATAGGTACAACTAAGAACAAGAGAAACTCTCCCCAGTACGTACCATTGTGATATCAGAGCTCAGGCATGGACCAACGTGTGGAGCGATTAGAGCAAGCTATGGAGTCGCTTTCAAAAGGCCACCAAGACATGATGAATCGAATGGCGCAGATGTTCGAAAAATTGAACACACGTGTGGATCAAATCTCTAATTAATCTGCCAGGGAGACGGGGGAGACTTCTCATGCTCCTATGCGAATCAATGAAGATCAGGTTAATGGCAATGGTGGCCCTCTTCATCCTGTTCCACCAACTCATACACACCCAAATTTGTGAGGTTGGACTTTCCGTGTTTCAACGGTGGTGAAGATCCAACGAGTTGGTTATGTAGGGCAGAACAGTTTTTCCAATTTCATGAGACCACAGTGACAGAAAAAGTATCGTTGGCTTCCTTTCACCTTGAGGGTGACGCCCAACTATGGAACCAATTGCTGAAGCAAGAAATGAAGCTAGTTACTTGGGAAGAGTTCAAGGATGGGCTCCATTCTCGATATGGTCCAAGCCAATTCTTATATTTCTTTGGAGAACTCACCAAATTGGAGCAAACTAAATCGGTGCGAGCTTACCAAACCCAGTTCGAGAAGTTACTTGTGAAGGTCAGACATCTTCCCCAAGATCGTCAGGTCAGTTGTTTTGTTAGTGGGTTACGAGATTCTCGTAGAATTGACGTTCATGCCAATAGACCCACGACCTTATCTGGTGCTATCGGACTGATCCGCCAGTACGAGGCCCGTGATTTAACATAGCGTGCCATTCCAACGTCAGACACGACGTACCCGATCACAACCAACAGTGGTCCTATGCTTCCAATCCGACGGATGTAACCCACTGAGCTGCAAGAGAGACAGAATCAACGACCATGCTATAACTGTAATGAGAAGTTTGTCCCGGACATCGATGTAAGAAGTTGTTCCTAATAGAGGCATGCTACGAAGAAGAAGAAGAAGAAGAAGAAGAAGATGGCCTTGAGGAAAAGGCCGATTTCTAAGGGGGAGGAGATGTTACGTGCAAAATTGAAACTCTTTTTTTTTTTCTTTTTTTCTTTTATTATGTGTAGATAGCTAATGGCAAATGATGTGTATGTGACGTGTGTTAGTGGAATAAGGTAGGATAAGTCTGTAGTTATGTTGTTATAGGATGTAGTTATCATGTAGGTGATCTGGGTGAGTGGTAGTAAATCTTTCTCCTATTTTCTTGTATTGAACGTGGCTTCACTTATTTTAAATGGAATGGAAGCAATCTGCCAGGGTATCGTTTTGAAACCCAACAAACACTTTGTGTTAACAGAGGCCAAGGTTTCCTCAATCAAACCTACATCTACTGTTATTCTTCGTAGTTGTTTTCTAACACCATAGGTACAACTAAAAACAAGAGAAACTCTCCCCAGTACGTACCAGTGCCATCCATTAGTGAGAAGAATTTGAAAGTACAAGCCACCCATAGTTTCACAAAAAGCTTTCTTTCGATGGAGTAACCTTCACAAACTACTAATGGCACATAGCTAGTATAAAAAATGAAATTCTAGCAAACTCTTAAAAGGAAAGAATTGATGAGATGGAGAAGTTGATAGCCTAGAAAGCTTTAAAAAGGAAAGAGTTGATGTGTTGGGTGGTCCTACTTCGAGGTAATTACCGTAATACCCCTGGACAGGTGTCGGCCTGTTATAGGTTGATATTTTTATACCCCATCACAACCTATTTATGTTCTGGCCCATCACATGGACGGTTTGGATCATCCTATAGTGTGGTCCATACAGTACATTTTGAAAAATACGGGACTACAAGGGCTTACACCGTATAAAACTTCTACTTTCTACTTACTATTCCAAAATATCAAAACAAAACAATGCATTTGGATGGTCAGAATCAGGCACTGGATTCGAGATTGGATTCCGATACACCCGATTTCAGCGTTCCCAGCTGCTCTCAAACAGGGAATAAGTATAGGGAAATGTTACCAGCACAACCATATTTTGACTGTCTGTTCTTTAAATATTAGGTCGTGAGAGCTTTTTTGGGAAATGTAATAAGCTTTTGACAGCTCTTTAAATACTAAAAGACAAGATTGTCTGTGAAAATATCAAAATATGGTTGTGCTGATATCATTTCCCCAAGTATAACTTTCAAAAAATTTGGCAAAGAGGGGAAGATTACCTTCTAGCAATGGTAGGGAGAAGAGAGGTGCTTCCCATGGTTGAGGCCGTGTCACAACTGATGTATTTTGTGTTCAAAAGATTGCCTTTTATAGAAGAAGAAAACCTACTCTTGAATTGGTTACACGCACTACCATATGATTACTTTCGTGAGCGTGATCGACATTTTTCAAATAAAAATAATGTATTATTATGTACTAAATGTCAAGCCAAATTATCCACGTGAATCTTCTTCATTTTCTGAAAATGGATTTCCTTGCTTGTGAAAATATCATTTTCCAAGTAATGTCGTGGTAAATTTTGTACTGTATTGATGGCCCCACATTATACATTATAAATCTTCCGATCGGTGCCCCCCTACCTTGAAAATTCACAGTGATTGGATAATTATATTGTTGTGGGCCAGTGCTTTGAGATGGCACGATTTTATAGACCATCTAGTTGGTGGGCTCTTACCTTGCAAAAAGTCACATTAATAGATTGGAAAGAAACCCATAGAAAGTGAAAGTTGATCAAGAAGTTAGTAGGGTTAGGATGATCCTATGGGGCTGATTTTTTGTGGGCAGATTTGTGGACAAGCTGTGTTTGTCCATTTTTCCCTCCACTGTTGGATGGGTTAGGATGATCTTATGGGGATGATTTTTTGTGGACACCATATCTAGGAAAGGGCCTTTCAAATGAATGGTTTGGATCACCCCAAAAATGTGGGCCCCCACTATTTTTAACCCGACCAAGTAGATAAGCTTATCTACTCGACCGAGTACGCTGACCTTTTCCTATATATATATATATATATATATATATATATATATATATACGATTAAGTGTTTGTACTCGGTCGAGTACCTAACCTTATAAACGCAGTCCCTCTAAGTTACCGCAGGAAGAATGGGAACCGTCGATCGGTTCTAATCGCAGCCGTCCAAGGCGAATGTAAATAAAACGGAAAAAGTGTTGCGCATTTCTCCCTATATGAGAAAAGAAGAAACAGAGGTTTGAATCCCTCACGCTGCCCCTCTCCAAAAACTCTCTCCCTCACGCCGCGCTTCTCTCTCTCCCAACACTCGTTTTTTCCAGGTAACTTATCTTTCTTCTTCTCTATTTTTCAAACCATTTTTCTCTATTTTAATCTACGGTTTCTCTATTTGGGGAAAATGATTTAACAAAAACTCCTCTCTGCTCTCATTTGAAGCTATGGTTTCTTCTTCTTCTACGGTTCGAAAATGATTTAACAAAACCCCTCTCTGCTCTCATTTTTAGGGTTCCAAAATGTACAGTATCTGAACCCACTCAAAACCCCTCTCTGCTCTCATTTTTAGGGTTCGAAAATTGCTTTACTATATTTTTCTCAACGTGTGAACGCTCATGTATTTTTGTTGGTTATACATATTTAATTCGATTCCAAAGAGCTGTTTACATTCTTCATATATTTAGTTGGTGCATAAAATGGCATTGAATGTTCAAATTTATTTAAATTTTGATGTGGGACTCGAGAGTATGCTCCCCCCCCCCCTCTGGAAATATCTCATTTCTCCTTTTTTCTTTTTTTTAGAAGATTTTTTTTTACAGTTTTTTAAAACAACAGATTTGCAATTTTCTACTTGACCCTGTTCTTTTTCAAAGATTATGATGACCAATTGCGACTATGAAATCGATTATTAGACTCAAATTTAAACATAATTATGAGCCAAATAATCGGTTTGACAGTCAGAATCAGTTGTTATAATCTGAAAGAAGAAAGCCTCGCGGCGCCTACTCTATGAACACAATTTTTTTTTGCTAAAAGTAGAATACTTGAGCCTTGCCATCAACCCTAGAAAACGTGATTTTCTTAGCAAAAATGCAATTTTTGCCCAAATTGGAAAACCAGCCATGTTCCCTCCCTTTTCTCTTCCAAATCTTGCCCAAAAATCATTCTTATTTCAATTAAACAGCCATAATCTACCTATTTTTGCAAATTCGCCATCCCTCCGAGCATAAAATCTATTTTAAAGAAAAATTACCCAAGAATCTTGCTTTAAAATGACTATTCTCCATCCAATGAGATATAAATCTCCTCCAAATCTCCAATTAGGACCAAAATCCTTGCTTTGATGCCATCTTTACCTTAAAATCAAACCCAAATCCGATCCTTCAAAATCCCAAATTGATCCCTCAAAAATGGTGTTTTTTCCCTTTTTTTTACCTATAAATACCCTGCTCTACAGCCCTCAAAAAACACGAAAAACACAAGAGCAAAGCCTCACACTACAAGCTCTCAAGTTCTCTCTCCCAAGCTCTCTCTTTCTATATTATCTGCAATTTTCTTCTCTTAAACCTTTCACATTTTTTTTTATTCTCCTCTATATTTTCATTTTTCTTCCATTATTTATCACCGGGGCAGCGGCTTAACTCCGTCTAAAGGGCCTTCAAACATCCCCACAAAGAAGCCACCTCGATCTCATTCTCTACAAGCATTGGTTCAAACATCATCTCAGCAGAAAAGGGAAGGACTGAACTCCCCCTTTTACTCGAAATTTTCATTTTTTTTAGCAAAGTTTGCTTCATTCCTGCTTGTTCTATTTTAGCTCTTCTCAAAGCATCCATGTTAAAGGACTAACGTTCCACATTTCAAATCAAAGCTTGCACCTTGCCATATAAATAAGGATAGATCAGCTTATATATTTGTTAAATATAGGCCATTGGGTCATTTATTTTATTTTATCACCATTTGTTAGTTTTGTTTCAGCCTATTAAGCAACAGACTGCTGCTTGCCCGCTACGCGTGATACGATTCCTTGAGGCTGCCAACAATCCTCTTGTTCCAGGGTGTTTCAACCCATTGCCTGCTTGCAATTGCTGTCCACACAGCCAAAAAAAAAAAAAAAAAAAACGCTCTGCCGTCGTACATCAACCTTGCAACTAACCAATAAAGTTAAGCTCGCCATAAAGGTTGGTACTTCAAGACCCTTGGAACTTACACTAAGTGACCCAAACCTAAAGTCAAATTTCTCAACCGCCAGATCCCAATTCAATCTCAAAGATCCCTTCCCGACTAGGTTCGAACTCAAAATCTTAAACTTTCTCCCATCAACATATTTGAAATTTGAAATTTTGAAATATTAAAATTTGAAATTTAGTACTTTTCACCTTCATGTTCTAAAATTCCTCTGATTGCATGCAGGTGAGTCACTATTTCATGGCAGCCCGTTCACATTGGAAGATGAGTTCAGAGTGAAGAGAGCATTGGGTTGAATTGTAGAGCTACATGTTGACCACCACGTGTTTTTTCTTTTGGAGCATTGGGTTGAATTGTAGAGCTACATGTTGACCACCATGTGTTTTTTCTTTTAGTTTCTGTATGGGATGGGATTGGATTAACATTATGTATGGGATGGTTTCTGTATGGCATGGTTTTTGTATTAACATTCTTCAAGTTAATACAACCAGTTTATGAATGGGATTGTATTCACATCTGCAATTTTTGGGACAAAAAGAGGTTCTGGAACTGAACCTGTTACTGCTATGCTCTTATTTGGATTTGGATTGTTTTTTTTTTGGATGTAGTTGCCTCAATTGTTTTTTTTTTTCAGATGGGAAAGAGTAAATAACATTAGCTCACTTTGGCTAACGCAACCAACAAGAGATGAACAAACTTTTTCCTATTTAGGTGGCCCTTAATCATGACGATATTGAGTTTTTGCAAATCAGGGCAGCTTCTAAGCAAGCAAGACAACAGATGCAATGTCAGAATGCACGTGTAGGGTTAACTTCTTTACCTTAAGGGCAGGCAAACCTTTTGGCACTTTCATTCTGTGCAAAGACTTGGAGATGAATTCAAATAACTGTAACTTGAGACTCACAACATGAGCCAGATTCTTCAGTAGCTCAACAAGCATGTTGGCATCATTGTCATCAGAAAAGTAACATTGTGTATAGAAAACATTATCCAGGCATGGAGCAACCTTCAAAGAAATGAGAATGTCATCTGAAAGATAACTGATTTGATCGTCACAAATTTGTTGTTTCTCTTCTCTTTTCCCCTTTCTTGGTTGCATCTTTCTACTAATTTTACTTCTAGCCCTCAATCCTCTGTTCCCCTGTTCCCCCTCTCACTAATTTCTATTTTCAGTGCAGAAAAATTCTAGATTCAAGCACAACCCCAAGAGGCAGGCCTATTACCTCAGTCTTTTGTTTGAGAAGCTTGAAGGTTGACAAAACCAATTCCTTAAGCACAACCCCAAGAGGCAGGCCTATTACCTCAACACAATTAAGCCACATGCATCCTATTTCCATTACCTCAAGAAGAAGAAAAAAGAAAAAAAAAAGATGACTTGCATCCACATGCATCCCGTTTCCATATAAACATAAACAAACCAAAAAGTTACATAAAACATGGATGCCATGTACTGATTACAGAACTGTCAAGAACAAAAAAGAACAGCACAATATTAAAAAGCAAGTAATTGCTTCCTAAGTTACTTACTTGGTGATACATTGGAAAAAGAAAACAATTACGAAAAAAACAACAACCCCAATAGCTTTAATCCACCCGTTTTCATTCTCCACTAATTTAACGGCTTCACGCCCTTGTTGCACGACCAACTTCAATTCGATAAAATCTCTTGCCTCAGCCTTTCAGTGTCTTTAGTGTCTTGACGTGCCTGTTGCCCCCAACAACTTCAATTCGGCAACCTCGTGCTCCAACCTTTCAATGTCTTTAATGTGTTGACGCGCATGTTGCACCAACAACTTCAATTCGGCAACCTCGGCCTCCAACCTCTGCGGACATTGAGTACCACTTATGCTGTCCCTCCTCGAACCAAATTCCCTATTGTATTCAGCATTGCCGCACCATTCGAAAAACTCACACTTCTTCTTTCCACCTCCTTCCTATGTGTTGTATATAATCTTTAGTAATTTGAACTTTTGCTCAAAAGTAAAAAAACACTATTAAATGGTTACTCACACTAAATCCACAAGTGTAGTAGGGCCGGCCTCGGTTGCCATTCACATCTGACTGAGTTATTTTAATAGCCGCTTTTATTCCACATTTACATGGTAATTCTCCAAGTGAACCAGAATTGCTACGGTTAGAGGAGGCCATTAATCTTCACCATCTGCACAATATTGAACAAAAAGAATCGCATTACCACAATCATGGCTTTGACTAGCTATTTCTATGCTTTCCAAGATATGAAATTCAATGGAAAATTACAATATGATGTTTTAAAGCCCTTTTCGTTTTACTTTTAGTACAAAGAAAACTACTGTTAGGGATTCAATTTTCCGAAAATAAAATAGGACCGTAGAACTGTAACCCATATCAACTCAAGGCTGTAATGATGATATATAAAATCAGGCTGTAAAACAAAATCTTCTAAATAAAAAAAAAAGAAGGAGAAATGAGATATTTCCAGAGGGGGGGCAAGCATACTCTCGAGCCCCACATCAAAATTTAAATAAATTTGAACATTCAATGCCATTTTATGCATCAACTAAATATATGAAGAATGTAAACAGCTCTTTGGAATCGAATTAATTATGTATAATCAACAAAAATACATGACCTTTCACACGTTGAGAAAAATACAGTAAAGCAATTTTCGAACCCTAAAAATGAGAGTAGAGAGGGGTTTTGAGTGGGTTTAGATAGTGTACATTTTGGAACCCTAAAAATGAGAGCAGAGAGGGGTTTTGTTAAATCATTTTCGAATCGTAGAAGAAGAAGAAACCATAGCTTCAAAGGAGAGCAGAGAGGGGTTTTTGTTAAATCATTTTCCCTAAATAGAGAAACCATAGATTAAAATAGAGAAAAAGGGTTTGAAAAATAGAGAAGAAGAAAGATAAGTTACTTGAAAAAAAACGAGTGTTGGGAGAGAGAGAGAGAGAGAGAGAGAGAGAAGCGCGGCGTGAGGGAGAGAGTTTTTGGAGACGGGCGGCGTGAAGGATTCAAACCTCTGTTTCTTCTTCTTTTCTCATCTAGGGTTTCTCCTCTCCAGCGAGAATCGAAACAGGGAGAGGGAGAAATGTGCAATACTTTGTCCGTTTTATTTACATTCGCCTTGGACGGCTGCGATTAGAACCGATCGACGGTTCCCATTCTTCCTGCGTTAACTTAGAGGGACTGCGTTTATAAGGTTAGGTACTCGACCGAGTATAAACAATTAACCGATATATATATATATATATATATATATATATATATATATATATATATATATATATGAGAATAGAGTTCCTAAGGTGTCACCTCATATAGCTTATATGAGGTGGCGCTTAAAAACATAAGGGGCCCACTTTGCTTGGGGTAATCCAAACCACTCATTTGAAAGGCCCTTAGATGGATATGGTGCTTACAAAAAATCAGGTCCATAGGATCATCCTAACCCTTCCATTTATGGAGGTAAAAAATTGGCATATTTATGGAGGTTTATACCCATCCATTTCAACCTCCACAAATGGAAGGTTTAGGATGATCCAATGAAGTTGATTTTTTGGGCACACCTTATCTATGTGAGGGCCTATCAAATGAATGGTTTGGATCATCCAAACAAAGTGGGCCCCTTATGTTTTTAAGCGCCACCTCATATAAGCTATATGAGGTGACACCTTAGGAACTCTATTCTCTATATATATATATATATATATATATATATATATAGCCAGAGGGAAATTCAGAATTTTTCCTATTTTCTCTCCGAATTACACGTAGGCATTACCCTCTTACCATAAACCCCTTTACTGCTATTCGAACATCCATAGCTATGAGAAATGATACGAGGGTAAAATCATCAATTGAAAATTTCAGATTAGATGCCACGTGGTACTATACACGCAGCTTCTGAGTATACATCGGAAATTCAGAATTTTTCCTATTTTCTCTCCGAATTACACGTAGGCATTACCCTCTTACCATAAACCCCTTTGCTGCTATTCGAACATCCTAGCTATGAGAAATGATACGAGGGTAAAATCGTCAATTGAAAATTTCAGATTAGATGCCACGTGGTACTATACACGCAACTTCTGTGTATACATCAGAGATATTTTTGGCAATAGCCTTATCTCTTCCATTACGTGTCTTACACCAAGGATTTTTATCAGAGATATTTTTTGACATTAGAGATATATTTCAGCCATATTCTCCCACCTACTATTTCTCCTCAAGCCTTGCTGCGGCGGTTGCATCAACGAGAAAGGATCCAAGATTTGGAGGTACTTTCCCTCTTCTTCATAGATTTTTCTCTATTTTCCCTCTTCATTTTTTATGTTTGTAATTGTCTTCTTAATTTTATTCTTCTTCTTCTCATTTCTAACTTTTTCCATGTTGAAATATTTTAGGGGTTTAATCGGTTGGAGAAACCATGGCTGTTTCTCTTAATTTCTGTAGTGTATGTTTTGAAATTTTTCTACAAAAATGATTCATGGAATATTTGTTTTCCTAATAATGCTAACTTTTTGTGTATATATTCAGGTTGAAACTTCAAAGTAACATACGGCACAATTTACAACGGAATGAAGGTTAACATTTATTTTTCAATCCCAAATCCTTTGCTTTTTAATTTTTTTTATCTTCATTTATCTTCTGCTATAATGGACAGATTTGTAGCTCATTGGGATTGAGCCTCTAGAATAATGTTCAAGGCTTTATTCTTTAACCTGGAGGCGTTGTCTTCCTCGGGGATTGCAATTCCGTATACACCTGTTGGAAAAGTTGTTTGATTGAGCATTCTTTCATGGTCATATTTTCGGTTTCTGATTGTGTTTTTCTAGCGTATTTTTTTCACTTTGCCTGATTGTGAAGTGGGCATACATTCTGATTTATTAGAAATGTCTTCACACAACAAACTCATTATAGAAAATTACATCAACCTCTTCATTCACAGAAAAATTAATATTGGCATTCATATATTAGTTGTCATGATCATTGATCAAATGGGCCATCATGAAGTGATCCACTGCATCCATCAGTTCTGTTTTCCCATTAATTATCACACAAATCACATTTGTAGCTACATATTCGTATTTAGTTTCCAGTTTTACAAGAATTACCTGCGCATGCTATCTGTTTTAACTCACTACATTTGGGCCCTGTTTGTTTCGAATTTTTAAGACCAATTGTGCTTCACAAAGATATTTCAAGAAGCTTGAAATATCCTTGTTTTAATTGTTTCATTGATTTTTACTTTTTTATGCAGTTTCATTTCTGCTATAGAGAGCAGTGCTATTTCCTGCCTTGGAAGGTGAAGACCTCATTGTCCGTGCAAATATGGTGAATAGACTGAATGTTTTATGCCATAGTTTTTTTTCGTAGGAATGTTTCATGGATGTTACAATCATATGCAAATTCAGTTGTATTATGGTTGTGTTCTGTATCACATTTTTAAATAATATTGTTGCATGTCTTTTAAAAAAATGTTACTCAAATTCCAACGGATTTAAGTTGGAAATACACCTGTGCCCTCAAAATCCCAAGACATCTCTCTACACTCCCGTCTTCTTCTTCTTCTTCTTCTTCTTTCTCATAAATATTTTTGGGTCTTTGTTCCAAGTGCAAGATTTTGGGTCTTCTAAAATATCAGAAATCCCTCAAATCTTGCCCGTATGCTATCCGTCTCTCTGGACCCTAGATTTTTGCTGGATTGCAGATTTCTTTTCCTCGATTTTTACGGCATCATTTCAATCCAATCGAACCATCGTGGAGCCCTCATGGCACATACCATTTTTCTTTCTTCCTGCAGCTCTCTCTTTCTCTATTATCCGGTTGATCTATCCCTCTCTCTTTTGTCCTATTTCTTTTTTCCACCTTCGTTGTGTTCATCATCTCCGGCTCCACCGATCAGAATTTGGGTATTGGTTCATAAAATCCCCAGATCAGAATTTGGGTATTTTTAGAATGCAAGTCCCAGATTGAGCCAAACCAAGCTTCTCTGATAAATTTGGGTATTGGGACATGGGTCGGAAACGTTGGAGTCTACCCCGCTTCAGCCATCTGCAATTGGCTTGCCATAACCCATTTTCCATTCTTTTTCCTTTTTTATTTGGTTTGAGTTTTCTTAGTTAAGAAGAATAATCATTTTGGAATCATTTCGAAGCGGCTTAAGGTTCTCTCTATTGTTACCACTAGCAGGTTTTTTCTTTTTTTTTTCCTCCATTCACCCCATTCTGTATTTCATCTCTCTTTTTTCTTTATTTTTTTCACCTCCCATGAATTTTGTTTGCAGTCGGTTCTTCCATTCACCCCATTCCTTTTAATTTTGCTTCGAGAGAAAATAATCACATTTTTCAATAGATGTGCTTTAAGTAACCATCAACCATCAGATTCAACCAAAATCACATGTTTAATGCCTGATAAATTTTATTGGGATTCTTTAATACATGCTTTCACAAGCCATCTCACCTTCCCTGCTTCAATTTTACCTTTTAATCCCACCTTCCCTGCTTCAATCTCACCTTCCCGACAAGCCATCTCACCTTCCCTGCTTCCATTCACCCCATTCCTTTTAATTTGCTTCGAGAGAAAATAATCACATTTTTCAATAGATGTGCTTTAAGTAACCATCAACCATCAGAGTCAACCAAAATCACATGCTTAATGCCTGATAAATTTTATTGGGATTCTTTAATACATGCTTTTACAAGCCATCTCACCTTCCCTGCTTCAATTTTACCTTTCTTTTCGTGTTTCTCAGTTCGTAAGTTGCTTCTAATGAACATTGGTATATGATTCTAATGATTCGTGTTTTGGCATTTATTGGTTAAACCATGTTTCTTTATGAAGTCATGAAATTGGTTCAACCATTTATTGGTTAAATCATGTTTGTATTTTTTATTAATCTTTTTAGTCTGAGTTGAAGGTAAAGAGAATGATAGATATATGGTTTACGGTGGAAGTATTGTGGGGTACTGGCGTTTCATCTCTTGAACTATTTATGGTGGAAGTTGCCAAGTGCTTGGGTAAAATCTCTCACAATAAGGAGCTCTTACCTAATCTGAATTAATATTTCATAATTTTAGCATAAATGAAACATCGAGTTTATGGTAGCAATATTCAATGTTTTTCACCATTAAAGATTGTGCTAAATTTTAATCCAAGTTTTCTTATATGTATTGTATGCTTTTGAATTGCTCCAATAAGCACTTTGAAGATATATTAGAACTTTTGGTGTACTGCTTAAATTGTTAGTGTCCCCATATTTTTTGCATGCGCAGAGTAGGTATGGAAAAGTGTTTGTGAGCTAGAGCTCATATAAGCTTATATGAGCTAGAGCTCACAAACATAGGGGGCCCACATTGTTTGGATGATCCATAGCATTCAGTTGATAGACCCTCACATAGATAGGGTGTGCCCAAAAAATCAGCTTCATATGATCATCCTAACCCTTCCATTTATGGAGATAAAAATGGGCACACCCTATATTGGTTACACATAAATGAAACATCCAGGTTCATCCTATATTGGAAGATTACTTATCCCACATAAAAGAACAATCATGTGTTGGTCTTGCTACTAATTTCTCCTTTTCTCTATGTTGGAAAACTACTTCATAGATTGGAAACCGTGCGATGTACGCGTTAGAGGTTAATAGATTGGAAAGAAACCCAAAGAAAGTGAAAGTTGATCGAGAAGTTAGTAGGGTGCAACTCAGGCCGGGTTGAGGCCAACCCGAACCGAACCCGAGCCTAACCCTATAACCCGACCCGACCCAAGCCCAACCCGAATAGAAAAAAAAAAACTGTGAATCTGCTGCTTTTTTCCTGAGAAACGTATGGCATAAGAAAGATAACTGTTACTATGTGAAAAACGAAAAAAAAAAAACTAGTAGCTACAGATCCATAGCTTGTAGAAAACAAATCCTAAAAATAAAGATGGGAGATAGGACGAAGAAAAATAGGAAAAGAAAAAAAAATCAAACCCAACCTGTGTTTAAAAACGCGGATGTGATGCGGAACGCTGCCAAATAAAATCCTTGTCGACTCAGCACGGACGCGGCAAATAACGCGGTTGACGCGGTCAAGTCAGATGAGTTGTAATTTTTAAATGAATAAAACACAAAAATGGAAACCAAGTAGGGCACACCAAATGAATGGTAAAGATCATCTTACCATGTGGGAGCCCACTAATTTTTTAACTTCAGAAAGACAAGATGATTTAGTGAAAATATAAGATTAGGGCTGTGCTAATATCATTTTCCTAGATTTAAAATATTAATCTTTTAGATATTAATTGTTTAACTATTAATTGTTGGTACTTTGGCTATGATATTCACACTACCATTCTTTAATAATGAGACAGACTCACCTTGTCTTTTAGTATTTAAACAGCTGTCAAAAGCTATTACAATTTCCAAGAAGCCTCAACAGCTTATTGATTATAGAATAAGACAATGTGAGTTTGTGTTGAACACAAGCATCCTTTAAAAAATAATGAAAATAGAGGTTATATCTCTGCCTACATGCATAAATGTAGAGACAGCCAAAACGAGGCACTCTTTTGTGAACAACTGTACATAAAAGAGGTACTCTTTTGTGAACTATATTACTAGAAAAAAACTAGTGACAACTTCCTAAAGCTGAACGTCGATGGTGCAGCTAGCGAAAAATCCTGGTATTGCTAGAAGAGGGGGTATTATTTGAGATAATAACAATGGAGTAAGATTTGCTTTCTCTCATTCCTCTGATGTGAATGTTAATATGTTGGTTGAAGCTAATGGTATGAGAGATGGTCTCTACTACTATGCTGCTTTAGGGATTAATAGAATTTGGATTGAATTTGATAGTTTTGTCATTGCCAGCATCATCAAAGGTAAAAACAGAACACCATCGCTCTTAGGACTTGGTTTTTCTCCAAGAACCCCTTAAAAGACATAGGTTTTGGATTCTTCTTCCTTCTTCTTTCTTACCCTTAGCAAAGACTTCAATCTTCAAATTTGGGAAACGAATAAAAAATTAGTACTTTTGTTAAAGTATAAAAGATAAATAACGCTATTCTCCAACAGCTTAAGCTTTTGGAGAAGTTGGTAAGTTAACAATTTTTATTCAAATTTCGCTGAAATTCAAGAAATTTCTGAAATTTTGGCCGAACCCAACATTTGGTACATGTCGCCAATTTCGGTTTCGGAACGATTCCGAAATTTCGGATTTCGGTCGAAATTTAAAACCATGCTTGCGACACAATATTGAAATAAAATTTAAAATAATTTTCTTTACTAACAAGGCCAATTTGTTATTGAATTCATAGAGGCCCTAAAATAAAATGAACAAGTGGAGGATAGGAACAATATCATTAGATGGATTGGCAATGGGTGAAAGCTCATGGCAACATCAAGAAGCTGAAAAATGCATAGCAAATATTGGATTGACAATGGTGTAACCACCATCAACTACAAGGTTGTGACCACTCACATACTTGGATTCATCGCTTCCCAAATAGAGAGCAGCATTAGCAATGTCTTCTGCTTTAAGATAGACCCCCTTAAGATTAGCAGGACCCTCCATTGCCTTCTCAAGCTCTTCACCCTTTGCGGGAAAAAATTTCTCAGCCAAAGGGGTTACAAGACCATAAGGAGAAACACAATTTACTCTAACACCAAACTGCCCCAGCTCAACGGCCGCGTTCTTCGTGAGCCCCACCAGCGCGTGCTTTGAACTTCTGTAGGCATAAGTACTGAGCCCACCTAAGACAGAAGCAATACTAGCTGTACTAATTATGCTGCCGCGGTGAGCTGGGATCATGACCCGTGCAGCATGCTTGATGCCCAAGAACGCCCCTGTTAGATTCAGGCTAAGTACTCTTTCAAAATCCGCCTTCTCATTGTTAATAATGCTTTGCTTGTACGCGTCTAAGGTGCCCGCATTGTTGAACATTATGTCGAGCTTCCCATACCTGCTTACAACACTGTCGATAGCATTTCGGACCTGTTCTTCGTCTGAGACATCACAGTGGATGAAGGAATCGGGGGAGGCGAGGTCTTTGCTAACTAATTGGCCCAATTCCTCTTGGACATCGGCTATGAACACTTTGGCACCGTGCCGGTGGAACAATTTGGCCGTGGATTTGCGCTTGCTCAGCCGGTGATCAGTGCCAACTTACCTTCTAGTCTTTAGATCAAAGTCAATAGGTTTTTTTTTTGGTTTTTTTTTAAAAAATAATCATTTTAAAGGAGCTAGGAACAACCCTAGTAGGAAAATATGTAAGCATTAAAAAAATAATCAGTTTAAAGGAGCTAGGAACAACCCTAGAAGAGAAAATATGTAAGCATTAAAGAAGAGAAGCCATGGCACAATTTTATAGACCTTCTACTTGGTGGGCTCTTACCTTGAAAAAAGTCGCATTAATTAGAGAACCGTATTATTGTGCATCAGTCCCTTGAATTGTGAATCTACAGCTTTTTTCCCAAGAAACTTATGGCATAAGAAAGATAAAAGTTACTATGTAAAAAACGGGAAAAAAAACTAGTAGCTACAGATCCATAGATTGTAGAAAAAAATGCTGAAAATAAAGAAGGGAAATAGGATGAAGAAAAACAGGAATAGAAAAAAATCAAACCCAACCTGTGTTTAAAAACGCGGATGTGATGCGGAACGCTGCCGAAGAAAATCCTTGTCGACTTAGCACGAACGTGGCCAATAACGCGGTTGACGCGGTCAAGTCAGATGAGTTGTAATTTTTAAATGAATAAAATACAAAAATGAAAACCAAGTAGGGCACACCAAATGAATGGTAAAGATCATCTTACCATGTGGGAGCCCACTAATTTTTTAAATTCAAAAAGACAAGATGAGTTAGTGAAAATATAAAACTAGGGCTGTGCTAATATAATTTTCCTAGATTTAAAATATTAATTTTTTAGATATTAATTGTTTAACTATTAATCGTTGGTACTTTGGCTAAGATATTCACACTACCATTCTTTAAAAATGAGACAGACTCACCTTGTCTTTTATTATTTAAATAGCTGTTAAAAGCTATTACAATTTCTAAGAAGCCTCAACAGCCCATTGATTATAGAATAAGACAATGTGAGATTATAGAATAAGACAATGAGAGTTTGTGTTGAACACAAGCATCCTTAAAAAAATAACGAAAATAGAGGTTATATCTCTGTCTACATGCATAACTGTAGAGACAGCCAAAACGAGGCACTCTTTTGTGAACAACTGTACATAAAAAGAGGTACTCCTTTGTGAACTATATTACTGGAAAAAAACTAGTGACAACTTCCTAAAGCTGAACGTCGATGGTGCAGCTAGCGAAAAAACCTGGTATTGCTAGAAGAGGGGGTATTATTTGAGATAATAACAATAGAGTAAGAATTGCTTTCTCTCATTCCTATGATGTGAACTCTAATATGCTGGTTGAAGCTAATGCTATGAGAGATGGTCTCTACTACTTTGATGCTTTAGGGATTAATAGAATTTGGATTGAATTCGATAGTCTTGTCATTGTCAACATCATCAAAGGTAAGAACAGAACACCATCTCTCATAGGACTAGGTTTTTCTCCAAGAACCCTTTAAAAAACATAGATTTTGGATTCTTCTTCCTTCTTCTTTCTTACGCTTAGCAAAGACTTCAATCTTTAATGCGTTAGGGTTCCAAGCCCTCTTCATTTCTTTTGCCCAAGCAAAACCCTAAGAGACCACATGAGAAAAGCTCTTTTTCACTATTTTATTCTCTCCTCTCTCCATCTTGTTTTCCCTCTTTTTTCTCCTTCTTTCAATCAAACTACACCACCAACTCTTTCTGTTTTTTAATTAAGAGATGAGGGGGTGTGGGCCCACAACATGGGGATGGACCCCACAACAAATAGGAGAGGATATTGATACGGCCCAAATATTTGTATTTTCCCCTTCACTGGCTTGGGACCATGGTTTCAAATTTAGGTTTCGGCAAAAATTTCGGTCTTAGCCAAAATCCCGAAATTTTAGTAAACACGGACGAAATGTCGATTTTTTTGGCCAAAATTTCAGTAATTTCGGCTGAAATTTGGGAAAGAAATAAAAAATTAATATTTTTGTTTAAGTATAAAAGATAAACAACGCCATTCACCAACAGCTTAAGCTTTTGGAGAAGTTGGTAAGTCAACAATTTTTATTCAAATTTCGCTGAAATTGACGAAATTTCTGAAATTTTGGCCGACCCCAACATTTGGTACATGTCGCCAATTTTGGTTTCGGAACGTTTCCGAAATTTCGGATTTCGGTCGAAATTTAAAACCACGCTTGCGACACAATATTGAAATAAAATTTAAAATAATTTTCTTTACTAACAAGGCCAATTTTTATTGAATTCATAGAGGCCCTAAAATAAAATGAACAAGTGGAGGATAGGAACAATATCATTAGATAGATTGGCAATCGGTGACAGCTCATGGCAACATCAAGAAGCTGAAAAATGCGTAGCAAACATTGGATTGACAATGGTGTAACCACCATCAACTACAAGGTTGTGACCACTCACATACTTGGATTCATCGCTTCCCAAATAGAGAGCAGCATTAGCAATGTCTTCTGCTTTAAGATAGACCCCCTTAAGATTAGCAGGACCCTCCATTGCCTTCTCAAGCTCTTCACCCTTTGCGGGAAAAAATTTCTCAGCCAAAGGGGTTACAAGACCATAAGGAGAAACACAATTTACTCTAACACCAAACTGCCCGAGCTCAACGGCCGCGTTCTTCGTGAGCCCCACCAGCGCGTGCTTTGAACTTGTGTAGGCATGAGTACTGAGCCCACCTAGGACAGAAGCAATACTAGCTGTACTAATTATGCTGCCGCGGTGAGCTGGGATCATGACCCGTGCAGCATGCTTGATGCCCAAGAACGCCCCTGTTAGATTCAGGTTAAGTACTCTTTCAAAATCCGCCTTCTCATTGTTAATAATGCCTTGCTTGTACGGGTCTATGGTGCCCGCATTGTTGAACATTATGTCGAGCTTCCCATACCTGGTTACAACACTGTCAATAGCATTTCGGACCTGTTCTTCGTCTGAGACATCACAGTGGATGAAAGAATCGGGGGAGGCGAGGTCTTTGCTAACTAATTGGCCCAATTCGTCTTGGACATCGGCTATGAACACTTTGGCACCGTGCCGGTGGAACAATTTGGCCGTGGATTTCCCGATTCCGCTTGCTCCGCCGGTGATCAGTGCCACCTTACCTTCTAGTCTATAGATCAAAGTCAATAGGTTTTTTTTTGTTTTTTTTTTAAAATAATCATTTTAAAGGAGCTAGTAACAACCCTAGTAGGGAAATATGTAAGCATTAAAGAAGAGAATACATGGGATTAACACTTTGTAAAAAGACAATAAGTGATTCTGCTAAAATAAAATTATCATCTGAAGTGTTTTACTCTTGTCTCATTTTACTAGAGCATCTATAGCCTATAGGAGGTTCTGGAATTCATCAAACAGGGCAACTTTTGTGAGTTTTTCTAGGCAGGCCGATTATGAAAGAGCAATTCTAATATCATTTCTCCAATCCATTGATATTGTGAAGGGCGCATTGGTGGTGGCTTGATAGAAGAATATTCTCTTTCCCGAATAAAATATGTAAAATAAAAGAAAATATGAGATACATTACAAATTGTTTGGGAAACGATGACATTAGGTTTTCGAAAAGATGATAAAATAGAAATTTTCAAACATAATTTGTCTATAGCAAAAAAATTATTTACATAGCGTCTACTGTTAGACCTATCGAGACTACTGTTAGACCTATCGAGAATGTATTCTACAAAGGTGAATTTAAAGATGATTGGCAATGGAGTTTTACCAATGTTTGATTCTTCATCTTCTTTTTCTTCTCTTTATTTGGTTTTTTTTCATCACCATTGCCAATGACCATTTCTGCAACTCAAAAGAGGACGTAGAGGGAAAAGAGGAAGAGGAGGATGAAGAAGAAAAAGAAAAGGAAGAAGAGGAAGAATTGACGCCGAAAAAATGGAAGATGTCGGAAAAAAGTAAAAAGAAAGAGGAGGACGAAGGCGAAGTTGGGGTCGAGTTGAGAAAAGTTGAGGTCAAGGCGAGAACTTTTCCCAGCTGATCCCCAACTTTTCCTGTCACTATCTAAAGTTTCCCAACATGAACCAAAGTTTTCCCGACATGATTTGAAGTTTTCCTACTTTTACTTGACCCCAACTTTACTAAGTTGACATGAACTTTTGCCGACACGACACAAATTTTTCTCGATATGACCCGAACTTTTCGACTTAACCCCAACATTTCTCGACACGACCCAAAGTTTTCCCGACACAACCAGAACTTTTCCTATTTGACACCAACATTTCCTCTTTTTTCTCCTCTTTTTTTCTTTCATTTTTCTAGTGTCGTCCCTTTTCCGGCATCATCTATTTTTTCCGGCATCGATTCTTCTTTTTCCATATTCTTCCTCATATTTTCTTCCTCTTCATATTGTTCTTCCTCTTTTTCCCCCTCTTTACCGTCCTTTTCATTTTCTCCACTTCTTCTTCTTCCTCTCCCTCTTTCTCTTCCTTCTGTTCTGAGTTCCAGCAATGATCGATGAAAAAACATAGCAAATAAGAGAAGAAGAGGAAGAAGATGAGGAAGGAACCCTGTTAGAGAATATCAGGAATACGATCTAATTTTCATTAACTTCACCAAATGCTTAAGCTTTTGGCATAATTGGTAGTTTCACAAACCCTTATTTGGAGAAGATGAAGAATAAAAATGCCATTATTCTCGTACATATAGACTTGATGGCAAAAGGGTCCTTTTTCCTGTACGGTGCCTATTACGTGCAAAATAGAAACTCTTCTTTTTTCTCTCTTTTTTTCTTTTATTATGTGTAGATAGCTAACGGCACATGATGTGTATGTGACGTGGGTTAGTGGAATTAGGTAGGATAAGTCTGCAGATATCCTCTTATAGGATGTAGTTATCATGTAGGTGATGTGGGTGAGTGGGAGTAGATCTTTCTCCTATTTTCGTGTATCGAACGTGGGTTCACTTATTTTAAATTGAATGGAAGCAATCTGCCAGGGTATCGTTTTGAAACCCAACAAACACTTTGTGTTAACAGAGGCCAAGGTTTCCTCAATCAAACCTACATCTACTGTTATTCTTCGTAGTTGTTTTCTAACACCATAGGTACAACTAAGAACAAGAGAAACTCTCCCCAGTACATACCATTGTGATATCAGAGCTCAGGGGCGTGGCCCAACGTGTGGAGCGATTAGAGCAAGCTATGGAGTTGCTTTCAAAAGGCCAGCAAGACATGATGAATTGAATGGCGGAGATGTTCAAAAAATTGAACACACGTGTGGATCAAATCTCTAATCAATCTGCCAGGGAGACGGGGGAGACTTCTCACGATCCTATTCGAATCAATGAAGATCAGGCTAATGGCAATGGTGGCTCTCATCATGCTAGTTCCACCAACTCATACACACCCAAATTTGTGAGGTTGGACTTTCCGCATTTCAACGGTGGTGAAGATCCAACGAGTTGGTTATGTAGGGCAGAACAGTTTTTCCAATTTCATGAGACCCCAGTGACAGAAAAAGTATCGTTGGCTTCCTCTCACCTTGAGGATGACGCCCAACTATAGTACCAATTGCTGAAGCAAGAAATGAAGGTTGTTACTTGGAAAGAGTTCAAGGATGGGCTCCATTCTCGATATGGTCCAAACCAATTCTTATATTTCTTTGGAAAACTCACCAAATTCGAGCAAACTGAATCGGTGCGAGTTTACCAAACCCAGTTTGAGAAGTAACTTGTGAAGGTCGGACATCTTCCCCAAGATCGTCAGGTCAGTTGTTTTGTTAGTGGGTTACGAGATTCTCGTAGAATTGACGTTCATGCCAATAGACCCACGACCTTATCTGGTGCTATCGGACTGGTCCGCTAGTACGAGGCCCATGATTTAACACAGCGTGCCATTCCAACGTCAGACACGGCGTACCCGATCACAACTAACAGTAGTCCTACGCTTCCAATCCGACGGATGTAACCCACTGAGCTGCAAGAGAGACGGAATCAGGGACCACGCTATAACTGTAACGAGAAGTTTGTCCCGGGACATCGATGTAAGAAGTTGTTCCTAATAGAGGCATGCTACGAAGAAGAAGAAGAAGAAGATGGCCTTGAGGAAAAGGCCGATTTCTAAGGGGGAGGAGATGTTACATGCAAAATAGAAACTCTTCTTTTTTTTTCTTTTTTTCTTTTATTATGTGTAGATAGCTAATGGCAAATGATGTGTATGTGACGTGGGTTAGTGGAATAAGGTAGGATAAGTCCGTAGTTATCATGTTATAGGATGTAGTTATCATGTAGGTGATGTGGGTGAGTGGTAGTAGATCTTTCTCCTATTTTCTTGTATTGAACGTGGGTTCACTTATTTTAAATGGAATGGAAGCAATCTGCCAGGGTATCGTTTTGAAACCCAACAAACACTTTGTGTTAACAGTGGCCAAGGTTTCCTCAATCAAACCTACATCTACTGTTATTCTTCGTAGTTGTTTTCTAACACCATAGGTACAACTAAGAACAAGAGAAACTCTCCCCAGTACGTACCAGTGCCATCCGTTAGTGAGAAGAATTTAAAAGTACAAGCCACCCAAAGTTTCACAAAAAGCTTTCTTTCGATGGAGTAACCGTCACAAACTACTAATGGCACATAGCTAGTATAAAAAATGAAATTCTAGCAAACTCTTAAAGGAAAGAGTTGATGAGATGGAGAAGTTGATAGCCTAGAAAGCTTTAAAAAGGAAAGAGTTGATGTGTTGAGTTGTCCTATAAGGAAATTATGTTGATCAAGGCAACAACACGCATCGCAAAAATCAAGAAAAAGACTAACAAGTTGTTTTTTTATTGTATAATACTTATTCTTTTATATCTTAAACCGGATATCTAAATGAGAAAAATCCTTGAAACTATCTTGATTTTTCTTACCCTGTCTAAAAGTAATGTTCACGCATCTCATATTTTCAATAGAATCATTCAACTGACATAGTAGGTGGAATAGACAAACTAGCTTGAGTAGAAGTGCCTAACATAAAGGGCTGGCAAAACCAGCCCTTATTATCTACTAGATTTCAATTGGTACGTGTAAGCCCTATGGTCCCTTACTTTTCAAAATGTACTGTATGGACCACACTATAGGATGATCCAAACCGTCCCTGTGATGGGCCATAACATAAATAGGTTGTGCTCATAAAATCATTTCCATAGGATGATCCTATCCCTCCGATCTATAGAGGAACGGCATATTATGGAAACAAATATTGATCGGAGGGCTATGATCATCCTATGGAAAATACTTTTGGGCCCAACCTATTTATGTTCTGGCCCATCACATGGACGGTTTGGATCATCCTATAGTGTAGTCCATACAGTACATTTTGAAAAATACGGGACTACAAGGGCTTAAACCGTATAAAACTTCTACTTTCTACTTACTATTCCAAAATATCAAAACAAAACAATGCATTTGGATGGTCAGAATCAGGCACTGGATTGGAGATTGGATTCCGATACACCCGATTTCAGCGTTCCCAGCTGCTCTCAAACAGGGAATAAGTATAGGGAAATGTTACCAACACAACCATATTTTGACTGTCTGTTCTTTAAATATTAGCTCGTGAGAGCTTTTTTGGGAAATGTAATAAGCTTTTGACAGCTCTTTAAATACTAAAAGACAAGATTGTCTGTGAAAATATCAAAATATGGTTGTGCTGATATCATTTCCCTAAGTATAACTTTCAAAAAATTTGGCAAAGAGGGGAAGTTTACCTTCTAGCAATGGTAGGGAGAAGAGAGGTGCTTCCCATGGTTGAGGCCGTGTCACAACTGATATATTTTGTGTTCAAAAGATTGCCTTTTATAGAAGAAGAAAACCATATGATTACTTTCGTGATCGTGATCGACATTGTTCAAATAAAAATAATGTATTATTATGTACTAAATGTCAAGCCAAATTATCCACGTGAATCTTCTTCATTTTCTGAAAATGGCCCCACATTATACATTATAAATCTTCATAGTGATTGGATAATTATATTGTTGTGGGCCACTGCTTTGAGATGGCACGATTTTATAGACCATCTAGTTGGTGGGCTCTTACCTTGCAAAAAGTCGCATTAATTATTGTGCATCAGTCCCTTCAAGTGTTATTATTTTATTTTCGAAAATTAAATTAAATATTTCACACAACCACCCCTTATTTTTTATTATTTAATATAAACTATTGGCAAAGCCTCCCCTTATTTCTCATTATTTAATATAAATTTTAGGCAAAACATGATTCTATACATTAATAAATTAAAAAACAAAAAAAAAATAAAATAAAATAAAAAAAAAAAAAAAATATATATATATATATATATATATATATATAGAGAGAGAGAGAGAGAGAGAGAGAGAGAGAGAGAGAGAGAGAGAGAGAGAGAGACTAGTTGGCCAACCGTGCGATGCACGGGTTAGAAGTTAATAGATTGGAAAGAAACCCATAGAGAGTGAAAGTTGATCGAGAAGTTAGTAGGGTGCAACTCAGGTCGGGTTGAGGCCAACCCGAACCGAACCCGAGCCTAACCCTATAACCCGACCCGACCCCAACCCGAATAGAAAAACAAAAACCTGTGAATCTGCTGCATTTTTTCCCAAGAAACATATGGCATAAGAAAGATAAAAGATACTATGTGAAAAACGGAAAAAAAATACAAGTAGCTACAGATCTATAGGTGGTAGAAAAAAAATCCTGAAAATAAAGAAGGGAAATAGGAAAAGAAAAAAATCAAACCCAACCTGTGTTTAAAAACGCGGATGTGATGCGGAACGCTGCCGAATAAAATCCTTGTCGACTCAGCACGGACGCGGCCAATAACGCGGTTGACGCGGTCAAGTCAGATGAGTTGTAATTTTTAAATGAATAAAATACAAAAATGGAAACCAAGTAGGGCATACCAAATGAATGGTAAAGATCATCTTACCATGTGGGAGCCCACTAATTTTTAAAATTCAAAACGACAAGATGATTTAGTGAAAATATAAAACTAGGGCTGTGCTAATATCATTTTCCTAGATTTAAAATATTAATTTTTTAGATATTAATTGTTTAACTATTAATTGTTGGTACTTTGGCTATGATATTCACACTACCATTCTTTAATAATGAGACAGACTCACTTTGTCTTTTATTATTTAAACAGCTGTCTGAAGCTATTACAATTTCCAAGAAGCCTCAACAGCCAGGGGCGGAGGCACATATAGCTTGAGGGGGGCCATGGCCCCCCCATGACTTGCAAAATTCCTTTTATGGTTCATGGACATACATGCATATGCCTAGCTATTTTAGTGGTCATGGCCCCCCTCAATGACCAATCCAGACAAGTGTATATTAATCCGGCCCCCCCAACTGTAAATTCCTGGCTCCGCCCCTGTCAACAGCTCATTGATTATAGAATAAGACAATGTGAGTTTGTGTTGAACCCAAGCATCCTTCAAAAAATAATGAAAATAGAGGTTATATCTCTGCCTACATGCATAACTGTAGAGATAGCCAAAACGAGGCACTCTTTTGTGAACAACTGTACATAAAAGAGGTACTCTTTTGTGAACTATATTATTGGAAAAAAACTAGTGACAACTTCCTAAAGCTGAACGTCGATGGTGCAGCTAGCGAAAAATCCTGGTATTGCTAGAAGAGGGGGTATTATTTGAGATAATAACAATAGAGTAAGATTTGCTTTCTCTCATTCCTCTGATGTGAATGCTAATATGCTGGTTGAAGCTAATGGTAAGAGAGATGGTTTCTACTACTATGATACTTTAGGGATTAATAGAATTTAGATTGAATTTGATAGTTTTGTCATTGCCAACATCATCAAAGGTAAAAACAGAACACCATCTCTCTCAGGACTTGGTTTTTCTCCAAGAACCCCTTAAAAGACATAGGTTTTGGATTCTTCTACCTTCTTCTTTCTTACCCTTAGTAAAGACTTCAATCTTTAATGGATTAGGGTTCTAAACCCTCTTCATTTCTTTTGACCAAGCAAAACCCTAAAAGACCACAAGAGAAAAGCTCTTTTTTACTATTTTATTCTCTCCTCTCTCCATCTTTTTTTCCCTCTTTTTTTTCCTTCTTTCAATCGAACTGCACCACCGACTCTTTCTGTTTTTTAATTAAGAGATGAAGGGGTGTGGGGCCGACAACATGGGGATGGACCCCACAACAAATAGGAGAGGATATTGATACGGCCCAAATATTTGTATTTTCCCCTTCACTAGCTTGGGACCATGGTTTCAAATTTCGGTTTCGGCAAAAATTTCGGTCTTAGCCGAATTCCCGAAATTTTAGTAAAGACGGACGAAATGTTGATTTTTTGGGCCAAAATTTCGGTAATTTCGGCTGAAATTTGGGAAAGGAATAAAAAATTAATATTTTTGTTAAAGAATAAAAGATAAATAATGCCATTCTCCAACAGCTTAAGCTTTTGGAGAAGTTGGTAAGTTAACAATTTTTATTCAAATTTCGCTGAAATTGAAGAAATTTCCGAAATTTTGGCCGAACCCAACATTTGGTACGTGTCGCCAATTTCGGTTTCGGAACGATTCCGAAATTTCGGATTTCGGTCGAAATTTAAAACCATGCTTGCGACACAATATTGAAATAAAATTTAAAATAATTTTCTTTACTAACAAGGCCGATTTTTTATTGAATTCATAGAGGCCCTAAAATAAAATGAACAAGTGGAGGATAGGAACAATATCATTAGATGGATTGGCAATGGGTGAAAGCTCATGGCAACATCAAGAAGCTGAAAAATGCATAGCAAACATTGGATTGACAATGGTGTAACCACCATCAACTAAAAGGTTGTGACCACTCACATACTTGGATTCATCACTTCCCAAATAGAGAGCAGCATAAGCAATGTCTTCTGCTTTAAGATAGACCCCCTTAAGATTAGCAGGACCCTCCATTGCCTTCTCAAGCTCTTCACCCTTTGCGGTCAAATTTTTCTCAGTCATTGGGGTTACAAGACCATAAGGAGAAACACAATTTACTCTAACACCAAACTGCCCGAGCTCAACGGCCGCGTTCTTCGTGAGCCCCACCAGCGCGTGCTTTGAACTTGTGTAGGCATAAGTACTGAGCCCACCTAAGACAGAAGCAATACTAGCTGTACTAATTATGCTGCCGCGGTGAGCTGGGATCATGACCCGTGCAGCATGCTTGATGCCCAAGAAGGCCCCTGTTAGATTCAGGCTAAGTACTCTTTCAAAATCCGCCTTCTCATTGTTAATAATGCTTTGCTTGTACGCGTCTAAGGTGCCCGCATTGTTGAACATTATGTCGAGCTTCCCATACCTGCTTACAACACTGTCGATAGCATTTCGGACCTGTTCTTCGTCTGAGACATCACAGTGGATGAAGGAATCGAGGGAGGCGAGGTCTTTGCTAACTAATTGGCCCAATTCGTCTTGGACATCGGCTATGAACACTTTGGCACCGTGCCGGTGGAACAATTTGGCCGTGCATTTGCCGATCCCTCTTGCTCCGCCGGTGATCAGTGCCACCTTACCTTCTAGTCTATAGATCAAAGTCAATAGGTTTTTTTTTGTTTTTTTGTTTTTAAATAATCAGTTTAAAGGAGCTAGTAACAACCCTAGTAGGAAAATATGTAAGCATTAAAGAAGAGAATATATACATGTGATTAACACTTTGTAAAAAGACAATAAGTGATTCTGCTAAAAGAAAATTTTCATCTGAAGTGTTTTACTCATGTCTCATTTTACTAGAGCATCTATAGCCTATAGGAGGTTCTGGAATTCATCAAACAGGGCAACTTTTGTGAGTTTTTCTAGGCAGGATTAAGAAAGAGCAATGCTAATATCATTTCTCCAATCCATTGATGTTGTGAAGGGCGCATTGGTGGTGGCTTGATAGAAGAATATTATCTTTCCGGAATAAAATATGTAAAATAAAAGAAAATATGAGATACATTACAAATTGTATGGGGAAACGATGACATTAGGTTTTCGAAAAGATGATAAAATAGAAATTTTAAAACATAATTTGTCTATAGCAAAAAAATTATTTACATAGCGTCTACTGTTAGACCTATCGAGAATGTATTCTACAAAGGTGAATTTAAAGATGATTGGCAATGGGGTTTTACCAATGTTTGATTTTTCTTTCGGAAAATGATCCAGAAATTCCGCTTTATTTCTGAAAATATGAGTGGCTTGTACTTTCAATTCTTCTTACTAACGGATGATGCAGTACATAAAAAGACAAGTTTCCCCTTAAGTCTATATATATGCATGAGAATAGTCATTTTTTCATCTTCTCCGAACAAGGGTTCTTTCTTCATCTTCTTTTTCTTCTCTTTATTTGGTTTTTTTTCATCACCATTGCCAATGATCATTTCTGCAACTCGAAAGAGGACAAAGAGGGAAAATAGGAAGAAGAGGATGAAGAAGAAAAAGAAAAGGAAGAAGAGGAAGAATTGAAACCGAAAAAATGGAATATCGGAAAAAAAGTAAAAAGAAAGAGGAGGACGAAGGGGAAGTTGGGGTCGAGATGAGAAAAGATGAGGTCAAGGCGAGAACTTTTCCCAGCTGATCCCCAACTTTTCCTGTCACGATCTGAAGTTTCCCAACGTGAACCAAAGTTTTTCCGACAAGACTTGAAGTTTTCCTACTTTTACTTGACCCCAACTTTACTAAGTTGACATGAACTTTTGTCGACACGACACAAATTTTTCTCGATATGACCCGAACTTTTCGACTTAACCCCAACATTTCTCGACACGGCCCGAAGTTTTCCCGACATGACCACAACTTTTCCTATTTGACACCAACATTTCCTTTTATTTTCTCCCCTTTTTTTCTTTCATTTTTCTAGTGTCGTCCCTTTTCCGGCATCATCTATTTTTTCCGTCATCGATTCTTCTTTTTCCATATTCTTCCTCATATTTTCTTCCTCTTCATATTGTTCTTCCTCTTTTTCCCCCTCTTTACCTTCCTTTTCTTTTCTTCCACTTCTTCTTCTTCCTCTCCCTCTTTCTCTTCCTTCTATTCTGAGTTGCAGCAATGATCGATGAAAAAACATAGCAAATAAGAGAAGAAGAGGAAGAAGATGAAGAAGGAACCCTGTTAGAGAATATCAGGTATACGATCTGATTTTCTTTAACTTCTCCAAATGCTTAAGCTTTTGGAGTAATTGGTAGTTTCACAAACCCTTATTTGGAGAAGATGAAGAATAAAAATGCCATTATTCTCGTACATATAGACATGATGGCAAAAGGGTCCTTTTTCTTGTACGGTGCCTGTTACGTGCAAAATAGAAACACTTCATTTTTCTCTTTTTTTTCTTTTATTACGTGTAGATAGCTAACGTCACATGATCTGTATGTGACGTGGGTTAGTGGAATAAGGTAGGATAAGTCTGCAGTTATCCTGTTATAGGATGTAGTTATCATGTAGGTGATGTGGGTGAGTGGGAGTAGATCTTTCTCCTATTTTCTTGTATTGAACGTGGGTTCACTTATTTTAAATTGAATGGAACCAATATGCCAGGGTATCGTTTTGAAACCCAACAAACACTTTGTGTTAACAGAGGCCAAGGTTTCCTCAATCAAACCTACATCTATTATTATTCTTCGTAGTCGTTTTCTAACACCATAGGTACAACTAAGAACAAGAGAAACTCTCCCCAGTACGTACCATTGTGATATCAGAGCTCAGGCATGGACCAACGTGTGGAGCGATTCGAGCAAGCTATGGAGTCACTTTCAAAAGGTCAGCAAGACATGATGAATCGAATGGCGCAGATGTTCGAAAAATTGAACACACGTGTGGATCAAATCTCTAATTAATCTGCCAGGGAGACGGGGGAGACTTCTCACGCTCCTATTCGAATCAATGAAGATCAGGTTAATGGCAATGGTGGCTCTCATCATGCTGGTTCCACCAACTCATACACACCCAAATTTATGCGGTTGGACTTTCCGCGTTTCGACGGTGGTGAAGATCCAACGAGTTGGTTATGTAGGGCAGAACGGTTTTTCCAATTTCATGAGACCCAACTATGGTACCAATTGCTAAAGCAAGAAATGAAGGTAGTACTTCGGAAGAGTTCAAGGATGGGCTCTATTCTCGATAAGGTCCAAGCCAATTCTTATATTTCTTTGGAGAACTCACCAAATTGGAGCAAACTGAATCGGTGCGACCTTACCAAACCCAGTTCGAGAAGTTACTTGTGAAGGTCGGACATCTTCCCCAAGATCGTCAGCTCCGTTGTTTTGTTAGTGGGTTACGAGATTCTCGTAGAATTGACGTTCATGCCAATAGACCCACGACCTTATCTGGTGCTATCGGACTGGCCCTCCAGTACGAGGCCCGTGATTTATCACAGCGTGCCATTCCAACGTCAGACACGGCGAACCCAATCACAACCAACATTGGTCCTACGCTTCCAATCCGATGGATGTAACCCACTGAACTGCAAGAGAGACGGAATCAAGGACCATGCTATAACTGTAACGAGAAGTTTGTCCCGGGACATCGACGTAAGAAGTTGTTCCTAATAGAGGCATGCTACGAAGAAGAAGAAGAAGAAGATGGCCTTGCGGACAAGGCCGATTTCTAAGGGGGAGGAGATGTTAAGTGCAAAATAGAAACTCTTCTTTTTTTTCTTTTTTTCTTTTATTATGTGTAGATAGCTAATGGCAAATGATGTGTATGTGAAGTGGGTGAGTGGAATAAGGTAGGATAAGTCCGTAGTTATCATGTTATAGGATGTAGTTATCATGTAGGTAATGTGGGTGAGTGGTAGTAGATCTTTCTCCTATTTTCTTGTATTGAACGTGGGTTCACTTATTTTAAATGGAATGGAAGCAATCTGCCAGGGTATCGTTTTGAAACCCAACAAACACTTTGTGTTAACAGTGGCCAAGGTTTCCTCAATCAAACCTACATCTACTGTTATTCTTCGTAGTTGTTTTCTAACACCATAGGTACAACTAAGAACAAGAGAAACTCTCCCCAGTACGTACCAGTGCCATCCGTTAGTGAGAAGAATTTGAAAGTACAAGCCACCCATAGTTTCACAAAAAGCTTTCTTTCGATGGAGTAACCTTCACAAACTACTAATGGCACATAGCTAGTATAAAAAATGAAATTCTAGCAAACTCTTAAAAGGAAAGAGTTGATGAGATGGAGAAGTTGATAGCCTAGAAAGCTTTAAAAAGGAAAGAGTTGATGTGTTGGGTGGTCCTAATAGGAAATTATATATGTTGATCAAGGCAACAACACGCATCGTAAAAATCAAGAAAAAGACTAACAAGTTGTTTTTTGATTGTATAATACTTATTCTTTTATGTCTTAAACAGGATATCTAAATGAGAAAAATCCTTGAAATTAACTATCTTGATTTTTCTTACCCTGTCTAAAAGTAATGTTCACGCATCTCATATTTTTCATAGAATCATTCAACTGACATAGTATAGTAGGTGGATGAGAACAACTAGTTTGAGCAGAAGTGCCTAATATAAAGGGCTGACAAAACCAGCCCTTATTTTCAACTAGATTTATGGTCTCTTACTTTTCAGAAAAGTACCGTATGGACCACACTATATGATGATCCAAACCGTCCATGTGATGGGCCACAACGTAAATAGGTTGTGCTCAAAAAACCATTTCCATAGGATGATCCTATCTCTCCAATCTATAGAGGAATTGCATATTATGGAAACAAATATAGATCGGAGGGCTATGATCATCCTATGGAAATTATTTTTGGGACCCCCCAACCTATTTATGTTCTGGTCCATCACTTAGACGGTTTGGATCATCCTATAGTGTGGTCCATACAGTACTTTTTGAAAAATACGGTAATACAAGGGCTTACACCGTATAAAATTTCTACTTTCTACTTACTATTCCAAAATATCAAAACAAAACAATGCACTTGGATTGTCGGAATCAGGCACTGGATTCGAGATTGGATTCTGATACACCCGATTTCAGCGTTCCCAGCTGCTCTCAAACAGGGAATAAGTATATAGGGAAATGTCACCAGCACAACCATATTTTGATATTTGCACAAACCCAGCTCGTAAGAGCTTTTTTGGGAAATGTAATAAGCTTTTGACAGCTCTTTAAATACTAAAAGACAAGATTGTTTGGAAAAGAGGGAGAAGAGAGGTGCTTCCCATGTTGAGGCCGTGTCACAACTGATGTATTTTGTGTCCAAAAGATTGATTTCCCCTCAAAATATAATATCATGCAGATTAATTTATTAGGTTGTCAGCAAGAAACTATTGATGGCCACACATTATACATTATAAATCTTCCAATCGGTGGCCCCACTACCTTGAAAATTCACAGTGATTGGATAATTATATTATTGTGGGCCAGTGCTTTGACAGCTCTTTAAAATATAATATCATATTTGCAGATTAATTTATTAGGTTGTCAACAAGAAACTATCGAATGAAAATTTTCTATTCATAAGGTTTTCAATGACCTAATGGCCTTAGCAAGCCACGTCCCGATATTTCCGACGATCCCCCTCTCTCTCTCAATCAAACGTCAGAGATATTTCTCAAGCGGTATTGATATTTGTTTATTTCTAAAGTGGTATAGATATTTGTTTACCATTTAACCTAGGGTTGTTCACTATACGGTTAAAACCGAAATAACCGACCGAAACGAATTTGGTCGGTTATTTCAGTTGGGTTTTTTTATGCTTCGGTTCGGTTTCGGTTAACAAGTTGTACCAATTTCGGTTTTCGGTTTCAGCTTCGGTTTTTGTTAAAAAAAAATCGGTTATACCCGATTAACCGTATAGTAACTTTTGTTAAGGTTCAATCTGCTCTTTTGTTTGTCCTTTTTTATCTTTGCCCATTTGTTTTTAGTGAAATTCAAAATGTTTTTGCCTTTTGGCCGCTTTCGAGCACTAATACCATTTCTCCAAAACCATGGGCTGGTCTATTCAAAACCATGGGCTAGTTTTTACATCTTCCAAGAAAGTTATGACAACCCACGTGAGTTGCCTGCAAGACTCTCTCTGCAAAAAGAAAGAGAAGGGAGAGAAGCATAAGAAAACACCCATTTTTTCTGCTACTGTTTTTCTCACTTCTTCCAAAAAACAAACCCAAACTAGCAAGGGCAAATATAGAGAAGCAAAAAACCCAAATCATCCAAAACCCCTCTTCTATTCTCCCTTGTTCAAAGAACCCAAATCATCAAAAAAAGATAGAATAGAGAGAGGTATAACTTCGAGGGATCATCAGGTAGGCTACCCACATGGAAGGAGAGGGAAAATAACAAGAGAAGAGGGAGGAAGAGAAGGTATGGGAGATGGGTTTATATTGATCCGTGATATTTGCATGGTGATAGTTTGATCTCTTTTGGGTTATGGAATTTGGGGTATTGGTTTTGTTGTTGGTTTTTGGTTTCAATTGGGTTTTTCTGGGTGGTGTGGGAGATGGGTTTTAAAGATGGGTGAGATTTGGGTGGGGATAGACTGATAGTTTGATCTCTTTTGGGTTATGGAATTTCGGTTATAACCGAACTAACCGAAGAACCGAATTTTTTTCGGTTTCGGTTCAAGTTCGGTTAGAAATTAATTCGGTTCGGTTTCGGTTATCTTTTTTCCCTAACCGAAATATTTCGGTTCGGTTACTTTCGGCTAATTCGGTTCGGTTTTAACCGAATGAACAGCCCTAATTTAACCCTTAGTTGCTTTTTATGTAAGTACTAGTAAAAAACACGGGTGATGAAGAAAAAGATAATGGTTAATTATAAGAAGCATTAAAACAATTGACAATAGAGAGATGAAATAATTGAGAACATTGCATTTTGATTAAAACATTGTAAAATAGAACAATAAAGCAATATTTGAGATTTGACATGGGTTGGTTCTTACATAATATAGTCTATGCAAAACAAAATATCTCTGACCCGTGTTAAATGGGGTAAGAAGATAAGACTATGCCAAGAATATATCTGACGTGAATTGGGATGAGGTGATAGGGGGACGCGTGGGTTTTTCGTCGCGAGATGGGTTTTGCCACCCTTATGTTCTGTTTGGATGCTGGTAGATGTTGGGGGGATTTAGAGAAGAAGAAATCAAAAGGAAATCAGTCAACGGGGAGATTGTGAGCAAATCTCCCCGACGTTGTTTGGTTGGGGGTAGGAGATGTGCAGGAGTTTTTTTACCGTATTTTTTTAAAATTTTTTGGGGAATGTTATCAGCACTACTGTTTTTTGATGAGGGCACTCCTCACTTTATAAAAAGTACGGTATGGCCCGCACCATAGGATTATCCAAACCATCCATTAGATGGGCCATAGCCTAAATAGGTTATGCCCCAAAATTATTTCCATTGGTTGATTCTAACCCTCCAATCTATAGAGGGTTAGGATCAGCCCTCTAACATTCAGATTGGAGGGTTAGGATCATCCTATGGAAATGATTTTTAGAGCATAACTTATTTAGGCTATGGCCCATCTAATGGACGGTTTGGATCATCCTATGGTGTGGGCCATACCGTACTTTTAATAAAGTGAGAGTGCCTTCATAAGAAAACAGTAGTGTTGATAACATTTCTTTCTTTTTTTTTTATAGGAATTTGCTAGCAAACTTCTCCTATGCCACTTCTCGGCATGTGGCCATCCTTGTGCAAATATGCGCACATGGCAAAGGTTGCTAGCAAAAGTAAAAATAAACAAAAAAAAGTAATCATTACAAAAAAAAAAAAAAAAGAAGTAAAATAGCAGAAGTTATAAAGTTTTAAATGAAAAATTACCTAGAAATGGTTCTAAAGTTTGAAAATTACGAAAAAAAATATCAACAAAATGTAATAAGATATGACAATTACGGAAAAAACTACAAGCAAAAGTAGAAAGTTATGACAATTACGGTGAAAAAGAATTTTCCTGAGAAATTCTCTCATTTTTCCTTCGATTTGGAGAAATTCGTCCCGCGAATTTCGAGGGTTCCACGTCACCCGACAAGCATCCGACATAACCAGCGGTCAAAATTTCAATTTCTGCTAAATCCCTACCAAACACTCCTCGGATAATTAGGAGAATTACATTCCCTGCTATTTTACTCAAAAAAACGTAACCAAACTGAGCATTAAGTATCGCAACATGTGATCCTGCGCCTGTGTGTATAACAAAAATATCGCGAGATTTTCTAATAGATTTGTGGTGTATGGCGAGATGTGATGGGCTTTTATTACTGTTTATTGTTTTTTTGTTGGTTTTTTTTAAAACTTGGCAGTGCAGAAAATAATAAAAAACATATATAGAGCGTAAAAGAATCACAGATTGAGCAAAAGATATTGTAAGTTAGAAAGAAATAAAATAAAAGAATCACATGTTACACGACTAACTTGTCTGATAACCTGAAATTTTAGTGTTTTTTCAATTATTCTCCGACCATTTCAAAGCTTTACTAATGCAAAATCATCTGCAATCACAACAATAAATAGTCAGCTGAACAATAGAAAGAAGAGAAGGAAAAAGAAAACCTGGGAAGAAAAACTGAAAAAGGCAAATGCATAAGGAGAACAAATCTTACTTACATGCTATATCATTCAAAACAAAGGGATTCCTTCTTCTTCTTCTTCTTTCAACAGCAGAGATCATAAAAGAAAGCCACAAAATGGATCAAAATCGCAGATCAGATTGGAAGTACCTAAATGGAAGAAATCTGCAGCAATAAGCACCTTCAGTGTTTGAAAATGAAACTCAATTCAGCTGAAATAAAAGAACAATAAATCCCTGAATTAAAAAATGGAAAAAATAAAATAAAAAAATCCACGCAAGATCTCGTTAAACCTGTGTAGCCCAAATCCTATCTGAAACGAAAATACCACCAAGATCTCGAGAAATCCGCCCAAAATCTCGCGAATTTTTTAGTCCGTAGGGTTTTTTTTAGGGCGCTGATATCCCCCCCCCCCCCCCCCCCCCACGCCGCCTTGACGGCTGGCTAACGTTAAACGTTAGGATATGTCACTTTCCCACCATTTGACCGGCCTCTCTCTCTCTCTCACTTTCCCACCATTTGACCGGTCTCTCTCTCTCTCTCCACACACTCTCTCTCTCTCTCTCTCTCTCTCTCTCTCCACACACACAACAGGAACAGTTGGTGGGCCCAACCGTTGGTGGAATGGTGGGCCCATCTTTACACAACGTTGGCTCCGCCCATACCACTGTAGAATAATCCAAACCGTCCATTTGATGGGCCATAAACGTAAATAGGTTGCGTCCCAAAATATCATTTCCATAGGCAAATCCTAACCCTCCGATCTAAATAGAAACTACATCTTATACGACCTCTATAGATTGTAGGGTTGTGATCATCCTATGGAAATAATTTTTGGGGCACAACCTATTTACATTGTGGCCCATCAAATGAATGGTTTGGATCATTCTATGGAGTTGGTTGTAAAGTAACATTAAGGCCCGTCCACAACATAGGACGATACAAGCTGTCCATGGTTTGGATAATCCTATGGAGTTGGTAACATTAAGGCCCAATCGTAGGCCCCACCAATTTTTTTTCAAATTGAAGCTTACCGTCCACAACATAGGATGATCCAAGCCGTCCATGGTTTGGATCCTCCTATGGTGTGGTTCGTACAGTAACATTAAGGCCCAATTTAGGCCCCACCCATATTTTTGAAAATGAAGTGTACCGTCCAGACCATAGGATGATCCGAGCCGTCCATTTGATGGGCCATAACGTAAATGGGTGCTGCCCCCAAAAGGGTTGGCCCATCAAATGAATGGTTTGGATCATCCTGTGGTCGTACAGTAACATTAAGGCCCATCCACAACATAGGATGATCCAAGCCGTCCATGGTTTGGATAATCCTATGGAGTTGGTCGTACACTAACATTAAGGCCCAATCGTAGGCCCCACCGATATTTTTCAAATTGAAGCGTACCATCCACAACATAGGATGATCCAAGCCATCCATTGTTTGGATCATCCTATGGTGTGGTTCGTACCAATTTAGGCCCCACCCATATTTTTGAAAATGAAGTGTACCGTTCAGACCATAGGATGATCCGAGCCGTCCATTTGATGGGCCACAATGTAAATAGGTTGTGCCTCAAAAATCATTTCCGTAGGATGATCACAACCCTACAATCTATAGAGGTTGCATAAGATGTAGTTTCTATTTAGATCGGAGGGCTAGGATCCGCCTATGGAAAAATATTTTGGGACGCAACCTATTTACGTTTATGGCCCATCAAATGGACGGTTTGGATTATCCTATGGTATGGAATGGGCGGGGCCTACATTGTTCAAAGATGGGCCCACCATTCCCCCAATGGTTTCTGTTGGGCCCACCTGACACCTACGCATGAATCCAGAATGTAGCGCTTATTGCTCTTCATTTCATTTGACATTCAATTTTGCCAGTTTGTTTTGTAACATAGGCCCCACGACAATTCTTTCTTCAGGAGAATTCTACTTGGAGGGTGCAGTCTTCATTCTTCAGTCCAACACTCATTTCTGTCAAGTTTAAGGTATTATGTACTGTTTTTATAACTTCAGCAGTTTCCCATATTTTTGTCATGATGGTATCACCATCATGCCTTTAGTGCTCAAAATGGTATCACCATGATTACACACCAGCCACTCAAAATTTGAAACTAAATTAGGCACTGCCATTTTCACCCGAAATTGCTTGAATAGAGTTACATGTGACTCTGTTTTCTTTGGATGGAAGTGGCTCTCATCATTTCGGTCTATGTCATTAATTCTTTCAGGGGTCATGTTTTCCCTTTGTTTTGCACTTCTTAATGATTTTTTCAAAGTCCAAAAATCTAGAAATAACCCATCACTGAAGTTTATAGGACAATTTTTGGCCATCTATTACGGATTTTTTCTGTTTGATTTAATCTCTTTTCAGAGTTTTTTTTTGCCACCTGTTAGGCCTAAAATCGGTAACAGATACGGCAGTGACGTAAGAGCTGGGCTGGAGGACCCGAGGAGCTGAAGTGAAGGAGCTGAGCCCTGCACAAGAGCAAACGATGTCAAAAGACCAACCCGGAGTTGTTGCTCCGGATGGGCCCTTCGACACTCAAGTCAGTACGAGCAAGAGTGCAGAGCCAAATTTTAAGAGTGGTAGCTTAGAAGTCATTACCCTTCGCTTTGAGCCTTGAGAGGCCTTTTATAGAGGGAGACCTGGGATGGTTGGATTACCACCCCAGGACATGTATCGGCCCTTTTGCGAGTTTAGGTTTACCTACTCTTAGGTAATTACCGGATTGCCCCTGGGCCGACGCTGGATTTATGGTGGGCCCTCCTGGGGCCAAGTGTCGACAGCTAATTAGTTGTTGTTTTTCATACCCCATCAGTTGCCCCCCAGTTCTCCAAGTCATTGTAGTGATTTGGGGAAGTGTGATGAGTTACATTCCTGAATGGTAGAACGAGCCGGTGTTCGGGACGGCTCGGTGGAAAACCTGCCCGGCCAAGCCGTCCGCCTGGCCTGGGACGGCCAGAAGCGGAGAGGAAAATCTGTCTGGCTAAGCCGTCTGTCCGGCCTGGGAAATCTGTCTGGCTAAGCCGTCTGTCCGGCCTGGGAAATCTGTCCGGCTAAGCCGTCTGTCCGGCCTAGGGAGTCTGTCCGGCTAAGCCGTCTGTCCGGCCAAGTCCTGTCCGGCTTGGGCTGGACTGATTTTTGTCGTCTAGCGGACGCGTCATATTTTGTCCGGCTTGGGCCGGACTGATTTTTGTCGTCTAGTGGACGCGTCATATCCTGTCCGGCTTGGGCCGGACTGATTTTTGTCGTCTTACGGACGCGTCATAACCTGTCCGGCTTGGGACGGGCAGATTTTTGTCGTTTTGCGGACGCGTCATATTTTGTCCAACTTGGGCCAGACTGATTTTTGTCGTCTAACGGACGCGCCATATTCTGTCCAGCTTGGGCCGAACTGATTTTTGTCGTTTTACGGACACATCATATCCTGTTCGGCTTGGGCCGGACTGATTTTTGTCTTTTTGCGGAAGCGTCATATTCTGTCCGGCTTGGGCCGGGCAAGCGAATGCGTCATATTCTGTCCGGTTTGGACCGGACACAATTACTCAGAAGGTATCCCGCGCTCAAGCAGTTTAAATAACCGACCGTTTTCCTCCTGTGTATTGCACGCGCGTTTTCCGCCTCGGGACGTGAGCCTTTCATTAATGAGGAACACTTGGCACCATGTAAGGGCCCTCGAAGCGCGTGCCTTTCATTAATGCAAACCGCCTTAAGCCAAGGTCTATAAAAGGAGGTTTTCACTTTTCACATTTCACTTTTACTCTCTTGCTTTTTCTCCTTTGTTCTTGCTCTGCCTGTTTGGCTCGGGTAGCTCGTGGTTGTGACCGTCCGTGGATTAGGAGCTTTCTGTTCGCACCGGTAATCTTCTTGAGCGCGTCTTTTACTTGTTTCTTTTCCTGCGTTCTTCATGTCCCGTAGTACCTCTAGCTCTGAGTCCGGTTTGGAGTCCGGTTCAGGGGAGTCCTCTTCCAGTAGCTCAAGGTCTAGGTCGTCGGGGAGGACACAAAATAATCCGCCCAGGACTCCCGGCCCCTATATGGCGAGTCCCGATGTTAGTGTAGAATTCGTAGATAATGAGGACTAGGTGATTTTGGATGTGAACACCACCCCGCCCCCAATGGATAGTTACTTCCGAGCAGAGGTGAGCGTTGGTAGCGACGCCGCTGAGGCGTCCACAACATTCCTCCCGGGCTGGGCCGTTGAGGTCGTAGCTAGGGCCCGGATGGACGCCAATCCCCAATACAACGTTCAGGCTCTTTACGAGGAGAATATCCTTGAGGAGTCCAGGCTGGGGGACATTAGGGATAGGTACGGTATTCCCCAAAGGTTTGGGTTGAGCGCTGCGATAGAGGGAGATAGGGCTTGCAACGACAGCTCCAACGTCTGTATATACGACGAGTCGTTAAGAGCCAGGCTCAGGTTCCCTCCGCACCCATTCTTCGTCGTGGTCCTTCAATATTACGGGCTGGTTCCGGCTCAGATCGCGCCGAACTCATGGAGGACGCTGATCGGGTTTATATACCTTGTCCAGGGCCGGCTTCAAAGAAGTTTGTCTATGTCGTTGTTCCGCATGTGTGCGCACCTGAAGAGGCATAAGGACGGGGGTTGGATTTATATTAGCCAGCGCCCTGAGGTGAAAATGATCACTGGCATTCCATCCTCCATACATCTATGGAAGAACAGGTTCTTCTATGTCGAGGACAGAGAGCCTACTGAGCCCTGGCCGGTTCCTCTAAAATGGGACACCCCAGACACACTTGCACTGAGCCGCAAGCTGCTCCTTGAGGGCGAAGATATGGGAAAGTTCACCCTAGTCTGTGAGGAGTTGCACCGGGAGGGCCTCATTCATTGTGCGGAATTCTTTGGGGAAGAGGTTCTGGTCGGGCTTGGCATTAGTACTGCGACCCCGTCACGTATGTGGCTAGTCTTACTTTTAAACTCTTTTTCCTCCTTTTTGCTCCTGACCGGTTTTTGTTCGTCCATGTTGACTTTCAGAGATGCAGACGCAGTCCAAGTTGGAGAAGGTGAGGCGAGGAGCCTTTGTCAAGGGCCAGGGCCAGAAGAGGAAGGCCCCCGAGATTTCCAGTCCTGCACCAACCAAGGACGTACCGCCCCCCAAGGGCAAGCCAACGGTGAGGCTTGTCGGCCCCTACGGTCGGAGAGCGGGGACACCTAGGCAGGGCGACACATCTACCGGAGTCCGCCCCACCCCCGCGAGGTCTGGGGACAATGTTTTCCGGCCCAACTGGGCTGTTCAGAAGAGCGACACTGGCCTGGGTGAAAGCCGTGTTGCCAGGGAGATCATTAGCAAGGGCCAACTGAGCCAGGATCAGCTCCAGGTTCTCAACGAGCCTCCGGATGCGGCCGAAGAGGCTATTTTCTCCTCGCTCTATCAAATCGGTGTGTACTATCACGATTTCCGCGAGAAGAGTCGGAAGTTCTCTTCCGCAATTACCAAGTCTGAGGAGGAGAACGGCAAGTTGATCCAGGAGGCGGCTGAGCTCAATAGGTCTATCCAGGAGAGAGACGACGAGATAAAAAGACTCAAGTCCGAGAATGCCGCCCAGTTGGAGAAGGTTGCTGACGCCCTCGAATTGCCGAGAGGGAGAGCCCAGGAGAGGCAGATAGCGGCCGTGGCGGACGCCGTGCAGAAAAAAGAGGACGAGCTAATTAGCTTATCCACGGAGTCGTACAAGTTGGGGTTTATGGATTGCCTTGAGTAGGTCAAGGGGTCTAACCCGAACGTCGTTCTCACGGGCCTTGTCCTTCCTGACCCGCTGGCAGGTGAGGGCAGGATGCCGCGGCGGGGGGTCCTTCGCATTAGGGTAGCTATGGGGTGCCTTGAGCTACCCGTTCTTCCTTTTTGGCAGTTCACTGATTCTTTTTGTAATGGCCCTTGGGAGGCCCTACTTTTTGTAATGGCCCTTCGAGGCCCACCCTTTTATGAATAGAAGTTGCATTTCGCCGTCCACTGTTTCCGCTCATGTCTACCTTTGGCTAATTATTAATTAACTCAACCCTGTGGGTCAGTAATACTTGTAAAACAGTTCGTTTCCGAGCAGAACGGTACTTCGGGCAGGCATCCAAGTTTTTGTTGACCCCGGTCTTTGTAGAGACGAACCGAGGTGAACCAAGCAGTGAGTACCCACGTTCTAGTGAACTGGGTTTCCGAGTGGGTTTGGTTTTTCTGCGCGGGCCCTTTCCTGACCAGGAGTGCGCTCCCGGTCTTTGCGGAGACGGGCTGGGGCAAACCAAGCAGCGAGTACCCAAGCTTTTTAGTGAACTGGGTTCCGAGGTTTGATTTTTCTGCCCGGACTCGTTCTTGACCAGGAGTGCGCTCCCGTTTTACATACCCGTTTTACATAGAAATAAAGAGAGCCCAAATTCCATTTAGACCACATAACTATTCTTCATAGAAAAGTTTTCATTGGATCTAAAATGGGCATGAATTAAAACAAAATTTACACAAAACCAATTTTACGTAGAAAAAAAAGGGAGTCCTAGGCCATGCTTGGCCACCATGATTTTTTTCTTTTCATGATAAAATTAGTTTCTCAAGTGGTGAGAGGATGGGAGAAGGAGAGACTTGAGAGGACATGAATAAGCAGAGGGTGAGAAGTAGCTACTAAAACAAGGAAAAAGTGAATCATATTTTGGGTGGAGTTTTTTGTTTCCTTGTTTTGGCTTTTCTTACCCTCTCAACACCACCTTTTTTTATGAAATCTCCAATGTATTACCATATGGGTGTGTTTATAACCGTTGGATTGTAACGGGTTTCAGATCAGGGACTATATATAAACTCAATCTCATGAGATGAGCATATCTGAAAAACACACAACTGAAAGCCCCCTGTTGGGAGGAGTAGTCCCTTAGCCCAAGAGATTAGTTATTGGAACTGAGCATCGCTCACTGATGCTTATGGAATTTCTGATATACTATGATTTTGACAAGTGTGAGATTTATGCTCAAACTAAGATCACTAGAAAACCTTTTCGTCAGGTTTCTAGGAGCACACAACTTCTTGAGTTGATACATTCTGACCTTTGTGACTTTAAAAGTTTTACTACTAGAGGTGGTCGGAAGTATTTGATCACATTTATAGACGATATGTCAAGATATTGTCATATTTATTTGTTAAAATCAAAGAATGAAGCTTTTGTTAAGTTTAAAGTTTTTAAGAATCGAGTTGAATTGCAACTGAACCTGAAAATTAAGAGAGTTAGGAGTGATAGAGGAGGAGAATACACTTCGACAGAGTTCAAGGAATTCTGTGCCTCTCAGGGCATAATACTTGAAACTACTGCTCCTTACTCGCCTCAATCTAATGGTGTAGCTGAGCGTAAGAACATGACGTTAACAGAAATGTTAAACTCCATGTCATTGACAGCCGGCATGCCTAATTGCTATTGGGGAGAAGCAGCTTTGACTGCAAATCACATCCCGAATAGATTGCCACACTCAAAATGTTCCTCCACTCCTTATGAGTTATGGCATGCTCATCCTTGTAGATATGATACTCTTAAGACTTGGGGCTGTATTGCATATGTAAGGATACCAGATTCTAGGAGACCTAAAGTGGGACCTAAAACAAACACTTGTGTTTATCTAGGAGGTGCAGAAGATAGTGCTACTGATCGGTTTTTGGATCTATCAACCAGTATGGTTATAGAATCTCGAGATGCAGTTTTCTTTGAGAATAAATTTCTCAGATATTAGGGTTTGACCATACCAGGCGATATAGAGGTGGTTACAGAATTGCCGGTTGGGTCTAAACCAATTACTTCTGACACTAGTCTCAAATTGATATCTGAGTTAGTTCCTGTAAGAGTTTCTACAAGAGATAGAGTACCCAAAAATTTTGGTGAGGACTTTGTGACCTACCATTTAGAGAATGATCCATCATCCTATAAGGAAGCGATGAGATCTAGGGACTCTTTGTTGTGGGCAGAAGCCATTGATGATGAAATGAGCCCTCTGTTACAAAATCTAACTTGGTAGCTAGTCGATTTGCCAAAAGGGGCCAAGACTGTGGGCTGTAGATGGATATTGAAGAAGAAACTTAATCCTGACGGATCTATAGCTCGATATAAAGCACGTTTAGTAGCTAAGGGCTATACTCAAGTGAGTGGGATAGACTACTTTGATGTCTACTCACCGGTCTGTCATTTGGCTACAATAAGAATTCTTCTTGCTTTGACATCTATTGAGCATTTTGTTGTGCATCAAATGGATGTAAAGACAACTTTTCTCAATGGAGAACTGTCAGAGGAAATCTACATGAATCAACCTGAAGGGTTTGTCATGAAAGGTTTTGAGAATAAAGTTTGTAAATTAAACAAATCTTTATATGGTCTTAAACAAGCACCTAAATTGTGGCATCAGAAATTTGACAAAGTAGTAAAGAGCCTTGGTTTCTGTCAAGTTACTCAGATAAATGCCTTTATTATCGTTCTGTGTCGAATAAGGTCGCAATTATTTGCTTGTATGTAGATGACATGTTGATTCTTGGTTCCGATCTCTTTGTAGTGAGTGACGTGAAACTAACCTTGGGTAAAGAATTCGACATGAAAGACCTGGGTGTTGTTGACACCATTCTTAGTATGAAAGTATGTTTTGAAAGGCAAGGAATTTTCCTTAGCCAAGCCCATTATATTGAAAAACTACTTTCTATATGGGGATGTAATGAGTGCAAACCGATTGAGACACCATTTGATTATACTAAGAAGCTGATCCCTAATGAATGAGACAGTGTGAATCAGTTAGATTATTCTAGAGTGATTGGTAGTCTCATGTATGCTATGAGTTGCACTAGGCCAGACATAGCCTTTACAGTTGGCATGCTGAGTCGTTTTACTAGTAATCCTGGCCATGAGCATTGGGATGCCCTTATGAGGCTGATGAGATACCTTAAAGGTACTCAAAATTATGCTCTTTGTTATGGTAGCCATCCTCCTGTTTTGGAAGGATATTCTGATGCATCATGGGGCTCAGAATTAAGAGACAGTAAGTCTACCAGTGGTTATGTATTTACCCTGGGTGGAGCTGCTGTTGCGTGGAAGTCAAAGAGACAAACTTGCATTGCCTTGTCATCTATGGAATCAGAACTATATGCTCTAGCTTCAGCTGCAGATGAAGCAGAGTGGATAAAGAATCTGATTATGGACATTCCACTAACTAGATTAAGGATTCATTCCTTAAGTGTCTTCTGTGATAATCAAGCTACAATTACGATTGTGAAGAACTCACTCTTTAATGGTAAGAGGAGACATCTTAGGCTGAAACATGCCATGCTGAATTATCTCATTGAACACGGGATTATCACTTTGATTGATGTGAGATCGAAGGATAATATGGCCGATGCTCTCACAAAAAGATTGTCTAAAGCTCGAACATTCAAAATTATAAAGGAAATGGGATTAAAATCTGTAAAGATAGAGGAAAATTAAGTTAAAGCCTTTATAGAAAAGACTTAACTTATATTATCCAGGTTATGGACTTAATCTACATTCTCCATGTTAATTTGAATTTTTGGATATTCCTTGTATGGCCCTAGATAAGCACTTGATATGTTTTCTTTATGTTTAAAGTTGTTGTATATTATTCCATACTTGATGATATACCCTCTTTTGAGATAGGTTGTACATTCCACATTTGATGATACAATTTAACTCAAACTTGGTTAGCCTGTTTGGGAAGGGTTGAACATTCCACACTTGATAATTCAACTTGACTCAAATATGGATAAGATGACTTAACATTTTATGAAAGCATGAAATGGTTGTTTGCAAAAGAAACCAGTTTTTTGATCTTGTTCTTTATTGAAACTTGACAATTATGGTGTAATGGTTCTTTGCAAAACAAGCTATTTTGGTCTTGTTCTTTATTGAAACTTGATAATGATGCTTATTGTGAGAGTGAAACTAATACATTTTTCAACCATTTTTGGAATGTACTAAGTTCTTCTTCAGGTAGAACTAGATACTTTCGTGAATTATGGATTTGTACTGAGTTCTTTTTCAGGAAGAACTAGATACTTTCATCTTTACACTGTTGTTTGGATTCATTTTCATGAAATCCATTTTGGTAATTCACAGGAATTGGCAAAAAATGAGGAGCGCATCTTGATTTTGACTTTGATGAAGATGACTTACTTGATGAGTAAATCTTCTAAAGTTGTAAAGACTGAGTGCCTTCTTTCTGTATGTGTATAGAGTTCACTTATATGTGACACTTTATTTTAGATCTTGATGAGAATCATACCCCATGAATGAATTCTTCTTCGAGCAGTGGGGTTCATATATATATGAAACTACTTTTTGGGTTGAGTTTATTGTATATGAAACTCTTGGTTGTTCATAAAAGTATTCGTGTTTTTTCAGTTGGATTACCGATTTTTTATGACAATGTGATGTGGATAGTTCAATATTTTGTTTGAACATCACACTATTGTGGACCCCGATCCGAGAGAGGCGGCGGTGAGGGACGAGCCCCACGCGCTAAGGTCTCTATGGATCATCCACGTGAATGGAGAGCTCTACCAAGGAACTCTCGAAAGAAGAATGCCCCTCACAGCATGAGTGGCGATAAAAAGGTGAGATACCTCTCGATTCGGGGACTAGCCCAGATTCGAGGCGTACCTTAAACAAAGAAGAGTCGCCATCCAAGGAAAAAGGCAAATGGGCCCTGGATCCCATACTATGCTCTGTTGCAACGGATAACCAGAGATATAAAATAAGGTTCGTGCCTGGTTACGAATTCGGAAGGTCTAAAGAGCACCTCATCCGCCCAAGTGCAAACACCTGGTCTCTTATGCCATTTACTTAATAATTTTGAAGAGTTTTGGGCGAAAATCATATGAAATGGGAACACAAATCTCCGAGAAGACGTCTATCTAATCATGCATGTCTCGGAGGAATAATAAACACACATAAAAGAAATAAAAGTGTCACCTGAGAATAACTAGGTTATGAATGTCAAACCTAAATTGGTGTCTAAGTTCTGGTGTGCAAACACATGCATGCTACAGCTAAAAGCATAAGGTCTGCGCAATAAAGTAAGAAAACACTGCAAAACATAGAAAATGACTCGATACCATACAATCCTAAAACTCTAATCTATACCTAGGCCCGAGTCTATAGATGATCTGATGTTCATCCAAAGAAGCCTACGTATCCCCGCCTCCACGAGAATCAAGGCAACGTAGTTCTTCGCACCTATTCTAAGCTATGATGCCTAAGACATATAGACCTCTATCCTAGACTCGATCTAAAAGACCGGACTAGTTCTTAAAGCTTCTTGTGTGATTATTTAAATTCCAATGGATTGTAGATTTTAGGACACCCTATATGCCCTAACTAAATGCAGGTTAGCCCTAAGCTAATGCAGGTGGTTCCTATAATCTATGTGTAGCTAGGCTGTATATCCTAGGAAAAACAGTAGGATCTATCGCATCTTAGACCTAGTCATCAATTAGCGATGTGGATCGCCAACTGACCGGACGGAGGCGTAAAACTCCTAGCTAGGACTCACTCCTAACTCTAACACAAACAAATAAAACACACAACAAACAAACAATGAACGAGGGAGCAACTCCCGACTCAAAAACTCTCTAACTAGGACAACCTCCTAACTCTAGAGGAAGATCCTTTCGAAAAAACAATATTTTGAAAGATTTTTTGTAATTTTGAAAGATTTAAAATGCTTATTTTTAAAGGTTTGGCTGGACTTGGGATGTGGATCCCAAGCTGCACTACGTACTCTGTTGAAAGGGATCAAGCCAACGTAGTTCGGAAAAGATTCCTAACTACTCTCTTAATGACTCAAGATTTTTGAGATTTTTGGTTTTTTAGATGTTTTTGATGTTTTTGACACGAGAGGACTGAATCCTATCATCATAAGGGGAGGACAGACTCCTGATATCCCGCAAAGGTTGGACAGCATCCTATGCTTTGCGGGGGAATGAACAGAAACACGACTCTGCAAGGGTTGGACAACATCCTATACCTTGCAAGAGCGGATAGAAGAACATGATCTGATGAAAGGTTGGATAAAATCCTAACCCCTATGATGATAGAATTTGATTCCTGAATAAGAGGACTGACTCTCTAGACTAAGGACGGATTCCTATGCTAGTGGACTATCAAACTAAGATAAAGCTCACAAGTAATAAGGAAAAAGAGACCTTGTGCATATTTAGTAAAGGTAAAACACCCAGCCGGGCCGGACAGCTACCTAGCCCTAGGGTGCAACAAATGTGCAACCCAATACCCATAAGGGTAGGGGTATGTTGCCAAGCCGAGTAAGGTGTTCTCCCAAAACCAAACGACACACAAAGAGGAGGTTTAGTAAGAGAATGAGATAGAGAAAAATGCTAGCAAGACTGAGCAAGTCTCCTAGGATGGGCTTGGGCTATCACCTTCATCGCCCGACTATGAAAAAATCGAGTCTAGACTAAACCGTATATCTATACTATTTACATAACCAAATCCTCATAATCGAAGCAAAAGAAACTGAATCCAAAATCAACACATGCCAAGAAAATAAATAAAGAATAATCACATTCAACAAAGAAGATTAACCCAAAGTAAGAGCAAATAGAACCTTTCTTATTATCTCATAGCTAAGACAAATCATAAAATTCTCAGAATATCAAATGATTATTAAAAGAAAAACTATTAAGCACAATTACTATTCCAATAAAGAAAAGAGAAGAAAAATAATAATAATTTAAGAAGCTAACTATGCCTCTAACAAATATGATGATTAAAGGGCTGTCAATAGGTTTTAATAATTCTCGTGAAGCAAGCAGGCCAAAAAGAAAGAAGGAAACTAGCCAAAATAATATAATTAGTAGAACATAATTTCAATGATAACATTTCCAAAATAAACAAACCAAAGGATGGGATTTGTGAATTCTAATTATGAATGTTACTTACTTCTCTAATATCCAAAGTTATATGATGAGCTCATTTCCCTCCAGTTGTCCCATTGGTAAGTGCTAAGTAGTGGGGCCACCCATTAACCCATTAAATCAAAGTTGGGTCCAAAAATTAGACTAAAAGAACAATGGTGGCTCTACCAATACTTATGTACGGTTAACTGACTTTCTTGAAAAAAGAAAGTAGATCCCACCCTACCAAAACATGAGGTAAAAATAAAAATAAAAAAAAATAAAAAATAAAAATAAAAATAAAATAAAAATGGAACTATCATTTATGTGAGCATATAACAAAAGGAGAAAATACCACAGGTGGTGTAAGTATCAAGGTGTGAGGGCTGTTGGTATCAAAATGATGAGGGCTGTCCATATACAAATGGGAAAAAAGGGCTGCTGTGTATATCAAATGGGATATGAGGGTTGTTCGTATACACATGGGATAGGAACTACTGTGCATATCAAATGGGGTATGAAGGGCTGTCCATATACACATGGGATAGGAACTACTGTGCATATCAAATGGGGTATGAAGGGCTGTCCATATACACATGGGATAGGGGCTTCTGATATCAAATGTGAATGGCTGCCAAAAATCAAAGTGGTGAAGGAGCTGCCATTATCAAGAGTGAGAGCTGCTATTATCAATAATAAGTAGCCAATATCTTCACCACAATATTATAATAATGACTCTACTTATTCTGTCATACTCTTCAATTCGGTCTTGATTATGTGGTCATCAATTATATGCTTGAAATAGCCCAAAGCCAATTACAAAAGTATAGAACCGTTGAGCATAGCCACTGTTAAAATATGTGACATGGATATCAGTGCTTATAATATTTTTTAGAGAATGATGCCAAGATAACCATGCTTACATAGTTGCACTAATTCATCTTGTCTGTCATTATTAGAGTCACTAATTAGGATATGTATAATCCTCAAAATAACTAAAGGAAGGAAATGGGAAAAACAATCTGAGTTGGTGCCTCTATTAAACATGGTTGCCCTGATGTCATTTCCTAAGAACATAAGGAAGAGAACTCTCTTTAATCACAAGCATATGGAATTTTGTAATTCGGACCAAGGGTATGATCCAGTATTCTAAATTCCCTTCAGATGATACAATGAAAATAGGATTTTAAAATCCTAAATTAACAAGATGGACATGTTTTTCTTCAAATTAAAGAGAATGGAATGGGATTACCGGAAGGTAGCTGGTGAAGCCTTATTAAGTGAAAAGGTCTTGTTGCTCTCCTCCATAAATCTCCAAGATGTGTGTCCTTGTATCCTTCCCTAAAAATCAAATTACTCCACCTTCTGCTCCTCAAATCTTAAACCAAAAATTCAGCTCCTTTTCCACTTGACTTTCAAGATGAAAACCCCATTTCTTTGCAGCCCATAAATCTAACAATTGAAAGAAATATTATTGGGACCTGGAAGAGAGGAATATGGGACAATGATAGGGGAGAAAAGAGCACTGATGATGGGATCTATGGTGGTGGAATGGGTTTTATTGGTTAGGGACAAAATCTGATTGACTAAGAATAAATTTTGGACAGAAATTAATTGACGGAGTCACCGGAGCAAGTAAATTTCACCGGAATCCATGGTGAATGACTAGAGGAGTTCGCCAAAGCCTATTTCGCTGGAATTAAATCTATGGAAATGATAAAGTAGCTGAAGCAAGAGATTCGGTCAATAGAGAGGGATGCAAACCCATTTTTCTTCTTTTGCTTTTGGAACTCTAGAATAGAGATCTCTCCCTCTCTTTCTTTGCTACGAATTTCATTGATCTCTTTCAGCAATTTTTGCCCAGATGAGGAGCCTCCCTGCTGCAATGTTTGACACAAAAACTTGAGCTAGTGATGGAATAAGGCTGGAAGGAAACAAGGGGTTTAGTGAAGGTGACTGTGATGATGGTTGAAGAGCAATGGAATTCGAGTTGGAATTGATAATAAAGGTGCTCGAATTTGCAAAGATGTATGAGGAATTTGCAGAGGGTTTTGACCTGATTTTGATGAGGTAATCAATATTACAAAAACAGTAGCAAATAGAGATGAAAATTAGGATAAAGGAAATAGAGATGGCTGGCCGGATTCCATGGAGATCCGCCGGATTCCGGTGAAATTTTGCCGGAGAAGATGAAGAGGGTTTACTCTAGGATTTAGAGAGAAAGATTTAGGTCTCTAAGGCGTGAATCTTGAGCTTTGACGAGTATAAGAAGGAAGAGGATGTAATAGAGGTTGCATAGAAGAATTTCGGCGGTTGGATCACCGGCGGAACGGCCGGATTCCGACGAGATCTTGCCGGAGAAGAAGAATATTAGGGTTTGGATTTTCTTAGATCTACTTTCTCTCTCCTTTTCCTCACTCTATCTCTCTCTAAAAGATTAGTCAAAAACCCCTCTCTTTAAATGAAGTCTTAAATTGGTATTTATAGGCAACGCAGGATGTAGATAACGGCACTCCAAATTGATGGGCGCGCCAATGGCGGAAAAATTGATAAGCGCACATTGAAATCGTGTCCCGTTCTGCCCCAGACCGTGACCCTTCCAGGATAATTCACCCCCCCTTTTCTGGTTTATACTACGGCACTATCTTGGCTCGTTTGCTAGGCAAACGCACTCCAATTTTGATGAAATTTTGCGGGGAGCTAGATAGGACTCTAACCTAGCTTAGGGTGAAATTTGGAGTTTTAAAACATTGGTTTGGTTAGTTTTTGCTCAAACATGGGAGGTTTAGGGCACGGTCAAAATGGGGTGTCTACAACTATCTATCTATGGATCATGCTATACGTAGAACATAAGGAGGAGATTGTTGGATATATGTTCTCATATAAGCCTATGGATAATGGACCTAAGTGTAGTGGGCCTTATGGGCTTAAGCCCATTAACTTCACCGACTAAATCAACGACTCGAACCCTTCAATATTTACAAACGTAAATATGGGCTGGGAGCAACGATCTTGGCATTCCACTTCGATGCCCTGTACGAAATGCTTCAAGCATTCTACTCTCCTTTTCTCTCCGCAGATTTAACAGGAAATACCTAAATGGAAGAAATCTGGAGGAATAAGCACCTTCAGTGTTTGAAAATGAAACTCAATTCAGCTGAAATAAAAGAACAATAAATCCATGAATTAAAAAATGGAAAAAAAAATAAAAAAGGGGCACACAATCTAGCATTTGGAAAACTCCCTTGCTCTATAGGGAAATCCTGGAACTTGGTACCCTCGTCGAACCCCTGCAAATCATAGGAGGCTTGAGAGTTCCAAAACTACGCGAAAAAAGATCTGTAGCAAATGAAAATGGAAAAAAAGACATGCGAAAAAAGAGGAAGATAAATATAAAAAAATATGTGGGAAATAAAACCTAAAATAACTGGGAAAAGTGACCCACAATAGAAGAACAAAGATATTCATAGATCAGAAGGGTTTTATCTCACACATATAGGGAAGATGATGAAGAAGATCAACAAAACAACCATGGAAACCCTAGAAGAATTGGAAGGTGCAGAATCAACACCAAAAAGAGATGTCTGTGAGTTCCATTTCGGGTTTTTGCATGCTAAGAGAGACCTCTCATGGGGTTTTAGTTCTACAGGAAATAAGAGATGTTACAGATAGAGAGAGAGAGGGGGGGCTTGAGGAGAGAGAGCAGGTGGGACAATATGGCTGAAATCTAGCCGAAGTCGAAGAAAAATCCAGAAATTTTGAGGTTGACGGAAGTATCTGGATGGTGGTTGTGGTGCGCGTCTCGAGGCGGGACTCGAGAAGCAAGAGAAATTGGAAACGGAAAATCCAGGAAACATCTCGTTAGACCCGTGTAGCCCAAATCCAATCTGAAACGAACATACCACCAAGGTCTCGAGAAATCCGCCCAAAATCTCACGAATTTTTTAGTCCGTAGGTTTTTTTTTAGGGCGCTGATATTTCCCCCCCTGACGGCTGGCTAACGTTAAACGTTAGGATATGTCACTTTCCCACCATTTGACCGGCCTCTCTCCACTCTCTCTCTCTCTCACTTTCCCACCATTTGACCGGTCTCTCTCTCTCCACACACACAACAGGAACAGTTGGTGGGCCCATCTTTACACAACGTAGGCCCCGCCCATACCACTATAGGATAATCCAAACCGTCCATTTGATGGCCCATAAACGTAAATAGGTTGCGTCCCAAAATATCATTTCCATAAGCAGATCCTAGCCCTCCAATCTAAATAGAAACTACATCTTATACAACCTCTATAGATTGTAGGGTTGTGATCATCCTATGGAAATGATTTTTGGGGCACAACCTATTTACATTGTGGCCCATCAAATGAATGGTTTGGATCATTCTATGGAGTTGGTCGTAAAGTAACATTAAGGTCCGTCCACAACATAGGACATCCAAGCTGTCCATGGTTTGGATAATCCTATGGACTTGGTAACATTATGGCCCAATCGTAGGCCCCACCAATTTTTTTTCAAATTGAAGCATACCGTCCACAACATAGGATGATCCAAGCCGTCCATGGTTTGGATCCTCCTATGGTGTGGTTCGTACAGTAACATTAAGGCCCAATTTAGGCCCCACCCATATTTTTGAAAATGAAGTGTACCGTCCAGACCATAGGATGATCCGAGCCGTCCATTTGATGGGCCATAACATAAATGGGTTGTGCCCCCAAAAGGGTTGGCCCATCGAATGAATGGTTTGGATCATCCTGTGGTCGTACAGTAACATTAAGGCCCATCCACAACATAGGATGATCCAAGCCGTCCATGGTTTGGATAATCCTATGGAGTTGGTCGTACAGTAACATTAAGGCCCAATCGTAGGCCCCACCGATATTTTTCAAATTGAAGCGTACCATCCACAACATAGGATGATCCAAGCCATCCATGGTTTGGATCATCCTATGGTGTGGTTCGTACCAATTTAGGCCCCACCCATATTTTTGAAAATGAAGTGTACCGTTTAGACCATAGGATGATCCGAGCCGTCCATTTGATGGGCCATAACGTAAATGGGTTGTGCCCCCAAAAGGGTTGGCCCATCAAATGAATGGTTTGGATCATCCTGTGGTCGTACAGTAACATTAAGCCCATCCACAACATAGGATAATCCAAGCCGTCCATGGTTTGGATAATCCTATATGGAGTTGGTCGTACACTAACATTGAGGCCCAATCGTAGGCCCCACCGATATTTTTCAAATTGAAGCGTACCATCCACAACATAGGATGATCCAAGCCATCCATGGTTTGGATCATCCTATTCGTACCAATTTAGGCCCCACCCATTTTTTTGAAAATGAAGTGTACCGTTCAGACCATAGGATGATCCGAGCCGTCCATTTGATGGGCCACAATGTAAAGAGGTTGTGCCCAAAAAATCATTTCCGTAGGATGAACACAACCCTACAATCTATAGAGGTTGCATAAGATGTAGTTTCTATTTAGATCGGAGGGCTAGTATCCGCCTATGGAAAAATATTTTGGGACGCAACCTATTTACGTTTATGGCCCATCAAATGTACGGTTTGGATTATCCTATGGTATGGTATGGGCGGGGCCTACGTTGTTCAAAGATGGGCCCACCATTCCACCAATGGTTTCTGTTGGGCCCACCTGACACGTACGCATGAACAGTAACTTGGGTACTATTTCCAAACTTCTATTCTTTACCTTCCTTTTCTTTTATGCTTCTTCTTTCTTCTTCTTCTTATGTGCTCCATGGGCTTCTACACATGTATGAGGCTTAAACAAATAATGGATTGCATAGGTACCTTTTTTGGATTTCTATCTAAAGTTCTGGGTGAAGTTATAATCCATTTTGTCCTGTTTTTGTTTTTTATGGGTGTTAATATGTGGTTTATGATAAGTCTCCATGTCTATCTATCTTTTTGTTACTTCTTTTATTTGGGATTTAATATGCATTGCTCATTAAATCCAATCAAATGTTTATACATAAGAATCCTAGCCCAAAGAATCCAGAATGCAGCGCTTGTTGCTCTTCATTTCATTTGACTTTCAATTTTGGCAGTTTGTTTTGTAACATAGGCCCCACGACAATTCTTTCATCAGGAGAATTCCACTTGGAGGGTGTACTCTTCATTCTTCAGTCCAACACTCATTTCTGTCAAGTTTAAGGTATTATGTACTGTTTTTTTAACTTCAGCAGTTTCCCATATTTTTGTCATGATGGGGTATCACCATCATGCCTTTACTGCTCAAAATGGTATGACCATGATTACACACCAGCCACTCAAAATTTGAAACTAAATTAGGCACTGCCATTTTCACCAGAAATTGCTTGAATAGAGTTACATGTGACTCTGTTTTCTTTGGATGGAAGTGGCTCTCATCATTTCGGTCTATGTCATTAATTCTTTCAGGGGTCATGTTTTCCCGTTGTTTTGCACTTCTTATTGATTTTTTTAAAGTCCAAAAATCTAGAAATAACCCATCAGTGAAGTTTATAAGACAATTTTTGGCCATCTATTTACGGATTTTTTCTCTTTGATTTAATCTCTTTTCAGAGTTTTTTTGCCACCCATTGTTCGCTATATTCTGAGTCTCTCTCTTGCTTTCCTATTGAGATTGTTGACTAAAATCTAGGGGTGTCAACGGATCCACTTCGGATCGGATCCACCTATGTCTTAGCCACGATCCATTCAAATCCCTTATCGGTCGGATCGGATTCGGAGTGCTCACCCATCACCTTTTACTCCTTGGTTGAAGCTCCCAAGTATGCTATCATGAGGATTCCCTTCGTTGGTGAAATTTTTGTGCTTGCTCATGCAACATACCTAGAAGAAAAGGAAAAGCCTCCATATACAGACAATATTATTAATATTGTAACAACACGACACCAAACTCTTTCAAAGGGAACATGTAATTAAAATAGTTATCATGCCTATTTTGAAGGCCTTGGGCCTTTTTGATGATTTCTTGAGTATGTTATAACTCATTTTATGCAATCTATGCAGTTTTATGGCTCCAAATCATGGGTATGTTTGGACTTTCCACTTTTTTTAATTAACCTTGATCCTCTCACATCCATTTTTATGTACACTTAAATAGGGTTTTATGTACACTCAAATAGGGGTTCGGGGTTTGCGGTTCGCCCGTGCGAAGCACGGGGTTTTCTACTAGTATACTATATAGCAGAAGAGAAATTGGAGAATTATTGTCCATTTGACACGTCAGTGTGGATGATTTTTACTGTTTTTTACCCTCCCCACATATCTAACATCTATCTCTATGAGAAATTATTTGAGGGTAAAATCGTAATCTACATACGAAAATACCGACACGGGTATCTGTCTATAACAATTACGGGAAACATCCATTTTTATGTACACTTAAATAGGGTTTTATGTACACTTAAATAGGGGTTCGTGGTTCGCCCGTGCGAAGCACGGGGTTTTCTACTAGTATGCTATATAGCAGAAGAGAAATAATTATTGTCCATTTAACACGTCAGTGTGGACGATTTTTACCGTTTTTTTCCCTCCCCACATATCTAACATCTATCTCTGTGAGAAATTATTTGAAGGTAAAATCTTAATCTACATACGAAAATACCGACACAGGGTATCTGTCTATGACAATTACGGGAAAAAACTACCAAGAAGAGGTAAAGACATATGACAATGACAAAAGAACTACTTTATATTACATATACAGGACACTTGCAAAACATTGACGGATTCCGGGCACCTGAAGAGGAACAACAATTATGGAAACTTCTATCGATTGGAGGGCTAGGATCAGCCTATATCGATTGGAGGGCTAGGATCAACCTATGGAAATGATTTTACGAGCACAATCGATTGATGTTGTGTTCCATCACATGGACGGTTTGGAGCAACTTAACCCTCTAAAGATTGGAGGGTTCGGATCAATCGATGAAAATTATTTTTGGAGCACAACCTATGTAGGCAGTGGCCATCTAATGGACAATTTGGATCATCCTATGGTACGGGCCATATCGTACATTTTAATAAAGTGAGGAGTGCGATCATCAAAATACGGTGAGTAGTGCCATTATAAAATATGGTAGTGAGGACATTAGCACTATATATAATTTGAAACCATCGTTGTTATTTGGATGTTCCCGTGCGGGTCGGGTTCAACCCGAATTTGGGTTGGGTCGGGTTAAGCTTTTTCGCAAATCGGGTTGGGTTGGGTTGGGTTGGGAAAAATCAACCCGAATTGAAAATCGGGTCGAGTAGGGTTGGGCTCCCGGGCAACCCGACCCAACACGAAACCCGAATTTGGGTTCCATCACATGGACAGTTTGGATCATCCTATGATGTGGTCCGTACAGTTCTTTGTCAGCCCGTGCATCGCACGGGGTTTTTTACTAGTGTGTATATATATATATATATATATATATATATATATATATATAAAGAGAGAGAGAGAGAGAGAGAGAGAGAGAGAGAGAGTGTTCATACAACCTAGTGTAGATAACTTATCTACACCTTAGCTTAAAATGTAGGGGGGGCGCATATAGTCCAATTAGGTACTATGCTCCATAACAATCCTAGCTACACTAGATAATTAGCAAAAGAAGAAACCCGAGTTGAGTGTGAAACAAGGAAAAACCCAACAAGACCGATAGAAATACCCAACCATTGCATAGGAGCAGAGATTTCCCCACGTACAAAATTACTATTCACATCACATCCCCTTTGGTTAATGTATCAGCCATCTCCTTTTTGACTAGGAGGTTGTGACAAGAAGTCAGTTTTGGCATATTCCAGGCAGTGAAATCCCTTGTCTCATCGATGAAATTAGTGAACTGTCATGGCCCAAGAACTGGCCATTGATCCAAGCTAAATCATTGGATTAGTAACACGGTTGGATCCGAAAGTGTTATTCCACGATCTTGAAGATCGGATAGATCTGAATTTTTTTTTCACTTTTTTTATTTTTTTGTGTAAAATGATATATCTTTATGTATGTCACAAGCAAGGGGATGCATGAGCTCGATCAATTGCGAAATCACCGGATGATTCTTGCATTCAATATGAAATGATGAAAATGGAAGACACAGAAGAAAGATCAGCACTCTAATCTTCAAATTCCATAATCCTAGAGAAAAAATGAAGGATAAGGAGAAGAGCCAGTCTCTATCTCAATTTTTTCTCTAATGAGAATCTTTTTGAAAATTTCAATTTCAAACCTGTACAAATGAAAGGGAAAGAGGCTTTTATATAGGAAGCCCCTTATACAATAAATGACCATACTACCTTTAATGAAACAAAAAGACCATTAAGTACAATTAAGACAAAGTAAAATGACTATACAAGACACCTGCACTAAGGGGCCATGTAGGAGCTAATGTATATCAAGAGGATGCTCCTCCATCAATTAGTCGCCCATATCTAGCAGCGGCCTTCCACCATGATTGGTCGAATGTAGCCTCAAACCCATGAGAATAGCTCACACCTAGGGGTGTAAATGGATATTCAAAAATTCGATTACCGTCAGCATCCGAATCCGTTGAAAGTGAATATTATCCGAATCCGTTTCAAGCGGATATTATCTTAATCCGTTTATGAGATATCCAGCTCTTAGCCGATGCGAATCTGGTAAATGGTATATCCGATCCGTTTACAATCTGAATCCGAGAAGTAAATCCTTTTTCTTTATTATTAATAATATCATTAATATTTATTTTTAGTAATGACACACTATCTTTTGTTTTAAGAGAAAAGTGAATTTTCTTTTTAGGAAAAAAACAAAAGCAAAAAGTGTTTTGGGTAGGAAATGAAGTAATCTCTCATTTTAAGGGCATTCTTGGAGTTTGGCATGGCTTCTTTATGAAGCAGCAAATGTGGGTTGTAGGATAAAAGAGACAAATGGATGATGGTGGTTGAAAGAAGATGGCATAGCTTCTAGAGAATTCTAAAGCAAAAAGGCCATCTAGGTCATTGATGGTAAATGGACAGCTCAGATCAATTTTCCAACTTAGGGTTATATAAAAACTCAAAATGCAATTAAAAGAGGGGACTTCTAAGGTTAGCAAAGTGAAGAGAGGAGAAAGGAGGAGGCTGAGACACCATCTTCAGCATTCCTTGGTGCCTCTAACCCCACCAAAATCCACCGCCGCCCCTCCACCTTCTCATAGCCACCTCCATCACCGCCAGTCACCTCCATCTCTAACCCAATCCCCATCTCCATCCCCATTTCTCTTCATCTTCCACCATCAGCACTCCCACTTCCCTTCTCAAAATAGCCCAAAGCCATTCCATCACACACACACACAAAAAAACCAAAGACCACTACCAACACCATCATCTATCCCCACCGTCTCTCTCTCTCTCTCTCTCTCTCTCTCTCTCTCTCTCTCTCTCTCTCTCTCTCTGCCTTTGTTTTAAAAGGAAGAAGAGGATCTCATATATTTTAGGGTTTGAGAGTTAATTTTGTGAAGAGAAGGTAGAGGTCTGGTTTTAGGGTTTGGAAAATTCATTCGAGAAGTAAGAAGGAGAAGAAGATAAAGTGCCGCAATAAAATGTTCGAATTTACCGAATAAACGGATATGTATAATTTCCGAATTCGAACAATATCCGATGGATACGAATTCGGTAATAGATATTAAATATCCGTCGAATCCGAATCTGAATCCGAATTCGGATAGTGTATACTGTAATTGAATTCGGATATAGCCATATCCACTTCGAATTCGATCCGTTTACACCCCTATTCACACCTCCGAGTCGTTTTAATAATGGCTCCTCCCAATCGAACAGGAAATTAGTTCCCAGAATTTATATATCTGGTCATTAAGCTTTTGGGATTTTTTATTTCAAGAATCGATCGTGATTCCAAATTGGATTGTTCTTTCAAGAGTCGATCGTGACTCCAAATTGGGGCTTTTTGTTGTTGGAATCGTCACTCCAAATTGGGGGTGTTTTTTAAAACTCCGAATTAGGTTTTTTTGGCAACTCCAAATTGTGCTTTTTTGGGTTGTAAACAAAGATTGTTTTTGTGCTTGCCCACCATTGGATTTTTCTTTCTAATTTTTGGGTTCTTTGGTTTGTTGACACTTCGTGAATAATTTATGCATGTCTTGCATTCTTTTTCCTCGAAGATTTTCATTTACGTGTAATCTTCACATACTCGTACCTAGATTGCATGCTTCTTTTATATTGGACTTATTGCTTCAACCACCCTATATCTCTTTTCTTTCGTTACTTTTCCTATTTATATTTCACTCATGGAAAATTATAAAACATCAGAACTTCTGCATCAAATTGCATTTCAGAACCTTAAACAGTTAACGGATAAAATATTTGCAGATTTCATTCTTTTATAAAAAGTTGCATCGAATTGTATTTTGGAACCTTAAACAGTTAACGGATAAAATGTTTGCAGAGTCCATTCTTGTATGAAAAAGTTAGATGGGAGACATGAATAGTAACTAGAAAACACTATGAAAAGCAGGTAAACTTGCATTTTTCTGTGGAGGTCATTCTTTTATGGAAAAGGACTCTTCAATCCAGTCATCTTGCGACTTTCTGCCTCTCAAGATGTATCATCTCAATCTTTTCTATCTGAAAAGTTATCACATCTCACAAGTTTTTATAACACACTTTTTGAGTATTTTTTTCTGATCTTTACCTTATTTTCTTTTTCCATTTGAATTGCAATTTACTCACTGTTTTTTTTTTTTTTTTTGAATGGCAATTTACTTACTGTTGTATCAGCTTTTCCATGTGGATGCAGGAAGAGAAATAGAAAAGAGCCTAGGAATTGTGAAGTTTTCCGAACTTGGAGTATGCTTCTGTTTTGTTTTGTTGTATTCCTTATCATTATATTTTGTAGGGTAACTTCTTTTCATTTTCTTACATGCAAAAAAGGTGGGGCATGCTCCAATAAAACATCTCTTTTTGGTTTGATTGATTGCAGGTCCTTTCCATGACTTTGCATCTATCTGTTCACCTACATGTCTTGAATCGTCATAAATAGGTGAGAAATGTTTTTTGGACTCTTGGATTGGTAATTTCTATTTGGATAGTTTTTCAATACATTATTGATCTGATTATTGCGTTTTATTTTGGAGTATTTAACACATTTTAGTGATACAAATCTGATCGCTGATAGGACTCTACTTGTTCCAGTCGAAAGCAAATAGTCCCACATTGGATAAGTGAAATAGATGAGAAAGGGTTATAAGGGAATGGGCACCCTCCCTCTAATGGCTAGCTTTTAGGGATGAGTTCTATGTGGTTAAATTCCCTACAATGATATTGTTTTGGGGCCAATTCAAGATGTGCAACCTCAAGGAGTAAAATGTACTTTTTTTGGACATCATCTTCAACTTTTTATAGTTCAATGCACTATTCATTCATGAATTATAGAGAATGACATCAAATTGAATGTTATTGAAATTGCTTTGGGTCTAACTCAAGTAACAATTTTTCCGAAAAGAAGAAGCTAATTTGGCAACAGTGAAAGAGTAAGAACCCACTGCGCCAATTTTATATGAACTTCCCACAAATTATGCAGAAATGCAAGGCCTTTTAATAGATGGGCATGACTCAACAAAGCTGATTGCTGTCATTCGTGATGATTTTCACTAGATCAACAGTTAGATCTTTTGCCGCACTGCATGACTTTAGGTAATGTAGACCATTCTTTTTTGTTTTTTTCCCTTTGACTCGTGCTTAGGTCTATTACCCATTTGTCCCTTATTTGCATTTGCTCTTACCTCTTATTTGTACAATGATTGAGTTCACCATCAATTTTAATCAAGTGGTTGTGTATGCCATAGAAATGTGCCATGCTGGCTGCAGATTTCTCCCTCAAATGAAGCTACCAAGTTTCTTTTCCTTTTTAATTGACTAGGGGGCTTAGTTTTGTTTCGTACCAACTGCCATTACAGGACAGGCATTCGGTGTTGTTGATATGTTTTTGACAATCTCTTAGTTTTGTAAAAAAATCCCCCCTAATTGTGGAGACATGGACTTCATTTATTTATGTTTTCCCTGCTTCTAACATAAGTTTGTGAACTCTATTTATCATTTAATTTTGATGACCAAGTCTCTGTTGATGCTTTCAAAGGAATCACTGATGAAGATGCTGCCAAAGTTGTTGCTGGTTTCGCTCCCAAGCTTTCAGAAAGAAATGCTTCAATACCACAAGTGAAGAAGCTGTACAGACTTTTCTGTGTGTAGACTTTTGAATTTGACTGCATGCCAGTTATCACAAATAACTTTCTGTTTCTGTATTAGAAATATCACTCTTTTGTTCTAATGCTTTTAGGCATCTGTATTTCCCACTCATATCTTTTTTAACGAATGCAAACCTTTTTTCATTAAAACAGAGTTTTTAAAGCATACTTGCTATTGGAGGAACTGAACAGTGTCATTAGAAGGATTGGCCAGGGGCGATGCCAGAAATTTTGCACAAGGGGGGCAAAAATTATAGTAATTTTTTTATCTATCTTAAAATTAAGATAGAAAAAATTTCTATCTGAAATTTTGCACGGGGGCAAAAATTATAGTAAATTTTGCACAAAAAAGGGAGATAAAAATGGTAAAATTAAAATTTTAAACTTATTTTCTATCTTAGGGATGATTGGAAAGGGGGGCATATTTTAAAAAAAAGGGGTAATGATAAAAAAATATTAAAACATGAAGGTATATTTTTTTTTTCCAAAAAATTAAGGGGGGCAATTGCCCCCCTTTCCTCTCATGTGGCATCGCCCCTGGGATTGGCAATGGGTAAAAGCTAATGGCAAGCTGAAAATTGCATAGCAAACATTGGATTGACTATGGTGTAACCACCATCTACCACAAGGTTGTGACCACTCACATACTTGGACTCATCACTTCCCAAATAGAGAGCAGCATTAGCAATGTCTTCTGCTTTAAGATAGGCTCCCTTAAGATTAGCAGGGACCTCCATTGCCTTCTCAAGCTCTTCACCCTTTGCAGGAAAAAATCCCTCAAGCAAAGGGGTTACCACACCATAAGGAGAAACACAATTTACTCTAACACCAAACCAACCGAGCTCAACAGCCGCTTTCTTCGTGAGCCCCACCACCGCATGCTTCAAGCATGTATAGGCATGAGTAATGTTCCCACTTATGACTGAAGCAACACTAGCTGTACTAATTATGCTGCCTCAGCGAGCTGGGATCATGACCCGAGCAGCGTGCTTGATACCTGTTTGAAGTATAAATGATCAAATAACACTAACTCTAACAGGTTAAGCTTTTGGAATAATTGGTTGTTTCAAAATACCCAAGAAAACGCCTGGTAGATTCACACTAAGTACTCTTTCGAAGTCCGCCTTCTCATTGTTAGTAATGCTTTGCTTGTACGGGTCTACGATGCCTGCATTGTTGAACATAATGTCGAGCTTCCCATACTTCGAAATGACACTATCGATAGCATTTCGGACGTGTTCTTCATCTGAGACATCACAGTGGATGAAGGAATCAGGGGAGGCGAGGTCTTTGCTAGCTAATCGGCCCAATTCGTCTTGGACGTCGGCTATGACCACTTTGGCTCCGTGCTGGTGGAACAATTTGGCCGTGCATTCACCGATCCCGCTTGCTCCGCCAGTGATCAGCGCCACCTTACCTTCTAGTCTATAGGACAAAGTCAATATTGTTTGAGAAAAATAATCAGTTTAGAGAATCTAGTGACAACCCAAATAGGAAAATCTGTGTAAGCATTAAAGAAGAGAATACATGGGATTAACACTTTGGCAAAAGCCATTGAGAGATATTGCTAAAATAAAATTCTCATCCGAAGTGTTCTACTCCTGGTCCTGTCTCATTTTATTAGAGCATCTCTAGGAGGTTTTGAATTTCATCAAAGAGGCAACTTTGGTGAGTTTTGCTAGGCCGGATTAAGAAAACAGCAATGCTAATATCATATATGCAATCCATCGATGTTGTGAAGGGCAGATTGATGGTGGCTTGATGGAAGAATATTATCTTTCCAGAATAAAATATGTAAAATGCCACTCAAAAAACAAAATAAAATAAAGGGAAATGTTAGCAGCACTACTGTATTTGATGAGGGCACTCCTCACTTTATTTCGGGAATTCGAGAATTCAATTTTTTTTTAAAATAATATGGTATTCTTTCGAAATTTTGGCCGAAATTACCGAGTATGCTCAACCAAAATTTCAGTCTCCACTTGTATTTAATTAAAAAAATACAAGAAAGTATGGTTGAAACAAGAAAGTATTCTTGGTGTATATACAAATTTGGTAGAACCACTTGTATTTACCGAGTATTCTTGGTGTATATACAAATTTGCACCGAGAAAGTATTTAATAAAAAAAGCATATCTTGAAATATATTATATTTTTGTGGGCATTATAGAACAGATACGAAAGGGAGAGAAGTATCTTATGTTCAGACGAAAATGATCAGCGTTAATCATTTTCATTTTCGTGGAATCTGAATTCCGTCCATTAAAAATCTTACAACTGATTCTCATATTGTGTAGTGGTGATTTAATAGCTTCGTATTGTGGAGGGGTGAATTGAAGGAGGTTAAAAGCAGCAAGTAGTGATTCTCATACTGTCTAGTGGTGATCAACATTCCCTATTCTTTTGAGAACATGATGGGGTTAATTTTGAAAACTACTCTAAGGCCTAAGCATAGGATCCTAACCATGGCAGACTGAATATTTTGGTGTTCGATGTGGGTCATGGCTATACTTATTCTGGTCATCCATTATGAACAGTCTTGATTGAATGCTTAAGATCACTTCCAATAACTATTAATGATTCACTACAATGAACTGTTTATGACTGGAATGCTGAAACTGTTGTCCACGTAAAATGGATGTAAAACAAATTGAGTTTTTATATGATGGCCGACAGGGTAATTTACAAGGGCCACCTAGCCCTTGCTATTTTGACGGTCAGGCATCATATAAATTCTCAAACAAATTTTACACCTATTTTTAAGTGTAAAAATAGGTATAAAATTTGTTTTACGCAAGAAAATGGAGACTTTTTTACCACTATAATCTCATTGTCCCTTCTACCCTGTTGGGTTTGTTCCACAATTTTGAAAGAAAATGAAATGATTAGGGCTTATTTAGAGGGATATCATCATAAATGGAAGGTCCCTCTAAACAAAACTTGAACCGGGCTGGTTCAAGTTGTTTTTCTCATGTATAAACAAATGATAAATTATATGGTGCTCAAGTGTCAATTCCCGTGTCGGTCGTATGATAAAAGTACCACCCTTGATGTTTGATCCAACAACAGCCTCCTAAAAAGTGAGCTGCTATTGGATCAAACATCAAGGGCAGAACACCCTCATGGGACTTGATGCTCGGGCACCATATAAAAACTCATAAACAAATAGTAGAAAAATAGATGCAAGGGCACCCTTGCATAAAGAGCCGAGGAGCAATTCGGCCGGGTTGGGTCGAGTCGAGGTCAACCCGACCCAACCCCAACCCAGGATAGTATTATTTCAACCCTTAACCCTACTCAAGTCAAACCATGGGCCGATGAAGGTCAACACTAACCTAACTCACCTCTAAATACCTCAACTGTAAACGTGCCTATCTGAGCCGATTTGAAAAATCGGGTTGGGTTGGGTTCGAGTTAGATAAGGGAATAAAAGAAAAAGAGGAAGTCTAAACTGAAAGGCACCCCCTGCAAAAAGGGGGTGAAAGGTTGGCGCACATCACATCTTGTTCGACTTTTCAACCATTATTAATGCAGGATGGTGATGTGCAGCCAATGAGTATATCCTACTGAGGCATGCAAAAATCAACAACTCAGACCATGTCTGGCTGCCTGGATTTTTTTTTTTTTTTCATGATAAATTAGTGTCTCCAAGGGGTAAGAGACGGGTGGGGTGGGTGGGAGAAGGGGAGATTTGAGAGGGCACGAATGAGATGAGGGTGAGGAGTCCAAAAAAATGAGGAAATGATTTTTAGCCACTTCTCAGCACTTGGAGACATTATTTCCTTATTTTTAGTCACTTCACCTTCCCTACCCATCTTTCATGGAAACACTAATTTATCATAAAAACATGGTAGCCAAACATGCCCTTAGAGACATCACTGGGACATCTTTTTTTTTTAATCATAATTGATCAAGGATCTAAAATCATCTGATGAGGGAGGGAAGAAGGGTAGTAAGCAAGATTTGTGATGGCCAACAATATTCATAGGCCCAATCTTTTACATATGGCCTTGTGATGAGCACATGACGTATTTTCCTATCGATCAATACCATTGATCTGATGAGCCATCACAGGGCAACCAAGTGGGTTCAGGTTTAATGCCAAACAGAGATCTCATTTGAAAGATAAGAGATGCAAAATGAAATGACTTAAAAAAACATCTCAAATAGGGGTGTAAATGGATATTCGAAAATTCGATTACCGTCCGCATCCAAATCCGTTTATAGCGAATATTATCCGGATCCGTTTCAAGCGGATATTATCCGAATCCGTTTATGAGATATCCGGCTCTTAGCGGATGCGAATCTGGTAAATAGTATATCCAATCCGTTTAACATCCGAATCTGAGAAGTAAATCCTTTTTATTTATTATTAATAATATCATTAATATTTATTTTTAGTAATGACACACTATCTTTTGTTTCTAAAAGAAAAGTGAATTTTCTTTTTAGAAAAAAAAAAACAAAAAACAAAAAGTGTTTTGGGTAGGAAATGAAGTAATCTCTCATTTTAAGGGCATTCTTGGAGTTTGACATGGCTTCTTTATGAAGCAACAAATGTGGGCTGTAGGATGAAAGAGACAAATGGATGGTGATTGAAAGAAGACGTCATAGTTTCTAGAGAATTCTAGAGCAAAAAGGCCATAGTCATTGATGGTAAATGGAGTTAAAAGAGGGGACTTCTAAGGTTTGCAAGGAGAAGCAAGAGAGAGGAGAAAGGAGGAGGCTAAGACACCATCTTTGGCATTCCTTGGTGCTTCCAACCCCACCAAAAATCCACCGCCGCCCCTCTCCACCTTCTCATAGCCACCTTCATCACCGCCAGTCACCTCCATCTCTAACTAAATCCCCATCACCATCACCGCAGTCACCTCCATCTCTAACTCAATCCCCATCTCCATCCCCATTTCTCTTCATCTTCCACAATCAGCACTCCCACTTCCCTTATTCAAAATAGCCCAAACCCATTCCATCATATACATAAAAAAAAAACCCAAAGACCACTACCAACACCATCATCCATCCCCACCGCCTCTCTTTCTCTGCCTTTGTTTTAAAAGGAAGAAGAGGATCTCATATATTTTAGGATTTGAGAGTTAATTTTGTGAAGAAAAGGTAGAGGTTTGGTTTTAGGGTTTGGAAAATTATTCGAGGAGTAAGAAGGAGAAGAAAGATAAAGTGCTGCAATAAATTGTTTGAATTTACTGGATAAACGGATATGGATAATATCCGAATTCGAACAATATCCGACAGATACGAATTCAGTAATAGATATTAAATATCCGTCAAATTCGAATCCGAATTCGTATAGTGTATACTGTAATCGAATTCGGATATAGCCATATCCGATTCGAATTCGATCCGTTTACACCCCTAATCTCAAAGAACATTCTTTAGGGAAGTGAAATATTTTCCTCCTTTCTTACTTGGGAGAGCCCCTTCTAGTGAATGTATGACTACTATTCTACACTAGTCGGGGCTGCCCCTGGTAAAAGAAGAGATGAATATATCATTTCCCTTCCCTTAACATGCTTGATCAGAGGTGTAGAAGCATTCAATGAGAATGCACCCAAGGGAATTAGGCCAAAAGACCTCCCTCTCTCTCTCTCTCTCTCTCTCTCTCTCTCTCTCTCTCTCTCTCTCTCTCTCTCTCTCTCACACACACACACACACACACACACACCAAAGCATCACCGGTGGTGCAACTCGGTTTGGTTGGATTGGGTTGAGGCCAACCATTGCCCAACCTGAGATAGCATTCCCTCAACCCTAACCCAACCCAATCGAAGGCTCGAGTCGAGGATGGTCAACCCTAACTCAACCCATCTTACCTGTTTTTTCCCAAATTGGGTCGGGTTTGGTTCAAGTTCACCTAGGGCCAAACATAAAAATACAAGAAAAAAAACTTAATCCTAAAAAAAACACAATAAAATTAGAGAACGAAGGTCAGGTTCAGGTCTAGTCAGGTTACCAAGGTCTCAACTCTAACCTAATCTGAATTTAAATCGGTTTGGACTTTCCCAACCCTAACCCAACCCAACTCAACCTAACCCGAAGATGTGCCAACCCAACCCGAGCCAAAATCGGTTTAAACCCGTCGGGTTCGGGTTGAACCCAACCCAAGTTGCACTCCTAGTTTCACCCCTCCTCTCCCACATGCGTCTCACGTGCTCCTCTACCCCCAAAAGCTTGGTGACTAACATTTGATAATGACATAGTATGTAACCTTGAGAACTAAGCCGGCAGCTTTTGCTTCTGAACTCCAACTCAAATTGCTTGTTCCATGGCGTCTCCCTCTCTTTCTCCCTCAATCTATCTCCTATTTCTCTTCTCTCTACTGACTTCAACATTCACACTTTCCTGGGCTTTCCATAATCAATCCCCTGAGATTGAAATTCTAGCTCAGGACTTGCTAAAATCGGCGAGAGAGCCCGAGTTCTTTGAATGGATGAAGAGAATAAGAAGAAAAATTCATGAGAATCCGGAGTTGGGTTTTGAAGAGTATAAGACTAGTGAGTTGATCAGATCAGAGCTTGATTTGATTGGAATTAAGTATTCGTGGCCGGTCGCGAAAACTGGTGTTGTTGGGGCAGTTGGGTCTGGTCAATACCCTTGGTTCTCTCTCAGAGCAGATATGGATGCTCTTCCCTTGCAGGTATTTTTCTAGAAATTCTACTTCTCACATTCTATCAACCCTTTTTCAGTATAAAAGAATCTATAACATTTAGATGGTTCATGTACTAAATTTAGCCTCAGTCTCGATTGTAGTGCAACCAAAGCAAATATGTGGGAATTCATGTGTGCCTACTGATGGCATAGGATTGACATAGGAGAAATTTAGTTTGGTGTTTTTTTTATATGAATGGAGGAAAAATTTAATAATGATGTGGTGTTGGTGATAAGCACCCAAAATACATGGGCTCGGATCGGAATAACATCGCTAGCAGTTGGTTTACTCACTAAGAATCATCATACTTAATAATGATGTGACGTTAGTGATAAATAGAGCACACCACCTGTTCGAGGTAATGTTCAACTTGGATCAGTCCCATGCTTCCCTTGTTCGTCAACACTTATGATTATAAGAAAGTGGTGTTGTAGTTGTTGGGACCCGGGTAGAACCCACCCTTAAAAGGTGGCTGTTAAGGGGAGGGTGCCCAAGTTCTTATAAGCCCATTCACATCCATTAATTTTTTCCAATGTGGGATCTTTGCTTCAACAGTGGTGAAGAATCCATACACCATAGCTTCTGTTGTAAACACTATACACCTGATCATTCCTCTTTTTTTTGAGCCATGTTGCGAAATCCGACAGGAAGAACACGGATCCGATCAGACGCAAAGAAGTAAAATGGAACAAACCATAAGATGCATACACCGTGATTTTACTTAACTTGGCCAAAATGCCTACATCCATGCTTGAGAATACAATCTTCTACTGCAAGAAAGCAAAAGTACAAGGATTACAATGGATTAACCAGAAAAACTGTAACCCTTTCCCCTTGTCCTCTCAACAAGACAGTACAAAAAATTAAACCAAGAGACAACACCCTCTCAATTTCTCAACACTAGAGAAAATCAAAGAGAACACCCTTTCTTTTCTCACTCCCCCACTCACGTATCTCTCTCTCTCTCTCTCTCTCTCTCTCTCTCTCTCTCTCTCTCTCATATATATATATATATATATATATATATATATATATATATATATATATATATATATATATATATATATATATATATATAAAGGGTTCCTGCGCTCGAGCACAGAAACAGGCGTGGACCAGATTGGGGGGGGGGGGGGGGGGGGGGAGAGATCCAAAGCATTCATTTGATGGGCCCTTTCATGGATAGGGTGTCCACCAAAAATCAGCTCCATTGGATCACCATAGGGTGTCCATTTGTGGGGTTAAAAATGGGCAGATTTGTGGACAAACAGTATCTGTCCATTTTCTCCCCCACAAATGGACACCCTAAGAGGGTCCAATGGAGCTGATTTTTGGTACACCCCCGATCCATGATGGGGCCTGTCAAATGAATGCTTAGGATCATCCCCCAATGTGGCCCCACCCCTGTTTCCAGGACTCGAGTGCAGATAAGCTATCTGAGCTCGAGCGCAGGAACTCCTCTCTCTCTCTCTCTCTCTCTCTCTCTCTCTCTCTATATATATATATATATATATATATATATATATATATATATATATATATATATATATAATTTCAACCCTTAGCCCCAAGACTTAATTCTAGTCTAACTAGGAGACCCTGAGAGTAACTCTTCTCTTTCTCTCCTAGTCCAACTAGGTATTATGCTCCATAACAATCCTACTTACACTAGATAACTAGCAAAAGGAGAAACCCACGTGGAGTGGAGAAGAAGACAATACCCAACAAGACAGATAGAAGTACCCCCCATTAAACTGAAACAGCAACCAGTACATATGGGTGTCACACATATTAAGGACTGTTCACACCCCTTTTGGCTAATATATCAGCCATCTCCTTGTTGCTCCACTGGCTGTGACAAGAAGCCAGTAATGGCATATTACAGGCAGTGAAATCCCTTATCTCGTTAATGAAATTAGTGAACTGCCATGGCCCAAACAACTGGCCATTGATCGAAGCTAAAACATTGGATTATTCTCCCTAATTAGCAGTGTCTTTCCACCTTGATGGGTCGGACACAGCCTTAAACCCATGAGAATAGCTCACACCTGTGCTTCGTTTGAATAATGGCTCCTCCCAATCGAACAGGAAATTGGTTCCCAGAATTTATATATCTAGTTATGTTAAATTTGTTATATTCTTGTGAACATTATCTGTTTTTGAATTTGCTATCCGTATGAGTTTCTGATCCCTTGAAATACTGACCCTTTGATAGGAGCTGGTAGATTGGGAGCACAAGAGCAAGTACAATGGTAAGATGCATGCATGTGGTCATGATGCTCATGTAACCATGCTTCTTGGGGCAGCTAAACTTCTTCAACGCCGAAAGGATGAACTGAAGGTAAGTCAATAGCACTTTGCCAATTTGCTTCTTATTTAGAAGCATAAACTTTTTGCATCACCCTACTCTTTTGTCATTTCTTGCATGAAGCTTTCGCAGTTTTCTGCTTGATTTCCATCTTCCTATTCATTTTGGGAAAAACTAATTGAAATAGCTTCCCTTGTTCAATTTAAAGGGTACGGTAAAGCTCGTTTTCCAACCGGCAGAGGAGGGCAAGGGTGGTGCTTACCATATGTTACAACAGGGTGCTCTTGAGAATGTACAGGCCATTTTTGGATTACACGTCGAGCCCTCTCTGCAGACTGGTGCCATTGCTTCAAAGCCAGGTCCTATCCTTGCTGCATCCGGGCGTTTCGTAGCAACAATTCAAGGGAAAGGTGGGCATGCTGCAATACCACACAAAACCAGAGATCCAATTCTTGCAGCGTCTTTTGCGATCCTTGGCCTCCAGCAGCTTGTATCTCGAGAATCAGATCCTCTGGAGGGCAGAGTAAAGTTCCTCCCTTATTTTTGCAAATCTCTTAGCTTAAGGTGTTTGGGTTTGTGGTTGCCACTGCACATTAACTCCATTTCAACCCCTTAAAACTGTTGTTATCCATATCTTCTGCTTCAGTCACTTAAACATCCAACATTAAGTTAATATCACTCAACCTTGCATTTTCTTCTAATATTTGTTCTTGTATCTCTTACGAACTGAAATTATTTATGGAAGGATGGAAAATTAATTTTGAGCTGCAATCTCAAAACTCAATAAACACAAACCTTGCATTTTCTTATATTTTTTCTTACTAACTGGAATTATTTATGGAAGGATGAAAAATTAATTTTAATGGGTAATCTAAAAAACTGAATAAACCATAGTAACTCGAAACTCCTTGGGCGGGTGGGAAACTTGTTTCCCCTAAAACACGTTTTGGAAATGTTTCCGAAATGTTATTAATAAAACTTAGGGAAACGTTTCCGAAAAGCATGGAAAACACATGGGATAAGAATCATAAGATACTAGTGGAAACAAGTGTGAAACATGTGAGAAACATATGGAAAACTCATAGAAAACGTATATGAAATGCGTGGGAAACATGTGTGAAACTTACACAAATCGTTTTGTAAAAAAATAAAAACCAAAAAAATTGTAGAATAGATATAAAAAGGGAAAACAATAGCATATATTGTAATAAGAAATAAAAAATAAAATATTCAAATAGAAATGTGAAATTAACAAATTTTGGTGTGTTTCCCACACAATCCTTCGACTACCGGGTCACTGGGAGTCGAAGGATTGTTTTGGTCATCTTAGACTAACTATATGAAGAGATATCAAGCACTTCCATGATATCTTTGTAGAAGGAATGAGGTATGAGTCTATTCAGGAGAGAGAATTCACTTTTGGTCATGTTTGTTATAGATGATAGTGGAGATGGAAGAGAACTAGATTAAATTGATGAATGTTTTGTTATTTGATCATCTCATGTTTGTTATAGGTGATAGTTGATTAATTCTAAGACTTATTAGTTTGTTAAATGAATACCATATTTATATTGTTACCAATTATGATTGTGATCAATAATTTTTATATGCATGTACGTGTCACCATGTTGCCATGTCAGATAATCGTATCCGTGTCAAAACTTGACATGAATCCGCATCCACAAAGCACAATTATATATACTTTCTATTTTAGCCTTGTCCTCGTTTCTAAATTTTGCGGGTTTGCCGTGTCCAACATTCCGTGTCTATATCGACACGTGACACTCATGTCCGTGTCCACAAATCACAATATTTCTCTATCGTTTCTGAAATGTTTCTATTGCATTGTTCATTCGATTTTATATCATTTTCCCGTTTCTCGTTTTCCCTCTATTTTTTTTCATTTGGTTTTCCATTTCTGTTGCATGTTTTGCTTCCCGAATTCATTTCCCACCCTAGTAACTATGGAATAAAGTAACAGTATTAAGAAATAAGCTTATGTAACACATGGATGTAGATCTCTCAGATGCACCAACCAATGCCCTGGATTCTATGCATATAGGAGATGATACCATGTAATTGTGGTAAACAATGGATGGTAAGATCCATTTAGACTTGCCACATAAATAACAAATTAAACATGGCATGAACAGTTAAGCATAGAACTATTTTCATCATGTTTGAAATTTTCAGATCCGATACCATCTTTTCTCTGTCTAAAAAGATGATGTTAGCTTCATAAATTGGCAAAACTTAACCCGGACCTTTTCATAAAATTAATAAATTTAGGCTGTGCTGGTTTTGGAGATTTGAATCCAAAAGTGATTATTGGACTCAAAATTAAATGCGATTATGAGTCCAATAATCACTTTTGGACTCAAAATCGATTGTCAAAATCCAAAGTGAACAGGGCCTTATTGTAGTGGAACTATAGTTTCAATCCGTGGAAATATTTTTCTTCATAACAATTTTACTTTATTTAGGTCCAGTAACCCCAAGAGTCACTTCTGCATGTATTCTGTTCCAAATACAGGTGGTCTCTGTTGGGTTCATAGATGGTGGAGAAGCACACAATGTTATCCCAGAGTCTGTCAAATTTGGAGGAACTTTTAGGAGCATGACATCTGAAGGCCTCTCCTTTCTTTCAAAAAGGATCAAAGAGGTACTACTAACATTTATCTGCAAATAGTCATTATTATTTCAGGTCTTTGGATCTAGGAGGAGTAGATTGCCACCCTATCTGTATTCACCTGTTCATTTATAAGGAAAGAGTTGCTGAAACCACTGTTTAACTCGGATTATAACTTGCAACTTGGCCAACATGAAAAGGAGTCTACTTGGGCAGATCAATGATTTTTACAGGGTCAATTTTTCATTAACTTGGCCAGATCAAAGGAGTTTTTAATTGCATTGTGAGGCAAAACTCGGACTTGGCCATGGTAAACTGAGTCTACTCAGCAAGCCGGCGATTCACTCGGGGAGATTTCTGCATTCATTTCACTCTGATAGGCCCATAAAATTTGCCAGAAACATATGGGTGGCACCTTTCAGATTATATACATCTGATGTTTCCATGTTTCTCTTAACAGATCATAGAGATGCAGTCAGCAGTGCACCAGTGCAATGGTAGTGTAGACTTCATGGAGAAGGAACTTATACCGTATCCAGCTACCGTGAATGACAAATCAATGTACGAGCATGCAAAGAAGGTCGGGGAGGGCCTCCTTGGAGAAGCCAAGGTGCACTTGAGCCCGGTGTCCATGGGAGCAGAGGACTTCAGTTTCTATTCGCAAAAGATGCCCAGTGCCATTTTCTGGGTCGGTGTAAGAAACGAAACTCTCAGTTCAATCCATCCATTGCACTCCCCACACTTCTTTCTTGATGAAGAGGTTCTTCCAATTGGCGCAGCACTTCATGCTGCTGTTGCACTCACTTACTTGGATGGCCATAAAGATGAATTCTAGCAAGTATGTAGCCTCTGCTCTTTTCATCATTTGTAAGTTCTCTTTTATATAACAGATGATACTTTTTAAATCAACAGTTTATGAGACTTTTCCCCATATTATATGCACACCCAAATGCGTCTTGTTGTACTGGGTTCCGTAAGGAGAAAAGAGGAAGCCTCTCAACTAATGGACATGTTTCCATTACAAAAGAAATAATTACAGTTACAGCATCATAATTCTCTGAGATTTTGTGAAGATGATACTATAGGATTGTTTTCATGATCTATAATAGTAGTTTTGTCTTGTATTGAAGGTTTCAGAGCATTTGATCTTGTTTCCTAGTGAAGATATGTTAAACCCCATTTTGTAGATGGCCAAAATTTGTTGCTCTCTGCTTACCACAAAAATGGTCATTTCCCTTTGTGATTTTATCCTTCTAGTGTCAGGAACCACATTTTATTACACTAATTCATGAGATGTCTGTAAGGACTCCCCATTATTGCGTAGTCAAACAACTAAATAAACTAGCTTGTATCAATTGCGCATTAAGGCTATGTTTGGCAATATCCAATGGAATATTTTTTCATTGTGGCCAAACATGGCCTAAATGTAATTATTGATTGGTGAATGCTCTTTCTTTTTTCATGGTGGCCATACATGGTCTAAATGTAATTATTGATTGGTGAATGCTCTTGTTTACACCCATTTTCGAAATTAAGATCAGTCTCATGAGATGGAACCATTCATTGGTTATTGATTCTTTGGAATTATGACAGTTATCTGCCAACAGTCATTTTCCCAAAAAATAAGGTTGATGATAGTTATTCTCAACTCGTTAGAATTTGAAATTTAAAATTGGGAGCTGACAGTTATGACATATTTCCTCAAAGGCCAAGAGGAGTTATAGACAGTTGCAATAGAAATCTATATAAAAGGATGACTGCATTCAAAGACAAGGCCTCAGAACCAATACAAAACATGTCTTGATTTATATTAAATTTATCTTAAATTTTCCATAGATTTTTACTGTTAGTTGTAATTTTACTTAATAGCATGAAGTCTAGAAGGAATTGATTCATCCACATAGTTGAGCATTTCCTCTTAATTTCTGTTCTATATACACACATTGTTCCCTGCCTGTGCTTTTCTGTTGATTAATTGACTGAATATCTATCTACTTCGACCTTGTTATTTGCAATCCTTGCTTCTGAATTTAGGCTTTGTTTTTTGGTAATTAATTTAAAAGTCCTTTGTTTCAGAAGGTATTAAGTGCCCAAGGAAGGTCTCTTTGATATTCTGTAATGCAGGATGCCTGGTCCCCAATGCTATTCCAATATCAATGAAATATGTCAATTTTTAAAAAAAAATTAAGTGCCCAAGGAAGTAGTGGAGCTCTCCACCTCTTCTCAGCTGCCCAAAAATTCAATCCCAGGGGACGGATTGATTACCTCTTAGAATTGAATTTTGGAAAATTAACATCACTCTTCAGGCATGCCCGCGTAAACATAACACTTCTAGATTCCAATTAAGTCTTTGGGTAGTCAAACAACTTTTAACAGTGAAAATGAATGCTCGTTAACTATCAATTGCTTATATTACAAGGTGAAGATATGGATTGAATCATACCCTATGGATCTAGCTGTTGTGCTCATGTCCTGTAATTTGACATCCCTACATAATCAACTTCTAACTTGGAAAGTTGGAAGAAAAATCAACTATAATTTAGATTGTCTACTAATTTGTATAATAACTTGGTTAATGGTGAGTTCTAAGCATCTAAGAAACTTTTTTAGCTTTAGACTTTAAGAAATTAATTCACTTTCGATTGCGGTTAAGGCCATGTTTGGCAACCATGAAAATATATTCCATGGAATATTTGTGGGCCGGCTGATAGAACATTCTTCTGTCAAAACAGAAAATACAGAAGTAGATGATAGAAAAAGAGGGAAAATGGTTAGTTAATTCGAGGAAACTCAGGCCTCCAATGTGGTAAATAGCACTCTCTGATTATTTTCCTTGATTTCAATTGCCATACGCCATCTCCATTGTATAGAAATGGAGAAGACCAAAACGGGAAAAGAAATTGGCAAAATAGGAAACATAAAGATGGAAATCTACGCAGTACAAAAGCATATTCATAAGGAAAATAATCTAAATAAAGAAAACTAGGGGTAACATTTATGTTTCGGTCGTGGATAGGGGCCCTACCGAGGTATGGGAGGGAGCCAACCTGGTATGGTATGAGACAGGTTTAAAGGGCCTTGCCTAACGCATTCCATCAGCTCTAGAGCTTTTGGCGTACTAGTAAGATACCTAACACCGGTTGTGAGAGATGGCGGGAGACTTGAGAGGGTGGGAGTGAGGGGAGGGCTATTGCAAATTAACCACGACAACCAAAAAACCAATTCAAAATGGGAAATGATATTCCCCCCCTTTTGACCGATAAAATCCACACACCCCCCCTCCCCCCCTAACCGTTATCTGTTAACTTTCAAAGGTAAGAAAAAAAAACAGTAAAAGAGGGTGAATTTATCCTCGAGTAGAGTAGTGAACCATTCTCAGAAATCGTTAAAGGAGGGGATTTTATCCTTTGAGATCATTCCCCTTCAAAATACATATTTCTTTTCACTACTTTCTAAGGATTTTTTTATGCTATCCTCCTCCATCCCATTCAACTCCTCCCTCCTCACAGAATTGGCCCCACAAAATTTCCATGGAATAATTTTTCTTGGCTGCCAAATATGGCCTAAATGTGTTTCCTAAAAATCAGCCCTCCATGTTTTTGTGAAGGGCGGACATTAAAAAGCACACTTTTTGGAGATATTAATCTCAACTCTTCCCAAAAACGTGAGAGGCTGATTTCGGGGCGACAAAGATGGAGGTTAAACATTCTGATAATTCCGGTTCAACCAGGTTAGACGGGACCAAAATTCTTCCATAGTGAGTCAGTGACGCCTGGTTTGTGGGTACATAGGACCTCCACAAATCATGACCAGATGGGATCCAAAATTTACATTGTTGTTGGATCGGATCCCCGGATCCCAAGTGGATTCGGGCTATTCATATTTCTGCCAAAGGTGCGATTGAGTCCGGCCCATTAACAGAAGTGAGTCCCACCATAAAGATTGTCTAAAGACCGTCCATTCGAACTTCAGATTTTTTCGTTGAATGTGAACCCAATGATCATTTTTGCTTATGCCTGAATCCATCCGGGATCTTCGAGGTATTCATTTTTCTGCCACGCATGTGATTGAGTCCGGACCATCGACAGAAGCGGATCCTACAGTAAAAATTGTCTAAGGACGGTCCGTTCGATCTTCAGACTTTTATCGATTGAATGTAAACCATTGATCATTCTTTTTGTTGGGAAAGTTGCCTTATTTCCCACCACTCGGTGCAAAGGCAAAGAGAAATAGGAAATTCTATTTTTAGTTATTTTTATTATAGAAAACCTGGTTAAAACAAGAAGGCTATTGGTTTTCTTCTTTTGTGAGTGGCAAGTTTGGGTTCAGCTGCCAAGAGGAGGAAAGAGAGAGAAGGGAAGAGAGAGAAAGAGAGAGCAAGAGGGTGGGACAAAGAGGGAAGGAGAAAGTGGATTTTTCTTAGGCTCCTCTTTTGGGTTTCTTCTTGGGGTTTCTCTTGTGGGTTTCTCTTGGATTACTCTCTTCTACGGTCTTGGGTTGAGAAGCAAGGAAAGGATTGCGGGTTTTGGATTTGGGTTTAATCCATTGTAATCCTTGTATATTGTTTTTCTCATAGTGGAAGATCGTGTTTCTTACTCATGGAGTAGGCTCAAACCACGTAAAATCTCGGTGTTCATCTTGTGGCTTGTGTTTACTTCTATCTTTTCCGTTAAATTTGTGCACAATCAAATTATTTTGCCCGGCGGATTTTCTCAACACTTTTTTATGCCATGACGAGTTGACGACAAATAGTAAAGCTAGAGTGTGTATTGTTTGTACTTTGACCATGATACACCCATGGCGGGGCCGAGCGTGTGATTGAGTCCGGCCCATTGACAGAAGCGGATCCTACAGTAAAAATTGTCTAAGGACAGTCCATTCGATCTTCGGACTTTTATTGATTGAATGTGAACCATTGATCATTATTTTTTATGCCATGACGACAAATAGGACAGCTAGAGTGTGTATTGTTTGTAGTTTGAACATGAAACACCCATGGCGGGGCGAGTGTGTCATGTGTGATTGAGTCCGGCCCATCAACAGAAGCGGATCCTACAGTAAAAATTGTCTAAGGACGGTCCATTCGATCTTCGGACTTTTATCGATTGAATGTGAACCATTGATAATTATTTTTTATGCCATGATGACAAATAGGACAGCTAGAGTGTTTATTGTTTGTAGTTTGACCATGATACACCCATGGCGGGCCGAGCACCCCAAAATAGTCGAGGATTCCAAAGTTTTCTCAGCCATCCTCCCAACTAAAATAATACTCAACAAAGCTTGAAAACCTTCTATAACTCAGAATTCCATCTCTCTCTCAAACAACATAGATACAAAGGAGACTCTCCTCTATCTTTTAACAAGGTGGTTTCTCAATCTTTAAACCACAGATAAGAAGAAGAAGAAGAAGGAAATGGCTCTAAAACTCTTCTTCTTTTTATCTTCACTGTACTTGTCTCTCTTTTCTCTTACTCACTCGATTAACAATTTCCCCCCTCTCTTTCCTTCTTCTCTCTCATTATCTCTTTCGACTCAATATGAGGAGCTTTATGAGACAAAATACTTTACTCAGACTCTTGATCACTTCAATTACCAGCCTCAGAGCTACCAAACATTCCAACAGAGATATCTCATAAACTACACCTATTGGGGGGGTGCTGCAAACAAATCGCCCATCTTTGTTTATATGGGAAACGAAGGCGATATCGAATGGTTTGCGCAGAACACTGGCTTCATGTTCGATACCGCGCCTTATTTCCAGGCCCTTCTTGTTTTTATTGAGGTTATTTCGAATCCTTTCATGTTATATTTTACGCACTGCGTATGAACGTATTGAGTCCATGATCTCAAAGTTATTGGGGATAATATACCCATGGCATTGTTTAAGAACACGTAAACTCTGCGATGACACGAAGTGGGTCAAGTTGAGTCAACCCGAACGAGTGATTGGCGACCCCATAAAAACTCAGATGACTTTTTCCTATTGGTGCATTGGTACTAAAATATAGACACGCAATGGAGGACCATGTTTTGATGATGGGACGAACTAATCTTGTTTTAAATGTTTGAAGCCGCGATAGAAAGCTATTACAATTCCCAAAAGAATAATGATATGGTAACCAAGTTAGGAACTGGGTATGGAACTATCAAATAGCCTCTTCACACGTTAACACCTGCTTGCCCAAATTCCTTTTTTCTGAAAATGACAAAACTACCCCTCCCTATGCCATGTGGGCATATAGTAGGGATTTGTTCAATTCCACTCTAGGTCATTCTTTCCCAAAAACTCCCAGCAACCAATCAGATAAGTGTAAAACAGTGTGGCTCGTGGCGGAGCGAGGACTCATACATAAGGTGGGCAGGTTATACATAAGGGGGCATTATGCATAAGGTGGGCGGGTTAAGGCTGGGCCCAATTTAGTTGGGCCTATTAAGGATTTTGGCCGACTCAACAAGGGCAGCTGCCCCACTTATGCTACATGGAGCTCCGCCCCTTGCTCGTCCCATCATCAAAATATGGTGAGTCGTCAACTCGGAAAAGTCGCAATTTTGACGTGTTTTAGTTCTATGATCCATAGTATATGCTATTATTTCCCATCCATGGAGTATATTAGTGAAACCCAATACATAGAAACTAATTAATATGGGTCCTAGCTCAAAGCAAAAAAGTGGGTAGGATTTGATTTGATTTTTATTTTTTTTTGGGATTTTGTTGCAGCATAGGTATTATGGGGAGTCGATTCCTTTTGGTGGTAAAGAGGTGGCTTACAAGAATGCAACTACGCTTGGGTATTTGAGCTCAACACAGGCTTTGGCTGATTATGCAACATTGATCATTGATTTGAAGAAGAATTTAACTGCACAAGAGTCTCCTGTGGTTGTCTTTGGGGGTTCATATGGAGGAAGTACGGCTTTCTTTCTTCACTTTTTTTTTTTTTTTTGCTTTTGTAAATGATATTTCTTTACCTTGGTTTTTTAGTATATTGAAGTGACAATTGGAATTTTGCAGTGTTGGCAGCATGGTTCAGGTTGAAATACCCACATGTTGCTATTGGGGCCTTGGCATCATCTGCTCCAATCCTCGATTTTGAGGACATTAATCTTGCTAACCCATACACTTTCGACGAAATTGTCACACAAGATTTTAGGGTCCTCTCTCTCTCTCTCTCTCTCTCTCTCTCTCTCTCTCTCTCTCTCTCTCTCACACACACACACACACACACACACGCGCCATTTTATAGCTAATGTTTTGACATGGTAGGGCCATCATCTATACTTAAACCCATGCATATGGTTGGCTCCACCATTTTACATTCATGAGTGGGCCCACATATCTACCCAAATCCATGCATAGAGTGAGGACTCATATCCATTGATTGGGCGTGTCCTACGATCTCTACCCAAGCCCATGCATATGGTGGAACCCACTATTTTGTCCTCATGTTTTGATGGAGTTGGGCCCATTATTTTTTAACAATGTATAGCATGGGCTAGGAGTGCGAGTCCCGTTACACTATCTTGTGACTGTGAAAAATGTTTTAACTATTGTAATCAAATCAAAATATAGATGGATTGATCAGTTGATCTTAACCATCAGAGTGAGAGCGAAAGCTGTTACAGAACAATCAGAGGCTCATGGCAGCAAATCGAGGATACTGCGCAACAGCCTGGTGGACTCGAAAAGCTCCGAAGTTCTTTTAAAATCTGCAAGTAAATAATCGATTCTTACATCACCACAATCACTTGTATATCTTTTTCAAATGTTAATTCCTTCACATAGATATATAATTCTTACAGGAACTATATCGATGCTGGCTATCTAGAGGGTTGGCTCTCAACTGCGTACGTTTACGGTGCCATGACAGATTATCCCACACCTTCCAACTTCCTACAACCTTTACCGGCTTATCCTGTCAAACAGGTTTTTTTTTTTCCCCGTTGTTTTTTCTTCATTATCTTCACCCATTTGACTCGTTTGGAATTGTAGCTGATGATAGAAATATTTTTGGGGCACAACCTACTTAGGTTGTGTTCCATCACATGGACGGTTTGGATCATCCTATAAGGGACTGTAAGGGCTTACACCATATAAAATCTCAGAGGTGCAAGGGACCAAAACAAAGGGGGTGAAAACAAGAGCTCCCTTTTATTTAATGAGAGCCCTTGACTAGTTTGAAGCTTTTTTTTTTTTTCTTTGGACAGATGTGCAAGGCAATAGACGATCCGACGGTGGGGAATGACACATTCGCGAGATTGTACGGTGCAGCGAATATCTACTATAACTATACAGGGAATGCCACGTGTTTCGATTTGAATGATACTTCAGATCCGCATGGGATGGAGGCATGGTGGTGGCAGGTCTGTTGAATCCGAACAGAACTTTGCTCCAGACCGGTCTGGTGGAACTTCCTCCAACCCCTCTAATAGCAGCGGGTGTGGAAATATCAGAAATTGATATTTCCACACCCTTTGCTATTAGACTATTAGGAGTATTAGCGGGTCTAGAGGAATGTTCCTCCAATCCGGTCTGGTGCAAGTTATTTTCAATCATAGTTCTTTTTTCTTTTTGAAAATCTCTTACAATGGCATAAGTACCCCACCTGTGTCATGTGGCTTGTTGGTATTTGTTAGGTTCCACTATGGGCTAGGCAACAGTTTGACATAGCAGCACTCTTTCTTTTGTCTTTTTCCCCAACAAGAATAAAAGTGGAGATAGAAAAAGGGGACTGATATCTGCACGAACATATTTTAAAAGCGGCAGGAATCACTTTGTTTAGGAGACTACGAGAGATGTCACCTAGTTAATCATTTTTTGTCTAAGATGTGTCACCCTTGTCTCCTCCGGGTAAAATCCCAGCCAAGAAAGGTAGGCTCTTTCTTTTGCTTGGATGTCAGGGGAATGATACTTTCTCTCTCTTTGATCTCTCTTCCATCTACCTCCTCTCTCTATATTTGGTAATTACACTCCCTACAGACAACCAAACACGTACTACGTACCACTATTCTATGAGGTAAGTTCTTGGTAAATCCAACGCTTGTCTCTTCCATGGTGACTACTTACACCACTATGCTAAAAGGTAAATACATGCAACAAGACAAAGCTGAGAGCTTTTTGGGAGTAGTTATAGTAATGGTTTTAAATTTCGGTTTAGGGTATCATTTTTGTGTTGACCGAAACCAAAATTTTGGCCGAAATCCGGTAACTAAAAATTATTATTATTTAAAAAATTACCAAATTTTGGCTGAAATTTTGGAATATATCTATATTTATTAAAACTCATGAAATTTTGGCTAAAATGTCCGAAATTTGGTAAAACCCGGAATTTCAGGTTTCGCCAAATTTCAGTTACGGTCTCAACCGAAATCTGAAATTTCAGATTTCGGCCGAAATTTAAAACCATGGTTATAGCTTTGATAGCTATTTAAAAAAATTCGTCCCATGATCAAAATGTAGTCGTGCAGATATCAGCCCCTGGAAAAATAACTTTCTTTTGAAAGAAAATAAAAAGAGAGCAAGACGTAGTTCACGTCAAGTTCAAGGGGGTGGCCTATAAAAAAGGTTCATGGGGTGAAATGTACATGTTTTGTATTTTTCTAAATTTAGGAAAGTCAATAATGCTCAGAATTTTCAATTCTCTAAGTCCTGTTTGGATTGTTTGGGTTGCAAGAATTTTCTGAAAAAAGTTTGGAAAGGAATTTTTTTTCAAAATTTCCTACTTTTTCATTGTTGGATTACTCAAAAAGCAATACAAGTGTAACGTATTAGAATATGTGAGATCTCAACCATTAGATTAGATTGAGATCTCACCGTTGGATAGTTTCTAGAGAGGAAAGATAATACTAATCTAACAGTTGAGATCTCACATATTCTAACAGAACCAAACCAACCAAGTTCAAGTTTTTATTTATGACGATATCTCTCTAAATAAGCCAAAAGCATCCCATTTCCCTCTAAACAATGGAAAGGAAAATAATTCCAAGGAATGTTTTTCCGCTGGAAGTATTTTTCCTGCCATCCAAACATAGCCATAGAAAGGCAGCTGGAAACACTGCATGATCCTACATTCATCTACTTTAAAGTGGAAATCCCAAAAATAAGTAGAAAAACAATCCACTGCAATTACACAATTTTTTCTACGTAAATGAAATTCTCTAACCATCCTCCCCCCCCCCCCCCCCCCCCGGCAGCATTTTCATTCCACATTTGCTTGATTTTTCTTGAAGTTTTTGTGATGTGGCAGATAAGGCCTTGACTCTTCATTAAGAACTTAACTACTACCATCAAAAACCTTCTTTGCCATTTAGCATAGCATAACATGATGTTATTATAAGAAAAGACAGCAAAAAGGGTTGGAAATATCATTTTCTTACAACTATGGCACAGGGTTGACCCTTTTTATAGTTAGTTAATTAATTTATCCTAACCTTTCTTTGGCTAAGTAGATTATTTACTTATGAAGAATAGTATTTTTTTACCTCCCTGTTACACTATCTTGTGACTATGAAAAATATTTTCCTTTTAAAAAAAGAAAAAAAAAAAACTCAGCTACTTTGGGACAAAGGCTTAGTTGAGTTGAGTTGAGTTGAGTTGAAGAATAGTATATATTTGAATTTATGCAGGCTTCTACAGAGATGATTCTGACAATTGGTGGGATGAGCAATGACAGTATATTTAATCCTTCCCAAAACAACTACAATAATAAAGAAACTTTCTATAAAGATTCCTTTTATGATCCAGCGAGACCAACTTGGATTACAACGGAATTCGGTGGGCATGTGGGTATCAGAAAAAACTACAGTCTGAAAGATTTTTACTTCAAATTTTGAAATAATTGACGCCTTTTTTGTTTTGGATTTTGAGAATCTGTTGTGTCTGAACTGATTATTGAACTCAAATTTGAACCCAATTTGAGTCCAATAATCTATTTTGGACTGAAAATCGATCATCAAAATCCAAAACAAATAATGGCTGAGAGCTTGTTTAAAATCTCATGCGGTAAATAACAACCCATTAGAAGTTGGTTTGAAACTTGCAATTCTTATACTTGTTTTTTTCACTGTGGCAGAATATTAGTATTGTCTTGAAACGATTTGGGAGCAACATTATCTTCTTCAACGGCCTAAGGGACCCTTGGAGTGGTGGAGGGTAATTTCATGAATCCATAACTCCCATTTTCTTCTCATTTATGTCCATTAATATTCGAATGTCTTTTTGTACAAGAGGTTTATGAGGAAGTCTAGACTGAATGGAGCCCTTGCAAAAAAGAGGTGAAAGGGCTCCCCCATTGGCTGCACATCACCATCATGTCTTTTTTGCAAGGGCACCCTTCAGTTTAGAATTCCTCAAGGTTTCTTTAACTTTTTAATTAATGGAAATGATATCTGCACTCCTTTACATAAATAAAGGCACTCCTTTCTTTGATTTACACTTTCCTAATTAGCTATTAAAGGAAGTTTGTTAACTTACCAACTTCTCCAAAACCTTTAGCTGTAACTTTTTAATTAATGGGAATGATATCTGCACTCCTTTACATAAATAACGAAAGGAAGTTTGTTAACTTACCAACTTCTCTTTACATAAATAATGAAAGGAAGTTTGTTAACTTACCAACTTCTCCAAAACCTTAAGCTGTTGGAGAAAGGCATTATTTATCTTTTATACTTTTAACAGTTACAACTTATTACTCTCAGAAAGCAATCACCAGCAAATTGAAAACGTGCATATATCATTTCATTTAATTCACCCCCAAAAACATTGATATAAATGCCTCTTTGACAGGGTGTTGAAGAGCATATCAAAGAGCATTGTTGCCATAGTTGCACCACAAGGTTTACAAACGAAACCTCTCTCTCTCTCTCTCTCTCTCTCTCTCTCTCTCTCTCAAACACAAACTTATATTTATCCATTATATTGAAATATCAATACATTTCGTTGTCTTGTGACAGGGGCCCACCACGTAGACCTTAGATTCTCAACTAAAGAAGATCCGGAGTGGCTTCAAAACATAAGGAAGAGGGAGATTAAGATCATAACAAAGTGGCTGAAACAGTACTACAGCGACGTGGGCCATCCATTCGCTAGCTTCAATTATCCCTAGTGATCGTCAAATGATCATTTTCAACTTCTAATGCCAAAATGCTAATTTGCTTTGTTTCATCTACATCAAATGTTCTGTCACGCCCCGATCCTACTGTGTAGATATTGTCCGGTTCTGTGTCATCTACCCTCCCCGGTTTTGTTTTCCAGCAGCACTAACCGTGCCCGACCCACTCCACAGGGCCCGTCCCTTGGAGATGTTGAAAACTCGTCTGCATAGGGAAGGGGGAAATCCACATATATAGCCCAATAACTTTTCCTCCCTTTCCGATGTGGGATCTTTCATGTTCCTCGTGTGGATGAGAGATGCTATATTTCTTTTTCTTTTCTTTTTTTGGTTTCAAATCTCCGATTAGGGGTGTCAATGGACCCAGACGTTCCCCATGGACCATCCTAAACAAAACATAAAACGGATAAATCTAGACACATTAATTAGCAAGATCCATCGTCATGTTTTGGATCCTTATCATAGGAGCGAAAATTATTCCAGATCGGATACAGACAACTATAACAAAAGCCCATCGGACAGTCCTAAATTTGATTCTATTATCCCATTTTAGAAACATACGGTCCATTTTTTATCATTCTAATTATTATTTGAAGAGTACTTTGACAAAAAGTAGTCATGCATTTTGCACTTGAACTATTCCTATTTCTAGTATTTCGTCATTCATATGTCTCAAGTCTCAAGTCTCAAGTCCCTCTTCTTCTCTAACCATTAACCGTAAGTCCTTAACCCCCTGGGGTCCAAATTGATTAACATATATACATAGTGATTGGACTGTAGAGGAAGAAGATACACCTAGATTTGGTGTATAATTTATAAACAATCGTTCCTGTTTAACTGAAATCTTGAGCAGTATTTTGAACACTTCCAAAGAAACATAATAAGAAAAGAGCTACAGTTGAGGAGTTACATATAGATGGAGAGAAATTTCAAAAATATCTATCACCTCTTCCTTTCAAACCAATCTGGCCGCAAAGAGAGGCAAATGAAGAGGCCTGAGTGTCATGTTATCATCCACAACCTAAGACAAGAAAGTGAAATCAAAATGATAATGACTCCCTGATAATCCAATACTAGGGGCCCACCATGTGAGATTTGTACGATCATAAATTCAAAAGATTTTTCAAAAACAAAATAAAAAATTATTATGAAAATTATGTGATGGGACTGATATTCGCACGACCATACTTTGATAATAGTACTCTCTCTCTCTCTAGTATTTATTGCATCTCCATGTCTTCGTACTAGTATATAGGGTAAATTACTGTTACGTGTTGTAGTGTTGATAAAATGACCAAAAAATGTTGGTTGTTTCAAAAACCCTTATAAATGTTATTTTTAAAGAAAAGAACAACTCAAGGATGAAAATGCCCCTTTAGTACCTTTAAGCTTTAAACTTTCAATTTTGCGTTTTACCTTTACCTTTTACTATAGCAAACGAGAAAGAGGGTTTTCCAACATTCTCTTTTCTTCTCCGGCGAGATCTTCTCCTCTCCGGCGAAATCTTCTCCGGTACAAGCTCTCTCTCTATCTCTTTCCCTCATTGTTCCTTTTTTAAAGGAGGTGATGTAAATTTATTTTATGAACACTAGGGTTGCTTTCTATGCCTCGTCCTCCTCCAATCTTCCATTAAAGTTAGGGTTTCCTTCTTGCTGTTGAAAAACGGTTTGGACCTCTCTCTCCCTCATTCTCCAAACCCAAATAGGTAATCAAAGCCAAAAGAGTGTAATCGAAGAGAAAAAAATAATGGTTGAAGCCAAAAATAGTTACTCGAAGCCAAAAACAAGGTAATCGAAGCGAAAAAGGACTACTCGAAGTAAAAATAAGTTGCTTGAAGCGAAAAATTAGCTTCGGACTACTTTTTGTTTTCACTTCGAGTTATTATTATTGGCTTCGACTAACATTTTTTTTTTTGGCTTCAAGTCAGTTTTTTTTGGGCTTCGACTAAATTTTTCTTTGCTTCGAGGAACTTTTGTTTGGCTTCAACTAGATTTTGTTGGCTTCAAGTAAATTATTATTAGCTTCGAGTAACCTCTATTTGGCTTCGAGTAAATTTTTTTTTGGCTTCAAGTAAATATTGTTTTTGTGTTCGAGTCAAATTTTTTTTTGCTTCGACTAGCTTTTTTGGCTCGGGCGAGTTCGAGTCGAGTCAACGAGTTTTTAACCACTGCTTTCAAAATATCCATTTTGACTTGTACAGGCAGGTCATCTATGCTTCTTTTGTTGAGGATCTCTTTCAGCTTCAACATTCTATCACTTAGCATACTTGCTTTGTGTAACTTGTAGGAGAGGACAGATGAATAGAAGTTGTGTTGGATAGAATCCATATCTTAAGAAGCCCAAATATGATTCTTAAGACTGTTGGATAAAATAGACGGATCAGATTTCTACAGATCTTATAAACAAATAATGAAAGAATGGATATATGGCTTAGTTGAACCCAAAGCACGTTACTTGAAACGAAAACATGTTACTCGACCTCAAAACAGTGCAAGTCGAAGCCAAAAATCCATGTATTGTAAATTAAATCATAATTGAAATAAAACATGGAAAACAGATTACACTTATCTCTTTTGATGGAAAAACATTTATGGGAAACCCGATTAAGAAGAAGAAAGCTGAGTCGTGCCACTGGTCACTCTCCTTAAGAATCGTATCCGCCCCCTACCGGTGCAACCGGGATCCGCGAACCGATGCTCCAAGATAAAACAGCTAAAGTTGGCTCCAGTCCACGTGCACTCGCTGACTGGTCCACCCAGAACCACCTTAGAACCGTGCTCAGACACGGAAGGAACAGAAGGAGATGAAGTAAAATCAGAAAATATAACCCTTTTTCTGTGTAAACCTCTTTCTTTTTCTGTTGGCAAAAGCCACCCCAAACGTAGACCCCAAAAACTCTTAGCCTTATCCAAACCGTATTCTCTTCTCCTTTTTATAGACACCAAAGTGTCAGTTGGAAAGAGCCACCATTTATGGGTATTAATGTTGAGAAAAGCCACCATTAAGAGCCTTGAACGTTTCTCTTCCAACATTCATATTTGTGACTGTTGGAGATGAAACGGATTTGCAACTTTAATAGGTGTTATTATCATAACCATTTAACAATTAATGGGGTAAAATGGAAACCATTTTTGGCATTAAAAAGAATCTTTTCATTTAAAAAAAAACACTCAAAAGTCACTAGCTTTTGAAATAAAAGGGAAATCAAAATTTGAATCTTTTCCTCTAAATTTTAAAGACAAGGTAAAAATCACTTTTGGCTTTTCAAATTCTTTAAAATTTCCAACAATCCCCCACAAGATTCAAAATACAGTTACAATTTGAAAACGGAAGCATCTGAGCACATTAGAAAAATAGAGTGGATTCATACCGGTGTCTTTTGGACTTCAACCGATATTTAAGATAAACAGATTACGTTACCGAGTACAGGTAGAGTTAGACTCCTTCAACCTTTCCTCGAAGGTGTAACTGGCTAACCTGTTACCCACACCCTACCTTCGATTCTTTAGTGATTCATTCACAGTATTGGAATATTTTGGCCTTGTTCCCCTCTTGGTTCTCATGAATGTTCTAGAGAATTACCCGTTAAATTCTCATAGGAAGCAGCCTCACCTCCACATTCACTTAGGTCAGTCTCAAGTGTGCACCACAAGTAACACACCACCCAATTCAGGTTATGAATTGATTAAGAGTCTCAAACTCATCCTACCGCATTTGCAGTGAACACTATCTTCTAATATTTTGCATCTAGAAGTGGGGGTGATAGTGTTAACAAACCATCTGGTGACTTGTTAGTACCCATTGAACCTAATTCCAGGGATCTCCTTTCACAGAGGTTGGGTGTCCATCACTAATGGTTAATGCCTCGGGCTTTAACCCCATTCCTTTCCGTTGCCTTATACACACCACTTTATGTGGCTTTACCAGAGGATCTGCAGACTCATCTTCGCCTTTACAAAGTCGAGTGTTATTGTCCCTCATCTGCTTTACCAATTTATGCCTGAGGCAATCATGCCCCTTTTGCCATTTAAGGTCTTACATTTTTCCTTCGCTAAAGCATTTTATTTTTTTGGCAGTCACTATATAAAATTACTGAGGGAACCGGTCTTGGCCATAACAGCCCATCTGCCATAAAAACATAACTTGAGCCATTTGGCTCCACCTTCTGCTAGGGATAAGGCTATAATCTTGCTATCATAGTGGGTCTTTACAATACATTTGTTTAACCAATTCTCATGAAATCGCTCCACCACTTAAGGTGAATAAGTACCCATTGGTATACCTGGATTCTCTCAATTAGAGATCCATTAGCACAACCTAGCCTTCTTGAACAGCAGGGCCCCCACAATTTGAACAATTACCTCTTAATTCTGAGTTACCAGGTAATACCCATCCCAATTTGATGTACACATGTACCTTCCGAGCAACAAACCATAAGTGAGTACATGGCATTTACATTTTAAGCCGCCATAGTCCAAAAATTATGGTTAGCCTCCCATTCAAGAATTTAGAGTCATATCCATACGATACTCATACGCAATTACATTCAATTATCCAATCTTTATATAAGTATTCTTATGGACTTACTTTCTGCAACCTGCAGAATATGTATATAATAGGCACATAATGCATATATTGTTCAAATTTTGTTCCAATATGCCAAAGCTACTTGGTTTCCAAAAAAAATACAGAAAATTAGAATGACATTTTAACATGCATTATATTGATGAATTTCATCAATTCTTCTTTAGATGGAATAAACTAGTTAGGGTAATGCCAAACCCAATTTGGCTCTTAGAGTTCTCATGCAATAGTACATATAAAACATCATTTTCAATACATGATGGCAATACACCAAGTTCCTTAACAAGAACAAGAACTTTAAACTTTAATAGTGTATGAACTATATAGCATTCCCATTCAAGTAATGCAGATTTTTTCTCATTGAAAATTAATCATTACTTATATTGCCATTAGATTCATTTACAAGCATTCAACAAGACATGCTTATCTCTTAAAGGCTTTTTAGCAAACACTTGACAAGCATCATTTTCTAACCATGTACCATTATCAAAACAAATAAGTGTCAAAACATTTAACTAGGTAAATGGGTGTTGATATCAAAACATAGGCTACTGATTTTATGAGCCACCACAAACGGTCCAAATATCAAGCCCATATGATGATCAACCATGAATTCCCTTTTCTTTTATCAATAAACCAATAAAATTTCTTAAAACAGAAATTTAACATGTTGAGGCAATTGTATAAAGATACAATAAGGAAATCAATCATCAAAGCCAAACAAGTATAATCTACTAGTTTGGGTGCCAAGAACAATATTGAGTGCTAAGGTACTCAACCTTTTAATTTGCCAAACCAAATAAGAGATGGTTTTTACACCAATTTAAAAACAAGGTGTTTCCTAAACCACATCCATGTGATCCATTTAGTTCCAAACATCAAAAGTGTTTTAACTAAATGATGAAAAAAAAACATCATATGAATTTCAACCAAGCATGTAAAATTCCAAAACTGTAATTGAAATAAATCATGGAACTTTTCATGTTTTAAAGAGCAAACATAAACGGATCAACAATCAACATCATAACATGAGGCTAAAAATCATTAAAATGTTCTATTTTCTTTTGAGAAATCTGAACATATCTTTTGACTTTGTTTGCACCAAAATTGGGTTTTTTATTTATAAAGCCATAGATCATAGATCAGTAACAAGTTTGACCCTTATAAGAGAAGTAGTAAATCTGAAATACTACGATTCTTAAGTTTGTTGGATAGAATCTATATCTTAAGAAGCCCAAATATGAATCTTAAGACTGTTGGATAAAATAGACGGATCAGATTTCTACAGATCTTATAAACAAATAATGAAAGAATGATATATGGCTTAGTTGAACCCAAAACACGTTACTTGAAACGAAAACATGTTACTCAACCTCAAAACAGTACAAGTCGAAGCCAAAAATCCATGTATTGTAAATTAAACCATAATTGAAATAAAACATGGAAAACAGATTGTACTTATCTCTTTTGATGGAAAAACGTTTATGGGAAACCCGATTAAGAAGAAGAAAGCTGAGTCGTGCCACTGGTCACTCTCTTTAAGAATCGTATCCGCCCCTACCGCTGCAACCGGGATCCGCGAACCGATGCTCCAAGATAAAACAGCCAAAGTTGGCTCCAGTCCACGTGCACTCGCTGACTGGTCCACCCAGAACCACCTTAGAACTGTGCTCAGACACGGAAGGAACAAAAGGAGATGAAGTAAAACCAGAAAACATAACCCTTTTTCTGTGTAAACCTCTTTCTTTTTCTGTTGGCAAAAGCCACCCCAAACGTAGACCCCAAAAACTCTTAGCCTTATCCAAACCGTATTCTCTTCTCCTTTTTATAGGCACCAAAGTGTCAGTTGGAAAGAGCCATCATTTATGGGTATTAATGTTGAGAAAAGCCACCATTAAGAGCCTTGAACGTTTCTCTTCCAACATTCATATTTGTGACCGTTGGAAATGAAACGGATTTGCAACTTTAATAGGTGTTATTATCATAACTATTTAGCAATTAATGGGGTAAAATGGAAACCGTTTTGGGCATTAAAAAGAATCTTTTCATTTTTTTTTAAAAAAAAAACACTCAAAAGTCACTAGCTTTTGAAATAAGAGGAAAATCAAAATTTGAATCTTTTCCTCTAAATTTTAAAGACAAGGGAAAAATCACTTTTGGCTTTTCAAATTCTTTAAAATTTCCAACAAGTTGCATTCTATAAACTGTTGAGTCACAAGCGTACGTACTCCAATTTGTCTTCTAAATGCAAACATGCTTGAAGACCCTAGAAACAAAACCGGATTCTCTTACCAACAACGTCTAGCGGGTCCATCAGATATTTGCAATCCTGATCATCCAATTCGAGAACTTAAATTAGGACCAACTGTAAATGCTCTTCTAGCAAGCAGACAATCCAAATCATCAATAGTCCAGAACACTAGGGCCCACATTATTTGAGTGATCCAAACTGTTAATTTGTTGGGCCATGATGTGTTAGAAAATTTATGTGCAAATCTGTAATTTAGGATTCAAAAATACCTTATAAGAAATTAATCTCACAACTTGAAGACAGAGATTACTAATACTATTTTCTGCAATAATAATCTGTAAAGGAAAAAGAAATCGTTAGATCACTTATCGAGTTGAGGCACGAAGAATCTTCGTTGTCCTTAAGGCAAATCTCACCCCCACTATTACGAATCAACGGTGCAGATGGGCGTCTCGGCGTATGCCTCCAGGATACAACAACTCTCGCTCCAGGGGTATGCACTCACGCAGCCCGGATGCCTAAGAACTTGCTTATATTTGCCAAAAGCCTTGAGCAGAAAACCAGAGAGAAAGCCAGAGAAGAGAAAGAGCAGAAGAAGAATCCGTCAAGGATAATCTTCTGTTTTTCTAAAGCCGATTTATATAGAAAGGTAATCGATCCGTTAGGATGAAACGTCGCACTCTTTTAGTGCGTGAGAGACGTTTTCCAAACGGTCACTAAACCACGATTAAGGAATCTCAAACGGTAAAAAAAGAATTAAAACAAAATAAATAAATTCTTGACCGTTAAAAGGAAAAATAAATAATAGAAAAAGAAAAGCCTTAAGTCCACGCGCGCGGCCGGCCGAGCCGCGCCGGGCCGGGCGGCGCGCGTGTATGGTAAGATCAAAAGCCCACCGGACCCAAGTGGGCGATCCGTGCGCGTAGGATCCCCATAACCTCTTGCTCATTTACAAGGTTAAGAGAGTGAAAGTATATATATGGCCACTCTCATCCTCTCACACTTCCCATCTAGGACTAAAGTTTTCTCATGACTTTAGTCTTTTTGGAGGGAAGCCCAAAAGCATACATAAAATTACTAAAAACACCCCATTGTAAGTTTGAATTACAAAAAGACTTCTTTTCACATAAAAGTCAACAATCCCCCACTAATTCAAAATTACAAGAAATAAATAAATCATAAATGTAAATAGATTTGATCAAGGCAAGATGTGTTATGCGTCAGTAGAGGTGTCTTTTGGACTTGAACATTTACTTAGTGTAGGTATATCGAGTTTATCAAGTACTCGGTGAACATACGTCTTGAACCAAGCACTTTTAGTAATAAACTAAGACAACATACCACACACACAACACAGAAGGCATAAGCAAGTTCATACGGTGTCGCACTTTTCGGCCATGTGCTATGTCCTGTTTTCATGAGTGCTCTAGAGAAATTAGCTCATTCTCATAGGAAGCGGCCACACTTCCACACTCATATAGGTATATCTATCAGGAGTGCCCTGTAACTACGCACCCCACTGACAATCAGCTAGGCAGCTATAAATAACATTAAGAATCCTACAACTCATCCTCTTTTTGTTACAGGTTGCACCCACATCATAGGGATAGGCTTAGTGAATTTAATTCACATACAACTTGGTGCAAAACAGATCACTCAAATAATTTGTTTTCCCATTGAACCTACTTCTTGGGATCTCCAGTCAGATAGGTTGGGTTCCTGTTATAGGTGATCTAAACAGTGGGCTTCAGCCCCATCCCCCTCGATGTGCTCATGACTAAATTTTTATTTAGTCCTTTTGTAAGACAATCTGATATATTATCACTTGATCTTACATAATCAATGGTTATCACTCCATTCTTCAACAACTGTCTTATGGAGTTATGTCTCCGACAAATGTGTCGGGATTTACCATTATATACATTATTACCTGCTCTCCCAATAGCAGCTTGACAATCACAGTGGATTGTAATACCCGGTACTGGCTTATTCCAAAATGGAATATCAGTTAGAAGGTTTCTAAGCCATTCAGCTTCCTCACTTGCTTTTTCTAAAGCAATAAACTCAGACTCCATAGTTGATCTGGCTATACACGTTTGCTTGGTTGATTTTCAAGAAACTGCTGCACTTCCTAGAGTGAAAACATATCCACTCCTTGATTTGGTCTCAAATCCAGTACAACAGGATATTTAGTGAAATGCAAACCATAGACTATGGTTCCTTTAAGATATTTCAATACTCTAATTAGAGCTTCCCAATGATCACTACCAGGATTACTGGTATAGCTGCTGAGTCTACCTACTGCATAGGCTATGTCTGGCCTAGTGCAGTTCATCAAATACATTAGACTCCCTATAACTCTAGAGTATTCAAGTGGATTTACTCCACTTCCTTTATTCTTACATAATCTTATACTAGAATCATATGGGGTAGCCACAGGTTTACAATCAAATTGATTAAACCTTCTAAGAATTTTTTCTACATAATGAGACTGAGATAGAATTATTTCTTCTGGGTTTCTTTTAATTTTAATACCCAAGATTACATCTGCCTTTCCCAGATCTTTCATATCAAAATTATTCGATAAAAATTTTTTAGTGCCTTTAATTACACTAATGTCTGTTCCGATGATTAACATATCATCTACATACAGACAAACAATAACACAACTATCCCCACTAAATTTGCTGTATACACATTTATCTGATTCATTTATTATGAATCCATTTGATAGCATCACACTATCAAACTTCTCATGCCATTATTTTGGGGCTTGTTTCAAACCATATAGAGATTTTATAAGTTTACACACATTTTGCTCTTGGCCTTGGATTACAAAGCCTTCAGGTTGATCCATATAGATCTCCTCATCTAATTCATCATTCAAAAATGCAGTTTTGACATCCATTTGATGGATTTCCAGGTTATAGGTTGCAGCTATGGCAATTAAAATTCTTATTGTAGTTATTCTGGTTACAGGTGAATATGTGTCAAAGAAGTCCATTCCTTCTTTTTGCTTGAACCCTTTAGCTACTAATCTAGCTTTATATTTATCTATAGTTCCATCAGTTTTTAATTTCTTCCTAAGGATCCACTTGCAACCAATAGGTTTGCAACCAGGAGGCAGATCTGTCAAGATCCATGTCCCATTACTCAAAATGGAGTCTATTTCACTCTTGACAGCTTCTTTTCAGAATGAAGAGTCTGGAAGGGACATTGCCTCTTTATATGTCTTTGGATCTCCTTCTAGAAGATAGGCAATGAACTCTTGACCAAAGTTTTTCTCTACTCTTGCCCTTTTACATCTTCTAGGCTCTATTGATTCTTCAGACACTAGATGGTCTTTATTTATAGATTCAATGGGTCTTTTAAGTGTGTTCTCATTTAGACTAGTCTTATAAGGGAATAAGGTTTCAAAGAATTCAGCATCTTTGGATTCTATTATAGTGTTAGGTTGCATATCAACATGATCTGACCTACAAATCAAGAACCTATATGCACTACTGTTTTGTGCATATCCAATGAATGCACAATCAACAGTCTTAGGACCTAACTTAGTACTCTTAGGATCTGGAATCCTAACTTTAGCTAAACACCCCCACACTTTAAGGTATTTATAATGTGGTTTTCTATTCTTCCATAACTCGTAAGGAGTTTTGTCAGAATCTTTAAAAGTTATCTTGTTCAGAATATAACAAGCAGAGAGAAGAGCCTCTCCCCATAAATTTTGAGGTAATCCTGAACTTCCTAACATAGAATTTACCATGTTCATTAGAGTTCTGTTTTTACGTTCAGCAACTCCATTTTGCTGTGGAGAGTATGGTGCAGTAACTTGATGTATTATGTCTTGTTTTTCACAAAATTCACTAAAAGCATTAGACGTGTATTCACCACCTCTATCAGATCTTAAAATTTTGATCTTCTTTTCTAACTGATTTTCTACTTCAGTTTTATATGTAATGAATTTATCAAAAGATTCATCTTTATTTCTAATAAGATAAACAGTACAATATCTAGAGAAATCATCTATAAATGTAATAAAATACATTTTACCTCCTCTAGTTAAAACATTGTTTAAGTCACATACATCACTGTGAATTAAATTTAATAGTTCTGTTTTTCTTTCTTCTACTTTGTGAAAAGGCTTCTTAGAGTACTTTGATTGCACACATACTTCACATTTCTCTACTACTTGATCACTTTTAGGAATTAAACATATTGTCATCATTTTCTTTAAAGATGCATAGTTAACATGACCTAGTCTACCATGCCATAAACAAGAAGAATCAGTAATATAAGCAGAAGAAGATAAAGCTTTATTCATAATGTTCTCAGTTACATTCAGTTTGAATAAGCCCTCACTAGAGTAACCATTTCCTACAAATTCACCACTTTTAGTGATTACAAATTTATCAGCCTAAAAAACCAGTTTAAATCATTTCTTGATCAGAAGTGACCCAGACACCAGATTCTTTCTTATATCTGGTACATGAAGGACATCACAGAGCTTCAGAACTTTTCCAGATGTAAGCTTCAACAGCACTGTTCATTTACCCGTCACAACAGATGAGGACGAGTTTCCCATGAAAAGCTGCTCTCCATCCCCTACAAGCTCGTAGGAAGAAAATACACTTCTGTCACAACAGATGTGTCTGGTGGCACCAGTGTCCACCCACCAGTCCTTCACGTTACTAACCAGGTTCTGTAGACACCCCATTTTGTTTTGTTTTAATCAACAAATAAATTAGTGTGTTAAATCCATGTGAGAACCCCCTCTATCATTGATTTATATGTTTTAGGTCATTAATATCTTGATCTGACTTTACGGATCATCAATCGGGACAAAATAAGCTAGGGTCACTTCATAGCCCGGACCCTGATTCCATTCCGAGACCCGATTTCCGTAAATCGTTAGATCAATGGCAGATCATGACCTGGGTCTAACCATCCAAAACCACCTAACCTCTCCTCTCATCCTAACCATTCAAACCTCACCTAACCTCACCTAACCTCTCCTCCCATCATAACCATCCAAACCTCACCTAACCTCACCTAACCTCACCTAACATCACCTAACCTCACCTAACCTTACCTAACCTCACCTAACCTCACCTAACCTCCTATCCCATTCTCCTATAAATACCCTCTCATCTCACCAAAGAAAAGGAGGAAAAAAAAGAAAAGAGGAGAGAACCCCTCTCTTAGAAAATTCAAGCCCTCTCTCTAGACCAAATCCCTCTTCTCCATAAGTTTGCATGGAATATCGTCTACAAAAAGGTATGTCTTTTGGAATTTTATTTTCTTTTCTATATTTGTAGGATTGAGTGTTGTTTTGCGTATATTTTGGTTGATGTCATGTTTAATTTTGTACTAGTTTGGCCTTGGTCATGTTCTCACTTATGCTAAATATAATTAATGTGTTAGGGTCATTAGAACCTATTTGCAATGGGATGTTGAAATCATTGGCTTGTTAGGGAATTTAGATTTCTTTTGGGAAAACAATTCATTAAAAATTTTGAACATTTACAAGAAAGAAAACTTGAATTTTACATGAATTATCAAAACCCATTTAATTTGGCTTACAAAACCTCCATCTTTCAATTGATAACAACAGCCCCCACTCCAATTTGATAACAACAGCCCCCACTCAATCTCAAGAACCCAATATCCATACCCCACCTTGCCAAGTAGATAAAAACAACCCCTTTTTCAAACGTCCCATTTGAATCTAATCTCAGGCCCATTCAAGCCATTTTTCATATTCACCGTCTTTTAATCACTAAAAAAATAAGAACTATCAAAAGAAAACATGGGGGTGCCAATATCATTCCCGTCATAGTGCTAGCTGTTAGACTTTAAACAGATTTTTCGACCTCTAAACAACAGAATCGTGGGAAATGGTTAACTACAAAGTCGTAGATATTTTCGTGCCGTTTCCAACGAGTATTCGTGCTAGATCAGACAGCGAGCGGTTAAAAAGTTAAGTCCAAAATGGTTGCGGCACACCTTTAGGCATTTCCAGTTTAATGTTGCTGTCCTTTTGTTTGCAACACAAATTCGAACCTCTAAATCACAGATTTACAAACAATGGAGAACTACAAAGTTGTAGCCCTATAAAAGATCTTTCCAACGCATGTTTGTACGTTGAATTTGGCCAAGCGGTTAAAGAGTTACGACAGTTTTAGTGGGCTGCATTTGTCAGATCTTTTAATGGTCAATGGTTTGTCGAATTTGTGCAATTGTCAAAACTTGGTTGTGTTAACGTCATTTTCCAAACCAAAATCGAAAGACATTAATCTAAAGTACATCCAACCTAAAATTAACAAAACTAAAATTCACCCATTTAAAATCCACTGATAAAAATCCGTTAAAAGCCATTAACCAAAAGACCACTAAAAATTTCAAATGAAACTAAAACCTTCTAAATAAACAACTTTAAAAGCTACCAAACACACTAAATACCTTCAGATAATAAAAGCTTCAAGAAAACTCTAAAAGTTTCCACAAACCCAAAAGAATTCGAGATTCCCAAGAGCCGGTGGATTCAAAATTCCTTTAGGAACCCTTAGAGCCCAATTTAGGAACACTGGTGTCGTGTCGTGTCGTGTCCTAAGTTTTAGGGAGTCTTAGGTTTTAGGGAGTCCTAGAGTCAGGAGTCCGGCCTCATCACGGACGCTTGCTATGTATAGCAACCGTGCCATAGGTCTAGTTACACTAGTCACCCAATCTTTCCCTAGGACAAGCCTAGTAAACTAGGATGTAAGGCAAACCTGCATTAGTCTAAGGGACCATTTGCATTTAGATGAGAATCATATAGCATCTTAGATGAAATCCTAAGATAATAAAATCTTCAACTTGAATTAAATAACTTCTCCTAAAACTGTTGAAACAGTCAATCCCGTCTAGGTCGGTGTCTTAGTTGAGTTAGGCATATGTAACTTAGCTTAGGTGCACCGAACTACGTCGACTCTGATCCCAGTGAGGCTTGGGTACGTAGGCAGCTTGGATGTCTGATGGCATACCACCCGCGAGTCGGCACCACAAACAAATTGTGGTGTTTTGTATATTAATTTTCTTGTAAATGCTTAATCAAATCACTTAGGACTTTCCATGAAATTAGAATTTTAGGGGAACTTTCACTTAGATTGAATCCAGACAAATTAATAAATCAAGATACACATTTAGGATTCACATTGAAATTAGATCATAGGATGCATGTCACTTAGTTCGCACATTAACATAGAGTTGAATGAGCCATTTAAAATAAATTTAAAAGAGTTAGCTTTTGGAATCGAAGACCGATTATCGGGCAAGAATGGTGCATGTGGTGGATAACTCCCCATACCTTCCATTCTCGTAACCAGGTAGCGAGTCTAGATTTCTGGTTAATTACGGGTCCTAGATCCCACATCTAGGTGGCGACTCTGTCAGTCTCTTTCGTGTGGAATTCGGATTGCCTTAGTGATCCCAAGTTCACAGGAAAGATTAATTCAAATCAATAATAAAATGCACACGCCAATCGCGTGGATACGAGAGACCAAGAGAGAGAGAGCGGCGGCTCGCGCCCCACACCCCTCTCGCGGGATCAGGGTACCACAGTCTGGCGACTCTGCTGGGGACCACCTAACTTCATTAAAATTTCAAAAGATAATTCATTTGAATTTAATTTAACTGGCTCATAAAAACTCTATACTTGTTAGATTAGTTTGTCTTGTTTTATTTTCTCATCACATTTTACTCGAACTTAACCTAACAAAACCTGAGGGCATCATAGATTGCGCAAACATATTGCACACACTTACATCACTTGCATCTAAACTCTTGCATCTCACGTGCACACACGTCCTATTTTAGGAACCCGGAGTGTTATCTAGCATGGTTGACTGGGATTTCATCACCTGGTGCCTCTGTGCTAGAGAAGCATTCCACCCTTAGCCTAGTACCTTTATGGTACGTAAACGGATCTCTTGTTCACGTACTGATACGCCGGACACTGGTACAGTATATCGAACAGGGATTCGCGCTAAGGGAACTCTTGGCCTTACCCCTAGATTAACCCACACATGCATGTAGTATACGAACACATGTGCATCATGTGTGTGAGCCTAGTTTAGGATATCCTACCCATTGGTGTCTAGATTAGGCCGTGGTCCATCTTCCAATGGTCACGATCGGTCCTTAGATACACGAACAAAGTCATGAGTCGAGATTCTCTCTCCACTCCGATAGATTAGGATTAGGGTTGATGCCTTCAGGTAACACTGATAAAATGTGAAAAAAAAAAAAAAAAAAAATTTCCCTTTGGGTTAGGATATAAATCCCATAATTTTCAAAGATCTCATAGGATTAGTCATTCATGATCTATCCGTTGAAAGCAATCTTATGCTATCTCATCTAATCTTTTGATCGTGCGTCTTTCGTTCTTCTGTCATACGATTCGATCGTATCTTCATGCCATCCCCTAACTGGCAGATGCAGAATCTCACAATCTTTCGATTATGCGTTCTCATGATCTGATCATGCCTGGTCCAGATAATCCAATCTTGCTTGTACCCCTGGTCTGTTCCTCCTCTAGGGGCTACCTTTTTCAAGATTATTTTGCTAAGTCCTTCAGAGTTCACTCTCAGAATCATTGAGCTAGGGGCATTTCCCTATGCGAATCAGTCATCATTGTCCAAAATTGAAAGTATCAGCCATGATGATGTTCAGAACGAACCAGCCTTCGCCGAGCCTTCAACGCCAAACAGTTGCAGCAGTTAAAGTTTTAGTCACTTACTATTTTATGTTGAGTCAGTCATCATGGTCAGTATAATTGTTGAGTCCGGTCTTACAGTTAAAGGTCAATGCCTAGTCCAGGCAAGTTATCTTCTGTTTCTCTTTCTTATTTAGAGTTGTGAATCGTGAGCATGTTCAGGATAGGTCGTCTGATGTAATAGCTTTTCTTTAAATAAAATTTCAGTCAGTTCCAAAAAGTTCACTTGTGTCTGTTCTTAAGTGTGCTTCTGATCTTAAAATAAGACTCCCTCCTCAAATGAGGACAAAATTGACGAAACTCCACTTGAGTCACAGCAATTACTTGAACGAGAGGAGGAGCGCCAATCCCAACCTTTCAAAGATGAAATTGAAATGATAAACACTGGCACTGAAACTTTGATTCAGTGAATGCCGATTGAAAATACATTACCCTCTAAAGAGTGTGAAGAATTGATAAAATTATTTCAAGAATAAGAAGATTGTCTAGAAAAGCTACAACCGATACCAGGGGCAAGACATAGATGGAAAGCTCAAAGAAAATGAAGAAAGTGAGAAGATATATGCTATACAAGGGGCATAGAGTGGAAACAACTTTCATATTTCCAATCAATGACCTTGGTTCTCAAATTCATAAAGCCAACAAATTCAAGATGAAAAGTTCAAAAGCAAACAATGAAAAGTGATCATCAGATATCGAGAGTACGAATCCATAGATGGAGGATGTCAAAGAACAAGTTTCGCTCTATGAAAGTCAAAAGCACGAATTAGAATCTTGAAAGAAGAAGATCCATTATCTCTTACCTGGAAATGCCGTCAAACTCCGCGAAAAAAAAAAAACAAAAGAGAAAAAAAAATAATCAGTACCAGAGGGACTCTAGTAACCTAGATCGATTCATCGAAAGGCCTCCTTTGGCCGATTAAATCCCAAAATCAAAACCCAATGTCAAAAGAATACCGATTTGCAAACCCTTCGAGCCTAAATCAAATTTTCTTGAAAACCCATCAAACTTGGGGCATTCCCCCGAACTACGCGAGACCTGATCCCTATACTGGGGTACGTAGGCAACTCGGTTGAACCGAGTTCGGTCGATTCAAAAAGGAAAAGAAATTCAATCCTTTCAAAAAAAAAAAAGAGAGGGACAAGTTCCAAAAGAAGAGAAGTTAATTGTTCCAGAAAGAAAAGAAAAAAGGAAAAAAAAATCAAACAATTTATCTTCAAACTAGGGGCATTCGCCCTGAACTACACACGACCTGATTCCTACCTTGGGATATGTAGGCGACCTGTTCACAGGTTCGGTCGAAATCTTTGTTGAGCCTTAAGCCATTCTTTGAAAAGCCCTATCCTACCTATAAAAGTCCTTCTGGTGTTCAGAACTAATGAGCTAGGTCCTGAGATACAATAAAAAAATGAAATGATGATGAATAAGAAAAATAACGGAGTTTGAAGATCTGCTAGACTGAAAACCTGAAAGGGCGGTCTAGGCAAAATTTAAGATCATTCCCCTGCTAAGTTGAAAACCCGAAAGGGCGGCTTAGGCAAAAGCTAAGGGGATAGCCTGCTGGATCGAAAACCTAGAAAGGTGGTTCAGGCAAAAGTTAAGGCTAGCGCGGTCCGCCAAGTTAAAAACCCTGAAGAGGTGACTTGGTCACGGTAAGAGAATCAGTATAAGAAGGCAACAGCCGGTATCAAGACTGAAGATCAACTGAAGTTCAAGCAAATTCAAGTGATATCCTCAAAACTGGGGGCATTGAAGCTAAGCAATCTTAGGGGTCGTAATTAAATTCTTGAGGCATTACTGTTTCGAGGAAGAAGTCCGGTGTTTACCAATTGAAAAACTATTCCTTGAAAGGATAGACTTACCAAACAAAACATTAACTAAGTCAGAAGCATTACTATGTTTGTCAGTATAGTCAGTCAATCTTTATTATTCTAAGTTCACTCCTTCAGGGCTGCTCAATCCTTTGAGTAGTGCCTTTCATCTAAGTTTTCTCTTTAGAAAGAGTCAATTGTCGTTTCTATGTCCAAATGATGTAACTGTCTTGGTGAAGGAGGCCAGGCCTAGGCAGCTCCCTGCAATTATACCTGAAAGAGCTCGAGAATTTAGTCAAACAACTTCATTTCAAAGAAGATCAGCTCAGAAAAATTCAGAAGTAGAAACATCAGAAAGCCCAGCTTCCGTAAAAAGATCATACCCCAGGAAGGCACCTTAAGCTTGGAAGAACCTCAGATGCAATGGTGGTTGAGCCAATTTCTCAGAAAGATGAACCATTCAAATTCATAATTCCCTTCCGGTTAGTTATCCTGGTCAAGAAATGTTTATCTAAACACCTGTCAAGAAGCAGATCCCGCTTTTCCATGTTAATATCCAAGAGAGTCGTTGTTCTAAATTACCAATCTCAAATGTCTTGTTCAAGGTTTCAGTTATCAAAATCCCCAGAAGACAAGACCAGCAGTCTCTTTGAGAAAAATCTTGTTGAAGTTTCATAAAAATGTTCCTAATCCATTCTTGCTAGTAATGGTTCTTCGTTCCAAAGGTTTGCCGTTTCATCATTCGTCAAAGTCCTAGTTTCCAACATCTTTGTCGGGCACGATCCATAATATCCCCGATTTCATTGAGTTCAAAAAAATAAAAAATTCATCAAATCCAATCTTACGTCAAATTCAAGTTCATGGAAAATCTCTAAATTCTTCGAGCCCGTTTGTGAACGGTACCTCTTTTCTCGAGCCCATTTGCAAATGGCCTCGTCTTCTCCTTGAGCCCGTTTGTGAACGGTGCCTCATCTCTCGAGTCCATTTGTGAATGGTTTCGTCTTCTCCTTGAGCCCATTTGTGAACGGTGCCTCATTTTCTGAGTTCATTTATGAATGGTCTCATGTCCTCCTTGAGCCCGTTTGTGGACGGTGCCTCATTTCTCAAAAAATCAAAAATTCATCAAATCCAATCCCCAATTCAAAAAATCCAATCCTACGTCAAATTCAAATTCATAAAAATCTCTAAATTTTTCATTGTTGAATTCATCAATCAAAGCTATCTTGTGTCGTCGAGCCCGTTTGTGAACGGTGCCTCATTTCTCGAGCCCATTTGTGAATGGTCTCGTCTTCTCCTTGAGCCCGTTTGCGGACGGTACCTCATTTTCCAAAAATAAAAAAATTTATCAAATCCAAATCCTTAATTAAAAAATAAAAATAAAAATCCATTCCTACGTCAAATTCAAGTTCATAAAAAAATCCCTAAATTCTTCGAGCCCGTTTGTGAACGGTGCCTCATTTCTCGAGTCCATTTGTGAATGGTCTCGTCTTCTCTTCGAACCCGTTTGTGAACAGGTGTCTCATTCTCTGAGTCCATTTGTGAATGGTCTCATCTTCTCCTTGAGCCCGTTTGTGAACGGTGCCTCATTTTCTGAGTCCATTTGTGAATGGTCTCGTGTCCTCTTTGAGCCCGTTTGTGAACGGTGCCTCATTTCTCGAGTCCATTTGTGAATGGTCTTGTCTTCTCCTTGAGCCCGTTTGTGAACGGTGCCTCATTTCTCGAATCCATTTGTGAATGGTCTTGTCTTCTCCTTGAGCCCGTTTGTGAACGGTGCCTCATTTCTCGAATCCATTTGTGAATGGTCTCGTCTTCTCCTTGAGCCCGTTTGTGAACGGTGCCTCATTTCTCGAGTCCATTTGTGAATGGTCTCGTCTTCTCCTTGAGCCTGTTGGTGAATGGTGCCTCATTTCTCGAGTCCATTTGTGAATGGTCTTGTCTTATCCTTGAGCCCGTTTGTGAATGGTGCCTCTTTTCTCGAATCCATTTGTGAATGGTATCGTCCTCCTTGAGCCCGTTTGTGAACGGTGCCTCATTTCTCGAGTCCATTTGTGAATGGTCTTGTCTTCTCCTTGAGCCCGTTTGTGAACGGTGCCTCTTTTCTCGAATCCATTTGTGAATGGTATCGTCCTCCTTGAGCCCGTTTGTGAACGGTGCCTCATTTCTCGAGTCCATTTGTGAATGGTCTTGTCTTCTCCTTGAGCCCGTTTGTGAACGGTGCCTCTTTTCTCGAGTCCATTTGTGAATGGTTTTCTATCCTCCTTGAGGCCGTTTGTGAACGGTGCCTCATTATCCAAGTCCATTTGGGAATGCTTCTTATCCTCGTTGAACCCGCTTGTGAGCGGCGTCTCATCTCCTTCTAAAAACTGTTTGAGAGCGATCTTTGTTCTTTCCCTTCAGAATCCATTCGAAAATGATATCTCATTCTCTAATTGCCCGTTTGTGAACGGCGCCGCATCGAGTTTTTATTATTATTCAAGTTCTAGGGTTTCATCTAAGGTTTTGCATTATGTTAAGGTGCGTTGTGTCTAGAGAGTCCTTTGTCGATTAAAACTACGCAAAATGGTTCTGTCATTTTTAACTTTGGTATTCAATGACTACGTCATCTCTACCAAAGAGGGGCATCTGTAGACACCCCATTTTGTTTTGTTTTAATCAACAAATAAATTAGTGTGTTAAATCCATGTGAGAACCCCCTCTATCATTGATTTATATGTTTTAGGTCATTAATATCTTGATCTGACTTTACGGATCATCAATCGGGACAAAATAAGCTAGGGTCACTTCATAGCCCGGACCCTGATTCCATTCCGAGACCCGATTTCCGTAAATCGTTAGATCAATGGCAGATCATGACCTGGGTCTAACCATCCAAAACCACCTAACCTCTCCTCTCATCCTAACCATTCAAACCTCACCTAACCTCACCTAACCTCTCCTCCCATCATAACCATCCAAACCTCACCTAACCTCACCTAACCTCACCTAACATCACCTAACCTCACCTAACCTTACCTAACCTCACCTAACCTCACCTAACCTCCTATCCCATTCTCCTATAAATACCCTCTCATCTCACCAAAGAAAAGGAGGAAAAAAAAGAAAAGAGGAGAGAACCCCTCTCTTAGAAAATTCAAGCCCTCTCTCTAGACCAAATCCCTCTTCTCCATAAGTTTGCATGGAATATCGTCTACAAAAAGGTATGTCTTTTGGAATTTTATTTTCTTTTCTATATTTGTAGGATTGAGTGTTGTTTTGCGTATATTTTGGTTGATGTCATGTTTAATTTTGTACTAGTTTGGCCTTGGTCATGTTCTCACTTATGCTAAATATAATTAATGTGTTAGGGTCATTAGAACCTATTTGCAATGGGATGTTGAAATCATTGGCTTGTTAGGGAATTTAGATTTCTTTTGGGAAAACAATTCATTAAAAATTTTGAACATTTACAAGAAAGAAAACTTGAATTTTACATGAATTATCAAAACCCATTTAATTTGGCTTACAAAACCTCCATCTTTCAATTGATAACAACAGCCCCCACTCCAATTTGATAACAACAGCCCCCACTCAATCTCAAGAACCCAATATCCATACCCCACCTTGCCAAGTAGATAAAAACAACCCCTTTTTCAAACGTCCCATTTGAATCTAATCTCAGGCCCATTCAAGCCATTTTTCATATTCACCGTCTTTTAATCACTAAAAAAATAAGAACTATCAAAAGAAAACATGGGGGTGCCAATATCATTCCCGTCATAGTGCTAGCTGTTAGACTTTAAACAGATTTTTCGACCTCTAAACAACAGAATCGTGGGAAATGGTTAACTACAAAGTCGTAGATATTTTCGTGCCGTTTCCAACGAGTATTCGTGCTAGATCAGACAGCGAGCGGTTAAAAAGTTAAGTCCAAAATGGTTGCGGCACACCTTTAGGCATTTCCAGTTTAATGTTGCTGTCCTTTTGTTTGCAACACAAATTCGAACCTCTAAATCACAGATTTACAAACAATGGAGAACTACAAAGTTGTAGCCCTATAAAAGATCTTTCCAACGCATGTTTGTACGTTGAATTTGGCCAAGCGGTTAAAGAGTTACGACAGTTTTAGTGGGCTGCATTTGTCAGATCTTTTAATGGTCAATGGTTTGTCGAATTTGTGCAATTGTCAAAACTTGGTTGTGTTAACGTCATTTTCCAAACCAAAATCGAAAGACATTAATCTAAAGTACATCCAACCTAAAATTAACAAAACTAAAATTCACCCATTTAAAATCCACTGATAAAAATCCGTTAAAAGCCATTAACCAAAAGACCACTAAAAATTTCAAATGAAACTAAAACCTTCTAAATAAACAACTTTAAAAGCTACCAAACACACTAAATACCTTCAGATAATAAAAGCTTCAAGAAAACTCTAAAAGTTTCCACAAACCCAAAAGAATTCGAGATTCCCAAGAGCCGGTGGATTCAAAATTCCTTTAGGAACCCTTAGAGCCCAATTTAGGAACACTGGTGTCGTGTCGTGTCGTGTCCTAAGTTTTAGGGAGTCTTAGGTTTTAGGGAGTCCTAGAGTCAGGAGTCCGGCCTCATCACGGACGCTTGCTATGTATAGCAACCGTGCCATAGGTCTAGTTACACTAGTCACCCAATCTTTCCCTAGGACAAGCCTAGTAAACTAGGATGTAAGGCAAACCTGCATTAGTCTAAGGGACCATTTGCATTTAGATGAGAATCATATAGCATCTTAGATGAAATCCTAAGATAATAAAATCTTCAACTTGAATTAAATAACTTCTCCTAAAACTGTTGAAACAGTCAATCCCGTCTAGGTCGGTGTCTTAGTTGAGTTAGGCATATGTAACTTAGCTTAGGTGCACCGAACTACGTCGACTCTGATCCCAGTGAGGCTTGGGTACGTAGGCAGCTTGGATGTCTGATGGCATACCACCCGCGAGTCGGCACCACAAACAAATTGTGGTGTTTTGTATATTAATTTTCTTGTAAATGCTTAATCAAATCACTTAGGACTTTCCATGAAATTAGAATTTTAGGGGAACTTTCACTTAGATTGAATCCAGACAAATTAATAAATCAAGATACACATTTAGGATTCACATTGAAATTAGATCATAGGATGCATGTCACTTAGTTCGCACATTAACATAGAGTTGAATGAGCCATTTAAAATAAATTTAAAAGAGTTAGCTTTTGGAATCGAAGACCGATTATCGGGCAAGAATGGTGCATGTGGTGGATAACTCCCCATACCTTCCATTCTCGTAACCAGGTAGCGAGTCTAGATTTCTGGTTAATTACGGGTCCTAGATCCCACATCTAGGTGGCGACTCTGTCAGTCTCTTTCGTGTGGAATTCGGATTGCCTTAGTGATCCCAAGTTCACAGGAAAGATTAATTCAAATCAATAATAAAATGCACACGCCAATCGCGTGGATACGAGAGACCAAGAGAGAGAGAGCGGCGGCTCGCGCCCCACACCCCTCTCGCGGGATCAGGGTACCACAGGTTCACTTCAGATACTACGGCCGACAGATATTGATCTTCAGCCACATTAGCCTGAGGCGCAATGTTTCCTTGAGGGTTTTTCTTCTTATCATTTTTCCGACAGTTTTTAGCATAGTGACCTGCTTTCCCACACACAAAGCAGTTACCCTTCTTTTTCTTAAAATCCTTATTATTTTTCTTGAAATGATCTTTTCCTGATCCAGATGCAGGTTTAGAAAAAGTTTTCTTTCCAGATGAAGATTCAGTGAGATTTGCCTTAGAATTAAACTCATAGGCCTTAGATTTCAGTTTTCTGAAACGATTTTCATCTTCAGTTCTAAGATAAACAAACAAGTCTTGAAGAGAAAAATCATTTCTGTCATGCAATAATGTGTCTTGGAATTTCTCCCATGAAGGTGGTAATTTTTCAATAATTGCACCAATTTGGATCTGTTCTTCTATTTTGATCCCTCTAGCAAGAATGTCAGAAACAATCAATTGGATCTCATTCACTTGATCCATAATGGATTTTCCATCTATCATCTGATATCGAAAATATTTTCCAATTAGATGTTTCTTAGAACCCGCTGCTTCGACTAGGTATTTCTTCTCTAGAGTTTCCCACAACACTTTTGCAGACTCAATTCTAAAAAATACATCAAATAATTGATTACTGAGACAACTCAGTATATGACCTTTACAGAGATAGTTATCTCTTTTTCTTTTCTCAGTGAGATGAGTTCTTGCAGGTTCTTCCTCATCAGGTAATGAGTCAGGATCCTTCAAGATATAGTCTAGGTTTAGAAAAGTCAGAAAGAATCGCATTTTTTCCTGCCATCTATCGAAATCCGATCCGTCAAATTTCTCCGGTCTTTCGGTTTGGGAAGCCATGATGAGTAATTTCCAATAATCGAAATCCAAAAAATTACAGATCACAGATCGAAGATTTGCCTTAAGAATGTTAGAAAATTTATGTGCAAATCTGTAATTTAGGATTCGAAAATACCTTATAAGAAATTAATCTCACAACTTGAAGACAGAGATTACTAATACTATTTTCTGCAATAATAATCTGTAAAGGAAAAAGAAATCGTTAGATCACTTATCGAGTTGAGGCACGAAGAATCTTCGCTGTCCTTAAGGCAAATCTCGCCCCCACTATGACGAATCAACGGTGCAGATGGGCGTCTCGGCGTATGCCTCCAGGATACAACAACTCTCGCTCCAGGGGTGTGCACTCACGCAGCCCGGATGCCTAAGAACTTGCTTATATTAGCAGAAAACCAAAGAGAAAGCTAGAGAAGAGAAAGAGCAGAAGAAGAATCCGTCAAGGATAATCTTCTGTTTTCTCTAAAGTCGATTTATATAGAAAGGTAATCGATCCGTTAGGATGAAACGTCGCACTCTTTTAGTGCGTGAGAGACGTTTTCCAAACGGTTGGTAAGATCAAAAGCCCACCGGACCCAAGTGGGCGATCCGTGCGCGTAGGATCCCCATAACCTCTTGCTCATTTACAAGGTTAAGAGAGTGAAAGTATATATATGGCCACTCTCATCCTCTCACACTTCCCATCTAGGACTAAAGTTTTCTCATGACTTTAGTCTTTTTTGGAGGGAAGCCCAAAAGCATACAAAAAATTACTAAAAACACCCCATTGTAAGTTTGAATTACAAAAAGACTTCTTTTCACATAAAAGTCAACATGATGGAGATAGGGTGTGGCCAGAAAATCTTCTCCATAAGATGATCCTAACCCTCCGATTTCTAGAATTTTAAAATAGACGATCCATTTTAGAAACCTCGACGGATCAAATGATTAGGTTCATCCTATGAAGAATAATTTTTGGGCACACCCTATCCAAGTCATGGCCCAACGAATGAACGGTTTGGATCACCCAAATAATGCGGGCCCTACTGGTTTTTGGGGCTGCACATGCGTGCACAGCCGTCCCCCATATAATTTCTCCAAAAATAATGTTACGAGCTATTTACAGCCCCGTGCAGACACCCAGAAAAAGATGAGACATGGCCTTTCTTCAATATTAACAGACCTATTATTCTAAACATTAACTTTAGTGATCCCTTATGATATTTTGCATTGAAAAACAGAGAAAATTTTGAATTTATAATGAGATGGGTTAGATGTACCTTGTGCCATGGCCGACTCTCCGGGATGATTGAATCCTTTCTGAGCACAATGTAGGCATGGAAACGCCCCTTAGATCTTCTCTCCCTTCACACACCATTAGGCTTATGGGAAACTTCTCTCAAAGTGAGTTCTCTCTCTTCACGGAACTCTACTGTTGTGGTGGTAGGAAGAGAGACCAAGTGTCCCTTTAAATAGGCAAAGATCTCCCATAAAGCTTCTAATTAAGTGCAAGTCATGTTTGGATCTTTAGGCACAATATTGACAATAGTTATTTGAGCCAACTTGTGTTCCAAAATATTTCCAAAGATAATGGATTAGCTAATACAAAGAAAGGTTGCTTACTATGCGTGGCCACACTAGTTTTAGCAAATCTAAAACATGGAAACGCTTTTGCTTTGCAATAAGTTTAGAAACTCTATACTTAGAAAACATCTAACAACACTTCCACCCCTCTTTGTTTGTCTTTTACTAAAAGTGCCTTATGTAAGGAGAGAAATAAAAGGTCAAAATGCAGCTAAGAGAACAGGAGTGGTGTGTGGGAAAACTAGGTGGAATTCTCATTTCCAGCTAAAAGTCAAATGAAAATGTACGTACATAGGCCTTGCCCCACCTACGCATAACTCTAAACTATCGGCGATACGTTTTTTGAGCTCAGTGTATTGCATGTCCCCATCAGAGTTACAAAATTCTTTGAATAATTGAAATTTTTTTGAAAAAATCCTGAATTTTTAGTGCCTCTTTTAAAACTTTCAAACCCGTGATAATTAGAAAAATCTCCTACTTTTCTAATTAAATGAAAATTCTCCAAATTAAACGCACATTTCATGAATAATCGGACATTTTGTCGTCAATATTTGTAAACATTGTGAGAAATTTAGATTTTCATTAGGTTTAAATTTCTTAGCAAATCCGATAATTTATACACTGAATTTTGTGAGACATTCCCATGAGTTTTATTATCCCAAAGCATGCGAATAATAACACAGTTGATGTTTTTTAGCAGATGCATCTTTTAGGCTGTGACCATTAATTGGGTGGTCAGGATTTAAGCGCAATGAACCAAATGGATGGTAGAGATCATTGATACACTAAAGTTTGGTGTATACATCACAGGGTGGCCCACATTGACTAATTAATCTAATCCATTAGGGAGTCTTAAAAGTTTTTAACTGACTGGGTGTTTAGACTAAGTAAAGATAACTCACATCAAAGAGTCCTAAGTTCAAAACAGTCTTAGAGCAATGAGAAACTATTCTTATTCCCTAAAGTTTTAAATAAGTGGTTGCTCTATAGGAATAACACGCATCAAGTAAGGGTACTCTCAGCGCTACCAAGGAAACGCCGTGAGTCCATTCATCTAAGCATAAGGACTTGGATGGATCATAAGACTTTCATATTCGATTCGTCTTGTTTGTCAGGAGCGTCTTCAACAATTGGATTACACCAATTGTCCACGGATTCCATCTGATAATCATGGTCGGAGGTAATGATCCAATTTCGACAAATATTTTGATTAATATTCTAATAGGGATCGACAGTATCATCGATCATTTTCTTTGGACTGGTCATCAAGTCTACATTCGACGTATCAGTCTAAACCATTTGAAAACCACTTGTATGTCTTGTTAATTAATTAGGAAGATAATCTGGCACATCTCTTTATTTTATTCTTCTTTGGTTGGTTTTCTATAACATATTGGGAATTGCATGTAACAACCAATGGGTAAATAAAAAATAGATGGCAGCTAATGTCAAAACAAGTGAGTGTAAATATCATGTCTTGGTTAATTAAAAAATAAGCGACATTTTAAGATATTGCAAATGATAAATCCTATGCTTAAAATTTAAGCCTATCACTCAGGGTGTGATAGGCGGAATCAAGCACTAGAGTTGGCATCTTATTTCAATTCTGTCGGATTCCGGCTATTAGTTAAAAAAAAATGAACGGTAACGAGGGTAAAATTGACACGGGCGGAGTTAAAGGGGGGAAATCCTAGAATCTTTTTCCCACCCAAAGAGAAGTCGCCCCCTCAAGAATAGATTTTTTATTGGAATTTTTAAATTAATTTTTTTATTTTTTTATTTTTTCAATTTCATTTTTCGGAGAATCGGAATAGGATAGCAATTCCGAGATACCAGATTCCGACAATCCAAATGCAGCCTCAAAGATTATTGTCAATTGAACTCAACTAAATTTTTCCATGCCACACTCTAATAATTTCTCATATTTTTTTGTAAAATTATTGAGACCCCTCTCTTCTTCTTTTTTTCTATTTTTTTGTTACTTGTAATGGTACATGCACCCAATAGCCAGGTGGGTTTGCAATAATTTCTGATATTTTTTTCTGTTAAGTTAAAAGATACATGCACCCAAGATCCAGGTGGGTTTGCAATAATTTCTCATATTTCTTCTTACATTTGTGAGGGCACTCTCTTTTTTATTTTCCTGATAAGTGAAAAGATACATGCACCCAAGATCCAGGTGGGTGTTTGCTTGGAAGACTCCAAATGTGATGTCCTCTTATGTTATTTTAACATTATTCTTTGTTCATCAGTTTCCTCTCAAATATCAAACTCTCCAGCAGTTTGTCCCCACATATTTGAAAAATAAACTAAATTACTAAAACCTCAATGGATTCCACGACAGATTTCCACATTCCATGAGGGCAAAATTGGGCATCATAAACAGCAGTCAATAAAAACCCATCAATAATCTTGGGAATTGTTATTTTTTTGTAGATTGCTGTTATTAGCTAAGCTTAGAATAGCAATACATCGTGTCCTATTACCAAAACATACACAAATGATATTGTGTATTTCCCAAGATCAACTTCCAATAAAATTAATAAATAGTAAATAACAAAACTCTAATCCTTTAGAAAATTTACAAAATTAATAAATATTAAATAAAAAAAGTCTAATCCTTTAAAATTAATAAATAATAAATAGACGGGCGTATAAACAAATGTCAATGGATCTAATTTGAAGAAATAATTGGTTCGGGCATAACAGGCCGCTTTTAAAGCGAAACGAAACCCGCCCTTATTAGTATGTCGCCCCGTAAGAATAAGGCACTACGCGACTCAACCACCGCGGATGAGATTCAATCTCACAGCTTCTATAGATCAGAGGGTTAGGATCTACTCAACTAGGCCTTTGTCCCAAGCTAGTTGGGGTCGGCTAATGAATCCTATATAAAATTTTCATGAAGAAGGTGAAAGAATCTACTCAGTTCAAATTGACCAAGTTTAATCCCGACACTAGTTGGGTTTTTCCCGGCTAAGTCTAATCCTTTAGAAATTTTAGATCATCCTTCATGTACTCTTTGACAAATGTTGGACTCAACGGTCACACCATACAAAATCTCATAAGGTGTGTAGTGTATACACCGAACAAAGGGATCTGCTAGCGACCATTGCATAAGCCATTTCGCTGATGGGATGTTGTATGGCAGAGCAGCCACCTCAGATAAATTAAATGAACCAAGACAAAATCTGCTGAAAAGTGAGCCTGAGTGGCTGATCTCACATGCCCATCCGTGAAATGCCTTCTGCATTGGTCGCTACCAAACCCCTAAACCCATTTTATTCATTAAAGTGACAAGATCATGTGTACAAAGTAACACTCTAAAGATGACCAATTTGCCAAACCCCAGTGATCAATCATTAATGTAGAAGATATATATTGGCGTTCTATTATATACACTATACATTGCATTATTCATGTACATATCTTTTTTTATTAACCAAAAGGAAGATAATTCACATATATTAGTAGGCAAATTATAGGGCAGTGATAAATCGACCCCCATCTCTCTCTCTCTCTCAGCACTGCCCTGTATGGATTCGATTTATCACTGCCCTATAATTAAGACCTATTAGAAAGTCACTTTCACGATCAATGGTAACAAGCGATTCTAGGGTTCCCACTGTGGGCATATATATGAAATCAAGACCGTTGATTTCCTTGAACAGGTGTCCCATTGTGTCTTGGTTCTGTCTCTAACAGGCATCCCATGGCTAAGATACAGACCTAAAAAAAAAAAATTCAACATTTTAGCCTTTTCGTGGTGGAACCTAGAAGCAACCGATCTGATCACGAACCCCACGTAAACATGGGCCTAATTTTTGTCTTTTAGGAAGGAGCATAACAAGCCCTTTTTTAACCATTTCTGCTATTTTATGGGGTGATGATAAATTCGCACCCCTTTAACGTGAATTGATGTGGCAGATTCTAACGCCTTTTTTCACGTTACAGTGGTGCGAATTATCCCACAGTGGGTGTGAATTTATCATCGCCTTAATTAAATTGCCATTTTTAGAGGGAGAATCATCAGAGGAATCTGTTTAGGTAGTTTTATTTTAGGGAAAAATACACTTAGACCCCCTGTGGTTTCTGACACATTCAACTTAACCCCTAATGTTTAAAAAGTTAAAAGTAAACCCCCTGTGGTTTCAATTTGTGTAAGGTAGACCCCCTCAATTGACGGTTCGTCCACAAATTGAAGGGTTAGGATGATCCTATGGAGCTGATTTTTTTGGCACACCCTATCTATGTCAGAGCCCATCAAATGAACGCTTTGGATCATCCAAACAATGTGGGCCCACTTTGTTTTTGGTAATGTTTGGATTCATTGATAGTGTTTCAAAAGAGGGGGCCTACCTTATACAAATACAAATTGAAACCTTAGAGTCAACTTGTAACTTTTTAAACATTAGTGGTTAAGTTGAATGTGTCAGAAACCCACAGGGGTCTAAGTGTATTTTTTCCTTCATTTAAATAAGCCCTAAAAAGTGACTGATTTTCCATGACTGAAAACTTTAAAGTACCCTGATATACTTGCAATCTGTTTTGAACAACTGGGGTGTGTACACATCTTTCTCAAATGCTAAAAAACAGGAATTGGCCTTCTTAGAAACCACCTAGCCATGGAGGATAATCACACCTCTAAGCTTCCTTCTTCCAAATTCAAAGAACAACATGATGATAATGATAACGACACCCACCAAAGAGAAGAAGAAGAAGAGAAAGAGTCTATGTTTGAGAAGATGCTAACGCCGAGTGATGTAGGAAAGCTTAACAGGCTGGTGATACCAAAACAATACGCGGAGCGTTACTTTCCTCTCGATACTGAGTCGAGTGAGAAGGGTTTGGAGCTGAGTTTAGAGGACGAGTTAGGGAAGATTTGGAGATTCCGTTACTCTTATTGGAATAGTAGTCAGAGTTATGTGTTAACCAAAGGGTGGAGTCGTTTTGTGAAGGAGAAAAGGCTTGAGGCCGGGGACTTAGTCTTCTTTCAAAGATGTAATAGGGATAGGTTGTTTATAGGGTGGAGGAGGCGCAATGACGCCCCGGTGCAAGATAGCAGCGCGGTGCAGGCTGTGGCAATGGCGACCGTCCCATCGGGTCCGGTGTTCTATCATGCGCACTCGCCTTACCCTGCGCACTCTTCCGCCCACTTGGCGTGTATTGGGCAGCATGACGGGATTTTTCATGCAGGTATAGTAACAAACTCCCATCAAGTTTTTGTTTCTTGATTTTATTTTATTTTTTACTTTAAATTTGAGGAGCTTGAAACAGTGAAATGAGAAGTACGTTTTAGAAATGTAAAAGAAGAAAAAATGACGAAAATTTTAAGGTTACTGATATTCTCACTACTATATTTTAATAAGTGCACATACTCAACCCTAACCCAACCCACCTCGAACTCGGGTCGAGTTGAGTCGGGTTGGGTTCGGGTTCATCTAGGACTAAACAGAAAAATACAAGAAAAAAAATAGATAATCCTGAGAAAATCATGATAAAAATAGAGGACGGAGGTCGGGTTCAGGTCGGGTCGGATTGCCAATGCCTCAACCCTAACCCAACCCGAAATTAAATCGGGTTGGCTTTTTCCAACCCAACCCGAGAAAATGCCAACCCAACCTGAGCCGAAATCGGGTTGAACCCGTCGGGTTTGGGTTGAGCCCGAACCAAGTTGCACCCGTAGGTGGCTAGTCTGACTGTTGGGGTTCCACGCAAAAGCAATAGTCCCACATCGGACATGTGAAATGGATGTGGATGGGTTATAAGGTAATGGGCACCCTCCCTCTAATAGCTAGCCTTTAGGGGCGAGTTCTACCCGGTTAGATTCCCTACAGTGACATGCGACAGACTAGCTGGAAAATGTCTTTTGCGATGGACCCTAGCAAATCCCTTTTCTATTATTATCCTGATATTTATGAGAAATTACAGGTATTTTTATTCCCCCTTACTCCCTACCCCAAGCCCACTGTTGGGGTTCCTCATGAAAGCAAAGACTCCACATGGGATAAGTAATAGATAAGGGTGTCAATTTTGGCTCGGGCTCGGAAGCTCGCTCGAGCTCAGCTCGAATCCTTAACGAGCCGAGCCGAGCCGGCTCGTTAAGCTTAACGAGCCGAGCCGAGCCCGAGTTAGGCCAGGCTCGGCTCGTTAAGGCTCGTTAAGAATTTAATATGTTTATATATATATATATATATATATATATATATATATATATATATATATACACACACTAAAAGGGTTGTCTAGGGAGTGAAAGGGGGAGGCAAAACATGTCACTTCTTTTTTGGAACCCCATTTGTTACTTGGACCACCCCCTAGTGTAAAAAGAGTAGTACAAAAACCACTAGATAGGGCTGTCCAGGGAAAATGAGGGGTGTAAAATTAAAATAATTCGAGCTCGATAAGGCTCGCGAGCCTGGCCGAGCCTAGCCAAGCTCAGCTCGGCTCGGCTCGTTTACACCCCTAGTAATAGATGTGGATGGGCTTTATAAGGATTCGGGCACCCTCACCTCAACGGCTAGATTTTGAGGGTGAGTCCTAGGTGTCCTACAACACCCCCACGCCCAACTAGTCACTCCTCGTGTTTGTTTGTCATAACAGGGAAAGAATCTTAAAAGAGAAGAGGTTGCAATTAATATTTTTTATTTCAGAGCTCTCCATTTCGTGATTTTAAAGATCAAGAAATTACGTGTACAGGCGAGCCGCTCATTCAGAAGCCGATCACGCCAGCCAACTCGAAGAGACTGAGGCTGTTCGGTGTAAACCTTGAATGCCCCGCGGAGGAAGCCGAGCCACCAATGCAAAGCAGCCCAATTTTCTACCCTGGCTCCAGCTCTCAATCATAGCCGAGAAGGTACACGAGAAATTATCTGGAAATTCATATTTCTCGCAAATGCGTTTTATCACGAGATGCTAAGCGTGTGGGAAAAAGAGCAGACTCCAAATTACAGCATGGGAGTTTCTATCAAGGTGCAGAGTCCAAATTAAGAGTGGCAGTGGGGACCATCCAATTGATATATAGAGAGGGGGTCCCCACCACAATCAAAGGCCACTATCTGCTGCATTTGTGGGCCCTACCATATTGGGCCATTAAGATCTTACAGTTTTAATAATCACTAACAACTGTAATCCGCTGTGAATGATTACACTAGATTTTTCTTCATTAAAGCAATCTGAACAACTAAAATAAATTCATCGTATTATTTGTTGTCCTAATCAAGGTTTAAAATTTCGGTTTCGGTACCGGTTTCGGACCCTGAAATTTTGAAATTTCGCCCGAAATCTGCTACAAAAATCGATATTATTAATTTTATTCAATATTAAATTTCGGTTAAATGGTTAAATTAATTTTTTTTTAAACAGATTTTATGGGTCAAATTTCAGAAAAACCAAAATTTCGGCCGAAATAAATGACCATTTCGGTTTTTAGTGGTGTCGGTCTCCACCGAAATCCGAAATTTCGGTCGAAATTTAAAACCATGGTCCTAATTATGTTCTTAAATTTTATATTTTTATATATTTTAAATAGGCTAGCAAATATTCGCAGAACCATGTTTTGATACTTGCCCTAACCTTGTTTTTTATTATTTAAACAGCTGCCAAAGGTCATTACACTCCACATGTCAGTATTAATAAAGAAAAGACAAGGTGAGTTAATGCAAATTGATCAAACACGGTAGTGCCAACATCAATAGCCTTTAAATATATATTTTTTTCCAGTTTTTCCAAAATTAACGGAAAAAATTAAAATATCCCGGGACACACCCTTCCTGAGAAATTCTAGAGACAAATATTTGTGACTAGTAAAATCATACTAGAGAAAACAAAAGAACAGGAAAAAGACCCATGTGAGGAGAAAAATGTGCCGTGCAGACAGTCAACATAGTGTAGAAACCTGAATAACTGTAAATAGGCACGAATCATCTGGTAAAATCATACTAGAGAGAGAGAGAAAAAAAAAACAAAGAGCCACTTGAGGAGATAAATGTGGTGGGCAGAGTCAACATAGTGGAGAAATCTGAATAACTGTAAATAGGCACAAATCCTCACAAGTGGGAACAAACATGGGCTTTGAGAATTGGGGTTGAGACAGTACCAGTTGACTCTCAAATGCATTCAGGCCATGGAACAGAGACAATCTCATTCATTAGAGTAGCTCAGTGCTGCCACTTGGATTGACCCACCACAGATACGCTATCATCGATCACCCTATCAGTATCTTTACTACAATTCACTGATAAATGGTCAATCACACCTGATCGATTGACCCCACCGGAATTCGGTTTGTCCAGTAGAACAAGTTTACTATACTTCTCCTTTCCAGCACACTCTAATATCCTGTTGGCCTTTTTCTTCTTGTGGGGATTCTCTGCTTTTGTGGTTGGTTGGGCTATGCATGATTCTGTGTAACAACCAAAATAAGAACCTTAATTTTGTTAAGGATGCTGGAATACACCACATTACTTATACACAATTTCCATGTTTTCTCTCACAGAGTTGGCATGTAGGACAACCTTCTCTTTTCAGAATCTGCATAATTTTCTTGCCATTAGCCATCAATTCATACTATCATTCTTGACAAAATCGCTTACCACCCAAGAGTCAAGTCCCAATAATTGTAAAGTCACCTTTACAAGATACCCACTACCAAAATATAAGAACATCCACATATTGCTTATTCCTCTGCCCAACAACATCTATTTGTGAATATTTGTATTGATAATTTGTTCATCAACCTGCTCTAGAGTAGGGACCATTTCTTATCTGATAAGATTCGAAGCTTGCAATGCTGATTTCATAGACCAAAATCTTGATTTTTGAGAAGACTAGAACCTTAAAAGAGCTTCTTGCCTGCTAGAAGTCATACAACCCACCAAAAGAGTCAATCCATCGAATAGAGATAGAATTATTGCCTCTTAAATTGTAGGGCCAACAAAATAGCAGGGAGTAACAGCAAACTAGGGGTGTCAACAGATCCACCTATGTCACAGTCACGATCCATTCAAATTCCTTATCGGTCGGATCGGATTCGGATTGTTCTTCGGATCCTACTTTCCATGTCACGATCACGATCCATTTTAATTCGGACCATCCATCGGAGTGTCCTATTATGTCCCACTAAGCTAAGTACACAATTAATTTTTTTTTAAAAAGAGTTAGAATGCAAGTCCACTCTTAGTGTGTCTATATGCATTTTCTTCAAATAAATTAAAATTTTATTTACGTTTAATCAATGAGTAAAAGAATGCTTCTAAATAATAAAATTGGCAAATGATGAGAAAAATGCAATGCTTTTGTGAAATTGTGAATGAAGGGTGGGGTTTTAAAATTCATGAGAAAAGAGCTGTTAGGTACGGTTGGGAGAGTAAGTTTACAAAAATACCCTTCCATCCATATAACCTTACGTTTTACACTTTCACTCTCTCTTACCCATTTGCAGTCGTTTGAAACATTTTTCACTCGTTTTTTCCACTCGTTCTCTCCCTCTTACCTCGCCGGAAAATACTATTGTTGCCGGGAAGCTTGCATACGCGTCTGGAAGTTAAGCTTGTCGCTGGAAAGTGTAGCTCATCTTGCCAAAAACAGGACTTCGACTCTCCCAAGGTATTTTTTAAACCATTTAATGTAGGGTATCATTTTTTGGGTTTTCTTCTTGGGGTGCTGGATATGAAATACTTGGTACCATTATTGAAATTGTGTTAGGGTTTCAAAAGGTTTCACTTGATTTCTAGTTTATCCATGGTTTGCAAAGGGTTTCATTATGTTGATTTTCGTTTTGTTGGGTTTCGATGGATTGAAAGAAATTAATTTTAGAAATGAAATTAGGGTTTCATTTAGGGTTCGAAAGGGTTCCATTTGTTTTGAAAGGTGTAACTGTGGTTTGTTAGGATTTCATTCAGGATTTGTAGGTTTTGAAGGGTTTCATTTTGGTGGCCAAGGGTTTTATTTTTGTTTTCAAAGGGTTTCATTTGATTTTGTTGGGAGAAGGAGCGTTATCGATTTTGTTTTGCAGTCTTTTGACAGAAGGGAAAGAGGCATAACCATTTATTTTGGGATTTTTGAGACTTTCGAACCCTTGAAACCAGTATGTATGGTTCCAAGGATCCTTGTAAGCAGTGATTTTCATTCCAACTGTCTAATAGTGTGTTTCGGTAGTGGTTAAGAGGTATAAAATGTGGTTCCGTAGTGGTTGTGGGGTATAAAATGTGGTTCCGTAGTGATTCCCGGGTATAAAATGTGGTTCCGTAGTGGTTGAGGGGTATAAGATGTGGTTTCCTAGTGGTTCCGGTGTATGAAATGTGGTTCCCTAGTGGTTCCGGGGGAGAAAATGTGGTTCCCTAGTGGTTCCCGGGTATAAAATGTGGTTCCCTAGTGGTTCCATGGTATAAAATGTGGTTCCCTAGTGGTTGCGGCGTAGAAAATGTGGTTCCGTAATGGTTTCGGGTTATAAAATGTGGTTCCCTAGTGGTTCCGGTGTATGAAATGTGGTTCCCTAGTGGTTCCGGGGTAGAAAATGTGGTTCCCTAGTGGTTCCGAGGTATAAAATGTGGTTCCCTAATGGTTCGAGTGTATGAAAATTGGTTCCCTAGTGGTTCCGGGGTAGAAAATGTGGTTCCCTAGTGGTGCCGAGGTATAAAATGTGGTTCCGTAGTGGTTGTGGGGTATAAAATGTGGTTCCATAGTGATTCCCGGGTATAAAATGTGGTTCCATAGTGGTTGAGGGGTATAAGATGTGGTTCCCTAGTGGTTTCAGTGTATGAAATGTGGTTCCCTAGTGGTTCCGGGGTAGAAAATGTGGTTCCCTAGTGGTTCCGAAGTATAAAATGTGGTTCCGTAGTGGTTGCGGGGTAGAAAATGTGGTTCCCTAGTGGTTCCGAGGTATAAAATGTGGTTCCGTAATGGTTGCGGGTTATAAAATGTGGTTCCCTAATGGTTCCGGTGTATGAAATGTGGTTCCCTAGTGGTTCCGGGGTAAAAAATGTGGTTCCCTAGTGGTTCCGAGGTATAAAATGTGGTTCCATAGTGGTTGCGGTGTAGAAAATGTGGTTCCCTAGTGGTTCCGAGGTATAAAATGTGGTTCCGTAATGGTTGCGGGTTATAAAATGTGGTTCCCTAGTGGTTCCGGTGTATGAAATGTGGTTCCCTAGTGGTTCCGGGGTAGAAAATGTGGTTCCCTAGTGGTTCCGAGGTATAAAATGTGGTTCCGTAGTGGTTGCGGGGTAGAAAATGTGGTTCCCTAGTGGTTCCGAGGTATAAAATGTGGTTCCGTAATGGTTGCGGGTTATAAAATGTGGTTCCCTAGTGGTTCCGGTGTATGAAATGTGGTTCCCTAGTGGTTCCGGGGTAGAAAATGTGGTTCCCTAGTGGTTCCGAGGTATAAAATGTGGTTCCGTAGTGGTTGCGAGGTAGAAAATGTGGTTCCCTAGTGGTTCCGAGGTATAAAATGAGGTTCCCTAATGGTTGCGGGTTATAAAATGTGGTTCCCTAGTGGTTCCGGTGTATGAAATGTGGTTCCCTAGTGGTTCCGGGGTAGAAAATGTGGTTCCCTAGTGGTTCCGAGGTATAAAATGTGGTTCCGTAGTGGTTGCGGGGTAGAAAATGTGGTTCCCTAGTGGTTCCGAGGTATAAAATGTGGTTCCGTAATGGTTGCGGGTTATAAAATGTGGTTCCCTAGTGGTTCCGGGGTAGAAAATGTGGTTCCCTAGTGGTTCCGAGGTATAAAATGTGGTTCCGTAGTGGTTGTGGGGTAGAAAATGTGGTTCCCTAGTGGTTCCGAGGTATAAAATGTGGTTCCGTAATGGTTGCGGGTTATAAAATGTGGTTCTCTAGTGGTTCCGGTGTAAGAAATGTGGTTCCCTAGTGGTTCCGGGGTAGAAAATGTGGTTCCCTAGTGGTTCCGAGGTATAAAATGTGGTTCCGTAGTGGTTGCGGGGTAGAAAATGTGGTTCCCTAGTGGTTCCGAGGTATAAAATGTGGTTCCGTAATGGTTGCGGGTTATAAAATGTGGTTCCCTAGTGGTTCCGGTGTATGAAATGTGGTTCCCTAGTGGTTCCGGTGTATGAAATGTGGTTCCCTAGTGGTTCCGGTGTATGAAATGTGGTTCCCTAGTGGTTCCGGGGTAGAAAATGTGTTTCCCTAGTGGTTCCGAGTTATAAAATGTGCTTCCGTAGTGGTTGCGAGGTAGAAAATATGGTTCCCTAGTGGTTCCAAGGTATAAAATGTGGTTCCGTAATGGTTGCGGGTTATAAAATGTGGTTCCCTAGTGGTTCCGGTGTATGAAATGTGGTTCCCTAGTGGTTCCGGGGTAGAAAATGTGGTTCCCTAGTGGTTCCGAAGTATAAAATGTGGTTCCCTAGTGGTTCCGGTGTATGAAAATTGGTTCCCTAGTGGTTCCGGGGTAGAAAATCTGGTTCCCTAGTGGTGCTGAGGTATAAAATGTGGTTCCGTAGTGGTTGTGGGGTATAAAATGTGGTTCCGTAGTGATTCCCGGGTATAAAATGTGGTTCCGTAGTGGTTGAGGGGTATAAGATGTGGTTCCCTAGTAGTTCCGGTGTATGAAATGTGGATCCCTAGTGGTTACAGGTAGAAAATGTGGTTCCCTAGTGGTTCGAGGTACAAAATGTGGTTCCGTAGTGGTTGCGGGGTAGAAAATGTGGTTCCCTAGTGGTTCCGAGGTATAAAATATGGTTCCGTATTGGTTGCGGGTTATAAAATGTGGTTCCCTAGTGGTTCCAGTGTATGAAATGTGGTTCCCTAGTGGTTCCGGGGTAGAAAATGTGGTTTCCTAGTGGTTCCGAGGTATAAAATGTTGTTCCGTAGTGGTTGCGGGGTAGAAAATGTGGTTCCCTAGTGGTTCCGAGGTATAAAATGTGGTTCCGTAATGGTTGCGGGTTATAAAATGTGGTTCCCTAGTGGTTCCGGTGTATGAAATGTGGTTCCCTAGTGGTTCCGGGGTAGAAAATGTGGTTCCCTAGTGGTTCCGAGGTATAAAATGTGGTTCCGTAGTGGTTGCGGGGTAGAAAATGTGGTTCCCTAGTGGTTCCGAGGTATAAAATGAGGTTCCCTAATGGTTGCGAGTTATAAAATGTGGTTCCCTAGTGGTTCCGGTGTATGAAATGTGGTTCCCTAGTGGTTCCGGGGTAGAAAATGTGGTTCCCTAGTGGTTCCGAGGTATAAAATGTGGTTCCGTAGTGGTTGCGGGGTAGAAAATGTGGTTCCCTAGTGGTTCCGAGGTATAAAATGTGGTTCCGCAATGGTTGCGGGTTATAAAATGTGGTTCCCTAGTGGTTCCGGGGTAGAAAATGTGGTTCCCTAGTGGTTCCGAGGTATAAAATGTGGTTCCGTAGTGGTTGTGGGGTAGAAAATGTGGTTCCCTAGTGGTTCCGAGGTATAAAATGTGGTTCCGTAATGGTTGCGGGTTATAAAATGTGGTTCTCTAGTGGTTCCGGTGTAAGAAATGTGGTTCCCTAGTGGTTCCGGGGTAGAAAATGTGGTTCCCTAGTGGTTCCGAGGTATAAAATGTGGTTCCGTAGTGGTTGCGGGGTAGAAAATGTGGTTCCCTAGTGGTTCCGAGGTATAAAATGTGGTTCCGTAATGGTTGCGGGTTATAAAATGTGGTTCCCTAGTGGTTCCGGTGTATGAAATGTGGTTCCCTAGTGGTTCCGGTGTATGAAATGTGGTTCCCTAGTGGTTCCGGGGTAGAAAATGTGTTTCCCTAGTGGTTCCGAGTTATAAAATGTGCTTCCGTAGTGGTTGCGAGGTAGAAAATATGGTTCCCTAGTGGTTCCAAGGTATAAAATGTGGTTCCGTAATGGTTGCGGGTTATAAAATGTGGTTCCCTAGTGGTTCCGGTGTATGAAATGTGGTTCTCTAGTGGTTCCGGGGTAGAAAATGTGGTTCCCTAGTGGTTCCGAGGTATAAAATGTGGTTCCCTAGTGGTTCCGGTGTATGAAAATTGGTTCCCTAGTGGTTCCGGGGTAGAAAATGTGGTTCCCTAGTGGTGCTGAGGTATAAAATGTGGTTCCGTAGTGGTTGTGGGGTATAAAATGTGGTTCCGTAGTGATTCCCGGGTATAAAATGTGGTTCCGTAGTGGTTGAGGGGTATAAGATGTGGTTCCCTAGTGGTTCCGGTGTATGAAATGTGGATCCCTAGTGGTTACAGGGTAGAAAATGTGGTTCCCTAGTGGTTCGAGGTACAAAATGTGGTTCCGTAGTGGTTGCGGGGTAGAAAATGTGGTTCCCTAGTGGTTCCGAGGTATAAAATATGGTTCCGTATTGGTTGCGGGTTATAAAATGTGGTTCCCTAGTGGTTCCAGTGTATGAAATGTGGTTCCCTAGTGGTTCCGGGGTAGAAAATGTGGTTTCCTAGTGGTTCCGAGGTATAAAATGTTGTTCCGTAGTGGTTGCGGGGTAGAAAATGTGGTTCCCTAGTGGTTCCGAGGTATAAAATGTGGTTCCGTAATGGTTGCGGGTTATAAAATGTGGTTCCCTAGTGGTTCCGGTGTATGAAATGTGGTTCCCTAGTTGTTCCGGGGTAGAAAATGTGGTTCCCTAGTGGCTCCGAGGTATAAAATGTGGTTCCGTAGTGGTTGCGGGGTAGAAAATGTGGTTCCCTAGTGCTTCCGAGGTATAACATATGGTTCTGTAATGGTTGCGGGTTATAAAATGTGGTTCCCTAGTGGTTCCGGTGTATGAAATGTGGTTCCTTAGTGGTTCCGGGGTAGAAAATGTGGTTCCCTAGTGGTTCCGAGGTATAAAATGTGGTTCCGTAGTGGTTGCGGGGTAGAAAATGTGGTTCCCTAGTGGTTCCGAGGTATAAAATGTGGTTCCGTAATGGTTGCGGGTTATAAAATGTGGTTCCCTAGTGGTTCCGGTGTATGAAATGTGGTTCCCTAGTGGTTCCGAGGTAGAAAATGTGGTTCCCTAGTGGTTCCGAGGTATAAAATGTGGTTCCGTAGTGGTTGCGGGGTAGAAAATGTGGTTCCCTAATGGTTCCGAGGTATAAAATGTGGTTCCGTAATGGTTGCGGGTTATAAAATGTGGTTCCCTAGTGGTTCCGGTGTATGAAATGTGGTTCTCTAGTGGTTCCGGGGTAGAAAATGTGGTTCCCTAGTGGTTCCGAGGTATAAAATGTGGTTCCGTAGTGGTTGCGGGGTAGAAAATGCGGTTCCCTAGTGGTTCCGAGGTATAAAATGTGGTTCCGTAATGGTTGCGGGTTATAAAATGTGGTTCCCTAGTGGTTCCGGTGTATGAAATGTGGTTCCATAGTGGTTCCGGGGTAGAAAATGTGGTTCCCTAGTGGTTCCGAGGTATAAAATGTGGTTCCCTAGTGGTTCCGGTGTATGAAAATTGGTTCCCTAGTGGTTCCGGGGTAGAAACTGTGGTTCCCTAGTGGTGCCGAGGTATAAAATGTGGTTCCGTCGTGGTTGCGGGTTATAAAATGTAGTTCCCTAGTGGTTCCGGTGTTTGAAATGTGGTTCCGTAGTGGTTCCGGGGTAGAAAATGTGGTTCCCTAGTGGTTCCGAGGTATAAAATGTGGTTCCGTAGTGGTTGCGGGGAAGAAAATATGGTTGCCTAGTGGTTCAGAGGTATAAAATGTGGTTCCGTAGTGGTTGCGGGGTATAAAATGTGGTTCCCTAGTGGTTCCGGTGTATGAAATGTGGTTCCCTAGTGGTTCCGGGGTATAAAATGTGGTTCCCTAGTGGTTCGGAGGTATAAAATGTGGTTCCGTAGTGGTTGCGGGGTAGAAAATGTGGTTCCCTAGTGGTTCCGAGGTATAAAATGTGGTTCCGTAATGGTTGCGGATTATAAAATGTGGTTCCCTAGTAGTTCCGGTGTATGAAATGTGGTTCCCTAGTGGTTTCGGGGTAGAAAATGTGGTTCCCTAGTGGTTACGAGGTATAAAATGTGGTTCCCTAGTGGTTCTGAGGTATAAAATGTGGTTCCCTAGTGGTTCCGGTGTATGAAATTTGGTTCCCTAGTGGTTCCGGGGTAGAAAATGTGGTTCCCTAGTGGTGCCGAGGTATAAAATGTGGTTCCGTCGTGGTTGCGGGTTATAAAATGTAGTTCCCTAGTAGTTCCGGTGTATGAAATGTGGTTCCGTAGTGGTTCCGGGGTAGAAAATGTGGTTCCCTAGTGGTTCCGAGGTATAAAATGTGGTTCCGTAGTGGTTGCGGGGTAGAAAATATGGTTGGCTAGTGGTTCCGTGGTTTAAAATGTGGTTCCGTAGTGGTTGCGGGGTATAAAATGTGGTTCCCTAGTTGTTCCGGTGTATGAAATGTGGTTCCCTAGTGGTTCCGGGGTATAAAATGTGGTTCCCTAGTGGTTCCGATGTATGAAATTTGGTTCCCTAGTTCTTCCGGGGTAGAAAATGTGGTTCCCTAGTGGTTCCGAGGTATAAAATGTGGTTCCGTAATGGTTGCGGGTTATAAAATGTGGTTCCCTAGTGCTTGCGAGGTATAAAATGTGGATCCACTGTGGTTCGAAGGAATAAAATGTGCTTCCAAGAGTGTAACTTATTGTTCCAATTGTGGTTGTCATTGTAAATGGTTGTTCATATATTAGTTTGTATTCAAATTTTATGAGGGTTTAATAATGGTTCTTATCCTAATAGGGTTTGCGAAAATGGTGGAAAGAAGGGCTTCTTTTATGTTACACGTTGATGGGTACTTGAAGGATAAAGTATCATTTGAGTATATTGGCGGGACGAAGATGTCTTTAATTGTGAATCGGCATATAAAATTTGCAGAATTTGAGTCTATAGTTCACCAAAAAATTCATACCACAGCAACCGGTATCTCACAATCTATAAAATGTCGATATGTCGTGGATCCATATCAAATCGTGTTGTACGACATTCGAAATGACGATGACCTAGCTATGGTGATGATGCTTTTTGAGAATAGCCTCTTCAATTGTATGAGCCTGTACATCACCAAAGAGTACAGAGTAGGAGGAATTAGTTCAGCACCGAACCCCATCCGGAGGTAAAATATTCAGTCAGGTGAAAATTTTAATTCTTTGAACTCTCATTCCATTACACTATTTGGTGATGTGAAATTTGTCATTGCTCAGGAATATGAGGGATCGAATTCAACATTATGAAGATCCTATTTTAAATGGAAATATTTGTGAACCTTCTTCTCGTCCTCTTGAACCGCCATTGTCATTTGGTGCTCTGAAGAACATAGAAATATTGGGCAGAAACCGAGAAGATAGCAATATTCCTCAGAATCCGAAAAGATATTCAGTGGACTTGAACCAAGACTATGAGGACCCTATTTTTAATGAGACAGAGGAAAATACAAGTCAACATATGAGCACTGCCATGTAATCTTGTAATTACTAATTACATTTACTTCGCCAGTTCTATGTTTCTCTCATACAATATTCATTCTAACGTACTCCCTACTGTGCAGGCACGATGCAGAGTTCAGCAGGGATTTCCATAGTGATATGCATGTTAGTGATGGCATTGGATGCGAGGATGGTAACAGTATAAAGGGTGATGATTCATTTGGTGATGATGACTTCGTTGAGGACAGTGTGCGCGAAGGTGACTTTGGTAAGGAAGATAAGTGCGAAGCTGTACGCCCCCTCGTTGGTCTACAGAACGTTGTGGGCGACCCGTTGTGTAATACATATAGAAGGGAGCGGTTGGAAGTAGATGAGATGGTTGTAGATGAATTAAATGAGGGACGTATAGGACTTGAGGAGATGAAGGTGGGGGGAATCTTCCCGAATTTTAAAGTATTTAAGAACAAAGTGAAAGAGTACGCAATTGAACGGAAGTTTGTATTCGCCCCAGTAGATTCAAAGCCTACAAAGTATGCTGTTAGATGCAAGGATAAAAGTTGCCCCTTCAGAATCAGTGGGAGAATTTCTTTGGATCATGTTATGGTAAAAAGGTTTGTGCCAGAGCATACATGCTCAGGTACTATGAGGGGTAATGACCATCCCCTTGTCACAGCAGCTTGGGCAGCAGACACCTGTCTTGGGTTATTTCCCTGCCCAGGAGACGTGAGGCCTACTTTGATAAGAGCATACATCAAGGATAAGTGGGGTATAACCATAAGCTATGTGAAGGCTTTCAATGCGAAGGTCATTATACTGGAAAAAATGTGTGGAAATGCCGAAGCGTCTTACCGCATCCTTCCTGCATATGCTGAAGAGATGGAGAGATGCAATCCTGGCACCATTATGTGTGTATATCGAAGTCGTCAGCTATGGACAGGTGGAGATAATACATTTTCTCGTTTATTTTGGTCATTCGGCCCTACCATTCGCGCCTTCAGTCGAACAATTAGACCACTGATACTAATTGATGGGACACATTTGCGAGGCAAGTATAAAGGAATTTTATTAGCTGCCACTGCAGTAGATGGTGACGGTGGATTATTTCCGTTAGCATATGCAGTGGTTGAGAATGAGATGTATGAGAGCTGGCTATGGTTTCTTCGTTTACTCCGCCAAAGGGTGATACCAGCCGAAAAAAACAACAACGAATTCACTATTTCCTCTGATAGGATGAAGGGTTTGCCTAGAGCTATAGACGAAGCATTGCCGGGATCATACCATAGCTACTGTATTCGTCACCTCAATGCCAATTTCCTGAAGACCTTTAAGAACCAAATACTTTGCAAACTTTTTTCGAGAGCCGCATATGCTTTAAGGGAGAGAGACTATAAGGAGACGATAGAATGTATTAAAGCGAAGAACGCAAAAACAGAGAAATTGATATCTGAGATTCCTAAAGAAAAGTGGGCTAATGTATACTTTAAAGGGTCTAGGTGGAATATGTTGACAACTAATGCAGCGGAGTCCTTCAACAACGTATTAAAGGGCGCACGGGAGTTACCCATCGCGGCTCTAGTCGATCACACTAGATGGAAAGTACAAGAGTACTTCCACCTTCGCCGCAAGGCTGCTTCTGAATGGAAAACGCATTTGACCCATAATGCAGAAAAATAGTTAGCCAGATCATGTCTGTATGGCAGTAAGTTCACACCCCGGCCGTGTAGTTGGAATGAATATGAAGTGATATCGTCAACTAATACGGATAGTGTGGACTTAGAGCAGAGAACGTGTACGTGTGGTCTGTTCCAAATTATGGGATTGCTGTGTGGGCATGCCATAGCAGCCATGGGAGTCAACAAGCTGGACAAATATAGGTACTGCCAGGATTGGTTTTTGGCTTCAACTTATCGGACTACATATGACGACGTGATTCACCCTACTTTAGATCGCACACAATGGCCGGAGCCATCCCATGTTTTAGAAGTAGTGTTGCCACCACGAGTAAGAAGACAGCCTGGACGACCCAAAAAAGTACGAATGGAAAGAGGGCTACAATTTGGACAACATCACAACTGCAAATCATGTGGGGAACCTGGACACAACAAAAGAACGTGCAAAAATCCCCCCCTTGTAAATCTTTAGTTAAATATGACGCCCATCGGTCCATCCGCACCTACAGAAAATACGTATGTTCCATTATTACTCACTTGATATGATTTCTCTATCAAACCCATCATTTTATTGATTGTTGCATGTTTTTCTTGTAGGTCCGGTGTCTCATTCGCACCTCCTTTCTTTGCTTAGGGATGGAGTTGTTGGTTTGTTTGTACAAAGTGGCATTGATTTTGGGACTCTTCATACTGCACATAAATATTTACTCACACAGAATTTGTATAAATTAAACGTTATTATAGACTTATAGTATTACATTGGTTGTACAGCTGACCGTGACTGTTGTAAAACTTATTATTAATGTATCATTTGTGTTGGCAATATCATTGGTTTTTACTCACTACCGAAAAGTCAGTCGGCCCACATTGTTTGGATCATCTAAATCGTTCATTTGATACGCCGTCACATATATTGGGTGTGCTCAAATAATCAGGTCCATCGAATCGAGGTAATCCTTCTATCTGTGGACGAACAAAGTGTACATACGATTACTCGAAAGTCTGAACCTAGCGTTGGACTTCCCAATGACGAGAGCGGAAGCGCAATATCACCTCTTTCCCGTCCGAAGTCCGGAAGTTGGTTCGGAATTCCGACTCGGATTGCCGAACCAACGTCCGGACTTCCGACTGAACTCCGGTATAGTTGCGAAGCTACTGGACTTCCTTCGGACAACCGAATATTGGTTCGGAAATCCGCCTCGGAATTCCGAACCCAGATACGGACTTCCGATGGAACTCCAGTAGAGTTGGGAAGCTACTGGACATCATTCGGAAGTCCGGAAGTTGGTCCGGAATTCCGAGTGGATTTTCGACTCGGAATTCCGATCCAGTACTCGGATTTCCAAAGGAAGTCCAGTACGTTGGCAACTCTACTGGAGTCCCGTCGGAAGTCCAGAAGTTGGTTCGGATTTCCGACTCGGAATTTCGAACCAATACTCGGATTTCCGACGGAAGTCCAGTAGGTTCGCAACTCTATTGGAGTTTCGTCGGAAGTTCGTAAGTAGGTTCGGATTTCCGACTCGGAATTCTGATCCAATACTCGGATTTCCGAATTATGTCCAGTAGGTTGGCAACTCTACTGGAGTTCCGTCGGAAGTCCGGAAGTAGGTTCGGATTTCCGACTCGGAATTCCGATCCAATACTCGGATTTCCGAATGATGTCTAGTAGGTTGGCAACTCTACTGGACATCATTCGGAAGTCCGGAAGTTGGTTCGGAATTTCGACTCGAAATTCCGATCCAATACTCGAATTTCCAAAGGAAGTCCAGTAGAGTTGCCAACTCTACTGGACATCATTCGGAAGTCCGCCCCTTCGATCGGAATTCCGAGTCGAAATTCCGAACCAACTTCCGGACTTCCGACGGAACTCCAATAGAGTGGCAACTCTACTGGAGTTCCGTCGGAAGTCCGGAAATTGGTTCGGATTTCCGACTCGGAAGTCCGAAGGAAGTCCAGTACAACATCATATATGGTGTAGGACCGGGTTCATGTACGTTACTACACGAGGATCTACCAATTCAATGGGCTTGATCACATGTATACATCATTTGTGGCGCAAGATCATTCAGATTATATATTAATGATGATCATTTGGGTGGTGAACTCGTAATGTTAAGAACTTGATGTTTAAAGCACATATCTTTTGTGTCGGATGGAGAAAAGAGTGGAATTGTGGAACATGTCAGTTTACCGATCCCCACTACATTTTTCATCTTTACCCCAGTAGAAAGAGCTTTTTCCCGATCCTGGTCACTCAGAAGCTTTTTTGTTTTTGTTATTTTTAAAAAAAAATTTATGAGTAAGCTGGGGTTAGGCAGGACCCCGACCAGATATATTTATGGAAACCAAAGATATACATGAAGGAAGAAAACAACCCCCTTACATAAAAGGGGGGAACAAAAAGAGGCAAGAAGCCCAAACAACAACATCCAAACATAGGACAGAACCTGCAAAAACAGCCCAAAACGAAAAAACAAAGCTCGAAGCCCCAACAAGCATGAGAGCAACAAACAACCAGAGAGGCAGATCACCAGGCAAGGAGCAAGCCACAGCTACAGCCCTCTCAGGTCTTGAATGATCTCACCTGAGGATGTTTTAAGCTTAATAGAATCCGGGAAGTCCGGACGGCTGAGATTTTTCTTCCTCCCCAGGAGTGATTTCTTTGCGTTTGGTAGGGGCAGAATAGCTTGGAGATGAAGGGGTGGATTTCTGATCATTGAAAAGATTTTCCCAAGGGAGACTTGCAGGTGGCAATAGATCAATCCTCATCCAGAAGGTTGCTATTGAAGGACCAGATGTTGAAGCCATTCCTCATCCACGACTTCTTCAAGTTGCCACAAACGCTGAAGAGAGCCAGGATTTGGAACAAGCCTTACCTGCAAACAAGCACAATTATCATAATGAATAACTAGAACATTTTGGTGTTTCCCAATTGTGTGCAAAATATCCACTCACCCTAGCAGGTTGATTTCCGCCACCTACTTCAGGAACGAGGAGAGCAAGTATCGGATCACCCGCCAAGCAATTGAACTCTAATGCATGTACAACCAACAACAATGACTCCCAGGTAAGAATGTGAACAACTTATAGGGATACTTTCCCATAGACCCCATTCAACATTTCCGAAAGTAGGGAAGCTCGCATAACCGTAATATCTTTCTGGGTGAAATCGAGGCTAGCGTCACGGGTAATGTATTCCATCTCTTTCAAAACGAACAGCCCACAGTCGTGGCTGCAAAACATGAAGCAAAACCGAGAAGAAGAATTAATCGTTTACGGAGGTATCGTAAACTGAAGTAATTGCACGTAACATACCTGTTACCTTGTAGGGGCCGATCGACCACTACATCAATGGGGAATGCACTTATATCAATGTCTTTGACCATTCTGAACCATTTAACAAGGTAATCGACCTACAAATCAAGAATTCCGTACGTTAGGGCAGTAGTAACAAAAAATTAATTAATAATTGCCATACGAATCAAGTAAAGAGTAGTACTCACAAGGGGTTGCACCTTCCTAGAATCCGTGTGACTGTAAAGAGAATCGTAAAGAAGGAAGGTACGATGCCCCATATCCAACACGAGAACTACCCAATGAACCATATCAATGTTAATTGGAATGAGTACTTTTCGTATCTCTTGAAGAGGGGTGTTCTCTACACAAGTTACAAATCTGGAACATGCATCGGGACGTTCACATCTTTCGTCAAGAATAACTTGCTACAACCAAAAAAAGAAATGTTAGAATTGCCCGCAGCTTCAGAAACAAAAACCATTACTTATAAGTTAATTTAATCTCACAGGTAGATGGGTAGTAAGGCAAATGCATGATTCCTTTTTTTTTTGTTCGCCAACATTCGTCCCGCAAGTTCAAGTAATCCGTATATACATTAACAATCTACAGAACAGACCATAGGTCAACGAGAAGGAATTTAAGAAGATATGTGTACCAACGCATTATTCACGCTTTACGTTACTAACTGAACCATATAACATCTTACCGGAGATGATATCCACCATCTACGATCGGTTAGTATAAGCAAGTCTTCTTTACACATGTGGTACCCATCACTGTGAATGACTCTCTCACTGCAAATCGAGTAAAAAGTCACCTACCTCTATGGACCTTTGGTCATATAATTGTACTGAAACAACCTATGTATGAAATTAATCAGAGATATTAGAATTAAAAAACAATGTAGGTTGTACGAAAATTTACCTAGGTGCTAGCGCTGCCAATGCATCCACCTTCATCGCTGCAGGCCCGGTGATATTGCGAAGAGCATACATGCTTTTCCGGTTGCTTATGACATACGGTGAACTGACTGCTCTACTAGGTTGTAACTTCCTTCGACGTTGCTTCACATTTTTTTCAATGCTCCCAATAACTTTTTCATCTTCTTTCTTATTTGATTTCTTACTCTTACTGAGGTTCAAATCAGGACTGTCAAGCAAGATAACCATTTTAGCTGCAGCATCCCTGACATCCCTAGTAATTAGGCTATCAATAGAGATATGTTCTACGCTATCATCAACTATGTGTTTCCCCATATCATCTACAAAAACACCATCCCCTACTTCCCCCTTCGCAGTCACTATCTCGGCTTCCCCATCCATATTGTCGGCCTCTCGTTCCCTCTTTCTCGTTATCTTCGTTGGGATATTATTCCCTGACTCCAAACCTTCCCTCTTTCTGGAATCTCTCCCGAACAAATGAATTTTTACCTCCCTCATTTCACGTTCAACTCTGGTTAACCTCTCCAACAATGAACTATTTGTAACAGATTCATCTACTTCGGACTTCTCATGTGCCCCACTTCCTCTCCTACTCCTCGTCCTTCTTCTATCCCCTGCTCTGCTGCAGTTGGCGCCATTGAATCCCCCACTACGCGCACAATTGGACCCATGCCATCCCCCAATGACCTCTTTGTAACGGAGTCATGTACCTCAGACTTCCCATGTTCCCCTCTTCCTCTCGTACTTCTCCTCCTTCGTTCCCTCCTCTGATATGTCGCAATTGGCCTCATTGGATCCCTCAGTACAGGCAGAGTTTGACCCATGCAATCCCCCACTGGGACCACAATTGAACCGACTGAATCGCAAGGAATACTACCATCATCGTGTTGATCATCGAGTCGAAGTAAAGATTCTTCCCTTGCCGTAGCTTCGATCCTCCTAACCACCTGGAATACATTCCATATTACTAATTACAAATACGACTGTAAAAATAACATGAAAGACATACAACGACCAACATGCATTATACTCTCACCTCTGCGGCTTTCACCGTCCCATGAATAATACAGTTAATCAACTGTTGATGCTCCATCTTCTTCGTATTCATCTGAGCGGTCCACTTAAATAGACGCGGATACGCATCAGGAGAATTAGGTGTCCATAACGTGATATGCTCAAATAGCCATACCTGATATCAAAGTAGATTAGATCCGTATAAGATAGAAAGAAAAAAACTATATGCAATGAATGGAAAATTACCTGTAAAATGATAGAGCAACCCAATATATGTCCCTTTCCACCGAGTGCAGCATGTGAATCTAATGATCTGACCAAGAACTCATGAACAGGATAAGCCCATGCAACATTTCCTATAGTCTGCAGATCAATATACGGGAAGAGGCAAGAACATGCCTTCTGGTCCCTCCGCGCAAACAAGACAGTGCTGCAGAATAACAATATCAAATGCTTCACAGTCGACTTCACGAAGTCTTCTTCATCTGAATCCATATCGGCATGAATAACCTTGACCACCTCGTCAAAGGTGGCGGTTGGACCCCCAAACCTCCAACCATCCACAGTATCACTGCTAGACCAATCAAATTGCGGCCTTTCCCCAATCATACTTAAACCTAATATTTTAGCTACATCACTAACTAGAAATGGGAGTACGATGCCGCCCAAACAAAAAGCTTTCCGTTTGGGATCCCATTTATTTACCATTGTCGTCAAAATCTTCTTCCGCAACTCGACATCTTCGAGGCCCTCATGCAGAATCAAATCTGTAAATGGGGTATCCTTTATGAAATCTCTATGCACATCCTGTAACCGAATATTTTGTAGGGACTCGTGAAAGCATGATGGACAGCATCTAGATAAGACATATTTCGCCTGCAAAAATGGCACTATTAAACAGTTGAGCGAGAAACAGCAGGAGATGCAGACGGAAAATATAACAGTTACTCACCATCACGAAAATGGAAACAATTGTTGGGAAAGATCAACAATTTTGTTAACTTCGTCTGTATCTGTCGAAACCACCAACAATCACTTGAAACACAATATTAGTCTATTCAAACACAGTATTACTCCATTGAAACAACAAGGATAAAGAAACCATATGTAATCACTTTAAACAACACAGGGCTCCCCAAATAACTGGAAACAACCAGACGTAAAGATCATGAACACCATATATGACAACCGTAGCTAATCCCTTCAAATTTAAACAATCAAACATCGGTTCAAACAACATATGGCTCCCCAAGTAATAGCAACCATAACAAACCGTACGAGACTCAAGCAAAACCATTCAAACTTAAACCACCAAAAATCACTTAAAACAACCATAGCTATATAGATACTTGAATCAAATTCATAAGAACCATCAGAAACATACCATGCAAGCAAGACACAGAATATAACGATAATAACATTTAATCCATCCATCCATAATAACATATGAAACCCGTATATAACATAACATCCATGAACCATTAAAAAAAAAAATTTAAAAGAAACATAACATCCATCTATCCATAAATCAACCACAGCAACGCTCTAATGATCTGGGGGCAACAGATGGCGGACCAAGTTGGTCAGTGAAGAAAGCTGGCTCCGTGAGTGAGGTGACCGCTGTGCCGAAGTCCTGGCGGAGGGTGGAGATCTCGGTGCGTACCCCAGTCAAAGCTTGCTGAGTCACCAATTGCTCTTGATGATGGGATTGTAAAAGCTGATGAACCGCGGTAAACTGCCCGTCAAGGTGCTGACGATGTGCACGAAGCTCCTGCGCAACAAACTCCTATGATGCAAAACATTGAGCCGGCTGACGAGGAGGGGGAGCAGAGCCCTGTACATCAAGCCGCATGGCCTTTATAGTTTTAGCATTGAACACAGTTGCGAGACTAAGGCGTTCTTCACCACCTTATATCAACTTCTCATGGTTGAAGACATGCGTGAGAAGCATCCCGAATGGTAGACTAGCCAAGGCCTTCGTCCTCGTGTCCTCCATGAACCTAAGGAGGATATAGCCAAGGTGAAGGGGCGTGCCGCGAAGAAGTCGGTGCATAATAAAAGCCTCAAAAGGCCGGACCATGTCAGCATTGCCTCCGCGAGGCGTGATATTGCTCGTCAGAATCTTGTGTAGGACTTTGCACATAGGGGTCAGGGAATTGTAGGATACGTTGGTTGACCCGTCAGTAGGTGGGCCTTCACAACCAAGCTCCCCATAGGCGGCGACCGGATCATCTATACAGGCACTAATGTCATCCATGGTTCAGGGCTAAAAGTAGATTTCGTCGCCTGTGGTGGGAAGAGAGACAACTTCACAAAACTTTTGAACTGTCATATGGATGGTTTTGTTGTTTACTCTGGATTGGAAGACCTTCAAATCTCTGTCGAATCTGTAATTGGCATAGAATTGCTTGACGAGAGTCGGGTACGAGTCACAGTGAATTTCGAGAAAATTGACCCATCGAAAGGCCAGAAATAAGGGTTTCACATTATAAACTTCGACATCTTTAAAAATGACTTTCCTACCTCGGAGTATGCCCTTCCTTTCTATACGACCGAGGGACCCAACCTCTACATCTGCATCCTCATTGCCCATATCCTCATCAGAGGCAGGAGGACTAGGGGAGGGCTCATGGATAGCCTTCCCACGCCGTTTGCGGGTGGAAGACCCTGCATCTACATTCACATTCTTCTTTCTTTGCTTCGCGCGCTGCATGACTATAGGGGTTTTGGGTTAGGTGGTTAGTGGGGTTCACAAAGTAAAAGGGGAGCCGCTTCCGGTCCTTATCTGCACAAAGCAAGAGAATAACTTGGAGGGGAAGATACTTTAAGTAGGAGATAGTTGAAAAGTTGAAATTAAAGATACTTCAAAGAAAACCATGTTTCAAAAAGTTTGTACAAACACACTATTTAGAGACTTCGAACCACTTGAAACCAATGTTAGGATAGAGGAACTACGGAACCACATATTAGAAAGTTCACAAATATGATTAGTGGAACCACATATTAGAAAGTTCAAACCACAATAACTGGATAGAGGAAGTACGGAACCACAAATTACACAGTTTGAACCAGTAATACTGGATACAGGGTCCATGGAATACTGGTTCCAACTTCGGCAGAATAAGTGGTTTCATAGATGCAACTTCCATGGAATAACGGTTCTAACTTTCAAACCCCTAATTGAAACCCTTCAAACAAATTCAAAATAATGCAACCATTGAAAAGCATTGAAAACCATGGAAACCTCAAATGAAACCATTGAAAACCTATATGCAACCATTTAAACCCTAAATGAAACCAGGCAAACCATTGAAACCATAAATGCGAGCCTAAACCATTGAAACCCTTTCAAACCAAAAATTAAACTATTGAAACCCTTTGGAACTAAAATTGGTTCGAACTATATACAAAAAGAGAAACCAGATGAACCTATTGAAAAATGCCGAAATAGAGGATCATTGTTACGTGCAGAATCTGTACCAGTTATTTAGTTATTTTCCTTTATGTTAATTTTCCCGTAGGGTCACTCCCATCTATGTAATGGAGTTGGTTTTGAGTGATTGTGGTGTCAGTTATGGAGAGTAAGTTAAATTTTGGTCCCATCCCATGTTTGGTTGCCTTTTAGCACTAGGTTTTTTTTAATCCCACTCTTGTAATGATTACTTCTGGGGTGAAATTTTTAATCCCACTTTTGTAATGATTGAAATGTCATCCCATCCCAAGATAACCCCAGGAACAAAAATAAACTCAGGAACCAAAAATAAGCTTGAGAAGATTTTTTTTCTACCCAACAGTGCAACCAACCAAACAAAGGTTTTTTTTTTTTCCCACCATATCTCCCAGGGTATTTTTTTCTCCCACATAACCAAACATGGGATTTTTATTTTACCGGGATACTTCTACGACTTTTTTTTTCCCACCTATCTCCCAGGGTATTTTTTTCTCCCACATAACTCCCAGGAACAAAAAAAACCTGGCAAGCATACAAAGCATAAAGAGTTCTTATTTTGGTGTTACATTTCTTGTTTTTTGTGGAGTTAAGACAGAAGCCTGTGGTTTGGCCATTTTCCACTTTTAACCTCGTGGTTTGGAAGTTACCAATGACACCACCAGGTATGTGGCATGCAACAAAAGCGAAGAATCCTAAGATCATCTCCTGCTGAATTACCAATTCTCCTATCAACTGTGGATGCACGTTATCAAGAGTTTTGGCATAGCTAGGGTATCTCAAGGATCAATCAAGAAAGTCATTCTTAATTGGAGTATAGGCCCTTTCGGCGAAGCTGGTTGAATCACATGGAAGAATGTCCCATTTGTTTTGATATATCAACTTTGGAAATAAGGAACAACTGAATAGTGAAGGAGCGCGAGAGAGAAATAGGAAGAATACTGCTAGATATCAAGATTGTTATACTATGGGGAAGAGGGAACAAGCTCAAAGCCACAAACACGGTGAGTGATATTTTAAGGGGTCGGACAACGATTATCATGGAGAAGAGTGGAAAACCTAAAACCTCGCTAAAGTGGTACACCCCACCCCTTGGATCAATTAAATTCAATTTTGACAGAAGCTACAAAGGAAGCCCGGGCTGGGTAAGGATTGGGGTAATCTTCCGTAACTACGATGGGTAAACAATCCCATGCCATTAAAAAAATATCTTTAAAAATCTTATCTTTTTCTGTACCACTGGGCATATGTGATGCAAATGAAGTAGAAGCCCATGCCTTAATTCTTCTTTTTTTTGAATGTTGAAGCTTTCATTAAAAGGAAGAAGACCAAGATGGTCGAAACTCCAAAGATTACAAGGACAGAAAAACAAGAGAAGCCCGTGCCTTACTATGGGGGCTGAAATGGTATTCAAATGCTAGACTAGAGCCACTGATCATCGAAGGGGACTCCTCTAACGCCATCGCTTGGGCTGCTAGTAAATCGTCAGGACCTTGGAAGCAAGATGACGTAATAGCAGAGATTAGATATTTGTGCTTATTCTAGCACTTCCTAAATCTCATCTTACATGTCCAGCATTTCCATAGGTTTTCATGATTTTATAGGATTTCCAGCAAAATTTCGAACCGAAACATTTCTGTTTCTCTCACAACTGAAACCGAATTCAAAACTGAAGTTTAAAACCTTGGTTGAGCCTCGTTTAGGCCTATAAAATGATATGAAGGGAGACCAATTGTCATCGCATGACAATCCTCCCCTACCAAATCTCGTTGACGTCATTTTCTTTCCTTCAGCATACCACCTCCTTCAACGATTCCTCCATCAATTCTTCCGATGAGGAGCTCGATCCTCCCATCGAGTCTTCGACCGACTGGGACACTCCAAGCGCCCATTCCTTCTTGCCCATATTGCTCTTTCCATCATAGGGCCTTCAACTAATTGTAAGGTTGAGACTCTCCCATCCTTGCCATTCTTCGTATGTACAATGGGGAACATGTATGGGAACCACTCGCCCATGGTACTTACCACTACAAGATGAGTTATGGGAACTACCTACCTTTGCTGCACATGAGAACTCCATTCCTTGTATCACCTAGTAGTCGTACAAGGGCATTGTCGTGAGGTTGATGGAACTCTACGAACTTTACTTCCACACCTTTTCCACCCTAGGGTGGGCCTCCAAGTTTACGAACTTCACGGGTGTAAAGTCATTCGCAAATTGTAGGCCTAACGGCATAGCATCCTCCAACACGAAGTTGCGAGTTATGCATATGTACACTGAAGCCTCGTGGTCTTCCCGTTAATGAGCACGTCCAAATATCATGATTTCCACAAAAACCCTAATATTTTAGGGCTTTTTTTGTTTTTATCAATGTTCTCTTTCTTAAAATGTGGGTATAATGTAGCCATGGGGTGGGGTTTCATTATCTGTGGTGGAGGCGACGGCGGTGGCCGGAGATGGCGAAGGTGGCGGTGGAAGGAGGTGGCGGTGGCAAATGGCGTAACCCTAATCCCTCTGCAAATGGCTTCAAACCAGTGATAAGGGTATTTCTGTCCTCAATATATTAACCATGTTTAGTTTTACTCATTCCGTCAGGTTAAACTAAAAACCGTCAACAGCGGGGGTCTACTAAAAAATGTCATAAAGTTGAGGGGGTGTCATTGCTAACTTCCAAACCACGGGGTTAAAAGTGGAAAATGGCCAAACCACAAGGGGTGTATCTGTATTTTTTCCTTTTTTTAAAAAAAATACGTTAACTACATGAAAGTTTCATTATAGATGTTGAAGAACAAAAGGGACAACAAATATTCATCACAATGCCAATTAGAACTTCAAATCATCAAGTTTGTTCGAGGCTAGCATTACCTTAACCAACAAAAAGAAATTCAAGAACAGGAGGGAATCTTAAAAGGGAAAAAATACAGGCGAAGTTGCTCCATGATTAGCAGGTTGTTCTGTAACTCAGTATGGATCAGTTTTTCAAAATGCCGATGGGGTGAAAATGCAACGAAAGTGAATCCTAGTCGACTTGGTTGATGCGGCTGAGTACTTGGTTGATGAAACTGAGTAATCGGTTGACTCCCCCACATAAATCAGGAGAATCAGAGGAGCTTTGATGGACTTTGTAGGACAAAACGCGGACTCGGCCAAGAACACAGCCAAGTTAAAAAGAGTTGACTTGGGTGAGTCCATGATGATGTGGGGGAGTTTTGAAACTATGGCATGGATTAAACATTTAATGGAATTGAAGGGGGTAATACAGAACAAGTTTGAGAGGGGGTAATATAGAACAACTTTGAGATGGTTCTTGTCTACTTCAGTTTCCATTTGCTAGAGTGCTAAATTGTTGCATAGGTTGTCATGAGTTTGAGATGGAAAATATTCCTTTTTTTCTTATATTTACTTGAAGCGTAAGCTAATCTTGGAACTGATATTAAGTGAAGACATCTCTCTCAAGAAAGTTTTGGTAAATGCTTCTAAAAGTAAGTAGGTCTGGAAAAGTTGTATTGACTTATAAATCCCTACAATTAAATATTGGGCTTTCATGATTTAACATTTTAAAAATAACATTTCCAATATGAAACTCTAAAAGCAAATTTTTTTTTGCATGTATGTGCTTTTGTAGAGAACCTTAAACCATCCCAAGTTACAGAATATCAGATAGCAACTGGGTATAAATAATAGAAAAACCAGAACCCATTGATTTAACATATCTGTGTATTTGCATGTAGGTGCTTTGTAGATAACTAGTGTTGAGTTCATTTACCAAAAGAGAAGGAACATACAAGGACACAGATTCAAAATGCAATTGCTTCTCAAAAATACTCCCAAATCGTTAGCGAAGGAAAAATGGCGGAAGATTCGCAATGCCCCTTGGGATTTAGATCTCCTATGATTTTTCTACTCATTATTCCCATTTTAAGCCCTCAACGAAACCCTTTCAAACACAAAATCAAAGCCCAACGAAACCCTTTGATATAAACCCTATATCAAAACCCATTAAAATCCAAAAATTTCAAAATCCATACAAATGAAACTCCTTGCAAAGCATTTCAAAGGCTTCAAAACTACATACTCATGCAAATCCCTCTCACAAACTACCAAAGAGGTACTTAAAACAGCTTCAGATACGTGAGATCCTGTAGACACCCACATTTTGCTTTACTTTAACCAACAATAACCTAATATATGTTTTAGGTCATTAATATCTTGATCTGACTTTACGGATCATCAATCGGGACAAAATAAGATAGGGTCACTTCATAGCCCGAACCCTGATTCCATTCCGAGACCCGATTTCCGTAAATCGTTAGATCAATGGCAGATCTTGACCTGGGTCTAACCATCCAAAACCACCTAACCTCTCCTCTCATCCTAACCATCCAAACCTCACCTAACCTCACCTAACCTCTCATCTCATCCTAACCATCCAAACCTCACCTAACCTCACCTAACCTCACCTAACCACCTAACCTCACCTAACCTTACCTAACCTCACCTAACCTCACCTAACCTCCTATCCCATTCTCCTATAAATACCCTCTCATCCCACCATCCAAGAAAAAGAAGAAAAAGAACCCCTCTCTTAGAAAATTCATCCCTCTCCCTCATCTCTTCAAGGGTTCGGCCATCCTTGCCGGATCGGGTGATTTTATACGTTGGGTGATATATATCAAAAGCAGTCATTATCAAGCAAGGAATCATCTTCAAGGAATTACCATCAAAGAAAAATCAAACACAAAGTGGGTTTCCAAAGAGGTAGGCATTTATTTCAATTCTATGTAGGGTCTGTTTTCATGCATATCTTTTACTTTAAAAGAAAAACCATGTTAGGAAGCATGTAGGGTCTGTTTTCCCCCTGGTTAGCCTCTGGTTAGACCCTGGTTGCACCCAGGTTCGCTGCTGGTTGCACCCAGGTTCGATGCTGGTTGCACCCTGGTTCCCTACTGATTCGCACCCTGGTTCCCTGCTGGTTGCACCCTGGTTCCCTACTGGTTCGCACCCTGGTTCCCTACTGGTTCGCACCCTGCTTCCCTGCTGGTTGCACCCTGGTTCCCTACTGGTTCGCACCCTGGTTCGATATTGGTTCGCACCCTGGTTCCCTGCTGGTTCGCACTCTGGTTAGACCCTGGTTGCACCCAGGTTCGCTGCTGGTTGCACCCAGGTTCCCTGCTGGTTGCACCCTGGTTCCCCTGCTGGTTCGCACCCTGGTTCCCTGCTGGTTCGCACCCTGGTTCCCTGCTGGTTCGCACCCTGGTGCACCCTGGTCCGCACCCTGGTTTGTACCCTGCTTCCTCCTAGTTAGACCATGGCTAGTCTCGGGTTTGCTCCTAACTTAGACCCGACTCACTTGACCCTAACCATTAACCCAATCCAACCAAGTCATATCCCAACACAATCCGAGTCGCATGTCTGAATCCATTTGGCCGAATCTCATAAGCCCGCCCACTTTGAATTCCGAAAATTCAAACCCTTGATGATTCCAATATGCTCAATTCTTTGATGCAAATTCCCAATTCCAAAATCCCATTGCTATATCAATGTTTTTGAATCTCAAGTCCAATGCTCAAATACAAACCCGATTCCTGATCCAAATACCAAACCTGTTTTCCAAAATCCAAGCAACCTCCCCAGCGGAACTACGTGTGGCTTGATCCCCATCGCGGGGTACGTAGGCAATTTGGCACTCCCAAGTTCAGTCGCACCTTTCTCTATCTTTCTCATTCCCTCACACTATTTCATCATCTCTTCCATCCCTTTTTTCACTAACCTCAAGAACTGAAATCGATTCACCTCGTGTCTCTCGGAACCGTTGGATTACGGTTTCCGTCGTAAGGACCCTTAGAGCCCAATTTAGGAACACCGGTGTCGTGTCGTGTCCTAAGTTTTAGGGAGTCTTAGGTTTTAGGGAGTCTTAGGTTTTAGGGAGTCCTAGAGTTAGGAGTCCAGCCTCATCACGGACGTTTGCTATGTATAGCAACCGTGCCATAGGTCTAGTTACACTAGTCACCCAATCTTTCCCTAGGACAAGCCTAGTAAACTAGGATGTAGGCAAACCTGCATTAGTCTAAGGGACCATTTGCATTTAGATGAGAATCATATAGCATCTTAGATGAAATCTTAAGATAATAAAATCCTCAACTTGAATTAAATAACTTCTCCTAAAACTGTTGAAACAGTCAATCCCGTCTAGGTCGGTGTCCTAGTTGAGTTAGGCATAAGTAGCTTAGCTTAGGTGCACCGAACTACGTCGACTCTGATCCCAGTGAGGCTTGGGTACGTAGGCAGCTTGGATGTCTGATGGCATACCACCCGCGAGTCGGCACCACAAACAAATTGTGGTGTTTTGTATATTAATTTTCTTGTAAATGCTTAATCAAATCACTTAGGATTTTCCATGAAATTAGAATTCTAGGAGAACTTTCACTTAGATTGAATCCAGACAAATTAATAAATCAAGATACACATCTAGGATTCACATTGAAATTAGATCATAGGATGCATGCCACTTAGTTCGCACATTAACATAGAGTTGAATGAGCCATTTAAAATAAATTTAAAAGAGTTAGCTTTTGGAATCGAAGACCGATTATCGGGCAGGAATGGTACATGTGGCGGATAACTCCCCATACCTTCCATTCTCGTAACCAGGTAGCGAGTCTAGATTTCTGGTTAATTACGGGTCCTAGATCCCACATCTAGGTGGCGACTCTGTCAGTCTCTTTCGTGTGGAATTCGGATTGCCTTAGTGATCCCAAGTTCACAGGAAAGATTAATTCAAATCAACATTAAAAGGCACACGCCAATCGCGTGGGTACGAGAGACCAAGAGAGAGAGCGCGGCGGCTCGCGCCCCACCCCTCTCGCGGGATCGGGTCCCACAGTCTGGCGACTCTGCTGGGGATCACCTAACTTCATTAAAATTCCAAAAGATAATTCATTTGAATTTAATTTAACCGGCTCATAAGAACTCTATCTCTTGTATACTTGTCAGATTAGTTTGTCTTGTTTTATTTTCTCATCACATTTTACTCAAACTTAATCTAACAAAACCTGAAGGCATCATAGATCGCGCGAACTTATTGCACACAATTACATCACTTGCATCTAAACCCTTGCATCTCACGTGCACACACGTCCTATTTTAGGAACCCGGAGTGTTATCTAGCATGGTTGACTGGGATTTCATCACCTGGTGCCTCTGTGCTAGAGAAGCATTCCACCCTTAGCCTGGTACCTTTATGGTACGTAAACGGATCTCTTGTTCACGTACTGATACGCCGGACACTGGTACAGTATATCGAGCAGGGATTCGCGCTAAGGGAACTCTTGGCCTTACCCCTAGATTAACCCACACATGCATGTAGTATACGAACACATGTGCATCACGTGTGTGAGCCTAGTTTAGGATATCCTACCCATTGGTGTTTAGATTAGGCCGTGGTCCATCTTCCAATGGTCACGATCGGTCCTTATATACACGAACAAAGTCATGAGTCGAGATTCTCTCTCCACTCCGATAGATTAGGATTAAGGTTGATGCCTTCAGGTAACACTGATAAAATGTGAAAAAAAAAAAATTCCCTTTGAGTTAGGATATAAATCCCATCATTTCCAAAGATCTCATAGGATTAGTCATTCATGATCTATCCGTTGAAAGCAATCTTATGCTATCTCATCTAATCTTTTGATCGTGCGTCTTTCGTTCTTCTGTCATACGATTCGATCGTATCTTCATGCCATCCCCTAACTGGCAGATGCAGAATCTCACAATCTTTCGATTATGCGTTCTCATGATCTGATCATGCCTGGTCCAGATAATCCAATCTTGCTTGTACCCCTGGTCTGTTCCTCCTCTAGGGGCTACCTTTTTCAAGATTATTTTGCTAAGTCCTTCAGAGTTCACTCTCAGAATCCTTGAGCTAGGGGCATTTCCCTATGCGAATCAGTCATCATTGTCCAAAATTGAAAGTATCAGCCATGATGATGTTCAGAACGAACCAGCCTTCGCCGAGCCTTCAACGCCAAACAGTTGCAGCAGTTAAAGTTTTAGTCACTTACTATTTTATGTTGAGTCAGTCATCATGGTCAGTATAATTGTTGAGTCCGGTCTTACAGTTAAAGGTCAATGCCTAGTCCAGGCAAGTTATCTTCTGTTTCCCTTTCTTATTTAGAGTTGTGAATCCTGAGCATGTTCAGGATAGGTCGTCTGATGTAATAGCTTTTCTTTAAATAAAATTTCAGTCAGTTCCAAAAAGTTCACTTGTGTCTGTTCTTAAGTGTGCTTCTGATCTTAAAATAAGACTCCCTCTTCAAATGAGGACAAAATTGACGAAACTCCACTTGAGTCACAGCAATTACTTGAACGAGAGGAGGAGCGCCAATCCCAACCTTTCAAAGATGAAATTGAAATGATAAACACTGGCACTGAAACTTTGATTCAGTGAATGCCGATTGAAAATACATTACCCTCTAAAGAGTGTGAAGAATTGATAAAATTATTTCAAGAATAAGAAGATTGTCTAGAAAAGCTACAACCGATACCAGGGGCAAGACATAGATGGAAAGCTCAAAGAAAATGAAGAAAGTGAGAAGATATATGCTATACAAGGGGCATAGAGTGGAAACAACTTTCATATTTCCAATCAATGACCTTGGTTCTCAAATTCATAACATAAAGCCAACAAATTCAAGATGAAAAGTTCAAGAGCAAACAATGAAAAGTGATCATCAGATATCGAGAGTACGAATCCATAGATGGAGGATGTCAAAGAACAAGTTTCACTCTATGAAAATCAAAAGCACGTATTAGAATCTTGGAAGAAGAAGATCCATTATCTCTTACCTGGAAATGCCGTCAAATTCTGTGAAAAAAAAGAAAAGAAAAAATAAATAAATAATCAGTACCAGAGGGACCCTAGTAACCTAGATCGATTCCCAATTTGAACATCGGAAGGCCTCCTTTGGCCGAATAAATCCCAAAATCAGAACCCAACGTCAAAAGAATACCGGTTTGCAAACCCTTCGAGCCTGAATCAAATTTTCTTGAAAACCCATCAAACTAGGGGCATCCGCCCCGAACTACGCGAGACCTGATCCCTACACTGGGGTACGTAGGCAGCTCGGTTAAACCGAGTTCGGTCGATTCAAAAAAAAAAGAAAAAGAAAAATCAATCGTTCCAGAAAAAAAAAGAGGGACAAGTTCCAAAAGAAGAGAAGTTAATTGTTCCAGAAAGAAAAGAAAAAAGGAAAAAAATCAATTAACCTTCAAACAATTGATCTTCAAACTAGGGGCATTCGCCTTGACCTACACACGACCTGATTCCTACCTTGGGATATGTAGGCAACCTGTTCACAGGTTCGGTCGAAATCTTTGTTGAACCTTAAGCCATTCTTTGAAAAGCCCTATCCTACCTATAAAGTCCTTCTGGTGTTCAGAACTAATGAGCTAGGTCCCGAGACACAATAAAAAAAAATGATGAATAAGAAAACGAACGGAGTTTGAAGATCTGCTAGACTGAAAACCTGAAAGGGCGGTCTAGGCAAAATTTAAGATCATTCCCCTGCTAAGTTGAAAACCCGAAAGGGCGGCTTAGGCAAAAGCTAAGGGGATAGCCTGCTGGATCGAAAACCTAGAATGGTGGTTCAGGCAAAAGTTAAGGCTAGCGCGGTCCGCCAAGTTAAAAACCCCGAAGAGGTGACTTGGTCACGGTAAGAGAATCATTATAAGAAGGCTACAGCTGGTATCAAGACTGAAGATCAACTGAAGTTCAAGCAAATTCAAGTGATATCCTCAAAACTGGGGGCATTGAAGCTAAGCAATCTTAGGGGGCGTAATTAAATCCTTGAGGCATTACTGTTTTAAGGAAAAAGTCCAGTGTTTACCAATTGAAAAACTATTCCTCGAAAGGATAGACTTACCAAACAAAATATTAACTAAGTCAGAAGCATCACTGTGTTTGTCAGTATAGTCAGTCAATCTTTGTTATTCTAAGTTCACTCCTTCAGGGCTGCTCAATCCTTTGAGTAGTGCCTTTCATCTAAGTTTTCTCTTTAGAAAGAGTCAATCGTCGTTCCTATGTCCAAATGATGTAACTGTCTTGGTGAAGGAGGCCCGGCCTAGGCAGCTCCCTGCAATTATACCTGAAAGGGTTCGAGAATCTAGTCAAACAGCTACATTTCAAAGAAGATCAACTCAGAAGAGTTCAGAAGTAGAAACATCAGAAAGCCCAGCTTCCGTAAAAAGATCATACCCCAGGAAGGCACCTTAAGCTTGGAAGAGCCCCAGATGCAATGGTGGTTGAGCCAATTTCTCAGAAAGATGAACCATTAAAATTCAGAATTTCCTTCCGGTTAGTTAAATACTATCCTGGTCAAGAAATGTTCATCTAAGCACCTGTCAAAAAACAGATCCCGCTTTTCCATGTTAGAGAGCCGTTGTTCTAAATTACCAATTTCAAGTATCTTGTTCAAGGTTTCAGTTATCAAAATCCCCAGAAGACAAGACCAACAGTCTCATTGAGAAAAATCTTGTTGAAGTTTCATAAAAGTGTTCCTAATCCATTCTTGTTACTAATGGTTCTTCGTTCATAAGGTTGGTCGTCTCATCATTCGTCAAAGTCTTGGTTTCCAATATCTTTACTGGGCACGATCTATAATGTCCCCGATTTCATTGAGTTCAAAAAAAAAAAAAAAAAAAATCCAAAATTCATCAAATCCAATCCCCGATTCAAACAAATCCAATCTTACGTCAAATTCAAGTTCATGAAAAATCTCATGTCCTCTTTGAGCCCTTTTGTGAAAGGTGCCTCATTTCTCGAGTCCATTTGTGAATGGTCTCGTCTTCTCCTTGAACCCGTTTGTGAACAGGTTTCTCATTCTCTGAGTCCATTTGTGAATGCTCTAATGTCCTCTTTGAGCCCGTTTGTGAACGGTGCCTCTGTTCTCGAGGCCATTTGTGAATGGTCTCATCTTCTCCTTGAGCCCGTTTGCGGACGGTACCTCATTTTCCAAAAATAAAAAAATTTATCAAATCCAAATCCTTAATTAAAAAAAAAAATAAAAAAAATCCAATCCTACGTCAAATTCAAGTTCATAAAAAATCTCTAAATTCTTCGAGCCCGTTTGTGAACGGGGCCTCATTTCTCAAGTCCATTTGTGAATGGTCTCGTCTTCTCCTTGAACCCGTTTGTGAACGGTGTCTCATTCTCTGAGTCCATTTGTGAATGGTCTCATCTTCTCCTTGAGCCCGTTTGTGAACGGTGCCTCATTTTCTGAGTCCATTTGTGAATGGTCTCGTGTCCTCTTTGAGCCCGTTTGTGAACGGTGCCTCATTTCTCGAGTCCATTTGTGAATGGTCTTGTCTTCTCCTTGAGCCCGTTTGTGAACGGTGCCTCATTTCTCGAATCCATTTGTGAATGGTCTCGTCTTCTCCTTGAGCCCGTTTGTGAATGGTGCCTCATTTCTCGAGTCCATTTGTGAATGGTCTTGTCTTATCCTTGAGCCCATTTGTGAATGGCGCCTCTTTTCTCGAATCCATTTGTGAATGGTATCGTCCTCCTTGAGCCCGTTTGTGAATGGTGCCTCATTTCTCGAGTCCATTTGTGAATGGTCTTGTCTTCTCCTTGAGCCCGTTTGTGAACGGTGCCTCTTTTCTTCGAGTCCATACAACTATGGTCTCTTATCCTCTTTGAACATCATACATCTATGATGTCTCATTTCCTTGGAATCCGTACAAATACGGTATTTCATTCTCTTCGAGTCCATACAACTATGGTCTCTTATCCCCTTTGAACATCATACAACTATGATGTCTCATTTCCTTGGAATCCTTACAAATACGGTATTTCATTCTCTTCGAGTCCATACAACTATGGTCTCTTATACCCTTTGAACATCATACAACTATGATGTCTCATTTCCTTGGAATCCGTACAAATACGGTATTTCATTCTCTTCGAGTCCATACAACTATGGTCTCTTATCCCCTTTGAACATCATACAACTATGATGTCTCATTTCCTTGGAATCCGTACAAATACGGTATTTCATTCTCTTCAAGTCCATACAACTATGGTCTCTTATCCTCTTTGAACATCATACAACTATGATGTCTCATTTCCTTGGAATCCGTACAAATACGGTATTTCATTCTCTTCGAGTCCATACAACTTTGATCTCTTATCCCCTTTGAACATCATACAACTATGATGTCTCATTTCCTTGGAATCCTTACAAATACGGTATTTCATTCTCTTCGAGTCCATACAACTATGGTCTCTTATACCCTTTGAACATCATACAACTATGATGTCTCATTTCCTTGGAATCCGTACAAATACGGTATTTCATTCTCTTCGAGTCCATACAACTATGGTCTCTTATACCCTTTGAACATCATACAACTATGATGTCTCATTTCCTTGGAATCCGTACAAATACGGTATTTCATTCTCTTCGAGTCCATACAACTATGGTCTCTTATCCCCTTTGAACATCATACAACTATGATGTCTCATTTCCTTGGAATCCGTACAAATACGGTATTTCATTCTCTTCAAGTCCATACAACAATGATCTCTTATACCCTTTGAACATCATACAACTATGATGTCTCATTTCCTTGGAATCCGTATAAATACGGTATTTTATCTTGCCCAAGCCCATTCAAAAATGATGCTGCATTTTCATTAAGAATCTTTCAAAAGTCATCCATTATTCTCTCTGAGACCATTTGAAAATGACGTCTCATTTCCTCTGAAGCTGTTCAAAAGCGATATTCCTTTCCCTCCGAAAATCCATTTGAAAATGGTATCCCATTTCTCTCGTTGCCAGCGGCACCGCAGCGGGTTTGTTTTATTGCATTCCAATTCTAGGATTTCATCTAAGGTCTTGCATTATATTAGGTTGCATTGTGTTTAGGGGGTTCCTTTGTCGATTAAAGTTACGCAAAATGGTTCTGTCATTTTAACTTTGGTATTCGATGACTACGTCGTCTCTACCAAAGAGGGGCATCTGTAGACACCCACATTTTGCTTTACTTTAACCAACAATAACCTAATATATGTTTTAGGTCATTAATATCTTGATCTGACTTTACGGATCATCAATCGGGACAAAATAAGATAGGGTCACTTCATAGCCCGAACCCTGATTCCATTCCGAGACCCGATTTCCGTAAATCGTTAGATCAATGGCAGATCTTGACCTGGGTCTAACCATCCAAAACCACCTAACCTCTCCTCTCATCCTAACCATCCAAACCTCACCTAACCTCACCTAACCTCTCCTCTCATCCTAACCATCCAAACCTCACCTAACCTCACCTAACCTCACCTAACCACCTAACCTCACCTAACCTTACCTAACCTCACCTAACCTCACCTAACCTCCTATCCCATTCTCCTATAAATACCCTCTCATCCCACCATCCAAGAAAAAGAAGAAAAAGAACCCCTCTCTTAGAAAATTCATCCCTCTCCCTCATCTCTTCAAGGGTTCGGCCATCCTTGCCGGATCGGGTGATTTTATACGTTGGGTGATATATATCAAAAGCAGTCATTATCAAGCAAGGAATCATCTTCAAGGAATTACCATCAAAGAAAAATCAAACACAAAGTGGGTTTCCAAAGAGGTAGGCATTTATTTCAATTCTATGTAGGGTCTGTTTTCATGCATATCTTTTACTTTAAAAGAAAAACTATGTTAGGAAGCATGTAGGGTCTGTTTTCCCCCTGGTTAGCCTCTGGTTAGACCCTGGTTGCACCCAGGTTCGCTGCTGGTTGCACCCAGGTTCGATGCTGGTTGCACCCTGGTTCCCTACTGATTCGCACCCTGGTTCCCTGCTGGTTGCACCCTGGTTCCCTACTGGTTCGCACCCTGGTTCCCTACTGGTTCGCACCCTGCTTCCCTGCTGGTTGCACCCTGGTTCCCTACTGGTTCGCACCCTGGTTCGATATTGGTTCGCACCCTGGTTCCCTGCTGGTTCGCACTCTGGTTAGACCCTGGTTGCACCCAGGTTCGCTGCTGGTTGCACCCAGGTTCCCTGCTGGTTGCACCCTGGTTCCCCTGCTGGTTCGCACCCTGGTTCCCTGCTGGTTCGCACCCTGGTTCCCTGCTGGTTCGCACCCTGGTGCACCCTGGTCCGCACCCTGGTTTGTACCCTGCTTCCTCCTAGTTAGACCATGGCTAGTCTCGGGTTTGCTCCTAACTTAGACCCGACTCACTTGACCCTAACCATTAACCCAATCCAACCAAGTCATATCCCAACACAATCCGAGTCGCATGTCTGAATCCATTTGGCCGAATCTCATAAGCCCGCCCACTTTGAATTCCGAAAATTCAAACCCTTGATGATTCCAATATGCTCAATTCTTTGATGCAAATTCCCAATTCCAAAATCCCATTGCTATATCAATGTTTTTGAATCTCAAGTCCAATGCTCAAATACAAACCCGATTCCTGATCCAAATACCAAACCTGTTTTCCAAAATCCAAGCAACCTCCCCAGCGGAACTACGTGTGGCTTGATCCCCATCGCGGGGTACGTAGGCAATTTGGCACTCCCAAGTTCAGTCGCACCTTTCTCTATCTTTCTCATTCCCTCACACTATTTCATCATCTCTTCCATCCCTTTTTTCACTAACCTCAAGAACTGAAATCGATTCACCTCGTGTCTCTCGGAACCGTTGGATTACGGTTTCCGTCGTAAGGACCCTTAGAGCCCAATTTAGGAACACCGGTGTCGTGTCGTGTCCTAAGTTTTAGGGAGTCTTAGGTTTTAGGGAGTCCTAGAGTTAGGAGTCCAGCCTCATCACGGACGTTTGCTATGTATAGCAACCGTGCCATAGGTCTAGTTACACTAGTCACCCAATCTTTCCCTAGGACAAGCCTAGTAAACTAGGATGTAGGCAAACCTGCATTAGTCTAAGGGACCATTTGCATTTAGATGAGAATCATATAGCATCTTAGATGAAATCTTAAGATAATAAAATCCTCAACTTGAATTAAATAACTTCTCCTAAAACTGTTGAAACAGTCAATCCCGTCTAGGTCGGTGTCCTAGTTGAGTTAGGCATAAGTAGCTTAGCTTAGGTGCACCGAACTACGTCGACTCTGATCCCAGTGAGGCTTGGGTACGTAGGCAGCTTGGATGTCTGATGGCATACCACCCGCGAGTCGGCACCACAAACAAATTGTGGTGTTTTGTATATTAATTTTCTTGTAAATGCTTAATCAAATCACTTAGGATTTTCCATGAAATTAGAATTCTAGGAGAACTTTCACTTAGATTGAATCCAGACAAATTAATAAATCAAGATACACATCTAGGATTCACATTGAAATTAGATCATAGGATGCATGCCACTTAGTTCGCACATTAACATAGAGTTGAATGAGCCATTTAAAATAAATTTAAAAGAGTTAGCTTTTGGAATCGAAGACCGATTATCGGGCAGGAATGGTGCATGTGGCGGATAACTCCCCATACCTTCCATTCTCGTAACCAGGTAGCGAGTCTAGATTTCTGGTTAATTACGGGTCCTAGATCCCACATCTAGGTGGCGACTCTGTCAGTCTCTTTCGTGTGGAATTCGGATTGCCTTAGTGATCCCAAGTTCACAGGAAAGATTAATTCAAATCAACATTAAAAGGCACACGCCAATCGCGTGGGTACGAGAGACCAAGAGAGAGAGCGCGGCGGCTCGCGCCCCACCCCTCTCGCGGGATCGGGTCCCACAGATCCAACCCATCACGAAAAAAGCCCAAATTTAAGAAAACCCTACATCAAATGTTTAAAAATTACCTTTAAATAGTGGACGAAGCAGATTTCCGGCGAGAGGGGATGTTTTCCGGCGAGTAGGTGGTGCTAGGGGTGTAAACGAGCCGAGCCGAGCCGAGCTTTACCAGGCTCGGCTCGGCTCGTTAAGGTCAAAGGTTAGGCTCGGGCTCGGCTCGGGCTCGAACTAGGCTCGGCTCGGTCAGGCTCGGCTTGGCTCGCGAGCCGCTCGCGAGCCTTATCGAGCTTGGCTGGTTGCGTTATATTAAAAAGAAATTTGCTAGCAAACTTCTACTAATGCATTTCTCGGGCATGTGAACATCATTTTTGCAGAGATTCTCGCACATGCAAACGCCGCTAGCAAAAGCAAAAAAAGAAAAAAAGTAATCATTACGGAAAAAAAAGTGAATAGCTGAATGTGTATAGTTTTAAATGGAAAATTACCGATTGAAGTTAAAAAGTTATTACAATTACTAAAAATTTACCAACAGAAGTTCCGACTTTATGACAATTACGAAAATTACGGAAAAAAGTTATGACTTATGATAATTACGCCTCAGCTGTTTCTACTTTATTATATTTATTACTATTATTTTATACGGTTTTTATTAACGAGCTTTAACGAGCCGAGCCGAGCCTGGCCTAAATCGGGCTCGGCTCGTTAAGCTTAACGAGCCTGGCAAGCCGGCTCGGCTCGGCTCGTTAAGGATTCGAGCCGAGCTCGAGCCGAGCTTTTTTCGAGCCGAGCTCGAGCGAGCTTACGAGCCCGAGCCAAAATTGACACCCTTAGGTGGTGCGTCACCGAGATTCACGCGGACGTACGACGGTGACAACGGTCGTTTCTCCACCGGCGGTGAGAGTTCTTGTCGGAGAAGAGAAAGGTAAAAAAAAACCGTGTGAAAAGTAAAAAAACAAAAGTATAAACAGTGTAAAAGGTAAAAACCTAAACTAAGGGTATTTTTGTCTTTATACATTTTTTCTCTCACCTCACACCCTTTTTTAATAATTTACAAATTACCACCCTTTTTTCATAATTTCGAATAAACATTACATTTTTCTCATCATTTGCCCTAATAAAATTAATCTAAATTACATACATGAATATAATGTATAACTATTATCAAAGAATATGATGTATAATTCTTATCAAAGAATATGATGTATAACAATAACATTCAGTAATAACAAAATGATGAACTAATAGTATATTCATGACAGCATGTATGTTCCATAGACTAGCATTATGAAAGCATAATGGTGGTGCTCCGATTTTGAGGTGATGATGGAGCGGCGGCCGGGACTTAGAAGAGGTGGTGGAAGTGGCGTATGGGGGGAGATGGTGGAGGGGATCGGTGGCCTAAGGAGGAGCTCAAAGTTTCTTCTTCTCCTCTTCTCTCTCTTCTTGAAATCTCACAGCAAAAGAAAAAAAAAACCCTAAAACGCGAGAGGTAAGAAGTCGCTTTTGAGTCGTGAAATCGCAGTCCACTTCATTAATTAGAGGTTTTGACGAAAATACCCTTCTAAGAATTATAAACATTATGAAACTTTGGAGGGTAGTTTGGTAAAACAGTTTGGATCGTGACTATCCAATGGATATCTGTTGCAAGCTAATATCCAATCCGAAAATTTCTGGATCCCACATTTTATGATCCAAAATAGGCCCATGGATCCTATTGATATGTTTAGATCCCGTTCATTAACGTTCGAATTTGGAGGATCCATCGGACCGTCTGGATCCATTGACACCCCTACAGCAAACCATGAGTTCCCAGAAATTGAAGGAAAATTTCCAGGTTCTACAATCAACAAATGTCCCCACAGGAAAACAAGCCCTCCCTGAAATGATGAAATCTATTTGTATCCCTGACAATAATTACCTCCCCTGTGATCCTTGATGCAAACTTCATAACAGAATGGCTATCCCCACAGACACAGATTCTTCTTGATCTTTATTGGTGCGCCAAAAGCAAGAGCGAGCTTCTCATTGTGGTGCCTCAAACTGCTCTTCTGGAACCACCCCTACATTGTGCAGATCATATTCCATCGCAGTTTTATCAGCCAACTTCCATGTCTACTTCTCAAAATTCTCCAATTTAGCAAAGACCTCAGAAATTCTCTGATTGGTTTCCTTCTCTTTTAACTTCAATTCAACTGTTTCCCATCTCTCCCTTCAACCCGCTTTCCTCTATAAGCTCCCTTGCCCTTGTCACATCCCCCATCTTTTACTTTCTGCATTTATATTTGAAAGTAAAACAAAAGTTTCCTACATAATTCGGTTCCATGTTGAATAAGATGTTCTGCTGCAATTCAGCCCAATGTGATTTATGTGGATCCTTCATGAACCCAACAATTATCAACACATAGAAGCAGTAGCCTCAAATGGCACTGCCTTAATGCTAGAGATGGTGTTATTTGATCATGTATACTTCAACACATGGATCAGCCCAGCACGACAAAGAAGATAAAAAAATGCACGAATAATGATGGACAATGGGTTCTATATTGTTATCTCTAATCATCAGATCAAAATAATGCTACCCATTTTCAACTAAACCCACATGACTACAAGAAGAAAGAACAGAAATATAATTTATATCTTTTGGGTATAAACTATAAACCCACTTGCTGCATCTTTGCAAACAAGATCATGGCCTCACCGGAGCATGCATGTTTAACGACGCCTGTTATCATTGCATTCCATAGGACAACATTCTTTACTTTCATGTTTGAAAATACAAGGTAAGCTTCCTCCATGCTTCCCCGCATTGCATAAATGCGTATGAGAAAGGTAGCCACAAAGAGATTTGATCCAAAACTTGTCCTTACTAAGATTGAACAAACTTGATTCCCTTCAATCAGAGGCGCTAGACTTGGGGCAAGAACTGGAGAGTAGATGAAAATGTAAAGTGGGTTATTCCAAGCCTATCTTTTGTGCTCGGTGGAACAACAGTAAAGTCTCCTCATAAAGATCATACTGCACATACCCTGTCACCATTGAAACTCCATGTACTCTCAGTTTTATTTATTTCTAGCATGCAACCAAAAAGTAAGGAACGCGTCTCTAATTAAATTGCAATTTGCATAGACATCAATAACTGCAGTTCCTACGGATACGTTGGAATCCAGTGCAATTTTAAGTCCAAAAGCATGCTATTTTTTACATTCGGCAAAAGTCAATTTTGCAGCACAAGCACAGGGAATACTTGGCAGTGTGAATTTGCTTGGCGGTGTTCCTTCTCTATGCATCTGCATAAAAAGCTGAAGAACTTTTTATGAAAACTTAAGTTCTCATGTTTTCATTTTGCAATATAAACTTACCCTCAGAAATCCTTTTCAGCAATTTTCACAAGAAATTCTAACAAAACAATTTTTTACAAACTGTTCTAGGAAACAACAGAGCATTGTCAGATGACACTCAAAAAATAAAATTATGGATTTCATACACATAGGGCTTACTATCGTCGTTTTCAGAATAGCTTACAAAACTTTCCTTAATCAAGAGAAGATCAAATTGATTTTGAAGGGATGTCATCTTTCTTTTGAGATTTAGGATCTTCCTTCCCCGCCATTACTTGTTGAATCCCTTCTTGATACCCTTGTATAAAGCTTTTAAGTGCATCTCGGTAAGCGGATGCCCTTGTCATATATACTCGTTGTAAAGCAGGCCTTAGGGTCTCCATCCCCCCTCTTGCTGCCACCGCTGTCAATTTGCCACCCATATAAAATTTAGAACTAATGTTAGAATTAGTACCCGATAATAGGCTAAAAGTGGAATGAAAGATAATTGTTGATTAAAAACCTAAATCACATGACAATCTGAATAGTAAGCCTGGCAACAATAAAAAGGCATGATGGCACTGGGTATAAGTGTCTCATACAAATACCGTCTGCTTAGAGCAAACCCCCAAAACAGGATGCCCAAGCAAGGTTAAACTTGAAGGGCACGTAAATGTGAGTGCCAATGCTTGGTTGCAGAAAATCATTGGTCCGAATCACTCATAAAATGAAGCACCATATATGTTCCTCAATGAATGGAAGAACAGAGAACCCAAAACATGATATCACAACACATCACCCATTGTAGCAGAATAGTCGGTATTGAAATAGATTCCAGTGAAAATATGTCAAATTTGAAATATGTAACATAAATGATTACTATTTAATCAAAATCATAAGGTTCATAGGCAATTTTCTTTACCATCAAGTTGAAAATGTTTTGAGTTAAAGGATTCATAATAACATGAAAATAAGAAACAAAAGGTAGTTGCCCACCAAGATCCTCCAGGGTTGATGGTTCCTTTCTGTTGATGGTTGAATTTGCTTCATCAGGCTTATCTGCACTCTCTTCATCTTTCTTATAATCATTTGGCCTAAGATCAGGACCAATATCACGTACCCAACTCGCTGCATAGAGCCTAGACGCCTCCTTCAATACCTAGAGAAGAAACAGAGAAATAAATTAGCATACAAAACCAATTTGGTATGAAAAAACTGTTCTTCGTTATGGTTTTGGAAATTTCAAATCCCTTGAAATGTCATTTGTACAAGTACCTAAATAGCATTATATCAATGTAGGCATGCGAAGCTCATGATTTGAGCACTGGTGGCACAATGCATCCAGTATCATTCAACAAAAGATTTTTGCAAAGAAAGCAACTCCTGGTAAATAAGAAACTGAGAACTTACATAATAGCGTTCTTTCCAAGTCAATTTCCTTCTCTTTTTTATATGAGGAGGATCCGGCAACGACGAAGGAAATGCAATTTCCTTCAAATCATAGCGAACATAATCAGAGAGTTTTCTCCATACTACCCTTAACTTCATTCTACTCGTTAATTCCTCCCAACACAAAACTGTAACACAATAAACGAGAGAGAGTTCAAAAACATAAACAGATGGCTGGAAACTAACCCCCTCAAACAAAAAAGATGACTGGAAACTAAGCATTAATGAAGCATGGTATCAATGAACAAAGGAAAATCAACAGCAAGAAAAAAGAATTTACAAAGAAAATCAAGCAAAGAGAAGAGAAATAGGGGACAAAAACCTATAAAGCCATAATAGAAACAAAGAAAACCGTAGCATAGAAGCCCCCTTTCTCTCATTTTTTCTCTCTCTTATATATGGAACCCTAGGTTCAACACCCTCCCAACACGAAACCTCTAGCTTCACATAGATAACCCCCAACCATCCGCCCATAAAAGATCTCGGTCGACTAACTTAAATAAGTTTAAATCCCTGAAAAAAAAAAGGAAAGAAAATGTCCAAACTACCCCTAATTGCAGCACATAACAAATCAGTCCTCTTTTGCACACCTAGACCCGAAGAAACATGATCATTTTCGTGATTTCAAGTCAAATTGGACCGTATGTAGTTAACCTAATGCTGGTCCTCCATGCCAAGTTTCAACTCTAACGCTCCAATGTGGACACAAAGTAATATTTTGAAGTTAGAACAGATCCTGGGATTGTACAAAAAGTGTTTCGTTTTAATTTGTTTATTTTTCTTCGTCTTTCACTTCTTTGACACTTAGGGGCTGTATTTGCACTAGGCATTAAATCAATACTACCACAACATGAACTAAACCAAAAAGCCTGGTATGTAAATAGACAAAAAAAAGTGTATGGGTAAATTCCAATTTTTCCTATACAATCTGTAGCAATAGATTAAAATGGTACAATGCACGGCATCTACATCAGATAATTGGCTTACATGCTGTCCCTTCTGTATATGTTCCTTAAATCACCGCTTGATTCAGTATAGGGCCCATTTAGCAAGTTTGCACCTTGATATCATCCCTTGCTGCAGTTTGCAAGGAATGGCTAGTGGTATTCCTGAGAACGCCAATTATACAACCTACACACCATGGACTTTATCGTGGTCTTAGAGCCTGAACAGCGATAATGAACTTTGGTGCATGATTTTAAATTTTCACCAACACAACATGTGTTTACTTCCAGGGGGACGAATTGTGAAATTTGGTTCCTTGCATGCGCCCACATAATAAAAAAACATGCTATATGCAGGATAAATTAATGCATTTTCCATTAATAAGAGGAGTAAGTTGAAAAGGAAAATAAATAGTATGAACAGCAATTAATACCTTTCAAAACATGTGAAATGCCTATATTTAGAATGAACCGTATTGTTCTAAAATGCATGACAATGCATGCCACGAGTAGTTTGATTTTCTTAAACCATTATGGATGGTTGCTTTGCTTATGTGATGGTTTCTACGTGTGTATGTGTGCATATGTGGACCTCGATCCCGAGGACAGCGGCGAGGATACGAGATCCCCGTCAATCCTCTAAGATCTCCACAATGTGAAGGAGAGCTCTACCAAGGAACTCTCGAAATGGTACCACTCACAGCATGGGTAGCGATATAAATTGAGATACCTCTTGATTTAGGGACTAGCCCGGAACCAAGACGTACCTATAACAAAGAAGAGTCGACATCCAAGGAAGTCGGCCCTGGACCCCATGAAATACTCTGTTGCAACGGATAACCAGAGATACAAAAGTCCATGCCTGATGACGAATGGGAAAGGTGTTAGGCGCCCCCAATTCGCCCAAGTGCAAGCACTCGGTCTCTTATGCCATTTTTTTATTAACTTCAAATAATTTTGGGCGAAAATCATGTGAAATGGGAACAGGCATCCCTCAGAAAACGTCTACCTAAGCATGCATGACCCATGGATGGGCAAGTAAAACAAACAAGTCGTAACTCATCACATCTAATCCTAACTCAACACATCTAAGAAAGCAATAAACAACCACATGCACAACTACAACTAAGCAGATAATCAAGATAAGATGAATGAATAAATGCTACAGCTAAGCATGTAAATGGACAGATAAGCACAGCAGTAAACAACCAAAGCAATAGAATAAACACACTAGCATGCGAGCCTATACAAGAGATAATGTTAAGAAAATAGTAATCAATCACATGCTAGAAAAGTAAGCAATCTAAAAGTAACATATAAGAAACCAAAGGCAAACACACCATAAGCTAAAAGATGCAAGAAAAGAAAGGAATCGGAAAATCAACGGTATACGAGGACCAAAAATGCCAGGGAAAAGAAAATGGGACATACGATAGGCTCAGGGAGCGATTCTAAAGGAATCAAGCCCAGCGGTCCTAATTCGCTAAAGATCGGATGAGTCTCGCAATCATCATAGCCTATCGTTGGACTCAGCAAGGACAATCCCGCTAAAGGGGCCACGCTACGTCGTCACACGTCCCAAAACCCAATAAAACGTCAGAAAACTGATGAAAAATCGGAAAACCATGATCAAAATCGAAAATAAAATGAAAAGAGGGCTCTGAGTGACCTGGCAATCACCATCCTTGCCCATTTTTAGTTTTTGAATTTTTTAGTTTTTTTTTTTTTAAGGTTTGAAAAGGTTTTATTTGAAAGGTTTTGAAAGAATTTATCAAAAGGTTTGACTGGACATGGGATAACGGTCCCAAGCTGCCTACGTACCCTGTGGAAAGGGATCAAGCCACAGCGTAGTTTGAAACCACTTTTCGAAAAACATTTTTGGTGTTTTTGATTTTTGTTGTCTTTGGAGTTTTTGCTATTTGATTTTTGTGTGTTTTTATTTTATCCCTTTTAATTAAAAGGGGTTTTGGCTCAAGAAGTCGCCGTCCGTCATAGCAAGACCCGACGAAGTGTTCCCAAAATCGATGGGATCTCAAAATGCAAAGAGAATCCCGAAGAACAAGCAAAGAATGACACCGAAGGCGAAAGAACCTCTAAACCCTGTAGGAAATGGTGATCTCAAAGAAGAGAAAGGCCCCAACCCTATAAGAAATTATGACCTCAAAAAGAAGGGAAACCTTACACCCTGTAAGAATCCTAAGGAGGGAAAGAGGATGTGAAGGGCAAGAAGTGGCTCAAGAAACATTCCGTCATCGCCTAACGAAAGGAAATCCCGAAAAATCAAGGCAAATATCAAATGCTGGTATCCCACCCAAACCTTGATGAGAATCCTAGAGACAGTAAGGAACTCAAGAAGTTAAAAAACTATCTATATTGATCAATGTATGCATCCAAGACCAAAAATCATAGAAAGAATGAGACTAAACGACTAGCCTTGGTTGGTTTAATTCGAATAGATAGACAAGGGACTGGAGAATTAAGGTCAAATTGAAATCGGAAACCAAGCCCCCTCTTTAGCCATTCAAATATATGCTCGGGAACCAAAAGAGAAACAAAAAAGAAACTAGAACTGAGCATGAGACTCCATCTTTGTCTCTTTCTGAGAACCGAACTTAGAGGACAAACACATCGCATCTCTGACCCCTTTTCAAATGCCAACTCTAAAATTTGAAGACTGATTAGAATTGAACTTAGAAAAGTGAAAATGAGGAATCAAGATTTGATCACTGTGCTCATGCTAGAATATCATACCATTGATGGAATATAATGCCCTTAATAACACCCTTGTCAGAATTTAGCGATACAAGCATCAGCCCCCACTGTCTTTGAACATTGAAGAAGTCACCTAAGTCATCTCGAGTCTCCAAATTAAGGTCATGACTTAGTCCACTAAGTGTAAGAATAGTAAACAACATTTCGCGAGTCTAATCATGAGAAAAATGCCAACCTGATGCTTGACTACTGCATTTTAACAGTAGTATTACTACAGGCACTACATTTCAACAACAGTACACATCTTACCAAACAAAAAATCAGAGCTGTGATGCTTTCCAAGTGGCTATTTTAACTGCTTAATTGAAGTGAATGAAGATGAATTGAATCAGATTTGAGTATGAACAGCCATCTAACCCAAGAAAATGAATCCGGATGGATACTATTGAAAACATTCAGCAATGTGAACATCACTTCCCAAAAGAAGAAATAATAGAGAGTAAATGAAACAATATGGGAAAGCAATGAGATAAGCCTACCTGCATAGGAATGCAAACTGGGCATATGGAAGACAAAGTGACTGAGGAAACATTGATGTAATTGCTAAAAAAAATAATGACAAGAAATCGAATCATTCCCGGTCAATTCGTACTATAATATGCCATCAACAACACTGAATTTTTCATATGATGCTTGTTGTATTCATAACACCAAAACAAAATAATTTCAATAGCATGAGAAAAACAGTACGATCGTCAACGAATAATGAAGCTTATGCTAGCTTCTCTAAGATCCCCATGACTTAACTAATTACACAATGAAATCAAAGGGTTTATGCCATTATAAAGACACAGTAGTGTCGGCATCAGTTTATGAAGACATTGCTCACCATGTCTTGATAATAACCAAGCCCATTTTCTTCGTCTGATTGGTGGCACCTAATTCTTCAAGTATCTAACCATTGCCACCCCACATACTCATGTCTGTAAACAACTTGGGTGTTAAAAGGAAATCTTGCAACATTTTGTTATAAATATGTTTTGAACAGACCCAAAATCATGGGGGAGTCAAGGTCTAAAACTGATAACAATTACAAGTGACTTCCAATTAGCAAAACCAATTAATCTCATATTATCAGAGCACCCAGATGAGGAATATAGATAATCCAATAGAATTTTTTTATGTCTACTATTATTCCGACTAGGAATCCAAAGAACAGGTTAATAACATAGGCCTAATTCATGCAATTTAAGAAGAAAACAAGATGAAATCAGTGAAATCTACCAATGAAATAAGAAGTAAGAGAAGGGAAATTACCTGTAGAATGGTTGAAATTCAACTGATGTCGATGGAGTCCTCAAAATTGCCGGAGAACGGACTAGCTATGGTCGGATCCCGATGTTGAAGGAAGACAATCGCTACAAGAGCTTGCCGGAAAACAGTTCGGATCTGAGATTTCTCAAGTCGGTAGTGGGTATAAGGAGGGTTTAAGAAAATGAGGGCAGCAGAAAATGGTGGTGGTGTAGATGGAAATGGGTGAAGGCCGGCCGGAGGAGGAGTGGCCGGAGGTGATGGAGTTGGGGTTTCAATAAAATAGGGTTTACAAATATGGGTTTTGAAGTGGGTTTGGCTTGAGGTGGAAGGAGAAGGAAGATGGTGGTGGTCGTGGCTGTTGGGGAGACTTAAAAAAAGGGTTTAATGTTAAAGAAATGGAGGAGGGTTTGATTGGGTTGTAATAGAGGAGATATTTTGGATGTGGGTTTCAAGCTCAAAATAATGGGGATGGTGGTACTCCGGCCGGAATTAATGGCGATGGTCTTACCGGAGTTGGTGATTGAAAGGAGGAGATGATGGTGAGGAGAGGGTTTAAATGGGGGAGGGTTGCTGTTGGAGATGGTGATGGAGGTGAAGGCTAGTGGTGGAGATGAAGAGAGGGGGTGTGAGGGTGGTACAATGGCCGAAGAATGGTGCCGGATTCCGGCAAGGATTGCCGAAAAATGGAGGTGTCGAAGATCGTGGGTGTAGCTCAAATGGAAATGGAAATGGAAATGGGTTTGCTAGTGATAGAAGGAGGTCTTGGGGTTCTCTCTTTGTCCTGATAGAAATTTCTCTATATACTGAGAACCCAAAGCAAAAGAGGATCGTTTCTTCAGAGAACCCACAAACCCAAATTAAGAATGAAAGATTGTTTAAGAGAGCATCTTTCTTTGTGGGGATTCTCATAAAGGGCATCCAATTTATCTTATATATAAACTAATTAATGAAGAGGGAATTAAATTAAATACCTGTTTTTAGAGCAAGGTGGGAATTTTGAATTTTTAGCTGTTTCTGGAGAAGGTAGGAGGGTTTTTTACTCCCCCGTCAGCAAAATACTCTGTTAGGTTACTTGTAGAGTTGTAGAGTAAACTATCAGTACACTATTTGGTCTCCGTCTTGTCCCCTCCTTGTTTGTGTGCCATACCGACAAATGAGATTTTATAGGGTGTAATTGTTGGGGTCCTACCCAAAAGCAAATAGTCCCACATGGAATAAAAATAAACCAAATGGATGGGGATGGGTTATAAGGGAATGGGCACCCTCCCTCTAACGGCTAACTTTCAGGGGTGAGTTCTATCCGGTTAAATCCCCAACAAATGGTATCAGTGCTCAGGGGTGAGGGTGAGTTCTACCCATAGTTAGCAAAATGTGATTCGGCAAAAATTCGAGTTTATTCTGTACTGGTAAAAAAACAACGTAGTTTAAAAACGAAAGAAACACAAGAAAATGAGTTTAGAATTTTATCATTTACAAAAGCAAATAGCCCCACATTGGATAAGTGAAGTGGATGAAGATGGATTATAACATAGTGTTGGGATCATCCTATCGAAATGTTTTTTTGGGAGCAACATATTTACATTGTGGCCCATCCGTACAGTACTTTTTCTAAAAATATGGGACCATAAGGAAGGGCTTACCGCATATAAAATCTCCCAACACAGTATTTTTGCTAGTAGAGTCTTGGGATTAATGTTTTTTCACTCTCTCCCTTTTCTCTCTATATATTGGTAATGACTAATGACATCCTCTCTACCGCCACTATACAAGTTTGACAACCAAACACCACTTACCAGTTACCACTACCCTATGAGGTAACTACAAGGAGACTACTTTGATTCAAGTCACCACTATACCATGCCCCTTGCTTTTAGGTCATAAGACGGGCTTAAGTAGAGGCTATCTCGACCTAGTGCGCTCTCATGAAACGTCTTCAAATCATTATGATAATAAGAAATAATAAGGCCGGGACATCCTCTAGCTTTGCATGCTTTCCCTAGCACTTACTCAAACAATTGATATCACTTGAGAGCCTGATATGTGTTTGGTTGCACATGATCTAGGGCGGCCTAGGGATTTTGCTTGGCATTTGGGTACCACGTCAGCAAAATTCTCCGTTTGGTAGCTAATAGAGTATTGAACTCTCTCAGGACACCCTAGAATGTCTCTTGGGTACTTATTGCATGTCGGCATATGTGGCAATTTTATCCCCTCCTTATAACATCCAAGCCAAAATCCATAAAAAAGCGAAATTTTGTTTGAAAATCTTGGGAATGATGGTTTCTCTCTCCTCTTTCTTCTCTCTCTATATTGGTAATGACACCCCCTACATATTCTCCTACTCTCCAAGTCTATGCTGCGGAATGACAAGCATTGGATTTGCCTGGAATTACCTCAGAAAATAGTGGAAAGTAGTGTTTTGTTGGGTGGCATGGACTCGGAGAGTAGGGGAATAAGCAGAGGATGTCATTACCTTTATCGAGAGAGAAGGGAGAAAAAGCACCATTCCCAAGAATTTCTAAGTAAAATTCATAGAATTTGGTTTGAAAGTAATAAGGAGGGGACAAAAATGTTACCTCAACAGACATATTATAATTACCAATGAGACATCCCATCGAGTCTCCGGAGAGTTCAATACAATATTGGCAACCAAATGACTAATGACATCCCAAATCCGAGAGCTGCCAGGGCTTTGTGCAACCAAACATAGTAGGGACTTACTAGGCAATTTCACATAAAGCTATTTCGCAGCCCACTGTATGCAGAAAAGAACAGTAGCCACAGGCTCACTTTTTAGAAGATTTTGCGTGTTTCATTTGAGGTGGTTGTTCTCCCTTACAAAAGTGATGGAGGAAAGCCATTTCCACAAAATTGCCTAGCAAATCCCTTAAATGATTTTAAAATTTTGACCATTCATGATTGCATAATTAGAAGGGTTAAAGATGAGTGCAAATGCGAGAATAGTAGGAAAGCCATTTCCACAAAATTGCCTAGCAAATCCCAAAGGGCCCGCCCACTAAGGCCCAGGTTGTTTTGGATTTTGAAACTGAGGCCCATTTCGAGTCCAAGAATCAGTTTTAGACTCAATGGGCTTTCAGTTTGGACTGACAGTCGATACTCAAAATCCAAAACAAACAGCGCCTGATTATAGGACTCAAAATAAGGCCCAGTTTGTTTTGGATTTTGAGAACGGATTGTGAGTCCAAAACTTATTATTAGAAAGGAGCCATGTCTTCTTTAGAAGCTATTCTTCAAAGTAAATTACAGGTAAGCAAATAGTAGAAATTTCATTGCAAGATATACCTTTACTGTTTAAATGAATGCGGGCAACCAGGTACAACAAGATCATGAAATGAACAACATAAATGAAGGGGATGAACAAAGAGAGATGGTGGTGACTGTAACACCAAAAACAAACTATGAAGAACTTGAAACAGAGCCGTGGTATAACCCAATTATTTCTGAAACAATTGAACAAATCAAAGGTCCAAATCTGAACATAACATATCTACCTATGATTCAAGACTGCAGTCACTGGTGCCTTCCTGGACCCCTGGACTCTTGGAATGAACTTCTCTATGCCTATCTGTTGTAAGAGGAATACACCTACAAAGACAAAAAAAAAACATGAATAGCAAATACAGGGTAACAATTGAACATATTTCAGATAATGTACTGAATAAGAGAATAGGCAAGAGTAGTAACCCAATACCGATGAGAAAATGTTGCATTGTAAGATATGGGTCGCGGAAAATTACTTTCCATTCTCAGAGTCATAAGTTGTCTGGATTTGCCTCTGTATTTTCATCAGGGTTCATCTCACTGATCTCCATCTCCTTCACTTTCTCAAGCTGCCTCAAGAGATCTAACCTTTCTGGCGCATATGTGGAGGGAATCTGTCAAAAGCAATGCCGATATACAAATAGTCAAGAGTCTAATTCATACAGGTTAGATGATTTGAGCAAGCGATAAACAAGGAAGAAGTTTGGAAATGGAGTGGCATACCAGAGCAGGTACATATCTTTGGATAGCGGCCAACATGGCTGCATGCCCAACAGCGGTAACCTATAAATTACCAGGTAATTTGTCAACCATTAGGGCAACTGTTGGTCAGATGTAAGATTAGGTGACGAGAAGCCCATTTCAAGTGCTTGGACAAGGCATTATACAAAGGTACCATTGCATATACACTTTGAAGATTTTGTGATGAAAAGATCATTAGCCACATGTACAGTGCTGGAAGCCATAGTTTTCATTTTATATACATTCAGGTAAAATATTTAGGCCCTGTTCGTTTAAGATTATAACAAGCGATTGTGAGTACCAAACCGATTGTTGGACTCAAATCTAAGGCCCTGTTTGTTTAAGATTGTGACAACCAATTGTGAATCCCAAACCGATTATTGAGTTTAAATTTAAACGTAATTTTGAGTCGAATAATCGGTTTGGCACTCCCTATCGGTTGTCATAATCTAAAACGAACACGGCCTTGGATTTGAGTCCAATAATCGGTTTGACACTAACAATCGGTTGTCATAATCCTAAACAAACAGGGCCTTAGTGAGCTTCTTGATAACTCTGCTCCTCTACATCTACAGTAGCTGGAAATTGCATGCACACTGTCGATGTAAATACAAGTGCGAGTCATTTATGATTTTATCAGGCATTCATAGAATCTTCAATCAATCATGTTTGATTTCTGCAAAATAGCCCGTTGAATTTTAAACTCTATCGCTTGCATTAAGATTGGTTGGGTGTTAATTCATTTAAGTAACAATTTGGTCTTCGATACTCACATTTTTATTACATCACTTGTGAACTGGGCAGATAAATGGGATGTGTGGTGGATCAGTAATTATATATTAGAAAGCAACAAGGAAATAGAAAGATGATCCTACATGCGGGTTGCACGAGCCTGAGGGGGAGATAATAAATTTGAAACTGAAGAGTAGATTACACCGTGGAAAAAAAAAATGTTACTTATACATTTAGTATTAGAAAAGTCTGATAAAACTACGCCCTGTGACAGTCTAGACATGTCTTGGATTGAATTAAAAGTTGCAGGACCATCTCCATCAAAACAGGAAGACTAAGTGCATGCTTCCGTGTCATACCATATTAGATTGCAATTAGCTATCTACCTCAGATGTTTTAGTAGTTAAATTTCAGTTGTAAAAGGCTCCTATATAAAGCCTTTCCCTCTTTTATTTCAGCTTAATTTTGTTATTTTGAATTTGAAAGCAGATCTAGAGTTGGACGGTTTGGGAGGGACGAGAAATTTCTGTTGTAGAATAGAATTTCTGCTAACACTTCTAGGAAGAAAGAGAGTTGCAGGCAAGTGTCCTTGCCTTTCTCTTGGATTCTACCCCATTCACCTTGTACCAAGCAAGGTTGTCGATTGTTTTCAAAAGTCTTTGCGTCCTCACGCAAAACATGCAGCAATTCAACATGAAGATTCAAATAAAGTTCCAGAAATCGCAGAATTCTGCATGCTAGTGTATTCTCCCGGATGATCTGAATTCGTATTGCAATTTGTGTTTAAATTCCCTCACAAATATACATTGCGAGTGCCACATTTCACAGATCTCACTTAATTTCATTAAGTCTCTTCACATCTGGTTGATCTGCTAGAAGAAGCAAGAAATTAGATCTCACAAAGTGCAAAAATCATCCTTTTTAGGATTTATGTAACCTAGAGCCTTCGATTCGTTGAAACTGGCCCTAAGAGATCAATTTCATTCCAGATTTTGAATCGAATTCATCTCTAGAGTTGGATCTTGTCATTTCTCAGATAATTTTCTAATGAAGTTCATCTTCAGTTCCAAGAAACCAAGATTAGTGACATTCTGCCGCAGAATTCTGCTATAGAATTCCTGAGTTTCTGCTAGCTGATTTGATTCAGTAGTTTTCAACTTATAGAATTCGGTATTCCTGGAAAAATGTGGCTGTTCATTAGTTTTGATAAATGATCTAGTTGTGAATTAAAGCTTAGAAACTTAAGTGTTCAGATTTGAATCAGATCTATCACTTGTCCGAAGATTTCATTAGACGATCTACGCTCAGATTTTTACCAAATTCATAACTTTCTGTGATGTGTTAAATGTCTTCAATTCCTTCTGCTAAAAGAGTTTGAAAAAACTCTGGCCTTTTGTTGAGAAATGGTGTATCAGTTAGCTCCATTTATCCTGTTCAAATCCAACAAGAACTTCAGCCGAAAGCAAGATACATCCTGAGAAAATTTCGGTTTACACTAGCCACTGTAATTCTCAGCGGTGTCTTATTCCCATCGTGAGAATTGATTGAATTTTGATCCACATTAATAGCAAGAACTCTCAACAGAGTTATTCTCAGCCTGAGACTCAGTTAATCTTGGATCACATCGGCACAAGAATTCTCAGCCGAGAGTTAGTTTTAGATTGAGAATTGGACTGATAATTGTAGATTTCTGCTGCTATAATTGCCAAAAGTTCCACCTGGTTTCATACATCTAGTTCAGATCTATCAGATTACACAAAATTCACTGAAGCGACTTCTGATTTTGGTGATATCACTGCTACAACTTCTCCATCTTTGTTTGACTCTCAATCCTCAGTAGATTTTGTCTTTTAGTTCTAATCTTGGTAGAGATTGACAGATTTAAATTCCCCTTGTTGCTGATGAATCCAATGAGTTTTGTCCGGCATATTAGAACTGAATTTGGGTGACTTGTAAAGCTGCTTCAAAACAAGAATTTCCCTGCTACAGACCAGTCCACATTGAGAGTAATTTCCACCATTGGACTATTAGATATTCATGAACATTTCAATCACAATTCCATCAAAGACTTCAGCTTCCACGTGGCTTACCCTGCATCATTTCCCCAATGGTGGTACTTCTCCAAATGAATAAAATTATTAATGTCATTTTTGAAGCACCATAAATCGTCAACCCATATCCATCCACATTGTCAGTTTCAGCACGAATAAAACTAGAAAGGTAGAACTAAAATCCAAATTGCAAAAATCTAGCATATTTTAAGGAGCCAAAATACAAAGAAGAAATGAAAAAAGACATGCAAGGAGGAAGAAGGCAGGGCCAGCTGCAACGGCAATGACGAACGGTAGTGGTGCCCAACAATGACTACGCCGGAGGCCAGATAAGATCAAAGAGGGTTTGCAGAGAACGGAGATTGACTAGAGGTCAGCTCTATGTTTTTGGGGTAGTACAGATGCAAGTGGCCGGTGAACAACAGGGCAGAGTGGTGACTGTGACGAACACCAAGGTGGAGAGAGCAATGTGAGGGCTTGAGTGGTGCCACCATTGTGGAAATGGGGTAGGGGGAGGATGTTGCGGAATGAGTAAAGGGAGTGGATGGCTGTAGGCCTGTACTCTCTATGTATGAGAGAAGAAGACTGCTGAAAAATAAATTAATAAATGAAGAAAAAAATCAGTTCCATAAGGGGTCCAACCCATTTTTAGATTGTGATTACAACATTTATTGATTGAATTTACCGAGAAGCATTTTTTATATGACATCCACTAAAATCTAATGTGATGAAATGTTAGCATCTATAGGAGTTTAATCCAATCTGAAAGGTGCAAAGAAACACACCCTAAATCTAAATCAGTGGGACATCTACTGAAGGTCATAACTTATGCACCACTTTAGACAGAAATATAGAACTAGGCATATTGAAATTTTCACCTATTAACATATGGCACTAACTTAAAATGAAAGTCTGATGGCTACACACAGAGAGAGAGAGAGAGAGAGAGGCACAAACCAACTACCATCCATGACAGTTCCAGAATTAAATGATTCGGTGAATTAATTGCTTTTTTTTTAATGGTACAGTGAATCAATTGCTGATAAAACTAAAAACAAAATAGATGATCTTAACAACTTTACTCACCGGAAGAAGCATGAGAATGCCAATAGGAACTACTGATGCCAAGTCAGTTAAAGTTCTCTTAAGAGCTTTCTTTTCTTTTTCTGTGAGTTCATCTCCAGTTAGTGCCCTTCTGGACAAACCCACTGCTGCCGCCACATCAATGGCTAAGAGCTGAGTTCCTTGCCATACATCCTGCTTACGCAGAAACCAGGATGATCATTCGTGAAGATGTTAGTTTATTAAAATAAAAAATGGGAAAAAAAATCTGGAGCTGTGACAATACATAGGCGTAAATAATGTAAAAAGAAGAATGCAGGTTAAAATTGATCAATTTTGTTATGTGCAGGCTAAGGCAAGTATCAATCGCTTTAAAGCTTGTATGGCAATCTATTACCACATATAATTAGCAGGCAATAGGCAGTTGTTACAGGATAGGTCATCTAATAGCATTTGCAAGCATACATTTAGGGGCTGTTTGGATACTTGGATTTTAGAATCCAGGTTTTAGTTTGAAAGAGGTGTAAAATTCTGGATTCTACAATCCACTATCCTGGATTTTAAGAACTCTAGGTTTTAGAAATCTCTCCCCCATTCGGAGATTTCTAAAACCTGGAAACACATGACGATCTCCTACTCTCTCGCTCGACGGAAAGAAGAGTGAGAAATCAGAAAACCACGGACAGTCTCCTTCTTCTCTCGTCTCCCGTGCAGGATTTGAGGAAATCTAAGATTTTAAAATCCGCATATCCAAACGGCCCCTTAAGGTTTTTATGGCAATCTATTACATTCTCACTTCTTGACAATTATGGCTGCCATGTTTCTCAACAAGACGAAGTCCATTACATGATTGCATGGTTTTTACTCATCCTCCGGACCAAGGACCACACACATGCTGCCCATTAGGAAATGGGCACATTGCTTGGGTATTGCAGTTCAAAGGATACGTAAATAAAATGTGAGAAATAATCTTACTGTGCCAGTTTCTTTCAGTTTGTTGATTGACTTTCCAATGATACTCTCAGTTTTCTGCACCTGAACTAATGTATATCCTGGTGCAGCACCATAGTTGCCCTTGCTATCTGTAGGATTATTTTCCTGAAAGAATGAACATAGTTCAATCTCATTAAGAGGAAGTGGTAGTCAAATGAAACAAACTAAAGAGAGGTATGAGCTAGCAGGTAAATGTACAGGTAAAGTAGTTCACATGTGAAGCATTCAAAGGATCAAAATCATACTAAACACAATGAAAATTAATAATTACTTAATCACTGAACAATATGTATTGTATTACTCTCTAAAGGGTTATTCTTATGAAGTAAATGTGTATACTTGCAGCACTATCACATTGGCTACGACAAAAGAGGTGCATGCGATGATTGATGAGGTGAAATGGCAGTGGTAAAAACATCCAATTGGTTACTTGCCCAAGTGTGTTGATTCTCAAGGCAGAGTTTTCACCAGAAATCCGAATTGTAGAATCTCTTTCCTACAAACTATATTTGACAAAATGTAAAAGAGGAAGTATTTGATTAACTTCTGCTTTTGGCTCCCTTGAATGTCATGTTTCTAATAGGAAGGTCAATCAAATTTGTCACATTTGACTCTCATAGAGAAACATATTTATTCACCAACAAGGTAATAGGTTTCAGTTTTGGTATGTATTTTGGTCGTGACAGAAATGGAAACATATCAGTTTCAGAAAGAAATTTTGATGAAAATCCTGTAAAACCATGGAATCGTAAGGAAACATATGCAAATGATGAACATTTAAGATGAAACTTTAATAAGTGCTAGAATAAATACAAATACACACTCAAAAAACCATCACATAAACACAAAACAACCCATAATGGTTTAACAACATTAGGTACCTAGTGACATGTGTTGTCGCATATGTATGATAATTCAATAATATCACATTTCACATGTAATTTATATAAATATTTATACATAAAGAAAACATTTCCTACACACTTGTGTAGGTAAGTTACCTACACACTAGCTTAAAATACAGTGGGGGCCCACATTGTTTGGGTGATCCAAACCATTCATTTGAATGGTCCTCACATAGATAGGATGTCCACAAAAAATCAGATCCATAGGATCATCCCAACCATTCAAACTATGGAGGCAAAAAATGGACTAATTTGTGAAGGTTTATACACGTCCATTTTACCTCCACAAATCGTAGGGTTGGGATGATCCTATGGATCTGATTTTTTGTGGACACCCTATCTCTGTGAGGACCATTCAAATGAATGGTTTGGATCACCCAAACAATGTGGGCCCCCACTGTATTTTAAGCTAGTGTGTAGGTAACTTACCTACACAAGTGTGTAGGAAATGTTTTCTCTTAATACATATACAACATTTCACATGCAATTCATATAAATATAATTATATGAATAGTATACGACTAATACACTCACGGTTTTGGTTTCGGCATCATAGTATACGACTAATACACTCACAGTTTTGGTTTCGGCATGTGTTTCAGTTTCGGTAAGCATCTCGATGGAGATGGAAATGTAAACATTTCGGTCATTTCGTGTCAATGGAAATTTATAACCATGTTAATAACGAGACCTATAAAGATCAACTTCTCCGGAAATAGAACAGATGTGGGTATTATGGTGCTTGTGGAAGCATTTCCTACAGCACAGAAAGAAGTACAAGACAAGTAGTCACATTGAAGAAAATTCTCAAAGAGACGCCTCCACAAATGTTAACAAGAACAGGTAGGTCTTTACAAAAAAAAATGGCGATGTAGAAAAGTTTCAAAAAATAAAAAAAGAATTCAATATCTACAAAGAAAGTAGCCCATTATGCATAAAGAAACCATGTTATTGTCTCTAAAAACACTATAATGAGTAATCTATATAAAAGCCGTCATCATTCATCAATCATGATACCTGAGCAAAATACATCTTATACTTCAGGCATCGGCTACCTTATTTTAACACTAGAATTGTGCTTGAGAGAAAATGGGAGCTCTTGCAAATAACTAACCCATTTAGCATGCCTCTAGTTTAAATTTCATTGCCCATTTATATATTTTATATCTCCATGATATGAATAGAGAGCAAACTCCCAATGTATCAAGTGGTGTCTCCGAAAAGTTAAAGATCTAACTATGACATATAACTCCAAATCATGCGTAAAATAATTAAGTATAGAACCAATCAATTTCTCAATAAAATACCCTGCATGCCTCAAGTTTGGCTTAGGACAGCCCCAATATCAATACGAGAGGAATCACAATCAAGCTCAAACAAGTGGTCAAAGTCGGGTAGGGCAATAGTGAGGCACACCTTAAGCATCGGTGATAGGAGTCATAATAGTACTAAACGCTCTTCACAAAAGTTCTAAAAAAGCTAACAAGCACATGCAAGGAGCATATATAATGAATAGTAGTAGGTGCTGGCCAATTTTCAGCTTGCTTTTTTTCTTCATCCGGATTGATTCCTTCAATTGACACTTCATAGCCCAAGAAGATAGCCTTAGAAGTCACCATATTCCTTGTTTCCTTTTTGTTTTTAAGAAAATCCCAAAAATTTCTCTCAATCTTTCCATTCTCTCTCTCTCTCTCTCTCTCTCTCTCTCTCTCTCTCTCTCTCTCGCATATCTTTTCTCTCTCATCCTCTCAGGTCTCTCTCTTTGTTATGCGCATTACAGGAACCCTCTTGGGTTTGCCGTAAATCTCAAACAAAAAATACAAAAAACTCTCGGTTTTCTTTCATGCTTTCCGTAAAACCCCATTTCTTTCTTTCTTTTCAAAAATTCTCTGTCTCTCTTTTATCTTTTCAATATTTTTTGGCGTGTATGACCTTTCTCTTCATCTTCAAGGTCCACCCCAAGTGTTTGATAAAATGTCTAAGAGGGGTTTTGTGCCTTGATAGTCTTCTTTTTTGCTGCAAGTTGAAGGTATTCAGCCTTCAACTCGAGGGAGTGTTGTCATGTAGTTCTTGGGTTTTCCTTTTCTTGGTGTTGTCCTCTTTGTTGTCTTTTTCTTGAGGGAGAATTGTCTTGGTGTTGCCTTCTTTATCTCTTTTCTTGTGTTGTTGTCTTCGGCTCATGTAGTCTCGCCCGAGAGAGAGTACTGTTGGTGATTCTGTTCTTCGTCCTACATCATGCTCCTTCTTCATGTTGTCTTCTCTTTGATTTAGTTCACCATTCTTCAGTTGTTTAGCTTTTTCTTCGCATTGTCAGACATCCTTCAGCATCCTATTTCTTTTCTACACATGTAGTTCGGCCTCATCTGCCCCGGGCGACGTGCTTTCCGCCGTTGTTGGTCGGTGCTCTCTTCAGGCAACGGTTTCCCCATCGACCTTGTCACCAGACAATGGTTTCCCATCATTGATTGGCTATCTTCAAGCAACGATGTTCATACCGTTGGCCTTGTTTCTGAACGGTGGTTTCCCCATCTTTGGTTGGTTATCTTCAAACAACGGTGTCCCCGTCGACCTTGTCTCCAGACGATGGTTTCCCCATCGTTGGTTGATTATCTTCAGGCGACGATGTTCATGCCGTCAACCTTGTCTCCAGATGACAGTATCCCATCGTTGGTTATCTTTTTCTTCGTTTTTCTTCTTATCTTCAGGCGACGATGTTTATGCCGTCGACCTTGTCTCCGGACGATGGTGTCCCCATCATTGGTTGGTTATCTTCTTCTTCCTTTTTCTTCTTATTTTCTAGCAGCGATGTCCTGCCGTCGACCTTATCTCACCAGACGACGGTGTCTCTCGCTGTTGGTTGGTTCCGATCACCTTTCCGGTGGTTGTTTTTCTCCTCCTGGCATTGTGCTTCTCAGCTGATGTCTCTGTCAACCAGTGCCACTTCGTTGTTGTTCTCAATGCATGCCTTTGGTGTTCCCTCTTTGCTCAATGGATCGCTACTATTTCCCTGCCGAGGTACCTCCGTTCGATCCTTCGTGGTTTGCATATTTATTCATCGGTCTCTCATTCAGGGGGAGGCCATATTGTGATCATTCCCACCGTAGTGCCGCTTCAAACGGGAGTTGTTACTTTTTTTTTGCCGCTGATCTCGACGATTGTACTCTCATGGTGGTCATTGTCATGTTTGTTATGTTTTAAATTATGTATTCACCACAGCAGCTCGAGAAGGAGTGTTGTACCAAGCTAGCTGTGTGTATGAGATTATTATACCTTTTTGTTCTATGGTTATTTTTATTGTTTGTTGTAGTTTCTTTGTAGCAAGCTGGAGTTCCATAGAATATACACTCCCGCTTGAGAGGGAGTGTTGAATAATGTAAGGGTAGATTAGAGTATTAGACATTACTTATAGTGTAGAGAGTATTCTAGTCTTTGAACCATTGTTGCCCTAGATCGGCCTATATATACATCATTTACATGAGGAGCTCCCTAGTGGAGACTCTCCATCTCTCCACTCCTCTTCCTCGCTTCTAATCCTAACCTCATTTCTAACAAACAACAGCAAACAAATGAAAGAGAGAGAAAAAGCTAACAAACAAGCATAAATAAAAACAAAATCAAGGAGGAAGATGATCAAACATTTCCAAAGAAGTCCTCACAACTCTAGAGTGAACAAGATGGTCCGCTTCATTAGTGGATGAACAAAAAGCAGGTTGAAAAAATAATGTAGTTTTTCAACAGTGTCAAAAATCTTCTCAATAGAGTCAGCAAACCTCCAGAGATAAGTAATATTGTCTCTAACCCCAAGAATCACATTGAGGGAATCTCCTTCCACGATAAGCAAGTCAAACATTCTTTTTTACATGGTCAAGACCCCTTGAGTAGAGCCTGAACTTCTTTTTTCTGTTTTGTTTTTGAATTGCCTGTACAAATCCTCGAAGCCTCAACCTATAAGATTTAAGAAACGTTCCAAGCCATCAAGGCAAAGGTGAGCCTGGACTTCTGTTTCAGTAGAATCGGTAACTCCGAGCAGCCATAAGAAGACCCGAATGATCTCAGCCTCCGAACTATGGAGAAAACCGCCCACATGGACCCGTCCAGGATTTCCTAAACTCAACCCATCAAATTTGGTCTTAAGAAATCCTAAGGGAGGAGGCACTCATCTGGGAGCAGGAGAGACTGCCTGAATATGAATCAGTCTAATCTCGTAGGATTAGCGAATGGTAGACTCAACGACCCCTCTAAAAATGGGAAGAAATGTCACCCAAAGCACCACTCTAAGAAAATATGATGTTGAATGCCTCAGACTCCGATTGATACCCACTTGAAAACCGTTCTGTTTCTTTCCTTTCAATCTATCCAAGGCATGGCAAAGAGAAACAAACCCCAAAGACCATGGCCCCGAGCAGGCTAAGGCGCAAAAACTAGGAATCAAAGAGCCAAGCAATGTGATCAGGTAAAACTCCGACAATGATCAACCATCAAGATTTAATACAAACATGCGGTCCAATAGTTTCACAATCACTCTTTGCGAAGGAGGCACTCTCCAAACCCTCATAGCAACGGGAACACGCAAAACACAAGGCACGCTAACCATAGAAAGGACTCAAAGAAAATGCCCCATCAGAAGTCCCCATCTAAATCCAACATCTTCGCCCTGTCTACTGATGAAGACGGAACCTAATTTGACCAAAAACAAAGCAACGAATTCAATCGCCTGGCCAGAAAAAGCTCCCATTAAGTGTGTTAAAGTATAAAAGATTAATAACGCCTTTCTCCAACAGCTTAAGCTTGAGTAAGTGGTAGTTTCACATGGTATCAGAGCAAATGCTTGGGTTTAAACCTCCTTGATAGCAAAAATCCACATGCAATGGCCAAACCCAAAAGAGGGGCCACATGTGCCACGTGTGGCCAACCCAAAGAGAGAGGGGCCACACGTGAGGGGGAGTGTTAAATTATAAAAGATTAATAACGCCTTTCTCCAACAGCTTAAGCTTTTGGAGTAAGTGGTAGTTTCACAAAGTGAACATTCCAACTCACTCTTCCATCATGTTAAATAAAAAAGGCACCCACGCTAATCTCTTTTGCGAAGCCAACTCGAAAAATAAAAGGAAAATCGACGCACAAAAGAATTGACTCTCACCAAATGTCCTACCAGAACCTACCTCGAACTCCATCAGCCACTCTAAAACTAATGCCATTATGAAAAGTGCCAGCAATATAATTTATGTCACGCCAAGTTGTGATGCATTGAAACTTGTATTTGTCAAGCGAATATCATCCCCCAAATATAGATCCATAGTTCTCAATAACAAGCCATGTCAATCCCAAACATGTAGATATATTTACAACGAAGAGTGTTGTAGAAGCATAATCTACAAAACCTAAACCCAGTCTCGCTTTTTGATCGACACATACCTTTCCAGTTAACCAAATAATACTTTATGCGTCCCTCTTGTCGTTCCAATGAAAGTTTATTTGAAATAATCCAATCTTGTCCACCACCGGAATCGGGAAACTTAACAGGGACATAAAATACCAAGGAATGTTGCATAGGACAGGTTTCAAAAGGGTGATTCTGCCTCCCAAAGAAAGAAGAATTGTCTTCCATGGAGAAAGTTTCCTCCGCACTCTCTTAATCACAATCTTAAAGCCCTTTGGGAGGTCTCCTAACACAAAGCGATAATCCCAGACAAGTGTTGGGAATAACGCCAGTGATGACAAAAAAGCAATTAGCCAACCCAATTTCCTCCCCATCCTCTAACCTAACACCCATCACCATGGTCTTGGAAAAATTGATCCGTTGACTGAGAACGGACTCATAACAATGCAGACCCGCTTTTAAATTTTAAATCATCCAAACATCATCATTGCTACCGGAAGAGTGTAGTTGGTGTATTGTAGATGAGTGATTTGCATGCCATCTCATAATGGCCAACTTTAAAACCTTCGATCAAAGCCACAAGAATGGCCTTTTTCAATCATTTTACTAAGAACCTCAGCTATAATGTGAATTAAAACGTAGATAAAGGTTTTCCTTAGCTAAGACCTCTGATCAATCTAAAGAAACCACCAGGGGGCCAGCTAACCAAAATCGCAACCAAGTTGAGGAAACACAATTACGCATTCAGACCATCAATCTATCTCCAAAGCCTATTTAACCAACAAAAAATAAGATAATAAGCCTTTTCCATGTCAACTTTGCAGGTGACGTCACGCGATGTCGCGCCTCCCACTTCTATAATAGAAATCCACACACTCATTAGTAAGCAAAGCACCATCCACAATTTATCTACCTTGAATAAAAGAACTTTGGTTTTTGGATACAATCCCTCCCATCAAAACCTTAATTCTATCAACTAAAACTTTAGATGGAATCTTATAAACGCTTCCCACCAAGCTAATTAGTCTAAATTCAAGCAAGCACTCCGTCTCATTCTTCTTAAGAATGAGAGCTAAAGGTGGCCCCAATACCTTCATCTAATCTTTGCCCTCTGTGAAACTACCAGTTACTCCAAAAGCTTAAGCTGATGGAGATGGCGTTATTTAATCTTTTATACTTTAACACTCCCCCTCACGTGTGGCCCCTCTTTCTAGGGTTGGCCTACACGTGGCACATGTGGTCCCTTTTTTGGGTTTGGCCATCGCATGTGGATTTTTGCTATCCAGGAGGTTTGAGCTCAGGACCTTTGGCTCTAATACCATGTGAAACTACCAGTTACTCCAAAAGCTTAAGCTGATGGAGATGGCATCATTTAACCTTTTATACTTTAACACCCTCAAAAGAACTCATCAAGCACAGCCATGACCTTAATAATATCCCACAACTCATGAAACAAAGACATGCAAAACCTGTCAGGCCCCGGCGCCTTATCACCCTTCAAGGAGAAACAAGCCGGTTTTACTTCATCATTAGAAAACGAACTCTCAAGCCTCTCCTTGGAAACACAACCAATCTGTTCAAACTCAAGGTTATCAGGCATAGGGAAAGAATGATGCTCCGAGGAGTAGATCCGATCATAAAGGAACACATAGGAGAAATTGAAGATTGATATTCAATGTGAAGAGGAAGACTAGGATTAGAAATGGAAAGAAAATGAAGGGAAAATGAAGAAACGGATGAAAATGAAAAGAAAATGAAGACGAGGACTAGGATTGAAGATCCTTGGCAACAATAGACTTAAATACAAACGCATAGTAGGACTCGTGAGTTTCAAGGTGAGAGGGAGCCAAAATCAGCTCTATGGAGTGAAAAAATCATCGACTCCACAAAAACGTGTTGAGTTCTAGAGTCAAAAAAGCAGTCAGCGTCAAACTGCATTAAGTAAGCCGAGTCGGTGAGTTTTAAAACTGCTGCTTTTAATCCTCCCAGTCGATTGGGAAGGATAAATTACATTAAAAGAACGTCAACGTATATAAACAATCACATTTAAAGGACAAAAAAGGGAAAAAACAAAAAAAGGCATAACAAGCTTCTTTCAAGCATTTTTGATCGATTCCGTCCAGAGCAGGGACTTTCAATCCTGAATTTCTAGAACATACCAAAATTCTGAATGACAATTTTCAATTGGGTGGATGTTTTGGAATCCATTCTAAAATGGAATTTTCTGGAAATTTTGATCAGAATTGACAAGTAAATGATAGGCCTGCTCCAGATTGGATGATCTTCACCATGTCGAGCTTCTCAAGCAAGCGATGCACTAGGGCAGCGATAGATTCGAGAAATCAACGTATGTGGATGGCGACGAGCAATCTGGGGGCGCAGAGAGGGATCCTTTGTCGCTGACCACAAACTCGGGCCAAACGCTGTCAACAGCTATTAAAAGGACAAGACAGAGAGAGGACAGATGGCAAGAGGAGAGAGTTGCGTAATAGAGAGAGAGAAAGAGAGATGACCATGGAGCGTGAGAAAGAGCCCCAATAAACAATGAATACATTTCTCAGGGAGAAAAATCAGCAATATACGGGTCTTCCAAGGTTTTATTATGAAATAATTTCAGAAAGAAAATTTACCTCCAAATTGGGGTTACCAAACGTTCGAAAATCATTTCTGAATGAAAAACGTTATGCCTAAACATGCCCTAAGAGTTCATTTCTACATTGTAGAAGGAAATTCAGTTTGAAGCATGATAAACATATTTAGCTAGCATGCAAATTGGCTAGTCCCTGATCTTTTATGTAATCCGAAAAGAATAAAGAAAATATATGTATGTTCACACTAGAGTGTGTAATATGTATTAATACACCTAGAGTGGCTGTGGAAAATTTTCTCTTTTCCAAGTAACTAACTTATGTGATTAGCAATTATAATCTTATCTAAAAGGTTTAAGAAAAATAACCTCCTTTTGAGTTCCATCAGTACTTCTTTGAACTCGTTTTTCAAGTTCAATTAGTTCATTTCTAAGAAGCTCAAAGCGGTGAATTTCATTTGACTCTGGGTTTGCATCACTCCTATTAGCACTGGTAGCCTGTTCACAAGGTTCGTCATCCTGCACCAATGAGACACATTTGTTGAAAATTAATATTTCAAAAGAGCATATGTGGGCTTAAAGACCATATCAAAACTACTATCAATCATATAAATGCTATAGATTGAGAACCTATTCAATTTAATGGATCAAAGTGCATTGCTAGGTTATACTAGACAAAAGTATGGACTCAAAATTAAGTCATGGGTGTCAAAGATTGGCAATCACATTTCATCCCACCTTAGAAGTAAAAAGATCCAAGCCTCCTTGATTATTCACCTAGATTATGTATCAGGTTTCAATATTACACAGTTGAAAATCAAAGCCAAGTATGTCAAAACTAGAGATAGCAGGGTGCTATAATGCTCTGGGAGCGCACATATATGTGCACTGTATTATTGTCAAACAACTCGTGGTAGAAATAGAATTCTTATGTAATGAATTGGATCAGTGTGACCATTAAAAAAAGCTCAGGGCTCATCTCAAGGAAAAGAACAATGAGAACCAAGCAGAAACCCATGGACGTCTAAAAGGACAAGGATGCCAAGCCCCAAAGTGTAAAAGAAAAAGCCATAATGACCATTCACGGTGCAATATATATGGTTTCAGAAATGCTCAGCAAGAAATCAAAGCCCTAACTCAGAATTCAATCTGTTAGTGGCAGCTTCGCAAATTCAATGCTGCAATCTGCAGATATCCAATCCATGTGCCATATTACAGTAAGTTCAGAAGACTCGAGCACAAATGCCCACTATAAGCACTAAGTATTTAAGTTTTAAACTATTTGAACCTAAGTTAAAATAATGTCACCCACAGAAATATTCTGATTATTTTCTACAAAAAATGCATTATGCTACTGATTATTCCCGAGATGCTGACAGTAGTCCCAGAGTAACTGGCACATGACAACATTTTTTTAGGTGGCAAGCAGATGTACTTAAGTCCCCAGAGATAGCTACATAAAAATGGATGAAGTAGTAACTTATCAATAAAAAATGGTTTTATTTATTTTATTTCTCTTTTCAAGTAAACATGACTACGACAATAATAAATTCTCAGAACCTTTAATTCAGGACCAGAGCATATGGAAAAGACTAGCAGATTATAATTGGCAGGCATTGTAGGTATGATGTATCTCTGTGGGAACAATCTTGGAACTTTGGATTGAAATTAGACAGTATTTTGGAACCATTGAAAGGTTGGTCTCATGAGAGTTTTGGTAGAAAAAGAGAGCTAAGTAGGAGGGGTTTTAACCATGCATTATGTGCTAAAACCTAGAGCTAGAAATGGTGATTGAGAAAACAAATCAACACAAATTCACATATATTGTGTTTACGGTCGTGTGTTAACCTTATGTTTCTGGATCAGGTCCGCAATGAATAGTTAAAATATGTTAATGCTATAGTAAGGACCTTGTTGTTTCATTCGATCAGTTATAACAAAGTATTTGTCAATCCTCTGAGTTGTTATTGTCAAATAATATGTGTTCCTATAGCCTTTATATTCATCACTTCTTCCATTATCAAGTGGTTCCCTTTCCAATTTTGGATGACATATTCTACTTCCAGTCTTTGGCCCTTTGTCCATAACCAATCCTGTGAGCTCTAGAGTTCACTAGACTTCTTTCATTGTGAAAAACTTTGTGTTCTATCAAATGGTTCCCTTTCCAATTTTTTATGACATATTCCACTTCTGGTTGTACCAGAAATTAGAAACTTTACTTTGATCATAACCAATCCTGTGAGCTCTAGAGTGCACTAGACTTCTGTCATTGTGAAATACTCAGTGTTCTATAGTCCTCATACCCATTACTTGTTTTAGAATTATCAAGTTGTAGCTGGACACATGCCCAGCCCTTAGTGTCTTCTCTTTCCAATTTGTGTGATATATTTAGCTTGAGTGTGTTTGTCCATAACCATAATCTGCAGTTATTAAATATTGATTGTGAAAGCAACCCAGATAGTGCCACATGCATGATTCCATCATTTCAGAATTAGAACCGTTGTATGTGTAACACAACTTATTAGTGTAGTATGCGGTCACGCGATGAAAACAGAAGGTGAGAATCAACCCAGCCCTCCTAAGGACAATCATAGCAGTGAGGACATGTCTTTGGATCTGGTAAGTAGGTTTGGATCTACAAAAATTGGGACTGAAGGTGACTACCTATTAACGATCAGGGGGCTAAAAGATGAGTGCCCTCCTCCATTGCAGCTGAGATGTATCTTCTGGGAAATGTAAAATCACTTATCTGAATGTCAGGAAACCCCTATGACCAATATCCAATCCCAAAGGAAACTTCAGAGCCCAAAATCCAGCTAATTGTGGGGTTGACTGTCTGTGGGATGTGATGCCCAAGTTGCAGTCGGCGCCGGTGCCAGGTCCTATTCTGCTTTTTTAGCTTTTTTGCTTCTGGTTTGAGATTTTCTTTTATCTGTTTGTTTTTATAATAATATACTTGTTTGAAAAAAAAAATCTAGCAGTCCCACGGCCCTGAATTTAAAGCTTTCCCAAAAAACCTTCAACAGTTCCTCAAGAAGCTCAAGAAAATTCAAAAGTTGAAGATATAGGTCAAATCAAGCATGAAGGTAAGAAATACAGAATAGTTTATGTGGGCATTATCATTGGGCCTTTATAGGCTGCAATTGAAGACAGTCAACTGCAACTAATTATTGTCATTATACTGTTTTAAAATTTTCCCACATGTTGTATATGTTGTATATGCTTTGATGGTCATTATACTGAGCCAAGTTTGTCCAAACCCGTATTTTCAGAATTAATCTAATGGAAAATGTAATTCGTGCAGTGTTTTCTATTCTAAAGACTACACACCCACAATAGTAAAGATTTTATGTGTGCATTTTCACAATACCCGTAGCCTAGAATGATGAAATAATTGGATGCACGTTAGGGACAACTCAACTCAACTCAACTCAACTAAGCCTTTGTCCCAAACTAGTTGGGGTCGGCTATGCACGGTAGGGACAGAATTAAGAAAATATAACCCGAGTATATGAGACTGTTTCTGCAGGAGGTTCAAACAAAACATAATATGGATATAATTATTTCTTTATTTTGTGAATAGGAAATACAACCCAAAGGAAAAGGAAAAGGTTCGTGGTTCAAGTGAAAATCATAGATGGTGCAAATGGATGACTGGACGGGCCACCATTTCTGAAGTTGAGCCCTAGTTGAGAGATGGCCTCAGGTTTTTATGTTGGGTTCAAGGCTTAAACATAGCTATCAAAAAGAAAAAAAAGTGATCATCATGTCATATCATGTTCAGTCCATTCAAAAAAAAATCATGACATGTTCAGTCTGTGAAAGTACCAATAGCTCCAAAAGCCTAAGATGTCGGAGAAGGCGTTAATTATTCTTTTATACTTTAACACTCCCCCACACGTGTGGCCCATCTTTCTTTGGGTTGGCGTACATGTGGCACATGTGGCCCCACTTTTGGGTTGACCATTGCATGTGGATTTTTCATAGCAAGGAGGTTTGAACTCAGGACCTTTGCTCTAATACCATGTGAAACTACCAGTAACTCCAAAAGCTTAAGCTGTTGGAGAAGACACTTTTATACTTTAACACAGTCAAATAAAGTACCCCAAAATCGGAAAAAAAAAAGGAATAGGTAAACAGGTAAGAAAAAACACTAATTTATAGTAAAAATAGGTCTTTACTGTTTGATCTGTGGTTGACTGCTCCATTTTTCTTGTGGAATCAAGCACCAAGAAATGCCAAAACCCACGAGGATTACTGACCACCCTGAAAAATAAAATCCCTCTATCAAATATACCAAAACCAATAAATAAAGGCTACTGATTTTCATGTTTTGATAATGGGACAACTCACTTTGTTTTACACTTCTCTGATTGGCTGCTGAGAACTTTTAGGGAATTCTAATAGCCTTCGACAGCTAGTAAAAAATGTAAAACAATGTGGTATCGTCCCATTATCAAAACATGGTCATGTGGATAGCAGTAGCCTAAATAAAATGTCATTTCACCTAGGCTGACATTAAATCATGTAAAATATGAAGAAAAACAAAGAAAAGAACTTCCAACCAAGTTGTAAAGCATCTAACCTATCTGCAGGGATTCCATCTCCATTAGAATCTTTTCCAAATTTGCTTTTCGAGTAAATACTCTGCTTACTAACAGAAGACTCTGAATGAGTGTCATCCTCTCCCTAGTTTATCAGCACAGAAAAACCAGCACAAAAGTCTTGCATTAAGATTGTAGATGCAGTAGTTGAGCAATGTCAAAGAAACTTTTTGTGAAATAATGAGACATGAGGTACCACTTAGTTAGTTGGGTTGAGTTTGTCATTCTAAAGAGGGTGGGTTTCGTATTAGGAGCTTGTACTTAATGAATAATGCCCTTCTTGTGAGTTTGGAGGTTTGGGGAAGACAGGGACCATTTGTGGCGCCTTATCATTAATGAAAAGTATGACTCAAGCTTTGGGGTGGAATTCGCTTGATAAATTATGGCATCATAATCTAGCGTCACACATATTGCAGCCCTTTTAAAGTCTGGCCCTTGTTTCAGAGTGGCTAAAGGGTTCGTTTTTGGATGAATATCTAGTGTGAGCCTTATTCTCTGAGAGTTGATTTTCCCTTACTTTTTAGTGTTGCCTCTGACAAAGAGACGGGCGTGGGTGCTTCTTTTATTCGGCGGGATTGGAAAGTGGGTTGGAAGGTGCAGTTCCATGGATCCTTTTTTGATTGAGAGATCGATCAAACTGACCCTTTTTATGGACATGGTAGATTTGATTTTCATCAAAAGGCAGTGTGAGGAAGACCGCCAGATTTGGATGGGAGTCCCAGAGGGCGTAATTTCTGTGAGATCTTTTCAAGGCCAGCTTTTGTCATAGTTTGTTTGTTCTCGTCCCAGGAGAGTCTAGAGGATGCCTATCCCATAGAAGGTGATTGTCTTCTGTAGGGGAACATGTCATAAAAGTATGATTGTTGATCATCTGTGTAGACAGGATAAGATTATTGTTAGCCATTGTGTCGTGAGATTCTCATTGGAGGAACCGGTTGAACATTTGTTTCTTCACTGTAGCTTTGCCTGCGAGGTTTAGGGATTCATTCTTTGCATGTTTGGCTTAGTTGGGTTATGTTTGATCGAATGGCTAAGCGTTGTGAATCTTGGGTTTTTGCACCTTGGCATGCCATGGCCATGGGGCAAATTCTCTAGGGTTTGTATCTATTCTCCTTGCTCTAGCTAGTTTGGAAGGAGAGGACTATAAGAATTTTTAAGGTGGTGTCTAAAGAGGCTTGGGCTACGAAGCAGGAGACTATCTCCATTGTTGTTCGGTGGTTGGCAGTTATTCCCATCTTTAGTGTGATTGGAGAGTCTTCTATTCATCGAACTTAGGAGGAGACTAGACTGAGTCAAATTCGGACTAAGCATCCCACTCCTAGATGGGCCACCACTCTTGTGGAATGCGTAAAGTTGAACTCTCATGGGTCGAGTTCAGGGAATCCCGATCTTGCAGGTGTGGGCGGGCTTCTTTGTAGTGTGGAGGCTAAGATTCTTCTACCTCTCCGGGGCTGATTAGCATTCCTGACTCAAAAGAATCGGAGGTTCTGGTCTTATTGGGATAAAGCATGCTGATTGGACTTTGCTAGACTCGCTAATGGTTGAGGGGTCTCGATCTTGCGGGTGTGGGCAGGCTTCTCCGTAGAGTAGAGGCTAAGATTCTTCTACCTCTCCGGGGCCGATTAGCATTACCACTCAAAAGAATCGGAGGTTCTGGTCTTAGTGGGATAAAGCATGTTGATTGGACTTTGCTAGACACGCTAATCGTTGAGGGGTACTATCTCAACGTGATCTGTTGAGTTTGGGATGGTGTGCCTTATCCTTGAGGTTCAATGATGCTATAGAGGAGATTTTGGACAAAGTTGACGACCATGACACGATCAATCGACATGTTCATCGATAAGCTAATAGGCAAAACTCTCGCTCGTTCAAGAATTGGGAGAGTGTTTTTGAAGTTCTTTGATGACCTCCCTCTTTGATGATTATGTATTTTTTTCCCTTTTTGCACTTTTGATTTTGTTTGTTTGTTTGATCATCTAGATCTTGGGTGTTCTCCCCTTTTATGATATGTACTATCATTCAAACAAAAAACTAAAAAACCCGTTTTTAGGCATAACTAGCATTGTTCAACCCTTCTATCAACCAAACACATTATGTTGGTGCCGACATCATATATCTCGAGAAACTTTAGAAAGGTTGCACATTATTGGGCCTAGATCAAGAGGTATTTGGTCTTATCCAACACCAACACCAACATCTGCATCATATCAAATCTCCTAGCTTTAAGTGTGTATCAGCGTTTGATCTTTGGAATGATTGGAGGGAGATTTGCTTCTGTTTTGGGCGACGTCTTTTGGTTGTGCAAGAATGGGAGCCTCCCCCTCTTGGCTTCCTCAAGCTTAATTTTGGCGGATCTAGTATGGGTAACCCGATCCGGTATGCATTGGAGGAGTTGTTAGGAATGCGGGTGGTGAGGTCATTTGGGCCTTTGCAGGACCAGTTCGAGTCTCAGATGCACATGAGGCGGATGTTCGAGCAGCTCATCAGGGAATAAATATTTTGGATAGAGGTTCTCTGGATCGGGTGATTGTGGAGGGAGACTCCCTCAATACCATCCGGTGGCTGAGGGGCTCTCTTGTCTCTCCTTGGAGACTTGCACCATTATTTGATGAAATTCAAGATATCGCGGAAGCGTCTTCGATTGTTTTCACTCATATCAGGAGATCGGCCAATCCCGTGGCTGACAGATTAGTTAGGGAGGGAGTCCTCAAGGCGGGCCTCGAGATGTTTGACTTTCTTCCTCCTTGAGTTTCTTTTGTTTTCTTGTTATTTTTCTTGTATGTTTATTTATGTATCTTGATCCGATTGACCACATCGGTCTTTCCTTTTTAATGAAATTTGCCACCATTCAAAAAAAGGAACAGAATATTACAGTCTTTCTTCTCAAAATAGAACTCTACTGTTATGGTGGACAAATGGTAAGATGAGGCATCAAATTTGGGTTACTGTACCTTGTATTTTAGGGTAAGGGAATGTGATCATTGTGCATCAGTGCTTAAAGGAGTTGGCCCTGGTGAGATAACTTTGACAAGATTGTGACTGTGTAGAAGCAAACTCAACAGTTGAAGGGATTGCTAATTACATATCTCTTTCAATAAATAGATACAATCCCAGAACTCAAAGACGAAAAATAACCCAAGCCAGAAGTCTAGATGCAATGTAAATAAATATGTTCCAAAACTCATGTTAATAGCTTATAAACTAAGAACCAAATCAAGAAGAAAAAAACTACCTGCTGAAGTGAAGCAGCCTTTGCTCTGAAAGATGCCTCAAAAAACTCCGCCTCTTTCTTAAGCTTCCTTATCCTCTCAAGGTCAGAACAAGCAGCTTTTAAATGCTCCTTTCCAGGATTGGAGCTGGAAACGTGTACCTCTTGAAGCAATCCTTCTAACTTTTTTAGAGCCTCTTCAACACTCTCCAATGCCTGCAACCAGATATCCATAGAACCAATAAAGACATGTAACAAGTTATATACATAATAAAGACATGTAACTTTTTTTTTGAGATCTAATAAAGACAAGTAACTAGTTCTAATATATATATATATATATGGAATTGCTAGCGTCCATCGCAAAAGGCATTTCGCGGCTGGTGTGTCGCATGTCAGACCAGCCACCTCGTGAATGGATACAAAAGCTGTTGTCTTCATTCACGAGGTGGCTGGTCTGACATGCGACAGACCAGCCGCGAATGCCTTTTGCGATGGACCCTAGCAAATCCCATATATATATATATAACAATGAAAAACATACAATTAGTTCAAATATATACAAAAAAATAACAGTGACTTGGTGAACCATCATTCTTCTAGTTTGGGTCACAATAGCAGGGGAAGACTCGATAAGTACATTCATAAAATGAAGATTTAACAACCAATGAAATGAGCAGATGGATGAAACCCCCACTGTAACCATGAGATATGCAGGAAAAACAAGCTATGTATCATTAATCAATCACAAAACACCTGCATTCTCCACATTAGTTTTCCAATACACCCAATTCTCCCATGGATGTCATGGCCTTGAAATTAATAACAAAAAAGTCACCATAAAGGGCATTCAAAACTTACTAAGCCCTTCCCCTAGTAAATGAATAGAGCAATGAACAAAGTGGGCCACAGACATTCTCTGCCCATCATGGCCTTTGTAGAACCCAAAAAAGGAACTAATAGCTACAACGGAGCTCAGGTGGATTAGAATTCACAACCTAAACATCAGTGTGTTCACATGTGCATGTCTGTTTGGGGCTATTCCTGAACTGTTCTAGCAATTCCTTTATAGTCATAGTGATGGGGACATCAACAATGTGAAAGAATACAAGGTTTAGAAGCGCAGGCCTTGGACGAGACTGATGGTGGAGACTCTAGCATGGGCCACGGACATGGGCATCCTTTTTTATTATTTATCTTCTATTTCCGTTATTTTATTTGTAGCCTACTTTTTAGGCATCAAATCTCATCCGTTTGATATGTTTTCGTATTTTTAGAAAGGTTTTTCAAATTTCAATTACCTATCTAATGAGCCCAAGATCACATGATTTGGATGTGATTTTAGCAAGTCATGGGTGTTTTAATAAGTGGTATAGGTCTATTACGGGATTACTATTTTAGGTAAGTTTTTAACTTTATTTAGTTTACTTTGGATTAGATGAATGGTTGAGATTAGTTGCTTAGGTCTTAAGTTATCTTCTAGGATTTCTTTTCTTATAAATACAACTTATGAAAGCAATGTAAGGGACTTTTGAATATTGAATAGAATTCACGTATTGCTTCAAGCCAGAAATTTGGGTTTTCTTCTTCTCTCTTCTTCTTGGTGGTTTGGAACCATCCTTCTCATCTTCTCTCTTCTTCTCCACTCTCTCTCTATCAAATCTGCACAACAAGGTTAGTACATCAATCTTTTCCGTTTCTTGTTTTTTGAACCCTAAAGTTGAAAAAAACCAAAATTCAAATATCTTGTTTGCTCTTCAAGATCTCAAACTGAGATTTTTGAGGGATTGATTTTGTAATTAAACCTCAGCTAAAACATTCAAGATCCGTTAATCTAAACCCCTTTTGAGCCTAGTTGAGATTTTTCACCCTTTTCAAGCCCTAAAACTAGTTTTTGAGATCCCTACCTACATCAAAACCCCTCCCTAAACCCTAGATTTACTTCCCTTTACCTCTTTAGATCATAACTATAATCTGCACAGCAATATAACCCCAAAATTCCAGATCTGTAAAATTACTGAAATACCCTTTTAATCTAAATCTGGACTGCTTTGAACCCCTCACTATTGTTTGATAATTTTTTTGATGTTCTTTATTGATTATTACTATTTTCATGCTTGTTTACATCTAATTCATCGGTATTTGGCTATTTGCATTAGCTTTTAGTTCTTTCAACTAGAGAGCAGATGACTAAAAGCCAAAGATTTTATGCATTTTCTCTATAGAGACAATGCTAGGGTATACATCCCGCAAATGCCAGCCATGACCCGCAATTCTTCTGCAGATGTGCTACGCAGAGACAATATATCTTTAGATTATTATTATTAATTGATTGTCTCTGCTGCCCATGATGTTGTTGAATTCATATTGTCTTATTTTGTTCCCTTTCTCTGTTTATTGATCATTTTGTTCTATATGATATCTAGTTGCTTTATTTTTTGCATTCTTAACAGGTATTTGCACTTCAATCAGGGCCAGCCCGGCCTGGCCCGGCCCAATTAGGGCCAATCAAGGCGGGCCAGGGCTACGCTGAGCCCTGTAGCGCTGGCAATGGGTTGAGGTTTTTCGGCCCTGACTCAGGGTCAGGGCCGAGATAATGGGATCTAGGGTTGGGCTAGGGTTTTGAAAAACCCGACCCAACCCGACCCTGTTGCAGCCCTAACTGATGTTATTACCCTTCAAAAAAAAAAAAAAAAACTTCAGCAAGTTATTGCACTCGAGTCAACTTATAATTGGCAACAGCAACGAGAAACCCTTAATGATAGATATTCCTCAAAATAGTTGATTCTATGATAAGTCTGATAGGTCAACTCATCTGCAAGAATCAAGTAGCCGCGTCTGTGACACCAGTATTCTTTGATTTCTTCTAACATTCGCAAGTCCATTTTCATGGTGTTCTTTTCTTTAGTAAATGAATATTGAAACTTTGACCATATTGTTATACAACTGTGCTTACAACTTTGACCATATTGTTATACAACTGTGCTTATCCCTTATTTTCAGAGACCTTAAACTGATACATCCATTTGCAAGTCAATCCAGTTGGTGAGCAACAAAACTCCCCTGTCCATAGACATGAAGAGCAGTAGAGCACTAATATAAATGAATACAATGTGAGAAATATGACAACCTAGGAACCCGACCTGTCGAAACATTAATTTTGGAATAGTAAAATTAAGTTCATACAATGCCATTCAAAAATAAAAATTTCATACAAACAAATAAAAATTTAAAAATATAACATAAATAATAGCAAAGAAACTAAACTTAAATCCAGCAGAATACCACTGTATTGAAAAATATAAATAGAAAGAAAAGTTCGAGTTTGCTCCTGACTGTTGTCTCAGCACACTCAATGGAACCGCATGTTTTAACAAGAGTCGACGTTAGTCTGTTTGAAACCGGAAATTAAAGGAAAATTATATCCAAAGAATCCGGTTACATGCGGCGAAGAATGGCGCAGAAGTTGCCTGTGAGCGAGTAAGCTTTTAATGTCAAGACTTGATCAATTCTTAGTAGAGATTATTAATTGCCCGGTAGTACGAGATGTAGAAACTTCTCATGAGATGTTAAATTGGGTCTAAAGATTATTAACTAAACTGTAAAATTCGGACTTCATTTTAATTCAAATGTATTGTATTAGCTAAACTTCAGGGAACTCATTGCTCCATTTACACCTATCCAGCCACAACAATATCAAATAATTGTTCCGGACAGAATTGACCAAGTTCTAGATTTACTTGCATTCAAATAATAAACCTTAGTATTATTTATTGGCCTAATCAACACAACAAATTGTACGTACATTATCACATCACTTTTAGTACTTCTCTAAAAAAAAGGACTAACAAAGGAGGATCACAATAAAGCTCAAATTGCAGGCTTCAAAGGATGAAAGAAACCTGATCAAAAGAATCTAATTCTCCCTCAGCTGGTGAATAAGTTTCACATCCAGTCCCGTCACCTGGATAATGTGCCATATCTTCCTTCATTTCATTCCTGCAACACATTTTGGAAAATTTTGTAGACATTTGTTAATAATCTGTAAGAGTATGGATTCACATCCTATACAATCAAACAAAAAATAAAAATATCCAGAGAAAAGAAATGTGCAATGAACTCTTAGAACTTACTTTAGTACCCCCAAATCTTGCATGCATTCATTTAGCTTGTTGTGTCTGAAACATACATGGTAGTAAGCACCAACCAAAATACTCATACAATATATTCCAATGCATAGAAAAAGAGAAAAACTAAAAAGAAATATAAATTACATATAGACATTCAACAGCCAAAAGTTCATTTACCCTCTAGAAAGGAATCTTGCTGCTTTGATATTAGAAGGGTTCTCAAGCCATGGACTGTACTTAATGAAGCTTTGCATCCAATAAGAGCACACATCTAAGACTTGAGGAATAGCCTTTGGATTCACAAGTCCTTGTTTACGCTTGCTGTCATGGGATTTCTTTGGTGTATCCAAATTACGTGGATAGAAAGGAAGCCAGTCCAACTCTTCACAGACTACCTACAAAAACCAAACAAAAAAAAGGAAGAAAAAATCTCAGGATAGAACAATAAAATTTTATTATACACCATTACCAAGGTGTAAACAATTATTTACGCGCCGACCTCCACATACAGCTGATAAGAACTTATGGATGAGAGCTGAGGATAATATAAAACACTGCCCCCAATAAGGTACCTGAAGAAAATAGCAGTACACCAGTAGAATTAGCAAACAAATAGAAAAAACAACACTACAAATGAGAGGGGCACAAGATCTCCCCAATTAAGCCCAAAGAATAAATCAAGTAGCATAAGCCACACCTTATAAAACTTTGAATAGGATCATCTATGACATCTAAGTCATTTTCTGATAAAAATGATTGTGTGCTTCTTCCCAAGGCAATGAAAAACCCAAATATTGCCAAATCCTTTTCCAATACCTGCAGTGAAACAGCATAGGCACTAATCACATGCTTCTACATATTTGTACAGCAAAAATCAACATGTCTAGAATTAAATTTGAAAATATAAAAAGCAACTTTCCATCTCTGATGGTGCATGTTTCTTAATAAAGCATATGCCCAAAACATATGAAGGCATAACATTTGCCAAATAAAAAGAAGAATGGCAGGATAGGTAGGTTAATGTTCATTAAAGAATGTAAAGGCAAATGCGAGAAAGATGGAAATAAAAAATGAGGTTATAGAACAATTTAAGGTAAAGAATGTATACTACAACCAAAGATTGCAGCAATAAGAAGAGGATGGAGAAATAAAGAAGCACCAACAAATAAAATATACAACACTGAGAAAACAATGATGTAACCAATTGTGATGCACAGAAAAGAACAACAATCCCCAACTCGAAGTGAATTCTTGATGTCCAAGTAGATAAATGAAAAACCCCGTATTTCTTCCAGAGAATCTCCTAATTGTTCCAGAGCAACTAGAAAGAGATTCTTTAACCAGAAAGAATTCAGTTCAGGGTAGGGTACCTATCCAGAAGTTTTCGTAACTCAATCATGTAAGTTGTGGAGATAGTGGTAAAATAATAAAAATATTGGCAGATAATGGGATCTGGGTTAGACATCAGTAAGAAAGGATTAAGAAAAAAATATCATAATACTATATGAGCAGACCAAATGTTTTGACTTATTATTGTATCAAGATTACGCCTGAGGATCATGTGCATTTAATAAAAGAAGTGACGCAGATCTAGAGACGACAGAAATGTATTTGAACCAAGAACTAAATAAAAAAAGAGAAATGATGCAGATAATTAGGACAAAACCTGCAACTAGAATTTAGAATGAAAAAGGAACAGATTTCAAATAAAAAAACATAGAAAAACTTCACATAACATAGACCCAATACTCGCTTTTTATATCAATCACATTCTTATTCCCCCAACAAATTCTATACCTATCAAATTTCTTAATTTGAATACAATATGTTGAGCAGGGGTATTTTAATCAAATTGTTTTGTATATGAAAGGCATATATATATATATATATATATATATATATATATATATAGAGAGAGAGAGAGAGAGAGAGAGAGAGACCTATTGAATTTCTTTGATGTGAATAGATTTCTTTGGATACCATACTCGAAGCTACAATCAAAAGGTCTAAAGACGAGACCTTTTACCAACAAGGCAGCAAAGAGGTTGGTTATTCAATTTCTTTGTTAGAATATAATATGGGTAGTAGGGGTATTTCACTCGAATTGTTTTGTTTTGTAAGGGGTATTTTAGTCAATTATTTATGTATTTTAGTCATATCATACAGTTTTGGGTTTTCTCTTTATCTTTCCTTCTTTTCCTTTTCTCCCATTCTTTTCATACAAGCCTACAACTAAAAAGGAAATCCCTAAGTATTGATACCGACCTAGTATTTCCTGGGTTTAGTGATTGTGGCAATTCACTCGAAGTACAAGGAACATGCCGTACTTGTCCCAGCATGGTTTGAATCAGTGCTGCTGGGTCACTACCACCCTATTGACCCGTGATCCGGATCGCATGACCCCAAAACACAGTTTGTTTGCCTGCCGTACTTGTCCCAGAATAGTCGAACTTAATTTATCTGAAGCTGCAAATAGAAAATTGAAGTAATCGTACTAAAGAATTATAGGGAAGTCTTCTATTTCTAACCTCAATACTTTCACATGTAGTTAGCCTCGACCATATCTTCTCCCTGTCGATGGCTCGGTGCAGCTGCTGCTGCACAAGATCCACCCAGAAAGCTATTTCTTCAACATCTCTATCATTTTTAACTCTACAAGCTGCCACTCGAGGGCCAAAATGGACTAAAAATTCTCTGCGTAAACCAATGTCCTTCATAGAATAATAAGCTTGGCGTAGAGGAATAATATCAACAAGCTTGTCCATCAGTCTACCAGTAATATCTGGGATCAAGGAGAAGAACTGTGAGCACGACACTTTGACGGGCCCCAGCTTTGTGATTGCAGCGATGCAGCTCAATGCAAGCATAAGAAGTGATACATCACTTGCATTGCCAGAAGTTAGAGGTGCCCCTTTCCAGCATCTGATAGTAAAGCAAAATTACACGACAATTTCATTATCATTCATCACGCATTCAGGTGTAGAACCTTACCAATCAAAAAAAAAAACACTCCATATGTAATAACAAAAAATTCACTACATACACTGTTGTAGCAGCAGTAAAGCGGGGATCCTTTTCGAAATAATTAACAAAAGTAGTCACAACAATCAGGTGTTGCTGTGACCAAAACCATTCGTAAGCTTCAGGTTGCTTGGCAGACAACTTATCCCTGATTAAACTCTCCAAAGGAACAGATTGCCGTAGTAAACTGCATTTAAATGACACATTATTAGATTAACAAGTAGTTGATTCATTTTCAAGCAAGGTGGTGGGAAAATAATAAGCAGTACATAATTAACATTGAAATAAAACAAAGTTTGAATCGAAAGACGGGAGTTGCATAAACAATTTAAAGTAGAATCAATCTATGAATCAAGATCATGCAGTGGCATCCAGCTTTGTGTTAAAACACAACCAACACAAGATTGAATTAACGAGGGTAGTCTAATTTTAACACAAGTGACTTAGAAGGTGCAAAGAATATAGACATACAGAGCTGCCCGATAAAAGCCCAGATACTAGGAGCTGTAACCGAGCAGATAATCATATGCAGACAGCAGACCCTGCAAACTTTCTGAACATCAATTACTTCATTTCAAATTGGCTAACTCTTCAATAGTAAGGCATGCATATCCCAGAAAACCCAGAAAATGCAGCGAAACTAGAACAAAGGTATAGTGACAAATCTCATTCTTGAGGTTTTCTCTGACAAGGAAAATCTGCTGTATTTTACATCAAGAAGAAATACTGGAAAATAAAAACGATTCAAAATTCAAAAAAAATGTAGGGAAAATGTTAATAGAAATAATAAATAATCTAAGAAAAATATTTCAAGGAAAATAACTGAGAAAAATACTCAACTCAACTCAACTCAAGTAAGTCTTTGTCCCAAACTAGTTGAGGTCGGCTAATGAATCCTTTAGAAAATTTTCATGAAGAAGGTGAAAGAGTCTAGCCGGCTCAAATTGACTAAGTCTAATCCTGACACTAGTTGGGTTCGTCTCATTTTCTTCCATTCTCTCCTATCCAAGGTCATGTTCTCTATTATGTTCTTAGCCATCAAGCCTTTCCTCACTATTTCTACCCAAGTTGTTTTCGATCTGCTGCTTCCTTTTTTTACTACATCAACTTGGCGCGAGTCACTTCTTCTCACTGGAGCATCCAAAGGCCTATGTTGGATATGCCCAAACCATCTTAAGCGGTGCTCTCTCATCTTCTCCTCAATTGGTGCCACCCCTACTTTTTACGGATGTCTTCATTTTTAATTCTATCTAACCATGTGTGACCGCATATCCATCTAAGCATTCGCATTTCCACTACACTCATCTTATGCACATGGTGCTTCTTGGTGGCCCAACATTCTGAGCCATACAGCATAGCTGGCCTCACAACTCTCTTATAAAACTTTCCCTTCAACTTGATAGGTATTTTACGGTCGCACAGAACTCCTGAAGCATGCTTCCACTTCAACCAACCTACTATTATTTTGTGGTTAACATCCTCTTCAATCTCTCCTTCCTTATGTAGGATTGAACCAAGATAGCGAAAGATATCCCTCTTAGGCACCTCCTGACCAGTCATATTTACTACATCCTCACCCCGCCTCCTTACATTACTAAAGTTGCATTCCATATACTCTGTCTTAGTCCTGCTCAGTCTAAAACCTTTGGATTCCAAAGTAGTTCCCCATAACTCTAACTTAGCATTAACTCATGCTTTGGTTTCATCAATTAATACTGTCATCTGCAAATAACATACACCACGGCACCTCATCTTGGATACCCTCTTAAGTTCATCCATAACTAGCATAAAAAGATAAGGGCTTAGAGTTGATCCTTGGTGCAGTCCTATTGTGGAAACTCACTAGACGTGCCATCCGTAGTTCTGACACTAGTTATTGCTCCATCATACATATCCTTAATCACATCAACATATTTAGTAGGCACTTGTTTCCTTTCAAGGACCCACCACATAACACTCCTGAGAACCTTATCATACGCTTTCTCCAAATCAATGAAAACCATATGAAGGTCCTCTTTATTTTCTCTAAATCTCTCCATTAAAAAATAACTGAGAAAAATAAGAGAAAATATTAATCATTCTAAAAAGGGGGGGAATGATAAATTAACTCTATTACCCTCACTTAAATAGATTTTAAGTTGCTCATTTAAATTTTAAAGACATTTTATTATTATTGGATTATTAGAGATCTAGAACTATATAAAGAAATCTTTTTTTTTAATGGTCGTTAATTTCATTAATAAAAGGCGAGGAGGTCGATACAACACAAACAATCCAAAAGAACCAAAACCGGCTAAAGGCTGTGAAAGGACAATCAAGGTGGAACAAAGTTGAAAGACTCCAGGGAAGCATGGTCCACCCTTGAGCAGGCCAGAAGGTCTGCCTCTCGATTCGCCGATCTCTTAACATGACAAATCTAACCATGGACCCTTCTATCCATCCTGGATCTCCTCGATGTAGTTAGCAAACATCTAAGGGTAGGAGCTTCTCCCCTCGAGCCACCTAATGACATTGGGGGGGTCCTCTTCTAAGATAAGCCTATTCAAGTCGCATCTTAGTAAGTATCTAATTCCATGCAAAACGGCCCTTTCCTACACTTCGTTAGTCTTTGATCCCAATCGAACTAAAGAAAGACCATCGAGAACTACCTGACTCATCTCTAAGAAGGCCCCTATACCAGCCTATCGAGGATTCCTAATTCTCGACTCATCAAAGTTAAGCTTTACCATTCTAGGAGCAAGAGTGCACCAACAAGGGGGAGGATCCCCCCTCTCCTTACACCCACACATCTCTCCAAAAGCGTCTCAAATCCATAGAAGAGACAAACCTAAAACACAGGATGGTCTTGACCCAAGAGATCAGCAGCAATATGATCTTTGAATATAAGAAGAGAGGACTTTTAGTAGAGTTTTAAACGTGAGAGCATTTCTTTTCTTTTTTTCTTTTTCCTTTTTTCTTTTGAATAGCAGCCAATTTATTAAGAAAACAAGATTGAGATGGTCAAATACAAAGAGTGACGGGGAAAAAAGCACAAAAGAGAAAGACATACCGTAGAAAATAAAAAGAAATATCAATCACAAGAGGATCAAGAGGGAGATCGTCGAAAAGGGCGAGAGCTTCCTTAGCAACCCCCTCTCGCAAGCCGATCTGCAATTTCATTTGCAGATCTGCGAACGTGCCAAAAAACAATAGTGGATGATCCAATGTGGTCTTGGCTTCATCAAAAAATCTATCAAACCTCCAAGGATGCTTAGAAGCTCCCTTCAGCCGATGGATGACATTAAGGGAATCCCCTTCCACCAATAAGTTCTCAAACAACTCTTGGCCCAACAAAATATGCATTGATGTACTGCAAAGACTTCCACAGAACGTGCGAGCATTTCTCCCCTTCCACCCAAACCACAAAGTAGCCAATAACGCTAGGTTCCACAGAATCTCCCCTTTTCTAAGCCATTGCACATAGAACCAGCAAACAACACTAGGTTCCATAGAATATTCCTTTTTCTAGGCCATGGCACATAGAACCAGCCGTCGAAAACTTCAGAAATCCGGGAAGGGAATACCAGGGCGTTGTGTTTCAAAATGCGGATGCAGGTCATAACAATGCCAAAGCAAATCCTAGTTGACTCAGCATCATGTGGTCGAGTACTCGGTTGACGCGAGTGAGTACTCAGTTGATGCAGTCATAACTCGTGAGAAAAAAAGGATTTTTGAGTGACTTTGTACGGCAAAATGCGGAATCAAACAAGAACACGACCAAGATGGAGTCGACTCAAGGGGAGTCCACAGTGATGCGGGCGAATTTTGAAACTATGCCCAGGCGATCCCAAACTACTAAAGAATACAGAACTCTAGGAACAGATAATCGACGGACTCCTCAGCTTCCACACAAGACAACTTAGCTTCCATACAAAGAGCACAATGATCCACAAAGAGGATCTGACGATTTCTCAAATGATTGGTCGTTAAGATACTTGTCCTGGATTGCAGTCCAACCAAAAACGCAAACATGCGGCGAAGCTGGAATGCCCCAAATCCTGTACACCTACACGGTAGGAGAAAGGGGAACCAGGTAGCAATAGAAGGATTTGACAGCACACGATCGAGACGAGTCCCAATACCAAACCCTCTTGCCGTTACCTAATTTCTTTAAATAGACTAAATCCAAGGTCTCAAAGAAGAAATTTATAAAAGAAGTTAGTATGAAAAAATAAACATGATTTATACAAAAAAAAGGACAAATTCTAAAAAATTAAGAATCAAAATAATTAGTATAAAAGCAAAATGAAATGATATTGTCGGATGGAGCTTTCGAACTAATAGGCCTATTGTTATGTCAATTCAAACCGTAGTTAGCAAAACGTGATTCGGCAAAAAAACGGGAGGGCAAAAATTCAAGTTTAATACGGCACTGATTCAAAAAAAACGCAGTCAAAAAAACGGAAACAAAAGAAAATGAGTTTAGAATTTTGTCATTTACAAAAAATGGTGGGGGTAAAATTGGAAAGTTGGCCAAAAAACCTGTTTAAAACGCATTTTAAACGTGTTTAAAATGTTTTCTTAAAAAAACAAAGTTTTATTCGTTCTAAAATTTTTAAACGGAGATTTAAACGTCACACCAATAAAAGGTATTTTTTAGGGAAAAAAACGCCGTTTAAAACGGAGTTTCGCTAACTATGATTCAAACTAACTCAATCTATTCGAAATTGGGACCTTGTAATGCAATCGCATCCGCTGATCCAATTGTTGTTTTTGTTGTTGGGATATTTTTGCAATAATATATATATATATATATATATATATATATATATATATATATATATGTGTGTGTGTGTGTGTGTGTGTGTTCTTTTTTTCCATTATGTATACATATAACCCCAACCACCCCCCTCTCTCTTCTCCCTTATTCTCCATTTCACTCTCTTACTACTTTGTTTCTCATGTATTCTCCACGAGGGGTAGAAAAAGACACGACTCACTGGGCAACTGTCTATCCCAGTTTCCATCGTTTTCCTTTTCTTAATATAAAAAAACCTTATTTAAGAATTGTTGTGAGAAGGTTTCACCCTCATTTTTCACCGCAGGATAAGAGGGGACAAGGATCAATGCAACCACCGCTACCATCTATGACTATTAAGTTGGAATATGTATGCAACACAAAGAATGAAGGCATTCCATACAAAATACACGTCCAAATTCGCACGATCAAAGGGTGGTTTCTGCTTGGTGAATAGGGGAGACAGTTCCTATGACAACAGCAAGATGTGATGGAGAATGTCGAATGATAGTACGGAGCCTACATTGTGCAGAAACATGTCATGAGTATTTTCAGTTGTGTTTGGCCTTTCCCATTACTTTTGTCTCTAGTTCAAGGGTTTGGAGGTGGTCGGCCCGCAAAGCGAGAGCATCAAGATCCTTGAAAAACACATGCCTCGAATTGTGAGAAGTTGTGAAGATCGTTCTATGATCGTGCACAGACTACATTCCATGGGAACCTATCTTAAGTGATTTGGGGCTATGGTTGGCCCTTTCCTTTTTTTCCTTTGCTAAAAGGAAAAATTAGAGGTGGCTGACCCATCAAAGAGAAAGCATCAAGCAAGGTATCAAAAAGCTTATGTCTTGACATATTTTCGAGGCATGTATTTATTTTATTTTGTTTCGCTTGTTTCTTCAATTATGGTGTGAATGCATGAACTAATTGTTGATTTGATGCCTTTGCCCATGGATTGGTGCATAAAATTTAAATTTTTACGGATTTATAATTTTAAAATTTAAAAAAAAAAAACGCATCATATTATACATGTTAGGCTCTAATTTTTTTAGGCAGTTGATCTCTGCACTATCATATTTTTATAATGGCACTACTCATTTTGTTCCAATTTTTAATTAGCTTTTAAAATACATAAAATGCTATGAAAATCCAGTCAAGAAAGTGTAAAATCGAGGAATGTCATTATCAAAAAATAGGATTTTGCTGATAACAGCTGTCTTTGTTTGTGTGAGTTATTCTTTGCATGATCTACCACTTGACGGAGTCAGTTTTTTCCATTTCAAAAATTAATTAGTTTATTTATTTTTTATTAGAAAACTATTAAAAAGAAAAAAACTATATTTCTAAAAATATAGGGATGCTGGCTATATGTAAGCTATTCTTGCCCAATTTACCAATTGACGGTGTAGACGTTTTTTTCATTTCATAAATTTATTTTTTGTTCTAGTATGCTATTTATATAATTTAGTCGTCTATTTATCAAACACCTAGTGACTTTATCGATGGTTGTCTTGCTTATGTGATTCTTCCAGACACGCGTGGCAAGCTCATTCAAATATGAAGAAAGCCCTAACAAATTAGCAATGACAAACTGACCATTGTTAAGTTACAATAATGTAGAGACAGAGTCCACAGAAAATTACAGCTGCCACCAAGTAAATAAAGAACCAATTATAATATTTCTCAATTGGTGGCACGAAATAAACTGCCATTGTACAGGTATATTGATATCCCAGGTAGTCAGGTATCATAGCTGCACTAAAAGTCACCTATGAAAAAGATGAACATTAAAACCTAAAAGTCAAAAACCACATAAACCTATGTGATTTAACCCATGAGAATAACCATTCAAAAAATAATATTAAAGGTGTAAGTGACAGCTTCAATTAATCATTTATGAACCTAACATGAAAAGAATAAAATCATGCAGTCCACATCCATTAGATTATACACATATCTGCACAAAAGCTTAAAAAGAAAAGTCACATTAGAAAAAGTATTGACCTCCGTTGCACAAGGACATTAATGTCCCTGTCTCTTCCATCTCCTCTTGAGGAAATCTCAATTGCTGCTTGCAGTAAAGAATACACAGCAGCCTGAAAAAGCAACTTGTGAAACTCCAACCAAGAGATGATATGCTGTGAATATGACCTAAATCAAACGGTTGTGATGCAATAAGATAACTTCCGGTGGGAGTAATAGGATCGACCTGGTAAGAAAGTGTCTTCACCCATGCATTTTTGTCTACACCAAGCCACGCCTTTGAAAACCAAGAGATTTTTGATAATGAGCTATGTTCTTTAATGGCCAACTCAAAAACCCTAGCTGCATCATGTAAAGACTGGATAAGTCCATTGCTAATATCTTCACCTTGCAAAGACTGGTTTAGCTTGGCCCTCATTTCCTCCAGGTCACCGTTGGAACTTGTTTGAGGGGTTCTGTTGACTGTTATACCATCATCGGCAGAAGCTAATGGAGAGAGGTACATCAACCTTCTGGGTTTACAGAGGGGTTTTCTAAATTCCACCCTCCTGCGACTAAGACTACGTTTATCATACTCTGACACTGCATGCCTCAAACGGCGCCACTGCTTTGGATTACCCCGATAACATGGAAGATAGTTTAGGTCAACCACTTCCTTGCAGAAAAAATGAAGTCCAATAGATTTGTTCGAAAGATATGGATTTGATGTGCTGCAAAAACAATTTCAAGAATGAGCTACAAGCACGCATATGGAAATTTTCTACTACCAGGAAAAAAACAAAAGACACAAATTTAGACTTATTTATATTCTTTATCATACAAGTGATACATTTTCTCAGTTAATTACAACATAATCCTGCCCAAGTACCATAGATACTTGCAATATCGCATGTCTAGCTATTGAATGGGTACATCCCAAATATAGCTGTAGATGATGGCTCTAGGCATACCAGCTTACAGATTGAACTATAGACAATGAATTATAAAACAGATTATGGACCTCTCCTTTAGCGTATCTGTTCACACTTTATTTAATGATGATAATTTAGTCTTTTCCGTCTCCATATTTACTTTTCTAGCCCTTTTATACCATAAAGGTGTTTGGTCTTCTAAGTGATATAGTAATTGCTACACAGTGAGGTACAACCTGGTTAATGCACCCTCTATTTTTCCCTCAAATATGTGCATGGTATCCAAATTCTAAAGCACAAGCAAGAACTGGATATCTTGGTTCATATCCTTAGTTTGTTCTCCTACTACAGTCGAGGCAGTTCATTGGCATTGAATCTTCAGACATCAAAATTTAACATCACGGCAGGCAGAAAAAACCTCCATCACATTTCATTTTATACTTCTGTCACTTTTCAGAAGTATAAAAATGCCTTGAGGATACATATAATTAAGAAAAGAAAAAGAACTAAAAAGTTCTTAGACCCTAAATAAAAACTAAACACTTTAGGACTAAAATACCCTCTAATGACTTAAAAATTCTCTCCCCACTTAAAATTTTCATAATATTTGTGTGGGGCCTCTTTAAAACACTCATAACTCGTAGAACTAAAGTAATTTTAAGGGGAAAAGACCATGATACCTCTCATATAACTTAAGGGACTTAAAAATACCTAAAAGACACTTAAAAATTAGAAGATCAGTCCTAGGATAGACACCATATTACGCCCCACCCCTTGAAAAGATTCGACCCCGTCAAATATAATAATTGGTGTCAAGGGTGAGAGTTTATCGGCACTGATTGTTGCATAATCTGCAAAAACCCTTTGAGTGGACTAAAAACTTCGAACACATAAGAAGTTTTGGGCAATTATATTGTCGGTTTGAAGTAATGTGATCACAAGGTCCGCCTTCATGACAACTTGAGCAGAAAAAAACCTCTTATTCTTCCGTTTCCTTAAATCTGTAGACGATCACTTGTGGGCTCCTGATTAAGCAAGACATATTCTTCCCACTCATTTGAATCGAGAAAGCTATTCAATCTACCTACGACAAAGTTAACTTTGTCGTTAGAACGCTGAAGAGAGTCCCTTTGCGCACAAGGTTGACATGATCATTGCAGTTAATAAATGTCTAAAATATCTTCACACGTGTGGTTCTATTTTGTATTTAAATCTCCTCCAAAACACCGTGGAAAATCATGCTTCTTCTCACCCCTTCTAACTCAAACATCAACCCCCTTTCATTTTCTAGGATCATTAGGTCCACAGATGGCTAATAAGATAGACTGAAAGTAATCCTTCGCATAAGCAAGAGATAGCGAAGTACCCAATGAATTGCTCTTCCAATTTAATAACCTCTACATCCCAAATAACAATAATTCCACGCATTGTACCCTTTCCAATAAATTGCACTCTCACACCTTGTACTCCCGCATCTCTTTTATTTACCTTTCTTTTAAGCATCTCAAATTAGATTCTTCAACCATCATAATGTTAGTTTTAATCAAATCCTATATTAGCCTTTTCTAATGAACTTCCATAGACCCCTTCTGTTCAAAGAAGCAATCTCAACTAAAAATTTACTCAGGAATGCCCTCCCCCTACTTTCCCTCATCTCTCCCACCCCCTTTCCTGTCATAACTTGCATAAGAGGACAAACTCCTCACATCCCTTACCGATTCCTTTTCAAACCCCAACTAATTGTGCTGCTATTTAGAGACATTAAGATGTTGCTTTCCGTTCCCTTTAAGAAGCACACCTAAGAGTTCTCCCACTTCTAATAATGCCCTCATAGAGACTGACCTTGGCCTCCAATAACCATCATTCAGACCTAAGCTTTCACAAGAGAATGTGGAAGATAACGCTTGGCCTGCATTTGCCCCATTTATGAGACTCCCTACGTAACAATTTCCAATCTCATACTTCACAAAAGCTTGACATATATTCAATTTTATGGCTGGTTCCATTTTCTCCTAGATATGTCACTTGTCTGTTAGAGTAGCAAATGGGACACAATATTCAATCCCTTATAGAGCATAGTGCCAACTTCTATGTCAGTAGTTAACATAACTTACATGGTAGTTTTACAAAGAGCGCTAGCAAGTATACATCCTTTCTTGTATTAATACTCTTTTCATACATCAAGCCATCCTGCCCATTAACTCCTATTATTTAACTTTTATTTTTTGTTAATGCATATTATTTATTCTTTGTTAATGAATGTTCTTCATTTCATAACACATCTTAAAATTTCATAGATATTGAGATTCAACCTCCAAACCTAACAAAAAAACACATTTTTCCTAAAACCCATGATTGCTTACAACGTAAAAGGCACCATCATTTGTAACTCAAGCTAATGGGTGAAGAATAGGCTCCCATATCAATGTCAATCTACTCTTAGAAGGTCAAGTTTTCAAGACTAGTCCCAATCAAGAGTAGCATTTTTCCACTTGTGTAAGTAGGAAATTGCTTCATTTCAAGTCTCAATACTCCCTCAACAATCTATCATCAACTTGTATTGAGTAGTAAATCCCCTCATTATATATTGACTCGATAAATTGGTCAAGCCACAAATCTTTCTTGAATTTTATTCTGACTTAAATTCACCAAAGTCACCAGATCCGCTCAGTACCTAGATAATCGCCAACCTAAAATGCTAAAATTGTCTTCTCTTGTACTGTCTCCATTCTTTCAGGACATTCTGAGAACTAGCGAAGATTTTTCTAGTAAATACGAGTAGATTGTTCAGGTGCAGATAACAGCAAACAAGGAACGATCGGTGTCACAAAGATAGCTACAATAGAAGTATGAAGGGGTGATACTTGCTTTCTCTACTAGCTTATAGGTGCAAAGTGATACACCCATCCATGGTCTATGGAGTGTATTGATTGCTATAATTATCAACATCTTCGTGACAACCCTTGGAGCACATCTCAACATCTTCTTGAATGATATGTATGGACAAGTGGTTAGTGCACTTGTCAAGGCCAAGTGACGTATAGAATGATCCATTTCCCTCTATCTTCAAAAAGATATCATTAAATCTTAAAGTCATTTTCCTCTCTCCAAAATTGAATAAATTCAATAATGCATTGTGAGCTACCAAGTCAAGCAAAAATTAATAAATTTCTTAAAGATAGCACAAAACTAAAGTGTCATAAACCTAAAAATTGGTTGGAAAGAAAGGATCACTCTTCATGATATTTTGTCCACTACATGCCTAATTGTAGTACAAGAAATTGCCTAAATCCATATAATTGGTACTCTAAAAAAATTTAACAATTTGTGGGGTGTGATGCAAACATGGTAACCAACAACATGAAGACCTTATTGAACTCATAAAATGTAGATCGACAAATGAACACCCTAGAATTACACCAAATGTAGATCCATGAAAGATTGCTCCATGAAGGCATTTGAAGTTCTCCATTTGGATAGTTTGTGCATATTTTATGTGTTTTGTCGATGATTCGGTCTGGCTTTGATAATGCATTGCGTGTGTATCACGACACGTCATGGATGCCATGAAATGTTTCGAAAGTGATGTTTATAATTTCCATTCCTTTTTTGAATTCATAAATCATAGCGTGTTGAACTCATAGATCATAATTATTGATTGAGATTTTTTACTGCTGCAATTATCAACATCTACATGAAAACCCTTGGAACACATCTCTACTGACTGCTATAATTATCGACATCTTCATGACAACCCTCGAAGCACATCTCAACATCTTCTTGAATAATTTTGTGTTCTTATGGTGACATTCAACTGAACATATTATAAAATAATTTTATAAAAAGGAAATAACTTCTATCTTATCAAATAATTTTAAAGAAACAACTAGGGAACCGCCATGATCGGAAAAAAAAAATCCAGTAACTTTAGAACATACAATCCACATAATTAGTGCTAAAAAAGAGGGTTTCAACAGATAATTCAATAATCAAAACTCAAATTTAAAAAACTGACAACGATCTCTATCCTCATAGCACAAATAACAAAAAAAAACCCACTCCCTTGTTAAAACTTCCAGACATAACCCTAACTTAAATGAAAAATCACAGCAAAAAGAGGAAAATAAAATGGAATTGAAGATGGGTACCTAGAGGAAATAAAATTACTCGGGTGAAATTGAATTGCCATGTCTTTGTTACTGAAATTTCATATGAGATGAAAGAGATTTTTTAAAAAAAAGGAAAGAAAATGAATGAAAATTAAGAAAGAAAGGTGGGAACTGGGAAATGAAAAGAGGGAAATGTTGGGCGTGCTTTATTGTTTTATCCGGAGACGTGGTCAAGCCCAAATCTTTCACAAGAAGAGGATTCGGTGGGATAAGCGTATACGCCAAAAGTTTCAGTGTATGCACTATTCACCACCTTTACTTGCACAACTGATAGGAGTTACGGACAGCGTATGCACTGCAACTTCAGTGTATATCTGTGTTTCCTTACCATTTCCCGGGAAAGGGGGGACAATATATTCGCCCCTTTTTCTTCCCCGGACCACTCCCTCTATTGTCCTTATGAGTCTTATGAGATGGTTTTAAATTTCGACCGAAATTTCAGATTTCCGCAGGACCGAAACCGAAATTTGCCGAAATTTCGAATTTCACGGAATACCAATTTTAGGCCGAAATTTCAAGAAAATGTATATATATGTATATTTTTTAAATAAAGATTACAAAATTTCGGCCGAAATTTCAAAATTAATTAAATAATATTTTTTAACTACTACCAAATTTCGGATTTTGCTGAAATTTCAGATTTCAGTGGGGTCCGAAATAGGTACCGAAACCGAAATTTAAAACCTTGCTTATGACTACTCTTTTTTACAACAGATGGGACGGGTTGGGTTGTGCTTTGGCTAAAAATTGAATTAGAATCAACCTGACCCCTTTTTAAGGTAAAAGCTCAACCTGAATTCCCAAAAATCAACCCGAGTTGCACCCCTAGTTTCCTACTTTTTTTTTTTTGGCTGATTTTTATCCACTTCACCCTCATTTCCACCTGGAGACACCCCTAGTAACCTAAGGGGTGTCTAGGGGTGTCTCCAGGTGGAATTGTGTGTGTTTTGCTTATCAAACGGGACAGCAGCTTAGCAAGTGGATATGTGTGTTCTTACCCAAAAAACATGGCAGCAAAGGGTACTATTTGAGTGTGAGTTTTGTGGCCCTAAACAGGGCAGCACGAGTGTTCTTTAGGTATGTACCTTTCCTGCCCAAAAAAAAGGGTAGCAGCAAAGGGTACTATTTGAGTGTGAGTTTTGTGGCCCTAAACAGGGCAGCACGAGTGTTCTTTAGCTATGTACCTTTCCTGCCCAAAAAAAAGGGTAGCCACGGTGTGTCTATGTGCATGGGTTTCACCTAAGATAGGGCATCAGCGTAGTATGTTTGTGTACGTGTTTTGGAAAACTTATGCATAAGAAAAATTGCCACTGTTATGCTCAATCACTTCACTCCAGGACTATCACACTTTACTACCTATCGTGAGCCGTCCATTCTTCCTCATTCGTAAGTTTAAGGTAGGTGACAGCTAGACCTAACCTTGTATAGCTTTCAATAAGGGAAGCAAATGCAATAATGTAGTTTATTGAATGATAACATGATATATGCTTAAACCTAAGATGTTACACCACACTTGCTTGTTGTACCTGTAGCATGCAATAAACTGGAAAACTACTAGTTCTTTGACAGGGATGTAATGTTATAGCTGTCATGTGATAGTACATTCTATTGCATAAAAAGAAATTGTTATTATGCTATTAATTTAAAAAAGAAAAAGGAACCATTACATGAACACTGTTAATGGGGTGGGGGATGGGAGGCTAAAGAGCTAATCTTTGGATATTAGACGTCAAGCGTGATAAGCGCTAACCCTTCTCGATGCAGAATCCTCTGGACACTAAAAGCTCCGAGACAGTAGGATCTGCCGTAACAAGCCCTCACAGAATCGACCGTGCATGCAAAAGGTAACAGGCTGTGGGAGCTGGAATACCTTGGGTAGCCATCCCAGACTTCCCATGTTATTCACCATTTATTTACATTTCTTGTTACGTTTATATCCTTCTTATACACTTGGATTTATGTCACCTTGTACACTAGCTATGACTTATCCTTATGTCTGTTACTCTTTCTTTATTCTTATGCCTATTATTCTTGTTTATCGCATATTATTGTTTCATTTAGTAGACTATATTGTTGTTTTACTCATTTATTGTTCTCTATACTTGTTTGGATCACTGAATGACACTGCTAGATCGTTGGATCTAATGTTGCCACATGCATTTCAGGTTTCACGACAATGGACTACGAAACTAATGTAGGTGGGAGATAAAAAAAGAGTGGGCAGGTTAGAGTGCAAGAGTAGTGGATTTTAGACATGTGTCTATGGTGGATGCTCCGTCTCATCTTTTTTATTATTATTGTCATTGGTTTAGAAAACCTTTGGATTTTAATGTCAGTAGCTTTTATCCTTTATATAAAAAAAGTGTATACTTCGGCAAGAAATATGTTCTATATGAGTTCTATTTAATTTCTATCTTTGGTAGCGAGTCGGATCTTGGGATTTGAAAAAAAAATCTGTCTTAAAAAATCCACATTACGATACTAGAAATAAGGGGGCGAATACTCAAAACTTTCATTGTATGCAAATTCACTACCTTTACTAGCCCCCCAGATTTTAATTACGAACTAACGGGGAGGTGACGTAGAAGAAAAGGGGGCGAATATATACAGCTTCCCCTAGGAAAAATGGCATTATATGCACTGACTTTCAGTGCATGCCAGTCATAACGGCAAAATCGTAAAATTTGTAGATAGCTGGGCATTGGTATTTTAGTAGGGTTGCAACTTGGGTCGGGTTTTATCCGACCCACATCAGCCCGACCTGAGATTTTTTCTAGCGTAGGGTAGGGTTCCCAACCTGCCCGACCCGAGTTGCAACTCCAATTTTTGTGCCTTTCACTTCCATCATGATGATCATCTAAATTAACCATTACTAAGTCAACGCAACAACAATAATTTCTTGAGTCCTAGCAATGCTTAACACAAGTAGATTTAATACTGAAGATTTAACATCATTTTAATGCAGACATCGTGCATGTACATACACGCCTCGCCACTCTCAACATTTCATTTTTTAAGTCAAAAAAATGTGGATACACGCCTCTACGAGTGTTGATTTTTATCATATTTGGGAGGTCTTCGAAGGAAAAACCGTTTACCAAGATGTCTTCCAAATATATAAGTTCAACCATTGGCTTGGAATAGATCATGCACCATAAATTCAACCATTGGAAAATGCAATAATTCAGCCTTGCAAGTGTAATGACTGTTGGTTTAATGTTGCACTTGAATTTCTATAGGTTCCCAAAAATTTAATATCCAAGAAGAACCTCCCACGGAACATTTTATAACACACTTACGGATCACCTTGTAATCAAAACTACTCCCCTAGGTAGAGACCTATGCCCTAGTTTCTCCCCGGCTCCTTCCTATATTTTTCAAATATGATGGAGCACCAAAGTGCTTCTCTTTCTTCACCAAATCTATATAGCCATTTTCCTGTAAATGCTATATGTTCCATAGCTTTAGGTTACTAATGTCAAGACCTTATGACACTTGGACGTTTTAGTTTGTTCCATTTCTTCCCTTCCCTTCCCATAAACAGTCAAGTTGCGACTATTTTAATCTTGACTATTGCTTTGGGATCTTGATCAGACGTCTGATAATCTATAAGGGAAGCTTTAGTGTCAGGGATAAATTATCAAAGTCAACCCCAAGTCCACACCTATTGTCAGGTATGTGCTGTAGGTCCCGTCCAAGGTTCGCTGTTTTGACAGTCACTTCCTTCAATTCTATCTTTGAGCTTATGATGGTACTACTTCTTCATAAGTGCATGTCAAATCGAACCCCCACCCCCCTAATCAGACATGCACACATGAAGAAGTAGTACCATCATAAGCCCAGGATAGAATTGAAGGGAGTGAAATCAACCCCCTATGGGTCTTACTCCTCTCTCTCTCTCTCTAACCCAGAGGAGAGAGAAAGACACATGGGGGGCGATTTATCACTCCCCATGAATTAATGCTTACTCTAAATATCTGGAACTAGAATCACCGAAAAGGGAAGAAAATACGACTCTTTTCCATCAATCAATTCACTCTCACCAGATAATACTGTGAATTAACATTCCTCGTCCACAAATATCTGACCTCTTCACTTCTATAGCCCGCAGATGAGAAGACACTATGTTTACTTGGCTAGTTTTAGCCTCAAATGGCAAGTTTAGCTAGTTTGATGTTATTGGGAGATGATAAATCCGCACCCCCTTTAGGATAATTCACACCCCTGGTAATGTGATTTGACTTTAAAAAGCGTTATATTCATTATTGTGGTTCTTTTGACAAATAACATCTTTCCACTCGTTTGTTTTTTTATTTGAAAACGATTTCATTTTCAGGAGAAAAACCCGAAAAGGAAGTGAAAATGTAGTCATATCTAAGAAAGGGAAAACAAAAGGGGGTGAAAATGCTGATAAACGGGACGAAGTATAGTTCCCTAGTGACATCTCTATACAGGAGAATCAGGCTATTATATTGCATGCCATTAGACAATAAGTTATTGCTTCCTCTTCTTCATCTTCGCAAATCGCAACCATCGGCAGTGGTGGAGATGAAAAAAGAAGAGGGAAAAACAGTCCTTTGGACTAACTGTGCCACTCACTCCATAGACAATAGAGATGAAACTACCATCCATACCTAAATTCAGGCTCAAAATGCAATTAATTCATCATTTGCTCAAATAATAATTACCTGAGAGAGAGAGAGAGTTGCTCTGAATGCAAATATGCCTTCAAATATGCCCTCAAATATGCCCATGAAGGTGGGCATACGAGAGTTGCTCTGAATGCAAATATGCCCATGAAGGTGGGCATACATAGAGATGGTGCAAACCAAAGTTGTGAACCAAAGAAGCCCACTCCAAATGATCTGGGTTCTGTACGAACATTTGCAAACCAATGAAAAAAGTATCGCAGGACTTGCCCTTTGTAGACAACTGAAATTACGCTCCTCAAAGCAATGGCATGCCATATAATTATATGGCTCCTAAGATTATATGAGTTTACACAGTAATTAATCCACATTAGGGGGTTCAGGAGGCCCTCTTGCTATTGGCATTGCATCGTCAAAGCGTGGTCTGGCTTTTGCATTATCCACGAAAATAACACGTCCATTTAGTACCTGTTCCCAATTGTCCTTTTTAACATTTAAGCCATACCCAAAAAAACATCATATGAGATAAATCAAAAGCAAAAGATATGGACATTCACCTTCCCATTCATTTCTGTAAGGGCTTTCTGGGCTTCTTCTTCAGAGGCGTAGGTAACGAATCCAAAACCTTTTGATCTGTCTGAGACTCTGTCCATTACTATTTTAGCTGGTAAATGAACAAGTTAGTAACGAATTGTAGCAACATAGTTCAAAAGAGTAAAAAACAAAAATGTTGGAAGAAAAATCACCTTCGACTACTTGGCCAAATTGCGAGAAGGCTTCAGACAAGGCATTTTCTGTTGTATAGAATGACAACCCTGGAAGGAAGCCATGTGAAGAAATATGAAGGTAAAATAAAGATTTATTTATTTTGTAATGCCACTAGAGAAGATACTTCCAGTCATATGGAAGCACCGACAGATATGGGGTCCAAATTTTGTCATGCCAAAATTTCAAGAACACGCAGTACAATTTGAATTCTGAAAGATTTATTAGTAACTAAAGATAACAAAAAATTACCACAGCCGAGTTGGCAAAACTAACGTGGTCCTTTGAAGTAGGTACCACTCTTCATTCGCATTTACAAAAGGTCAAGAGAATCAACAATATTTAAAATAGCAAAGCTGTAAAACATTTTTGGAATCACTTGGTTGTTGGTTGGGCAACTGGTACTAGTTCTGAAGGTTTAGGAAGAGCAAGTGATGTAGTTAAAGGGGTATGTTGGGACTGACAAATCAGATGTCTTAAGTAGCTGATGGTTATTTGATACTACTCAATTATAAGATTGATTTTCATAGGAAAAGCAGTTCTTGGCTGGAGCCATTAAAGTCATCCCACATCGATTTAAGCTAAATCTGTACAAACATGAACCTGTCAAGGTCATGATAAGCATGCAACATTATAGCTTTGAGAAATGTAGTATGGAAAAATGTATTTGACTTTTCAAAAATCCACTTTTACAGATTTATCCAAAGCTATTATACTCGGATACTTGTGTAGGCCCAATGTATGGTGTATCGTATCAGATGTCTTACTGATAGTCTGATACTAGGATACTTGATAGATATTTTTTTTTGGTAGCCGACCCCAACTAGTTTGGGACAAAGGCTTAGTTGAGTTGAGTTGAGTTGAGTTGTAGCCAATTTTATTAAAACCAAGGGAGACCGAGATGGTCAATACACTGACAATCAATATACAATAAACTTGATAGATATTTTTATTGGTCAAAATAAGTAATAACTATAATGTTTGAAAAATATGTCAGTCTTCAAATCAACCATATAATGATTTTTGGTTGTATAAAAAATATATTTGCATCTAAATTTCGAACACTATTTTAAATTTACTATTCATTCCACCTTTAAAAATAAATCTTGTTAAGGTTTATGATATTTTATTTAAACATATCTTCTGTCTTACCTAAAGGCATGGGATATACCTATAACCGTATCTGTGTCCAAGAATTTAGAAAACGCTGATTTGTATCTCCATTCTTGTGTTTGTGTCTGTCTCCTTATCCGTAATCTGGGCATCATATATCCAAGGATGAACTGATGCATGCTCTCATCATGAGTCATGGCTTCTTCAATCGGATCGTTCTGACGATTCTTAATTCTATTCTTTTTTATATAACCTTGCCTCAAGGGCCACCTGCATAGTAATCAATCGTCGTTGGCGCTTCCTACTCCTTCAGCTAACATGAGTGCTCCATTCTTCTTGAATATATCTTTCATCATATTTTGAGATTTTTTCTTCCTCTGAAATTGCTCTTACAGTGAAATGACATTACGGAACTCCCAACAACAAAGTTCTTGAATCTTGTCAAGTATATTGCTATTCCAGGGGGGACATCATTTATGTTTGGAAGTTTTCGGTATTGTAGCTATTAGAAGCAAAAGAATTGATCTTTAAGTAAACAGAAGTATGTAGCAAAAGCAATTTGATGTCCTTTTTCCTCTTTCAAATTCACAGCCTCAGATCCAGAGGTAATTCACTTGCAATATCAGTTCCCTTTCCAATTTTTGTTGCTTGATAAATGAATTCAAGAATAAGGTAAGACCTATTAGAAGAATTATTTTGGATATAAAAATTTCTATGATCCAATGGGTAAGCTCAAGGCTATCAAAAGTTCGGTTGCGTTCCTCGAGTAGGAAAAACCGAGGATCTGATGTGGCAAAAAAGACGACAAGAAAAGACAAGAAAAGAAAAGAAAAAGAAACTGGTGCTCTGTTATCGGGAATGAAGGAAAGAAAAAAAAACTCAAGGCTGGCTGTGAACGGCGGGGAGGGTGGTGAGCTGAGCGGCCATCGATCAAAAAAGATAAAAAAGGTGGTTTCTTCCACAGCGGTTTCTTTCATCGAGCAGCAGTGTCCCCTCATATCAAAGCTGCCAACTACCACATCAGTTTCTTCCACACATTCCCTCACTGTTTTCTCTGCCCAGATCTGAGAACCACCCTAATTCCAGCCGTAAACCAAGAATCATGAGATCGGCCCAAAAAATGGACCAGTATCAAAACGAAAATATCACAGCAGAAAACACACGGTTCAACGCCCATTGATGGAAAATAAAGCAGGATTCCGTCAATAATCTGCAACAAGTACTTCAACCGAACTAAGCCTACGACAACCTTTTGGGGGTTACAACTTAATGATAACTTATTCCAACTGAACGGACAACCGAACTAAGCCTACGCCAAGAATCAAGCCTCTCCTTCGTAGCTACATGTGGTCAGACGAAGGAAGCCAGGAGCAGGGCACTGGAATTGGTGTCAACCATCATGGATGGTACCAAGTAGTGTCAAGTATTTGCTTTCCTGCAAAGCTTAACAAGATTGGCCAATAGAAGTACTCTGTACTCAAGAAGTGTTCAACCCATAAATGTAGGACACTTGTTGGTCATCAAATCATTGCCATGGTGTTTGAGCATGAAGCACCCGGTTAGTGTGATGAAGTGCCCCCGCCCGCCCCCCCCCCCCCCCCCCCCCCCCCCCTTTCTCTTACAGGGGTATAAACCTTGGGAAGGATGTTTCTCATACTCATGCCCATGTATCTGCCGGATACTAGTGTGTGTTAATTCCCAACACTGGAAACCCCATAAAGACCAACCAAGGAAACAAGGTCCTCTTTCTTTGAAATGTCGCCTTTGCTGCATCAGGATGCTCCATCATTGTTCGGTTTTTTCCTTGTGTATCCATCCTACTGTTATTTACTAGCCAGTTGCCTAAGTCTCACACAATAACTAATCAATGCTACTTGATCCTTGATCCACTTATTCGTTTGACCTAAAATCGGACTACAATGCTTCTTACCTTTGTGGTTCACTCCCAAATTGCTGCTGAATCCATGCCTATAAACCATTCTAGGGATACTGAGTTGCACCTACGTTAATTTTTATCAGTCTTTGTCTTTACCGCTTGTCCTACACCTATGGGGAACTGCCAAGGGTGTCAAAGGCTAGAATTTATGAATCCAAGACAATGATGTTCATGCTTAAAAGATTGTCAAGTGTGTAGTAATTAGTTTCTGGTGGGCCTCATTTGTTGCTCATTTCCTTGTCAGCTCAGGTGGCAAGGTTTTTGAACAATCACACTTTCCACCTCAGCGGGCCACAAAGTGCAACTTTCCTTCAGGAAAAATCAAACCAACCCTCAACAATGTTGATATTGGTATCCACTTTCACTCCATTTTGCTTTCCCAGCACGTTTGTCGTTTGACAACCAAACACCCCCACTTCCACTTCACTTCCAGCCCACTTCCACTCTAAAAGTCACTTCACTTTCCCTCCTAGGAGAACAACCAGAGAAAGCCCTAGAGAGAGCTTCTCTTTATCAAACTAGGGGAAGTTTAGTTATCATTCGATGTCAGACTAAATTTTTCTACTAAAACAAAATACCAAAAAAAAAGAAGAAGGAAAGATAGCCCTGCTCATTTTCAAATATTATCTTTTAAAACCGTTAAAATATCAACAGAAGCAATCTAATATTAACAAACCTACATGTAGGAAGTCGATCAAAGGCTAAGATAATCGACAACCAATTATAGGATAGGTATAGATTAAATCAACTTGGCTTCATCGAACAGGTAAACAATGAAGATTAAACTCTAAAGATTACATAAAAGATACCAAATTTCACTGAAGTTAGTTGATCTAAAGGAGTCAAATCATCACTCTAAATAGCGAGATCTTTTCTCTACTCAATTGGTTAGCTTTAGGAATGTAATCAGTAAAATATGCTAAACCAAATAAAAAATTGGTTTAATTAAAAATACTAGTCATTGTCTGCAAGGTTAAATCATGCAACACTGTTCTTATGGCTATTGTAACTCTTTGATGTCATATGATTTTGGCATGTCATTCCACTCTTTCACCAGGGCCTTATATACTGTGTTGGGTGGTAGACTAGGGGTGCAGCTTGGGTTGAATTTTGGAAATTAGTCTTGAGCTTTTACCATAAAATGGGGTCAGATTCGGATTGATTCCAATTCTTTTTTTAGCAAAAGGAAATTAACCCTTTCTAGGAATCTGCCATACTTAACCTAGCCAGTATCCCGTCCAACTCTTCTTGGACATCCCTGACATTCTGTTTCCAGTCCCTAAACTCTTTAAGGTCCCAAAATGCAACTCTTTAAGGTCCCAGAATGCAGCATTCTCACCCGAATCTTATGGAAAAAGCTCAACCCGACCCGAATCATGCATAGAAAAGAGGGGAGAGAGTTCCTTTAAAACCCTAAGAAAAAACTCTTTTTTTGTTTCAAAGTGGACTAAAAACTGGGTGATCAAAATCCAAAGCTCAAAAGGAATTGTTCTACAAATATGCCACCATGCAGCTATTTAAAATCCCGAGGGATAAATTGTTAAAGTATAAAAGATAAATAACGCCTTTCTCCACCAGCTTAAGCTTTTGGAGAAGTTGGTAAGTTAACATGGTATCAGAGCCAAAGGTCTCAAGTTCAAACCTCCCGGATAGCAAAAATCCACACGCAATGGTCGGCCCAAAGTGGGACCACATGTGCCACGTGTTTGTCAAGTGGGCCACACGTGCGGGGGAGTGTTAAAGTATAAAAGATAAATACTGCCTTTCTCTAATAGCTTAAGCTTTTAGAGAAGTTGGTAAGTTAACATAAATAATTTAGAAATGGAAATCAAAACTCAAAGCCCTTTCTTAAACTAAAAACATTTTCAACAGCACGCAAGATCTTCATAGCCATGATTCGAAGCATAGAATAGTTTCGGGTACATTTCCATAAACCCTAACTATTTAACTTCAAGACATCAAGAATCATGACTGAGAGAGAGAGAGAGAGCAATTAATGAAAGAATAGATTGTGGATGATGAGATTTTACCTCCGACGAAGAGCTTTGAAGCGATTCCTCTGGAAAAGACAAGTTGCATAGGAAGCAGATGAGTGCTAGGGTTTGGAGGTTGAAGACGAAGTTGATGCCCTAATAATCGAGAGATCCCTCTAAACGCCGCCATTAGAGAGCTTCACCCTCTGGTTTATCACTTGCTTTACTAAGAATAGAAGACTAAAAAAAACCAACAAAAAATGAGGGAGATATATAGGGAGATGATAAATTCGCACCCCCTGTAGGATAATTCGGAGGGTATGTAGAAGACTAACACTTTTTAACATCAATTCACGTTGACGGGGTTCGAATTATCCTACAGGGGTGCGAATTTAACATATACCTAGATTTATCACTGTAAGTGGCATTTGCGCAAATATACTCGGCCTTTGTGCCACGTGGACCTGATCAGATCCATCGATCGGACCTGAAACCTCAAGTCCGCCAAATAGCGTTGAGATTACATTGATCGGATGATTCTAGGCCATTGATCCTTCAAACCTTATTCTAGGCCATTGATCTCCTGATTTTCGTAGCCCTTTATCTTAATTCGAACATGATGTTCTATAAGATCAGCGGTTTCAATTTCACGTAGATAGACCCAGAAATTGATCTTTGGCATTCATCACACGGGTATTGATTGAAATTGAGGTGTGAATCTTGTAGAACATAATGAGGCAGACCAACGGGCAGAGAAGAAAAAGGAGTAGAATAATCAACTGTTTAGCTTTTCTTGGCAGAACCCAAGATGAGGTTTGATGGGTGAAAGGCCTAGGATCATTCAATCAATGTGTTCACAAAGGCATTTGGCCAAGGCCGCCATTAGGATAAATGGACCCTATCAGTGAAAAAAATCAGATTTCCAAATTAGTTGTGGAAATAAGTAATTGGAAATCCACAGATCTGGCAGTTTCCATCACCCTCTTGGCTCCTCAACCTCTCCCCTGCAATAGGAAGTACCCCTTCCCTCTCTGTCTCCCTCAACATAAGGTGGCGGATCTATTCATTTTGTACTCAAAACCATGGTTTTAAATTTCGGATTTTGGTGGAGACCGAAATTTGGCGAAATCCGGAATTTCGTTCCAAAATTTCTGGAAAATGTAATTTTTTTTTTTAAAAAAAAGAAAGAAATGTTATCTTTTATAATTTTTACCACATTTTGGCCCAAAATTTCGGATTTCGGTGGGGTCCGAAATAGGTACCGAAACCGAAATTGAAAACCTTGCTCAAAACTCAATTCCAAATCGAAATACAAAATATGAGGTATCCAAACGGGCCCTAAATTCCAAATGTCAATGACAAGTTGTAGCCTCAAAACTACAAGTTGAAAATAATACTCACTCAATCAAAAGAACTTTGATAGATTGTATTGGATAAGTATCATTGTTTTTTTAATCCAGTCATTCAAAATCCTCATACAGGATAAGGTTAAAGAAATAAGGGAGAAAAAACAGGTAAATGATCCTCATTCCCTAGTTTCAATAAAGGCACTACACTATTTTAGTTTCAACTTTTTCTATCTAGCTGCTAAAGACTAGCCAATTCTTCTTAAGCTATCAACAACAGTCAATTAGATAAAGAGTTTATACAGTAAGAGGTGTAATTATCAAAATAAGGTGGTGCAGATATCATTCCCCCAAAAAAAATGTGAAACTTGATGTCGGGGATCACTTATCACCCACTTCTCACTAAAGCCTTCTCAAGCCTCTCCCTCTCCCACTCTAGCCCTCTCTCACCATATAGTAAGTTAATATTCCATTGTTAAAAAAATCAAGGTTGCCAAATATGGCCCAAGAAACTGGAAAAATTCTCACCCTGGTAGCATTGTGCCAAACAGGAACTCAACTTACTTGCTTTCTGAAGAGAATTCTGCCAATTCATGCTGATTTTCTATGTTCGATAATCAAGGCCACCCAGATAAGAATGCTCTCACCTTCCAAAATCACAATCCAAGCACAACATTTTCCACCACACCCATCACAATGGATAAAATGAAACTATATAACCACGGTTGTCCACTATCAAAGCCATGAAATCACAGAAGCTGCTATACAAGATTTTTTTTTCAAAGGTCAGCTGCTATACAAGAACTTGAATTACTCAAACTACAAAAATAAAACTCAGAAACCTCATCTTTTGCCTGATCATGAATAGTGAGCGTTCAGCATCTCTCGGTACACAATGTCGATGAAATGGTTATTCTATCAGAGAGTGAAAAGAGATTCAAAAAACAAGGTAACCATTAGATCCTCTTTTATTCAAAGTATGAAAAAAAACTTCAATAAAAAACAGTCCTAGACCTCATGCAATTGAAATTGAGAACTGTTTGAACATTTAAGTATCAGTGAAAAACACGTGTTGTTCATAGGAAATGAATGTCTGTTACAAAAGAGAAAAAATAGCTGTCAAGTTAATGGTTTGGTTCGCAAGTGTCTAGTGAACTCAGCTTGATGGATTTGGTTCTCCCCATTTTCACAGCATGTCACTGAGTTTTCAGCCATTGTTAATTTGATAGGGTTAATTCAGTAACAACTATGATACATTTTTAATTTTTTTAATGATAAAGATTACCACATCAAGCAATAGCTCAACTGGGAAGTCCTCCTTTGGCAATGATTTCTTATGTTTGATACTTGTAAGCTTAGGATACTTGGAATACTTTGTCCTTAAAGTAGATGAAGGGGCAATTACTAGGGGATATTAAGGGGTGGCTAAATGGGGGCAGATTAAAAGATCATTAAGTGAGGGGGGAGAGAGCAGAGAATACAAATTAATAGGTCAATATAATCAATTAAGAGTGAATTAGAGAGAGAACATATGGTTCACAAAGCACATAACATATGGTTAGTTATTCAATGGTGAACAAATTAGTTCAGTGTGTACCAAAACACCCTGGTTGAACAAACTTGGAAACATAGGAGAAATTCTAATCCCCCAAAAGATAAGATATTTCCATTGCTTTTCAGTTAGAATATACATTTCCAATTCTATGCATCAAAGAGCCTCTAGTTTAGTAGCCAGGAGACCCTGAAGACAAAATTACAATTACCGTCTTGGGCCCGAGACAGAAGAAAGAGGTCAGTATGTTTTGAAGGAATGTCTTAGCATAGTGCTTCCAATTATAATTGATGGAACTCATATTCTTAAGAAAAAGATGTATCCTCAACAAATTTGTCGTACAAAATATCAACAAGATAAAAGAAGAGAATAAAAAAGCAAGGCACAAAGACCATACCTGTGCAAGCCTCACCAGTGCATCGCGGACTCTGTCTCTTGAAATAACAGGTCCATATGTTGGAGTAGGAGTGAGAGATAGAGGCGGAGCGGGTGGTGGAAGGGGTTGAAGCATTGGGGTACCATAAGGGCGTTGCAGATTCACAGGAGGGAGAACTGGAGGAACAGTGGACATAGAAGATGAAATAGGGGGCATCATCAATGCAGAAGAAGAAGGAAGTGCGAAGAAGGAAGAGTGCTTTGCAAGATTAGTGGCATGATTGCTCCTGGTGCTAGAATCAGGATTATCCAAGAGGGGAATTAGAGGACTACGGGACATTGGCAAAGGAGATGGTATTTGCAACGCTGGTAAGGGAATGGCACTGGGTGCATGGAACGATAAAGACTGTTGTGCAGGAGACTGGTGTTGTTGCCCTGTAACAGCTACATTTGAAGCACTTCCCATACTCATTGCTGCCTGCAGAAAATTTGACCAGAAGAACCCTCACTGTTAGAAGCATAGTCGCATACTCTGTATTGGTGGGCAACAATAAGCAAGTTTGATGTAATGAAAAATTTAAGTGCAGAACAGGGGCAGTTGACATGAAGAGCAATTATGCAGATAAGTGCTATTTTGAATTAATGATAGATACATTTTCACAAACTTTCAATGCATTTCATTGCTGATTATTTGATGACATGGGCAATGAAGATCATGAAGGTAGTCATGGATGTTGAGACAAGTTTTGGAAGTTCTAAAGATTAGATTTGAAAAAACAAAAATAAAAAAGATAGTCATGCCAAAAGTGCATAATTTCTTAGCGTCAGATCACACAAAACAGCAAGACATTTATAAGTGAAAGCCTGTGTTGCATGGATTCTTTGCCCCCATGTGCGGGATCTGTGCCGACAGGTTTTGAAACGCGAATGGGACACATTCGGATTCTCTTAATAAAAACCCTAACATCTCAACCCTCCACCCTCAAAATTTTCATTAATATATATATATATATATATATATATATATATATATATATATATATATATATATATATATATATATATATATATATGAGAATAGAGTTCCTAAGGTGTCACCTCATATAGCTTATATGAGGTGGCGCTTAAAAACATAAGGGGCCTACTTTGTTTGGATGATCCAAAGCATTCATTTGATAGGCCCTCACATAGATAGGGTGTGCCCAAAAAATGACCTTCATAGGATCATCCTAACCCTTCCATTTGTGGAGGTTGAAATGGATGGGTATAAACCTCCATAAATTTCCCTATTTTTAACCTCCATAAATGGAAGGGTTAGGATGATCCTATGGACCTGATTTTTAGTAAGCACCATATCTATCTAAGAGCCTTTCAAATGAGTGGTTTAGATCACTCCAAAAATGTGGGCCCCTTATGTTTTTTGAGCGCCACCTCATATAAGCTATATGAGGTGACACCTTAGGAACTCTATTCTCTATATATATATATATATATATATATATATATATATATATATATATATATATATATATAAGACCGTACAATCAGAGAAGTGTTTTTGGTCGATCGACCAGATAACTTATGGAAGGCTATGAAATCTGTCCATTTTTTAATTTTTTTTTAAAAATTGAAATCTCTCCATTTTTATCCTCTACAAATTGAGGGGTTAGGATGATCCTATGAAGCTGATTTTTTGGGCACACCTATCTATGTCAGGGCCCATCAAATGAATGGTTTTGATCACCCAAACAATGTAGGCCCACTGTGTTCCTGACCGACAGAGCAGATAAGCTATCTGGTACGACGGAGAAGATAAATATAGCACCTACCCGTCCGCCCGCCACCGCCCCCACCCACCCCGCCGCCCACATTTAAATCTTTAATCTTTATTTAATAAAAATTATTGAACCCACAAATCTTACTTTTGGGGTTTTTGCCGAATCCGATATGCGAATCCAAATCCATGCAACACAGGTAAAAGAATATATTGGATAAAGCACAAACAACTCATGTTGAGGGTAACAACAGGCTTCAAGTCAAATGCTTACAGGAGCACATCAACTCAACTCAACTCAACTAAGCCTTTGTCCCAAACTAGTTGGGGTCGGCTAATGAATCCTTTAGAAATTTTTCATGAAGAAGGTTACAGGAGCACATACGCTAAAAAAATTCACAAACATATCATCCGATACATCTGTGACAGTAAGGGCAGATGATGACGATGGGTCCAGAGGTCCTTCCATCACTGCTAAAGTTGGAACTGCTTCAAGTTCCTCAAACTCGCTGCTGCATAAAAATGGTAAAGAGAAGTAAAATTAGGGCACGATTTGCCAGTGTAAGTCTGGAGAAATTAAGGATGCGATTAGATGACTATTTACAATCTGGCACAGGAAAACAAAAACTGAGAACTACATAGTGAAATGGTAGGCATGATACACCTTTCACATAGCACAAGTCCTCCAAAGTAAAAATAACAGAACGGAATTTTAGCCGCGGCCCGCAAGTACATATTAAGTGGGTATATACATTTGGCTTTCATGAAAAGAGAAGCAGCTCCTAGAACCAACAGACATACAATTAAAACAGCTTGAACCTCAGCCAGGAATTTAAGCGGGAACAGGTTGAAGAGGAAAGCAGAAAGATCAAATAATAATAGTCATGATACTTTTTTACCCCAGAATTTATCTAGGAACCCCGGCCAGCACCTTAAATTTTATTAATATGAGAAAAATAATAGTCATGACACTTGGGATATCAAATCTTTAAAAAAAATCACAGGCAAAAGGAAAGCACTGAACAGAAAAGTGAAAGAAAGTACAAAAGCTAGCCTAAAATCATTGAATTTTTTGAAAAATAAAATCACATCATATCAAACACTTTCCAAACAATACTGAGCTTCTAACCCACCCCCTATAGTCAACATTAGAAGCTGAGAAAATCACAAAAACCAGGCAAGGGCCTTTAAAATTTCAACACAAAATTTCAACACCAAAGCCATAAATTTATAATGATGGCACACCAAACTTCTAATCGCTGCTAACACTAAAATTCTATTTAATAGAAAACCTCATTTAGGAAACTAAACTTGCTGTTTCTCAGGAAATTTTAAATTCCTGTACAATGACCTTAGGTGACAATTTCGTTTCATTTCGGCCGAAACGTACTGGTTTCATTCGAAAACCGGAACGAAACGACGGAAATTTCATTTCGTAAAGTTTCTTGAACTCACAATGGAACCGGGTCATACCAATTACAAGTTATGCCAGATTGCCATGGTTTCCAAGTCAATGGGGCAACCAAAAGTTTTTTTTTTTTTTTTGGGGGGGGGGGGGGGGGGCGCATAAAATTTAGATAGTGTATGGTTTATGATGACAGTGTAATTTATGCAATGCAGTTATTAATGATGCAGCTTTCTGTGTCAGCATCTAATACCTATATTTCTATGTAAATATCATCGCATTTATCTAAAATGTGCAAAACTCTACAGCTATTATGCCCATTTTTTCCCATTTTCAATCAATTAATTAGACCTATTCCGGAAAATAGATTTTTCCCAATCCATGCACATGAACCTTTAGAAAGCAAAAACAAAAAATAACAAACTTTCAAGTTCTACAAAGTCAACATCAAAGGTCAAACAATCTGTAAAGGTATGAATACATGACTAATTATTGAATTAGCTCAATTAAGGAGAGAGATTAAATAATACCTTTTGCTTGAGGAAGCATTAGGCTTTGGAGGAATTTTGGAGAAAGCATTAAGTATCCTGCACGAGTAACATGCAAGTAGCTTAAAGCCAAAAAGTTCACCCAAGTTCAAAAATTCAACAAAAAGTTCATCCATGTTCAAAAATTCAACAAGAATACGCTTAAATTAAATTCAATATAAGATAAATAATGACGTGATTGACAAGCCACATATATGTAGGGAACCAGTTCACATCTGTGAAATGACATGTAAACATTAATTCTCGCTACCAAGGATTAATAATTACAAGCCAGGCTAAGCTCAGGTATGTTTGTTAGGTCTGAAATTGTGATCCATTCATTTAACTATTTCTTAAAGGTAAATAATAGTATCAGTTATCTATCTAAATAGAGAACTTATTTAAACAACAAACATACAGTATGCCAAAATGTCCATCTTCTCTTACAATAGATGCAATATCAACTACACCTAGAAGTGACTGCTTAAAAACAAATTTGAAAGAGTCAGATTTCCATCTTATCCCAAACATAACTTATAGGTCTAACATAGAGCCTTTGCAAAATGAAAATTGCTTGCAATAACAATTCACAAGCATAGTGACAAAAATTGTTCTCCAAAAATTTTCGGGACATTTTCATCTTTTCAGCTTTTTTCTTGGGATTTTTAGACCAATTTGGCTTTCTATGGTTTCTTCAAGTCAGATTATAAATATATCTTTGAAATGGGTGTGTGTGTGGGGGGGGGGGGGTGTTGATATTTTCTCTCTTCAGAAAATAGAAAAATAAGGAAGAAATTAAGGAGAAACAGGAGACCATGAATCATTGAAAGAGATTGAGAATATTCATGAAGCCAATAATAACCAATGTTTCAACATACAACACTTGCTAGTGAATTAATTATATTTAGTGAACGTAAATAAAAAGGACCTTCATATGGTTTTCATTGATTTGGAGAAAGCATATGATACGGTTCCTAGGAGTGTTATGTGGTGGGTCCTTTAAAGGAAAAAAGTGCCTACTAAATATGTTGATGTGATTAAGGAAATGTACGATGGGGCAGTAACTAGTGTCAGAACCACGGATGGCACGTCTAGTGAGTTTCCAATTAAAATAGGACTGCTCCAGGGATCAACTCTAAGCCCTTATCTTTTTACGCTAGCTATGGATGAGCTTACAGAGGGTATCCAGGATGAGGTGATGTGGTGTATGTTATTTGTAGATGACATAGTATTAATCGACGAAACCAAAGCAGGAGTAAATGCTAAGTTAGAGTTATGGAGAACTACTTTGGAATCCAAAGGTTTTAGACTGAGTAGAACTAAGACAGAATATATGGAATGCAAATTTAGTAATGTAAGGACGCGGGACAAGGATGTAGTAAATATGCTTGGACAAGAGGTACCTAAGAGGGATGTCTTTCGCTATCTTGGTTTAATTCTAAATAAGGAAGGAGAGATTGAAGATGATGTTAACCATAGAATAAGAGCAGGTTGATTGAAGTGGAAGCTTGCCTCAGGAGTTTTGTGCGACCGTAAAATTCCTACGAAGTTGAAGGGAAAGTTTTATAAGACAGATGTGAGGCCAGCCATGCTGTACGGCTCAGAATGTTGGGCCACCAAGAAGCAGCATGTGCATACGATGTGTAGCGGAGATGCGAATGCTTAGATGGATGTGTGGTCACACAAGGTTGATAGAATTAAAAATGAAAACATTCGTAAAAAGGTGGGGGTGGCACCAATTGAGGAGAAGATAAGAGAGCACCGCTTAAAATGGTTTGGACATATCCAACGTAGGCCTTTGGATACTCCGGTGAGAAGAGGCGACTCGTGCCAAATTGATGGAGTAAAAAGAGGTAGGAGCAGACCGAAAACAACTTGGGTAGAAACAGAGGGAAAAGACTTGATAGCTAGGAACATAACAGAGAACATGACCTTGGATAGGACATAATGGAAGAAAATGATCCAGGTAGAAGAACCCAACTAGAGCCAGGATTAGAGCCGGGTAGATTCCTTTCACCTTCTTCATGAAATTTTTCCGAAGGATTCATTTAGCCGACCCCAACTTGTTTGGGACAAAGGCTTTGTTGAGTTGAGTTGAGTTGAGTTGAGTTCAGTGAACATGAATAAACTCAATAAACTAAGTTGCTAAAGTAATAAAGTTAAATCGTAAATTCTATAGAATTTACACAAACATTAAAAACTAAACGTCTCAAACTTTCAAAACAGCCATCATACAAAAACAAGGGTCAGAATAAATCCCACGGCCTTTGTCATAAAGGGGACAATGCGAAGTTCTCAAATGACGTCAAACAAACCCCTAAAAGCTTTAGTATACCCATTCCACGCTAATTATAAGCACAATTAGGGCTTAAAGGCCCTTTTGAAAATATAAATTCCAAATTTGAACCTTCCATTGGGGTGGTAATAAAATATCCGAACTCTTAACCCCGAATCTGTAGGGAGATTAGCAACATTAACCTCCCCACGGTCTCGCTTTGAGCAAGATTGTGATACCTCTTTATTTCAAAATCACATAGTTTTGTTGGAGTTCTCCATGACCTCGAAAATTATATAATTATATTTGGTTTAAGAAAAAATATAACTATAATAATATCAAAGAATCAATAAGCACGCAAAAACAAGTACTTAAAATAAAGCTTGAAACCAAAAAAGTAATAATGCCTCGTAAGTCCGTAACAAAAATTTTACATTTTATTCTTGAATTATTTGCTCATAAAAATTTAAATTACATTTTTTTGTACAGTAAATATTAACTGTTTAGTTTCACAAAACATCATACGAAACAAACAATAAGATAAGAAATTGATATGTAATTATAAAGGCACAGAGTGACAAAACCTATCAAGAATATATTTAAATATTAAATAATAAACAAATTGAAAATCGACATGCCAACATATTTTTTTCAACAATATTAATTCAAAGGGAGATTTGTTTTTGCCCCCCTGTAGGATAATGCCCCCCCCCCCCCCACACGTGAATTGTGGGCTGAATTTAACGCTTTAAAATGTCAAATCACGTCAAAAGGTGGGCGCATTCTCCTACAGGCAGGTGAAAAAATCATCGCCCTAATTTAAATTGGCACAAATCAATCATAAAACAATTAAACAATAAAAAAAATTGAGAGAAGGAATCAAGAGAAATCCCAAATTCGCCAAATCAAAAGAGGGATCAGTATTCGTAAATCTTGACTTTATTGCTACTAGGTATTGGTGCCACCGCGTATGGTCGTCCATCCTTGGGATGAATAATAATTTGGTTATATTGATTAAGGACGCATTCAAAGCCGCTAGGAATTGGGCGATCAAGTATATCTTTAATCCTGCACCTAGCCCTCATTATGATGAAAAACTTCCTGCATCACATAAGCAAATCTCCAAGGGAAGCCCTTCTACTCTTTCACCCAATGGACGACATTAAGCGAATTACCCACAACAATCAAGGAGCCACGACCGCGCTCGATGAGGAGGATTCACATCATTACCGCAAGGATTTCCACCTCATTGGAGTCCGTCAGTCGAATGGGCTTCCTAAACGCCATGTAATCGAGTTGTTGTGGCCTCTAATGATGCCAACAATCCCATCTGAACTAGGGAACTAGGGTTGCCTAAGCTGAAACTTTCAAAGTGAAGCTTAATGGCCCCAAGAGAAGGTGACCAATGAAGAGAGGGTCGATTGGGTGTGGTCCACAGGGAGTGGCATGCATGAACCACATCCCACGTGGCCCGAAGAATTGTATCCAAAACACTACTGACTCGTTCTCACACACGACCCATCACACCATGGAGAAAATGGCATGGAACTTCGCATGCACTAACCTCAAAACCCTTTTTGAAAACCCTCATGTTCTTCTCCTGCCACACCAACCACAAGGAGATCGAGGGAATATTTTGGAGAGGAGGGATTTGCATGTCGAATATACATGCTTGAGGTTCGTAAGCATATGGGTATTGTAGACGTTAATTAGAGGTAAGGGAGGATGATTGTTTGGTTTAGTTAATTGAGGAAGTAACGTGTAGATGAGGAAACTGATTACATCCTACAACAGTTGGGTAAGTTATAGAAAGGTTATAGTCCTTGATTTGGGGTAGATGAGGTGCTTTGGAGGATGAATAGTTTTATTGGCTATCTGTATCTAGGATCCTCTCTTCTATTGCAGGCTATATTACCTAGATATGGATATACATATCCAATACTTGGCTCGTCCAACCCGGCAGCGTTCATGAGTCGCTTGTTCAATTGTCCCTCGCAGAGACGGTTGAGAAGTGCCATGCAGGTGCCCCCCTCCCGATTCTTTCTTTCTCACGGTCCTACCCCTAGAAAGGCTCCCTAAATAAATGGATCAAAAAAGGGGACTTCTGCAACGGGCTATGCCACCAATGACTTATGACACAATCGTCTTCTGGCTGAGCCCCCGTTCTCCTCAATATATGGAGACAAAATGCAGGATTGGTGCCAATAGTTCATCATTGAAGAAAAGACTCATCGAGATGGGATCACTAACTAATACTAATGTAATTGAAACGAATTGTCTTCCTTGTATACTCCCCCGGTTATGTTGCTACCACGGGCCGCACATAATCAAGCAGATAATATAGATATCCCTTCAAGATAAGGGATCTGATATGCTTTTGTATCGTGCGGGTAAGGATCGTCAAACACAGGATGTCGTAATACAATTCTAATACTAACTCAACTCAACTCAACTAAGCCTTTGTCCCAAACTAGTTGGGGTCGGCTAATGAATCCTTTAGAAAATTTTCATGAAGAAGGTGAAGCTGTGAAAGAATCTACCCGGCTCAAATTGACTAAGTCTAATCCCAATGGATCATTTTCTTCCATTCTCTCCTATCCAAGGTCATGTTCTCTGTTATGTTCCTAGACATCAAGTCTTTCCTCACTGTTTCTACCCAAGTTGTTTTTGGTCTGCCCCTACCTCTATTTATTCCATCAACTTGGCACGAGTCACTTCTTCTCACTGGAGCATCCAAAAGCCTACGTTGGATATGCCCAAACCATCTCAAGCGTCGCTCTCTCATCTTCTCCTCAATTGGTGCCACCCTCACCTTTTTACGGATGTCTTCATTTTTAATTATATCTAACCTTGTGTAGGCGAACATCCATCTAAGCATTCCCATCTCCGCTACACTCATCTTATGGACATGCTGCTTCTTGGTGGCCCAACATTCTGAGCCGTACAGCATGGCTGGCCTCACAGCTGTCTTATAAAACTTTCCCTTCAACTTGGTAGGTATTTTACGGTCGCACAGAACTCCTGAGCATGCTTCCACTTTCACTTGGTGGGAATACAATTCTATTACTAAATTAGGAAAAAATTTGTCCTTGCCAATTTCAAAATTTAATCAATCATATTATAATAGAAAATGATAGAGAAAATAAAACTGAATGAACAATGTTGAATTTATCTAGTCAGACATGAATGATGGTACTATAATATTACCTACCGAATAAATAGACTATGACATTCGCTAATCTAAATAAAGAGAAAAATAAATCTGTTAAAAGTACAATGAAAGAAGAATAGTCACATAATATCACCTAAGATGTAGAATAGAGGGAAGACACTTCAAAACCCCATAGCCTAGTTTGAAAGTTCAAAGGACCAAAACTGTACCCCTGATCAATTTGAGTAACCGAGAGTTTATGTAAGAGATGGGGACTATCGTAAATTCTAAATTTTAATTTTTAGGTGTCTTTTAAGTCCGTTAAGTTATAGCAGGCGTACCACAATTTATTCCCACTAATATCACTTGGTTTCTGAGTTATGAGCGTTTTAAATAGGCCCGACATATGTATTAAGTGAATTTTAAGTGGGTATAGTCATTAGAGGGTAGTTTAGTCTAAAAGCGTCAAGTTTTGTTTAGGGTTTTAGAACTTTCTAGTTCTCTTCTTTTTCTTATATATTGTTAGCCTCATGGACCTTAATTTGATAGCTAAGATGATGGAAAGATGAAAGAAAGAAGATTTGAAGTTCTCTTGTGTAGATGTGATGTCTACTCTTAGCAAAGCTATGATGCCTTGATCTTTCCTAAGGTGTGAAGCATCGGGATTTTTTTTTTTTTGAATGGCAAATAGATGCATTAGAAAACAGGGACCGAAAAAGACCCTAAGAAAGATGTACAACAGAAAACAAAAAAAAACAAAAAAAATTTCCACTAACAACTGAGGAAGAAAATCGAACAGTTCGAGGCTTTTTCTTTGTCGGAATTATTAGTGTGATTCAAGCATAATCTTCTTCATTCATTTTTGGTGCGATGTCAAAGCTTCTCTGGTGAGATGCCAAGAAAAACTCTTGATAGGATACCTTGAACAAGTATCTTGTTTCCCTTACAATCTAGATTTCTTTTCTTCTCTTCTCTTCTTGGTTTCTTCTACACATACTATTTGTTCGGGAACCGAAACATATTCCTTTCCCTTGCCTAAATCCTCAAAACCATAAATTTTTTCTTGTTTTATCCATCCCATCTCAACCTAAAGCCCATGTCCCTTAATCTTTCTCAAAACCCTTGCCTACACCTTCCTGACATACGTCTACAGCTTCCTGACATACCCGACATACGTCTGTAGTTTTTCGGCATGTCTGCACCCTTCTAAACCTACCAAATCTAGTAGAAATATTTTTCCAATCCCATAACATAGTTTAGGAAAAGAAACCCTTTTTTGACATATGTCTACACTTCTAAACCTACCTGAAACCTGGTATAAATATCTTTCCAATCCCATAACAAATTTTAGGAACCAAAACCCTAATTTTCACCAATCCTTTTCACCCCTAACTCCATTCGATAGATACACCCTACATCAGAGTTGGTATCAGAGAGAAATATTAGTTCAACCTTCGATCATCCTACATTAGTAAGTGCAATGAGGAACATAATTCTTTTTTTATTTTTTCAAGAATGTGAGCATAATTCTTTTAGATAATAGTACTGAAGCCCTCCATTATCAATATTAATGGGTTCTCCATAAAAAGGTATGCTGATTTTAGGAGCAGTAATGAATTAAAACTGTACTCATTAATGCATATTCTGTTTAGTTGACATAAATACAATCAATAAATTGAAGAAGTATGTAATCAAATAATTAAGGTGCTTTTTTCTGAAAGGTATTATTGCGGTGTTTTTACAATTATTCTTCAGCTTCAACCATTAATCAGCAACCAGATGATGTCTCCTCAAGTTTCTCGAGTTTGCCATTTCATATAAACTAAATAGATAACGCTCTCAATCTTAGAAGACAAATAGTAGATAGGCTGAAAGGCATATTTGCAACAGCACTCTAAACCTTAAAACACAAATGCTATATAGGCTGAACAGCATATTTGCAACTGCTTTTACCTGGTAAAAAGATTTGCAACCTCTTCACATTCATTTGAATTGTAAAACCAAATACCATTAACTTCTTGGGCTGCGTTATGGTATAATAAGTATGGAACCTGGACATCGTACTCAAAATCTCCCAAGAGATTCTCCACGAGATTATCTGTATAGAGATATGTGGACATTCCTAAGTACAAACATGGATAGATACAAGCCTACAACATGCATACGAAGGAAGCATATTGGGACATTCCTGAGTACAAACATGGAAAGATACAAGCCTACAACATGCAAACGAAAGAAAGCATATTTTGAAATTTAAGGCAGCATTGCAGAAAGTGATCAATCTGATGTCACAAACAAGAGGTCCGATATCATGCATGTAAAGCATTCAAATAAAATTTTGAAAAAATGCATGTAAAAGATTGAAAGTGCCAACAGTAGCATTTGAAGTAAAAACATAAGCAGCAGTCAGCATTCCCCCACAGTTCCGAAGTCAGTTCTAAAGCTTTATATGCATGGGAGAACTATGACACAACTACATAATATACATTAAATTTTAAACCCCAGGCAATGATTGAACTGCTTTTTTTTTTTTTTGAATCATTAGTTAAATTCCTGTGATGATTTTGAATTTTCAGATTCTAAGAGAACAAAGAAACAAAACTGGTATTTTTTATTTTTTGAATGGTAGAAAAATTAGAATGACTGAAGAGCATTTACAGTATCATTTCAGCTGTTGAGGCCACAAATGACATGCAGAGGGAAGTTGTAACTTGATCAAATGGTAGAATGGCCACAATAAAATTAAAAAAATCCAGTGAGGCACTGCAACCACAACTTGGATTCCCTAATCCTGATCACCAAAGATGTTGCAAGGAAGAATTTCCTAACTAGTTAGAAGGTAGAAAATCCCTGCCACAGTAAATCGTATGCCTAGGCAGCTGGTTACATTTTTAAAAGGCACTAACAACTACCTTCTACAGGTTGACTGCCATATCAATCACCAGCTTGGAAACTGCATTTTGAAGATGATGTATTCCACTCTGCATTAAAGGGTAGGTGAGCAATCGATTTAGAAGGAGTGAAGGTGAAGACAAATTTGGGTAATTCATGAAAATGAAGACAGAAAACCTTGAATGCAAAAACAAGCATGAACCGCTATCACAATATTAATGATGAAAAATACACATCACTAAGATACATCCCATTTCGCCCTGCTATGTTGACCCCTAATCGAACTGGCTTTGTTTAGCTGTCACATCCTGGATGATGAGCTAATGGATAACAGAGCCAATGACACATCATAGAGAATTTTATGGGGGAGCTTAGCTATCAAGATAGGCAATGCAAACGGAGTTCATGAACAAGCCTATCTCGTTTTAAGAGAGGCGGTAGAAACAAACGCTCAGACTTGACCATATAGATATCTTCATGACTTCATGAATTTTCCTTTCAGAAAGGTGGTTTTGACGTCCATCTGCCGAATCTTGTAATCATAATGTGTAGCTATTGCCAATAAAATCCGGATGGACTTTAGCACGGCCACTGATGAAAAGGTTTCCCCGTAGTCAATACTAGCCTTTTGACTATAGCCTCTTGCCACTAGCCTAGCTTTGAAGGTCTCTACATTTCCGTCATGGCCCTTCTTCCTCTTATAGATCCAATTGCACCCAATGGGCTTAATACCCACTAGTGGATCTACTAGAGCCCAGACCCTGTTGGAATACATCGAGTCCAACTCAGATTTCATTGCGACTAACAAGCTGTTCGCATCTATGTTCGACCTCACCTCCTTGTAGTCATGGTTTCAAATTTCGGTTCCGGAATGCGTTTTGGTCATCACCGAAATCAAAATTTCGGTTAAAATCCGATGAAATATAATAAACTAATATTTGATCTCATACGAAATTTTGGCCGAAACATGACAATTTCGGCCGAAATTTTGAAGTTTTGTTTTTCCTGAAATTTCATCCTAAATTTAAGGATTTTCACCCTAAAAATCTTGATTTTCTTTATTATTTAATATTTTTCCCAAAATTCCGGTAATTTTGGTGAAAATCCTTAAATTTAGGACAAAATTTCAAGAAAAACGAAACTTCAAAATTTCGGCCGAAATTTTGTCACATTTTGGGTATAACTGATTTCAGATTTCGGTCCCGAAATTTCAGATTTCGGTCGAAATTTTAAACCATGCTTGTAGTTCAGGGAGTCCATCTCGACCCCGCCAGACACCATGCTATAAGCCTTGCCAACAAGGTCATATTTTGCCCTTAGGTTCTGCATCCAAGGTAACCATATCCCTCTCGCATGCGTTCTGGATGAACTCTTCTTCCAAGAACGTGGCATTCCAACTCACAAAACAGTTTTGCTCGCCTGATTTATAAAAATAATAACCCCTAGTCTCCTTGGGATATCTGATAAATACACACCTCTTGGTCCTCGTCTCCAACTTATCGGCGCCTATCTTTTTCACATGGGCTGCACAATCCCAAATCCTCAAAAGAGTCAATGCGGGTTTCCTACACGTCCATATCTCATATGGAGTCCTAGGCACAACTTAGTCGGGACTCGGTTGAGATCGTAAAGCGTTATTTCTAAGGCATAGCCTCATAGAAACAATGGTGCATTGGCAAAGCTCATCATCGAACGGACCATGTCCAACAAGGTCATATTTCTCCTCTCTGCTACATCGTTGTGCTGATGTTGCAAGAGTCCACTAAGAGACTCATCATCAAACGGACCATGTCCAACAACGTCATATTTCTCCTCTCTGCTACATCGTTGTGCTCTGGTGTTGCAGGAGTCCACTAAGAGACGATCCCACTCACCCGTAGGTAGTCCCCAAACTCACTCGAGAGGTACTATCCACCTCTATCAGGGCGGAGAGCCTTAATGCTCTTACCAGTATGGTTCTCTATTCATTCTTGAACTCCTTAAACTTTTCAAGGGTCTCATACGTACTTCGCATTAAGTACAGGTAACCATACGTTGAATGGTCATCCTTGAAAGTCAAGAAGTAGATGAACCCTCCTCTTGCAGAATGAGACAGGGGTCCACATACGTCATCCTAGCCGATAAACTTTTTGTCCTTCCACCTCTGCCCTTCATGGGAACCTTGGTCATTTTACCCTGCAAACACGGCTCACAAATTGGGTAGGGTTCCACTTGGATCGAGTATGGTTTGAACTTTGAAGTACTTCAATTGCAAAATTTTACCCATCAAGCTCCTATGGTTCCAAGAATCACCCACAAACCTTAGGGTTCACACCACTTCATCACTTCATGTCATGTCTCTCTACCATGATATCCCTCTCTCTTCAACATTCCTTTGATTGACTCTGTGATGGGCCAACCCACTTTTTTTCTGAGTGGACCCACCCACTTTGTTTCCAACAACCAACGGCCTGCTTCGCCAAGAATGACACACTTAACTCCCAAAGGCTACTGAACTTCTGCTTGTGTTGCCTTGGTGGTCACCAGCTAAATTTTCATCCTTCATTTGCACGTCGCCCCTTCCATCCTTAATGAGAAAATCTTGAAATTGTTTGAAAGTTGTGATGTCTATTGCTATCTTCGACCCAAGGATTTAAATGTCGGTTTCAATGTCGGTTTCGGCAACCACCAAAACCATATTTTGGTTTCAGTGAAAATTTTGACCGAAATCATGTAAAACCTTCATAAAATTTTTGGTTTTTTTCTAATTTCTACTATAAAATCCCAGTGGAAATATCAGCGATTTCAGTGGAAATCTTTAAATTTCGGTGGTAATTTTTAAAATTTCAGTAGAAATCTTTCATATTTCGGTGGAAATTTTGTAAATAAGGGTGAAAACAGAATTTCTAATGAAATTCCAGCTCAGTTGAAATTCCGGCGAAATCCTATATTTTTCTGATTCAATGTACTTTCAGTTTCGGTCCAAACCGACAACGAAATATTTTGGCCAAAATTTCTGATTTCGGCCAAAATTTAAAACTATGCCTCAACCTTCTCTGAAGCATTTAGCAGTGAAACCTAAAGAGACCACTTTTCCCAGTATATAAAGTCAATCATAGGTCTATGATCCAATTGCATCAATTTTGTTGCAAACACTATGCTTCAAGAAGAAACCCGACCATACCTAAAAAATTGAATTCCATCACTCCTTTCCAGGTTTTCAAAGATTGTATCATGAGTTTGCACTGAAATCTCTAAGTCAAAAAGAATAATTCCATCAATAGGGCAAAACTGACTCATAATTCATGGCGAGAAACACTAACGACTCATAAAATCTACCATTTTTTGCTGAAGAAAAATAGGCCTCTAGATTCCATTCGCATATTTCTTTGGTTCTCAGCATCCACCAATGAAAAATTGCCCAAGCAAACAAAGAATCTCCGCAAAAGGAAAGAAAACCCAGAGATGAAGGCGTAAATGCAAAGGACCTCCTCTAGAGTTTCAGAGAGAGAGAGAGTGTGTGTGTGTGGTTTGGGAGGAAGAGGAAAGCATAATTACATGTTGAGTCAATCATTTCCATGCAACTAATTATTTTCTTACTCGCTCAACATGTTAACTATCATATTAAATTCACAACCTGAAATTAGTTATAAATTAGGGAATCAAGGGTTTGGGATGGGATGCTCAAGTTGTAGGACGAGTATTTTGATTTTTTCCTTTTGTTCTAGGTAGTGCAGTACTGCAGTTAGCCTTTTGTTTTTGTTTTTGTTTTTTTTTTTGAATGGCTGAAGATTTCAGCCTTTTGCTTTTCTCTCTCCAGTTTTCAATAAAAAATTATAATTGATTTGGAAAAAATAGTTATACATTTCATTATTACAGTTCAATACCTTTACATCTCAATACTGTTCTTACCCTATATGTTTGGCAACCATTTAGGCACCTAAGCAGGACTTGTCGCTTATTAAAGCATTAAATACCTTGATTGCAATACTATTGTTGGTGCCCTAAGCTTATCTAATCCAGTTCCATCCCCAGGCAAAACCATTTGTTTGCTCTTTATATTATAGGCTATGATTTCACCATAATGCATTAGAAAGACATCCCATACAAAGGCTTCAACAATAAAATAACAGAAATAAAATTAGGGAAATGATAACAACATTACCATGTGTTGATAATAGCGTTCCTCCCCTAACAAAAAAACTTTTTGTAAGTAATAAAAACTTTTCTGATTGTCTGTCTTAGCTTTTTGGGAATTGGACTTTCGTAGTTAGTTAAAGAAGTGTAAAATAAAGAATTAAGTGCATTATAAAAAAAAAAAATTTAAAAAGTTTTCATAGTGTGCATTATAAAAAAAGAGTGCATTAGAAAAGTTTTCATAAAGAAAAGAGTCAATTATAAAATAAGATTTTCATAAAGAAAAGTGTCCATTAGAAAGAGTGCAGCCATTAAAAAAATAAAGAAAAAGCGCATTATCAAAAAGAGGGTGCAGATATCATTTCCCTGAGACTATTGATCCCTTAAAACAGAACAAAAAGAAAGAAATTAATGATCCAATAGAGAGCAAGAATCCAAACCTGTGCTGCGCCGGTTCATGACAATGAACTGGAATCGAGGTTGAGTATTCCTGCAAAAATACCATGATTTCTGTATAAAATTAGACTCTCTAGCATAACTATATGTGTGTGATGAGCACAATATAAAGCAAGACAGTGCACTGTCAGGACGATTGTAACCGTCCAATCAGAGACGTTCTTGTGTCATAAAGGCAACCAAGAGTGGGGCCCGAACCACGAACAGTTCAGACCTATGAACAGACTATCGATATATGCAATGCATGAGAGCTGCACCATAATATGGTGAAACAAGTTGCATTGAATCACTGCTAAAATTGAAACTATAAAAAACCAAACCCTAAAACCCAAAATTCCCAAAGATCAAACAAAAACCATTGCTCGAACTGCAAACATCAAAACCCTAACCCTAAAGTCCAAATTCCGAAATTCCTAACCAAATCAAGCGAAAAAAGGAGGCCAAACAAAATCAAAATAAGAAAATTGGCGAATCAAACACGCATCTCATTACGAAATACCAGAATTTAGGTTATTAAAAAACCCTAACCCCAAAGTCCAAATTCCGAAATTCCTAACCAAATCAAGCGAAAAAAGGAGGAAAAACAAAATCAAAATAAGAAAATTGGTGAATCGAACACGCATCTAATTACGAAACACCAGAATTTAAGTTATTAAAAACGAGAACCTCACCTTTTAACAACGAAGAGAGAACCTTCCACATCCTTGCGACTCTGCAAAATTGAAAAAATAATAATGAAGAGATTGGCAACAAAATAAGAGAAAATAGAGTAAAAAGGATATCTGAAATGGAGAACAAACCCATTGACTGAGCTCAATGTTGAATTGGTAGAGGGCAACATGGGATGCAGTGATGAGAATCTCTTCGATGAAAGGATCGATCCTTTGAAGGACGGTGAGATTCAAGACTTTCGTGCTCTTATGGTCCAGATTCGGCGTCAATTTCCCGCTTTGCAACATTTTTTTCTCGAGGCGAAAAACCCTAACCCTAACCCTAACAGTGGAATCGCTTCCTTAGTTCCTTCTCATGCAAGTATGTTGAGCTCTCTTCTCGTCTTATTAGAGCGACAGAGAGAGAGAGAGAGAGAGACGAAAATGCCCTCTTGGCTCTTGATTCTTGATCTGGCTGTTTAGACGTGGAGAAAGTTTTTTCTTGAAAAATGCCCGAGAGAGAGAGAGAGAGACGAAAATGCCCTCTTGGCTTTTGATTCTTGATCTGGCTGTTTAGACGTGGAGAAAGTGTTTTTCTTGAATAATATTTTTTCTGAAAAGTTCTATTGGATTTTCTTTTCTTGAAATTTTTTTTTTTATGATGATGTCACTCCAAATAAGCCGTAAGTTTATCATTTCCCTAGAAATCATAGAGTTGGAAAAAAAGTTTTAAGAAATTTTTTTGGGAAAAAGACACTTAGACCCTTGTGGTTTCTATTAACCCCAAAAGTTTAAAAAGTTACAAGTAGACCCAGAGGTTTCAAAACGTGACAAGTACACTGTCCGTAAGTTTAACCTGACGGAAAGACTAAAACTAACTATAGTTAATATTTTGAGGACAGAAATACCCTCATTTGCAGAGGGATTAGGATTACGCCATTTCCGGCCGCCGCCGTCATCCCTCAGGCCACCTCCTTCGTCGCCACCTTCGGCCTCCGCCGCCCTCGCCATCTCCGGCAACCGCCGTCACCTCCACTACAGACAATTGAATCCCACCCCATGGTTACATCAAACCCACATTTTAAGAAAAAAAACTTTGATAAAAACAAAAAAATAAAGCCCTAAAATATTAGGGCTTTTGTGCAAATCATTATAATGATGTGAATGAAGACAAATAAAACTCCTAAATGGAAGGTTTATGTTGATAAATCAACAAGGGTTTGAATCAAACCCCAACTTTTAGTTTTCAAGTATGAAAACCCTAATTTTCATTTGGGAAGACGAGGGCATTTTGGTATTTTCCCCCACGCCGTCAGCTCCGTCCCGTTAAAAAAACCCAATGAAACCACAGGGGGTCTACTTGTAACTTTTTAAACTTTTGGAGTTAAGTTGAATGTGTCAGAAACCACATGCGGTTAAGTGTATTTTTCCCAAAAAAAAATTTATGAGAAATATTTTCGTGCAATCCAAACATGGCCTAAAGGCAAAAAAGATAAACAAAAATAAGACGAATGATAAACTAAAGGGCGCCGTTGCAAAAAAAAAAAAAAAAAAAAAAAAAAACCCTACAAGGCCGCCCCTATTGGTCCAGCTCATCAAAGTTCATTTATAAGGGCAGACAAATTTAAAGGAACAATAAAATGCACTTTGTTGAGATGAACCAATGGGGGCACACATGTATATGGTATTTTGCAACGGTACGCTTCAGTTTATCATTCCTCCAAAAAAAAATCTTAAAAATGAGCATTAGTGGAAACTAGGGGTGCAACTTGGGTCAGGTTTTACCCGACCTGCATCGACCCGACCCGAAAATAGCATGGGTCGGGTTTACAAATCATGGGTCTTAGGTAGGGCCGGGTTTAAGTTTAAAAACCCGGCTCAATCTTGGGTAGGGTCGGGTTTAAAGAAAAAAGCAACTGAAACCCGACCCGACTTATGTAGCTGTACTCAAGGTTTTAAATTTCGGTTTCGATACCGATTTCGGAGCCCACCGAAATTTGGTATTTCGTCTCAAAATATCGAACTGAATTTCCGAAATTTTGGACAGAAATTCGGAAATTTCGGATTTTGGCCGAAATTTAAAACCATGGTTGTACTATAACATTTTTAATTAGGGAAAATTATTAAAAAAAATGCAAAGTTTATGCTAAATTGTGAACAAAGGGTGGACATTTCAAATCTATAAAAAATGGCTGTCATGTACGAAAATAGACCATTTAGGACGAAAATACCCCCCCCCTTTGCAATTTCACCTACCACCTTTTCTTTTCTTTCTTCTTCCCCAAGCAAGTTCCAACGTGAGAAACAGCCATTGCCAATACCTGGGTTGATGAAAAACAGTCATTGCCAACGTAAAAAACAGCCATTGTTCTTTGGGAAAAAAAATGGGAAATGTTATCCGCACTACGGTATTTTGATGAGGACACTCCTCACTTTATTAAAAGTACTGTATGGCCCGCACCATAGGATGATCCAAACCGTCCATTAGATGGGCCACAGCCTAAATCGGTTGTGCCCCAAAAAGCATTTCCATAGGTTGATCCTAACCCTCCGATCAGAATGTTAGAGGGTTGATCCTAACCCTCTATAGATCGGAGGGTTAGGATCAACCCATGGAAATGATTTTTGGGACACAACCCATTTAGGCTGTGGCCCATCTAATGGACGTTTTGGATCATCCTATGTGGGGGCCATACCATAGTTTTAATTAAGTGAGGAGTGCCCTCATCAAAATACAGTAGTGTAGACAACATTTCCCCAAAAAAATACCATTACTTACTAAACTACTTGGGTGATAAACATAGCTTCAAGTATGTCTAAATTATGGTTCCAAGAGTGATACTTGTGATGGGGACATTCTAATAGTATGAAATTGGTTTTGAAACTGATCATGAGTGTTTTAAACCTTTGGAACCATTACATAGGCCCCGGAACCACTAGGGAGCCATATTATAGTTGTTCCGAGGTGTTAAGTGGTTCGAAGAGTCTAAATTATGGTTCCAAGAGTGCTACTTGTGATTGGGACATTATAATAGTATGAAATTGGTTTTGAAACTAATCATGAGTGTTTTAAACATTTTTGGAAAAATTACATAGTCTCCAGAACCACTTGGGAACCATATTATAGTTGTTCTGAGGTGTTAAGTGGTTCCAAGAGTCTAAATTATGGTTCCAGGAGTGGTACTTGTGATGGGGACATTCTAATAGTATGAAATTGGTTTTGAAACTGATCATGAGTGTTTTTAACCTTTTGGAACCATTAGATAGGTTCCGGAACCACTACATAGGCTCCGGAACCACTTGGAAACCATATTATAGTTGTTCTGAGGTGTTAAGTGGTTCCAAGAATCTAAATGATGGTTCCAAGAGTACTACTTATGATTGGGACATTCTAATAGTATTTTGAAACTGATCATGAGTGTTTTAAACCTTTTGGAACCATTACATAGGCCCCGGAACCACTTGGGAACCATATTATAATTGTTCTGATGTGTTAAGTGGTTCCAAGAGTCTAAATGATGGTTCCAAGAGTACTACTTGTGATTGAAACATTCTAATCGTATTTTGAAACTAATCATGAGTGTTTTAAACCTTTTGGAACCATTACATAGGCCCCGGAACCACTTGGGAACCATATTATAGTTGTTCCGAGGTGTTAAGTGGTTCCAAGAGTCTAAATGATGGTACCAAGAGTGCTACTTGTGATTGTGACATTCTAATAGTATTTTAAAACTGATCATGAGTGTTTTAAACCTTTTGGAACCATTACATTGGCTCCGAAACTACTTGTGAACCATATTATGTTCCGAGGTGTTAAGTGGTTCCAAGAGTCTAAATGATGGTTCCAAGAGCGCTACTTGTGATTGGGACATTCTAACAGTATTTTGAAACTGATCATGAGTGTTTTAAACCTTTTGGAACCATTACATAGGCTCCAGAACCACTTGGGAACCATATTATAGTTGTTCCGAGGTGTTAAGTGGTTCCAAGAGTCTAAATGATAGTTCCAAGAGTGCTACTTGTGATTGGGACATTCTAATAGTATTTTAAAACTGATCATGAATGTTTTAAACATTTTACAATTATTTCATAGGCTCCGGAACCACTTGGGAACCATATTATAGTTGTTCCGAGGTGTTAAGTGGTTCAAAGAGTCTAAATGATGGTTCCAAGAGTGCTACTTGTGACTGGGACATTCTAATAGTATTTTGAAACTGATCATGAGTGTTTTAAACCTTTTGGGACCATTACATAGGCTTCAGAACCACTTGGGAACCATATTATAGTTGTTCCGATGTGTTAAGTGGTTCCAAGAGTCTAAATTATGGTTCCAAGAGTGCTACTTGTGATGGGGACATTCTAATAGTATGAAATTGGTTTTGAAACTGATCATGGGTGTTTTAAACCTTTTGGAACCATTACATAGGTTCCGGAACCAGTTGGGAACCATATTATAGTTGATCCGAGGTGTTAAGTGGTTCCAAGAGTCTAAATGATGGTTTCAAGAGTGCTACTTGTGATTGGAACATTCTAATAGTATTTTGAAACTGATCATGAGTGTTTTAAACTTTTTGGAACCATTACATAGGCTTCGGAACCACTTGGGAACCATATTATAGTTGTTCTGAGGTGTTAAGTGGTTCCAAGAGTGGTTCCGAGGTATTAAATGTGGTTCCCTAGTGGTTCTGAGGTATAAAATGTGGTTCCGTAGTGGTTCCGGGGTATAAAATGTGGTTCCCTAGTGGTTCCAAGGTATAAAATGTGGTTCCGTAGTAGTTCCGGGGTATAAAATGTGGTTCCTTAGTGGTTCCGAGGTATAAAATGTGGTTCCCTAGTGGTTCCGAGATACACAGTGGGCCCACATTGTTTGGATCATCCAAGGCGTTCATTTGATGGGCCCTCACATATATAGGGTGTGCCGAAAAAATCAGCTCCATCGGATCATCCTAACCCTTCAATCTGAGGACGTACCATCGGCTGCTAGCCCTACTCGGAAGTCCGAACAAAATTTCGGACTTCCGACCAACTTTTTTCGATCTATAGAGGGTTAGGATCAACCCTCTAACATTCTGATCGGAGGGTTAGGATCAACCTATGGAAATGCTTTTTGGGGCACAACCTATTTAGGATGTGGCCCATCTAATGGACGGTTTGGATCATCCTATGGTGCGGGCCATACAATACTTTTAATAAAGTGAGGAGTGTCCTCATCAAAATACGGTAGTGCGGATAACATTTCCCCTTTTTTTTCCAAAGAACAATGGCTGTTTTTTTACGTTGGCAATGGCTGTTTTTCATCAACCCAAGTATTGGCAATGGTTGTTTCTCACGTTGGAACTTGCTAGGGGAAGAAGAAAGAAAAGAAAAGGTGGTAGGTGAAATTGCTTAGGGATTAGATCCTACATAGTTGGTGGGAAAAAGAAAAGGGGGGGGGGTATTTTTGTCCTAAATTGTCTATTTTCGTACATGACAACCCTTTTTTTATAGATTTGAAATGTCCACTTTTTGTTCACAATTTAGCATAACAAATTATTTTCCCTTTTAATTATCTCTTGAATAACATAACAAATTATTTTTCAATATATTGATATAGTTGTTTTCATTGAGGTGATATGTTTGTGATGTGGAAATATAGTTTCCTTCTTAAATTTATACACTTGATTATATAAATTTAGAGATTTTTGGTGTGAACATTTGTTTTTTTTTTCTACAACACGTCAACGTGAAAAAACTCGACCCGACCCGACCCGAGAATTATCATGGGTAGGGCCGGGTTTGGGAATCGTGGGTTTTCCGGAAAAAACCCGACCCAACCCGAGATATTTCTTCTGTAGGGTAGGGTTCTTCAAAACCCAACCCGCCCGACCCGAGTTGCAACCCTTGTGGAAACTATATGTGCAATTTGCGTAGTGTGAGGTTGTGCTGTTGCTAAAAATTAATTTGGATTCAACCCGAGCCCGACCCGATCTCATGGTAGAAGTTCGACCAAATTTCCCAAAAATCGACCCGAGTTGCACCCCTAGTGGAAACCGCAGTGTGGTTAAGCTGCCACTAAAGGTAAAAATACTTAATAATCACACAGGTCCTCAATACCACCTACGAAGCTCTAATTAATTACCACCTAAATTATCTGTAAAGTTATTCTATCCACCTTAAGAAAAATTAGGTAGTTTAAAGCTCTAATTAAGCGACAACCGTCTGATTGAGCGACAACCCAGATAAATGTCCCAATCGGACGGTTAGGGTCATCCAATGAGAAGAAATTTCAGGCAAAGATATATTTGCAGTGGGGCCGTCCGACGAGAAGAAATTTAAGGCAAAAAGAAATTAATTTTTCTTTTTTTTTTTAGGAAATGTTATCAGCACTATTGTATTTTGTTGAGGGAACTCCTCACTTTATTAAGAGTACGGTATGACCCGCACCATAGGATGATCAAAACCGTCCATTAGATGGGCCACAGCCTAAATAGGTTATGCCCCAAAAAATATTTCCATAGGTTGATCCTAACCGAGTTAGGATCAACCCTCTAACATTCAAATCAGAGGGTTAGGATCAACCTATGGAAATGATTTTTGGGGCACAACCTATTTAGGCTGTGGCCCATCTAATGGACAGTTTGGATCATCCTATGGTGCAGGCCATACCGTCCTTTTAATAAAGTGAGGAGTGCCCTCATCAGAATACAGTAGTGTTGAATGCTGATAACATGGTATTCAACTGCTGACAGCAAGGTTGAAGAACAAAGCCTTAACCAACTGAGCTAGAGGCACAACCCCGAAAGTTAGAAAGTAGACCAGAAAAAAATGTTTAGAACACCTTTTAAACGCTTTACTAAAAATTAAAGATTCTGAAATAATTGATAATAAAGATATTTTTTCTTTATTTCACAATTCTGATCAAGAACACCAACAATCAATCCTTGTCTTTTAATGTTTTTCAGCTTCTCACATCCGCTTGAATCCTATTCAGTAAAAAATTTGGTATAGACAAAATGCTAAATCAGAAGATTGCTGCCACACATATATCTCTATTTATTTTACAAGCCTGGCTGCTGCTGCTAGAACACTTCAAAACAGAAACATGACATCTCACAGCAAAATATAATTTTTGTGGGTATATGTCACATGGAAAAATGATAAATAGCAGGCAAAAGGGAAAAGAAAATAACAAAATACTCAATATTCACTAGCGCCGCAAGGTCCATCCACGCTCGGCGAGTGCTTCCTGTACACGGGCAGCTGCGTCTCCGGTGTCATTGAGGGGAGGATAGCTCCAACTATCTGATATCTGGAAGTTCAGGAAAAAAAAATGGGCATAAGTGACTCACCATATTAAAGTTGGTCTTTTGTTTATTTGTTTAGAAAATTGGAAGTGATAGCTACTTTTGCAGGTAGCAATTTTGAACGGGGATCTCACACATGAAAACCTCTATTTCACATGAAAATAGGTCAAATGTTTTGTTTCTATGATGAGCAGTTTCCATATGACAAACTAGCCATTCATGGTTGTCGACAATTGCCAACCCTTTTCCCTAAAATTAGATAAAATGCTTTACCAAAGTATAAGGGTAGTATTCAAATGAAAAGAAGGGCTGTAAGATTGGAAGTAGATAATCAGTTCTTGTATAAGATAGTTTAGCTTCTAGTAAAAAATAAAAAACAAGACAAAAATGTAAGAAATAGGCCATGTCTGGCCACAATGAGAAAATATTCCCTGTAACATTGGTGGGGCCGGTTGTAAGAGATAGGCAGGAGATGGAGAGCCTTGAGAAGGTGTGAGTAAAGGGAGCATGAGAAGCTCTTAAAAAACAGAAAAACCAAAAACCAATTCCAAGTGGGTATTTTCTTTTCACCAGTTTTTAAGGATTTTTATATGCTATCACTACTCCCACCCACTCATTTCTCTCCCTCACCCTCCTTCTAAGCCCCTCACAGAGTTGGGCCTCTGAATATTCCATGAAATATTTTTTTCATGGTTGCCAAACATGACCTTTGAGAAACAGGAGGCTAACAAAGGGGAAATATATGTAGGGGAAGAATACATTTATTTATAAGGGGTATTAGGTTTCTTTCCTTGCCTTCAGTTTTAAAATTTATAAGAAATGTTAGGCACGATGCGGCGGGAGCATGAAAGGGACATCCTGATAAGGGTTGACCCTGAAAAGGCCTATGACCATGTGGATTGGGGAGTCCTGGATTATATTAATGGGATTTGGACTCAGATGGAGTCAATTGATGTCAGTGTTTCTCTCTGCATCTTTCTCGGTGCTCATCAATGGCAACCCGGAAGGATTTTTCCAAAGCACCTGTGGCTTAAGACAGGGGGATCCCCTTTCCCGTATATTTTTATCATAGTGGATGAATCTCTTATTCTCTTAATGTGCTCGTGTCTAAAGCTGAAGCGTGTGGATATATTTCTGGGCTCAAACCAGCAAGTAATTCTGCCGCGGTTTCACACCTTCAGTTCGCTGATGATACAGTCTTATTAATCAAGGAATACCGCCAACAAATTATCAACATCAAGAGATTATTCTGGTGGTTCGAGATTATGACGGGGTTGAAGATCAATATCGCAAAAAGTACAGTGGCCGGTATTAACATTGTGTCATCGATCGTAGGTGATTTTGTGCGGTTTTTGGGATGCTGGGAGGTAACATTACCTCTGCGGTATCTAGGTCTGCCACTTGGATTTGGAATTCTGAAGGAGAATTTATGAGACTCTGTTATAGAGCGCATTAAGAGGAAAATTGCGACATGGAAGCGGAATTATTTATCATTCGGTGGGCGAATAACACTTATCAAATCGGCACGCACGAATATGCCGTTCTACTTCATTTCCGTATTCAAAATAACTGCAAAGGTGGCAGATAGTATTGAGAAGCTACAGCCGGACTTTTTATGAGAGGGACTCGAAAGGGACAATGGTACACCGTGGCATCAACACGGCTGATAGACTCAAAAGGTGAGGATTCCGATTTCCGATTAGCAAGCTGGTGCGTCAAGTGTCGATGTTCCGAAGAAACACTGGACCATTTATTATTGCACTGTTCTTACGCTCATCATGTATGGATGGACATTCTGAAATTCTTTGGAATGTCTTGGGTTTTTCAAAAAGAGTTACGAAAGTTCTGTTGAATTGGGCTGGCGTTTTTTCAGGATGTATTGGGCAATCAATGTGGACCTCTATCCCTTATGCAGTTAAATGGCACCTCTGGATGGAGAGAAACAATAGAATTTTCAATGATAAGGAGAGGACACATCAGTACATGGCTTTGGACGTCAGGATATCTATCATCGCATGGGCACAGGTAAAAGGGGGTTTACCTTTGTAGGCACAATCCTTCGCAACTGGAACACGGTGGCATGCGAGAAAAAAAAGTAAACAAATCATCTCACCGTGGTGGGAACCACGACTGGCGGGCTATTATAAGCTTAACTTCGATGGGATTTCTTTTGGTAACCCTGGGAGGGCTGGTATCAGGGGTGTTGTTCGTGATCATAACGGTCGGGTTATAGTTACTTTTTCGGGACTAGCAGGCATATGTGATGCAAATGAAGCGGAGGAGACAGCATTCCTTTTCAGATTGAGGTGGTATGCAGCTCAAACTCGGGTCCATTGATCATGGAAGGCTATTCTACCAATATTATCGTGTGGGCAGCGAATCGTGGATGTGGACCAGGCCGTCTGGCTAACAAGATCGACGAAATCAGGGATCTTGTTCGGGCTATTCAGCCTCAACTCACTCACAAAAGAAGATCCGCAAACGAAATGGCCGATGTTTTGGCAAAAGCTGGAGCGAACAGTGATGAGATCATCATAGAGAATGGGGAGGTAGTGGGTGAAAATTTGAAAAACTTTTTTGTAGTTTGGGATACTATGCAGCGAGGGTTCTGTTTACACCTCATTTGGGGGCGTCTTGTCCCTTGTAATTGACATCTTATGGAATTAAATTTGCTTTCTTTTAAACAAAAAAAAAAGTCTTCAAACTTATAAATCGTTTGACAGAGTAAAGACCTACATAGACACCTTAGTTCCATTGACAGAGACAAAAATCGATAGAAAATTGGAAACTGAAAATAGCAGCCTTTATCATGAACAGTTTTGGTCAGCATAAACACAAGGTTCATGTTAAAATTGTTCAGTCCAGTAGGTCCATCACCCAAAAACCATGAAAGCAACTATTGAAGGCTAACTGGACAACTGGACCTGCGGTTTCCAGTTGAAGCAGACTTGAACTGGCCAGTCCAGTCAAGTTTTTAGAACATTTTATCCAGGTGAGGGGCATATCTATTTTTCCAGTGCATTTTGGTATTTCCTACAGAGAGCCTCAGTTTGCTAGTTTAGTTTCATAGTAAGAATTGAGGGAATGTTCTGTCCCTGTGAATAGGGGAAAAGGATGCTTTTAAGTGTGTAGAATCATTTCTCCTATGTTGGCAACAACAGAGGAGTTGCACAAATTCTGCAAGCCACCCATGGATTGTTTGGTGATTGAGTGAAGAACTACATACCAGCTAAGTAGAAGGGAAAATGATTGATTACTTACATCTTCCATGCCTGTAAATGTCCTCACCAGGCCTCGTTCCCGCAGAGTCTTATGAAAGGCTGAAAACTTCCACGTACATCGCTCAGCTCCAATCACATAGACAGGCTTCCTACGATATCAACAAAAATAGGGCTAGTTAACATGAGAACATTAAAAACGGATCCACTGAATCATTGAGGGAATCTCCAAACATACCCAGTGCAGCAAGCCTCACTCAACATGCTAACTGAATCCGCTGTGATGACAAAAGCATCAGCCCATGCTAGGTGCCCCATGTGTGGATTAGGATCTGAAATTATCAACAGTACATGCCAACCAATCAAATAAACTGAAAAGTTTATATTTTTTGCTCATTTGTAGAATATAGCTACTGAATTTACCTTCTCCATCCCAAATGTAAATCTTTGGATGGTTGCTAAATTCTTTCACTATTATATCAGATACCTGTTGATGGAATAATATAAAATTGTAAACTGTCACTGAGCAGATTGTAAAATGCAGAACCTATGGACCCACAGGTGAGAAGATGAAAATGAACAAAATATAGAATTACCTTCTGAGGAGTCCTCCTAGAGAAAGATATTCTCACACTTCCACAGCTTGCAAGAACATTCTGCAGGGAATCTGCTAACTGCTTGGCAAGGTCAACTCCATATCGACAATGGCCTTGAAATAAAAAGAGACTGTATTAGATGACCGTGTAAATGTGTAATTACATCTGAATCAGTTTCAGCAAGCAAAAAGTATAGTGCACGATGAAAATGGGATTATTATTGAATCTTTCTTCAAATAAAGAAGGAATCCTTTTTTTTTATATTAAGAAGCAATCCTTTTTATGCTGCCATACTATTTTTATAGAAGTTTATGAAGTACAGGTACATAATACAGCCTGATAAATGGTAGATGGGTTATAATTACAACTGATAATTATATGCAATTATTTAAAATCACGTACATACATTCCAGAATCCAGATCAAAACCTCGAGAACCGATTTAAATCCCTTTTGGTTTGAATTCTCTAAACAATGGCATTCTTACCATAAGGATCACATGCAAGGTGGTAATTATTTAAAATCATGTACATACATTCCAGAATCCAGATCAAAACCTTGAGAATCAATTTAAATCCCTTTTGGTTTGAATTCTCTAAGCAATGGCATTCTTACCAGAAGGATCACATGCAAGGTGCACTGTGTTGTGTTTATCATTTGTGGCTATTTATTCGTTATGTAAAATATCCCATGCTGGACAATACATATTAGACATTTGGACTGGTGATAGAAGAAACTGTGTATTGGCCCGTATTACCCTACTGTATATTTACATAGAGAAATGCTAAAAGTTGTTCCTCTAAAAATGCTCTGTTACCGCAGAGAGAGAGAGAGAGAGAGAGAGAGAGAGAGAGAGGAATGCGAGACGAATGGAATAATCCTAAAGAATAAGGATTGTCAAATCCTCGGGCTATTAACCATGGAGACAAAAATCTTTGGATACGCAGAACTAGGTATTGGGGGCTATTAGCCATGGAGACAAAAATCTTTGGATACGCAGAACTAGGTATTGGCTATCCTGCTAGGACCTTGGGATTGGCTACCCTGCCTGTATAATACCCATATTTATTGGGGATATAGTTATGAACACCATTCCGTTAGCCATTTCGTTTCGATCAAAGGTACAAGATGCACAGGTTGTTGGATATAGCGTATTTGCCTAAGGGCATAGTTGTCTTTGTACTTCTCCTGGCTTTATATAAATACATAAGTGAGGGGGAGTTTTCCCTAACTCACTATTTTCTTCTTTTCTCTTTATCTTACGTAACATGGTATCAGAGCAACAACTAAAGATAGAATGATCCACTGCACATTGTCTCATGCCAAATCGCATGACAGCATCACTAAAACGCCCAAGCCATGCTCTAGGAGACTGTTTGAGCCCATACAAGGACTTGCGTAGCCTACAAACTGAAGATGACATCTCTTTAGTTGTCACTCTGATGCAGGACATGTTCTCCTCATAGTTTATATGGATGATATTATTATTACAGGCAGTGATATGGTTGGTATACAGAGACTGAAGACTTTCCTACAGGCAGAATTCTCCACTAAGGACCTTGGTCGCCTATGATATTTTCTAGGGATTGATGTAGCTTATTCTGGTAGCAGTTTATCTCTTTCTCAGAGAAAATATGTGCTAGATTTGTTAGAGGAGACTGGATTTGTGGGAGCAAAGCCTGCTGATGTTCCAATGGATCCAAACACTAAGTTGCTTGCAGAAGAGGGAGACTTGATGGATGACCCTGGCAGGTACCGTCGTCTGGTTGGGAAACTTATTTATCTCACTGTTACTCGCCCAGATATCTCTTGTGCAGTTGGGATAGTTAGCCAGTTTTTGAGTGCTCCACGTACCTCTCACTGGGCAACAATAGTTCAAATTCTCCACTATTTGAAAGGGGCACCGAAAAAGGCTTGCTATTTGTTAAAGTATAAAAGATAAATAACGCCTTTCTCCAACAACTTGAGCTTTTGGAGAAGTTGGTAAGTTAACATGGTATCAGAGCCGGGCACGTGGTAACCCCGGCTTAGCCTCCAAGGATGGGAATATCCCTCGGGGAAGATCTCGGCAACCTTGGTATGCCTCTGAGGATGGAAAAATCCCTCGCGGAAGATCTGGTAGTTCCCACGTTCCTGCCGCGTGGAAGGGCGAGATTGTCCACGGTGCTTCCACTTGGAGGGGGAGATTGTTGGGGGGTTCCACGTGAAAGCAAAATAGTCCTACATCGGAAAAGTGTAACGATGTGGATGGGCTTATAAGGGAATGGGTTCCCTCCCCTTAACAACTAGCTTTTGAGGGCGAGTTCTACCCGGGTCCCAACAGTGGTATCAGAGCCGGGCACGTGGTAACCAAGGTTGAGCCTCCGAGGATGGAAATATCCCTCGGGGAAGATTTCGGCAACCCTGGTATGCCTCTGAGGACGGAAAAATCCCTCGGGGAAGATCTCGTAGTTCCCACATTCCTGCCGCGTGGAGGGGCAAGATTATCCACGGTGCTTCCACTTGGAGGGGGAGATTGTTGGGGGGTTCCACGTGAAAGCAAAATAGTCCCACATCAGAAAAGTGTAACGATGTGGATGGGCTTATAAGGGAATGTGTTCCCTCCCCCTTAACAGCTAGCTTTTGAGGGCGAGTTCTATCAGAACCAAAGGTCTAGAGTTCAAACCTCCCGGATAGCAAAAATCCACATCCGATGGTCGGCCCAAAGCGGGACCACATGTGCCAAGTGTTTGCCAAGTGGGCCACACGTGCGGGGGAGTGTTGAAGTATAAAAGATAAATAACGCCTTTCTCCAACAGCTTAAGCTTTTGGAGAAGTTAGTAAGTTAACACTATTCAAGAAAAATGAGCATTTAAGGGTGGAAGGATTTTGTGATGCAGATTGGGCAGGATCTCCAGCAGATAGGAGATCAAACACGGGTTACTGGACCTTTGTTGGCAGCAATCTAGTATCGTGGAAAAGTAAGAAACAAGAGATAGTTTCGAAGTCTAGCGCCAAGGCAGAGTACCGAGCTATGTCCCATACGAGTGGGGAGCTTCTTTGGTTATGGTCCCTCATGTCAGAGATTGGTTTTTCTGCTACTTCTCCAGCTCAGCTTTACTGTGATAATAACTAATAAGGCTGCGATTCACATAGCCAACAATCTCGTCTTCCATAAGAGAACCAAGCATATAGAAGTTGATTGCCATTTTATTCTATTCGCCAGAGAATCCATAGGGGCGAGATACATGTTTCCTTTTCTCGATCTGTGGACCAGTTAGCAGACATTTTCACCAAATCCTTACATAAGTCAAAGTTAAATGATAATTGTAGCAAGCCGGGAATGTATAATATCTACATTCCAGCTTGAGGGAGAGTGTTGGATATAGCGTATTTGCCTAAGGGCATAGTTGTCTTTGTACTTCTCTTAGCTTTATATAAATACATAAGTGAGGGGGAGTTTTCCCTAACTCACTATTTTCTTCTTTTCTCTTATCTTACGTAACACAGGTGTTTTGTCCGTTTCAATGCTCCGTAACACAGAAAATTATAAAAAAAATCATTCTATCATCCAGATTTAATTAAAAACACAATTTATTACTTAAAGCATTAAGTTTATTACAATTTTTTTTTTTTTTTGAAAAGGTAAAATTTTTATTCCATAAGCTCTATCCCCCACAATACATTAATGAAACTCTATGATTTGGTTGACACTTTGAATTTATCAAAACTCCTTTGGACAATTCTAAATGTACTGCTAGAAATGACAGACTTAATGTGGGTGTGTCAACACGTTTTTGTACCATGCCTAGTGTGACATTCTGTTTTATTATCGAATATTTTGTTTACCTTTTTAAGGTATCGTCAGCATATTGAAGATGAGAAATTTTCACTCCATGGCTACTAATAGTGAATCCCACATTCAGACCACTAGATTTGGCTTTAGTTATCATTCAGCCAAGTGCATCCGCCATTATAGTGAACAGGAAAGGAGATAGAGGATCTCCTTGATGAAGACTTCAAGAGGTTTTAAAAAAGCCTCTAGGAGATCCATTCACCAAGATGGAGACACGGGCAGAATACAAGCAACTCTTCATCCACCCACACAATCTATCTCCAAACCCCATTCTGCCCATGAGGTACTCAAGAAAACCTCATTCCACTCTTTCATAAGCCTTTTTCCATCTCGATTTTGCAAAGGACACCCATCCTCCCACATCGATGATAGAAATCGACACTCATTGGCCAACAAATCACAATCAATGATTCTTGCATTGATGAATGCATTTTGAGCTTCAGGATAATGGCTTCCAACACCATGAGAAGCCTATTTGCAGCACTTTCACCGGAATTTTGTAGACGCTCCTCCCCCTCTAAACTGATAGGAAAGAAATCAACAAGACTATCTGCCACATCTTTCTTAGGAATCAAGGTAATAAGCATGGCTCTCGTGCTTCTCCCAAGACTCATTCCATCATAAACTCACTGAACATTACAAGAGTATCCACTTTAATCCAATCCCAAGACTCCTGGAAAATCATCATAGAAAAGTTGTGCGGCCTAGGAGCTTTATGTCTTTTTGTGGAGAAGAGGGACAGCCTGATTTCATACTCAGAAAACGGTTTTTGTGACACATTACAAAAGTTCACATCCAAAGACTCAAATGTAACCTCTTCTGTATTCGGGAGTGTGATTTTCCCATGAAAACAAAGCTCCGAACTTCGAAGTAGAACCCTACCCAATTACCTCTATAAACCCTAAAAAATTGCCAAAATACTGTCTAACTCCCATCTAATTACCCAATCCCTATTCAATTGTCTTAAGTAGCCCCCTAATCATGGTTTTAAATTAATCTCCATTGAAACAGACACAAAATGACCGAAATGGTTCTATTTCTAATCCCACCGAAACTGAAACAACCAAAATAAATAAATCAAAATCATGATTATATATATATATATATATATGTATAAATATTTATATGAACTACATGTGAAACTTTCTGCGTACTTAATTATCAGACATGCACGACAGTGAATTACATGTGAAACTTTCTGCGTACTTAATTATCAGACATGCACGAATGTGAATTAGGTGCTCGATGTTTTCTAACCATTATGGTTGTCTTCCTTATGTGATGGTTTTTAAGTGTGTATTTGTGCTTATACAAGCATTTTCTGAAGTTTCATCATTAATTTCTATCATATGCATATGTTTCCTTGATTTTACAGGATTTCCACTGAAATTTTCAACCAGAACAGAAACATTTCCATTTCCGTAGCGACTGAGACCGAAACCGAAATTTAAAACCTTGCCCCTAATCACCTACTCCCTACAGCACTAAGCCCACTAACCCCCTCCATTCAAGAGGAGTAAGGAAGATCCTCTAAGCACATTAAAGGCAACTCATCAATAAGATCAAACTCAAAACACAAAAGCTGGAACATCCCCTACTCTCCCCTCTCCTATCATTCATTGCTTTTGCAGATCAGGCATATTTTCAATTTTCTACTTCCTAGTAATGTACTCCATAGGCTAGTCCAAAAGATCAATCGTAGTTCCCCCTATTCCAGTCGATGGTAGGTGCAAGATCCAAATGGGGCTGGATTAGACTTAACCTTGCATCTGCATGGCATATTTTCTTTTCATTTTATTCCCCCTCACACAGTGTAGAGAAGCTCTACCAAATTTTCACCAGAAATTATCTCTCCTAAGCCGAAACTTTGCCAGAATTTTACCAAGTAAATATAAAAATCCCCTTAGTTTAAATGTTCGCTTTCTAATTCAATGTCATGAGATTACCAGTAGAGATCATCCCGAACATGTAACATAGGTAAAGCCACACTCTTCTTCCTACGCTACAACTGCAACGGATACTAACACCAGTTAACAAATGCCTTGTCCACTTTTTTTATTGTTTGACATTTAATTTACGTCATTTACCTTTCTAATATTTACATTGCTGCCATTTACTTTGTGTCAAAACTTCTACACACTTTAAATTCAGTCATTTATACTCCAATGAGCGATTGGTGCAGCTTTTCCTTTTTCTTTATTTTTCACTCAAGGAACAACAGAACCTCATGTGTCATTGTGGGCCGCAACCCGCACAAATGACATGGTTGGCAACTCTGAAGCCATCTAAAATCCTTGCAGCCAGTTCAACAATGTAGGTGAATTATGGTTGGCTACACCATTCCAAAAATTGAAAAGAAATTATGAATTTTGTCTGCACCATACACAATGTGATAATAGCAGAAACGAAGAAAAAATGTTAATTCAGTTGACGATTTAATCTTACCAGAAACCTTTCTGGAAAATTCTAATACAAGTAAACTTATATCCTCATACCTCATTCAAAAAAAGATTAAAAAAAATAAAAGAAATAAAAACTCTAAATACATTTTACAGAACATTGGATGTTTAGGATATTAATGAAAAATGCGGACATGTAAATTGAGCAAACAGAAGAAAACGTGAAATTAAATTCATGTGGTAGGGGCAAGTAAACAGAGCATAAAAGTAAGAACAATTGAATTCAATTCATGCAATTACATTAAGTCCTCATATAGATGAAAGCAGTTCAATCTTTTCATGGGAAATGCTAGAAATACATGGAGAGTTGCATCGAAACCCAGCCAAATGTTTACAGTTGCAAACAGATATTATCATTCTGATAAACATTAAACATAGAAATGGAATGACACTTACTAGTAGGCCCCCCTATGTTAACCACAAGCAAGGGCTTCGGTAGAGGAGCCAACTCATAATGCCAGGCAGTGGCAGCGATCCGAAGTGCAGCAGAATTAACCGTATGCAGTGCTCCCACAGTGAGGACCTGAGATTCCAAATTTTCAAACCTGTGAGCAAAATATGTAAAAAGATCAATTGCAAATGTACTACATAACTAGATCAAAGATACTCAGGTAGAATATCTGATTGGATAGGCTTTGAAGAGAAGACGCATACCACGTGCCTATCAGGAGGTTCACGTGGTGTTATCCAGCGCCGTAGAAACTTAGGGATCTGCTGCTGTCCAGCAGGAGTCAATGGGTAATAATCATGATGAGGGGCGACCACCAGATCAAACCTGTTCAAATGCGACCTTGGATGTTGTATCTAGAAACACAACAGTAAAGATGGTATGACAAAAGAGAAAAAATACATCAAGGAGAACAATCAATAACATGAGTGATAATAATTCAGCAAAGACTAGAGCATTAGCCAATCCCAACAAACTCGCAAACTTTTTTGGTTATTCAACATAAGCAAATTCATATTTCAATGAAATAAACTAATCTTTCAGACCATGTGGATATGGGAGCTTGAAAAAATGGTGTTTCTCATAATGAAAAAATATGTGTGCATCCCGTGAGTCAAAAGATAGGTTTACTGCATAAAACACATGATGAGGTACACATAGATTACAAATGGTGCAATGATAGTAAAAATGCAACATAAAATAGTCATAATGCATGCTAGTTCAGAAACTAGCTAGATCATTGCATGAACAAATATCTCCTAATACAGTTCAGAAGAATGTGATAAACATTATGCCCAAGGAAGCAGGATTCGTTCCCTGGACTGGGGAATCGCGATTCCCCGGTATGCGGATCCGATTCGGGAATCGGTTCGAATCCCCGAAAATTGAGAATCGGAGTTCGGATTCGTCGGAACCCTGATTCCCAATTTATGGGAACCTCGATTCCCACTTTATGGGAACCCCGATTCCCAAATTTTAGAACCGTGATTCCCCGGCGAATCCCAACTCGCCAGCGACTCCCGGCGATTCTCTAGTGAATCTCCAGTGACTCTCCGGCAAACCCACGATTCCCGCTCCCAACCATCCCCTGGAGCCTTCGCTTCCCGCTTTCGAATCCCGAATCGAATCCCGCTTTCGATTCCCGCCCTAGCAACCTTGATTATGCCAATAGAATAAGTTCAACTCACAAACCTGAACAACGAAGACATTTTGGGGTGCTAAACGCTTTATTGTACTCGCTACAGAGATGGTATCCCGACCAGAAGCAACCACTAATAGAGGGCCTTCCCTGAAAGAAAGAATTATGTCAAAAAAAAAAAATTCATGGTGCATTGACGTCATGAAACTTTGATAAAGGGGGAATTTAAGGAATTAAAAAATTGAAATAACATGGAAGAATGTCAACCACACCATAGCTATATAAGATAGGTGAGGATGGCAACTGAAGAAAGTGTCATGCTCCAATATAATAACGGAATATTATAGACAAATAGAAAAAAAATTCTACAACAGAATGGAAAAGAAAATCATGTCTAAAGGCTACTATCACTTAAGCACATAAGCCAAACAACTTTGGCAAAACAGGAATATATAAAAATGTTTCAAGAAAACCAGATCCCGAAACTCTTAATTGGATATGACTTTATTCCAAACTATTCCAAAAAGGCCATTACATTTTTAAGCCACAAAAGTTGACGATTTCACCTTTCCCTAGAAGCCGATAGTTCATAACCATTTTGGCATAGTAAAATCCTACATCCAGTTAGGATTTTAATAATATTAGTCACCTTGCCGCTGAGAAATGCCCAGGAATTAAGTAACTAACTGGATCAATTATTTAAGAAACTTCAATATTCTGAACTAGTACTGATACTGAAATTCACTTAATGAAATATCAGAGCCAGGACAAAATCAGCCATCAAATCCATAGGAATCGGATTGAAAGTTAAAAAATTTCACTGTAGAAAATTTCGGACTGCTAGAAAAATAACAACACATGAAAACTTGGATGATGCAAATCTTCCTTGCAGAAAGTGAAAATTTCAGACTGCTACAAAAATAACAGCACATGAAAACTTGGATGATGCAAATCTTCCTTGCAGGAAGTGAAAATTTCGGACTGCTACAAAAATGACAGCACATGAAAACTTGGATGATGCAAATCTTCCTTGCAGTAAGCATCAATCATGTTACCGTCCCAGTCTTTGACCACCTCGAGAGGAGAAAAGTAGCTGGATAATATATACAAACCGAAGTGGAAATAGCTAGATAATATGACTATAACCGTGGAAATTCCAGCAAAAAAAAATCTGTAACAGATAACCCACAAATTTGTGGCCTATGAACTGCTCCATGGCCTCTATATATAGTCAAAAGTTAAAAGTAAAAATCCTTCTAGATGACATAAAAAATTCTGGAAAAATATTTACAATTCCCAGCATGAAAAACAGCAAGCTTTTGAGAATTTAACTTCATCTGAATCTGTTAGACCCTGACATCAGAAGCCATCATGCTGACATCATGCTAATGTCAGCAGTAAACAGCATTTAGGCTCCTTATTTTCTTATCCCTTATTTATCCTCAAATACGTCCTAATGGCTTCAGGCTTTTGTTGATGCCCTTGTCCTGTATTACATTTACAGGCACATTTATTCACTCACACTGCTAATGAAACAGCACTTGAGCCATCATTTTTATTTACCCTAAGTAAAAGCCAAAAACGGGAACTCCGACCTGAATCTAACTAGGAGACATCATCTAATAAATATAACAAACCTTGTTGGTTATTTCAATTAGCAAGTCTAATGCTAACATTAAAATGATAACTAAGAAAAGTTTCTCATTTCTATCGTTCAAAAAAAAAAAAAAACAAGTTTCTCATTTCTTGAGATACCATATATCATGAATAAATGCGTTGTTTACAACAACATTTTCAGCCCTGCCCCACAAACTCAATAATACATAGAAATAAGAAAAAAAGGCATTCGTAAGAAATATTAAGAAAGTCATACTTCTCAAAAGTCTCATGAGCCATTGTTGCAATCTGTTTGGCATCAGCTTCTAACACAGATGATAAGCCAGCAATTCCACCATTTTGGGCTGGAAATGGCACCAGTTTCTTCCCTCCGATTGTCATAGGAAATTGTGCATCACCAAAAAGCCGCTTAATGACGTAGAATACCTTTTTGTGGAGAGAGACTGGGAGCCATCGGAGCCATTCGTTAATCCCTCCTCTCGGTCTAGTAACACGCTGCAATATCTCATCAAGTGTGAAAAAATAGGAAAAAATAAGACTCGTTAAAATACTAACATTACTGCCATTGTTGTAAAGGTAATTTGCCGCGTGCATGGTAAAGAAGACACTACTTAATGACCACAAGGCAAAGGAACACAAGCAGTGAATTGTCAACAAAAACATAGTGACATGTGGTAGCTATCCCTACATAATATATCACCAAAAATATACAAAATCAGAGAGAGTCAGAAATGTAATAATGATCGAAATTAACACTCAAACAAATATTACAATACATAGTTTTTTTTTCAAATGGTGACATATTTTCATTAAAGAAGGAAAGACCGAGGCAGTCAAACCAAGAAAAAAATACAAAAGCAAATAGCAAAAACGAATAAAGGCGAAACAACAACGAAGAGAACAAAAAGGAGAATATCAAGGCGGCAAAAAATAAAAAAGCTCCATATCTTTGACTTCTGTGTCTGTAATACGTAAAAGCATGGAAATAAGATCATCTCCGACCAGATTATGAGTGAACCATAAGGAAAGGAGAGAGTGCATCCTGAATAGAATATAAAAATAGGATTACAGATGCAAAATGGATATAAAACAGGTATCATGCATGCATGCATGTTTTTGTGTATGTGTGTGTATTATGATAAAATCCACCAAAACCTAGAGTAAATACATGTCATGATGAGCACTCTTTAAAAAAAGGGTTCTAAACGGCTTTGTTCGGCCTGAAAAAATACAGGTTTGATTAATGTAGTTATAGGAAACTATGGTATTTTTATTGATTTTTACAATGGGTTTTGGGTTAGGTTTATTTAGAAAAAAAGAAAAGAATAGTACTTTCTCTTTCTATTTTATGTTTTAAGAACCATTAGGTCTTTGTTTGAGCAAAAGTCGTGGGAGGTGTGCTATGATGTATAGGGTGGTGTAGTATGTTTATTCATTTTTAAAAAAGGTTTAAGTTTTTGTGGGCCCTATCAGGGAGAAAGAAATCATATGTTTCATTTCAAAAAAAAAGTCAGGGACAGAGAAAACATGAACAGCAAAATTGGGGCTGAAACTTAATTTTTAGTATCGTTAAAAAAAATGTTAGTTTTAGTGTTAGGAAAGTTAGGGGTAACTTATTTCTTTCTAGTTAAGATCTTGTAAAGTTTCTTGACAAGCTTTTTGGGGTTTAGGAAGTGTTAAGAAGATGCATGTTGTTATTTGCAGTAATTTCTATTATCTTTATATATTGAATGAGTTCTCTTCTTTTTTTCGTGCATATTGTTATTGACAGTAATTTCTAATATCTTTCTGTATTGAATGGGAACTCTTTTTATTTTCAAGTGATGCTCAAGATCTATTTGTGGTGTGATGTTCTTGTCATTCCTACAAGACTAGAACATTGTGATGCTGCTCTTTCACTCTTTCTATTATCCTAGTTTATTCAGCTGAGAATAGAGGATTTTTTATTTCTTACTTTCATGAGATTTACTGCTAAAATGTTGGTGATAGATTAAAAAAATTGCTTTTATTATTAGACGAGAAAAAGTTGATTTGTGATATTAATGAAAATATCGCCAAAAAGAAAATTTGAGTTTTATAGGGTTTTTCCCACCTTGTTTCGCGATATTTATGCCTCTTCTCTTAGCTTAAAAAATCTTCGGATTTTCTCATTGTCCTCCCCTGTTTTCTCGAGCCCACCTACACGCAGAAAACCCACCCGACCTTAACCCTAAACCCTCATCACATATACAGTGAAGAAGTTTTCACTACCTGTGACATCTGCTTCTCTTCAGTCCCTTGCTACGGCTTCCCCAATTTCAAAAACCCTAACCCTAATTTCCATCTCTCACTCTAGTCGCCTCGAGTTTGACTATTTTCTTTCTTTCTTCAAGTCATGAGAGAACACTATATCAGAGATGACATCTACTGCGGAGCTTCAGCATGCAAGACCTGCAATTTTTTAGTAGCTCAATTGAGCTCTTCTGCATCCCAGTTTCTCATTGTCGATACCAAAGTCATCATCGACTAGGTATTTTGTTATTCTTTATTATGTTTGTTTACTTCAATGCATGTTTGAGATTTCTTTTTAATTTTTTATTTTCTGTGTCTTCATATTGACTTGCTTGAGAATTCGGCAATCGATGACAGCGTTGTGTTGTCGTCCTTTATTTTTTCTTGAGCCCACCTACACGCAGAAAACCCACCCGACCCCGACCCCAACCCTAAACCCTCATCACATATACAGTGAAGAAGAAGTTTTCACTACCTGCGACATCTGCTTCTCTTCAGTCCCTCGCTACTGCTTCCCCACTTTCAAAGACCCTAACCCTAATTTCCATCTCCCAATCTAATCTCCTCATGTTTGACTATTTTCTTTCTTTCTTGAAGTCATGAGAGAACACTATCTCAGAGATGACATATACTACGGGCGTCAACATAATTTTTTATTTTCCGTGTCTTCATATTGAGTTGCTTGAGAATTCGGCAATCGATGACAATGTTGTATTGTCTGTGGTTTTATAAGAAGTAAAGAAGAAGACCCTTGCAGTTTAAGATAGGGTTATTTGTGGCGATTATCTATGGAAGAAGAATTTTTTTCCTTTTTTTTTCTTTTTTCACTCCTTTCCCTCTCTTTTTTATTTTTCTACTCGACCTGCAAAAGGTATAACACTTTTTTTTTCTTTTCTTCTCCTCTCTCTTTTATGTTCGACCTGTAGAAGAAAGTGTGCTTCCTTTTATTATCATCCCGCATATATTTACTTTTAAAAAAAATATTTTCTTACCTTTTATATATTTACTATTCAATGTTTTATAATTTTAAAATAATTTTATTTTTCACATTTTTCTCAAAATAAACTCAAAAAATATTAAAGTGGGATTGGAGAGTTGCTCACTCGTTCTCTCTCTAATTTCCCTCTCATATTTTTCTCTCTTCTCTTTCTGCCTCCTTGTGTCAAATCCCAGGTTCACAAACCAATTGTAGAGCTTTATTTAATAATCTAAATCATGTTTTCAGTTACATCAGTGAATAGTTTTATTTATATTCGTTCAATTTATTGTTTCTTTGTCCAATAGAACCCAACCCATTCATAAGGCCTACTTCTCCACTCCTTTTTAGGCAATTTGAGTTTTCTTGCATCAGATTATCTCCCCAAAGCCCTCCATATCCCATTTTCATCGCATTTAGTTTAAAATTCCATTTAATTCATTTAAGAAATTTTAATTTTATACTGGTAATTATTGGTATCCTCATCCTATCCCTTCCCCTGTGTACCCGCTCTATCTCTGACGTGTGTCCACCTTAGTTGTAAATATCGTTCTGGTGACCATTTCATTTTGGTCACCGGGACGAAATGTTTCGGTCATTCCGGTCATTTCGTCCAGATTTCGTTCGAAACTTTTCAGTCCGAAAAAAAATAGTAAAAAATATAGAAATTATACCAAAAAATTCTAAAATTGTTAAAAAGAAAAAAGAAACAATTAAATTAACCAAATGGGGGGTATTCCCTTATTTACATGAAAATTTAAGTAAATGGACAATAAAAATAGTAAAGGCATTTACTTAAATGACTTTACATAAAAAACAGAAAAAATGGAGAATTCTAGGCGGAATGACTGAAATTCCCGCCGGAACAAAATTTATGGTCGTTCCATTCCGGATTCCGGATCAGAACCAGAATTATGGTCCATTCCGGCCGGAACGAAACAGAATTTATAACTAGGGTGTCCACCTTTAGATGATAAGCCCTGACAAAAGGCAACCTTATCCATAATGGTATCACAATTTACATTACGATATCAATACCAATGATCAAATGATTGTCAAGTCCGTTGCACTAATTTTAAATCCAACATTCCCACCCCACCCTAAGACCCATCCTAGAAGACCCCTAACACCTATCCATCTCAACCAATTTCCAAATGTTATCTCCCACATCTGTAAACTGCAAGTACATCGAAAATGTCATCTCCCACGTGTATGTAATATTTTCTTTATATATCTTTCAAAATTCAAATACATAAAAAAATAAAAATTTCTAACAATTTTCATATATATCATTCAAAATTTAAGTACGTCAAAAAGTAGTAATTTCTAACCATCTTCATTTTCGTGTCCTCTTTCCTCATGCCTTCTAAAGATAAAGAGTTGGAGGAGTTTGATTCTAGGAAGTTGGTGATGGTGGAACTGATGGAGTAATAGGAGCAGGTTGGGAGCGTCATGGGAGCGGTTTCCGTCTCTTCGGGGTCGCCCTTCTTGGAAGCTCCTTCCTAAGGAGCGCCGAATTGTGTTTATGAGGCGACAACGGCACTCATGAGGGAAGATTCCTACTTCTTAGGAATTTTCATAAAGATCCAAAGCTTTGCTTTTGCTTTTTAAAATAATTTATGAATAGAAAATCTACCCGTCTAAGTAAAGTTCCAACAATAGGCTCTAATCAAAAGAAAATCCAAATAATAATGAAAGAAATCAGATACGCAAATAAGCCTGTCAAACAAATCAGATCTACTAACTAATGACTATGGCCCAAAAGGTGCCTAAGCCTAACAGGAAATAAGACTAATGAAGGGTTTGGTAGGCTCAGTGTACGAAGCGGGGGAAATAAGATGGAAATAATTAGGGTTAAGGTTAAGGGAAAATAAATGATGAATCGGTAGAACAGGGACTCAAGATTGAGAAAGGGAATCATTATCAAATTTTCCTCTAGCTCAGATCTCAGACGGAACTGGAGGGAGGTTGCTATTCCAAGTAAAGGGTGGAGTTGATTACTGCTACACAGGTCTCGTCCATAGAGGCACGGAGCAGGTGCAGGGGAGGGAGCGGAGACAGGGAAGCATGGGAGTGGGCCTACAAGAGTCTAAGGTTGGGAGTGCCGTGGGATCGTTAATGTAATATTTTCATCATATGTCTTTCAAAATTCAAGTACATCAAAAAACAGTAAGTTTTACGTATCTGCATATAAATCTTTCAAAATTTAATTACATCAAAAGTAGTAATTTCTAACTATTTTCATTTTCATGCCCTCTTTCCTGATGCCTTCGGAAGATTTGCCTCTGTGCTTGCTCCAATGAAGTACTTCGAACAGTTGGAGAAGTTTGGTGCAAGTAAGTTGGTGAAGGGGTTACTAATGGAGTAATAGGAGCGGGTTGGGAGCGCTATGTGAGCGGTTTCCATCTCTTAGGAATTGTGCTCCTTGGAAGCTCCTTCCTAAGGAGCGCCGAATCGAGGTTCTGAGTCGAAGCAGCACCCCGAGGGAAGATTTCTGCTTATAAGGTCTCATCCTAACCTAGGTTGGGTGAAGCTTAACTCCGATGGTTCTAGTATGGGCAAGTCGGGCCAGATGGGGTAGGGGGACTTCTTTCATTAGATGGCATTTTCGAGACCCATTGGGATAAAGGGCTCTAACGAGGTGGAGAGGTGCGAGCACTGCTGCTTCAAGGCATTAGATCCGCGGAATCCAGCAATTTGGGTAGGCTTATTGAGAAGGGAGAGTCTGTCGGTGTTATCAGGTGGATGAATGGGAGTCGCTCTCACCTTGGGAGGTTTGTGAATATGATTGAGGAGATCCAAGATAGACTGGAGGGATATCAAGTCTGATTCCAACATGTTAGGAGATCTACTAACAATGATGCAGATCGTCTTGCTTGTTCCGAAGTTGATCGACCCATATTAGAGATCCTTTTTTATGACATAGGGTATCCCCACCCCAATTTTAGGGCGGGACTATTCCCTACGGATGCGCGAAATCACTCATAAATCACGCCCATTGGGTAAGCCCAGGGGGATTCAAACTCGCGTCAATGGGGACTGGGAGCATACCCATGAATTTAAGCCAAAGAGCCACACCCGTACACTCCCAACCCGGAACTGCGATTTGGCGCTCCTTAGGAAGGATCTTCCAGGGAGCGCGATCCCAAAAAGATAGAAACCGCTGTCATGGCATTCCCAGCCTGCTCCTATTACTCCATTAGTACCCCCATCACCAACTTACTTGCATCGAACTCCTCCAGCTGTTCAAAGTGCCACTACTTTGACTCCTTCCTTTTATGCAATTATGAATTCCACGGAACTTTCTAGATTCCAATGCTTTTCCTATTTGCCTGTAGTGAGTGATGTTCTAGTTCTTTGGTAGCTAGCTTTCTAATAATATAGAAAACCTAACTCTCCTAAACCGGGGGAGCGTTACCTGTTTATTACATTAAAGCTTTCCCTGAAGAGCAGGCAACGAAGCTAAGTAGATTTGCTAAGTAGATGTGGAAGCGAGGGCAGAACAAGCAGGCAAGCAGCGCGGGTGGGACCTGTTGTTCAGGTGGTTTGGAGAGCAAGTAACCAGGGAACTGAGTTATATAGAGAATATCTCCTTGAGTTTTAGCTCCTAGTGTGGAACTATGGTCAGGCAAGCGCCCAACCTATACAAGGGGCTTTTCACCCTTACTAGAAAAAGGGTAGAAGGGCGACAACAGACTTAGTTTTGCTATTTTCTCAACTTTATTTTCTCATTGACGAACTGGGAGCCGTTGTCGGTAACAATTGCCTTAGGCACACCCAATCTGCAAATGATGTTCTTTTTAAGGAAGGTGATTGTAACATACATAGGATTCGGCTTCAGCCCATTTAGTAACATAAACTGTGGTCCGACAACATCAAATGCTCCCCTATTTGAGTAAGGCTGGAAAGGGCGGGTGTATTTCATAGGATGTAAGTTCGATCAAGGATTTCTTGCTTCTATTTATTTTGATCTTCGGGCATGCAATTCTTATAATTGTTAAGGAGTTCCTGCTTCCGAAAGAAAGCAAGTTCACCTGTCCTTCCGGTCGAATAGCATGATGAAAGTCTCTATCTTTTCAAAAGTTGGAAGCACCAATTCCTTGATCGGACTTCAAGCTGGACAAAGAGGGATTGAAGGCCTCTATTTAGTAAGGTGAGATAGATGGATTAAAGGGGAGAATCATTCTATTGAAAGGATAATGGATGACTTTAGTAAATAATGCATTAAATGAGTAAGTGAATGAATAAATAAATGAGATTCAAAATCCGCAGCGATTGATCGACCAGCTTTCACAGATGATATTCCTCCATCCAACTTCAAAACGGATGTGAGCGCCTTATAAGGGCTAAGAGGGGCGCAACGGCACCGCACAGGGGCAAATCTTCATGAGGAAAGAGTGCATGAAAATGAGGATGATTAGAAATTGCTACGAAGATTGTTAGAAATTACTATTTTTTTGATGTATTTAAATTTTGAAAGACATGATGAAAATATTATATTAACGCTCCCAACCTTTGACACCTCTAGACCTCCGCACCCACTTCGTGCTTCTACATCTTTGACGCACTTCCCCCTTGAACTTGATGTCTCTATTTCCTTTTGGATTGCAGCCTTGTTTCTTTTCTATTGTTTCAACCAGCTTGGTTGTTTTCCTTTTTGTCAATATAACTAGCTACCATTCAAAAAGGGGGGGATCACGATCAAGAAAGCGATCAAGATTAAGAAAAAAATTGAGATCAGAAACGGAAAAGATAGGGGTAAAAAGATGACAAAAAAGGTGAAGAAGGAAAGGCAGGGAAGAGGAGCGTGAGTGAGAGGAAACGATGTAAGGAGGAAGAAAGATTGGAGAGGGTCGGTGAAAGGTGAGGGGAGAAGTGGGGAAGGGAGAAAATATGGAAAGATGTAGTGGAAGAGGGGAGCAGAGGAGAAATAAGAGAAAATAGAATGGAGAAAGATGGAGTTAAGAGAGAGAGAGAGAGAGAGAGATCAATTGGAGTGGGAGGGGGATGAGAGAGAGAGATGGGAGAGAGGGATGTTGACCGGGGGGTATCCTTCACGATTTCCAATACTGTGACTTTGGTGCGGTTGAAGGGCATTTATACTGCGGGGTTTTGTTTAAGTGAGGTTTAGGGAATGAGGTAAGAGGGTCATGGCTCAAAGGTTATAAATGGCAGTCGTAAGAGGGCCTTTGTTTAAGTGGGGTTAGGGAATGAGTGCGAGGGTCAAAGCTAAAAGGTTATAATAGGTGGTCGTCAATGGGCCAGGGCTAAAAGGTTATAAAAGAGGGTCTTAATTCTTAAAGGGGTAGGTTGGCAATGGGAAAAGGGTATGGAGGGTCATATGCTGATGTGGACATCCCCCATATGTAGGCTAAATAAATTGCTATTAAATTAAATAAAAAACTATCTAAAAGAAAAATAGCACGTGCCCGATATTCCAATAAGAAAAAAACACTAAATCAACGGCTAAGATGACCGAACCACATACCGTGTTGCATGTCTGTGGAATTAAACATGCCCTCTACCAATATTTTAGTGGTGATGCAACGCAGGAGAAGACCCATACTTCAACCTTAACCTTATAATACTCTAGGTAAGAAGCAATAAGAGGCAACAAGTTACCTCGCCAAGAGACCTCAAATACTCGGTAATTGTAGCCTCAAACCCTCATACACGCAATGGAATAGTAAAAGCAACACCATGCATATTTTTATTTTTTTTAAAAAGACAGAAAACTCATATGAATTTTATCATACTATAAGTGGAACCCACCCTGAGCCCCACCTAGATCTTCCCGAATCAAAATAATAGCCTCCTTAGACAAAAGTACAAAAAACCATTGAAAACAACCCAGTTGCTCCAGGGGCATAAGAGCTTGCACCTCCAATGATGAGAAACCACTTCTTAAGGTTCACCTTAGAGACACCCACTTCCAACTTGACCAAGCGAATACTTCGAGAAGCTTCTCCTTGCTGAAACCATCCCATCACCGACTATAAGTGCACCCGCCATGCAAATTCTCCATACCTACCCCCAACCACCACCTCAAAAACTTGGCCACTTGCAGGGTCCAACTAGCAACACCCCATTGTTGAAAATGTCATCCACATCTTGCAAAAGCATCACCCAACCTAAATTATAGAAAAAAAATGCCCCTGGAAGAATTTTAGCTCTACAAAAAGACCAGCAAACCCTACATTTCCACCTAACTCTGAAGTTAAACAATCTACAAAGGATGTGTTGGGTTCAAGAGCTTTTCCCTTGGGTAACATAGATAGAGGTTGCGTTTTTTTACTTAATTATGTACATGGTGCATGAATATCAATTTGTGTTACCGCCAATTAGACACGCAATGTTTCAAAAGAAAAAGGAAATAAAATCAAAACCTACTACAACCAATAACTCAATTATTTGCAGAACTTAAACAATCTACGCAAGCGAACCCATAATTATATATAATCATATATAGAAAAAAAAAAAAAACTACAATGGTTCAAAAGAAAAAGGAAATAAAATCTTCAATACCTAAAACAAAAGGATATGAACAAAAACTTACATATAAAGATGATTGCTTATGTGAAAATCCAAGAGCACGAACCAACCCTATACTCTGATTTTCCGCGCCGGAAAAACCGTTCCCGATTATAACTGCTCGTCGGACGACACTGTAAATCCCGCCTTCGAAGATCTCCGGCATTCCTAAAGATCCGCTTGGCGGTTCTGGAAGCTTTATCGTCCTCATCAGATATCAATTCACCAATCAATCAAATGCCCTAGAGAACAAAAAAAATTAGGGTAATTCAATCGATCGGTCTATAATTTATCTTTCTAGGGCATGAAAAACGTAAGGATGGAGAGGGGAAGGAGAAACGGATTGTTATCTGGAATTTTCTAGGGTTTTTGGTGTTTGTAGATTAGATGGTTTGCGCTTGAGATTAGGTTTTCCGTTTGGAAGATTGTTGATTAAATACGCGTACTTAGCCGCCAAGTTTGAGTCAGGTTACAAGATTTTATAATGCTAGTGACACTCGTGGAAATCGAACACGCAGCTATGCATTGCAGTTGGTGGGTCCCATTCATTTTAAAGGTGGGTCCCATTACCCGCACCAATAAAGGAATGCTTTAACAGGGAAGTGATATATCTGACCCTCTTTTTACTTGGGACAACCTCTCCAGTATATTTATGACTACTCTTTTATCCTAGCGGGGGCTGTTCCAAGTAAAAGAATTTTGGAAGGTTATTTCGAGTCTCACTTTTACAAGATAGAAAGCATATTCTGTCTTATATGTAATTCAGGTGAAGTGGCTGTTCTCTCCTACAAAAGTGTGTGTTACGAACCCAAACCGGCCGATTGGCATCTGATTTGATCTTCTTAGAGGAAAGATTAGCCTCTTGACCGCTTCGAGGGAAGGGTTCTTCTCCTTTCTGCGCAAAACATAGTTCCTCAGAATAATTTTCTTCACTCCTTAATAAACCACAAACCACAAACCACATCCTGTAAGATTCCTATCCAATCTAGATCTCTAAGACTCTTATCCATACCAACCAACCAACTAGAGAGTAGAGACTAAATAACATCAAATATAAACTAATGTATTCTTCCTAAGTGGACCTATCAATGCACGTAACAAAGTGAGCTGCAAAATGGCTTTCCTCGAAATTGCCTAGCAAATCCCTCATTTTAGATGGAAACGTGCTCCTACTTCATTCCTTCACATTGAGTTCTTGTTAGTTTGAGATTGTGGCAGCCGATTGGGATTAATGGACTCAAAATTATTGTTCTTTACTCTAAGTTGTAAGAGGAGTAATTCTCATTTGGTTGCTGGTTTTTTTTTTTCCTGGGATTTATGTGGGTAAAGGTAGGAGACAAAAGAGGGGACAAGCATTAATTAGAGAAAGATATTATGATGAGTGGAGAGAGGGGGCAGAGAGAGAAAGAGAGACCACCATTTCCAAGACAAGATTTTGCTGATGTCACCAAAAAAAAGCTAATGTCACCACTAAATATTCTCCCACATAAATCCTAGGAAAAAAAAAAACCCAGCAACCAAACGGAACATAAGTAATTCTTCTTCATCTGTTACCATGCTGTATGATGTTGGATGCTTTTACCAGGCCAAGTCTTCTTCATTTATCTAGTAACATGTCGTTGATTACCTGTATTAGCTTGGCCATTTTGCCGAAAGCCATTTCCAGGCTCACTTTTGTTGGAGACTAGGCTGGTTTTTAGCAGATTTTGTCTTATTCATTTAATTTAGATGAGGTGGCTATTGTCTCCTACAAGATTGAGCCACCAAATGGCTTTCCTAGTGCCTAGGATTATATAGGCTACTTAGTCTAAATATAGAAGCTTGAACATAAAGTTGAATATTGATGTTGCTTCTAAAGGTAATCCAGGTATATCTAGCGGTTGAGGTATATTTAGAGACCATGTGACGAGGGAGTGTGGTGGGTCTGCGCCCACTTATGCTCCCTCGAGTTCTTTTATTAGTCGGATGGCAGGGTCTCTTCCTCAACCGAACTAAGGTGGGTTCCGGTTGGACATTGAGATGGTCCGAATAGAACTTAGGGTTAAGGGAATGGAGCCAAGAGAGGGGAGTCTATACAGCTTCCTTGCATTATCCTCTCGGTGCGCGGTGAGATGCAAATTGAACTTCAGGGGCAGGAATCCATGTCTTTTTTATAATGCAGGGACGAAACTCCGTAAGGAGCCGATCAAAGCAAGTGAAGCTTCGGGAGGGATCACCGGAGTACCGGACCGAAACCCTTATTGAGGCCGAGGCCTAAAGAGGGTGATCCCTCTTCCTTTCTTGACTTAGTGGGCCGACGAAATGGAAGGATGTAAAACCATTGGAAGAGCTATTGATGTTAGAGGAATTAGGTCAAGCAAGAGGTTGCTTGAAGCATTACACCCAAGGTATCTAATTTGGAATGCCAAGTTTGTTGCCTCCAGCCCCTATATATATTAGATACACTAGGATTTTAATAGGTTAATGGGCTCTAGCCCAAATAGGCCCACTACACCAGTCCATTATCTTATTGGGCTTATATTAGAACATAATAGGGTTATATTATATACCCAACAATTGAGACATTAAAGAAACTCATATATTTGTATTTAGGTTTGATGAAATTTTTTAATCAGATCCATACTGCTTTTTATCAAGGGAGAAGATATTTTCAGCACCCTGCGTACTTCGCCCCTGTTGATGTGATTTGACGTAAAAAAGCGTTAAAGTTGTCCACTGTTCACATTATAAGGGGGGCGAATGTGTACTGCCGGTGGGTGCGTGGGTGGGGGGTTGAAAATATCATCGCCCTTTATCAATTGAAAGTTCATATTTAATGAATGAGATTTGCTAGGAACCATCCCAGAAGGCATTTCATGGATGGACAGCCCATCCACAAAATGCCTTCTGCGATAGTCCCTAGCAAATCCCTTTGGATTTTGAGAAATGATTTTGAGTCCAAAACTAATTCTTGGCAAAATTGGGCATTTCGGTTGCCTTCTTCGATCCCTCTCTATAGTGCTTCTACCTTATAAGAAAAAAGAATTAGAGAATGGAAAAATGAACAAAAAAGGGTAATGGTGTTCTTTACTGTCAATCGTTGTGCCCGCTTCTGTAAATCACTAGCCAAAAGAGGCTAAAAAATCAGATTTTATTCCCTTGAATTCTATATTGCCCATTTCCTTCGCTCTCACAACCGGAGAAAGGGCAGCGTTGAAGAACACTGCCTCGGCCTGTTTGTTTTGGATTTTTGAGAATTGATTTTGAGTTCAAAACTGATTTTTGGATTCAAAATTGGTTCTCAAATTCCAAAACAAACAGGGCCTTTTCACCTATATAGAATCGAGCTTGGACTCAAATCAATTCTACATCCCAACAATAATACACATATTACTAGAATGTAGAATCAATGAGTCCAAAATCAATTCTGAATGACAAACCAAATGCTTCATTTTGCCAAGAATCAGTTTTAGATTCAAAAACCATTCTCAAAATCCAAAACAAACCGGGCCTTAGATATTCATTGGAACGAACCTCTTGTTGCTAAGTACAAATGTGTATACTTCTTTTATGTTACAATGCTTGTAAATATTTTGTAGTTAATTTTTCCTAAGGTTTGAGAAACTCTGCAAGTTCATAGTGAAAATTAGAATGTAAAACCTTGTAGAACTTTAAAGTCCCTATTTTTTCAGGACTCATACATGACTTCAAAGACCTTGGCACTCTATGAAGACCCTACAGAGTAAGTACCTCGATCTTATAAAATGTCTAGCCGAGACAGGGAATCTTAAACATATTATTTAAGAAGATAACTATGGAAAATAACAAAAATACCCCTAGCTCAGAAGTTAATTTTCAAAACATACCCTTTATACTGTTTCAATGGCAAGATTTCCCATCATCTTAACCAAAGGCAAGGGGCATTTGGTAACAATATCCAACTTAGATGGATTTGAAGCATGGCCAAACAAAGAGAGGCTCAACACAGCTAGCTCTCCAAGTGACAGTCTTGATGAAAGGAAGCCATGCCAGTAGTAAGGATCTAAGTCAAAGAAAGCATCAAAAAACCTTCTTGTCCCTTCCAAGTCGAGCTTCAAAAGAGTCTCCATACCAAAGCAGTAGAATTCTCTCACCCATCTCTTCTCCAATGGCCACAAACTACCCCACACTCTTCGATGGAGATTCGTCCCCCTGATCATCCGCGTCGAGCCCATGCATTCAACTATCGCCTTCGCCACGACCGGAGCCATGGCCAGAGATTTTGCAACCATGTATCCAGTAGAAGGGTGAACCAACCCAGCCGATCCACCCGTCCCCACCACACTCTGAGGAATGTTTGGGAGGGGACCGCCCATCGGAATCAAACACTTCTCATCCTCTATCACCCTCTTCACCTTGATCCCTAAGTGCCTTAGCCTCGCCACCATCCTACGCTTGATCTCTGCATAGGACATGACCGGGCGACTCACCAACGAAGTCTCCTCGAGGAAAATTAAGTTCGAGTCGAAGGGCATAGCATATAAGAACGTTGGAATCTTCTCGTTCTTCGCTCTCAAGTAAGGCTCATTCCCCATGTGAGAGTCCCTCCAGTCCATGAGAACCATCTTGTCCAAATCAAAGGGATGATCTTCCACTTCGGCGAGAATCCCATGAGCAATTTGGTATCCATGGTTCCGAGGCCGATCATACTGCACAAAGCTACTCGCGAAGCCACTTGCATCCACAACTAAGTTTGCCTTCACCTCATGGCCATCACTACATTGTACCATAGACTTGAACTCTTGGTGTACTACCTTCCATACTTTGGCCTGGTGAAATTTGACTCCATTTGACAAACACCCCTCAAGCAATCTAGTCTTTAGTCCCTTCCGGCTTACTCGACCATACGGGCGGTCTAGAAACTTCCTCTTCTGATCATCAATGAAGACTGTTGCCATGGGCCAGGTCTCATCCAGGCAATCTACGAGGCCCAAGCTCTCAAATTCATCCACCCATACGCCATAATTGTTCGGCCACATAGATAGAGGGGAAGGATCAATGCAACATACACGGAGCCCATAGCTAGAAACCAACTCGGCAAGGCGGAGGCCGGCCGGACCCCCTCCGATGATGACTAAGTCATATTCCGATCGGTCGGAAATTCCGTCCCGACGCAGATCGATGCTCAAGAACTCAGGTTTTGATTCTGATTTCAGGTCAAGGAAGCTTTCCAATCTGCTACTTTGAATTCTTTGGATTTTTCTTGTGGGTGAGTGAGTTCTTGGAGAGATGGATGGGAAGATGGAGGTGGTGAACTTGGGGGAATTCAAGAACAAAGGGACTTGGAGGATATTCATGATCAGGTGTTGAAGGTTGCAGATTGTTGAAGGTTTTATCGATGTTGTCAAGAGGTAGAGTTTAGAGAGAAATGGACAAAAAGGAATCCAGCGTCACGTTGTAGAGAAGGATGCCGTGTTGTTTATGGGAGGACAAATGAGGTTTTGCATGTGGAGGTTATAAGAATAGAAAAGAGCATTAAATAACAACAAAAAGAAAATCTTCTATACATGGTAACCACCGATTTTCTCGGTTTCCTTGTCAGAAAGCAATATACAATTATTCAATGTATAGTCATCGTCTAGCTGAGATAATGCTCTTGATTCTTGAGATGATTTCTTGAATGGAAAGATTGAATATTTGCTGAAACTTCTAATTTTCTTTTGTATTATGATGGGTTAGGGGAAAGGTTTTATGTCCTCCTCTTGTATCTTTTATTCTAATTAATAAAATTCCAACTGTTTGGCCAACCCATGTTTCCTTAAACCCTGTTTGTTTTGGATTTTGAGTCCAAAACTAATTCTGGGCAAAATTGGGCTTCTGGGTTGCCTTCTTTAATCCCTCTCTGAGCTATTCTGAGAACCGGAGAAAGCGAATTGTTGAAGAAAACTGATTATAGGATTGAAAATTGGTTTTCAAAATCCAAAAGAAAAAAAGGGCCTTAGTTTGCACCTATAGAATCAATCCTACATGAGGTGCCAAATGGCCCATTTTGCCAAGAATCAATTTCAGATTCAAAATCGATTCTCAAAATCCAAAACAAATTCATTGGACCACTTGTTATTATATAAAAATGTATACTACTTTTATGTTACAAAGCCTTACATGTGAATATTTTGTAGTTAATTTGTCCAAAGGTTGGAGAAACCTTGCAAGACTCTTCTGCCTCCTCTCCTCTGCCAGTGGGAAATTTTAACGCTTCTTGTTCAAACGCCAGTTCCACCGAGTACGCATTCGCCCCCCTTATAACGTGATTTGACGTACTGTTCAGTGTTAACGTTGTACAGGGGGCGAATGCGTACTGCAGGGGGTTGAAAATATCTTCTCCTTTTATAACATGAAAACCAGGTGAGGCAGATAAGGCCGAGGAAGTCAGATAATGACAAAAAATGGCGTGGGAATATCAATCCCGATAATCTTTTGACGTATCCAAAGAGATCTTAAAAGTTTACACACAAATCTGATACAAAATCCAATTAGATTTCAGTTTTGATGCCCTTGTGGTTAGTATTTAGGAGGATGAAAGCTTCCAAAATTAATTGTCAGGATTTTGTCAAATAAATAGATTAGATATTTAAAGTCCCCAATATTTTTTTTAGGACTAACGAATGGCTTCAAAGACCTTGTCACTCTGAAGAGTCCCGGTCTACTGCACTTCCCTAGAGTGACCCACAATCCCCGAAGTCTACCTAGAATTCAAGATCCTGTATGACTACCCCCTTGATTCCCACTCAATTAGTATTTAGGAGGATTTAAGCTTCCCAAATTATTGTCAGGGATTTTGTTAAATAAATGTTAGATGGGAATTGCTAGCGATTTGTCTCCATTCATGAGGTGGTTGGTCTGACATGCGACAGACCAACTGCGAAATGCCTTTTGCGATGGACCCTAACAAATCCCATGTTAGATTATTTGAGCATAATTAGAAATAAATTTATATTTCTCCCTTATCAAGGGCATGTCGGCCATTTGAAATTTCATAACTTTCATCATTGCTAGACCGTAAATCCCATGGTCCACACTAGGGCTGCAACAGGGTCGGGTTGGCCCGGGTTTTTCAAAACCCTAGCCCAACCTTGGATCCCATTATCTTAGCCCTGACCTGCCCTGACCCTAACCTCAACCCAATGTCCACCCTATAGGGCTCAGCCCAACCCTTGCCCGCCCTGATTGGGTCGGACCGGGCCGAGCAATTATACATGTTTTAGGTCTATTTTATTGTCAAAATACTTTCACATGATCTATTTGATATATGTGATTTTTAGTCACATAAATACAGAACCAAAACCCAATAAATGGAGAAATAAGAACAGAAAAATCAATTTCCAATAACATTACAACATGAAAGCGGTAGTATGCTAATTGGCACCAATAAATGAAGAGAAAGGAGGTTGCTGCATATGATCTGAGAATGAGATCAAGAATACATTATGTAAAAGTGTAAACAGGGCAGGGTCGGGCTGGCCCGAGATATCAACCCTTACCTCAACCCGACCTTGAGTCAAGGCCTAAAAAAATGAACCCAAGCCCGCCTTTAGGGTCGGAAAATCCAGCCCAAACGCTGTTCGGGCTAAGGGCGGGTCAGGGCTCACAGGCCAAACTTGCACCCCTAGTCCACACAGACCAAGTGCCTCTTATAAAATGTCTAAGAGAGACGGGGAATATTAAACATGTTGGTGATTTTTCCTCCAAAATTGAAATATGGCAGACCTGATTTTTGTGAAAAACAGAAAATAGATGAGTTAGGGAAACCTTTTCGATGCAGTGAGATAAGGCACGAACTATGTCGCTCTCTTTAAGGTGAATTTGTGCCTCTCCGGAAACTTATTCCGATGCACCAGATTACTGGCCATTCGAAGAGATTCGAACCACATGAACACTCTAATTGCCCAAAATGTTAAAAAGTATAGAAAAGGAAGAACAACTTAAGACAACACATATAACAGAGAGCAAACACGAGAACATAAAGGTTTGTGTTTGTTTGTCTGCAAGTTGTAAAAAAAATACAGGCACTGTTTTTTTATAACCCAAACATGTCCATTCAACACGCTCTTTAATATAGTAAAAGCACCCTTTAAGAATAGAGCCGTTTTCTAGACGTTACACGAGCAAAAAATCATATCCCAACAATCACTGCACAAAATAATGACAGTTATTTTGACGTCCGTAGGAAAAACATGCAATAACGACGAAGTTATTTGTCAATAACGGCGAAGTTTTTCCTCTAGAACGGCGAAGGGAAGGGAAGGGAAGGGAAAAAACAAAAAAAACAAAATATAAGGGAAATGAAAAGGCTTCGGATCACACGCACAGCTAGCTGGCCGCACGTGTGTGGTATAACCATAAGCCCACCGGGGTCCACTTGTGGCTTATGTGCATAGGCCCCCTTTCTCCTCTTATCAATCGCAAGGCTAGAGAAGAAGATAGCTATATAAACCCATGAACCTTTCCTCCACTTTCCAATACGAGACTATTTACTTTCGTGAAGGAACTCACATTTCAAACCAATGTGGCAGATTTGTAAAAAAATAAACTTTTAGAAATACAAAAGAATGACACTTTTTGTATTAAAATACCAAAAAATCCAATTTTGTATTAAAATACCAACAAAACATATTATTTATAAGAAAATAACTAAAAAACAATGGAAAATAACAAAAATTCCCCAAACTTAGAAGTTAATTTTCAAAAAATACCCTTTATATTATTTCAATGGCAATATTCCCATCATCTTAACCAGAGGCAGAGGGCATTTGGTAACAATATCCGAACAAAGAGAGGCTAAACATGGCTAGCTCTTCATGGGACAATCTTGATGAAAGAAAGCCATGCAAATAGAAAGGATTAAGTAAAAAAAAAAGCATCAAAAAACCTCCTTGTCCCTTTTAAGTCAAGCTTCAACACAGTCTCCATACCAAAGCAGTAGAATTCTCTTATACTCCACACTCTGCGATGGAGATGCGTCCCACTAGTCATCCGTGTCGAGCCCAAGCATTCTACTATGGCCTTAGCCATGACCGGAGCCACGGCAAGAGATCTGGCCACCATGTACCCGGTCGAAGGGTGAACCAACCCGGCCGATCCACCCGTCGCCACCACACTGAGGAATTTTTGGGAGGGGACCACCCAATGGGATCAAACACCTCTCGTCCTCTATCACCCTCTCCACCTTGATCCCTAAGTGCCTTAGCCTAGCCACCATCCTAAACTTAATCTCTATGTAGGAAATGGCTGGATGGCTCACCAACGAAGTCTCCTTGAGAAAAATTAAGTTCGAGTCGAATGGCATTGCGAATAAGAAGGTTGGGACCTTCTCGTTCTTAGCTCTCAAGTAAGGTTCATTCCCCATGTGAGAGTCCCTCCAGTCCAAGAGAACTTCCTTGTCCAAATCAAAGGGATGATCTTCCACTTTGGTGATAAGCCCATGAGCAATTTGGTATCCATGGTTCCGAGGCCGATCATACTCCACAAAGCTACTTGCGAAGCAACTCACATCCACAACTAAGTTTGCCTTCACCTCGCAGCCATCAGTACACTGGACCATGGACTTGAACTCTTGGTGTACCACCTTCCATGCTTTGGCCTGGTGAAATTTGACTCCCTGTGACAAACACACCTCAAGCAATCTAGTCTTTAGCCCCTTCCGGCTAACCCGACCATACGGGCGGTCTAAAAACTTCCTCTTCCGATCATCAATGAAGACAGTTGCCATCGTCCAGGTCTTATCCAAGCAATCTACGAAGCCCAAGCTCTCGAATTCGTCCACCCATCCACCATAATTGTTTGTCCACATAGATAGCGAGCAAGGGTCAATGCAACATACATGTAGCCCATAGCTAGAAACTAACTTGGCAAGGCGGCGGCCAGCCGGACCCCCACCGATGATGACTAAGTCGTATTCCAATCGGTCAGATATGGTGTCCAGGTGGATGTCCAAGAACTCGAGTTTTGATTCTGATTTTAGGTTGAGGAAGCTTTCCAATCTGCTGATTTGAATTCTTTGAATCTTTTTTGGAGGAGTGAGTTTTTCGAGGAATGCGTGAGCAGATGGAGGTGGTGAACTTGGGGGTATTCAAGAACACAGGGACTTGAAGGGTATTCATGATCAGTTTTGTTGTTGCAGATTGTTGCATTTTTTATCGATGTTCTGAAGAGGTGGAGTTAGAAGACAAAAAATAATCGAAGGTTACTTTGTAGAAAAGGATGCCCTGTTGTTTATGGGCAGACAAATGAGGCTTTGCATGTGGAGGTAATAAGAATAGAAAAGGATGCCCTGTTATTTAATATATTATTATTAAATAGATAGTCATCCTCTAGCTGAGATATTGTTCTTGGTTCTTGAGATCGTTTCTGGAATGGATGACGGACTCTTTAACCCTTGTTGGAAGCACTTCTCTGCATTTTTCATGGTGGAGAATGGATAGATTGGAAATAAAGATAGAATGGCATTTGCCAAACCCAACCCCGTTTGTTACGTACCGAAATGGGTCCCACTTGGGATAGCATAAAACAATTTAGAGATATGTAATTTTTAGATTTAGCTCTCTAGTTGTTTGGTAGAAGTAGGAGTCTTAGAGATAAGAGTTACCTAGATTGACTTATGCAGGAGTTTTAGAGGTAGTCGTCAAGTGGGTTTTCTCGTTAAAAATAACATATAAGGAGTCATTAGAAATTAATGAAGAATTTTATCGCAGAAATTGTGTTTTGAGCACAAAAGAGGACCGACCCTTCCCTCGAAGTGGTTCAGGAGACTGATCTTCCCTCTAAGAACAAATTTGGGTTTGTAACAAGTCAATTATGTTGCGAACCAAATTAGGAGACTGATTTTCCCTCTAAGAACAAATTTGGGTTTGTAACAAGTCAATTATGTTGCGAACCAAATTGGGTTCGTAAATGTTAAGTACCTTACTATTACGCCAAAAGCTCCCGAGAGCTGATGGAATGCGTGAGGCAAGACCCTTTAAACATGTCCCATACCAAGCTAGGTCCCACCCAGTCCCATACCTAAGCGAGCCCCCACTCAGGACAGTAACACCATTGCTGTAAATCCTTGATTCCTAATGGCGAAAGCTGCTCATATTAGCTAACAAAGTGGAGTCGCTCCACACAATACTGTTCAGCGTCCGTTTCATCTGCTCTAAAAAATGGAGAATGCGAAGCGTTGAATATGCATCCTAAGTTTACACACCTCATTCCTCTATAACTAAAGTTACAAACCTCAGATGAAAGATGGGAGATATCAAGGAATGGTATTACAGAGAAACGAGATTTGCTTTCTGTTGTAGAAGCAAAAGAGCTTGTTTCTGGTTCGTGGCAGGCAAACTGAGATGTGTGCGTACACTTGACAGTAAGCACGACTATATGGTTTGGACCATATTCCACCGAGCCCCACTGCGGACAGATAGCATAACAGAATCCTCATTGATTTTACAGGATCCCAAGTATCTAACAAAGGCCTTCAAAATGGACAGTTAACAAACATAGATGCATTTCTTCAAGCCCAGAAGTACATTGGTTGGACAGATAAGATCTACTAACTGCGTGATTCTGGAATGGTGGGCCACCGACAATAGGGCCCACTAGATGACCATGCTAGATTTAAACATGTACAGCCGTGTGTACAGCGTAGAGTGGTGGTAATGTAAAATGAAACCATCTGAGTTCGTTCACGGGTACATCATCTCCATATTTGAATTCAAAACATCGGAGTGAGACAAACAAAAGTCATATACATCTTTGTACACTTTCATTTCACAGAATAAAATTAAGACCAAAAGCATAAAATATTAACAAAATAATAATAATCTCTACAACAACTTGGATTTGTGTGCCAAGTGTCGACATGCATACAAGGTGCCTGGCACATCAACTCTTGAAATCTAGAAACAGGAACACTCTCGTACGGGTACTTACAGATGAAATTACTATGAAATTACTATGAAATTACTGATTACTAATCATAATTTGTAAAAAGATAAATATGGAATTCACTTAAACAAACTAATAATCAAATAAGAGTGCATTCATCGATCTAATCTAGTTATCTTCATTCTCCAATATGCATCAAGAAAGAGAGACCAATAAGATATAATGAACATAATAACAGTAGTGTTTAGTATGTTGGGTTTAGGGGAAGGGGATAACAACAAATATTAGCTAAAGAAGAGTTAATAAAAAACATAAGAATTGATGGTAAAAGATGAGGTAACCACAATAGTCAATAATCACTATTAAAAAAAAACATACAAACACAATAGTCAATAATAAATAGTATTTCATTTCACAAGATATAATAACATTTTGATGCGCCCACATTAAGCCTGACAGTTCTAGCAGTACATTTACAAGTGTCAAAAGGAGTGTCGATAAGTATCGACATGCGGGTCGTTGTGTCAAAAGCAGTGCCGATAAGTATCTACACATGTGTTGGTGTCGATACGTATGCCCGTTGAAAATTCAAAGTATTGACTAAATCATAGGATATGTTGCACTATGGATAGTGGAACTCAGACCTGCTGAATATTGATATCATCTTTAAAATGCCCATGTTTGAAGTTCAGACACGAATATTAGGAACATATAAGAATCCCTTGACCAATAGAAAGAAAAAACCCAAAAAAACAAATACATGTATGATCCATGTGAATGCAAGTGACTCAAAAGAAAATGATATACCAGACATTGCAAAACTAATTGAAATCTCGACAATCAAACTAGTGAATAACAGAAGTTGTTACTAATGGCCAGCAAACATAAAAATTCAGAACACTGGGTTTGAGAATAGATAATAAGAACTCATGAACTTTACAAAAAATTCTCGAAATTTACAAAAAACAGAAATCCTCATCAACGAGTAACAAATAAAATTGCAGCAGGCTTCTGAAGCTACATAGACAAAGAAGTTACGAGATTCCACGTATAAAAGATCGATGCAAACATTCTTGGGCCTGCAGATATTGACTTCCATGTGCAGATGTGTCCGGAAGCGTTGTTGCTGTAGACAGGAGGGCTCATAACATACAGGAATGCAAATTCCGATACCCTACAGCGGCATACCTCACAAGGACATTGAAACAATGATGCCAGTGACTATTGATCAAGATCGGCATGATGGAAGGGTGATGCCTCCGCAACAAGCAGCAATTATTATGTACAGTAACAGCACTATCAAGCATGTCAATGTGGCCCTGCAGTGAAGAGAAAAATGTTACTGATCTGTGAAATTTAAAAGTAAAACTACAGATGCCACTTAACATTAGAATACTAAAAAGTAAAAAGTAAAAAAATAAAGAATAACATCATCACTGGCCTATGATGCCTCCATATTATTGAAAATAACCAACATAGGACTACTCATTTTCTGAGGACTTAGTTTTTAAGTTTGTAGATGGATGAAAAACGGATGCAATAGCATGGAAACCAGAGATTAGGCAATTGAGAGAGAGAGAGAGAGAGTTGATATTCATACCATCAAAAACATTATAATGCCAATAAAATAAGGAGTAAAAGCAAGGTAATTGTCATTTTACAGCGAACAACGCCCATATCCATCAACTGTACAACAACAAAAAAATCCCACATCCATCTTATGCAAAACTATGACTTGGCAAATTGTCATGGGATGACCCTTATGAGAAGGACAGCTTCAGAAGGTAATGTCTCCTGCTAGGTGAGATATGTAGGGGAGAAAGAGTACGTGCACAACTTTAACCCCAAGGGTGACTTCCTTTGGGGATGAACTCTTGGCAATGAAGAGCTCATTTGTGTTGACTCATCTATTTTATTCTTCTAGTTACTACTACTAGTATTACTATTAAAGTTATTTGGAGGCATCTCCCAGCAAATCACAAATTCGGGGATTTTAATCCTAGATGGGAAACAGTGGAGCAGTAAAGATGCCTTTGCAAAAACATGAGTATAAACATTAAGACCTCTTGCAAGCTTGTTGAGGTCAAGAAAGTCATGCATTTATAGAGAAATGTGAAGCGAAAATAGGAAGATGAAGGAGACATAATTGACGAGTGGTAATCATCTGAGGTGGGTGTGGATTGTAACACTTCAGCATGGGAAGGGTAGTATGTGATGGATGACCCAAGCAACAGTAGGAGCAGAAGGGATTTGCAACGTTCCTACTCCCCGGAGTAGATAACTTAGCTACTCCGTGGGCTTAAAATACAGTGGAGGCCACATTGTTTGGTTAATCCAAAGCATTCATTTGATGGGCCCTCACGTAGATAGGGTGTGACCAAAAAATCAGCTCCATAGGATCATCCAAACCCTTCGATTTGTGGAGGCAAAAAATGGACGGGTATAAACCTTCACAAATCTGTCCATTTTTTGCCTCCACAAATCGAAGGGTTGGGATGATCCTATGGAGCTGATATTTTGGGCGCGCGCGCACACACTCACTATTTTACTTCAATCTTTTATACCCATTTGTGAACCATACCTTAAAGATATATCACCCAAACCGGATCACCAACTTCAAACCCTAGATCTAAAAGCCAAAACTCTAGATCTACATCCATTCTACACACACACACACACACATACACACACTATTTTACTTCAATCTTTTATACCCATTTGTGAACCATACCTTAAAGATATATCACCCAAACCAGATCACCAACTTCAAACCCTAGATCTAAAAGCCAAAACTCTAGATCCACACACACGCACGCACGCACGCACGCACGCACACTATTTTACTTCCATCTTTTATACCCATTTGTGAACCATACCTTAAAGATATATCACCCAAACCAGATCACCAACTTCAAACCCTAGATCTAAAAGCCAAAACTCTAGATCTACATCCATTCTACATCATTGGTTCAATACCCAAAACCGTAGATCTAAGTCACAAACACCTAGATCTCAAACCCAAAATCCTAGATCTAAAAACCAAAAACCCATAGATCTAAGTCCTAGATCTCAAACCCAAAACCCTAGATCCGTGTCCTTAGCCCGTAGATCTACAAATCCAAAACCTTAGTTCTAAGTTCCACACCTCTACAACCCTACATCTTAATCTGAACCCTTAGATAGTTATATCCATACCCCACCTCTCTTGACACCTTAGATTTGCTATGCCTCTTTGCACACATAGATTTCCCTTCTCATCTTAGAGAAATCCTTGATCCACAACTTTTCCCCATGAAACCCTAGATCTACATCCCCTGGCCTACGAAACCTTACATCTATAACCAACACACATAGGTCTGTAACTAAAACTCCAGATCTGATCCCTCCAATCAGATATGCTCCCTTCCATCATTCGAAACCCCACATGACCACACCCATTAGATTTGGTGACTCCTTGAGCTTTCATCCCTACCTCTGGCAACTCCTCCACGGCAATAAAAAAACTAGCCTCCTTCCACCTCCATGACAACAATCTCCAGCACTAGGAAACTTGCATCTCAAGCCTGATTTGCATCTTCTTGGCACTCGCCGATTGGTAATCCACATCCCCCACTGTCCCTGCCTCTTCCCACATTATAAATAGAGTTTTCATTCCCCACGTCTGCAGCAACCTTAGAAATGTTACCATGATCTTCGTGGTTTTCTCACCCCCGGCCCCCCTCCCCCTCCCGCTCCCCCTCCTTTCCTAGGTTCAAATTATCATCACCAAGCGTTCACCTCTTCCATTCACCAGTGATGGTGAACCATTGCTATTACAGCCCTCTGCCAAGGAACTTCATCCTCACCGTCACACTCTCATCATCGATCTAGATCCACGAAGTTCCACTTTTTAAGGTCTGCTTGGCCTCCCTTTCCATTGGCCAAGAGAACGACTTGTTCAGTGTCATTTGGGGCTTACTATGCAGCAAATTAGCCCCCGAATTCTGTTTCAAAGAAGGTTGTCCATCCACCTCAGGCGGGATGTACACAGTTGAGTTTTCCTTCCCCTATACAATTATCCCTTTTCGTAGACATGGGCCCCCCTTATCACCTTTGCATTTCTCGTCTAGCAACCTCTGATCCATCTAGCATGATTCATATTCTTGAGCAACAATATTTTTGCTCTCATTTGGTTTTTCACACCTCTTGCAGGTCCTTCTACAGCTAAAGCTAAAAAAAAAAGAAAAAAAGTAGCATCTTTTGAATGCCCAATCTCCATGCCTCCTAGCCATATTGGCCCATTTTTCCTCTGCACCCTCTCCTACTTTTCTTCCTCTCGTTTGCTGTTATTCTCTACTTCCCTTTTCTTAGTCCAACTATCATCAGCCTCAATCCTTTCTCCCACTCTTTCTTCTCTCAGCCTACATCTCAAACAGAACTTCTTTGAAAGTATGTGTAGCCACAATCGCTACACATCCAATCCCCTGGTCTCCATTCGCTGAGCTGATGGTTGATACCTCCTATCGGGCCATTGTTTGTTGGTCACTTTCCCCTATCCATTCTCTCAAGGTAGAGTAAGTCATAACAATAGGAGGTTTAGGGTTATGGGGAATCATAAGTCATAACATTAGGAGATTAAAGGTTAATAAAACAGATGAACGTACCATTCAAAAAAAATAAAAATAAATAAATAAAACAGATGAGCGTATTGCTTCATTTGCATTGTCTAACTAATATTGTTGATACTATTATTGGGGAAGGAATACTCCTCAGTTAGAAGTATAAGTAGCATCAGGTCCAGGAAGCTTATATACAATTTGGCAACTATAGTAGTTAGTCTTGACATTGCACAACCATGGAAGTTGTTTTGTTAGGATGGATAAAGTGGAGAAATCATCCTCACAAAGGCTAGGTGATAATTGGCATGTTGGATATATTGGTTGTGTATCATAATATTCAAGGTCTTCCCTTGCCCTTGGCCAAAGAAACCTGGACAACCTTTCTTTAACAACCAATGATGATCACGACATAAGGGTGGTAACATTGAGATTGTGTGGGGCATGGGGTACCTGGCTTACCCCGAAAAAGGAAAGAGAGAGGAGTCGTCAATGAGTTAGAACAGCCAATTCCACAAGTTTTGGTGTTTCCATAAAGATGAAATCTCCAGGCATTTAGAAGATTTCATGCAAAGAAAATATAAGCAGTTTAACAATTGCTACTAAATTTAATCTTATGCAGAAGGACATGGACTCAAAATTTTTAATCTTATAAGGAATTGGGTGCTTACAATAGCTTGGCATTTTTCATCCATAGAGCACTAGAAAGGCGCTTAGATTGCTTCTTGAAATGAAAGGCACCATCTTGCATTGTTGCAGTTTTGTCAACAAGGAGTTCAATCCGGTCACCTCTCTCCAATATCTTCTCAATATTTTCCACCATGATAGTGCGTAGCTGGAAAACAAGGTTTAGTTGATATCAGAAACAAAACATGAGATACTCTAACAAAAAAAGAAATGACCAACATACCTCAAAATGTGCAGATGTCCAAAAAAACGTAATTTACCAAAAAAACAGCAAAAGAAAAGCCACTGGAGTTGTTGGCGTATAGGACTTCATGAATTTAAAAAAAAAAAAAAAAAAAACTTGAATGTATTGAAAATGTGGTGTTTGTAATTTGATCTGTAGTCAGCATATAAGTGTCAATTCAAGGATGTCCTTCGTCGACATCTCATATTTTAAACCATTAATCAGAAAATAAAATAATAAAAAGTATCTAGTCAAGCTACTAAGAACTTATTAAAAGAGACCATTGACTGGCTCAGAAATTAAAAGCTTGCCCGGACAGCTTCATCATATCAACAAAATATCCATTCATTAATTTAAGAAATGAGCAATATGCTCGAAATTTGGTAGGAGACCGAAAAACCAAAAACACCTGTCAAGTAGTTGTTTCAATGTGATTGAGTGATTTACACATCATGTGCCTTCACATTTGCTTCTATAAATAATAAACTGTACCAATGTCATTTCCTGAAAAGAAAAATGCATTTATGAATAGGGAGATGATATTTTCACTCTCCCTGCATTACATGCACGCTCCCCTTTTAACACATAAGAGAACAGAAACTGGCATTTACATCCCTTTCTTTATTTTAAACTTCTTTCATTGGTTGTTAAAATCTCCAAGGAGTTGTAACAGCCAATGAACAAAGGATAGAATAAAGAAAGGTTTGTACATATCAAGACAAACACGGTGTGATATTACTCCTAGAAAACATTACTTATATGTAATAAGATAAAAAAAAACATTTACTTTTTTGGAAAAAATCCATTTCAAAAAAAGATAAAAAAAACATTTAATATAATTTGATTTTATTACTGTTTAAGATGATGAGCACATACCTAGGTACCCAGGGGCTCAGCTGCCTTGGACCACTCAGGATCCTTGACAACCTCACTATCACAGTTATTGATGACTCCAAACAATGAATTCTTCTAAAATACTTGCCTCATTAACTTCACCTCGTACGCGGTTGAGAGTATCTACATTAGGATTACTGGAGAAGTATTCCATCTGCTGATGCAAGACCCTAGAGAACTCATCATTCATTGCATAAGCTAGAGCAGAGTGAGCCACTCTCCCATAGTTTTTCATAAACCTCATGTGAATATCCTCCAAGTAAGAGAAAGGAATTCTCCCTGGAATAAAGCATCAGATAAAATATGATGGACTGATAAAAAAGAAAAGAAAATTCTTAGGAGCAATATGTCATGGCATAAGACATTTTTCAAGAGATAATAGAAACCAATAAAGAAAAGAAAGGCAAACTTTAGGGAAAGTATCACGAATAACGGCATATAAAATAAAGGTCAATGGATGAATTTAAAAAAAAAGGAAAGGAAAAGGATAATCTAGATCTTATATGACATGTTTAGAATATCAAGATAGACTACACATGCACGAGTTTCTGTAGATAAATACGCCGAGCATACACAAGTTTCTGTACATAAATAGGCCAAGCATACTAATATAATAGAACAAGAGCAAAGGAAAATTCAACTACGATTCCATTTATAATAATTTGGCAGAACTATCCAATAGAAAGAATTAATGGCTTGTGAAGATGTTGACTCAAATCCAATTATTTAAAGTTATGATGAGACTTATCCTTGTGAAAGCCATTAGTACTTTTGCTTATCATCATGTAACCCAACTAAAACAAATCAAACCTGTCCACCAAATGACTATGTGCACTTATACACCACTAAGACATGAAATATTGTTGTAGAGCACAAAGCGCATGCATGGAAAAATTATCACTGTTGAGGGATTCATACATGCCTACCATAAGAAGGCCCCATAAATGATGATTGACTGCAACCTACCATAGGAGCCAAGCGAATCAACTAGAAATTTATTGTCTAATAGCTCAATGAAAGATGCTAAGGAGTGCAAAGCTCCCTTAGCCATGATAACCATCATCAACTTGGCATTCTGTCAATTAATTACTGAAACTAAAATCCATTCAATTCATGTAGCAAAATTGAACATCTAAGGTCCCACATAGTTAATTCACACCATCTTAATGTGCACTGTGCAGACTTAGAAACCCTCTACCGAGTTCACTAGCATGGCACGGCCCATAAGCTACCCAAGAAGCTCAATGTGAATAGTGAAGAGTTAGGGCAAAGTGTCCTAAAAAAGATATTTCAAACTATGAAAGAAAATGACTACATATCATAAGAAAACAAAGAAAGTAACCTTGAAGGCTAGAACCCATCTTCTTCTTTTTTTTGAATGGTAAAAGTTACATTTTAGAACCCATCTTAATGATCTATAAAACATCTTCAATCATGTCACACAATATTTCCAACTCATTGAACTCATTGAACTTCTCAATTATCTTTAGAATATTTGCACTAAATTAAACTTCTTCATGTGGCAAAAGTCATCATCCATGACACCACTCACTCTACTAAGCTCGACTAGATGGGGCATAAGAAGGCAAAATCATACCTTAGAGATGAAACGAAACCAACGGAAAAGCTGATATAGAAAACAAAGAATGCATATTGAAATAAAATTTGAACCAAGGTTCAAAAGCTCATGAGCTATGATTTGGCCGACACTTTGAATTTATTGCTGACAAATGTGTCTGACACGACACGCGTGTTTGCCTGTGTCGACACTCCTTTGGACACTTTTAAATGTACTGCTATATTTGTTAGACTTAATGTGGGTGTGTGGACACGTATTGTGTCGTGTCAAGTGTGACATTCTGTTTTATTACTGCATGTTGCGTTTACCTATTTTATTATTAACTATTCTTTTATTATAAACACTTGTTTAGCTCTTCTTTAACTAATATTTGATGTTGTATCATATATACTTTCTATTTAGCCGTGTCCCTGTTTCTAAATTTTAGAGGTCTGTGTCCAACACTCTGTGTTCGCGTCGACACGCGACACTCGTGTCATGTCCACAAATCATAGCTCATAGGTTAAAATCGATCACTCTCAGTAAAATCATTTAAGGAGTTTTTTTTTTTTGGCAAAACAAGACACGTGGTTTGGGGCTTTTGCAAAAGACGACATAGAATTCAAGATTTTGTAAAAGGAGACTGTGTGGTTTGGATGAATTTTATAAAAGGAGACATATACCGTCAATTTCTAACTGAACCACTACGGTGGATGACTTTGCCTCAAAAAAAGACCAATTGATGGTTAATTTTGACTTTTAACACATATAAGAGTATTTTGATCTTTTCTTGGAAAATTCATCAAGCTGAGCCAGTTTCGTTAAGGAATTACCGATGTCTTTTTTTCTGCAAAATTCACCCAAATCACATGCCTCCTTTCACAAAATCTTGAATTATATGTCGTCTTGAACAAAAACCCCAAACCATATTCGTGTTTTGCAGAAGCCCCATTATTTAATCAAATAAGATAAAAGAAAAGGAGGATATGCAGAAACCAAGAAAACAGGAAGATGAAGGCAGGTTAAAAAAAATGCGAAAATCCCAAAGCATGTGCTGTGATTTGCAAAAGCCCCATTATTTAATCAAACGACTTAAAGAAGGGAGGATATGGAAAAGCCAAAAAACAGGAATATGGAGTCAAGTTAAAAAATACATATATGGTGACGTTTTAAGCGACGAAAACTGTATAAGTTTTTTTTTTTTTTGGAATGGCTGAAACTGTATAAGTTTTAATTAAAGAAGTATTAAATAATTAAATGTAGAATTTTTTTTTATCACAAACCTACGCAATAAATGTAATAAATCAAAATTAATGAAAACTCATGAAAAAAGAAAGCAATGTAAAGATAATGAGAGCATATGAAAAGAGAACTTAAGGTTAGAAAAAATGAAAAATAGAAAAATGTTAGCCTTTTAACTAAAATGAATGTAAATAATTAATGTTAAAATAACTTTTTGTTTCCTTGCTCTTCTTGTATCATTGAATTTTCTTTTAATAAAAAAATTAATTTTCAAAAAGTAAAAGTAAATATTGGAAAACATATTTCTTTGATTGTTTGAAATCAGATGGGTTCAGTTCTTTATTTCTTCTTTTTTTCTTAATTTACTTTTATGTAATTAGTAATGGGACTTTGATATAAGAGATTACAAATTAACCTCACCACAAAATCTCACCACATTAACCTCACATTTATTTCATACATTAACCTCACCACAAATCTCATTTCAGGGAAAACATGATCTCTTCATGCATGCATAGAAAACAAGAGAATGTAAAGTAGCCAAGGTAATGAGAAAGTGGGTTCGGGAAGTTTTGAGTTAGTAAAAAAAGGAAAAGAAGAAACTAGAAACAACAAAACTCATAAATATGAACTCCTACTTAAAATGCTAAAAACTAGAGTGTAAGCAATTCACCACCCTTGGTTTTTCTCATACCTATGGTCGCTACAGTAACCATTATCAAACCTAAACAAACCCAACTCTGATTTCCTACAAGTCTACAACACAAGCCCTGGATTGCTACCTTTTCCTTCGAATCCTTGAAAACTATCCAGCTTTTTCACATTCCAACCTATTATAATCAACCAATAGAAAGCATGGGAGCGAAATGGCAATGGAGGAGAACATTGTTTTGTTTTTCTCCAACCAGGACTAACAACATTCAAAATTGAGTGAGTCAAAATATTGGTGAATCAAATCATTTTCTCAAAAACCCACCCAACTGGAAAATATTATAGTGTTTTTAAGGGTGAGGGGTTCAATGTCCGGTTTGAAACAATTTTGAAGCAAGTTGAATTTACTTGGGAAGTTTCAAGTTAAGGGAGAAGTTTCCATGTTTGATTTGAGAGCTTATTGGCTTGTGAACTTTGAGAGATGACATAATGAATGGGAGTTCAAACCATTGTACACACATTCACGGACACCAAATTGACAACCAAGTCCCGATAATATGTAATGATTCGACAGAGACATCCGACATGTTTCCTCAATGAAGGGCATCGAGGGCATCCAGCAGTTTCACCTGAGAATAAAACTTCTTCACATAGTCCACTTTGAGACCATGTCCTAACCATGGTTTCAAATTTCGACTGAAATCCGAAATTTCGGATTTCGGTGATGACCGGAACTAAAGCATACAGAAATTCCTGAAATTTACCAAATTTCATTTGAAATATCGGAAATTTTGTCAAAATTGATAATAAAATAATAATATTATATTACGTTAAAGAATTTCGAACGAAATTACTAAAATTTCGGGTGAAATTTCAGTAATTTCGATCGAAATTTCGTCCGAAAAATCTGGAGTTTCGTGCGCAATTACCAAATTTCACCCGAAATTTTGGGATTTTGGCTGAAATTTCGGTTTCGGATAAGTCCGAAATTTTAGCCAAAACTGAAATTTAAAACCATGGTCCTAACAACGGAACCTTTTTGGAGAAAGGGGTCTAAAATTATCCACTACCTAAGGCAAATATGCTATTACACAACTGCCACGCCTTAACATTCAAGTAAAGTGGTTTTTTTATCTCCTCCATTAGACAATTTGTGGAAGGAACCAACAGAACTTCGAGAGTAGCTTCTACTTCACAAAAATCATCATCCCCATCAAGCATTATTGAATGATTTGTATTCATGTTCCCTCAAAACAAAATAGCTGTGCAGTCTCATACGAATTCTCATCATGTGTATAATGCAAGAGCATTGTTACCATTCAAGCACCATGAACTAGGAATTGATTCAGAGAACAAATTAGTCAGTTTAATCAATTGCCTCTTTGTTTCATTGTGAATGTATTGAATTTTGAAACATGTAAACTAACAATGAACTAGGCATTATAAGATCACGAAAATATGGAGAAAACCCAATACAACTGGGGTGCCTTTTGCACTATATATATAGAGAGAGAATTTTACAAGTGGTTTTCCATGAAAAACATGTGCATAACTACCTAAACTACTTGACTTTCAAATTCAAATTACATAACTGATTATAACTAAAAACTAACTCTTAAGTATCCTAATCTATCACACTAATGATCCAACCTTCAGATCTGATCTAATACATTCTAACAGGCATATATGGACCAGATTTATTAGGTGTGTTTTTTATTGCGTCAATTGACTAAGTGATGCCACTCATAGGTTCTCAAGGGTAAGATGTATATATCCCTAGCTTCAGGAACTTACCTATCTTTACTGTCATAAGATGTCTGCAGAATATGTCAATCATTAAAAAAAAATGAAATTGTGAACAGATTAGTGTTGGGTATATAATATAACCCATGTATGTTCTAATATAAGCCCAATAAGATAATGGACCGGTGTAGTGGGCCTATTTGGGCTAGAGCCCACTAACCTATTAAAACCCTAGTGTATCTAATATATATAGGGGCTGGAGGCAACAAACTTGGTATTCCAAACTAGATACCTTGGGTGTAATGCTTCAAGCAACCTCTGTTGCTTGACCTAATTACTATAACAATCTTGAAGCATTAGTTTCAACCCTAGTTTTGGGCGTGGGTTTTATCCTTCGAAGATTCAATTTGGACGTGATTTTCAATTCGTTCTCAAAATCTCAATCGGTTTTAGCCGTGGGTCTATTCTCCCCAAGAAAACGAATTAAACGAATTGGCCGTGGGTTCTCTTCTCCAACAGAAATTGATTTAGGCGTGGGTTTTTTTATCTCCCTCGAAGTTGCTTTTGGGCAAGCCGTAGTAAGGTGTTCTCCCTTTCTCAGATTGCTCGTTGTAACAATCGGCCGATCCAAAATCGGCAAGTTTGCGCTTCTTCCCCGTCATAGAGATTGTTTTCCGGCTTAATATCACCATGAATAGAACGGCCTATCCGGTGAATGTGAGCGATCGCCTCCATTAACGGTGACATAACTCCGGCAGCCTCTGATTCGGAAAAATACGGTTTGAAATTTGATCGTATAGATCTAAAGAGAAGCAGAGGTCAACAATTCTGTGCAGACAAGCTTCGCCCTCATAACCTCGTGGAGATTGAAACCGAGTAGCCCTCCCTCTCACGCCTTCTCCTAATACATAGCCGTTCGGTTCTATTGGGAAGAGGAAGTTTGCCTCTCTTGTGTGCAATACAATCTGTTGGAGGACGACAACCTTCTTGGGATTGAAAGCAGCCCTCTCACTTTGGTTTTCTTCCAGTTAGTATTGGGGTTACTCTAAATCACTTGGTCGGTGAAAAATAAAGGAGCAAAAACCCATGTACGACTTCTGTTTGGAGCAATTTATATTGAGAAATTCGATTTTTGGGTCCACAAACACCATCATCAAATTCCCTTGCAGGGGACAAGAACAAGAACAACCCTAATCTCAGATTTTTTGGATGTGGGTTTTCTACCCAGAGCTTCCTCCAAAATTACTTTTTTGGGCGTGGGTTTTCTTCTCGCACAACAATTGTTTGGACTTTCTCACTTGGTCGGATTTGTTGCCGCTGTGAGAGGAGTTAATCCAACAAGGGGCCGATCTCTTCTTCTTACTGTCGCTTGGGCTTACGAAAAATAAGGAGTCGATTGCTTTGAGTTGGTTGTTCTGTCTCTCTCTTTCTTGTGCTCAAACACAGTCCATTGTAAAATTCAATTTTTGGGTTCAACATCCAAAACTCGAAACCCATCTTGTAAGTTGCTAACCAATTTGGCCGAACCATCTTCTTGGGCCTAAATCTTGTGGCCGGTTCTTGGTGGCCGCAACATTGGCAATCAATTTTTGGAGCCGACACTTTGGAGGAAAATTATTGTGGGAGGAACGACTTGGTTCTTAGCTTTGGTTCCTCGATTTGACTCGTAGCTTTGGTTGTTGAGCCGTCGGTTCGTGGATTTGGTTCTTTGTTTTTGGCTCACCCCCTGTAAATCCTAATTATTATTGGGTTTGGGTATTCGCCTTGGCTGGTTTGTCCTCGCCTCGGGTATTACCTTGGTGGTTATCTCTTGCTACTGAGTTTCATCTTGGATATCTCGGATTCGGGTTTGGATTTGGTTCGCGACTTAGTTATTCTTATTTGGTTATCGTGCTTCACAAATCAGGTGCACTCTTTCCATCCTTTATTTTGGTAAATTAGACTAAAATGGAAAAGATTGTAGTTCCCTTTGAGATGGTCAAACTTCAATCGTTTGGAGGTTCGTAATTTTATTCCTGGAAGCGAAAGACTCAATTTGGTCTGAAATACTTGAATGTTTTCTTCACCATTTTGAGTACCTTTGCTGATTCGATTGAAGGTGTTGACGAATCTCAATGGATTCGAGATGAGGATTTCTGCAGCGACTACTTGTTAAATTGTCTTTCAGATCGTCTTGCAGAAACCTATAGTAAATATAACACTGCTAAAGCACTATGGGACAGCTTAGATGCTCAATTCAAGAAGGAGGAGGAATTGTCCAAGACTCATCTTGTGGACAAATTCATGAATTTCAAGTTCCAGGAGGACATGAAAATCACTCCTCAAGTAACTGATTTAGAGAATTTGAGATCTAATTTAGCAAATGAGAAAATAGTAGTGTGTGATCCGTTTCTTGTGGGTGCAATCATATACAAGCTAACATCTACATGGCACTCTTTCACAATAAAGATGTATAGAAAGAAGGTGTAAGTGGGACTGGATGATCTCAAACGATTCATTTGAATCGAATATGAGAATAGAGCTAGGAATAACTTGGAGATGGTTAGACAGCAACAGTCAGCTGCTAACACAGTGATATATCCCAAGAAATTTTCTAAGAAATCCAAGTCACCTAAGAGTGATATTCCCAAGTTGAAAGCCAAAAAGACTGTCTTTAAGAAAAAGAAGGGCAAGTGCTACATCTGTGGGAGATGGTCACTTTGCTGCAGATTGTAGGCAACCTTAGGTGGTAAAATCTGACACACATTATAAGGAAGCTACTATGCTGGTAGATAAGACTGGGCCTAAAAAATTTCACTGCCATGTTGAGAAAAGATAAGGCCAGTAATTCTTCAGACTGGTGGTTAGAAACAGATGCCATTTGTCATGCCTGCAACTCAAAGAATGTTTTTCACTAAGTGTTATCGAAGTAAATGAGACTGGTACAGTGGCTAGTGGAGCAGACATGGAAGTCACTCACACTGGTACTGCGAACTTGGCCCTTTTTTCAGGTAAACTGCTTAGTTTATAAGATGTTAAAGTGTTTTCCATTAGTCTGTTTGACTATGCTGGCATATGCACTTCATTTATGTGTGATAGAGTAATTTTTTATTGTTAACTCATAATATTTTGATTGTGCATACTTGTAGATGGTATGTATGGTTTGAGTTTAAGAAATGAGACTGTTAGTTATGATAGTTCACCGCTCATTGATCCTAAGTTGTTACACAACCGATTGGGACATGTGCACTATCAGAAAATGGTCCACCTTACTATGACTCATACGATACCATTATATATGTCAATTAAATTTGACAAGTGTGAGAGGTAGGAGTGATAGAGAAGGAGAAGTTACACAATGACAGGGTTCAAGGAATTCTGTGCCTCTCAGGGCATAATCCTTGAAACTACAGCTCCTCACTCGCCTCAATCAAATGGCATAGCTGAGTGTAAGAACATAACGTTAACTTAATGTTAAACTCCATGTTAATGACAGCTGGCATGCCTAGTTGCATTTGGGGAGAGGCAGCTTTGACTGCACATCACATTCTAAATCTCTATATGCTCCTCCATGTGATAGAGTACCTAAGAATTTGGTGAGAACTTTGTGACCTACCAATTGGAGAATGATCCATCATCCTATCAGGAAGTGATGAGATCTAGGGACTCTATGTTGTGGGCAGAAGCCATTCATGATGAAATGAGCTCTCTGTTAGAAAATCTAACTTGACAGCTAGTCCATTTGCAATGAGGCTAAGACTATGGGTTGTAAGTAGATATTTGTTTGTATGTTATTCTACACAGCTCGTATGGATGTTAAGATCTAACAATCCTTGTATTGGTCTTCATCAAGCACTTAAATTGTGACATCAGCAATTTGACAAAGTAGTAAAGAGCTTTGGGTTTTCTGATTAATTACTCGGATAAATGCCTTTACTATCGTTTTGTGTCGAATAAGGTTATGCTTATTTGCTTGTATGTAGCTGTTGATTCTTGTTTCCAATCTCTCTGTGGTGAGTTATGTGAAACTAACCTTGGGTAAAAAATTCGACATGAAAAGACCTGGGTGTTGTAAACACCATTCTTGGTATGAAAGTAAGTTTTTTGAAAGGCAAGGAATCACCCTTGACCTAGCCCATTATATGCAATACTACCATTTTTTTTTAGGATGCAGTGGGTGCAAACCGATTGAGACACTATTTTGATTATACCAAGAAGCTGATCTCTAAAGAAAGACAGTGTGAATCAGTTCGATTATTTTAAACTGATTGGTAGTCTCATGTATGTTTTATGTTGCACTAGGCCAGACATAGCCTTTATAGTTGGCATGCTGAGTTGTTTTGCTAGCAATCCTGGCCATGAGCATAGAAATGGCCTTATGAGGCTGATGAGATACCTTTCGTGTACTCAAGAGTATGCTCTAAATTATGATGGCCATCCACTTGTTGTGGAAGAATATTCTGATGCGTCATGGGGATCAGAATTAGGGGAAAGCAAATCTACTGCTGATGTGTGGAAGTCGAATTTGAACTTTATGGTCTAGCTTCGGTTGCAAATGAAAGCAGAGGAGATAAAGATTCTGATTATGGTTATGGACATTCCACTAACCCAGTTAAGGTTTAGTTCCTTAAGTATATTCTGTGATAATCAAGCTACAATTACGATTGTGAAGAACTCACTCTTTAATGGTAAGAGGAGACATCTTAGGCTGAAACAAGCCATGCTGAATTATCTCATTTAACACGGGATTATCACTTTGATTGATGTGAGATCGAAGGATAATATGGCTGATGCTCTCGCAAAGGGACTGAACAAAGATCGAATATTCAAAACTGTGGGGGAGATGGGGTTAAAGTCTTTATAGACATGACTTAACCTACATTCATGTTATTTTGAATCTTTGAATCTCCCTTTTGGCCAAGATAAGCACTTGATATGTTTCGACGATGTTTACAGTTGTTGTGTGTCATTCCACATTTGATGACATGTCCTTTTTGGGAAAGGTTGTACATTCCAAACTTGATGATACAGCTTAACTCAAATATGGATAAGATGACTATAACATTCCAAAAAGAAACATGAAATGATTCTTTGCAAAAGAAACTATTTGGTCTTGTTCTTTAATGAAACTTGACAATTAGGAATGGTTATTTGCAAAAGAAGTTGTTTAGGTCTTGTTCTGTATTGAAACTTGACAATGATGCTTATGGTGAGAGTGATACTGATACTTTTTCAGCCATTTGAATTGTACTAAGTTCTTCTTCAGGTAGAACTAGATACTTTCGTGAATTATGGAATTGTACTAAGTTCTTCTTCAGGTAGAACTAGATACTTTAGTGTTTTACACAAATGATTAGATTCATTTTCATGAAATCCATATTTGGTAATTCACAGGGATTGGCAAAAAGGAGGAGCTTGTCTTCATTTGGACTTTGATGAAGATGACTTACTTGATGAGTAAATCTTCTAAAATCATAAAGACTATGCTTACATTTCAGTATGCATAAAGTTCACTTTTTTGTGGAACTTTATTTTGGATCTCGATGAGAATCATACCTCATGAATGAATTCATCTAAGATTAGTGGGGTTCACTTATATGTGAAACTACCTTTTGGTTGAGTTTAGCTTGTTGTATATCTAAAACTCTTGGTTTGTCATAAAAGGATTCATGTTTTCATTTGGATTACAGATCTTTTATGATATAAACCATATGGTGATGTGGATGTTTCTATATTTTGTTTTGAACATTACACTGTCTATCTATTGGATTGTGCTATATGTAGAACATAGGAGGAGATTGTTGGGTATATAATATAACCCATGTATGTTCTAATATAAGCCCAATAAGATAATGGACCGGTGTAGTGGGCCTATTTGGGCTAGAGCCCACTAACCTATTAAAACCCTAGTGTATCTAATATATATAGGGGCTGGAGGCAACAAACTTGGTATTCCAAACTAGATACCTTGGGTGTAATGCTTCAAGCAACCTCTGTTGCTTGACCTAATTACTATAACAATTAGCACATGCCAATCTTAAAAACAAAAAATTTATAAAGAGATTACCATAGATTACAAAAGAAGTTCCAGTGATGTATTATAAAAAGAAAGCAACATGAATTCACCTCGTAATTTTATCTGAACAATGATAATTCTTAGCACATATATTGCAGTCAAAACCCTAAAAACTCAAATAAAATAAGCAGCAAACTAAATGACGAATTTTCTTTTCCTCTTCAATGAAAGGAACCAAAACTAACACCATAACAGATCAAATTAGTCAAAAAAAAAAAAAAAACAGATCTACAAAATCAAGCATTTATATAAAAAATTGAGATCCGAGAATGCATAAACTCACTTCCAAAGGTATCATTCGCCGTACAGAGAAAGCTAATCCCATCGGATCTGAGAATGTGGAATATATACCGATCTTGTGAAAAACAGAGCCTAGAATCCGCCTCTAAAGGCAATTTCTCCAGAATTCTCCTGGCCACGACACCGGTATTTCCCGACACGGCGCTGAATTCAGCAAGAACAATGGCTCCCCTCGCCACGACTGCGTAGAGGATCGCCATTACTGATGCAGAGAGTTTTTTTTTCTCTCTGTATGGTGTAATTGAACTAATATTCCATGGAAGAGATTTTAGGGTTTTGGAGATTGAGAGGATGGAGAAGAGAGGTTAAATAGATGGTTTTTTTTTAGAGGAGGGAGAAGGAAAAGAGGTTGGAAACGAGAGGGGTGTTGAGAAAACCGGCCATTGTACCGGCCGGTCCACGCCATCGCGTTTTTTTGAGTTTTTTAGTTTGGGAGATGATGAGTCGCACCCCCTAGAGGATAATTCGCACCCCTGGACTATGAATTGACGTCAAAAGGTGTAAAAAACTAAAAAAGGAGGTTATTTTAACGCTTTTTGACGTCCATACACTTTTAAGGGATGTGGATTATCCTAAAGGGGATGCGAATTTATCATCTACCTTTAGTTTTTGGTGGGAGTGGAATTTGGGTTGGTGTGGAGTGGGCCCCATTATATGGAGGAGTCCTCTAAGGCTCTAACTCATTTTGGTCAGTTGTCGACTTCTATTCTCGGACGGTGCCTTTAAATTGGACTGACATGGCCCACGGCCACCACAAATGCGCGCGTGTCGGACTGTTCTGTTCGGGGATAAATATCCTTGGGTTAGTTGTTCCTGGGATTGGCACTCTCCATACATAGGTGCCACTTGGGTTGGGTTGGGTTGGTTTGGGTTGAGGCCAACCCGACCCGACACAATGAACCCTTTTTTCCAACCCAAACCCGACCCTACCCGAGTTCAACCCAACCCAACCCAACCTGAGTGTTAAGGTTACAGAAAAAAAAATTATTAAAAATTTCGGGTTTCACTCGGGTCGAGCTGCCCAAACCCTCCCGACCCTAGGGGTGTCAATGGATCCAGACGGTCCGATGGATCGTCCGAATCCGAACGTTAATGAAAATGATCTAAGCATATGAATAGGATCCATGGGCATATTTCGGATCATCAAATTTAGGATCCGAAAATTTTTGGATTGTATATGGGCAAGCCATAGATGCCCATTGGATAGTCACGATCTGAAATGGTTCACAAAAATACCCTCCAAATTTTGTTAATGCTAACCGTTCTATGAAGGGTATTTTGGTCAAAACCTCTCTTATCACTTAATGAATCGGATGGGAATGTAATTTCACTCATTTCAGTCGTTTCATTTCATATTTTCTCAAAGGAAAAGAGAAAGGGGTTTTCTTCTTTATGCATAGAGATTAAACATAGAGACACACTAATAGTGGACTGCCATTCTATCTCTTTTAAAAAAAAATAATTGTTTACTTAGCTTAGTGTGACATAATAGGGCACTCCGATTGACAGTCCGAATTAAAATGGATCGTGATAATGACGTGGAAAGTACGATCCGAAGAACAATCCGACTCCGACCCGACCAATAAGGAATTTGAATGGATCGTAACTGTGACATAGGTGGATCCGACCCGAAGTGGATCCGTTGACATGCCTACCCGACCCAACTCGACCCGATTCGATTTCCAACCTAGGTTGGAAAAACTCAAATCCAAACCCAAACCCAACCTGAACTCAACCTAACACGACCTGAGTTGCACCCCTAGGTGGCCATATAGACTATTTGAGTATTTTTTCAAAAGGAAAACACTTTGAAAACATAATCTCTTCTTGAAAATAAAGACAACAGTGGAAATGACCGTTAATTTGGTCATTTTCACTGCATTAATTGCGTTTCATGGGGATTCGAGATCTATTCACTGCTTTTTTGCCAACGCGGCACCAATAATTGATCCCTGTCTATTTTAGCAAAACGGATTCCCGTTTAGCTAGCAGTGCCCCTTTCAAAAAGTACCTTACGGACTCCACAAGGCTACAGTTGAGGTGTCAAATGGACCCAGGATCCGAATCCAAACTTAAATGAATAGGATATGGACACATTATTAGGATCCCAGGACACATTTAGGATTCTTATCATAGGATCCGAAACTTTTTCGAACGTATCTAGACAACCGACAAAAGTCCGCGGGACAGTCCAAAATCCGAATCTATTATACTATTTTACAAAAATACCCTTCCACTTTTTATAACTCAAAGTATTATTTGAGGGTGTTTTGGTAAATATAAGTCATAAGCATTTTCCCAATTATTCCTATTTTAAATATTTTGTCGTCCATCTCTAGTCCCTGACTCACTAGTCACTCTCTTCTCTTACTTCTATAACCATGGATTCTAAGTCCTTAACCCACTTTGTCACCACCTGCAACTCGCGCTTACCCTCACCCTAGCCTTCTTCTAACGTAAGTATGACCTACTAGGACATTCTGATGGACGGTCCCATTTGAAATGGAACGAGATGTTGTAAGTAGGATCCGAAGAACACTTCGAATCCAATCCGATTGATAAAGATTTTGAATGGATCGTGACTGAGATATACGTGGATCCGATACGAACCGGATCCGTTAACACCCCTAGCTACAACGTAAACAGGTTTACGCCCAAAAATCATTTCCATACGATGATCATAACCCTAAGGATCTGTTTACGATGTGACCCAACAAATGCACGTTTTGGATCATTCTATGGGAGAATTTATATGATGGGTGGCCGTGAAAACACGTGAAGTCTAAAAAAAGTAGGTACGGCCCACTTTCTTTTATGATCCAAACCGTTCATCTGAAAATGGAGATTTCCAAAAATCATTTATGGAATCTTCTACGGATCGGAGGGTTAGGATCATCGTATGGAAATGATTTTTGGGGCACAACCTATTTACGTTGTGCCCAAACAGATGAACGGTTTAGATCATAAAAAAAAAGTGGGCTGTACCTACTTTTTTTTAGACTTCATGTGTTTTCACGGATACCCAGCATATAAATTCTCATTCTACGGTGTGGTCTAGACCGTACATTTTGAAAAATACGGGTTTATACTGCCACACTTCAAATGTGAATGGCGTAATGACAGGCACTAAAAATTTTCCAAGAAAAAATGTTCCATCCCCAAAGCTCTCGATTCCACCCCCTTACTTTTCTGAGTTTTTTTATATATGGTGTAATAGTCCCGTATTTTTCAAAAAGTTACGTAAGACCACACTATAGGATGATCCAAACCGTCTATGTGATGAGCCACAAAAAAAAGAAGGGATAATTACATTTACACCCCCTATAGTTTATGACATATCCACTTCCACCCCTATAGTTTAAAACGTGACAAATACACCCTGTAGTTTCAATTTCTTTAAGGTTTGCCCCCTCAGCTGAAGGTTCGTCCATAGATTAAAGGGTTAGGATGATCCGATGGAGCTGATTTTTTGGGCACACCCTATCTATGTCAGGACCCATCAAATGAACGCTTTGGATCATCCAAATAATGTGGGCCCATACCCAAATCCAAACACTACAAAAAAATCATCCAAATAATGTGGGCACACATTGTTTGGATGATCCAAAGCGTTCATTTGATGGGTCCTGACATAGATAGGGTGTGCCCAAAAAATCAGCTCCATCGGATCATCCTAACCCTTCAATCTATGGACGAACCTTCAGCTGAGGGGGCCTACCTTAAACAAATTGAAACTACATGGGTGTATTTGTCACGTTTTAAACTATAGGGGTGGAAGTGGATGTCTCAGAAACTAGAGGGGCGTAAATGTAATTTTCTCAAAAAAAAATCATTTCTACAGGATGATCCCAACCCTTCGATCTAATGAGGAGAAACCTCGATAGATCGGAAATGATTTCTGGGCATGCATTCATATAAAATCTATACTTTTCTAACATTAGTTTAAATGAAAACCTTCCTCTCTTCTCCCTCTCGTTCTATACTCTATTGATCTGAGTCCCTCCACATTCCCAGCTGAGGACGACAATGTGAGGGGGCGACTGGTGGCAGAAATAGGTGAGGGTTCCTGATCTATGGTTTTTTGGATTCTGGGTTGTTCTTTTCTTTATGTTTCATTCCTTTATTGTTATTTACTCCTTGAACTAGGGTTTTGGATCCGTGGTTTCCTGTGTTTTCTGCCTCATCTGCTTGATGATTTTCTATCTCTTTCTACAGTATAATTTACACAATAACTTTCAATTCCATCCTTTTTTGGCGCTTTTGATTTAGTTAGGTCTGCTAAGAGTATAAACTTCTTTAGGTAGATCTAATACCAAATGTTAAGGTCCTGCTCTAGAAGAATAACAAAGAGAACCATAATATATTCTCACTTTCAAAGGCAAACCCTCAACATTTTGATAGAACGCCGTTCTATCAGAAGAGAAAATAGAGAAGAAGATTATAGGAAAAAGGGAAATAATGAGTTAATTCGAGGAAACTTGACCTCCAATATGCAAACTGCACTTAATTTGTTTATTGCTTGCTCAAAACCCATACAACATCTACATTATATAGAAATTAGGGAAAGCAAAATATGGAAACAGAAATCAACAGAATAGAAAAAAAGGAAATAAGGGAGAAAAAAGGAAATAAGTGATTCTTACTCTAATATGGAAATAACTTAAATAAAGAAGACAACCTAAATTAGGAAAATTAATTCTAACACATTTGCACACTCAAAAGATTCAACTCCCCAAAAAAGATGAGATTACATTATATTTTCGATCCACAAGAACCTTCTACAATTAAGCAACAAAACTCAAACCCTATCCTGCCCTAATCACATCTCCTACTAATCAATCACCTAAAATCTCTCTAGTAATTTGGATTTCATATTGAAAGATATCATCTTTACTATTGCTGATTAACTAGCATTTTACATGTCAACTCCCACACGAACCTACATGAGTTAGAGGATGTATCAGTCTTTGTGTTTTTTAGATTCATTGGTGATGAGTTTTTTCTTGCAAGTAAAGTCTGAATGAAATGATTTTGACTGCATCTTTTTGTGCTATTTACATGTCATTTTCATGTCTGAATCATGGTTTTAAATTTCGGCCGAAACTGAAATATTACGTCTGAAATTTTGGATTTCCACCAAGATAGAAACGAAATTCATGGAATCATTTTTTACAGGATTTCGCAGAAATTTCCGAAATTCCCACCAAAATTTCCGAAAATTTCGAATTTTCCATTGGAATTTTAGAGAAACTGACTTTTTAAGGCAAAATTTACAAGATTTCAGCCGAAATTTCCACCAAAAACCAAAATATTTCGATTTCCATTGTGGCTGAAACCGAAACTGAAAAAGGGTTGTACTGATCTCCCTCCCATTTTCCCATCTCTGATCTCCCTTTGCCCGACCCTTGCCCAGTGCTGATGATAATCTATCGTTTCTGCTGTCGCCGTTGTATTGCTGGAGAGGGCACAGGGAGCCAGACCTCCAGAAAAAACCATCTATTTCCTTCTTCTTAAAATGTTGTTAAAATGGTTGATATCTTTATGTAGATTTGTTGTATTTTCCCCCCATTTTTCCTAATCTTTTATGTATTTTCATTTTTTTGCCCCGAAATTTTCCCATATCATTCCCGATTGTTTTTAATGCCACCCTGGTTGTTTTTTCCCCCCGAATCCGAACTTTGTACCCCAGTAAAAATGGCAAAGCAAAAAATCCCTGCTTTCGTCGCCGCAGCTGCTGTCCTATCTTTCTGATTCCATTGCTCGCCTGCGGGCCACTGTTTAAAATAAACTAACAAAGGAGATATGTCCCATTCTTAAGGGCAATTTTGTTAGAAAAAATTGAAAAGTCTCAGCGATAGAAGAGCTGGTAGGAGAAGGTTATGTTGTTTCTCAGGGGAAGTAGAGATCTTAGGTCTTTATCTCAAGGGTATCAGAGATATTAGCCCTCTTTTGTTTCTTGATTTTTCTGTCCGTAGATTTCATTACCCTGTTAGACATCAATGGGTGTTCATCTTTTCATTTCAGCACAAATTCTGTTGTTTTTTTTACCCCATTTCATGATGTTGATAGCAATAATAGAATATTTCTGGAGTTGGGTCTTTCATTTTTTGTTTCCATTTTAATTGCAGGCTCATGGTTGAATCTGTCTCTGGAAGAACAGCTGTAGATTGAAGCTGAGTTTTTACTTGTTACTCATCTGCAGATTATAGATGGGAAATCCTCTCTGTTCTGGTATTATTATTTATCTCTTGTTCTCTATTAAGTATTCATATATTTATTTCAAAAAATGCAGCATCTACAAGTTGAGCGAAAAATGCGGCATCTACAAATTGAACAGCCTCTGTTTGTCATCATTCTTTGAAATGATTGTTGCACTGTTTATCTTAGCCTATCAAATTCTCTATATGTACTCCCAGCCAGTGTTTTAATTTGATATGAATCGGACCGGACTGTTTTGACTGATTGACCAGAATCAGTTGCAGTGAAGGTCTTGTTCACTCAAAATCCCAGAACCAGATAACTGTTTGGACTTTGGACCACTCAAACTGGTAATTGAATCGTTTTGACCCAGAAATATTTTAATCAAATACCTATGAGAGGATGTTCACATCACTGTTCAAACTGGTTTGAGCCTTCTATTGAACCAGTTTGGAGTGCACTCAATTCATCGGTTCAACATTGGGTTTGGTTTCTGAAATACTGCTCACAACTCTAGTAAAAGGAAGATGGATTTACTGTTCATGTAGAAAACAAAGAATGTTTTCCATTGGTTAAGCCATGTACCCTTGAGGGGCATATATTCCTTGAAGGATTTATACTCGCCATCCATGCATTATTTTTTTGCATGAATTCATTGGTAACATCTCATGAATTTTCTCTAGCTTATCATTCTCTTTTCTTTATTTTCATGACAAGTTCCTTTCTTTCTGGATGCAACTTACTCTCATAGCTTAATATTTACCAAGTATGTCAATATCCTTCCACATTCTTTTACTCTACATGGGGATGAAAATCTCGTATGGCATGTTTCCTTGAAGGCACACTGTCACTTTTGTGCTCTTAAATATTTGTTTTATCTTTTATCTGGTAGATGGAGCAAAGACTGTTGAGCCAAGTTTCGTCAGTAGGCTTTATAGTGTCTTTTCAGAAGGCCTGCCATTTGTTGCTCCTGTCTCCACCTTAAGAACAAATGAATCTGAATTGGTATGCTTATGCATTGAGATATGCAGAACGTATTGCACGAAGAAGTGGATAGCTATAAACCCTTCATTTGCGTTCATGTTCCTAATCATTCTTTCTTTTGCAGGTAACGAGTGTCGTACAAATGCTGCAAGGATTCTCCAGTTCCCTGTTTTACTGGGATGATGGTGTACAAATTTTTCGTGTCAAGAGTGGGATATATGTTACCCACCTTTCACATAGAAGCCTCAGTGGAATTCTCAGCCAGTTTGCATATGGTGCAACATGCTTACAGCTGGTAGAACACTTTGTCAAGAAGGTGGAGATTTCTTCTGTGAGGTCTCCTCCTACCCTAAAGGCATTTGCAAATTCTGTATCAGTATGGCTCAAGGTATCCATGTTTCCCATGTAATGTCATTAGAATTACCAAGGTTTCGACTTCTGTCTAGTCTGATGTAAACAGTTTTTGTCAAAAAGAGGCTGCGGGATGTTGCTTTGAAGGAGGAAATGAAGTCTGCTGGACCTGACACCAAAACTACTTTCACGCTCATGGGATTGGTGAATGCTTTATCAAGGTTTTTTCTTGCACTATAACATCAGTATATGAAAATCATTATTTTTTTCTCAAAAACATTTCAGTGGCTACCACTAATGTTTTTTTTCCTCTTGTACTCAGAGTGGCCAATTTTTTTATGTTTGTTCCTGAAGTATAAAGAGTTCCTTCTAATTTCCTTCTTAAGCTAATAGAGGTAGTATGAACCATGATCTTAAGGAATATAACCTTTTTTTTTCTTATAATACCATCATTTTATTGTATGGTATTTTCACAGAGAATTACTTCCCTGGGGTATTGTATGTCTCTGTTTTGTATTGTACTTGGAAAACGAAATGAGTGGAAGATTTTAGGCACCAGAAAATATTACACTATTGTATTGTTCATATTATTACCTTTAACTTGTTTCCATGGATTTTTAGATAGACATAGTGACGACCGTGTTTCATTATGACTAGTAATTTCATGGATTTGATTGTGTATACTGTTTTAACAGTTCATCTCATTCAGTATTCTTCTGGTCTTTTAGTCTTTGCTCTGGGGCAGAATATCTACTGCAAGTAGTGCATGGAGCAATCCCTAGTGCTTATTTCGATTCTGAATCTCCTGTCCCAGCTGGCGAAATGGCAGTTCACATCCTTGACTATCTTTACAAGAAGTTAAATGAAGTTTGTCTTGTGCAAGGTGGCGAGGTTGTGGAAACATTTTTGTCTTTGCATACTGGCTTTATTACTTATGTTGCCTGGCTGTATATGATTCTAATTCAAAACAATCCTGCTAACTTTCAGGAGGAAGCCTACCACATGCTACTACTTCTATTCATAGGAAGCTTGCTGCCATACATAGAGGGGCTCGATTCTTGGCTTTATGATGGAACACTTGACGACCCATTCGAGGAGGTAAATGTATTCTTAGCACCTTGTATGATATTCCTTGACGTGGTATTACACACGTATGTTATAAAGATTTTGTTCTAATTTATTTAACTTTAGAAAATACAGTCCATTCACTGTAATTACAAAATCTTATTGACCTCAACATTTATCCTTGATTTGGTAATTTTCCTAACAATACAATTTCTTATTTGAATTTTGTTCTCAGATTTTCTTTTATGCGAATAATACAATTGCCATCAATCAGACTGCATTCTGGGAGAAGGGCTATCTTTTAAGGCCATTGAGATACAGAAAGGTAGGTTTCGGGCCGTTCCTGGTTACAGATGATGGTGAAAATGTAATTAGTGATAGGAGAGAAACGGGTGACAAGGAAAACATCCTTATATCTAGTTCTGGAAGGGCGAAAAGTCAGAATGATATGGACATTGTGGTATGTCCTTGTTTTATAAAGGACATAGCTAGGGCCATTGTATCTGCTGGAAAATCCTTGCAGCTGATCCGGCATGTTCCGGGGGAGTACAGTGCAACATTTGACAAAGGTAATGATTATGGGGTTCATGGTTTTGGGACATCAGAGAGCTCTACTTTTGGCTCTCAACCAACTACTCATAGTCATCTAGTGGGTGTTGAACCTCCATTTTTGAACTCTATGGATTTTGAAGATACAGGGTTGAAAGGTGATTATGCCAGCAATGACTCGGCTGCTCATAACATGGGAGGATTAACCTTGTCTGAGTTTTTTTGTGTATCTTTGGTGGGTCTAATAGGTGATGGCAGTCATACCTCTATGCGCATTGGGCAGGAGAATCTATGGAGTCTTGAGAGATCCCAGATATGCAAATCTGATTGCAAAAAATGGAAACTGGAAAATGAAAAGGGCGAGGCTGTACCGGCTTCAGAATACGCGGAGAAAATTTGGTACAAGTTCTTGGTCAACACAACACAAGATATGAGAAACATGGATACTGAGAAGGAGATGGGCAATGCAAAGTGTGCAAGGAACGATGCAGATCACTTTGTTAGGATGACAGAGGCAAATGATGTTACAAATTCTGTCAGCGGAATACGGTTAACAGAGGATAATGGTGGTATTGATGAAGCAACCCTTTCTCGATCATTCTGGCCTGAAAATCCAGCCATTAGTATATGCAGAGACTTTCTTAATAAGAACAGTGCTGCCTGGGATAAATTGAACTTATCTAGAAATGTCTACCTCCCCCCTTTAAATGACGATAACCTTCGAGAGGCTATTTTTGGAGGTATGAAAATGGATGGGTTAACTGGAGGATCAGCTCCTGTTCTCAATGGGACAAACTATACTTTTGGTTTCAACTTTGGTCAATATGAACATCATTTCTTGGCGGATGACAGGAAGATGTTTGAAGCCTTGTTTCCTTTCCCAACTCTTCTTCCTTGTTTTAAGGTATGATTAGGTTTCTGTTCCTTCAATAACATTCTTTTGGTAGAATTTCTCAGGCACTTCTAAAAATCAGATATCCGGAACAGGAAGATCTCCCTATTTCAGAACTTTTGCCATTTCAGAAGAATAGCACCCTTGCATCGAGAGTTATAAACTGGATTCAGAGTGTTGAACTAAGGGGCCCATCACTTCCTGCAGTTATCATGCAGGAATGCCTTATTGTGTACATAAAGAAACAGGTTAATAGCTAGAGGTTTTCGCCAAAATTTCCTTTCCTGTTTTAATATAAAAGGTTGCTACTAAAATTTTCTTATGGTTTTACATCCTAGGTGGATTATATAGGTAAGCATATTTTGTTGAAGCTGATGAATGGTTGGAGATTGATGGATGAGCTCGGTGTATTACGTGCTATATACTTGTTAGGTTCAGGTATCTATTGGCTATCTTGGTTTAATGTTTTTTAAATTGGTTTTGATGTTAATGCAATCTTTGGACAATTAATCTTTGATATGATAATTGAAACCCATCTTTAGGTGACCTTCTTCAGCAGTTCTTAACTGTGCTTTTCAGTAAGTTAGACAAGGGAGATTCTTGGGATGATGATTTTGAATTGAATTCTGTACTACAGGTGGTAGCTGAACCGAAATTTGTTTTAGTACAAATCTAAAATTATTTTTGTTACTTCATATTTAGATTCCTGATACTTCTTGGATACAGGAGTCCATTAGGAACTCCGCTGATGGCATGCTTCTCAGTGCGCCAGATTCTTTGATTGTGTCAATCACAAAACCTCATGTTTTGGAAGATGAAAAACATACAGTTGTTTTGACTCCCCATAGAGCTCGCAATCACAATCTTGGTATAGATGCCCTTGATTCCCTGAAGTTCACATACAAGGTATATATTTATCAATAAGGTGCTTTGATTGTTTTGTATTCATGATGTTGTTTTTAATTGCTTCTGTCTTTAATATGATAGGTTTCTTGGCCCCTCGAGCTTATCGCTAATCTGGAGGCAATTGATAAGTATAACCAGGTATTATTTTCATTTTAATACACTGTTCTGTGAGAGGATGTTACAGTCCTAAGTGGGGGCCCGGTTAGGTATGGGATTGGGTGGGACCTAGCCTGGTATGGGACAGGTTTAAAGGGCCTTGCCTAACGCGTTCAATCAGCTCTGGAGCTTTTGGCGTATTGGTAAGGTACTTAACATTTGGTATCAAAGCTGCCACCACGTCCCGTGTTCGAGTCACGGAAGGGGCAACCTGTGGAAAGGGCTACCTGGAAAAAGGGCCAGAGTGAAAGCCATCACAGAGTGGGCCGCTGAGGACGGCGGATGCGGAAGCGTGGTGGTATGTTACGGTCCTAAGTGGGGGCCCGACTAGGTATGGGACTGGGAAAGGGCCTTGCCTAACGCGTTCTATCAGCTCTGGAGCTTTTGGTGTATTGGTAAGGTATCTAGCAGATGAGTCCTCATGTAATTTTGTTTTGATCTTTTGACATTTTTTTTTACATTTGATATAGGTGATGAGTTTCTTGTTGAAGGTGAAGCGTGCGAAATTTGGTCTTGACAAAGCTCGGAGGTGGATGTGGAAGGTTCTTGAGCTATTTTAATTTGTTGTAGTGTTATGTATTTCCAATATTACTTTTCTGACTGTACCTATTACTAGTGAATTTGATTCAGATCATATGACTTCTTAGGAACATATTACCTGTTTAGGCAGTTTGGATAGCATAGACCTATCTCACTGCAAGACATGCATGGTTTCTTGTTTTCTTCTGTGATAAACAAGGTTTTAAATTTCGGTTTCGGTACCCATTTCGGACCCCACCGAAATCCGAAATTTCTGGCCGAAATTCGGTAATAATTAAAAAATATTATTTAATTGAAATTCCGAAATTTCGGCCAAAATTTTGTAACAGTTTTTTTTTTTTAAATCGAAATTTCGGACTGAAATTACCGAAATTTCAGATTTCGGCTGAAATTTAAAACCATGGTGATAAACAATCAAATGGTGAGATAGATTTGGTCTATCTCACTGTGAGACATGCATGTCTTATTGTTTTCTTCTGTGATAAATAATCAGATGGTGCAACCATTGGCCCTTATGATCGTTGGTATTGTGCGCGCGCGCTTGTCTAGAGGGTCCCACTTGTTGCCTAACCTTTCTCCTGACCTGCCTCCACGCTGCACCATTATCACAGCCTATGGCTATCAACCCTTTCTGTGTGGGCTGGGTGCAGTCAGATCCAGACCATCGAAACCACAATCACCACAAATCGCCATTTCACCTCGTCTATTGTCAGACCAGCCTCTAACGTGCTCCGCCACCATCTGCTCCTTCCCTTGCACTTTCTCCATTCTCCCACTTTGTGACACAAAAGGGGCATCTTTTGTTAATTGGTCAAGAAAGCGTGAAGTTGCCTAATATTTCCAGTGCCAAATACCAGAACCCATGTATGTGTTGTCGTTGTTCTTGCACAACACACACACACACATATCTTTTCCCTATATATATATAGGGTATATATGTGCGTCTATATAAATTTATACACACACGCATAAAACTCAACTCAACTCAACCAAGCCTTTGTCCTAAACAAGTTGGGGTCGGCTACACACAGGCATACAGGCACATAATGTATTTTATAGCCAGAATAAGGCATGCTCCTGCAAGAGATTATTTACTTCATTTTGAAGAACAAAAATGCTTATTAAATCTGAGTCATCTCATTTATCATTCATTACCCAAGATGCATACCTGTCTACTGGAACTTTTTTTTTTTTTGAATGGTTACTGGAACTATTTCTTATTCTTCATTTGTTCTTTCCCATGATACCTAATTTGCTGTCACACATTTGTGTTCCATAGAGTTTATGTCCATGTCACATGTGGATGACTGATTGAGTGAGGCTTTGTTTGAGATGTTTTGAATGTTAAATTTACTATTGTTGGATGACAAATTATTTTACGAACCATTGTTTTATTGCTGTTGGGATTTTTTAACTGTTCTGTTAAACCATCACCATCAATATTTTGCAAATCACATCCTAAGCTTTAGTCGATTTCCATTTAAATTTCCCCACCTAACCTTTAAATAAATTTTGGAGATAAATGCATTTGTGAGTAAAACATATTACTGTAATATGGGTACTTGATAGGAAATTTCATGATGTGTCAATATTGAATCATCGCGTTTCTTCCACCTCTTAGGATGCAGGCGCCGCAGCAATCCACCGTAAGCGTCACTTATTAGTGGAGCAGAAGCTTCTCCATTTTGTTGATGTATTTCATCAGTACGTCATGGACAGGGTAAACTCCAACTGTTACACGTCTGAACTTGTATTTAAAACTGGAATTCTCTGTATTTAGTCTGATTCCAGTCAAATAAGCAGGTTTTCCACAGTGCATGGCTTGAACTCTGCAATGGTATGTCATCTGCTACCTCTCTTGACGAAGTCATAGAAGTGCATGAGGCCTACCTCTTGTCTATACAGCGGCAGTGCTTTGTGGGTCCAGATAATCTGGTAACTGTCTTTGTTTTTGTTTGGTGCTGAAATTGATTGAGTTCATTTAATTGATAATGGTTCTCAAAGCGAAAATACCTGGCAACTGATATATGTTATCAAACTTGCAGTCGGCGATGACTGCGATCCGAATCAAGAGCATTCTTGGACTGGCTCTTGATTTCTACTCCATGCAGCAGATGCTGTGTAGTGGCGGAGCTGCTCCTGCAATCAAGGCTAGATGTGAAATGGAAGTGGATCGGATTGAGGAAACGTTTGATAAATGCGTTGCCTTTCTCCTCAGGGTATTCGTTTTACTATCTCTTCTATATTTGTTAAAGCCTTCCCATCTTCAGGCCATTTGTTTTATTTGTGAAGTTTCCAAGTACAAGCCTCCATGAAGTCCCAGAAACAAAGTGTCAATAGCTTCAGAAACACCAATCTTGTTTACAGCTTGAATCTCAGCCATTGCCGTAGGCATAGCACTCTCCAGACGGGTAGAAGCTCTGCTACATTTGCATCGTTTGCTCCACATTCTGAACTTAAAGTTTATGAACTGACAATCTCCGCATCTCCAAGCAGGGACCGACTTCTCATGGATCTCAATCAAACTATTCTTCCACATCCCGGGCCATCCCACATCCCCTAGCACCATGTCGATATATATAATACATATCACAATATGGTATTGACACTCTTAAAATCATACATGGTCACCATGTCCATTTGTCACGTGTAAAAAAATCATAGCAAATCAGATTGCACATATAACATGTCATACAAAGGCCTAATTTTAAAAGGGTCAATTACACATACATAGTATAATGTGGGCTCTCGTCCATTAGATTAGTTTTTTGTTGTGGACATTTTGCATATGTTTGGCACATAGGCAAGTCACATCTATCTGGACTGTCCATGATGGGATGTCTCTTAGATGTTCCTCGCCATCCGATCAAGGCCTGCTTTTCACCAATCAAATTCACCTCCAATGTTTCAAAAAATACATTAATCGGTTAAGTTAGGATAATTTGATTGGTCTCTATGAACTGTTTAAGAGGTGAATTATCAACTAGATGGTTCAAATCAATGGGCATTAGGGATAGTTTATAAACTGACTGTCAATGTATAGGTTATACACAATCTTATGTCTGTTACTGTACTTAAGAATATCTTTAGATGAATGAATAGATGAATGGCTGACTGTTGTCCTGAATGTATGTAGGTCCTACCCAAGCTCAATGTGGGACTCTTTCCTCACCTGGCAGATCTAACGACAAGGATCAAGTACAATTATTTCTACGTCTGACATTGGCAATTTGCTAACAGCCCCTCGTTTAGAAACTACTGCTAAGCGGGGAAAATATTTCCTAGCCAGAACTGATTCATAAGACACATTCAGCATATGAGTCAATGGTTTATAATACAATGGGTCCTAAGTAGGTGAGTTGAAGTTCTTAAGATTCATAAAAAATTGCATGTACAAAATCATTGTGGTTCCTTCCCGTATCCATGTATCAAATTGTGTAAAATTTCTGCTAGCAGGTCCCTGATGGGCTTGTATACTTTTAGTTTGTGTCAATTTGTACCATCAGGATACCTTGTGGAATAATTTTCTTTCTCTTTCTTTTTGTATCAATTTTTGTCAATTTTGTTCTGCATGTTACACACACATAGGGCATTGATATTTACATGCCCATAACACTAATAGCATTCAGTAGAGTGATCACCGCTTACCCTTTTCTTTTCGTAAACCGCTATTAGATTGAATCTGAAATGAACGGCGAGAAGAAAGGATTCAATCAGCGGAGGTACATTTTTCTTTCCTTGCCTTTTCTCATTTCTTCCTCTTTTGAGCCGCATTTCATATCTCCAAGAGATGTTGTATAGTTTCTGTTGATTGCTTCTACATCAGGGTTTATCCTCGACATACCAATCAGAAGTCAGAAGAGCCATTAGAGCTATATACCCGAAGAAGGCCCAAGTGTTTTGTCTCTCAACTTGTCTCAATACTCCAAACGGAGGGAAGTTTCACTTCTAACAGTCATGAATTTTGTTACCCATTTCAGTTGAATGTGTATACTTTCTTAGTTTGTCTTTGGTTTCTACTAAAAGTGTAGCTCACTCTCCCTCTCTATATGTATTTATCTTTGTATTTTTTCCAATTTCGCTATGCAGTCATTGAGTTCCAAAAGTCATGAATTGTACTATTTAAGGCTTAGAGAGCTGCTGTAACAAAGATCAAGTTGTTCTTTTGTTTCTGTAATGCTTGATTTGATTCTGTAAGCTTTTGATAGTTTATTCTTATATGCAGATCTGGTAGCCTTGAACAACTATGTTATGTGTCATTACCATTAAATTGGCACTTTCCACATTTTTGTATTAGAAAATCCATTTAAACACCTTGTAAATTGGAAATCCACAGTGATATGTTTGAAGCAGGTGGGGGATACATGATTCTTTGAAGAAATTCCATCACTTCCAACTTGGTTTGGAAGAAGGCCCGGTGGATTTGATCATAGCCCGAACACAAGGCAGTATCAGCCACACCCGTGAATGATTTACGATTCTCTTTAGGAGAAATTATACGATGAATGGGCGTATAAACACATACTCATCATCTCACCCTTGATATTTGATCCAACAGTAGCTCACTTTTTAAGAATCATCATTTTCCATTGATTGTATTTCGAAAATCGAAAATTTTCCAAGTTTTCCAGGAAACATGCAAACTAACTAGACCTTGGAAGATTTTTTCATGGAATATTTTCCATGAAAATTATTATTTCCCATAATTATCTTTTCCCGTATACCCAAACAGCCCTTGACAAGAAAATAAGGTCCCTTACATCCCAGTGAAATAATTCCCATCCTTTGTCACTTGCTCGCCTCCACAAGGATCTTCTCCATGTCATCTATCAGTTCTTGGATCTGCTTTCTTGAATGTAAAGGTGAAGGATAAACACATGCACAATCCAATTGCCCGTTTCGAATCGTGTCAAAGATGGCGATTGAAGGACCAACGCCATGAACTGATGAACAACCCATGTAGTCCTCCAGTCCCACTTCTCGGTGCAATTCACTAGAGTCGTCGATCATTGGATCTTCGAAGACTGAAATGAACGCCGTTCTCATAGATGAAGATGGGGTCAGTGCTGGATTTTCAATGGCTTTGCACATGAGAAAGTTGAGATCATTCATGTCTTTGAAGTGCTTGTTTGAATTCATGGCATTTGAGAAAGCTGTGTAGCATCTACTTGCAACATCCCATAGTTCTTCTCCATTGGTTATTGTATGGGTATTGACTATTGCAGAATGGTAAAATCCTGCATACATCCATGTCAAGTAATGGAAAAAGGACTGCTGAAATGGAGGAATTTATGATAGGAAATGATAATATTCGCCCCCTTTTTTCTTCCTGGTTCACTGCCTTTTACTTGAAAAAGGAGTAGTCATTATAATACCGTAGCGGGTGTGGCCCAGGGAAGAAAAGGTGGAGAATATATCACTTCACATATATAATTTACCATCAAATTGTGGATGATCTGAACCGTGGATCGAGCAAAAAAGCTTTACCTAGTTGGTGATCATGGAGGACTGGATCTAAGATCCTCCGACAGTCGATAAGAGTGACAACAGCATAATTTTCTGACTGGTCATCAGTGAGGTTCTTAGATGAATTTGCAGCAATTAATCCAGCTGCTGCTATGGCTGCACATAGTTTAATTCCTCTTCCCTTGCATGCCTGCATTTGAAAAAGTTCAATCAGTTACCTCGTGGAGTAGTGGTGTAAGCAGTGGAGAAGGAGGAGACAAGCCAACTAGTCTCCTTATGAGTAGTGGTAAATAGTGTTTGGCTGTCAACCTCATAGGGTAGTGGTAGGGGGTGTCTTACCAATATAGAAAGAAGATATAAGGAAGAAGAGGGAGAAAACATCAATCTCAAGACTTTCCTAGCAAAAAAAAAAACTATTTTTTTATTGGATTTTACTAGTAGCTTGCAGCTTCCTTATGTGCCACGTGGGTAGACGAGGAGGCGAATGATACTGTGAGAAATTTAACGTGGGCTCATCGACGTGATATCACTCCAATTTGTGCAGAGGGAGAGAGAGGGAGAGAGGGAGAGAGGGTAGCAAAAAAAATTAGAGTTACTAGCAAAAAAATTACTTTTTTGGTTGGATTTTGCTAATAGTTTGCCTTATTAACGGTGGGGGAAGAATGAGGCTTCTCATATTATACTTAGGACTTCTCCTTTTATACTAGAAGGGCTGGGACTTGAGAGGGTTGGGACTTGGGAGGGGATGGGGCTTCTCATATAAAAGGCTTCCCTTATTATAGCTTAAAAAGAAGCTCAAACATAATATTTACAAGCTACTGATGTCTGATGTTGGCACTACCACGTTTTCATAATTGCACAAACTCATCTTGTCTTTTCTTATTTAAATAGCTAACTCATTTTGTCTTTCATTATTTAAATAGCTGTCGAAGGTTATTACAGTTCCAAAAAGCTATCAGAAGCCAATTAAAAAAGAAAAGACAAATAGACTGTGTGCAATTACTAAAGCATGTTAGTGCAAATATCAGTAGGGAAATGATATGATATTCCCCCCGTAACGTCGTCAGGCAAAGAAAAACGTTAAAGGGGTGAAGGTGAATTTATCCTCAAACAGTGAACCATTCTCACAGAAACCGTTGGGGTATTTTATCCGATTTGGGGGGGGGGGTGTGGATTATCATTTCCCTATCAATAGCCTATTTCTGCACTTCTTTCATTGGCTGTTGTCATCCCAAATGAGATATCATCAGGATATATTATCAGCCATTAGAACAAGTTTAAAACAGAAGTGTGTAGTTATAAAAAAAACAATGACACACGAATACAAGCAGCAGCCAAAGTGAAGATTAAAAAAAAAAATGAAGACCATCACATTCACTTACAGTTAGAAGTCTATGAGTCTCATCTTCGCTCATCTTCAACCTCACAACTTGGGAAGATCGAGGTGAGTCCACGTCCTCAAAACCCAAATGAACTGTCCTCGTAGAATTCAAAGAATACCCAACCAAATCCATCCCACGAGCCCAAAATGGCTTATCACAACTCCCCTTGGGAATCAAATCCTCAATAGCCAAACAAATCTCATTTTCACATTCCCATTCCACCCCTCCCTCCTCCTCTCTAATCAAACCCATCAATTCTCTAAGAAGATAAGCCCCTGACGTGCGATCGCAGACCGAATTATGAAGTCGAAGAGCTAGGACAGAATCGGAATCGGAAACAGCGTAAAGGGTCACAAAGAAAACGTAGGAATTTGGTTCGGATGACCATGGATTTTGATTTAGTTCATGTTCTAAGAGGAGGTGAAGTGGAGGGATATCGAGGGGATTTGAGAGGTTTTGGAGGAGATTTGAAGTAAAAGAGAGGTTGAAAGATTGGATTTGGAGGGAAGGAGTGGGAGAGATGGAGAATGAAGGGTGGGTGAGTTTGGAGCGGAGGATTGGGTGGGAATTTTGGAGTTTGTGAAGGGTGTTTTGGAGAGTGGAGAGGTTTGGGGGTTTGGAGAGGTGGAGGGCTAGGACAGTTATACCAGTTCCACACGGCACGGCTTTGTACCAGCTGAACTCAGTGCCTCCGATGAGCCGAGTCTTTGGTGACTTGACTCGGGGGATGGAGGTTTCATCGGCCATTTGAGAGAGAGTCTGTGTGAGAGAGAGAGAGAGAGAGAGAGGGTCGGGGGCTTATCTCTGACTTTTATTTTGTTTTGCTTAGGTTCGATTTGAATTTTTAAATGACTAAAATGCCCTCGATTGAGATGGTCTAGTAAATTTCACGATGCAGGGGCCATGATAGTGCGGGCGACTGTTTAGCAAAAAAACAGGTCGGTAGGGCTGCAAAAAACCGAGCCGTTCACGATATGTTTGAGTTCGGCTCGTTAGAAGCTCGGCTCGGGCTCGTTCGTTTACTAAACGAGCCGAACCCGACCCAAAAATTAGGCTCGTCAAATAAACGAGTCGAACTTGAACTTTCTATAGTTCGGCTCGAAAAAGCTCGTGAGCTTTTTAGGCTCGTTATATTACTATATACAGTTTTATATATTACTTAATTTTTATACATGAAACTTCTAGAATGCGAAAATGCTGGGCGGAAATACAAAAATGCTGGGGTATCAAAGCAAAACTGTAAATTTTAAAAATATTAAATAAATGTTGGCAGTAGTCTTACACTCTCTCCTTACGTATACAACTGTAATCTATCAAAGCAAGTTCCTTTTTCTTTTATTTATTTATTTATCTCTTATCTCCTTCCAATGCAATAGCAAGGGAAAACTCAAACCCTTAATATTGTTCTTGGGTTTTATCTATTTCTCTCTCCTCTCCTTTAATGCGACTGAAATTTGTCGCTCCGGCCCAAGAAACACAATGCCACCGGAGGAGGATAAAAAGAAGAAGAGAACACGAAGGGACAACGGCCAGAGCAGAAAAGAAGAAAAATTCCCTAGGTACATCTTTTTTGTCAGTTCTTTTATTTATTTATTTTATGATCTTCCTCTTCTTCGTTCTCAAGATGTTTTTTTTTTCTGTTTTTCAATGTTAGTGTTTTTCTTCTATTTTTTTATATCTCAGTCTCCCTTTTTTTTTTTTTTTTTGGGTGAAAAACTATAGATGTTCATGGGAATCATTTAGGAATTTATCCCCTTTTGTGATTTTGGATTTCTACAGATTTAGGGTTTTGGAATTTATCCCCTCATCTGATTTCGGGTTGAATTCCATCGGGTTGGCACTCGGGTCGGTTTTAGGCTCGGCTTATTAAAAGCTCGGCTCGGGCTCGTTTCGTTTACTAAACGAGCTGAGCCGAGCCGAACACGAGCTTTGTGAAATTTTGGCGAGCCGAACATTAGCCCAAAAAAAAAAAAAGCTTGTCAGGAGCCGAGCCTAAAACTTAACGAGCTGAGCCCGAACACCCCAAGGATCTACTCGGCTCGTTTGCAGCCCTAATATCCGGTGGAAATTATGGTAATTGGACGGTCTTACCCCTCACTCAATTGCTTGTAAATGGGGAAATTTCTTAGAGGAAAGTGTCTCTTGTTTGCCGACTATAGATCATTCTCTAGTCCGCCCACATTTTTTTGTGGTGATCTAAAGCATTCATTTGATGGGCCCCATCATAGATAGGGTGTCCACAAAAAATCAGCTCCATACTATCATCTTAACCCGTCTATTTGTGGAGCTAAAAAATGGACAGATTTGTGGCGGTCTATAGCCGTCCATTTTAAGCTCCACAAATCGTAAGGTTGGGATGATCCTATGGAGCTGATTTTTTGTTAACACCCTCTCTATGTCATGCCCCATCAAATGAATGCTTTGCATCACCCAAATAAGGTGGGACCCATGTGTTTATGGTCGGGGACTAGAGAATTATCTCTAGTAGCCGACGAGAGACACTTTCCCTCAATTTCTAATTACAAGGGATTTGCTAGGGAATTCCGTGGAAATGCATTTCCTAGCTAACTTTAACATGAGATAACAGCATGCAGGCTCACTTTTCAATAGATTTTGTCTTATTTATTTAATTCATCAATGGTGGCTATTCTCTATTGCAAAAGTCAGCCTCGAAATTCCTTCCAGTGATTTTTCCTAGCAAATCTCTAATTACAAAGCACCTATTCCTGGAAAAATATTTCCGAAATAATAAATGATTGTCGTTTATTTAGGGGGATATCTCTTCATATATTAAAAGCCCCTATACTTTGGAAAAATATGTGGTGGTAAAACCTTGCTGCCCCCTGGATTATTTAGAACCTTATAGATGTAAGGAAAATGATATCTTCACCAACCCCCTTCCCCATCATTAATTACCCTTAATTAAGGGAAGTGATATATCCACCCCTTTTGATTACTTGGGAATCTTATAGATGTAAGGAAAATGATATCTTCACAGCCTCCAACCTCCTTCCCCATCATTAATTACCCTTAATTAAGGGAAGTGATATGTCCGCCCCTTTTGATTACTTGGAACACCCGGGTCCAGCTGACTTGGCAATCAGCCCCATTGAATACTTCTGACGTGAAGTAAATCAACTCCTTTGCAGTCATTAATTGATACACTGCTGCTGGGTGTCCCAAGTAATCAAAAGGGTCGGATTTATCACTTCCCTTAATTAATTGACCTTAACAACATATCTTTGCTTTATGGGGTGGAGGGTTTATTAAATTTGATTTCTTAAAGTTTGAGATGAAGGGTGCACATAAAGCACTCCCTCCCACCTCTAGTGTGCATTGTAGTGTGGCTAGTACCTTATAAATACAACTTTATTAATAATTATTAAATACCTTAACAATTACCTCTATTATACATAATGGAAAATTTTGGTTTTCATATTCAATCCCCAAATTATTTAAAACCTTATAAATGTAAATCCCTTTGTATCTAATACATACCTCATAAGTGTCAATATGTAAAGGCTTCCATGGGCACTACCATGTTTTGATTATGGGTCGATCTCCTCTGATTCTTTTTTAATTAGCTTCTCATAGGCTTTTGAGAATTGTAATAGTTTTTTTTAAGGCTTCTAATAGTTTTTTTGGGAATTGTAATAGCTAGCTTTTGATAGCTCAAATAATAAAAGACAAGGGAGATAGCTTTTGGTTTTCTTTACTATCAAAACATGGTTGTGCTAATATTAGTAGCCTAATAAAAAAGCTATTAAATTATTAAGGGCATCACATATAAAAGGGATTGATAAAGAATTCTGAGGACAAGCATTTTGCGGCTGACTTTTGCATGAGAGAATAGCCACCTCAATCAAATTAAATGAATAAGAAAAAATATGCTAAAAGTGAGCTTGTGTGGTGGCTGTTCTCTCATGCAAAAGTCAGCCGTGAAATGCTTTTCCGCAAAATTCTTTAACACTCCCCCTCACATGTGGCCTGTCCTTTTAGGTTTGGCATACACATGGCACTTGTGGCCCCTCTTTTGGGTTTGGCCATTGCATGTCGATTTTTACTATCAAGGAGGTTTGAACCGAGGAGCTTTGCATATCATGTGAAACTACCAATTGCTCCAAAAGCTTAAGCTGTTGGAAAAGGTGTTATTAATTCTTTTATACTTTAGCGATGATGACCATACATAGTCACAAATATCTACAACATTTTTTAAAAAAAAACCGTGATATTTTGTAATTTTTTGATAAAATAATAACATCCTAAAATATTATCGACATTTTGAAAATTCACCGAGATATCTTCATAGTTTATTATTTTCTCACGTAAATAACCCGATAAATTGATAATATTATTGATTTTTCTAATTTTATTCTAAAAATTGATATTTTTTTATTTTTTATTTTCCAAATTTTCCCCTATATAAACCCAAAATTAACAAGAAAATTTAAAACATTCTAATTTACACCCTTCCCGAGAAATTTCTGAGACAAATATTTGTGACCGATGTCCTCAAATAGAAGAATTATACCAAAATTAAGAAGAGAAAAGCCCAAGATTTATTTTTCTATTGTTGAACTGCTGTGAAGTCGTGATTTAATCAATAAAGCTTAACTACCGTGAAAATATGGTTGAATCATTGTGGCATTCAGTATCTTTATGCTTGGTTCCGGGTTAGCATTGGTTCTCATTGATGTATGCATAGTAAAAACTTTCATTTAACTAAAACTAGAATTATTGTTTCTCAAAAACATTGTGATTGATCTTACTGTTGTGTGCTTTAAAATATTAAAATTTAGCATATGTTCTCTGTATTGATCTCTTGTATTCCCATTATCTTCGTCCATAAAAATGGTTGTGGTTTACAACTAAAATAATCTTATAAGGTAGAAGTCATTTGAAGTTATACTTTATAACAAATCATTGTTCCTTTTGTGAGCTTTACATTTGGTTTACATGTAGCTAAAGAGGAATACACATGCACTGGTCTAGAAATCTGGCTTACACGTTAGATGAGAGTTCAAAAAAGAAGAAGAAGAGAGAACTCAAGAGAGGACCGGTTGTCTCTCTTCCATATTTCATTCATCTGCAAATAAAAGTCTTTCGGAATCAATCAATCAATCAATCAATCTGGCTTACAAGTTAAATAAGAAGCTGCTGTTGGATCAAATATCAAGCGTGGTACTACCATCGTGCCAACTGTACGTGTTTATACGCCCATTCATCATATAATTTCTCCCATCTTTGAAGCTCGATGTTCTGTTTCTGAGAGATGGAAGACAAAATGGTGTCCATATCACCAGACAACTACTAGAAATAAACAAATACAGTCCATGTCACCAGACAACTAGGAATCTAGCTCATTTTCCTTGTGAGCAAAACACGGTAAGTAAAGAAGTGGTCAACAGTGTTTGGCGTGAAAAAGAGAAAAACAGGTTTCCACTCCTTTTCCACTATGAATGCATCAACTAAACAGCCAAGGGGCTGTTTGGATGCAGAGAAGATTTTTGGAATTTTTTTCACGGAAAACAAAAATTTCTAGAATTTATGTAAAACTCATTTTCCATGGATTTCTTTTTCTAAAATTGAAATTTTTCCAAGTTTCCAGGGAAACATGCAAACCAACTAGACCTTGGAAGATTTTTTTCATGGAATATTTTCCATGAAAATTATTATTTTCCATAATTCTCTTTCGCCAATATCCAAACAGCCCTTGACAAGAAATAAGGTCCCTTACATCCCAATGAAATAATTCCCATCCTTTGTCACTTGCTTGCCTCCACAAGGATCTTCTCCATGTCATCTATCAGTTCTTGGATCTGCTTTCTTGAATGTAAAGGTGAAGGATAAACACAAGCACAATCCAATTGCCCGTTTCGAATCGTGTCAAAGATGGCGATTGAAGGACCAACGCCATGAACTGATGAACAACCCATGTAGTCCTCCAGTCCCACTTCTCGGTGCACTTCACTAGAGTCGTCGATCATTGGATCTTCGAAGACTGAAATGAACGCCGTTCTCATAGATGAAGATGGGGTCAGTGCTGGATTTTCGATGGCTTTGCACATGAGAAAGTTGAGATCATTCATGTCTTTGAAGTGCTTGTTTGAATTCATGGCATTTGAGAAAGCCGTGTAGGATCTACTTGCAACATCCCATAGTTCTTCTCCATTGGTTATTGTTTGGGTACTGAGGATTGCAGAGTGGTAAAATCCTGCAATCATCCATGTCAAGTAAATGGAAAAGAGAATGCTGAAATGGAGGAATTTATGATAGGAAATGATAATATTCGCTCCCCTTTTTTTCCCTGGCCACCGCTTGTTGCTCGAAAAGGAGGAGTCATTAATACCATAGAGGGTGTGGCCCAGGGAAGAAAATGGGGAGAATATATCACTTCCCATATATAATTTATCATCAAATTGTGGATCCCACATTTGATTGATCTGAACCGTGGACCGAGCAAAAAAGCTTTACCTAGTTGGTGATCATGGAGGACTGGATCTAAGTTCCTCCGACAGTCAATAAGAGTGACAACAGCATAATTTTCTGACTGGTCATCAGTGAGGTGCTTAGAAGAATTTGCAGCAATCAATCCAGCTGCTGCTATGGCTCCACATAGTTTAATTCCTCTCGCCTTGCATGCCTGCATATGAATAAGTTCAATTAATACTAGAATATAGAGAGAAGATAGAAGGAATGGGAGAGAGAAAACATCAATCCCAATACTTTACTAGCAAAAAACTATTATTTTGCTAGTGGTTTGATGATGTGCCATGTAGGTACACAATGAGGCAAATGATGGGTCAGACATGATGTCACTCCAATTTGTGCCGGAGAGAGAGAGAGAGAGAGAGAGAGAGAGAGAGAGAGAGAGAGAGCTACTAGCAAAAACTATTTTTTTGGTTGGATTTTGCTAGTAGTTTGCAGGGGGGGAAGAAGAATGAGGCTTCCCATTCTAATTATATTTAGGACCTCTTTTTATACTAGAGGGGCTGCGTGTGTGCTTATATGATGCATGTGCATCTCGCACTATCACGAGAGATCAACGGTCAAGATCGTCAAGTACTTAATTGGATTGCCCTAGGCCTTCAGATTAGAAGATTTCAAACGGCGCCAAGATCGACAGTCCTCGTTCACTAGAAGTTTCAAGAGACCTATCTTAATTGTTTTTAATTAGGATTTAATTTAATTATTTTCAACAATTGTTGAAAAGTAGGGAAGTCCAAGAGATGCCCATATTTTAGAGTTCCACTTTTACATAGATTTAGTTAGAGGATTTTTAGGAATTTGATTGAGTTTATGAGTTTTGTTGTTTTAGGAAGTTTCTTTAGAGTAGGAAATTAACCCACGTTTGTTTAGGATTAGAGTTTTCTAAAAGCCTATATATTGGCACTCATGTAATCGTTTACATTAGCTTTCGATGAATAAAATTTGGTTGCCTCTTGTTGCCTTTTTGGAGAACGGACACTAGAGCCATCAGCTGCTCTTTTGACCCTCTATGATGGAGCCATCTGCTGCTTTTTTGACCCTCTATGATTGAGTCATCTGCTGCTCATATTTCTTTGCCCCTTGAATCGCTATATGCTCATGCGTTATTTGGTATCAGAGCATCAATCTGATGCATCGACTCTGCATTATTTGGTATCATAACTTAGGAAAACAAGAATTCCATCTTCTTGTAATCTTGCGTTATAAGATTAAGAGCCTTACCATGTCTCCATCAAGAGCGGATTTAATCACCGAGACGCTAAAAATTATAAGTGATATGGAAGAATGAGAACGTGTTCGCACTGAACAACTTCATGCTCAGATCAATGCACTCACCGAGGAAATCAAGGCAGGAACTGATGAATTAGACGGGAGTGTTGAGGAAAATAGTTTGAGCAAATCAGTTTCTCCAATCGTTATTGAAGATCCGCAGACGCTAAACGAACACCTTGAGGATTTCCTTACGGAAGATAAAATTCAAAAAGAAGAAGATCCGCCGAAACTAGATGGATCGCTTGAAGATGACCACGAATCGATTGAAAGCGAGCTCAAAGTCAATGATGTTGATCAAAGTAAAAGCTACTTTATGCCTTAGCCACCAAAATTCGAAGACTACATCGAGGGCCTACTTTTCGATTGAATCATCTGCCGCCCGTCGATGCATGCCAAAGTAATTTCCAAGTGAAAATATCTAATCTGTTGGAAAGAATTTATCAAGGGCGAGCTTTTTGATCAAATCAAATTTCACCGTCTGTCGAAATATGCTAGAATAATTGCCCGATGGAAATATTTAATTTGTTGGAAATGCCTCCAGTTCGAAGTTGGAGCGAGAACAATATTCGATATCGTTGACCTTGATTTGAACTCGTGAACGAGTTTTTTTCAAGAAAGGGGGTCTGATGCATGTGTATCTCGTACTATAACGAGAGATTAACGGTCAAGATCGTCAAATACTTAATTGGATCGCCTGAGGCCTTCAGATTAGAAGATTTCAAACGGTGCCAAGATTGACAGTCCTCATTCACTAGAAGTTTCAAGAGTCCTATTTTAATTGTTTTTAATTAGGATTTAATTTAATTATTTTCAACAATTGTTGAAAAGTTGGGACGTCCAAGAGATGCCCATATTTTAGAATTTCACTTTTACATAGATTTAGTTAGAGGATTTTTAGGCATTTGATTGAGTTTAGGAGTTTTGTTGTTTTAGGAAGTTTCTTTAGAGTAGGAAATTAACCCGTTTGTTTAGGATTAGTCTTTTCTAAAAGCCTATATATTGGCACTCATGTAATCGTTTACATTAGCTTTTGATGAATAGAATTTGGTTGCCTCTTGTTGCCTTTTTGGAGAATGGACACTAGAGCCATCAGCTGCTCATTTGACCCTCTATGATAGAGCCATCTGCTGCTCATATTTCTTTGCCCATTGAATCACTATACGCACATGCGTTATTTTTTTTTTTGAAAAGGGCAACAGAATATATATATATATATATATATATATATATATATATATATATATATATATATATATATATATGTAAAAACAGAACCGAGGTGGTCCTGAAGGAACAAAGATAATACAAAGATAGCAGTACAATAATTCAAGGAGGTAGATAGTCAAAGCACTCAAACGCGGCCCGAAAGACTCCTTTCTTGGCAAGGGTGTTTGCTTCCGCATTGGCTGATCTCCTGACATGGCGAAAAACTATTGAGGAGCCCTTAGCCCTGTCCTCTATTTCCTCTAAGAGAGGCAAAAATCGCCAAGGGGGAGAAGCGTTACCCGAAAGCCAGCGAATAACATTTAAGGAATCCCCTTCGACGATAATTTTGTCGCACATGCGTTATTATAGCTAGGAAAAAGAAGCTCAAACATAATATTTACAAGCTACTTGTGTCTGATGTTGGCACTACCATGGTTTTAAATTTCGGTTTCGGCTAAAATTTCAGACTTATCCGAAACCAAAATTTTAGCCGAAGGCGAAATTTGGTATTAACGCATGAAATTCTGTTTTTTTTTTTTACGAAATTTCGATCGAAATTCTTTAAAGGAATAAAAAATTAATATTTTATTATAAATTGAGACGAAATTCCCAAAATTTACCAAATTTCGGGGATTTTGATTTCGGTGTCGTTCCTCACAGAAATTCGGTCGAAATTTAAAACCATGGGCACTACCACGTTTTGATAACTGCACAAACTCATCTTGTCTTTTCTTACTTATTTAAATAGCTACCTCATCCTGTCTTTCATTATTTAAATAGCTGTGAAAGGTTATTACAGTTCCCAAAAGCTATCATAAGCCAATTAAAAAAGAAAAGACAAGTACACTTTGTGCAAATATTAAAACATGGTAGTGCAAATATCAATACCCTATTTACACTCTACAACCCTTCCTTCATAGATACTCCCCTCTTTTCTGCACTTCTTTCATTGGCTATTGCCATTCCAAACGAGAGATCATCAGGATATATTCTCAGCCAATGGAAAAAGTTTAAAACAGAAGGGTGTACTTATAAAAAAACAAGGAGACAAAAATATAAGCAGCCAGAGAGATAATGAAAAAAAAATCAAGATCATCACATTCACTTACAGTAAGAAGTCTATCAGTCTCATCTGCCCTCATTTTCAACCTCACAACTTGAGAAGATCGAGGTGAGTCCACGTCCTCAAAACCCAAATTAACAGTCCTCAAAGAATTCAAAGAATACCCAACCAAATCGAACCCACGAGCCCAAAATGGCTTATCACAACTCCCCTTGGGTATCAAATCCTCAATAGCCAAACAAATCTCATTTTCACATTCCCTTTCCACCCCTCCCTCCTCCTCTGTAATCAAACCCATCAATTCTCTAAGAATATACGCCCCCGACGTGCGATCACAGACCGAAGTATGCAGCCGAAGAGCGAGGACGGAATCGGAATCGGAAACAGCGTAAAGGGTCACAAAGAAAACGTAGGAATTTGGTTCGGATGACCATGGATTTTGATTTAGTTCATGTTCTAAGAGGAGGTGAAGTGGAGGGATATGGAGGGGATTTGAGAGGTTTTGGAGGAGATTTGAAGTAAAAGAGAGGTTGAAAGATTGGATTTGGAGGGAAGGAGTGGGAGAGATGGAGAATGAAGGGTGGGTGAGTTTGGAGCGGAGGATTGGGTGGGAATTTTGGAGTTTGTGAAGGGTGTTTTGGAGAGTGGAGAGGTTAGGGGGCTTGGAGAGGTGGAGGGCTAGGACAGTTATTCCGGTTCCACCCGGCACGGATCTGTACCAGCTGAACTCAGTGCCTCCCATGGGCCGAGTTTTTGGTGAGTTGACTCGGGGGCTGGAGGTTTCATCGGCCATGTGAGAGAGGGAGAGAGTGAGAGAGGGAGAGGTTTGTCCGGGACTTTGGATTTTGTTTTCTTCTCACTTGGTTAAGTAGGATTTGAATTTTTAAATGACTAAAATGCCCTCAATTGATAGTGATATGATATCTTGTGGAAATTATGGTAATTGGACGATCTTAGCCCTCACCATCAATTGGACGGTGCAGATCAATCAAAAATCGAACCCGGTGTACTATAGTAGGGTACCTACTTTTGGAGGGCAAAGTCAGGGGTTTTACAAGAATCCACGGGAGTTATTTGAGGGTAAATCAGTCTTTTCCTTAGTTGGACGGTATCTTCCACGTTCATGAGAATAGAACCACATATGACAAGAAATGTGGAGATTTTCCCCCCCTTCTCTTGTCTCTTTGCTAAAATAATAAAGGCCCTCATAGGTAACAAAGAAAACGATTTATCTTCGATACAGCTCAATTTTTTGCATTATAAATGGGTAGTGGTAAAACCTTGCTGGCCCCTAGGTTATTTAGAACCTTATATGTAAGGAAAATGATATCTTCACAGCCTCCAACCTCCTTCCCCTTCATTAATTACCCTTAATTAAGGGAAGTGATATGTCCGCTCCTTTTGATTACTTGGAACACCCAGGTCCAGTTGACTTGACAATCAGCCCCATTGAATACTTCTGACGTGACGTAAATCAACCCCTCTGCAGTCATTAATTGACACACTGCTGCTGCGGGGTGTTCCAAGTAATCAAAAGGGGCGGATTTATCACTTCCCTTAATTAATTGGCCTTAGTGTGCATGGTAGTGTGGCTAGTACCTTATAAATAAAACTTTATTAATAACTGTTAAATACCTTAACAATTTACCTCTATTATACATAATGGAAAATTTTGGTTTTCATATTGAATCCCCTAATTATTTAAAACCTTATAAATGTAAATCCCTTTGTATCTAATACATAACTCATAAGTGTCATTGTGTCAATATGTAAAGGCTTCCATGGGCACTAATTAGTTGGCTTCTCATAGGCTTTTGGGAATTGTAATAGTTTTTTTTGTAATTGGCTTCTAATAGTTTTTTGGGAACTGTAATAGCTAGCTTTTGATAGCTCAAATAATAAAAGACAAGGGAGATTGACCCATTATCAAAACATGGTAATGCTAATATTAGTAGCCTAATAAAAAAGCTATTAAATTATTAAGGGCATCACATATAAAAGGGATTGACAAAGAATTCTGAGGAAAAGCATTTTGCGGCTGACTTTTGCATGAGAGAATAGCCACCTCAATTGAAATAAATGAATAAGACAAAATCTGCTGAAAGTGAGCTTGTGTGGCTGTTCTCTCATGCAAAAGTTAGCCGCGAAATGCTTTTCCGCAGATTCTCTAACAATCCCCTCACATGTGGCCCGTCTTTTTATGTTTGGCATACACATGGCACATGTGCCCCTCTTTTGGGTTTAGCGATGTCGATTTTTACTATCAAGGAGGTTTGAACCGAGGATATTTGCATACCATGTGAAACAACCAATTACTCTTAAGCTGGTGGAGAAGGTGTTATTTAATCTTTTTTATACTTTAGCAATTACCATCCATAGTCACAAATATCTACAACATTTAAAAAAAAAAAAAAAACCGTGATATTTTGTAAGTTTTTGATAAAATATTAAGATCTTAAAATTTTATCGAGATTTTGAAAATTCAGATATCCTCATATTTTATTTTTTATCATGTAAATGACCCGATAAATTGATAATAATATTGGTTTTTCTAATTTTATTCTAAAAACTTTATATTTTTATTTATTTTCCAAAATTTCCCCTATATAAACCCAAAATTAACAAGAAATTTTAAAACATTCTAATTTACACCCTTCCCGAGAAATTTCTAAGACAAATATTTGTGATTGATGTCCTCAAATAGAAGAATTATACCAAAATTAAGATGGTAAAGGGTTCATATGACCATGGTTTTTCCGAAATTTCGGATTTTGGACGAGACCGACACCGAAACGTATGGAAACCGATACGGCCAAAACTTACCAAATTTCGGTCGAAATTTCAGAAATTACCGAAATTTTGGCCCAACAAAACGACATTTCATTTGCCTTTACCGAATATTGGGATTTCGGCAAAAATTTCGGTTTCGGTTACCCCCGAAATTTCGGCCGAAACCGAAATTTAAAACCTTGCATGTGACTAGAAATTGTGAAGAAAAGTTATATAAAGACTAGTCAATCTGAATATGGTTGTGTCCAACTCAATTTGGTGCTAAACCAGGCGCGGAACAGAAACTTAATTAGGACTTGTTTGTCTAAGATTATGACAACCGATTGTCTTTTTCTTGTTTTTGTTTAATATCTATGACAACCGAATGTGAGTGCTAAATCGATCATTGGACTCAAATTTAAATGTAATTTTGAGTCCAATAATTGGTTTTGCAATCACAATCTGTTGTCATAATCTCAAACCAACAGGGCTTTAGAAAACTCAGTCGAATCATTGAAAGATTCCACACTTTTTGATTGAGTTGGCCTAGTCGACTCACCCACTTGACTGGGCAAGGATACCTTAAGAGTCCTTGTGTCCATACACTGAGAAAGAAATACATACAATTTGTCTATATCACCACAGCAAGCCATAAAGACTGGTGGATCAATGGTCGGGAGCTTGCGATTGAAGGGCCACTGGGTAAAAGTGGTTCGGTGGGTAGAAATGGTTCAACAAACCTGCGGAAATCCCCGTGGATAAAGACGGGTGATCGCCGAATTGGGTGGGCATAGATGGTGCCGTCGGCGGTGAAGGCTGTGGTTAGTTTTGGTACTCATTTGTGTGAGGGGATACATAGCTCTCTCTCTCTCTCTCTCTCTTCCCCCCATTAGGGGAGAAGACAATGGTAGCCGCTAGAGTTGGGACATGCGGTGTGGTCCACCTTGAATGTGACTAAAAAAAGGTATTTGGTGTGGTGTGATGGAGATATATAGGTGTAAGTGTATGAGGAATTGAAATCCCCTTTACCTCCTTCATAACCATCTCTGCAGACAGACCCTATTCCGCTCTCTTTCAAAAGCGTATTCTTTCAAAGGCATCTCTCATCATCTGATTTTAATTAAGAAACCCTCCTTCAAAACCAGCCCCATATTTTATTTCTTTCTATAGGGTTCTGTGTATTTGAGTGATGAATTCAGGAGAATCTCCCATTACAACAATGATGCCTCTGGAAGAGGAAGAGGGTACAAAGACATGCTTAGTGGATCTTCCAGTCCATCTTCTTCAGTTGATTACGGCGCGTCTTTTTCGAATGGATCTTGTCCGTATTTCTCCTCTATCTAAATTACTGCGAGAGATCGCTCTTCCAGTACGCCCCATCGACAACTCTCCATTGCTCATGTCCGTCCATAGAAAGAAAGTAAGTTTCTTCGATCCTATTCGCTCATCATATAGATGGCTTTCCAAACTTAGCAGCTACTACTGTGCATTGCTCTAGAGATGGTTGGTTGCTAATGTCTCAATTCAAAAAAGAAGAAGAATATTCCACCTACTTCTTCCTTAATCCTTTCACAAAGGAAAGAATCCAACTTCCTGATATGTTTGACCCAGTTGGACTTGTGATGTCTTACATAGCAATCCATGGTTTGTTGCATCGGAGTGGAACCTGGTTTTTTATGATGAGGTTTTCTATTGTTTAGGAATGGATGGAAGGCTAGGGATTTATTTACATAGCAACCCAGATGGTCTAAACCTTCGCATTAAGTGCTCCACTGGTGACTGGTTTCATACATGTTCTATTAAGGTACACATATATTGAATACTTCTAATTTTCTTACCATCTTGAATATTACTTTAATTGAAGGAAAAAAAAAGGTTCCATTTGATATTCCTGAAAAAAACAATTATATTTACCATAGATCCCCTCCTAAATAACAATAACAATGACAATAATAATAATAATAATACTCGTAGGATTTTTTTTTATGAAGTAGCCTCTAAACCTCTATTATTATCTTAATTTTCATGTTTGAAAGATTTCAAATTTGCTACTACATCACATCTTAGATATTAGCTTTAAGAAACTAAGATAAAGAAGGGTTTAAATATGAACTCAATATATTGTTCTTTTTATATTTTTGCTATTTAGGAATCATTCTATATATAATTAAGATATCGTGATCATAATGTCCACTACTTCATTTTACATCTTGGAATTGAGAGAAAACTGATTGTAACCAATGATCTTTCCAATGGATTCTGTCCAACCCAAAGTTGTATTGAAATTTGATACACTTCGTACATGCAATCTATGACCTCCCACTAAAAGTTTTTCATAGGTCGTCTCTTCTGTTGTATTTGGGTCCCATTTCCTGTCAAGGGAAAAGGTAGCTTATTGCATATGGCTTGTGTAGTGTGATTGGTGTTGTTCCTAAATGGAATTCATTGTTCCATGTCTGTCACAATGCTTAATTGAATGATCCTAAAGCTCACATTGGCATAATTTTGATTGCAAATGTATAGCTTTGGTTATTTTTGCTTTTAACCATACATGTGAAGTTTACTGTTACCAACCACTACATGTAGCTGAATCACTTATATTTTTCTTATTACTCAGCTCAACTCAACTCAACTAAGCCTTTGTCCCAAGCTAGTTGGGATCTGCTAATGAATCGTTTAGAAAAATTTTATGAAGAAGGTGAAAGGATCTACCTGGCTCAAATTGACTAAGTCTAATCCTGACACTAGTTGGGTTCGTCTACATCGATCATTTTCTTCCATTCTCTCCTATCCAAGGTCGTGTTCTCTGTTATGTTCCTAACCATCAAGTCTTTCCTCAGTGTTTCTACCCAAGTTATTTTCGGTCTGCCCCTACCTCTTTTTACTCCATCAATTTGGCACGAGTCACTTCCTCTCACTGGAGCATCCTAAGGCCTACGTTGGATATGCCCATTCCATCTTAAGCGATGCTCTCTCATCTTCTCCTGAATTGGTGCTACCCTCACCTTTTTATGGTTGTCTTCATTTTTAATTCTATCTAACCTTGTGTGGCCGCACATCCATTTAAGCATTTGCATCTCTGCTACACTCATCTTATGCACATGCTGCTTCTTGGTGGCCTAACATTCTGAGCCGCACAGCATGGATGGCCTCGCAGCTGTCTTATAAAACTTTCCCTTCAACTTGGTAGGTATTTTACGATCACACAGAACTCCTGAAGCATGCTTCAACAAACTTGCTCTTATTCTGCGGTTATAAAAACTTACCAATTTTTGATTATTATAAGAACTTATAGTAAGAAAAATATGATAAGAACTTAAATTTTTCTTATTATTTTTTAACAAAAATTAGATCTTCCTTTTTCTTCAAAAAGTGATACTAAGACGTCTCACCACGACACCCCTAATTGTGCCTTGTACCCCATCCCTGTCTTTGCGATACACTTGTATGGTGAACATTGTCAGAACCAATCACCTAGCAAACACATGTGGATGGGACATTGTTGTCAAAGCCACTGACCCACTAACCCACCAACCACATTGCATAACCAAAAAATACCTAGTTGTTTCAAATTTTGCATTATGGCCCAGTTGTGGTGGTCCATCTGGGTATCCAATTCCAATCATTGTGGGTTCGTTTGGATTTACGTAATACAAAAAGTAGAAGGGAGAAAAGATTCCCATTTTTTTACTTTCCCTTTCATCTTGATTTGAGAGGAAAGTCAAACAATAAAAAATGGCTTGCGTTTTAAAAATTTACTGCCGACAAGGACTGTCATGTGAATAGTAAATGGCAACCAGAGGGTGGGGGTGTCCAAGGAAGGCTTAGCTCTTTATGACCATTTGCCTCCTTGAGAGTTTCTTTTACCTTTTATTTAACCTCTGCTATATTTGTACATTCTTTATACTTCTTTGTATCAGCCTCAGCCATTTCAGGTCTCCCATTTTATTCTAATGAACTTTTTTCCATTAAATAAATTAATTAATTAAATGGCAACCAGACAATACTAGGAAAGGGAAGATATGTCCTTTTACTTTGATTTTCCGTATTTTTGGTGCAATCAAATGGACCCTGTGGAAATACATGTATATAATTTATGATGGAAATTAGCAAATCGAATTCAGTTAGGATATTAAATTACTTTGAGATTTTAGAAAATTTTAAAACACGAAGATCCTTTGTCAAACATGGAGATTGATTACTTTGTGATTTTCGAAAATTTTAAGACATGTCATCATATTAGTCTCGCCTATTATATGCATAAGTAAGATTTGCATTAACTACAATAACCGATGAATTACATCAAGATTCCAGTACTAGAATCTCTCAAGGGCATATCAGTCCTTTCAAGGAACTTCTTAGAACCATCACTATTCCTGATTGTTCTATGTTACAGATAAGTGACTTATCTTTTTTCTTCTTTTTTTTCCATATACGCATATGTAATTATCTATTGCATAGCACAAGGTGGAATGTGTGCATTCAATCTTATGCTACTGATAAGTGACATATCATTTTTCATATACGCATATGTAATTATCTATTGCACAAGCCAAGAGGGAATGTGTGCCTTCAATCTTTGGTAGTTAGGTAAGTTAGATTGACGCAGCTTTAGCTTACCAGCTTATGTAGCTTGAAGTAGCTGAATTGAAGATAAATAGTCTCCATCACAACTTTTTTTTTTTTTGATTGATGATATAGGGTATCCCCACGCCATAACATCACAATTTTTCTATCCCCCCCAACCCCTAAAAAAACAATGTCTTTATCCCAACCTGCTTTGTAAAAGTTCAAAACTTCACTCAAGACCATCATAGATAACATCTATCTTTACATAAATAATAACTTTTAACTTTATACTAACAAGGAAGCATATGCTTGTAAAATAAACTTACGTTCACATCTTCCTTCACAAACTTCACTACAAGGCTTGGAGCACACACTTTTTTCCTAGTTATAACTTGTATTTATATGTTCTGCTGCTTTGGCTCTTCTTGTATCTTTTTTCAAATCTGGGATTTATCTTAGCCATTTCTTGAACTTTATTCCCCTTCTTTGTACGACTAAATAAAGTAACAAAACTACAGTGCTTCTCATCTACTTTTTAACCATTAAACCATCTAAAGCCTCCACAGAAGCTTGTATTGTCCATCATTAGATGAAAGAATCCAATAACAAATGGTGCTCATTTTTGTCAGCATTGATTACTCTTCAAAATGGCCTAAATATCTGCCATACACATTTTTTTTAAAATCAAATCTGTAGAGATTGATGTGCTTAATCTGATCCAAACCACAATCAAATAATCATTAAACGACAATCGGATAGAGAAGTCAAGATTTACATGTTTCATTTATGTTAGAAGGGTGTTTTGGTCTTTACAATGTAACCCTAGTATTCCCACACACATCATATTGTGTGAGTGGTCTAATCATTAGACTCTCACTTTCTTCCTCACTTCTTTGTTTTTTTTTTAATGGTTTTCTCCCTCACTTCTTCTTCCATGGAGATCAGACTTTATTGAACATGATATCAAAGACAAAGCCTAAAGTTCTGATTCTGAAGTAATGCAACAACAACAACATTTTTTTCCTCACCTTTCTTTTCCTTTTTTTCTACCCTAACACTAACCCTAATCTACCCTAACCCTAACACTAATCTAGCCGCCTCCTCGCCCAAAAACTTGTGCAGCCCCTCTCCTCCACCCACAACTGGTACCACCCCTCCCCCACCTAAACAGTGCCCCCCTCCTTCACCCAAAACCAGTGCCACCCCCTCCTCTCCATGCAAAACCGTACCCCCCTTACCCCCATAAACAGTGCCGCCCACTCCTCACCCCCCCCCCCCCCCCCCTCCCTCCTCCTCTAAAACATTTGCCCCCCTGCCCCCTGTTCCTCTCACGAAAACCCTTGTTGGGCTTTCCTCATTTCCCCTTCCGTCCATATTCTTTTTCTAACCTTCTTCCTCCCTTGATGGATTGAATATTACCCTTTTTCTACGCTTTTTTGTTGCGAGGCTCCGGATCTTTGTTGTGTTGGGTTATGTTGTATTCGATGGTTGGTCGCTTGTGTTCTCAGCTTTCATATGTTCCGGAGCCGTGCGGTGTTGTGTTGGGCTGATTGTGTATCACCTTGTTGGTTTGTTCTCGCTTGATATCTTCTCCTCTTGTGGTTTGTGGTTACCCCCACCGGTTCTTCTTCAATGGAGCTACCTATGGTCTAGATGACATCCCACCAAATTGGATGGCTCTAATTACCCACCTTGGCGTAGGGCAGTTGAGACATTCCTTCTCGCTCGTGGCAAAGTGAATTATCTTGAAAAATACCATCCTCTAATTGATGATAAATCCTATAGTAAGTAGCTTCAGGAAGATGCACTTATTTTGACACTTTTGTGGAATAGTATGGAGCCCAGGGTTGTGGGCCCGTTGATGTATCTTCCTTCTTCCAAAGCTGTTTGGAAGAGCGCCGAGACTCTTTATAGGTTTAGGGGTTAACAATCTCACACAGATATTTGATGTTTACTCGGAACTCCTACATTTACAGCGTGGTGATAAGTCCGTTTCGTAGCACTAATCTTAGTTCCTGACCTTGCATGAGCAGTTGGATATGTATATGCCCTTTACAATAGATGCTACAGTGTTGGCCAAGTGCTAGGAGGACTTGAGGGTCGTCTTGTTCTTGGATTCATTAGGGCCGGAGTTTCTGCCTATTCTTCAGCAAATTGTGGCACTTGCTCTCTCCCATCCCTTGATGAGGTCTTCTCACATGTACAACGCCTTATGAGGGTTGAGGTGCCTGTTGACTTCTTTGTTGAGCGCTCAGCTCTTGTTGTCCATTCCGGTCTTGGTCGTGGCGGCCGGGGTCATGGGCACTGTGGTGGTGGCGGCGACGGCCGGGATTCAGGGAGAACCCATGGTTTTGTGGCCGTTCGACCCTATTCTGTACTCACTATTCTCTTGAGGGTCATACGGTTGATTATTGTTATGACAATTACCCTAAGTTATGTCCTTCTTGGACTGCCGCCCAGGCTTTAGTTGCAGCTTCCAATGGCGGTGTTCTTCCCTCCAGTGCCTCTACCGAGCATGCCAATCCCTTCGTCATTTCGAAGGCTGATTATGAAGAATACGTACGGTACAAGGACGAGGGAAAGCAAGCTATTGCAACCTTTGCATGGCAAGGTAGTAATTCATGGTACTTTCTTTCTACATCTGGTTCCTAACTCATTGATTCAGAGGCCTCAAATCATATGACTGGTAACTCTGGTATCCTCTCCTTCTAGTCTTCGTCTTTATCTTCTCCATCTGCTACTTTAGTTGATGAGACTTCATCTCATGTCTCAGGAGTAGAAGTCACCTCTCTCTTTTTTGGCCTTACCTTATCCTCTATATTATGTGTTCTTAAATTTCCTTTTAATTTGCTTTATGTTAGCCAGTTAACAAAGGCTCTTAATTGTTCTGTGTCTTTTTCTCCTTCTTCGTGTGTCTTTCAGGATCTAGAGATTGGGAAGACGATTGGCTCGGGTTTTGAGGTGAGCAGTCTTTATTATATGGATCAGTCATGACCATTGTTGCTTTGTGTAACTCGGTTGATGCCTTTCAGTGGCACTGCCAATTGGGACATCCCTCCGTTGACAAGTTGCGTAGCCTTTTTGCTGAGTCCTATTACATCAGTTTGCTTTGAGTCCTATGAGTTGGGTAAACACCACCGTGTGTCGTTCCCATCACGTCTAGTTTGTAAAGCTGCATGTCCTTCTTTTGAGTTGGTCCATTCTGATGTTTGAGGTCCTTGTAGAACATCCTCTTTATTTAGCTTCAAATATTTGTAATACTTATGAATGATTATTCTTGAATGACTTGGTTGTTTTTATTCTCACCCCTCCTGGTAAGTTAATGCTCAAAGTCAACCCAATAAGTCTGAGCCGCACCTGTCAACTTCAGTCTAGCAAACCTAACCCTTGGGGATTGGGACATGTTATACTAGATGAAGTCCATGGCCACTAGCCATTCAGAAAACTTAGGATCATACTCTTGATCATCATCATAATCTTCACCATGCTGCTGGCGGTAGGGAGCTCTGTATCCCTAGAGACCCCCTCGGTATCTTCCTCGACCACCTCGAGCATTCCAGTTCCCAATCGGATAATGACCAAATTGCCGGTCATTCTCGAAGTTGTCCCTATACTATTCCGATCTTGGCCACCTTGATTTTGATTGATTGCTATTTCAGGATCAGGTGATGGATTTTGGAATCCTTGGTTCCCTTGTGTAAGATCTTCTAAAGCAGCAAGCCTTCTCTGTACAGCTTGAATCTCGTTAGTAACGGCTTATAACTCTTGATTGTGGGCTTCACGGTCCGCTCTACTAAGTCGGATCTCTTCGCGGCTAAGATTCAGATTTGCCCTATTGTCTCTATTGAGTTGGGCCAACTCATCATTAGATACCTGATTGCTGGATGTCATCGTATGGTAATATTTACCACTCCTTGTGGGCATGCATGGGAAAGCTAAGCACAAGTGGGACGCTAACACCCTAAAAAGGTTTCCTAAAGCCTAACTCTGTGCTCTGATACCAAGTTGATGTGGGATAATACCTAACCAAGGGAAAATACTACACTCCTAATGGGATAAAGGCTTTAGGAACTATCTAAGGCTGAATTAACACGTGATTATTCTACGGCAGCATCAATAATGAGAATTAAATTGCAGTTAATGATTAGAAAATTAACAATTAACAAGAATTAACTTTATGCAAACCAATCAAAAGATAAAGATTTGGAGGATGATTTGTTAATAGCAAAATTATTCCTAAACTAGTTTTACGCATGCAATCAAATAAAAGAACTAAAAGCTAATGCAAATACCGATGAATTAGATGTAAACAAGCACGAAAATAGTAATAATCAACGAAGAACAACAGAAAATTATGAACAGCAGTAAGGGTTCAAAACAATCTAGATTTATGCCAAAAGGGTATTTCGGTAATTTTACAGATCTGGAATTTTGGGGTTATACTGCTCTTTAGATTATAGTTATGATCTAGAAAGGTAAAAGGAAGTAAATCTAGGGTTTAGGAAGGGGTTTTGATGGTAGGTTTAGGCAAGGGATCTCAAAAACTAGTTTTAGGGCTTGAAAATGGTGAAAATCTCAATTAGGCTAAAAAAGGGTTTAGGGTAAGGGATCTTGAGTGTTTTAGATGAGGTGTAATAAAAAAAATCAATCCCTCAGAATCTCAGATTGAGATCTTGAAGAACTAACAAGATATATGGATTTTAATTTTTTTTTTCAACTTTAGGATCCAAAATACAAAGAAACTGAAAATATTGAAGTACTAACCTTGTTGTGCAGATTTGATAGAGAAAGAGAGTGGAGAAGAAGAGAGAAGATGAGAAGGATGGTTCTAAAACACCAAGAAGAAGAGAGAAGAAGAAAACCCAAATTTCTGGCTTCAAGCAAAACGTCGATTCTATTCAATATTCAATAAGTCCCTTACATTGCTTTCATAAGATGTATTTATAAGAAAAGAAATCCTAGAAGATAAATCAAGACCTAAGCAACTAATCTTAACCATTCATCTAATCCGATGTAAACTAAATGAAGCTAAAAACTTACCTAAAAATAGTAATCCCTTAATAAACCTAAAATAGTAATCCCGTAATAAACTTATACCACTTCCTAAACACACCCATAACTTGCTCAAATCACATCCAAATCATGTGATATTGGGCTCATTAGATTGGTAATTGAAAATTCTTTTTAATAATACCAAAAACACGCCAAACGGATGAGATTTAATGCCTAAAAGGTAGGCTACAAATAAAATGACGAAAATAGAAGATAAATAATAAAAAAAGGAAGCCCATGTTTGTGGCCCATGCTAGAGCCTCCACCATCAATCCCGTCCACGTCAACACTTGTAAACCTTGAATTCTTTCGCATTGTTGATTTCCCCATCAGTACCCATCGCATCAACTGAGTACTCAAGTGCGCCATGCCAAGTCAACTAAGATTTGCTCTGGCCGTGCAGAAAAGCAAGAACTGCATAAACTTCAGATTTCATAATTAATCACGTAACATAAAAAAAATTGTCATTTACTTGTAAGTTATAACAAATAGAACACTCTCAAAACACTTCCTAAACACAAATGCCCTAGACCTTTCTCATATGCTTTCTAACTTTAAACCACTTTTAAAATAGTTCAAAGCAAGCTAATAGATAGAAAGATTTCTTCTAAATTTACTGTCCAACTCTTTCTTAGATGGATCCCACCAAAACTAACTTACATTAATTCCTACCCCTTCAACAATGAATCACCATGAGTAATAATATTCACCGCCAAGTTTTACCTTGAACAAAGACTTTTTTTTATTGTTGGCAGTATTATTAATAAAAGTTAAAAGGGGTAATCAGCCCAAAGGCTGAGGTAGTCAAAGTACAAGCAAGATTACAAAACCAGAAAAAAAAAGCACATTAGAAGGAAAACAAAGAGAGAGATTTCAATGGGGAAGTCAAAGACTTTAAGTGGTGTCTAGACACTTCTAAGAGGTACTGTCAGTTAGCATCAACATTAGCGGACCTCCACACATGTTGACATCACACCTTATGATCTTCAATCTACTCGAGGACTTCTTCGACACCGCATCGGCAAATCTCCATAGGTAATGAGATCCATTTTTTAGTGAGATGATGTTTAAAGAGTCTCTCTCAACGATAATGTTATTGACCTCCCAGAAATCAACCAAACAGATTCCTTTCAAAATCGCATGGACTTCTACTTTGTTTGAGTCTTTCCTGCTGATTGGCCACCAAAACCCCACTTAGTTACACCCCCATTATCCTGAAGAATACCCCCCACCCCAGCCGGACCGAGATTCCCTAAACTCAATTTAGAAAGGCAAACACTATTCTTGTTTTTTTTTTCAAATGAGACTCAACCTAGAAACTCACCTTTTTTTTTTATGACATACAGGGGCGGAGCCAGGAATTTACACTTGGGGGGGCCAGGCTAATTTACTCTTGCCTGCATTGGGCATTGGGGGGCCATAGCCACTAAACTACCTAAGCATGCACGGATGTACAGGCACCTTTAATGGGATTTTTCAAGTCATTGGGGGGGGGGGGGGTGGGGGGGTGGGGGAGGGCATGGCCCCCCTCATGCTATATGTGCCTCTGCCTCTGATGACATAGGGTTTTGCCACCCCAATTTTCAGGGAGGGACTATTCCCTACGAATGCTTGCAATCACCCATAAACCACGCGCATCGGGTAAGCCCGGTGGGATTCGAACTCGCGTCAATGGGGAGCATACCCATGACTTTAAGCCAAAGAGCCACACCCGCACGGGTTAAGCTCCTATTCCTAAGAAATCAATTATATTTACCATAGATCCCCCAATAATAATAATAGTAATAAAACTCCTAGGATAATTAAAAAAAAAAAAAAACTTCTAGGATTTTTGCTTTTGTTCAATTATAAATTAATAACCACTTTGATGGAGATTTATAGCATCATTCAAATAAATATAGATTGAGATCGTAGAAACATGAGCTTGTGATATAGCTACACTTAATTCCGGAGTCCGGACCGCATCCCTTCGCGCTTCACCCCCGTATCTATCCGCCCGCGAGCTGGCAGGTAGGGGCAACTCTATGTGATTCGCTACGCTTGCCTTCATGTACCTCAGCTCCGAGATTAGAAGTGGTTCGTTTTGTTTCTATAGTTTTCATGTTTGCTTAAAGAAACCAAAAACAACAATGCAAAACAATAGTATGTAATATGTAGTTACAAGTTACTACAATGCAAAACAATAGTATGTACTATGTAGTTCATAAACCAATGTGTTATGAACATTTAAAAAAAAAAAACCCCCAAGTGACTGCTGTTTTTTGAGAAAAAAACTAAGAGGATTTATTTAAACTCGAAAAAACTACCAATCAATTTTTATCTTCAGAAGAATAAATGAATTCATATCAACACTGTCATTTCTCTGATATCAAAGAATTTTATATTCAGTTATAGCTTTTTCTTGGGATATCCATGCATTGTTTATAAAAAAAAAGTGCATACCACAAATTGTGCTAATGATTTATCAAGACAATAGAGTTATGATTGGACCAGAGTGAACTGCATATGATTCAATTCTCTAAAAGGTGTTGTGCTTATCCATCTCACCATTTGTTGCCGTTGAATTTGATCATATGATTTTTCACTCTTGTAGCTTGTGTGCCTGACAGACCATGCTATGCTGATTTATATTACACACTTTTCTTCTTATTATTATTTTTGAATGGCTACACACTCTTCTTATTTTTATTCTTCTTCCTTGGGTTAGTCCCGTGTTGCATCCTTTTTGACCTTGTTCTACATTCAATTTAGAGTGGGAGCTAACTTTATTGATATTTAAAGATAGATGTTTATATTTTATTTGTTCTCCATATTTGAACTACTACTGGAGAAAATGAATATCACGCCCCCGCACCCCCACCCCCAATCCGGCACGCGCACGCAGGGTTGGAACCAGTAATTCACACTTTGGGGGGCCGGACTAATTTACACTGGGGGGACTCATTGATGGGCCCGCTTGGTAACTTTCTGTAATAATTACAGCACATATGGGGCCCACTTACTAAATAAAAGGAATTTTTCAAGTTACCGGGCGGGGGGGGACACTATATGTCCCTCCGCCCCTGCACACACCCCATCACCACCACCTTTGGTTTGCCAACACCAATCCTCGAAACCTCAACCTTTGAGGTTTAGAAACATTCCAAACAATTGTGGCAAAGGAGAGAATTGGTAATCTCATGCCCCCTTATTGCCAGTCATTTGATAAATGCTCAGCATTCAACGACAATATCAAAACTGGAGAACTTGTTTAGATGTAAGCAGCCCAATTTTGTAGATGATTTAGTTTTAACAAAATGTCATATACGTATATCATTAAAAATATATATATATGTCATATACTAAGACGGGCGTTCCTATACAAAGCTATATGTCCCTCCGACCCTGCACACCCCCCCCCCCCCCCCACCACCACCACCACCTTTGGTTTGCCTACACCAATCCTTGAAACTTCAACCTTTGAGGTTTTGAAACATTCCAAACAATCGTGGCAAAGGAGAGAATTGGTAATCTCATGCCCCCTTATTGCCAGTCATTTGATAAATGCTCAGCATTCAACGACAATATCAAAACTGGAGAACTTGTTTAGATGTAAGCAGCCCATTTTTGTAGACGATTTAGTTTTAACAAAATGTCATATACAAAGACGGTCGTTCCTATCATTAAAAAAAGACGGCCGTTCCTGTGCATTTGACACACTGGAACAAAGTGATTTTAACATGACTTCATATTAGATCATTTTTTTCTTTGAGAAATGATCTCATTTGCACATGAATCCATTTCACCTATCTGTCGTTCCTATCAGGCATGTTAATGCCACCGGCATTCTATCCTTGCATTTCTTTTCCCCATCACAGAAACATCTTCCAGCCATCATCATGTCACTGATAAACCACCCATTTTCACCATGGTTTAATTGACAACCGCCCGTCAGCAACCTCTTCTCTCCGCACTAATTGCATAAGCAACTTCGTTTGTCTCATGTTTTTCGAGTATTTTTTCTTTTCATCTATTGTTTGTGGGGTGATTGCAAAATGTTCAACTTCTAGTGGCTGTGGGAGATCTTTTGCCATCGAAGGTTTCTCTTACAGGCATTTAAAAAAAAAAAGGTTTCTCTTACAGACATTGAAAATGGAAAACTTGACTAATTCCATTTCTTGCTTCCTTATTTCATGAAAATCCTCTTTGTTTAAAAACTTGTTGAGTCTATCATAAAACTTGTTGAGTCTATCATTGACCTGCTCTACCTCAAGCTGACCCAGTTGGCCGTACCAAGTCAATCAAAAGTCATTTGATTTGTCCATGGATTTTGCTCTTGGCAAGTTATGGACCAAATGTGAGTTTTTAACAGTGATATTCATGACTTCTCTGCCTTGGAATTTAGGATTTAAATAGATATGGTAATTTAAGTATGCTTATCTATGGACTCATGAATTTGATGTTGGCTTGCTGACTGCGTTTTGCTGTTAATTGATTTTGGAAATAGAACATGTTGCTTACATGTTTCTAAACTTGGAACAGGCTGTTGGATCAAGACCTTCAAATTACCTGGACAAAGCTCTACCAAGGTTGAATTTTTACCCATTCAGTGTCGTTTGAAAGCCTATTTAACGTGTATGGATAAATTGAATTCGACTATTTTCTTTTCTGCGCTTTGACCCTCTTTCTTCTTCTTGCTTCTCTTTGTTTTTTGGGACACGTCTACATATAGCATAACTTCACTTTCAGGTTTTCTTCATGAAATTTTCTCTCGTTTGCAATAGTCCATGAAAAAAGAAAGAAATCCCACTTCTAATCTTTTTCTACTTTATTGTAATAGTCCATGAACAGATCATACCACTTCTAATCTTTGGTATGATTTGAATTTTGTGGTGCAAAAGAGACTTGGCTTTTACGTGTGAGAACAGCCACATAGGTTGACTCTGTGGCCACTCTTTGACCAGTCTCAGCACACCTCTATAAGCGTGGAAAAGGCTGATTAAAACTTAAGAAGCAGGAGGCCTTGACATTGACAACCAAAAGCTATAGAACAAAGCATTTACAGGAAAAATATCGATAAACAACAATACCAATCAGACTGATTGAATTGTATTAAAATCTTATAAACTTCAAAAAAAGAGAGAGAGTAGAATTTCGGGTAGAGCCTATTGAGCTCACTTGTTCTGGGGACAGGTTTGGGGTCTGCATGAGTTTTATTTGGGCATATCCCTACCTGAATGAACGTAACCCACAGGTCATCCCTATTTGGAACCATCTACCATACTTTTTCTATGTTTCCAACCCCACATATTGTCTCATCACTAACCAATCTCTCTAGTCTTTCTCTCACAAGCCTTCTCTATCTTTCACTTTGGATAAATGGATATTTTTTCATGGTTGCCCCCCCACTCCCTCCCCGGTCTTAAAATTTTAGGGATTTGAAAGGGAATTTCACGGCTAACTTTAGAGAACAGCCGCCTCACATGAATTAAATGAATGAGACAAAAATTGCTGAAAAGTGAGCTTGTGTGGCTGTTCTCTCACGCAAAAGTCAGCTGTGAAATTCCCTAGTAAATTCCAACTTTTTTGACGTGATAATTTTTATCTTGCAAAAAATTAAAGATCTTGCATGAAATGATAATACTATAAAACTCAATTGTGCAGTTTTTGAAAGGGAAAAAAAATTACAATAAAAAATAATTATCTAATCGGGCTAAATTTGCTAAACAATTTAATCTTAACTATGGTATACGGGAGGAATGAAATGATCACCATGTCTCCCCACATAATAAATAACAGATAACCAGTGTTTAAAAACACGGATGTGACGCGGCCAAGAAAAATCTTCCTTGACTCGGTGCGGACGCGGCCAAGAACGCGGTTTACGGGGTTGATGCAGTCATAACTCGGGAGAGTCGAAGGAGTTTATTAACTATGTAGTGCAAAAAGCGGAATGCGGATGTGGCGGAACGCGGCCAAGGTAAAAAGGAGTCGACTCGGGAGAGTTCCTTGTCGAGTCAAGGAGTTTTTAAACACTACAGCTAACAACTCACCACACACAACAAAGCCTACAACTATCGCCATGAAGATCTTCGACGCTTAACGGCTCATGCCCCCTACTATGGTCGGAGGCAAGGTCACTCCACCATTCTTCCTCTCCAAGTTCCCCTTCCATCCTACAAATGCAAACTCCACCATTAAAAACAAATAAATCATACCAAAGAAAACAAAATCCAGCATATTTGACTATGATATCCTTAAATAGAAGACATATATAAGAGAGAGACCTATTGACATGTCGAGACCGCGCTTCTTGAGCTCTCTATACTCTTGACATAATGCGCATGGCTCGCAACAAAAATGAACAAAGCAATCCATGCATGGGCTCTCTTCCAAGAAATACTGTCTCCGCAATTTCGACCGATAGAAGCACGAATACAAGCAAGCGCAACCCGTAAAGCATAGTAGAATTGTGTAAAGGGTTCCATTCCTTACGCAAGCTGCATGAACAAATGCCAATCACACACATGAGAAATCAATCTTACATGCTTGCACCATAAACAAAATCTCTTTGTTTAACAACTTACAGTGCGATCCCTTGTCGAGAATCTCCGAGATCTGACCAAAAGTGATACATGGGCAGCAACATGTCACACAGCCTGTAATAATTGCCAAAATTGGGAGAATAAAGGTTTCACACTACTAGAAATTGTAAATAAAAGTTATATAACCCGATGGCTGAGTTAACTCAATATGGAGCTAACCCGGTCAATAGAAACTTAGAAAATCTGGTTGAATCAATAAAAGACAACACAATTGTTGATTGAATCACTACAAGGAATAAGATTTTCACTGGTGATCCAAGAGAAACCGCGGGTACACGGTTGATGAAATGAAATAAATTGCAATAATACGACGTATCCCTTTCGAGTCGGTCATGAACATCTCTCAATGTTCCGCCAAAAGTTAAAATGCGGAACTAGTTGGCCGAGTCGACTCACCCACTTGACCAGACAAGGATCCCTCTTTAAGGCTCTGTTTGGATTGTAGGAATTTTCTGGTAAATTTTGGAAAGGAAAAAATATCATTAAAATTTCCTACTTTATTTACCTATGAAAAAGATAAGTTGAGCAAACCTTATTCAATTTTTATTTAGAGGGACCTTTAGGGCCTATTTGGATACCTCGTATATTGTATTTGGATTTGAAATTGAGTTTTGAATACAAAATGAATAGATCCGGCAGCTCATGTTGAGAGAGAGAGAGAGAGAGTGGGGGGGGGGGGGGGGGAAGGGCGTACTTACTAGTAGAGGGGAGAGGTTGAGGAATAAAGAGGGTGAAGGAAACTACCAGATCTGTGGATTTCCAATTTCTTATTTGCACAGCATATTTGGAAATCTGATTTTTTTCACAGTCAGTTGCTAAATTGGAAATCCAAAAATTTTATCCGGATCCAAATTACAATGCAGAAAGGGCTGCAAATGTGAGAAATCCAAATCCAAATCTTCTCAGCATCCAAACGGGCCCTTAATTTTTTATGATATCCCTCTAAATTGTGGAAAGGAAAAATTTGCCTCAAAAGAAATTTTTCCTAGGCACTCTTTGGATTGCAAAAAAAACATTTCTGGCGGAGATTTTTTTTTTCTTAGGAAAATCTTTTTCTTTCTACAATTTAGAGGGAAATGATATGATTATGATTATGATTAATTTAGCGGAATATTATTGTAAACTGAAGGTCCCTCTAATTAAAAAGTGAATAGGATTGGTTTAAGTCATCTTTTGATATCTTTTAAAAAAATTAAGGTTTTTTCTAGAAATATTTTCCCTTTCAAAAATTTCTAGAAAATCCCTGCAATCCAAACAGGCCCTAAGAAATGTTTTTTTTCCTTTCTCAATCCAAACAGGGCAGAGTCCTAGTTTTATTCACTAGAAAGAAATACATACAATTGTCTATATCATCACAGCAGCCGCAAAGACCGGTAGACCAACGGGCCGGAGCTTGAGATTGAGGGGCCACTGGGGTGTTCATCTGGTAGAATTGGTTCGGCGGGTAGAACTGATTTGGCAAATTTGCCGGAATCCCCGTGGATAACGACGGGTGATCGCCGAATTGGGTCGGCATAGGTGGTGCCGTCGGCGGCGAAGATGACGGGTATTTTTGGTAGTCATATGTGTCATGGGAATACATTGAGAGAGAGAGAGAGAGAGAGAGAGAGAGAGAGAGAGAGAGAGAGAGAGAGAGAGAGAGAGAGAGAGAGAGAGAGAGAGAGAGAGAGAAGAATAGCTTGGGAGAAAAGGTGGTGGGAAGGTTGGTTTATAGACGAAGAAAGGGGTGTGGGTGTCCTTTTCAGGTCAGTGGTTTCCATGTTGGTCTCTTCCATAGACTTAGTCCAGCCGATTTTTCAATTGAGCTTCCTTCTTCTTTCATGCCATCTTCGTCGAGAGATGAATAGCTTGGGAGAAAAGGTGGTGGGAAGGTTGGTTTATAGTCGAAGAAAGGGGTGTGGGTGTCCTTTTCAGGTGTGATTTCCATGTTGGCTCTTCCATAGACTTAGTCCAGCCGATTTTTCAATTGAGCTTCCTTCTTCTTTCACGCCATCTTCGTCTAGAAGGTTTGGAAGGGCTAAATTTTCTTCATGAAGAACTATACAACACATGTTCCGATAGAGATGTCTAGTTTTCAGATGAGTGGTCCCTCCAACATGGCCCATTAATGAGCCTCTATCATCTGGACACGAATTGCTGACTATCCATGATAATATGATTTACAAGAGACAAATGTGAGGAGGATTTGGTTGGCCAATGTCAATACCATCTATTGCTGCAATGTCCCGGTTTGATCAAATGAACTAATCCGTTATTTTTTAGATTTAAAAATCTTAAACCCATAGCTTGTGATTAAGGTGGTGATCAACGGGTATATCAGATCATTGTGGAAGTAGAGGCAATTGGCCAACTATTGGTGGCTCATCATTTTCCATTGTGCCAATCACTGGTTGCCATGTGCAGAGCAACTTGTGTCACAAGTCACAACACATTTGGATTTGGATTGCCGGAATCAGGGCATCCTATTGTCAGATTATGGCATTTGGTTAAAAATAAAAATAAAAATAGATTTTGGGGTTTAATTTTAATTTTATCCATTCGTTTTCACGAGAATTTGATTATGACAATCTAGTACACCCTAAAAAAATTTCTTATTTAAAATTAGGCTACTGATATTATCACAACCATGTTCCTCTTTTAATAGTTGCGTGGAGGTTTTTCCGAAGTGTAATAGCTTTAGGCAGCCGGTTACATGATAAAAGACAAGGCGAGTCTGTGTCATTACCAAAACATGTTAATGCAAATATCAGTAGGGTTAGGGATTTTCTGTAGAAATCCGACCAAGTTTTAAGCGCTTTGGTCCCAAATGCAATGTATTGAAGAGGTGTAAATGGAGATTTGAAAATTCGATTACCGTTCGCATCCGAATCTGTTTAAAGCAAATATTATCCGAATACATTTCAAGCGGATATTATCCGAATCCGTTTTTGAGATATCCGGCTCTTAGTGGATGCAAATCTGGTAAATGGTACATCTGACCCGATTCGAATCCGAGAAGTACATCCGTTTATCCTGAAGATCCGCATCCATATATCCGAATTCGTTTGAAATCAAGGATGGTAAGATCCCAACCATCAAAGACAAGGTGGACAGTTCAAATTTATCGGATAAACGGATACAGATAATATCCGAATTCGAACAATATCTGCCGGAATCGAATTCGGTAATAGATATTAAATATCCATCGAATTCGAATCCGATTATTAGTGCTAAATTGATTATTTAGCAAAAATGAGTACCAAAAATACCTACCGCCTTCACCACCGAAGGCACTTCTTATGCTGACCCAATTTGGCGATCACCTGTCTTTATCCATGGGGATTATGACAGCCGATTACTAGTGCTAAATTGATTATTGAACTTAAATTTAAATGTAATTTTGAGTCCAATAATTGGTTTGGCACTCAAAATCTGTTGTCATAATCTCAAACGAACAGGGCCTTAGAAACTCAGTTGAATAATTGAAAGACTCCGCACTTTTTGATTGAGTTGGCCGAGTAGACTCACCCACTAGACTAGGCAAGAATCCCTTTTAAGAGTCCTAGTTTTTATATACTGAGAAAGAAATACATACAATTGTCAATATCATGACAGCAGCCATAAAGACCGGTGGACCAACGGACGGGAGCTTGCGATTGAAGGGTCACCGCGGCGTTCATTGGGTAAAACTCGTTCGGCGGGTAGAAATGGTTGGACAAACTTTCTGAAATCCCCGAGGATAAAGACGGTTGATCGCCAAATTGGGTTGGCATAAGGGGTGCCGTCAGTGGTGAATGCGGTGGGTATTTTTGGTACTCATTTGGGTCATGGCCAGTACTTACCATCTCTCTCTCTCTCTCTCTCTCTCTCTCCAGTCCCCAGTAGGGGAGAAGACGATAGTACCCGCTAGATTTAGGGTTGTCAGTGGGATGAATTTTGGGCCTTTAGATTTGAATAATTGACCATGTTTGTTTTAAATGTTGATTTGTAGTCCACCAAGCTAAAGCTTAGGGTTATCCAGTTGGTGCAATTTTGGCCCAAAATCCAGCCATGGGCCCCATTCATGTTCCAGCCATGGAACAAACTAAAACGTTGAAGTGTTGTAAGGGCTGATTAAAACTTAAGAAGCAAGGAGGTCTTGGCCGACCCCAACTAGTTTGGGACAGAGGCTTAGTTGAGTTGAGTTGAGTTGAAGCAAGGAGGTTTTGACATTAGCAACCTAAAGCTATGGAACATAGCATTTACAAGAAAATGGCCATATAGAATTGGAGAAGAAAGAGAAGCACTTTGGTGCTCCATCATACTTGAACAAACTATTATTAGCATTACTACTAATACATCTCATCTTTCCAAAGATACTAAAATGAGGAACCCTAAACCACTGACTGTTTGACCTTAGTCGCAGTCCCATAATATTGAGTCACAATAGGATATAATGATGGGGATCATTGTTCTATATTACCTAAAATACAAATATTTCAAGCTCAACATTAAACCAACAGTCATCACACATGAAAGGCTGAATTATTGCATTCAAAACTAGATCAAGGAGGCAACCAGGTTTTGAGTTAAATCAAATAATTTATGCATTCTAAGTTGAATCTCAAGCTTTTAAAGTTTAATATAAAGTTTTAAATTAAAGATTCATTGGAATTTATGAATAATAACAATTCAAATGATTGAATTGGATTTGCATCTTATCAACCTACAAAAGAATTACAGCTGAAAAGGAGCAAGTTACTCTCTACAAGATAAATATGTTTAGACAACAGGAATTATCCAAAAAGGTGGAGATGAAGAGAGACATACATCTGGACAAGGCCAATCAAATAAGATACTCAGGTCTTCCAAGTCGAATGCATTCAAGCCATCAACATTATAACCAGCTGGAAAATATATGCAATCCCTTTTGAGTCTTGTTTCGGATGCAGAGCATGACGCAGACCACTTATGTTGTCTACCAAGAAGAAACACACGATCACCCAAGCTTACAACCTTCACCCAAGCCATCATAGATAAATCCAACTTGTAAACTTTGAAAAAGTGGACTTCTTCTGTTATCCCGAGGTAAACCATACGTACAAGAAAGACCTCAGATAAAGATTCTATTAGATAATTTTCGAGTTTTCTAGCCCCAAAGGGCCACGGAGGTTGTTCTGCTTCTAACATTCTTAATGTAGAAGGGGCAGTGACATCAAGAATTGCCAATTTTTCTTTCCTGGTCCAAACATATAATGTTCCATCACAACTGACAATGTGGGTAATACAATCGTCATCTTCAAGTTTATATTCTTGCTGGGTCCATTGGCAGTCACAAACTCATCAAAACAACACCAGATATTCATTTGGAGCAATCAGTATAAGTAAACTGTCAGGATCAGTTGGTGGCGTTGATAGAATCCACGAAGAAGGACGGTTATGTGATTCAAGTGGGGGAAGTTGAATTTTCTGCATCGAGATAGGATTCAAAAGAAAAAGGTCATCAGAAGTTGCATCTAATACCAACAACCATCCATGAGAGCAGCCAAAACAATATTTTCGGTACATCTCAGTGATTGTTGACTGTTATGACTTCAGAGACAGAATTCTACTTGTGGTTGGTTGTCTTTGAGCAGAAATTTTTGTGGACAGCTGGCATTGGTTCTTGCATTCATTTCTAGCTTGGGTTAAAAAATGATGTGTTCTCTGCTACCCTGGGTTTATTAGCACATCAGTCTTATTCGTCTACTGATAGCACTTTTTACATATCTGTGGACGCTAGTATACGGTGACAGTGATTGTGGACAGCTAGCCAGGTTGCTTGTTGGTGCTTTTATAGTGTGGTTGATTGTTTTGGGCAGAATTTCAGAATTTTGGTGCTAGTTGCTGATTTGCCATTGTTACTTGCTATCTTTGGGCAATTGTTCTTGTTACTTGACATCTCTTGTGATTGAATCATTCTATGGCGCCAAGAAGAGCAGCGGAATCAGATCTTAACGCATCCGGTTCCGAATCCAACCCGGAAAACATGGAAAGGCCTTCATCTATGGAACGTATGATGCAGAAATTACTTTTGGAGATGCGAAGTATGAACCAAAAAATAGATAGGATGGCAAGAACAACATCTAGATCTTGTTCGAGAGACGAGAATGATTCTCAAGAAGGGGAGTCGGATGTATATGAGGAAAGGAGGCCAAGGAGACCCGCTCCAAGGCCAAATGCACCGCCACGAGATGACCGGCGATGGGAGGCCGGCATAAAAGTGGAAATTCCTGAATTTTATGGTAGTCTTGAAGCCGAAGAATGGTTAGATTGGATAAGCGCCGTGGAGGAAATTTTCAAGCTCAAGGGAGTGCCTAGAGATAAACAAGTACCACTTGTGACTTTCTGATTCCGAGGTAGAGCCGCCGGATGGTGGTCGGCATTGAAGTATCGGCGAATGGAACTTAAGGATCCACCTATTGACACGTGGCTTGAATTGAAGAAGGAACTACGCAATGAGTTCTTGCCTTTAAACTATCATCAAACTTTTTATAAAAAAGCTACAAAAGTTGGTTCAAGGAAACAAAACCGTAGCCAAGTACACGGATGAGTTATACAAACTAGTGGCGAGAAACCGATTGAAAGAGACACAAGACCAATTGGTAGCGAGATATATGGAGGGGTTGAGACCATCTATTCATGAGCAATTTGAAGTGCATTAGTTCCATACCATCACTTCGGTATTTGTCAAGGCACAAGTAGTTGAAGAAAGTCAAAAGAAACCGGCACATAGAGCTATTTCGCAGCCCATGGAATATAGGACTGTTTCTCATGTTCCAAAACCGGTTGTATCCACATCCTCTGCTACTACAAAGCCACAAAATGCTATTCCAGCTACTTCTACGAATAGTCATCGCCCTTTTACATGTTCTCAAGCTACCCAAGGCCAAACTTCCACTAGTAGGCCACAAGTGAAATGCCATGGTTGTGGTTCTTATGGACATTACTTTAGCGACTGTCCTAAGCAACGCCAACAAATGCTAGTACAAGAAGATGAAATGCTTTTGGTTGACGAAGATGGGCAACTAGACCATGAGATGCAACAAGATGCGGAGGAAACTTATATATTGGGAACCGATGAGGTTGGGCAAAGCTTGGTGACGAGGCGAGTCTACTTGACTTCTATGCAAAGGCATGAAGAGCCACTTCCCCATTCTATATTCATGACTCGATGTACTATCCTAGACAAGATTTGCAAGGTCATTGTCGACTCCGGAAGTTGTGAGAATCTCATTGCTAGGGATGCGGTTCATCGGCTTGGTCTTCATGTCATTCCTCATCCACATCCACATCCAATGGTTTGGCTTAGCAATGCCGATGAGGTAATGGTCTCTAATCGATGTTTGGTATCGTTTTCAATTGGAAAAGTTTATGAGGATGAGATTTGGTGCGATATACTTGACATGGATGCATGCCATTTGCTTTTGGGGCGTCCATGGCAATATGATCGTAAAGCGGTTTATGATGGCTTTGCGAACACCTATTCCTTTTACATTGGAAACAAGAAATTTGTGTTAGAACCGTGTAAAGAGGGTAAAAAGTTCAGCCCAAGTGAAAAAGGCAAAGGTATAGTCACTCTCTCCGGGAAGAAGTAAGAGAAAAATGTGCAAGACACTAATGGACAAGTGTTAGCTCCAAGCACAAACTTTGAAGATGAGATGAAGGATGGCATGGAGCAAGAGTTAAGCAATCTGAAAATGGAAGATTCTGACCATTGTTGGGGCATCAACAAGCAAAATACTGAAGAAGAAAGGGTTGAGAAGCTTTGGTTACTGCCCAAGGAAGCCCCATTACTACTTGATGAATTTTATGAGGTGTACCCACTACCGATGTCTAATTCTTTGTTTTCCATGCATAAACTTCATCGAGGGACTGTTGGTGATATGAAAACAGCTCTCCCATGTCTTTATCTTTACAAGAAAAGGGCTGTAGGACAGCAACCACATAAGAGAAAGAGCTCATTATTTGAAATGGGATTTCCAAGGAAACGAGTAAGGAAGCGGGCTGAATTTAAAGATAACGAACTCGAGGGCGAGTTCTTCAAAGAAGGGGAGAGTGTTGCAATTGTGCTTAGCATGTCCTCTTCTTGTTCATGATGGTGAGCCAACACAAGTGATCTAACGGCTAGAAGAAGGCTTGCCTAGAAAGTCAGCTACTTTAGCATGTCCTCATTTTGGAACTTTGGAATAAAGTTTTTGTGGGAAAATAGGGTTTCTTAGGAGAACTCGTTCAGGAGAAGATTCGTAGAGTGGATTCTCTAGCTCTTCTTCTTCCTTGCTTCTACATCCCTTGAATTGCAGGGATTGTTTTGTTGGAATAAGGATCGAGCATCTCCATGCTCAGATCTGTCATTTGTGCAAAAGCTTCATATCAAAACGGTTTTGGATTGGCACAAGAAGAAGAATTCCATGTCTTTATGAAGCATCTGCCATGGAATTTGAATTTGCATGCCTAAATGTGCAATTCATCACTATTCCGGTGCTGAATTGGCTTGGATCTCAAAAAACTGGTAAGTGCTTTGAATTACTTGGTACCAAACCTCTATTTTCGAAATCTTGATTTCTAAGGATCTGATCGGGTGGAAAATTAAAGGCCAGATTGTGTCATATTGTTGAGATTCTGTGATTCAGCACTAATACTGAAATTTTACAATCTCGATCCATGTGTTTCCTCACTTTACACGAGTTTTGGATTGAATTGACTCTTTGAATTCAATCTCGGCACAAGAAAGAATTTGTTCTGTAACTTAGATCAGTGCCTTTCCTATTCTCAGGCATGAATTCCATTGAAGATTGTTTGTAGAATTCCATTTTGTAAGTTTAGTGATTGATGAATTGCTCTTGAGAACCGTTATGAGTGTCTTGTGTACAAACAGAAGCCAAACACTTGTAGAATGACTTTGGAATCATTAAGGAAAACAAGAGTTTACATTCAGCATTTTGAGCTATGATTGTTCTCAAAGTACAAAAACAGAGTGTAGAAGTTGTGTTTCAGTTGTGATATTTTAGAGCTTTTGTTCATTTCGGCCAACACAACTGCTATTTTGTCCAAGGACATTGCCTCAATTACTTTTCATTATATTGCTGCATATTCCCCTGCATCAGAAACTTACCTTAAATCCACTTTCTATTTTGGGTTCAAGTGGCCAAACGAATCGGGCACTAGAATAGAAGCTCTATGGGAGCTTTGCCTATAACTACACACCATTGTGTTGAGAACTTATTGAGAGAGTGAGAGTTCACTTTGAGAGGTTTCCCATAGACCGTTTGGTGTGGAGGTATGATGTGAGATCCCACCTGGTTAGATAGAACTAGCAACAAAAGTGACAAATAAAAGCTCAATTTCACTCAATTCCTATCTTCTAAGCAGCTTGTAATTCTCTGGTAATGGAGATACATGAAATTTGTAAGAACAATAGACTACTTCGAGGGTAGTAACCTCCTAGAACAAGAAAAGGAAAATACAGAGTATAAAGTTTTTCATCCCCTTTTGCCCCAACTCCTCTGCCTTTTAAGAATATTTTCTGTTATGCTTTATTTATTTATTTTTTATTTTTTTGATATCACACGTAGTCATCCAACGCACTAGGCCTTTTTCTTTGCCTCATGCTCTTGCGTGTGGGTATCATTTCTGGGGGTTTTATTGCCACATCAGCTGTCCAGGTGGCACTATCCTCACCCTTGCCTTGAGTCATATCATTACCATTCCTGTCCCAAAGAACCTTGTCCTCAAGGTTCAGTTGAGGATACAAGTGACGTAGAGTATTGACGTCCTCCCATGAGGCCTCTTCTAATGGCAATCCTTCCCATTGCACTAAGGCTTGAGCTACCCAGTGCTCTTGCTGTTTCAAGTGGCGGTAGTTCAGAATAGCAACTGGTTGTGTAATCGCAGCACCGTCAGAAGTCATGAGGGGTAATGGAATTGTCTGGTTGGCAGAGTTCCCCACACACTTTTTGAGAGTTGAAACATGGAATACAGAGTGAATGCGAGCTGCTGGAGGTAATTCAAGCTTATAGGCAACGTTACCAATCCTTTCTAACACCTTGAAGGGGCCAAAAAATCGCCGTCCGAGCTTTTGATGGGTTCGTAAAGCCACTGATTGCTGGCGATAAGGCTGAAGCTTAACAAAGACCCAATCGCCTGGTTCAAATTGCTTATCAACGCGATTTTTATCTGCTTGATTTTTCATTCGTGTTTGTGCCTGAGTGAGATTGGCTTTAAGCTTTTGTAAAATGTCATCCCTGGTGTATAGTTCTTGATCAACAGCCTCGTTAAGAGAAGAGCCAGGAATGTACCTGGAAAGAGTAGGAGGTGGCCTTCCATACAAGGCTTGGAAGGGAGTCATACCCGCTGCAGTGTGGAAGGAAGTATTGTACCAATACTCAACCCAGTGCAAATACTTGACCCACTGTTTGGGTTCATCGAGCAGAAAGCTTCGCAAGTACATTTCTAGACACCGGTTGAGCACTTCAGATTGACCGTCCGTTTGGGGGTGATATGCACTGCTCATTGCAAGTGTGGTGCCCTGAAGCTTGAACAACTCTTTCCAAAAATTACTAACAAAGAGTGGGTCTGATAGTACGGGGAATCCCATGGAGTTTGGTAATTTCAGAAGCGAAAATTTCAGCAACCTTATGGCTCGTGAAGTTGCTAGGCAAGGCGGAGAAGTGAGCATATTTGGTTAACCTGTCGATGACTACTATAATGGCAGTTTTGCCAAAGGAATTTGGAAGCCCTGTGATAAAATCCATGGCAATATCCTCCCACACCTGCTCTGGAATGGGGAGGGGCTGCAGTAACCCAGCAGGTGAAGTATTCAAGGACTTTATTTGTTGGCAAACCTGACATTGAGCGACAAAGTGCTTTACATGTGATCGCATTCCCTTCCAATAAAAGTTCGCAGCTACTCTCTTATATGTTCTTAAGAAACCAGCATGTCCCCCCATCGGAGAGGAGTGGAACTCCTGTAGGAATGCTTCACAGAGGGAAGATTCAGTAGCGACTACCAATCGTTGTTGGAAGTACAGTAACCCATTTTTGAGGGATTATCCCGTATACTTAGAGGGGTCTGTCGCTAGGCCGTTGCAAATAGCTTGGAGTTCAGGACTTGTAGTAACCTCTAAACTCAACTGAGCCAAGAAATCTAATGTGGGAGCAGAAAGTGCAAAGAACCTGCAGAACTCGAATGGTGCTCGAGAGAGAGCATCAGCAACTACATTTTCTTTTCCTGGTCTGTAAGATATTTCAAAAATGAATCCCAAGAGTTTGGACAACCACTACTGTTGCTCTGGGGTTTGGATGGTCTGCTCGGTTAAGCCCTTCAAACTCTTTTGATCTGTTCGAATGAAAAATTTCCTACCAAGTAAATATTGGCGCCACTTCAGGACCGCCTCTGTGATAGCATACATTTCTCTTACATAGGTAGAGGTTAATTGCATCTTGAAAGAAAGTTTCTTGCTGAAGAAAGCGATATGATGTCCTTCCTGTGTCAACACCGCACCAATGCCAAATCCGGATGCGTCCGTTTCCACGGTGAATGGAATTGCAAAATTGGGTAAGGCTAACAGAGAAGAATCAAGGGGCGTTTCTGAGCCTCTTGCCATGCTTGGAAAGGCTAAAAGGATCGTCGGAGTACACGTTGAAGGACAAGCCATGGCACAAGGTACTACAAACCCATCTGATTGATTTATGAATTTTTCTTTATTTTCAATGCCAAAGATCAAAAGAGATCACTAAAGTAATGTTTTAAAATAACGAGATGGAAATATCATTCGCATTGGTGAGATACATATACAGAAGAACCTAGCCATTATCATGAATGCTATAGGTCAATCAAGTTCTCTGGATGGTGCATGCCCAATTAGTTGAAAATATAAGAAATTGATATTTGCACTCCATTATTTTAGTAATGGTACTCCTCTCTTCGTATCAATAAATAAAAATTTAGAAAAAATACCAAGCCCTGTTTATTTTGGATTTTGAGTCAAACTGATTCGTAGCGAAAAAATGGGCATTTGGTTCGCAAGGTAAAGTTGATTTTGGACCCAACAGATAAGAGAGGAATGAGGAATGAGGAATGAGAAATGCAAGGGCGCCCTTGCATAGAGAGCGGGGAGAGGGCTCTTAGTTGGATCAATTCATTTTCTGTAACTGTTTAAGAATCTTTTTTATTATTATTATTATTATTTTGTATCTTAAAGCTAAGGAATTTAAAATTCCAAATATTTGAAAGTTGAATTAGATTATGTTATCTTGTGAATGGGACTTGATTTATATTGAGAGCAAGTTCTAGAGTTAGATTATATTTCAAAGCTGCGGAGAGTTTGGTTTATTATCAAGCGGCGAAGTTGATGTGGTAGTGAAGAGTTTATTCACTGAGCCTGGAAGATTCTCGAGTGGCGTCAAGCTGTGAAATCGTTGTACAACAACAAAGGATCTTCTTTAGGCTGTCTTAGCAAGTTTTAGTATGCAGTGGCAGGGGCCGAATAAGAGGCTGTAAATGTTGCAGGCTGAAGTATCTCAAATGTAACAATATGATTTGAAAACAGATTGGTCAGTTGTTCTAAGCAAATGATATTAAGTAATGAATTTAGGCATTGCAAGCTATAAAGAGAGTTAATCAAGAGGTATTCCAAGTTGGGAAGTAAGCTCCCAAGTGAACTCTATATAAAGAGCACTAAGGGAGACGAATTTCACCTTATGTATCATCCTATGGCGAAGATTTTATGAGCAAAGCCTATTAACATTGGGGCCAACAAATGAACGGTTTGGATCTTCGAACAAAGCCTATACATTTGCCATCACATCTTGCCTCCATACACTCTTTGGGTGACTTATCTCAGTCACTCGTTTAGAGACCCAAGCAGGCAACGTATGTGCAATTAATGGATTCTACTCTCTTCATTTTCATTATTTGCCTCACTTTATTTTCTACAGCACCTAAATTCTCTCTTTCCCTCTTAGCCAATACTAATAACTAATAATTAGGCTATTAACTAATCTTTTATACACCCTCCAGGGAGTTACGAGTGATATCATCATATGGATACGACAACTCTTCTTGTTAGACTCGAAGAGTACCACTACGACCAAGCTCTGTAGTCCAACTATCACCCCACTCATGTTAAGTGGATCCACTAGAACATAGGGTTGCAACTCGGTTCGGGCAGGTCGGGTTTCCTTAAACCCGGCCCTACCTAAGATAGTTTCTCGGGTCGGGCCGGGTTTTTCCATATCGTCGCCTTTGGCAGCTAAGCCTTGCTGCGCTCGAGCGCAGCAACCCTTTTCTCTTGCAAAATACGCATTTAACGCAATAAAGTTTTCCAATAAATATTTAACGCAATAAAGTTTCTCAATAAATAATCCCATAAAAATAGGAACGGTTCTAAATTGATTTGTACAAATCCGTAAGATCATAATTTTTTTTCGCCCTGTGCATCGCACGAGACTGCAATTAGTTTAAAGAAAAGCCCTAATCTAGATAATCCTTATCTATAAAAGTCAAGGAGAGGGGGGGTGAATTGGTTGTCTAAATAGATTTATTTGAGCTAAGGTGGGGCCATTTAGTCACGTAACAGATTCGTAGATATGATAAGAGGTTACTACAGTAAATGACAAAAAATCAAGGAGATTTTGTATATATGATAAATCTGGGGGAGTGATAAATCGACTCCCATATATCTTAAATCGAATCCCCATGTGTCTGTCTCTCTCCTCTTTCTCTCTCTAACCCAGAGGAGGGAGAAAGACACATAAGGAGTCGATTTAAGATATTTCGGAATCGATTTAACACTGCCCCCTAAATCTGCCTTCGATTCTAAAGTTATGTGTTTGGAAGAGAGAGATGCCACGTAGGATTTGAGCGGGATGTTCCACGTCAGAAACAGTGGAACCCTCATCATGCTATACTATAATACTGGTGGAACAGAAATTCTAATAGGCAACTCAAGAGGGGGGGTGAATTGGTTGTCTTATAAAAGATTTTATCATTTTAAAAACTTTTGCAAGATTAGTTAGTTTTCAAAAGCTTAAGTGAATATTCTCTCTTAGACCTTTTGACAAACACTTGTTAGGTGACTTTTGAAAACCCTAGTTGATTATTTCCTTTTTGAATCTTTTTTATCAAAATACTTGGTGGATGATTAAAGATTACAAATATAATATAAATCCCACAACAAGATAGAGGAATAAGATGAACGATTTTCTTTTAAGCCTTTTATCAAACACTTGGTGGAACCCTAGTTGATCTATTGATCTCTTTAGTTCTTTTGACAAACACTTTGTGATGGTTCATGCAAACTTAATTAACAAGATTAAAGGGGCTAATTAGCAAGGTACTAAATAAGCAAGTTAATTACCAATGCTAACTACTCACTTAATTCTAAGTGTATAAATGCAAGCACAAATAAGAGTGAGGGTGGGAGAGAGATACCACACAAGAGACACGAAAATTTATAGTGGTTCGGTCTTAACCCCAAGACCTACTCCACTCTTCTCAAGCTTTGTCTCCTTGAGGAATCTACTATCTTCTTCCAAGAAACTTAAATACGACATTCCTTCCGCCAAGTACAATCCGAGCGTCCAAGCTCCAAGGGTCTTAAATACGGCGTCATTCGTTGCCAAGTACAATGTAGAGAAGAAGGATGTAGCACACTTGCCTCTTAGTAGGCTGATTACAAGTAAATCACACTCACTCTCACTCAAGTAGATGATGAACAAACAAAGGTCCTAAGGTCTCTCTTGAATATTATAAAGTCAAGGCACAAAAGAGAAGGAGAGAGTGAAAATCTCTTTGGAAATATGTCTTTTAATGCTCTAAGAATGTTAGGTTATCTCATTCCATAGTTTTTCAAAACTCTCAAGGTTCATATATATAGAGAATAGTCAAATATGCCTTTTTTAGACTCCCCAATGGTCTTCTCGGAGTCCGCGCTTGGAGCTCCGAGTGGACCGTTACAGGTTAAAAATTTGAACCTGGAGCTTTTCTCGGAGCTCCGAGAAGCCTATTTTCAGCAGGTTTTTCTGTTTTTGTTGCTGATTTCTTTTGGGCTTTTGGAACTCATTTTGTATGTAGATTGGAATGTCATGAGGGTCCTACAATGATGGAATACTAAATGGTCATTCACTAATCCAATTAGGCTCTAAGGGTGTGTTGTAGTCTCTTTGGAAAATATTATTTTTCACTACTTTTAGGGGATTAAATAATGTGCCTTGACAAGAGAAAATGCAAGAGAGATAGGAATACATTCTATCATTTCCACCACTCTCTTGAGCTCTTCTCTTGAGCTGGGATCTTCTATGGTTGAGCTTCTATGCTTGACATCTGGTGCAAGCTCCTTTGCAGGTTGATGATCCACAAGCTTTGGCCTTCATGATCTTCCTTCGTGTGTTCAATGCTTTGAGATGATTGTGTTGAGCTTCTCCTTGGTTGATCCTCCAAGGTATGATTTGTCCAAGTATGCTCTAGCTCTTTTGTCCTTTGTTTGGTTCATCCTCAAGCATAGGCCATCTGTGTGTGTTGGTGCTATCATGGATTAACCTGTGAATTTCTTTTCCATAGCACAACACTGAAGGCAAACAATTAGTTCATAAAAGACTAATCAATTTGTGTTTGTTAATTATCAAAACAAGGTGATTGAATGAACCCATGGGGAACCCTTGGGCTTACAGGGACCAACAGTGCGAACACGGGTTAGAATTTTAGATTGAAACGTAACAAAAAAGAGTAAAATTTTGATGCAATCATCAAAACAAGAAATAAGGCCGGACCGTTGATTGCATTCAATTAGATATCTAAACATATAACACTTTGAAATGCCTTTTGTTATGGTCGTTTTCACCATTTCTTTCATTTTAAAGATATCCATATTATGTACGACTTCTGAAAAGTCATATGAATGAATGAATGAAAAGTGAGCAAAAGGGGGGGTCTCCTTTGTGCAAGAAAATGGCCACCGCATATAATATTTCTTGGCGAAGGAAATATGCGTCATTTGTAAAACAAAGCTTATGTTTTGAGCTACTTTGAAATCCTCTAAAAATGCGTTATTTGTAAAACAAATCTTATATTTTGAACTACTTTGAAATCCTCTAAAAAGCCTTAAATGTTGATTAGTATAAAATTTTTAGGGAAATGATAAATGCGCCCCTTTTCATCGATTGGGACACCCAGCTGCATTGTACGTGGCAATCATGTCACTTCATTTCTTCAAATGTGAAGTACATCAGCACCTTTTCAGTCATAGATACATTGTAGCCGGGTTTCCAGAGTAATGAAAAGGGGCGAATTTTTCATTGCCCAAATTTTAAATATAGAGAAATAAAACGAATATAATAGCTGATAGATGATTTGCATTGGACAACAATTTCCAAATTAAGCATATTGGAAAGGGAACCCATATTGCTTTTAAGTGCATTAGGAAAAAGCGAAGAAAGAATATGATGAGAAATTGTTGTGGTTTCAAAAAGCTATATAATTTTAAATCCTTCATATAAAGTTTATTTTTACCTTGAGATTGGCATATTCATGTGCAAAGGCTCTTCCATATATTCCACGACATCGTATATGATTAGAAATAGAACTAAAATCAATCATTACTTTAATGAATATTGTATGCCCATTATTAATATAAAAGAGGGTTAGGGTCTTCTTGTAGAGAATATATTAACAGAGGGTTAGTTCTTCTCTTTTTGAGTGTAATAATTGGTTTTGTACTCACAATTGCCCTTTTCGTTTGCGAAAGAGGGTAAGTAGCAGATAGAGATTGTTAAAGAGAGATTTTAGTAAGCCATCTACCAATGGGCGTGTGAAGGGAGACAAATTTCCTAATTTATCTCTAGGATGGGTATGGTGTAGGTAATTATGTTAGAATTCTATTTTATTAGTTTTGGGATTTTATGTGTGGTTAAGCAACAGGTCGAGGACCCAGACATGCATAATTGCTACCGTTTAAACATCTGCTCACTGTCTTGAGGAGACCCTTAGTCCACTGGAATATGCACACAGAACAAAGAATATCAAAAAATAGTCCTGAGGCCAGTTTGTTACTACATTCTAAACTATGGGCTCATTCACTTAATATCCAAAATAAATTGTTACGTCAAACTTTTACTCGGACAACTTTTTGCTTTGCATTCACTGAGTGAATTTCTGGTTCAAATGCTGTATGGCTACATGCCTTTGTAATTATAACTTCCATAGTGCTTGCTTTGTTGCCGAGGAAAATCACCATTCATTTTTTGGTCATACGTTTTAAGATTTTGATAACAAACTTATCATCCCCTAAGATCCAATTTTCTTTCATTTGCTAGGCTTAATTGATTTTTGACTTATCGAGTCTAACTTAATCTTTTTATTTGGGGTTTGGCTTTGTTTTACCTCTTCCATGGCCTGATTGCGGTCTGCCATGCCCTATGCCTGAGAATTATTGATCCTAAATGGATATTAACAGGGGTTTAAACACTTGAAACTCGACTTTGGATTCCATCACAGCTCATGTTTTTTCAGCTCGACTTGTACAGTACATTCCTTGATGAATATACTGTACGCAACTTAATTTATCGAGAGGTTTATGCTGCCTGTGAGAAAAATGCAGTTCACATACCAAAGGAACAATGCTATCATGAGGAGAGTGAGAGGAAGGCATTGATCTTACACTAGCTGTATCGTTCTGAGAATTGTTAGTTGTTTGCTTGCCAATACTAAAGTAGTACGTGTTTCCTCTAAGGAGCCATTTTGAACCTTGTGGTAGTCATTTGTTCAATTGTTCTCACCATTTACACTCCTTAAGTACCTCTTTGAAATCATTTGGTAGTTATTTCCTACACTTATGGCATATAGATATATGGTACACACAAGAATCTCGATTTATTCATATACCTCATGGTAAAATGTACTTAGTTTAGAAACAGATTAGAATATTGGTATTACCATTCATATTTACGATCCCAAAAACTTATACATAGTCTGATACAATACAGTAAGACATTTTTATTGAGAAAAAAAAAAAAAAAAAAAATTCAACATAATCTTGAGGTGTTCTGCATGAAAATAAAGTAATGTATACCATGTTTATGTTATTATGATAGCAAATGTATAATAAGTTAATTACATATGCTTATGATATGGGACAGTATTTCAGTTTTTTATTATAGACTATTGATTGTGTGTAGGATTTCTTTCTTGTGTCTGTTGTTTTTCTTACTGGTACTCCTGAGTTGAACTATTTGAGCTTTAGTCGTATGCTTCTACTGAAATGATCATGTTTGGTATGTATTATACTCACTTGAAGTTTTGTTTTTCTTTAATGCCATTTCACTAATTATCTGTTCGGTGTTTAATAAACAACAACTTGAGGATTTACAAGAAAACCATAGTGCTCAGATCCGACAATCCTCAGATTTATGCAATACACTTGACTCTACACAGGTGCGCTCAATTCGAGTATTATCACATAAAGTTTTGGATTTGGTAGCAGATAATTGTATTGAAACCAGTATGCTATCCAGAAAACTTTGGAATATACCAGAAAGTTACAGACTTATAGCCTGCAACTGAGCAAAGCCTAAGCAAATCCCAGTATGCTCTGAAGGAAAGAGATTTTATTGTCTCTAAACAGAGAAAAGCAGGTTTGTAGAAATTTATACTTGCTGGGATTTTTGAAAGTATGTTATTCTAATCTTTTAAATGAGAAAAGTGTTCCAACATGATCGTGTAGATAAGTTATCTACTCTTTCGGCTTAAAAAACAGTGGGCCTACATTGTTTGGGTGATCCAAACCATTCATTTGATAGGTCCTCACATAGATAGGGTGTGCCCAAAAAATCATCCTAACCCTTCGAACTGTGGAGGTAAAAAATGGAATGATTTGTGAAGGTTTATACCCGTCCGTTTTAACCTCCACAAATCGAAGGGTTGGGATGATCCTATGGGCTGATTTTTTGGTCACACCCTATCTATGTGAGGGTCCATCAAATGAATGGTCCGCATCACCCAAACAATGTGGGCCCCTACTGTATTTTAAGCCGACGGAGTAGATAACTTATGAACGTGTAGGAACACTATTCTCCTTATAAATTTGTCAAACAGAAAATGCTTTGGCTCACCATGCCTGTGTTTTGCGATCTGACTTGGAGAAGTCTATTAAGGACAATGCTTCTTTATTTCTTAAAATTGGTACCCTACTATTTTGTTACCCTGTAGACTGAATCCACTGTTCCTGCAGTTGTGTTTGCTAAATTTTGTGGTGGTACACTGCAGGGAGAGAAGATGAGTTGAATGCTACAAACACGTCGGTGGTGGACAATTTCCAGACACAGCTTGGACAGCATATTGGTATTCTTTGCAGAGCTGTTTCTACATCAACGACTCGACAAAATGAGCACCTTCAGTGTGTTGAGAAACTCTGCCAGATTTCCATGATAAGGTATTGGAGTACTTGTTCCTGTCTAGAAGATCTGCCACCTATTCTTTTCTAGTATTTGAATATGATCCCTTATCCAATATTGTTTGTGAGTTATATTTTAGTATTTACACAACTTTAAAAATAGTGATTTGGGTGCGTATTGGCTGGAGACCAACTATATGTAGGGGTGGCAATCCAACCGATACCGAAGCGAAACTGAACTGAAAATTCGGTTTCGGTTTGGTAAAACCAAACCAATTCAAATTTTGGTTTGGTTTCGGTTTGATAGAACCAAACCGATTCAAATTTCAAACCGAACCGAAAATGAGTAAGGGGTGGCAAAATTGGCCGACCCCAGCCGAAACTGAACCGAAAATTCAAATTTCGGTTTGGTTTCGGTTCGGTAGAACCAAACCGATTCAAATTTTGGTTTGGTCAGTTTGGGGTCAAGCCGAACTGAACCGTTGCCACCCCTAACTATATGTATCCAATATTCAAATGTATTGATCTTTATTGTTGCCAACGCATATTCTTTTCTACATATTCCTTTCTATTTTTTTTATTTTTTTATTTTTTTTTAACAAGCATCCATGTTTGAGCAATTTATTGTAAATTACAATGTTTCTTCTATCCTAAACTAATAATGCATTGATTTTATAACCCTCGGACCTTTATGATCATGTATTATTGAAACACCGACAACAATGTAAGATTTGATCATCTTGGCCTTTTTGTTATTGACATTCCTCCGCATTTTGAATGTTTGCCTGCAGTCAGGGCTGGAAGTGAAGAATAAAGTGTCAGCTTCAAGGGATTTGTGCTCATAACACTAATGCCAGCTTAGAGGAAAAGTCATCGCTGGCTTCTTCTAGTTCTTGTTCGCTTGAGCAAGTAAGTATCCATGTTAGGCTGGAATTGATTGAATGATTTTCAGTTCAGGCTTTCAGTTCTCTTTTATGTATCCGATTGCTACAAATCTGCAGTGCATGTGCATCAGCTACCAGTGGCTGAAGCTCAAGAAGCAAATTCTAACTTCGATGATCTTCAAGGCACATTATGGAGTTGCCAAGGAGAGATTGCACTCTTTTCTCAGGAATTGCATGAGGTTTGTTCCTTGCTTCCATTAGTTCTGGTCATGGCATTATTCACGTATTTCAAGTGTTTATCGTTTCTGAATTTAATTTCTTTAGAGATTCTATGTGGTTCATCTCCGAGTTCATTGTTAGACTTCTCGATACACATGGGGGATAATCACGGAAGCTTGAATGCGATGCTAGTAGGGTGCATGAAGTTCAGACAAAAAGCAATGATGATTTTCAGAAGGCATATGAGGTATCATTTCAGAACTCTGCACTCATGAAAATGAATCTTATTCATATTTATCTGATTTTGATCATAATAAGCAGGAGCAGTCAAGTTTTGAGACTGAGAAGCTTTTAGCTGATAAGAGTTTAGTTTCCAATCACATGCTTCAACAAAAAGAACTGGTCTGTATGAGTTTATTACTACTGAATTGTTCTTTTGGTTTCTGGGAAGATGGGTTCACGGTTCCCTCTGCAGGTGGATCGGAGGCTTGTTGGTTTGAGAGATGCTGTTGTTGAGAACAAAGCATTTCTGGATAAGCATGCATCAACAATGGAGGGTTCTCATTTCAAAAAATGAAAATAAAAATGGAGGATTATACACGTAATGCTAAAAGAAAGTGGCATACATAATCCATGGAACGAGGAGAAAATAATGCAAAGGAGGGTGCTGATTTGTCTGCAACCAAACATTGTCGGATGGAACAACTCCAACAACAATGGTTAGTTTTCACCAGCAGATGATTTTAAAGAAATAATGATGCATCCGCTCGGTAAGGGCTCGGCTCGGCCAGGCTCGCGAGCGGCTCACAAGCCTTACCGAGCCCGGGTTATATAAAGGGCAATGATTTATCCACATCCCCTCATCTTCCGTGGACAGCCCTATCTAGTGTAATTTGACTACTCTTTTCCCACCACGGGGGGTGGTCCAAGCAACAAATGGGGTTCCAAAAAAGAAGTGACATATCTTGCCTCCCCTTTCACTCCCTGGACAATCCTTTTAGTGTGTGTGTGTGTGTGTGTGTATATATATATATATATATAAAATCCTTAACGAGCCGGCTTGGCTCGGCTCATTAAGGATTCGAGCCGAGCTCGAGCTGAGCCCTTAACGAGCCGAGCTCGAGCGAGCTTCCGAGCACGAGTCCAAATTGACAAGCTATATCCAATTAAAAAAGAAAAGACAAGCTATGTTTGTGCCATTATGGTTGTGCTGATATCATTTTCCTAATAAATATACTTTAATGTGCATTCAATCAGGCCTTAAACCAGCTAAATTTGCTATTTAAGGCAAAAACTAACAAAATTGGAGCCAAGTAAACATATTTATAGGGAAATGATTTCTGTGCTCCAGTGTTTTGATAAACATGCGCGCTCCACTTGTTTGTCGTGTAGTATTTAAAGGAATGTCAGAGGATATTACGGTTCTCAAAAAGCTCTTAAAACCCTTTAAATACTACACGACAAACAAGTGAGCGCATGTTTATCAAAACATTGGAGCGCTGAAATCATTTCCCTTCCTGTATATATATTGATTCTTCTCATCTGCAGGCTACAGAAGAGGCCAGATATTTGTGGTTCATTGTCAATATTGGGGGATTGGAGGAAGAATTTAAAGTGTCCTTAGAAAGTGAAGAGGAATGAATAGTACGGAAAAAGTTCTAATAAAAAATTCATTTACAAAAAATAAAATAAATCAAGTAGTGTGGATAATTCAAAGTGTCATCTAGTGAGTGAAATATTGATGGAGAAGAATAGAGTTTTCTTCCCTTTTCACTGATTCTAGTTCCAGATATTTAGAGTGAGCATCATTCATCATCAGATGATGCATGCACCTATGACGAAGTGGTAAAGCTGTTGGGATCCATTACACTACCATCCTAAACCCATGAGAGAATTGAAGGAAATGACTCTCCAAACAACGAACCTGACTGTGAATGTTTTTTTTTTCTTTTACTCCAGAGACTTGACAATAGGTGTGGACTTGGGGGTGACTTTGATAATTTATCCCTTGCAATAAAGCTTCCCTAACGAATCTTACAGTTTATTAGTGAGCAAGATCCCAAAGCAATTGTCAAGACTAAAATAGTTGCAACTTGACAATTAATGGTAAGGGAAGAAATGAAAGAAACTACAACGTCTAAGCATGGAAAGGGTTGATTAAAACTGAAGAAGAAAGGAGGTCTTGACATTGGCAACCTAAAGCTATGGAACAAAGCTTTTACAGGAAAATGGCTATAAAGATTTGGCTAAGAAAAAGAAGCAACTTGAAAAAATTAGGTAGGATTGGTAGAAACGAAAGTATAGGTCTCTAGCTAATGAAGTAGTTTTCATTGCAAGGTGATCCATAGGTGTGTCATAAAATGTTCTATTGGAGGTTCAGCTTTGGATATTGAATGATCTATTAGAGGTTTAGTCTTGCATCATCCATTCTTGTTCCTACACTCAAACTACCATCTCTATTGCTAATAGTACTACCAGCACATCTCATCTTTTCAAAGAACTAAAATGAGGAATGCTAAACCACTGAATGTTTGAACCTAGTCACAGTCCCATAATACGAGTCAGAAGAGGGTATGATGATGGAGATCATTGGTCTATATTACCTAATATACAAAGATTTCAAGCTCAACGCTTAACGAATAGTCATCACACATGCAAGACTGAATAATTGCATTCAAAACTCGATCGAGGTAACCAAGTTTTGAGTAAACACAGAATTTATGCATTCTAACTTGAACATCGAGCTTTTTTGGTTTATTTTTATTTGCAATTCACCACATTAAAATAAACGAAAATCGAACTTTTAAACTTTAATATAAATTTCAAATTAAAGATCCAATGAAATTCATGAATAATAACAATCAAAATGATTGAATTACCATTCAAAAAAAATAAATCAGAACTATTGAATTGGATAAAAATCTTATAAACTTTAAAAAAAAAAAGAATTACAACTGAAAAGGAAAATAACTTACGCAATATTAAGTTACCCCTACAAGATAAATATGTTTTTTAAAATGGTTACAAGATAAATATGTTTAGACAGCCGGAATTATAAAAAAAGGTGGAGATAAAGAGCGACGTACATCTGGACAAGGCCAATCAAATAAGATACTTACATCTTCCAAGTCGAATGCACTCAAGCAACCACCATCATCTAGAAAATATATGCAATCCCTTTTGAGTCTTGTTTCGGTTGCAGAGCATGACGTACACATATCTCTACCTAGAAGAAACACACGATCACCCAAGCTTTCAACCTCCACCCAAACCATCGTAGAAAAATCCAACTTGTAAACTTCCAAAAAGTGGACTTCTCGTGTGAACCAACGATAAACCATACGGACAAGAAATAACTCAGATAAAGATTCCATCAGATAATGTTTTACTTGTCTTGCCGCTTGGGGCCATGGAGGTTCCTCTGCTTCTAAAATTCTTAATGTCGAAGGGGCAGTGAAATCAAGAATTGCCAATTTTCCGAAATAAGTCCGAGCATATAATGTTCCATTGCAACTGACAATATTGGTAATAAAGTCTTCCTCAAGTTTATACTCTTGATGGGTCCATTGCTGGTCACCAATTCGACAAAACAACACCAAATATTCATCTGGAGCAGTTAGTATAAGTACACTGTCAGGATCAGTTGGCGGCGATGATAGAATCCATGAAGAGAAGTCATAGGATTCAAATTGAGATGGGGGAAGTTGAATTTTCTGCATCGAGATAGGATTCAGAAGAAAAAAGTCACCAGAAGTCTCATCTAATACCAATAACCAGCCATGAGAAGAGCCAAAACAACGTTTTCGATACATATCGGGTATGTTTATGACACAAGAGACACGTTCAGATAGGCTGAATAAGGATTGGTCTTCTCTATTTTCATGGAAGAAAGCAAACCAAGGTGCGGATTGAGGAGCAAGCTGGGGGGAATGTTTCTGAGTTTGGGCCACCATCTCTCTCTAATGGAACACTATATTGAGATAATATCTACAGAAGAAAAAAAACAAGGAGAAGGAAAATGATATCAGAACGAGCAGGGAGAGCCTTGTATTCTATAACAAGAAAGCAGTAACATAGGTTTTCTTATCACTCTTTTTCTATCAATACAACACAAGCAAGTACAAGAAGAATATTATATTGTAGTGTCTACAACGCCCTTCTGCCAATTATTTTGATCAGTAAAAGTTACTTATTATGGAAGAACAAATATAGCAAACTATCTAAAAGGAGATACATAACGACAATTTTAGAGAGCTGGAACAAGCAACAATGGTTTTCTATAAGGAGAAAGATGAGGAGATCAGAAATCATAAACATTCTTCCCCTAGACGTTCAAGAGATACTTTTCCAAAAAAAGAACCACTATTTATTACTGGTTTTGAAGCTTGGCAAGCCCCGGCTTTTGTTAGCGGAGCTAATTTAATCCCCCTGGGAAGAGAGCTGTAGGTTCCAATGGTGGTGTGTTAGAGGAAGGAAGATCTGAGGGGATTGATTCCTGGGAGGTCGTAAAAGGAAAAAGGGCCACGAGGGTTGATAGGGTTGTGGCTAGGAGACGAGGAGATGGCTTCGGGGATTGGAGGTGCAGCGAATGTAGCTTTCGAAACTTCAAAAAAAGAGCGGGATGCTGGATGTGTAAGAAAGTATGGTCTAATAGAGATTTTAACTTCCCTAGTCAGCCAAGAAGGGTTGGAAAAAGCTTCGGCTCTTTGGGGGCTGTTAATCAGCCATCGCTTCCTCCAAAAAGTGTTTCTCCGATGGTCTCAGAAGGCATTGCATTTAACCTTGAAGTAATTCCATTACAGTCTATAAGTAATGCGGATTTAGGGATTTGGGGGAGGATAAGGGAGGGTTGGTTAGGGGATTTGCCGGCGATGGAGTTATGGTTTTCTCGGAGAGGCGGAGTTTTTCGAGTAGCTGTTCATAAGATTGCTGATTTGGAGATTTTGATCATCTCTGCTATTGGAGTTGATCGTAATAAGCCAATGGAGGTGTGGTTGAAGGCTGTAAATTCCCCTTTTTCTAAAATTTCTTTGTGGGCAAACAAATTTTCGGTGGAAGGGATTAATCGATGGTGGGTTATTGAAGGTGTTCCGCCGGAAGCATGGTGCGAAGAAAATTTCAGAAGGATTGGGGAGAAGATTGGTAAAGTAGTTGTTTTGGACTCGTCTTGCAAATCGGGATCCGGCTACCTGAGGGCTAAGTTGCTTATTTCTGTTGAAGGTAAGTTGGGGAAGGAGCTTTCTCTTCAGGTGTCTATTATGGGTTCTATTAGATGGGTTAGGGCTTTTCAAGAGGAAGAGGCAGGGGAAGAAGTTTCTGATCTTAACCTGGAATTAGATTTTAGAGAGAAGTTTGGGGTTATGGTTGGTTCGGATTGTTCGCAATCTTCTGAGGAAGAAATTTCTCCTCTTGAATCTTAGAGCCAAGAATAAATTCATGTATCACTTCAAAGTCTTAGAAAAACTCAATGACCAACTATAGAAAGAATTGAAACCTTCATCATATTGAGATTGAAAATAATGGGATAATTTCTAAGTAAGACTAGATTGCCTTCACCCGTACACAATTTTTTTTTTTTTCCGAAACTAGGCAAAACATAATACTCAGTCATACAAACCAAAGCTACAAAGAAACTGAAATTGAGTTGGGAATTTAGTCATGATCTCATCTGATTTTTCTATCATTTAGAAATGATGAAACCCAAAACCAAATGAGATTTAAACTGCCTCATCAAAGCTCTTGTGAAACCCATTTGCATATATATATATATATATATATATATATATATATATATATATATATATATATATATATATATATATATATATATATATATATATAATGCGATCAATCATCCTCGCACAGCAAGCATATAGTGACCAATCAAAAAAAAAGATTAAGCATGAGAAGAGAAGCGAAATTACCTTTTTCTTAGCTTTGTCTCTTTTATGACTTGGGTGGAGATTGGATGACGCGGCGATGATGATCGGAGTTGCGGCGAACAATATGATTATATACGATGATGGGCTGTGAAGATGACGGCCAAGTTCCGGCAAGGTCACCGGAATTAACGGAGATAGAGGTGAGCTGTGATTGATATGGGCTGTTATAGAGATGGTGAAATGGGGAAGCAAATGGGTTTTTAAGCTAGATGGTGGAGGCGATGGTGCTAATGACCAGATTGAATGGAGCAGATGGCTGTGAAGTGGAGGTGGGATTGGTGGTTGGATCCCTCTTCTCTCTCACTCTCTCTGTTTTTTTGTAGAAAATGAGAAGCCCCCAAAATATGAGAGGAAGAATAAATGGTGGCTGTGGAGATAAGAAAATGATGGTGGCAATGGTGGATGTGGTTGGATGGGGGTTATAGTGGGCGAAGAAAATGGTCGAACGAGATGGGTTTGGGGCTGCTCTGAATGGGAAAAATAAAAATGGAAATGGGTTTTGAGATGGACAGATCTAATAGTGCGAGTTTGAAGGTGGGTTTGAAGGTGGGTTTGCCGGAGGTGGAGGTGGCTGTGAAGTGTGAAAGGGGTAAGATAGAGGAGGTGGTTGGTGGTGGCTGCTAGGGAGATGCTGCCATGGAGGGAGAAAGGGGTTTGAGATGGGTTAGAGGTGGAAATGGGGCAAAACAGGGGATAGGGTTTGAGGAGATGTGGTAGGAGGTGGGGAGAAGAAGGCGGTCGATGGTGGAGATTGAAATGGGAAAAATGGAGGTGGGTTTGATGGGGGTTGCAAGCCCGGTTGGAGATGGTGGTGGGATTCGGCCGGAGTGAAAATGGGTTAGAGGTGGCTGGCCGGAGGAGGAGCAACCTGAGGTGGTGATGATGGTCAGATCGGTGGAGGTGGTGGCTATGGAAGATGGTGGCGATATTGGACGAGAATGGTGGAGGTGGTGGCCGGTCCTCCTGCTCCTTCCTCTCTCTCTCTCTCTCTCTCCCTTTTCTCCCTTGCGGCTGCAGAAAAAGAAAAAAAATCTCTTGCCCTTCAAACCCTAGTCGATGGATTTTAAACAGGGGAATGATAAAATTCGCCCCCTCTCTTCTCCTAAGACAGCCCTCAATAGTGTAATTATGAGCACTCTCCTGCACACTAAGGGGGGTCCAAGTAGAAAATGTGGCAAAGATTCTCCTCTCTCTACATTGATCCTAACCCTCTAATTTGATCTAATGGCCCTTACTCATTGCTTCTAGAGGAAGTAATAGAAATTTCCAAGGATACCCTCTTGTACATGGGAATTGACATATTTCACCCCTCCTCTGAACTTGCACCACGACACTGTCTTGGCTCGTTCGCCAGGCAAACGCGCTCGGATTTTGATGAAATTTTACAGGGAGCTTGGTGAGACCCTAACCTATTATAGGAACAAATTTGGGACATTAAAACACTAGTTTGATAGGGCTTCTATCATAACGACTCTATTAGGGTTCGGTCAAAATTGGGTGTCTACAATATGCCACTTACAAAAGCGATGTCTGGTATTTGGAAAAACAATCATAATCGCATTTCGCATGGCCACATCCATATCAGTTATGATACAACCAAGAGCCTTGCCAAACATTCATTTTAACCACTCCCTAAACAACCAAATGAATGTCTCTTCCCTCTCATCTGCTAGTAGGGCACACCCAAATAGTGCAGACTGTCTGTGGTGGTTGACTCCGGTAAATGGTGCAAATGGCATCCTGTACCTGTTTGTTTTGTACGTGACGTCAAATACAATTACATCACTGAAGGTTAGGTATGCCTCTCTCGCTCTCGAATCCGCCTAAAACATCGATCTCAAGTTGCCCTCAACATCTACCTCCACGGCAAACTGAAAATCCGGATCTTCTGCTCGTTTTTGTTAGAACCAATTTACTACTGTGACAGCTTCTTTCCCCATATTGTTAGTCCTTTGTTTTCTCAAATGAGACGATACCTGATTTGTTGTGATATCAGAACATGAACCGCCAGAGGCAATATTAATTGCCCTTACAATGGTAATAGGCCCAAATCCTTCACTATGCATTTTGTCCATCAAATTCTTACATGATGCTTTCTTATGGAATGTAGTATGAGAATGATGCAAACGTGCTTTGTTAGGAGAAGTAAGATCATGACAATGATCCTCTACAAAACATCTCACTTCCCATTTCCCATCTTTTGTCAACTTGATGTCCATCTTTGCCTCACACCCCTCTCTTACAATTCAACACCGCTTCACTTCCCTATCAATATCTCTCTTGTCATTCTCATTTTTCCTCCCCTCTTCATCACAAACATAACTCTTCCGTATAGGTTTCCCTGTCTTCATTGAAACTAGTATGCTATCCAGAAAACTTTGGAATATACCAGAAAGTTACAGACTTATAGCCTGCAACTGAGCAAAGCCTAAGCAAATCCCAGTATGCTCTGAAGGAAAGAGATTTTATTGTCTCTAAACAGAGAAAAGCAAGTTTGTAGAAATTTATACTTGCTGGGATTTTTGAAAGTATGTTATTCTAATCTTTTAAATGAGAAAAGTGTTCCAACATGATCGTGTAGATAAGTTATCTACTCTTTCGGCTTAAAAAACAGTGGGCCTACATTGTTTGGGTGATCCAAACCATTCATTTGATAGGTCCTCACATAGATAGGGTGTGCCCAAAAAATCAGCTCAATAAGATCATCCTAACCCTTCGAACTGTGGAGGTAAAAAATGGAATGATTTGTGAAGGTTTATACCCGTCCGTTTTAACCTCCAAAAATCGAAGGGTTGGGATGATCCTATGGGCTGATTTTTTTGTCACACCCTATCTATGTGAGGGCCCATCAAATGAACGGTCCGCATCACCCAAACAATGTGGGCCCCTACTGTATTTTAAGCCGACGGAGTAGATAACTTATGAACGTGTAGGAACACTATTCTCCTTATAAATTTGTCAAACAGAAAATGCTTTGGCTCACCATGCGTGTGTTTTGCGATCTGACTTGGAGAAGTCTATTAAGGACAATGCTTCATTATTTCTTAAAATTGGTACCCTACTATTTTGTTACCCAGCAGACTGAATCCACTGTTCCTGCAGTTGTGTTTGCTAAATTTTGTGGTGGTACACTGCAGCGAGAGAAGATGAGTTGAATGCTACAAACACGTCGGTGGTGGACAATTTCCAGACACAGCTTGGACAGCATATTGGTATTCTTTGCAGAGCTGTTTCTACATCAACGACTCGACAAAATGAGCACCTTCAGTGTGTTGAGAAACTCTGCCAGATTTCCATGATAAGGTATTGGAGTACTTGTTCCTGTCTAGAAGATCTGCCACCTATTCTTTTCTAGTATTTGAATATGATCCCTTATCCAATATTGTTTGTGAGTTATATTTTAGTATTTACACAACTTTAAAAATAGTGATTTGGGTGCGTATTGGCTGGATACCAACTATATGTAGGGGTGGCAATCCAACCGAAACCGAACCGAAAATTCGGTTTCGATTTGGTAAAACCAAACCGATTCAAATTTCGGTTTGGTTTCGGTTTGGTAGAACCAAACCGATTCAAATTTCAAACCGAACCGTTGCCCCCGATTTCCAATGATTATGAGTAAGGGGTGGCGAAATTGGCCGACCCGAGCCGAAACCGAACTGAAAAATCAAATTTCGGTTTGGTTTCGGTTCGGTAGAACCAAACCGATTCAAATTTCGGTTTGGGGGTCAAGCCGAACCGAAACCGAACCGTTGCCACCCCTCACTATATGTATCCAATATTCAAATGTATTGATCTTTATTGTTGCCAACGCATATTCTTTTCTACATATTCCTTTCTATTTTATTTTATTTTATTTTTTATTTTTTAACAAGCATCCATGTTTGAGCATTTTATTGTAAATTACAATGTTTCTTCTATCCTAAACTAATAATGCATTGATTTTATAACCCTCAGACCTTTATGATCATGTATTATTGAAACACCGACAACAATGTAAGATTTGATCATCTTGGCCTTTTTGTTATTGACATTCCTCCGCATTTTGAATGTTTGCCTGCAGTCAGGGCTGGAAGTGAAGAATAAAGTGTCAGCTTCAAGGGATTTGTGCTCATAACACTAATGCCAGCTTAGAGGAAAAGTCATCGCTGGCTTCTTCTAGTTCTTGTTCGCTTGAGCAAGTAAGTATCCATGTTAGGCTGGAATTGATTGAATGATTTTCAGTTCAGGCTTTCATTTCTCTTTTATGTATCCGATTGCTACAAATCTGCAGTGCATGTGCATCAGTTACCAGTGGCTGAAGCTCAAGAAGCAAATTCTAACTTCGATGATCTTCAAGGCACATTATGGAGTTGCCAAGGAGAGATTGCACTCTTTTCTCAGGAATTGCATGAGGTTTGTTCCTTGCTTCCATTAGTTCTGGTCATGGCATTATTCACGTATTTCAAGTGTTTATCGTTTCTGAATTTGATTTCTTTAGAGATTCTATGTGGTTCATCTCCGAGTTCATTGTTAGACTTCTCGATACACTTGGGGGATAATCACGGAAGCTTGAATGCGATGCTGGTAGGGTGCATGAAGTTCAGACAAAAAGCAATGATGATTTTCAGAAGGCATATGAGGTATCATTTCAGAACTCTGCACTCATGAAAATGAATCTTATTCATATTTATCTTATTTTGATCATATTAAGCAGGAGCAGTCAAGTTTTGAAACTGAGAAGCTTTTAGCTGATAAGAGTTTAGTTTCCAATCACATGCTTCAACAAAAAGAACTGGTCTGTATGAGTTTATTACTACTGAATTGTTCTTTTGGTTTCTGGGAAGATGGGTTCACGGTTCCCTCTGCAGGTGGATCGGAGGCTTGTTGGTTTGAGAGATGCTGTTGTTGAGAACAAAGCATTTCTGGATAAGCATGCATCAACAATGGAGGGTTCTCATTTCAAAAAATGAAAATAAAAATGGAGGATTATACACGTAATGCTAAAAGAAAGTGGCATACATAATCCATGGAACGAGGAGAAAATAATGCAAATGAGGGTGCTGATTTGTCTGCAACCAAACATTGTCGCATGGAACAACTCCAACAACAATGGTTAGTTTTCACCAGCAGATGATTTTAAAGAAATAATGATGCATCCGCTCGGTAAGGGCTCGGCTCGGCCAGGCTCGCGAGCAGCTCACAAGCCTTACCGAGCCCGGGTTATATAAAGGGCAATGATATATCCACATCCCCTCATCTTCCGTGGACAGCCCTATCTAGTGTAATTTGACTACTCTTTTCCCACCACGGGGGGTGGTCCAAGCAACAAATGGGGTTCCAAAAAGGAAGTGACATATCTTGCCTCCCCTTTCACTCCCTGGACAATCCTTTTAGTGTGTGTGTGTGTGTGTGTCTATATATATATATATATATATATATATATATATATATATAAAATCCTTAACGAGCCGGCTTGGCTCGGCTCATTAAGGATTCGAGCCGAGCTCGAGCTGAGCCCTTACCGAGCCGAGCTTGACCGAGCTTCCGAGCACGAGTCCAAATTGACAAGCTATATCCAATTAAAAAAGAAAAGACAAGCTATGTTTGTGCCATTATGGTTGTGCTGATATCATTTTCCTAATAAATATACTTTAATGTGCATTCAATCAGGCCTTAAACCAGCTAAATTTGCTATTTAAGGCAAAAACTAACAAAATTGGAGCCAAGTAAACATATTTATAGGGAAATGATTTCTGTGCTCCAGTGTTTTGATAAACATGCGCGCTCCACTTGTTTGTCGTGTAGTATTTAAAGGAATGTCAGAGGATATTACGGTTCTCAAAAAGCTCTTAAAACCCTTTAAATACTACACGACAAACAAGTGAGCGCATGTTTATCAAAACATTGGAGCGCTGAAATCATTTCCCTTCCTGTATATATATTGATTCTTCTCATCTGCAGGCTACAGAAGAGGCCAGATATTTGTGGTTCATTGTCAATATTGGGGGATTGGAGGAAGAATTTAAAGTGTCCTTAGAAAGTGAAGAGGAATGAATAGTACGGAAAAAGTTCTAATAAAAAATTCATTTACAAAAAATAAAATAAATCAAGTAGTGTGGATGATTCAAAGTGTCATCTAGTGAGTGAAATATTGATGGAGAAGAATAGTGTTTTCTTCCCTTTTCACTGATTCTAGTTCCAGATATTTAGAGTGAGCATCATTCATCATCAGATGATGCATGCACCTATGACGAAGTGGTAAAGCTGTTGGGATCCATTACACTACCATCCTAAACCCATGAGGGAATTGAAGGAAATGACTCTCCAAACAACGAACCTGATTGTGAATGTTTTTTTTTTCTTTTACTCCAGAGACCTGACAATAGGTGTGGACTTGGGGGTGACTTTGATAATTTATCCCTTGCAATAAAGCTTCCCTAACGAATCTTACAGTTTATTAGTGAGCAAGATCCCAAAGCAATTGTCAAGACTAAAATAGTTGCAACTTGACAATTTATGGTAAGGGAAGAAATGAAAGAAACTACAACGTCTAAGCATGGAAAGGGTTGATTAGAACTGAAGAAGAAAGGAGGTCTTGACATTGGCAACCTAAAGCTATGGAACAAAGCTTTTACAGGAAAATGGCTATAAAGATTTGGGTAAGAAAAAGAAGCAACTTGAAAAAATTAGGTAGGATTGGTAGAAACGAAAGTATAGGTCTCTAGCTAATGAAGTAGTTTTGATTGCAAGGTGGTCCATAGGTGTGTCATAAAATGTTCTATTGGAGGTTCAGCTTTGGATATTGAATGATCTATTAGAGGTTTAGTCTTGCATCATCCATTCTTGTTCCTACACTCAAACTACCATCTCTATTACTAATAGTACTACCAGCACATCTCATCTTTTCAAAGAACTAAAATGAGGAATGCTAAACCACTGAATGTTTGAACCTAGTCACAGTCCCATAATACGAGTCAGAAGAGGGTATGATGATGGAGATCATTGGTCTATATTACCTAATATACAAAGATTTCAAGCTCAACACTTAACGAATAGTCATCACACATGCAAGACTGAATAATTGCATTCAAAACTCTATCGAGGTAACCAAGTTTTGAGTAAACACAGAATTTATGCATTCTAACTTGAACATCGAGCTTTTTTGGTTTATTTTTATTTGCAATTCACCACATTAAAATAAACGAAAATCGAACTTTTAAACTTTAATATAAATTTCAAATTAAAGATCCAATGAAATTCATGAATAATAACAATCAAAATGATTGAATTACCATTCAAAATAAATAAATGAGAACAATTGAATTGGATAAAATTCTTATAAACTTAAAAAAAAAAGAATTACAACTGAAAAGGAAAATAACTTACGCAATATTAAGTTACCCCTACAAGATAAATATGTTTTTTTAAATGGTTACAAGATAAATATGTTTAGACAGCCGGAATTATAAAAAAAGGTGGAGATAAAGAGCGACGTACATCTGGACAAGGCCAATCAAATAAGATACTTACATCTTCCAAGTCGAATGCATTCATGCAACCACCATCATCTAGAAAATATATGCAATCCCTTTTGAGTCTTGTTTCGGTTGCAGAGCATGACGTACACATATCTCTACCTAGAAGAAACACCCGATCACCCAAGCTTTCAACCTCCACCCAAACCATCGTAGAAAAATCCAACTTGTAAACTTCCAAAAAGTGGACTTCTCGTGTGAACCCACGATAAACCATACGGACAAGAAATAACTCAGATAAAGATTCCATCAGATAATGTTTTACTTGTCTTGCCGCTTGGGGCCATGGAGGTTCCTCTGCTTCTAAAATTCTTAATGTGGAAGGGGCAGTGAAATCAAGAATTGCCAATTTTCCGAAATAAGTCCGAGCATATAATGTTCCATTGCAACTGACAATATCGGTAATAAAGTCTTCCTCAAGTTTATACTCTTGATGGGTCCATTGCTGGTCACCAATTCGACAAAACAACACCAAATATTCATCTGGAGCAGTTAGAATAAGTACACTGTCAGGATCAGTTGGCGGCGATGATAGAATCCATGAAGAGAAGTCATAGGATTCAAATTGAGATGGGGGAAGTTGGATTTTCTGCATCGAGATAGGATTCAGAAGAAAAAAGTCACCAGAAGTCTCATCTAATACCAATAACCAGCCATGAGAAGAGCCAAAACAACGTTTTCGATACATATCGGGAATGTTTATGACACAAGAGACACGTTCAGATAGGCTGAATAAGGATTGGTCTTCTCCATTTTCATGGAAGAAAGCAAACCAAGGTGCGGATTGAGGAGCAAGCTGGGGGGAATGTTTCTGAGTTTGGGCCACCATCTCTCTCTAATGGAACACTATATTGAGATAATATCTACAGAAGAAAAAAAAACAAGGAGAAGGAAAAAAATATCAGAACGAGCAGGGAGAGCCTTGTATTCTATAACAAGAAAGCAGTAACATAGGTTTTCTTATCACTCTTTTTCTATCAATACAACACAAGCAACTACAAGAAGAATATTATATTGTAGTGTCTACAACGCCCTTCAGCCAATTATTTTGATCAGTAAAAGTTACTTATTATGGAAGAATAAATATAGCAAACTATCTAAAAGGAGATACATTACGACAATTTTAGAGAGCTGGAACAAGCAACAATGGTTTTCTATAAGGAGAAAGATGAGGAGATCAGAAATCAAAAACATTCTTCCCCTAGACGTCCAAGAGATACTTTTCCAAAAAAAGAACCACTATTTATTACTGGTTTTGAAGCTTGGCAAGCCCCGGCTTTTGTTAGCGGAGCTAATTTAATCCCCCTGGGAAGAGAGCTGTAGGTTCCAATGGTGGTGTGTTAGAGGAAGGAAGATCTGAGGGGATTGATTCCTGGGAGGTCGTAAAAGGAAAAAGGGCCAAGAGGGTTGATAGGGTTGTGGCTAGGAGACGAGGAGATGGCTTCGGGGATTGGAGGTGTAGCAAATGTAGCTTTCGAAACTTCAAAAAAAGAGTGGGATGCTGGATGTGTAAGAAAGTATGGTCTAATAGAGATTTTAACTTCCCTAGTCAGCCAAGAAGGGTTGGAAAAAGTTTTGGCTCTTTGGGGGCTGTTAATCAGCCATCGCTTCCTCCAAAAAGTGTTTCTCCGATGGTCTCAGAAAGCATTGCATTTAACCTTGAAGTAATTCCATTACAGTCTATAAGTAATGCAGATTTAGGGATTTGGGGGAGGATAAGGGAGGGTTGGTTAGGGGATTTGCCGGCGATGGAGTTATGGTTTTCTCGGAGAGGCGGAGTTTTTCGAGTAGCTGTTCATAAGATTGCTGATTTGGAGATTTTGATCATCTCTGCTATTGGAGTTGATCGTAATAAGCTAATGGAGGGTTATTGAAGGTGTTCCCCTTTTTCTAAAATTTCTTTGTGGGCAAACAAATTTTCGGTGGAAGGGATTAATCGATGGTGGGTTATTGAAGGTGTTCCCCCGGAATGGTGCGAAGAAAATTTCAGAAGGATCGGGGCGAAGATTGGTAAAGTAGTTGTTTTGGACTCGTCTTGCAAATCGGGATCTGGCTACCTGAGGGTTAAGTTGCTTATTTCTGTTGAAGGTAAGTTGGGGAAGGAGCTTTCTCTTCAGGTGTCTATTATGGGTTCTATTAGATGGGTTAGGGCTTTTCAAGAGGAAGAGGCAGGGGAAGAAGTTTCTGACCTTAACCCGGAATTAGATTTTAGAGAAAAGTTTGGGGTTATGGTTGGTTCGGATTGTTCGCAATCTTTTGAGGAAGAAATTTCTCCTCTTGAATCTTAGAGCCAAGAATAAATTCATGTATCACTTCAAAGTCTTAGAAAAACTCAATGGCCAACTATAGGAAGAATTGAAACCTTCATCATATTGAGATTGAAAATAATGGGATAATTTCTAAGTAAGACTAGATTGCCTTCACCCGTACACTTTTTTTTTTTTTTTTTTGAAAGTAGGCAAAACATGGTACTCAGTCATACAAACCAAAGCTACAAAGAAACTGAAATTGAGTTGGGAATTTAGTCGTGATCTCATCTGATTTTTCTATCATTTAGAAATGATGAAACCCAAAACCAAATGAGATTTAAACTGCCTCATCAAAGCTCTTGTGAAACCCATTTGCATATATATATATATATATATATAATGCGATCAATCATCCTCGCACAGCAAGCATATAGTGACCAATCAAAAAAAAAGATTAAGCATGAGAAGAGAAGCGAAATTACCTTCTTCTTAGCTTTGTCTCTTTTATGACTTGGGTGGAGATTGGATGACGCGGGGATGATGATCGGAGTTGCGGCGAACAATATGATTATATGCGATGATGGGCTGTGAAGATGACGGCCAAGTTCCGGCAAGGTCACCGGAATTAACGGAGATAGAGGTGAGCTGTGATTGATATGGGCTGTTATAGAGATGGTGAAATGGGGAAGCAAATGGGTTTTTAAGCTAGATGGTGGAGGCGATGGTGCTAATGACCAGATTGAATGGAGCAGATGGCTGTGAAGTGGAGGTGGGATTGGTGGTTGGATCCCTCTTCTCTCTCACTCTCTCTGTTTTTTGTAGAAAATGAGAAGCCCCCAAAATATGAGAGGAAGAATAAATGGTGGCTGTGGAGATAGAAAATGATGGTGGCAATGGTGGATGTGGTTGGATGCGGGTTATAGTGGGCGAAGAAAATGGTCGAACGAGATGGGTTTGGGGCTGCTCTGAATGGGAAAAATAAAAATGGAAATGGGTTTTGAGATGGACAGATCTAATAGTGCGAGTTTGAAGGTGGGTTTGCCGGAGGTAGAGGTGGCTGTGAAGTGTGAAAGGGGTAAGATAGAGGAGGTGGTTGGTGGTGGCTGCTAGGGAGATGCTGCCATGGAGGGAGAATGGGGTTTGAGATAGGTTAGAGGTGGAAATGGGGCAAAACAGGGGATAGGGTTTGAGGAGATGTGGTAGGAGGTGGGGAGAAGAAGGTGGTCGATGGTGGAGATTGAAATGGGAAAAATGGAGGTGGGTTTGATGGGGGTTGCAAGCCCGGTTGGAAATGGTGGTGGTGGCTATGGAAGATGGTGGCGATATTGGAGGAGAATGGTGGAGGTGGTGGCCGGTCCTCCTGCTCCTTCCTCTCTCTCCCTTTTCTCCCCTGCGGCTGCAGGAAAAAGGGAAAAAAAAAAAAAAATCTCTTCCCCTTCAAACCCTAGTCGATGGGTTTTAAATAGGGGAATGATAAAATTCGCCCCCTCTCTTCTCCTAAGACAGCCCTCAATAGTGTAATTATGAGCACTCTCTTGCACACTAAGGGGGGGTCCAAGTAGAAAATGTGGCAAAGAGTCTCCTCTCTCTGCATGATCCTAATCCTCTAATTTGATCTAATGGCCCTTACTTATTGCTTGTAGAGGAAGCAATAAAAATTTCCAATGATGCCCTCTTGTACATGGGAATTGACATATTTTACCCCTCCTCCGAACTTGCACTACGACACTGTCTTGGCTTGTTCGTCAGGCAAACGAGCTCGGATTTTGACGAAATTTTACAGGGAGCTTGGTGAGACCCTAACCTATTCTAGGAACAAATTTGTGATATTAAAACACTAGTTTGATAGGGTTTCTATCCTAACGACTCTATTAGGGTTCGGTCAAAATGGGGTGTCTACAATATGCCACTTACAAAAGCGATGTCTGGTATTTGGAAAAACAATGCTAATCGCATTTTGCATGGCCACATCCATATCAGGTATGATACAACCAGGAGCCATGTCAAACATTCATTTTAACCACTCCCTAAACAACCAAATGAATGTCTCTTCCCTCTCATCTGCTAGTAGGGCACACCCAAATAGTGCAGACTGTCTGTGGTGGTTGACTCCGGTAAATGGTGCAAATGGCATCCTGTACCTGTTTGTTTTGTACGTGACGTCAAATACAATTACATCACTGAAGGTTAGGTATGCCTCTCTCGCTCTCAAATCCGCCCAAAAACATCGATCTCAAGTTGCCCTCAACATCTACCTCCACTGCAAATTGAAAATTCGGATCTTCTGCTCGTTTTTGTTAGAACCAATTTACTACTCTGACAGCTTCTTTCCCCATATTGTTAGTCCTTTGTTTTCTCAAATGAGACGATACCTGATTTGTTGTGATATCAAAACATGAACCGCCGGAAGCAATATTAATTGCCCTTACAATAGTAATAGGCCCAAACCCTTCACTATGCATTTTGTCCATCAAATTCTTACGTGATGATTTCTTATGGAATGTAGTATGAGAATGACGCAAACGTGCTTTGTTAGGAGAAGTAAGATCATGACAATGATCCTCTACAAAACATCTCACTTCTCATTTCCCATCTTTTGTCAACTTGATGTCCATCTTTGCCTCACACCCCTCTCTTACAATTCGACGCCGCTTCACTTCCCTATCAATATCTCTCTTGTCATTCTCATTTTCCCTCCCCTCTTTATCACAAACATAACTCTTCCGTATAGGTTTCCCTGTCTTCATTGAAACTAGTATGCTATCCAGAAAACTTTGGAATATACCAGAAAGTTACAGACTTACAGCCTGCAACTGAGGAAAGCCTAAGGAAATCCCAGCATGCTCTGAAGGAAAGAGATTTTATTATATCTAAACAGAGAAAAGCAGGTTTGTAGAAATTTATACTTGCTGGGAGTTTTGAAAGTATGTTATTCTAATCTTTTAAATGAGAAAAGTGTTTCAACATGATCGTGTAGATAAGTTATCTACTCCGTCGGCTTAAAACACAGTGGGCCCACATTGTTTGGGTGATCCAAACCATTCATTTGATAAGTCCTCACATAGATAGGGTGTGCCCAAAAAATCAGCTCCATAGGATCATCCTAACCCTTCGAACTGTGGAGGTAAAAAATGGAACGATTTGTGAAGGTTTATACCCGTCCATTTTAACCTCCAAAAATCGAAATCGAAAGGTTGGGAAGATCCTATGGGCTGATTTTTTTGTCACACCCTATCTATGTGAAGACCCATCAAATGAATGGTCCGCATCACCCAAACAATGTGGGCCCCCACTGTATTTTAAGCCGACGGAGTAGATAGCTTGTGAACGTGTAGGAACACTATTCTCCTTATAAATTTGTCAAACAGAAAATGCTTTGGCTCACCATGCGTGTGTTTTGCGATCTGACTTGGAGAAGTCTATTAAGGACAATGCTTCATTATTTCTTAAAATTGGTACCCTACTATTTTGTTACCCTGTAGACTGAATCCACTGTTCCTGCAGTTGTGTTTGCTAAATTTTGTGGTGGTACACTGCAGGGAGAGAAGATAAGTTGAATGCTACAAACACGTCGGTGGTGGACAATTTCCAGACACAGCTTGGACAGCATATTGGTATTCTTTGCAGAGCTGTTTCTACATCAACGACTCGACAAAATGAGCACCTTCAGTGTGTTGAGAAACTCTGCCAGATTTCCATGATAACGTATTGGAGTACTTGTTCCTGTCTAGAAGATCTGCCACCTATTCTTTTCTAGTATTTGAATATGATCCCTTATCCAATATTGTTTGTGAGTTATATTTTAGTATTTACACAACTTTAAAAATAGTGATTTGGGTGCGTATTGGCTGGATACCAACTATATGTAGGGGTGGCAATCCAACCGAAACCGAACCGAAAATTCTGTTTCGATTTGGTAAAACCAAACCGATTCAAAATTCAAACCGAACCGTTGCCCCCGATTTCCAATGATTATGAGTAAGGGGTGGCGAAATTGGCCGACCCGAGCAGAAACCGAACCGAAAATTCAAATTTCGGTTTGGTTCGGTTTGGGGTCAAGCCGAACCGTTGCCACCCCTAACTATATGTATCCAATATTCAAATGTATTGATCTTTATTGTTGCCAACGCATATTCTTTTCTACATATTCCTTTCTATTTTATTTTATTTTATTTGTTAACAAGCATCCATGTTTGAGCATTTTATTGTAAATTACAATGTTTCTTCTATCCTAAACTAATAATGCATTGATTTTATAACCCTCAGACCTTTATGATCGTGTATTATTGAAACACCGACAACAATGTAAGATTTGATCATCTTGGCCTTTTTGTTATTGACATTCCTCCGCATTTTGAATGTTTGCCTGCACTCAGGGCTGGAAGTGAAGAATAAAGTGTCAGCTTCAAGGGATTTGTGCTCATAACACTAATGCCAGCTTAGAGGAGAAGTCATCGCTGGCTTCTTCTAGTTCTTGTTCGCTTGAGCAAGTAAGTATCCATGTTAGGCTGGAATTGATTGAAGGATTTTCAGTTCAGGCTTTCAGTTCTCTTTTATGTATCCGATTGCTACAAATCTGCAGTGCATGTGCATCAGTTACCATTGGCTGAAGCTGAAGAAGCAAATTCTAACTTTGATGATCTTCACGGCACATTATGGAGTTGCCAAGGAGAGATTGCACTCTTTTCTCAGGAATTGCATGAGGTTTGTTCCTTTGCTTCCATTAGTTCTGGTCATGGCATTATTCACGTATTTCAAGTGTTTATCGTTTCTGAATTTGATTTCTTTAGAGATTCTATGTGGTTCATCTCCGAGTTCATTGTTAGACTTCTCGATACACTTGGGGGATAATCACGGAAGCTTGAATGCGATGGTAGTAGGGTGCATGAAGTTCAGACAAAAAGCAATGATGATTTTCAGAAGGCATATGAGGTATCATTTCAGAACTCTGCACTCTTGAAAATGAATCTTATTCATATTTATCTTATTTTGATCATATTAAGCAGGAGCAGTCAAGTTTTGAAACTGAGAAGCTTTTAGCTGATATGAGTTTAGTTTCCAATCACATGCTTCAACAAAAAGAACTGGTCTGTATGAGTTTATTACTATTGAATTGTTCTTTTGGTTTCTGGGAAGATGGGTTCACGGTTCCCTCTGCAGGTGGATCGGAGGCTTGTTGGTTTGAGAGATGCTGTTGTTGAGAACAAAGCATTTCTGGATAAGCATGCATCAACAATGGAGGGTTCTCATTTCAAAAAATGAAAATAAAAATGGAGGATTATACACGTAATGCTAAAAGAAAGTGGCATACATAATCCATGGAACGAGGAGAAAATAATGCAAATGAGGGTGCTGATTTGTCTGCAACCAAACATTGTCGCATGGAACAACTCCAACAACAATGGTTAGTTTTCACCAGCAGATGATTTTAAAGAAATAATGATGCATCCGCTCGGTAAGGGCTCGGCTCGGCCAGGCTCGCGAGCAGCTCACAAGCCTTACCGAGCCCGGGTTATATAAAGGGCAATGATATATTCACATCCCCTCATCTTCCCTGGACAGCCCTATCTAGTGTAATTTGACTACTGTTTTCCCACCACAGGGGGTGGTCCAAGCAACAAATGGGGTTCCAAAAAGGAAGTGACATATCTTGCCTCCCCTTTCACTCCCTGGACAATCCTTTTAGTGTGTGTGTGTGTGTATATATATAGAGAATAGGGTTCCTGCGCTTAACCTCAGAAAGGGTTCCTGCGGTGGCATGTTATATGCAGATTATAACCATTCTCATTGGCTGAAAGATGGGGACCCACGTGAAAATAAAAATCCCAAAACGAAAATAAAGAAAAGACCGTCGAACCCTTCTCCTTCTCTTCTCTGCTTCTCTCTGTCTGCCAAAACGAGGTTCTCTTCTCCACAGGGCGGAAACCCAACGACGTATCTGCCACTTCTTCAACCCAAAAAGGTCGGTCCCCTCTTTCTTTACTCCTTTTTTTTTTTTCCTCTTGGGTTGGGATTTTTTCCTTTTCCTCCTCTACGGTTGGGTTTTTTTCATTTTTTTCCCTGGTTTGTTTTGATTTGTTTTCCTTTTCCTCCTCTACGGTTTGTTTTGATTTGGTTGGGTTTTGGTAAATTCGAAATTGGCATTTTGCCGCCGCGTGGAGTGGGAGATTGTAGAGTTCGTTGTTTCTACACAAATCTGCAAATTGTTTAAAACCCAAATAGAACCCTAATCAAATCATCTTCTTTGATTTTTCTTTTTTTGGGTTGTCAAAACCATATGGTTTAGATTATTAGGGTTCCATATGGTTTTTTTTCTTTTTTTTCTTTTTTGGGTTGTGAAAACCATATGGTTCGAACCCTAATAATCTGGACGAAAACCAGATTTTTTTTCTTCCATGTTTTCCTTCATTAGGGTTCGAACAACATTGTTCCCATTTCATTTGATTATTTGGGTTGTGAAAACCAAATTGTTACTCTTAGGGTTTTTTTGTTTTTTCCCCCTCTAGGTTTTTTTTGATTTGGTTTGCTTTTGGTAAATTGTTGATTGGCATTATTTGCTGAATTTTTCATGTGTTTGCTAAAACCACAGTTTTAATTGTCAAGAATTAGTACTAGAAAATCAGCAAGAACTCAACCGCTTCATCTTCAAATTCCAAGAGGCAGCCGAGCTTGATAAGCTCAGTCTTTGAAAACATGACTATGCTTTGGGAAGCAATACAGTGATGAAAATGGCCAAACCCCCCATCCGATGGAAACAACAAAAGAAGCCCTATTTCAAGGTATTCCCCCTTCATTGATACAATTGGGTTCAAAGTACTTAAGATGTTGGCAAAAAGTGGATCTTTAGCTCAAATGGTAGAGCACTTGGGAGAGAGGGCATGACCCCAATTTTTCTCAAGAGGATGGTGGTTCGAATCCACCAAGATCCTTAACTTTGTCTCTGCGAGTGTACTGAGAATGCAGGATTTGCTAAGAATCTGGTTTTATATTTTCATGCACTATGTCGAACTTCCATAATTTTTGAAGTTGAATTTTTGTGGCAGCTATTTGCAAAATAATCAGTTAACCGGTGAAGTTAGTGTTCTTGGGGGTTTGCCTATAAATACTCTGTAAGGCGAAATGAGAAAAAGCTGGAAAGGCTCTTTGGGATCTCTTTCAGTTAGTACAGATAAAGGTAGTTATTGCTTAGTTAACTTCTTGTTTTCCTCTTCCTTCAAGATGAAGTCCCTTGATTTTCTGAGGTGGCAAGCTTTAATTTTGCCTGAGATGGAGATTTCTGTTCTCTAAAATATTGAATTGTGATGTGCATCATACACAATTGAGAAAGATTTTTGAGGCACGATATATCCAACAAATAAATGTTTTAGATCATCCAAATAGGTGGCCCCAATATACTTTTTTCTTCAAAGTGGAATCCTGCCAGTACAGAAGCATATATTAAGTGCTCTAATCTTTCTATATACTACAAATTTTGTATACACTAAACATAACCAGAGGTGTGGCAGCTAGTTCAAGAAACATGGCTCAATTCCTTTGTTCCTGAGGAACGACAGTACATTGCATTGAGTCCCATTCAAACTCTCCTTCAAAGTACACAAATGTAGTATCCACATCTTCTGTAAGAAAAGCATGGTATTTCCACTGAATGACAATAATGAAACTATGATACATCAACAGCTCTTTTTGAGACAATTTCAGCTCCACCTGAATCCAACTTGGGGCAGCATAAATTTAAAAAAATCTATTACACTTGAAGTGGCTGACTTTAAGGCCTTAAATGGTTGGAATGCCCTACAACAGATGTCGGATTTTTCTTTGACAACGGAGGTTGGCCTTTTCTCGTGCGTAAAGCAGAGAATAGCGGTGGGGCCAAACAAGCACCCTCCACTTGCATCTTCTCTCGATATAGCAGCAGAAGGTGGAATGAAGACGGTTTCCAGTTTTATTGAAGCTTAAGATGCGCAGGTAAGGCTGTCCACAACACTTCCAGAATGAAATAACAAAGAAGGCACATGTGACTTGTTGGTGTACCACAGCACATATCAGAAGAACCAATCAAATCCTTTGCCAAGACCATTGAGCAAAAGCAAGTTGGGGAAGCACAAGACAGCAGTGACTTAGTATTATGCCTACCTTTCTCTCCATCCCTGCCACCAATGACGAGAAATTAAGAAAAAATTAAATAGTGCCAGTTCCTCAACCAAGATTCAGCATTGACAGTCAAGTCATAACAATATTTTGACAGCTTACCACACCATCCTGCAAAAATCTAAGCCATAGAATTTTCAACTCCTGCTGTATGGGCAAATTTGCTTTTACACAAGATATCTTCAAAAATTAAGATACCCTCTTGAAGGGTAGTCAACTAAGCATGTACAGACAAAAACATAGGGTAGACAAATATATCTAAAATACTCTCATTGAGTTCAAACTGTATAAAATGTAAAACCTGTTGAAAGTTCAATTACAGAATGTCAAAAGATGTACAAATTGGATTCTCTCTACTCTAAATTATACAAAACAACTTGCTAATTATACAAAACAAATTGGATTTTCGAGTCATTTTCATTGAAATAGCCTTCAAGGAGCCTTCAAAACCAACCCTCAAGCAGCCTTGGAGCTTCATCACCCATTCCATGCCACTTGTAGTACCTGCATTAAGGAAAAAACAAGGAAAAAATATTATTACTCTCTAATCAACAGGTTGTACATATCAATGGTTCTCAAATTCTAAAACATATAGGGACTAAACATTTATCTAATAATGGACTCAAATTTACATTGTTCAACCTAATAATAAGTTTTGGAGTAAACAATCTGTTATTTTTTTTTGGTACACACATCGACTAAACATAAATTTGAGCATAAATCAATGGTTCTCAAAATCTAAAACAAAGTAGCAATCAGAGAAGGAAAACAAAACTCTATTTTGATTTTTTTTTAAAACAATGGCACAGAAGAGCAATATCACATAACTAGAGCAATATCACATACCTAGCTAAAGGAGCAATATTAGAATGACTGTGCAATAGATGCTAATGGATGTCATGGCACTGCAAAAGTTAAGGATCTTGGTGGATTCGAACCACCATCCTCTTGAGAAAAATTGGGGTCATGCCCTCTCTCCCAAGTGCTCTACCATTTGAGCTAAAGATCCACTTTTTGCCAACATCTTAAGTACTTTGAACCCAATTGTATCAATGAAGGGGGAATACCTTGAAATAGGGCTTCTTTTGTTGTTTCCATCGGATGGGGGGTTTGGCCATTTTCATCACTGTATTGCTTCCCAAAGCATAGTCATGTTTTCAAAGACTGAGCTTATCAAGCTCGGCTGCCTCTTGGAATTTGAAGATGAAGCGGTTGAGTTCTTGCTGATTTTCTAGTACTAATTCTTGACAATTAAAACTGTGGTTTTAGCAAACACATGAAAAATTCAGCAAATAATGCCAATCAACAATTTACCAAAAGCAAACCAAATCAAAAAAAACCTAGAGGGGGAAAAAACAAAAAAACCCTAAGAGTAACAATTTGGTTTTCACAACCCAAATAATCAAATGAAATGGGAACAATGTTGTTCGAACCCTAATGAAGGAAAACATGGAAGAAAAAAAATCTGGTTTTCGTCCAGATTATTAGGGTTCGAACCATATGGTTTTCACAACCCAAAAAAGAAAAAAAATCAAAAAAACCATATGGAACCCTAATAATCTGAACCATATGGTTTTGACAACCCAAAAAAAGAAAAATCAAAGAAGATGATTTGATTAGGGTTCTATTTGGGTTTTAAACAATTTGCAGATTTGCGTAGAAACAACGAACTCTACAATCTTCCACTCCACGCGGCGGCAAAATGCCAATTTCGAATTTACCAAAACCCAACCAAATCAAAACAAACCGTAGAGGAGGAAAAGGAAAACAAATCAAAACAAACCAGGGAAAAAAACGAAAAAAACCCAACCGTAGAGGAGGAAAAGGAAAAAATCCCAACTCAAGAGGGGGAAAAAAAAAAAAAGGAGTAAAGAAAGAGGGGACCGACCTTTTTGGGTTGAAGAAGTGGCAGATACGTCGTTGGGTTTCCGCCGTGTGGAGAAGAGAACCTCGTTTTGGCAGTCAGAGAGAAGCAGAGAAGAGCTCCAAAACCCAAACGTAGAGAAGGAGAAGGGTTCGACGGTCTTTTCTTTATTTTCGTTTTGGGATTTTTATTCTCACGTGGGTCCCCATCTTTCAGCCAATGAGAATGGTTATAATCTGCATATAACATGCCACCGCAGGAACCCTTCTGAGGTTAAGCGCAGGAACCCTATTCTCATATACATACATATGAGAGAACGGTTCCTACACATATGTGTAGATAAGTTATCTACACACAAGCTTAAAATACAGTGGGGGCCACATTATTTGGGTGATCCAAACCATTCATTTTTAAGGCCCTCACATAGATAGGGTGTCTATAAAAAAATCAGATCCATAGGATAATCCCAACCCTACGATTTGTGGAGGTAAAATGGATGTCTTTAAACCTTTACAAATTAGTCCATTTTTTGCCTCCACAGGTCGAATGGTTAGGATGATCCTATGGATCTGATTTTTTGTGGACACCCTATCTATGTGAGGGCCTTAAAAATGAATGGTTTGGATCACCCAAATAATGTGGCCCCCACTGTATTTTAAGCTTGTGTGTAGATAACTTATCTACACATATGTGTAGGAATCGTTCTCTCTCTCTCTATATATATATATATATGAGAATAGAGTTCCTAAGGTGTCACCTCATATAGCTTATATGAGGTAGCGCTTAAAAACACAAGGGGCCCACTTTGTTTGGATGATCCAAAGCATTCATTTGATAGGCGCTCACATGGATAGGGTGTGCCCAAAAAATCAACTTCATAGGATCATCCTAACCCTTCCATTTGTGGAGGTTGAAATGGATGGGTATAAACCTCCATAAATATGCCCATTTTTTACCTCCATAAATGGAAGGGTTAGGATGATCCAATGGACCTGATTTTTTGTAGGCACCATATCCATCTAAGGGCCTTTCAAATGAGTGGTTTGATAGGCCCTCACATTTTAGGAACTCTATTCTTATTCTCTCTCTCTCTCTCTCTCTCTCTCTCTCTCTCTCTCTCTCTATATATATATATATATATATATATATATATATATATATAAAACCCTTAACGAGCCGGCTTGGCTCGGCTCATTAAGGATTCGAGCCGAGCTCGAGCTGAGCCCTTACCGAGCCGAGCTCAACGAGCTTCCGAGCACGAGTCCAAATTGACAAGCTATATCCAATTAAAAAAGAAAAGACAAGCTATGTTTGTGCCATTATGGTTGTGCTGATATCATTTTCCTAATAAATATACTTTAATGTGCATTCAATCAGGCCTTAAACCAGCTAAATTTGCTATTTAAGGCAAAAACTAACAAAATTGGAGCTAAGTAAACATATTTATAGGGAAATGATTTCTGTGCTCCAGTGTTTTGATAAACATGCGCGCTCCACTTGTTTGTCGTGTAGTATTTAAAGGGATGTCAGAGGATATTACGGTTCTCAAAAAGCTCTTAAAACCCTTTAAATACTACACGACAAACAAGTGAGCGCATGTTTATCAAAACATTGGAGCGCTGAAATCATTTCCCTTCCTGTTTATATATTGATTCTTCTCATCTGCAGGCTACAGAAGAGGCCAGATATTTGTGGTTCATTGTCAATATTGGGGGATTGGAGGAAGAATTTAAAGTGTCCTTAGAAAGTGAAGAGGAATGAATAGTACGGAAAAAGTTCCAATAAAAAATTCATTTACAAAAAAAAATAAAATCAAGTAGTGTGGATGATTCAAAGTGTCATCTAGTGAGTGAAATATTGATGGAGAAGAATAGTGTTTTCTTCCCTTTTCACTGATTCTAGTTCCAAATATTTAGAGTGAGCATCATTCATCATCAGATGATGCATGCAACTATGACGAAGTGGTAAAGCTGTTGGGATCCATTACACTACCATCCTAAACCCATGAGAGAATTGAAGGATATGACTCTCCAAAGAACGAACCTGATTGTGAATGTTTTTTTTCTCTTTTACTCCACAGACCTGACAATAGGTGTGGACTTGGGGGTGACTTTGATAATTTATCCCTTGCAATAAAGCTTCCTAACGAATCTTACAGTTTATTAGTGAGCAAGATCCCAAAGCAATTGTCAAGACTAAAATAGTTGCAACTGACAATTTATGGTAAGGGAAGAAATGAAAGAAACTACAACGTCTAAGCATGGAAAGGGTTGATTAGAACTGAAGAAGAAAGGAGGTCTTGACATTGGCAACCTAAAGCTATGGAACAAAGCTTTTACAGGAAAATGGTACAGGAAAATGGCTATAAAGATTTGGCTAAGAAAAAGAAGCAACTTGAAAAAATTAGGTAGGATTGGTAGAAACGAAAGTATAGGTCTCTAGCTAATGAAGTAGTTTTGATTGCAAGGTGGTCCATAGGTGTGTCATAAAATGTTCTATTGGAGGTTCAGCTTTGGATATTGAATGATCTATTAGAGGTTTAGTCTTGCATCATCCATTCTTGTTCCTACACTCAAACTACCATCTCTATTACTAATAGTACTACCAGCACATCTCATCTTTTCAAAGAACTAAAATGAGGAATGCTAAACCACTGAATGTTTGAACCTAGTCACAGTCCCATAATACGAGTCAGAAGAGGGTATGATGATGGAGATCATTGGTCTATATTACCTAATATACAAAGATTTCAAGCTCAACACTTAACGAATAGTCATCACACATGCAAGAGTGAATAATTGCATTCAAAACTCTATCGAGGTAACCAAGTTTTGAGTAAACACAGAATTTATGCATTCTAACTTGAACATCGAGCTTTTTTGGTTTATTTTTATTTGCAATTCACCACATTAAAATAAACGAAAATCGAACTTTTAAACTTTAATATAAATTTCAAATTAAAGATCCAATGAAATTCATGAATAATAACAATCAAAATGATTGAATTACCATTCAAAATAAATAAATCAGAACAATTGAATTGGATAAAAATCTTATAAACTTTTTAAAAAAAAGAATTACAACTGAAAAGCAAAATAACTGCAATATTAAGTTACCCCTACAAGATAAATATGTTTTTTTAAATGGTTACAAGATAAATATGTTTAGACAGCCGGAATTATCAAAAAAGGTGGAGATAAAGAGCGACGTACATCTGGACAAGGCCAATCAAATAAGATACTTACATCTTCCAAGTCGAATGCATTCAAGCAACCACCATCATCTAGAAAATATATGCAATCCTTTTTGAGTCTTGTTTCGGTTGCAGAGCATGACGTACACATATCTCTACCTAGAAGAAACACACGATCACCCAAGCTTTCAACCTCCACCCAAACCATCGTAGAAAAATCCAACTTGTAAACTTCCAAAAAGTGGACTTCTCGTGTGAACCCACGATAAACCATACGGACAAGAAATAACTCAGATAAAGATTCCATCAGATAATGTTTTACTTGTCTTGCGTCTTGGGGCCATGGAGGTTCCTCTGCTTCTAAAATTCTTAATGTAGAAGGGGCAGTGGGATCAAGAATTGCCAATTTTCCGAAACAAGTCCGAGCATATAATGTTCGATTGCAACTGACAATATCGGTAATAAAGTCTTCCTCAAGTTTATACTCTTGATGGGTCCATTGCTGGTCACCAATTCGACAAAACAACACCAAATATTCATCTGGAGCAGTTAGTATAAGTACACTGTCAGGGTCAGTTGGCGGCGATGATAGAATCAATGAAGAGAAGTCATAGGATTCAAATTGAGATGGGGGAAGTTGAATTTTCTGCATCGAGATAGGATTCAGAAGAAAAAAGTCACCAGAAGTCTCATCTAATACCAATAACCAGCCATGAGAAGAGCCAAAACAACGTTTTCGATACATATCGGGTATGTTTATGACACAAGAGACACGTTCAGATAGGCTGAATAAGGATTGGTCTTCTCCATTTTCATGGAAGAAAGCAAACCAAGGTGCGGATTGAGGAGCAAGCTGGGGGGAGTGTTTCTGAGTTTGGGCCACCATCTCTCTCTAATGGAACACTGTATTGAGATAATATCTACAGAAGACAAAAAACAAGGAGAAGGAAAATGATATCAGAACGAGCAGGGAGGGCCTTGTATTCTATAACAAGAGAGCCTTGTATTCAGAGGAACGAAGCTTAGTGGATGTTACCTTCTTTTCCAATGGGGCTGGACAAAGAGAAAGTCAATTCGTGGTTGCCAAAGGACGATAGATGACCCGAGATCGCGATTGCCGAAGCGGTGGTACTCAATCTTCTAGGAAAACCTCAAAACGGAAGGGAGGGGAAGTGGCAGTGACAAGTGAAAGAAAACAATGGAGGGATCAGCAAAGATGAGATGGAGATGGGTTTTAGTGAGTTGCGAAGTGCTGGTGGTGCTCGAAAATGGTGATTTAAGCCACGGATCTGAGGGGTTTTGCCGGAGAAGGTTGGGTTGGATCTAGTTAAGGTGATGATGGTTTGAGAGTTGAAGGTTACTAGAGCTAGGATGATCGGGATCGAAGGGAAAGGGTTTAGATCTGGGTGGTCGGATTCTGTCTATCTTTCTTTCTTGATCTCTCTCTGTCAATCTCTCATTTTCTCTGTCTCTCTCAGCTCTCTTTTTCTCAGTTTCTCTCAGCTCTCACCCCTCTTCGTCTCTCTCAGCTCTCAACCCTCTTGATCTCTCTCTCAGATTAGGGTTTTTTCTAACGAAGACGACCCCCCACCAGACCCTAATTCGTTCCCTAATCTTTCAAAAGAAAAAAATCATATTTTGCCCCCCTTCACTTCTCCTAGTCAGCCCTTCAAGTGTATTTTGTGACCATTTTTGCTTCTAGGGAGGGTCCAGGTAAGAAAAGGAGCACTATTAAAAAGTGATATTTTGCCTCCGCGCTTTCACTCCCTGGACAGCCCCTTCGAGTGGTATTTCCTCGAGTGTAGTTCGGGTGTCCTTTTGTTAAAAAGGTGGTCCAGGTAACCGCAGGGGCAAATAAAAAAGCACACATACATTTTTTTTAATTCTTTTAAAGGGAAATGACATATTTGCTCTCCTTTTTCTTCTTGGACAACCCTCTTTGGTGTATTTACTACACTATAGGGCTGGTCTAGGTAAGAGAATGAGAGGTGAATATTTCTCTCTCTTCTATTTTCTCCTTAGGAAATGATATTGGCACGTACTCAGCTTGTCTTTTCTTCGATTTTGGCTCGTAGGGGCTGTAAAATACCCGAAAGACAAGAGGGTGGATGTACAAATCAACATAGAGTGTGCGGGTAAGCATCGGGCCTCGAGGACTCGCATAGAGGAGTGCCAATACCAAAACATAGGGATATTTTAGTAATTTTTTCAAATTTTGTGCAAAATTTAAGGAGAGATTGGGGCTTTCAAATAAGGGGTACAAATGAGGTCCGGGGATCATCTGGGCTCTCCGGATTTTCAAAAAAAAAAAAATAGCTTTGCAAATGGGAGAATTTTCACCTTGAATCGGTTCTTTTTGCAATTAGAGTTCGGTTTTGTTTGGAAATTCAAAGCTTGGTTTCAAACACTTCGAGGATCGATTTCGGAGACTTTATTCACTTTCGAGATTTTATTCGATTCTGGGAGTTTAGGGCCAAGTCAAAATGGGGTGTCTACACCTACTAACCAAACAGGCCCTTACTTTTGGGGGTCCTTTGTGTTGTTTGGTACAACAAACATGAAAGGCAAAGCTTTTTCCTAGAAAGATATTCCATCCTTTGGATGCATGTTATTTGGAAAAGAAATACGAGCCCATCAATTAAGCGATCAAAAACGGCCAATGGGGCCCACATGTATAGCAATGAAATAGTGATTTTAGCTCCCAATCCAATCCAATTTGCCAGGAGAATATTGAGGAGATAGAGAGTTTAAATCATCAGACTGCTAGCAATTTGGAGTGGCTGTCGTCTTTCCCCCTGTTGTTTGTGCTATTTATTCAAGGAGGGTGTTACGGTCCTAAGTGGGGCCCGCCTAGGTATGGGACTGGGTGGGACCCAGCCTGGTTTGGGACAGGTTTTAAAGGGCCTTGCCTAATGCGTTCCATCAGCTCTGGGGCTTTTGGCGTATCGGTAAGGCACCTAACATTTGGCATCAGAGCAGCCACCACATCCCATGTTCGAGTCACGGAAGGAGCAACCTGTGAAAAGGGCTACCTGGAAAAAAGGCCAGAGTGAAAGCCGTCACAGAGTGGGCCGCCGAGGAAGGAGGGTGCGGAAGCGTGGTGGTATGTTACGGTCCTAAGTGGGGCCCGCCTAGGTATGGGACTGGGTGGGACCCAGCCTGGTATGTGACAGGTTTTAAAGGGCCTTGCCTAATGCCTTGCATCAGCTCTGGAGCTTTTGGTGTATCGGTAAGGCACCTAACAAAGGGAGGGGGGAACAATGGTGGTCCCTAGGGGATCAAAACCCTAGGGCTCTGATACGGTGTTGAGGGAGGAGAAGAAGAGAAGTGAATGAGAGAAAGAGAAAGAGTACAAAGACCATAATGCCCTTTGGGAAAATGGCAAATACACACACCTTCTAACACGCATGAAAATTAATGGAACGAATTCCATTCTCTCCCAAATTGCTTTATGCAGATTTTTCATCTTATAAAAATTACTTTTTTTTTGTTTATTACAAGGATTACATCTCAAAATATATTCGATATTTTCATTTAGAGAAATAATTCTTGCAAAGGCAGAGTCCGTATCCAATAAAAGAGTCATCAGCCATAAGTAAAAAAAAAACATGGAAAAAGAAGAAAACATGGACAAAATACCTTTAGATCTGGATCACCCTCACACAATTTTCTCACGCCACAAGAGGAAAGAGACCTGAGGGAGGACAGGAAGACGGTAGAGAGCGTAGGTAGGGTTTCTAGGATTTGATGGGAGATTGGGAGAGTAGGTACCGTAGGAGTTATTGGATTTTATTGGGAGACAGAACGTGGTACGGTGGTAGCTAGGGATTCTTCTATTGTGAAACGTAAATATTATGCTAGGGATTCTTCTAGGGCTTGTGAAACGTAAATATTAAGTTATATTTGAACGTGAAAGGTGAAACGAAAGTAACGGGCACCGTATAATCTTTCGTCAGTGAAACACATGTATGTGGGTACTTGTTTTGAAAAGAGACTGGACAATAGGGGCCTACACTAGATAAAATCTAAACAAAAGCCTCCGGTTGGTTGCCAGAATGTTTTTGGTTCTTGGGATTTTTGTGGAACAAAAAACTTCTTGGGACATTGGTGGGAAAAAAAACTCCCTGGAAGTATCCCTGTAAAGTAAAAATCCATGTTTGGTTGACCGGACTATGGTGGGAAAAAAATGCTTTGTTGGTTGCTTGAGCTGCTGGGAAGAAAAAAATTCTTCTGCAAGCTTATTTTTTGTTCTTGGGATTATTTTGGTTCCTGGGAGTGTTTTTTTTTTTCCTTCCTAGGGTTTCGTGCGGGGTTATTTTGGTTCCTGGGATTATTTTGGGCCCACCAACCAAACGTGGGTTCCTGCGGAAATTCCACAAAAGTCCCAAGAACCAAAAAAATTCCAGCAACCTAGCTTTCTTGAGATTTGATATGATGTAAACCCGTATAGTCCAGCAGCTTAGATCATGGGATGATCTATACCTTTCATTTAATGGGCCATAACCTACATAGGTTGTGCCCAAAAAATCATTTTCATAGTATGATCCTAGTGCTAGGAGGAATCGCATATTACGGAAACTTCAATAGATTGGAGGGTTGGGATCATCCTATGGAAATGATTTTTGGGCTAGACCTATTTAAGTTGTAGCTCATCAAATGGACAGTTTGGATCTTCTTATGATTACTTTTTGAAAAGTACTAGACTACAGCCACTCAAAAATAACACTAATTATATTGTCTTACACCATATAAAAAGCGCAGTGATATCCTCCCCCCCCCCCCCGCCCCCCCGCCGGCGCCTTTAACAGATACCGTTAGGATACCAAATGCTTTAAAAGTTAACGATTTCTGTTTAAAAGGGAAGGGGGGGGGGGGAGATATCATTGCCCTATAAAAACTCCAGCTTCCTTTGTTGCGTGTGGTGCTCAAAGATTAGTGGAATGAGATTTCAGAAGGGAAGAGACACGCATTAGACTTGTCTAGAATTACCTCTCGAATCACAGTGGAACAGTGGTAAGCGGTGTTTGGTTGCACAACATAGACTCGGAGAGTAGTGGAAAAAGTAGGGGTGTCATTACCTCTCTACAGAGTGAAGAGGGAGAGAGGGAGAACAACTCAACTCAACAAAGCCTTTGTCCCAAACAAGTTGGGGTCGGCTAAATGAATCATTTAGAAAAATTTCATGAAGAGGAGAGGGAGAGGCAGAACAAGAGAGAAAAAACCTTTTCGAAGATTTTTCAACCAAAATTCCCTGTATTTGGTAGAATTTGGTTTGAAAGTGACAAGGAGGACACGAATGTCACATGGGCAAAAAAGTAGTAATTATGTTAGAAACATGTTGGGGAATCTTCTAGAATTTCAATACAGTATTGGCAATCAAACGAGGAATTGGCTTTACTTTTCTATCAAAATTCCAATGGGCACCAAGAGTTTGTGCAACCAAACAGGCTTCTCATTCTCTCCCAAAAAATCTGGTGGAAACAGGGTAATGAGAATCCAAGTCGCTTTGGAAAAACTCATTTTCCACACTATATAATCTTGTGTTAAACAGAGATGGGATAAATGGGCTAGATGATCTAGGGCATGTTTAACAAGGTTGTCTATTCTTGGTGGAAGAAAATGGGAACCAAGGGAGAAGCAGAATCCTCTGAAGCAACTCCAGATAGCTTTTAGAATTTGATTCTTAACAGCCACGTATTCTTGATTCTGAGAATTAGTTTTCATGGACAGGGTTTGCTAAACATGTTGCTTCTTCCCAACCTTTTCATTCTCTGCAGTATTAATCAATAGAATTCCTTTCCATGCACAGTTATGGAACTCCATCTTCTAGATTTTTTTTATTATTGCAGCGAAAAATGGTACTAGTATACAGCACGGCATAAATACCTTACATTTTAAAGTCTAGCTCTATTTTTTTCTCATATTAATTTAGCTATAAAAGCACATATTTTTTATATAAATAGTACTAGTATTAATCCAAATGCAATGCATGGGACCACAACAAAAAAGAAAAGACGGTCCCATTGTTGGTGGCAAAATCTGCGCCGCGTATTTGTGCTTCGGTAGAGGATGAATATGTGCTCATCCTGCACTCGAAGAACACACATTAAGGGACTCGGAGGGTGGACTCCGGGAGACCACTCCGATGCTAAAGTCAGAAATTGGCACACAAGCAGGAAATCCAAGCAATAGAGAAAACCTAATAGCAATGCTTCTGAGTGATTGAAGATGCGTGCCTTTGAGCGTGTGGGTCTACTTATAGGAGAGGAGTCCATGATAGTTCAGGAGACTTGCATCTACAGGAGTCTTTCCTTATAGGTCAACTTCCCATGGAATTAGTTTCCACGTTTATCTTGATTAACATCGAGTTTCCTCATGGGAATTGGTTTTTGCCTTTGCCGACCGAGCTTTTAAGAAAGTTGTCGTGTTGTTCGCCCATAGAGTACTTCCGTTTTTACACAGGGTTCCTAACTGTGGAGATGACGAACTCTTACTTGCCTTCGTTATCCAAGAGGCAAGTTCGATTTCCTAATTAGGCTATCCTCCACATGTCTCACCATTATTGGAGATGCGAATTTTACCCCCAACATATTGCCCCCAACTTCCTTGGGCCTTTTTCGGGTCGAAGAAGTAGTCTTAGGCATCAAGGGTTTATCCTCGTTAATGTGCAGAGCTATTGGCCTGGTGAAGTCATCATTTCCCTGCTTGGTCCGAGCTTAAGGAAGCTCGGAGAGGGTCTCCATGGATGGAAGCCTTCAGGGGTTTATCCTCATTTATGTGCGGAGGGTCTCCTTGGTCCGAGCTTAAAGTTCATCCTTATTTATGTCCGAGCTTACGGAGGGATCACTTTCGTTCACAACTTAACGAATTTTCAAAAGTATTTTGGCGTGAAGGCGAATCATTTTTTATCTTCTGGAGATGGAAAGTCGCGTTTTTTAGGAAAGGAAAATGATGGCGCTTGGAAAACGGAAACGGTGCTACCCTCATTAAAGGCACCCGTAACGGCGCTATAATGGGAGCGATTTTCGGGCCAAATCTTTGTTTGCCACGTGGTGGGGGTCCCATCATACGAAGCGGCGGACCGCTCCTCCATGTGGGCCATAAGTCACATATAAAAGAGGGTTTTGCCCTCATTCTTCTGCTGTTTTCACGTTTGAGAGAGGGTTTTTTAAAGATTGAGTTTTCCGGCGCCCTTCTTCCATTTCTGGTGATCTCCACTATTCTCTGGCGAGCCACCTTCTTCCCCGGCAAGCTTTTTCGTTTCCGATGAACATTAGTAGACCCAGTCCTCCTTCTATCAGTAAGCTAATCTACCTTCCATTTCTCTCTGTCTTTGTTCTTTCCTTCCTTTCTTCCTGTGTGTTGGCATTGGAGAGGGAAAGATCATGCTTTTGTGAGTGACACGTTCCCCCTATGTAGACTAAAGTTCTGATCTCCTAGGCGCGATGTTGCTGTGACGTGGACTGTGTGTATCGTTGGAGATACCGGCGTGGTAGACCACTCGTATAGGATTCTGGAGGGCGATGTGACAAGGCAAGCTGTGTGTTCCTTCTGCTGACAACAAATTGATTGGTGACAGATATAGAATCGCGTACAGTAGAGGCGAGATCTGATACTGATATTGGTGGCGGCGAGATCTAATACAGATATTGGTGGTGGCATTATGACATAACGACAAGATGCCTGAAGGCCTTCTCGAGGGGTAGTGCTAGGTGGTTTGAGGGTCCTCTAGTCGAAGCGGAAGGCTGAGCAGGGGCTTAGACGAGGATTACTCAGAGATGGAGAGTTGAGACGTCCCAGGGGTGGATTATTCATAAGGGAAGTCCAGTACTGGTATTCTGGCCAAGTGACCTCCAAGCGGTGGTGACGCCATGTGTGGGTATTGCACTATAATTCAGTTTTCACCCCAACATATATGAAGCTAAATTTGAAGTTTTTCTAGGTTTTCTAAAAACCTATGTTTATAAAGGAGAGAGAACTTGTTTCTCTTGTTGGTGGAGAGGCTCTTTGTGTGAAGGTTGCAAAAAGGAGCCCTCTCTTGTTGGTGGAGAGGCTCTTTGTGTGAGGGTTGCAAAAAGGAGCAGAGAGAGAGAGAGAGAGTTTCTTAGGTTTATCTCCTGGACTCTTCTCGGGTTTCTCTTTTGCACGGCCTTAATTGAGAGCACAAGGAAAAGGATGCAGGTTTGTGGGTTTTGGTTAACCCACTGTAATAATGCATTTAGCCCTGGGAATTTTCTTAACAGATCTGCGTTGGGACATATCCAATGAAACATATTTAGAGAGAGAAAGAGGGAATTTGTATAGGGAAATGATTTCAGCGCTCCAATGTTTCGATAAACATGTGCTCACTTGTTTGTCGTGTAGTATTAAAGGGTTTTAAGAGCTTTTTGAAAGCCGTAATATCCTCTGACATCCCTTTAAATACTACACGACAAACAAGTGGAGCGCATAAATAATTTCCCTTTGTATATTATCTCATAGAGAGATAAATAAAATAGAAGTTGAGGTTTTCCTTTGTATATTATCTCATAGAGAGATAAATAAAATAGAAGTTGAGGTTTAATTGGTGAGTTTAGAAACTCAACTGAGAGAAACGAATCATAGGAAACACTATATTTTGATTGAGATAGAGGCGTTTTAAGAAGAGAGCCACAGAAATCAAGTATTTGCAAATCAAATTTCGCTGCAACGAAGAGAGTGCTAAGAAGTTAGGAAGTTATTACTTATTAGTAATAGTAACTTAGTACAAAGGTAGAACAGAGTGGGACCCACCTTTATTGATCCTAACCGTCCATTCTGTGAGCCTTGGTTTGTGCAACTTACGCCACAAAGTATCACACCAACCATATAAAGGTTTCGAAGATGGTGAGAGAGTAGGTATTCCTTATAGGGGTGTTCATTAATCCGAAATAACCGGCCGAACCGAAGTCGGTCGGTTTATTTCGGTTCGGTTTTCAACTATATCGGTTCGGTTTCGGTTATGGTTCGACTCCAATTTCGGTTATCGGTTTCGGTTGCGGTTTTCACTGGAAAATTATTCGGTTAACCGAATAACCGAACAACCAGTTTCAGGTTAAAAAATTCGGTTTTTCAAAATCGGTTTTCGGTTAATTTGGGTTAAAAAACCGAATAATCCAAACCCTTAGATCTCACTCTCTCTCTCTCCGCGGCTCCGCCTCCGGCCACCTCTCCACTCCGGCCAGTCGGCCACCTCTCCAGCGATCAGGTATTCTCTCTCTCTTTAATCTCTGATCCTCTCCCTTCTTTTTTTTTTCTTTCTTTATATTTTTCATTTGAGATTTTGAGGGTTTTGATTTCTCTTCCCTCTTTCAGCAGATCCACGCAAAGCTTCTGATTTCTCTCCTCTGTTTCAGAAGATCCCCATCTTCAACTCCCTTCTAAAGCAAACAGAAGAGGAATTTGGGGTTTTCAAAGGTCTTTTGAAGATTCTCAAAAGAGGTGAGCATAGATTTTGTAGGTTGGAGTTGGATGAGATTTTGAAGGTTTTTATCGAAATGCGTTTGAGTTCTTGTAAGGAGGATTCGAGCCCTTGCCATGGATTCTCGCCCCTCTTGAAGAAAGCTGGGTTTGAGGGATTAGGGTTTGTTGTATTTTTTTGGGGTTTCATTTGAGCATGATCTTTAGAAGTCTTTTTCTCTTCAACTTTTTTAATCAGTGATTTTTTTCCTCGGTTCAGTTCGGTTACCATATAAATCAGTTGTGGTTTCGGTTAGCATTTTTAGATAACCGAAATATTTCGGTTCGGTTAATTTGGGTAATTTCGGTTCGGTTAAAACCGATTGAACAGCCCTGGACATTAAAACCCTTCGTCTGGTCTGACCAAGCAGCACCTAATTTAAGAGTTTCTTCCGTCCTGAAGAAAACAATTTCGGCCTCCTTCAAAACCTTGGATTTCTGACTGAGTATGTATTGCTTCTAATCTCCTTGTAGAAACCCATTGTTGCTTATCCCTACTCTCTAAATTGGTTCTATTTTACTCTTTATAAATTGCCATATTTCACTTCTTCTTAGCAATTGTTTATGTTTCTTTATTTGATCCATCAATGGTAGAAAACATCTCTTTTTATTTATCTGGTGACAAAGGAAGAACAAATATGAACGAGAACTTGTACAAAGGAGAAGAGACGCTTGTAACAAAGTTCCAAAATCTGGAGGAAAATATGGCTGAGGAAGGGGTTAAGAAGACTTCCTTGATGGATCTTCCAGTGGATCTTTTAGAGTTAATTGTGTTAAGTCTTTTTCGAGTGGATCTTCTTCGTCTTTCTCCTCTATGTAGAATATGGCGAGAGATCGCCCTTCCAATCCGTCCCATGGACAACACGCCATTGCTTATGTCCATCTGCGCTAGAAGAAAATTGTGTAGTTTCTTCGATCCTATTCGCAAGATATTTCACAATATACACGACTTCCCAAACTTAAAAGCTTCTACTGTGCATTACTCCAAAGATGGTTGGTTGCTAATGTCTCAATCCAAAAAAGAATACTCCACATACTTCTTCTTTAATCCTTTCACAAAGTCAAGAATCCAACTTCCTGATATGTTTGAAGATAAGGGCTTTCATGGCGTTGCCTTCTCATCTTCTCTCACTTCTTCAGACTGCAAAATTGTGGCTTTGGAAGGTAGTGGTTCCACCACGGTTACTATCCGAACTTGTTGTCGTGGGGATGAGAATTGGACTTCTGATACCTTAGATAGCAATCCATGGTTTGCTGCTTCGCACTGTAACCTGGTTTTTTATGACGACGTTTTCTATTGTTTAGGAATGGATGGACGGTTAGGGATTTTTGATCCTAGGAATGGTGTTTGGTCAGTACTTTCAAAGCCCACTTACGAGGAGTTTTGGGAAGAAAATGATGCCTGGGTAGATTTAATGCAAAACTCTACTGGTCAGAATTTCCTAGTAGAGTGTGACGGAAAGCTTGTGTATGTGTTTATTGGTTATCATGGAAGGTCAATTAAAATTTTTGCTTGAATCGTTCTGAGATGATATGGGAAGAAATTGACTCAGTGGGAGATCAAACGATGTTCCTTAGTCACAAATCATCTTTCTCAACAACCATTCCCGTGGAAGGAATGCAAAATAAGATTTTTTTCCCTCTATTATGTGGTGGCGAAGATTGTTCAGTATTCTACTCTTTTGAGGACCGCAGATTCTTTCCCTATAAAGATTTTTCTCAGACTAAGGGGTATCGCTTTTGCACCTAGATTCAACCCAGCTGGTCTAAACCGTCGCATGAATTGCTCCACTGGTGAATGGTTGAATTGCTCAAATGGTTTGATAAGGTATGCATACAATGAACATCTTGAATATTATTTTAATTGAACAATAATTTGTTAGAGAAAAAAAGCTTCAGTTTGATATTTAGTACCATTCATTCCTTTTCTATAATCTGCATTTGTATACAATCTTATTTTTTCTACATAGGTGGGGTTGATATTTCCACCCCTTAGTTTTAGTATCTTCCACCATCTCTCCATTGAAATTTTTTTTAGAGGCTGCTACAATCCATACGACTTGTGCCATTCATTGAATGATTTTCTAAGAAAGAGAAGGGTATGAATATCAACTCAATATATTGTTGTATTTATATTTTTGTTATTTAGAAATCATTCTATTTACTTCATAGTAGTAGATAATTAAGATATCATGATTGCAATATCCACTACATCTTACATCTTGGAATTGAGAGAAAAGTGCCTGTAACTAATGATCCTTCGGATGTATTCTGTCCAAACTCAAAGCTGTATTGAGATTTGATGCACTTGTATATGCAATGCAAGCTATGACCTCCCATTAAAAAAAGCTATGACCTCCCATAAAAAGTTTTGTATAAGTCGCTTTTTGAAACACTGACGATAACCTCTCTCTAACTCTCTCACCCTCTTCATAAGGTTTATGAGTAATATTATATACCGTTGGGGCTCTAATGATTAATATTGTTGGTGTTTCTAAAAATCTGGGCCGTTACAGCTAGTGGCCGCATTTTATATAAGGTATTAGCGAGTATTAATTACAAGATAGGTGTTGTCCATTCCCCTACCCTAGCAATGCGTCACTTCTTTTGCCCAACCCTTTGTCCTTGCCCTGCCCACGGAAATGGTGCACCTGGTTTTATACTTATTTGTCAAGCAAGAAAAAACCCAATAACCTCTTACTACTACTGCCAGGAGGGTGTCTCGTTTAGTGTTGCTACCCCACCTGCATCTTTCATTGGTTCCGTTGCCACTGCCACACTAGAGCTTATGGTTACTGCGACCACCACAACGACTTCCACTAAAAAGACCAAACAACATTTACTACGTACCTGCATACATCATGTACTTACCTACAGTATGTACCTTAAACAACATTATCGTTCACATGTATGTACTTTAACAACGTTTCCTAAGAAGGTACTCTCATATATCACTGGATTTTTGTTTTAAGTATTAGAAACAATTAGAGTATAAATTATCAGCATAGGAACAATGTTGGTTCCTTGTCTAAGCATTAAGATATACGAGATATGGAGCATTAATTAGTAGAGCCCCAACTATACTTAGGTTTGAGCTAAACCTAAGCCCCCTATCTCTTTTCTAGTCTAACTAGGACACTTGAAAGATGGAACCCATCAAAACACTTAGGAAACAAGAGTATTAGGTGGTGTTTTCAATATCAAAACTAGTAGCTAGAAATGTAAGAACTGCATAAACTTCAAATTTCATAATTAATCAGATATCATAAAAATATTGATTTACCTCTAACAAATATGTTAGATGTGTGTATGTGTGTATGTTGCCTAAGGGCATAGTGGTCATTTTATCTTCTGTCTTTATATAAATACATAATTGAGGGGGAGATACTCCAACTCACTCTTTCTTTCCACTCTCTTCTCTTCTCCTTCAACATGGTGTCAGAGCCATAGGGTTTGGATCCCTAGGGACCAACATCGTTCCTCCTTCCCCTTCTTATTCCTCTTCTTTTTTTTTCTTCTAAAACACTAACCCTATGCATCTTCTCCCCTCCTCCTCCCTCTCTACCCTCTCTCACCAGCCCCCCCTCCCCTGTCGGGACCTCCACCCAGCCCAAAGTCCCCTTGCCCCTCCCGTAAATAACCTCCCCCCTTCCCTCTGACCTCCACACCCCCTCTCACCCCCCGTAAACCACCCCCTCCCTCCCCTCTCTCCTTGTTCCCCTCCCCCCCCCCCGCATAAATAACCCGCTCCCCCCGACCTCCCTGTTCCCCCTTGCCCCCGTAAATTACCCCCTATAAGACAAATCTGGCGGGCTCGCCTCATCAATTTCCGCGCGCCTCATCAAGTGGGGGTGCAGATATCAGCATTTCTATTTTAATATATAAAAAAAATCGAAGAACAGAAGGGGACTATTCATCTTCGTAAAAAAGGCTCCAGAGAGAGAGAGATCTGAGAAAAGGGAAATCTCAAATCTCAAACTCATATTCATCTTCTCCGATTGGAATCTCACCGGATTCCGGCCAAATCCTAGCCGGAATTGTCACTTTGATTACCCTATTTTCTTTCCTTCTAAGCTTCTCCGGTCGTATCTCATCACTGATACCTTCTTCTCCGTCATTACCTCTGCAATTTCTAACCCTAACTCGTTCCTTCTCTATCACTATCTCTATTTCTTAGATCTATTACAAATTATTTGAAAAATCTCTTAGATCTAAGGTATTGGAGGAATTTCTGAGGTTTGTAAAGAAGAGTGAGAGAGATCTGAGAAATCTCAGATCTGAGATCTCAGATCTGAGAAGAGAAAAAAAAAAAGAAAGAACAGAGAGAGAGTAGATCTGAACTAGAAACCCTCGTCTGAAACTCTAACTCTCGGTTTTTCTTATCCTCCGATCGATCTCGCCTGAGATCCGATTTAGTTCCGGCCATTCCTCTGTTTTTTTTCAGATCTAGCTACCTCAGTTGCCACGGCTAGGATCTGACCTCCTTTTTCTGCAAGTGCCGTTTCAAAGTTTCTTCTCCGGCAAGTCATTGTTCTCCGACGAGATCTGTCGACATTTCCGATCGAGCGCAGAAGAGTTCTTCAACAGTTAGGAATCAAGAGAATTTCAGAGGAGCAATTTCAGATCTAGAATTTTAAAGAAGAAGATCATTTTCTTTTTTTTTTGTTCTTTCTGCAAATCAGGTAAAGTCCCTAACCTGCTCTTGTTTCGATTTGGTGTTCGTGCGGCTGTCTATGATTAGAAGTTGTTATGTAGATTCTTGAGTTTTGTTTTTAAGGCATGATTATAGTTTTTAATCTCATGATTCCGGTATTTCTTCTTAATTCGTAGTCGGAATATAGATCTAGCTAAATGTGACTGATACAGGTTGTGTGAATAGAGCTGGATGCTTGCTAATTGTTGCAATTTCTTTGAAAAATAAAAGATCTATACTTCATTTCCATTTTAGTTCCATTTTCATGGAGATTAAGATTTCATGTTGTTTTCAGCGAAGTTTTGGCAAGGTTTGTGAAGATGGAATATATGAGATGGTTTCTTTCATTGTTCTGATTTTTCCCTTTACAAAGTTATTTTGGATAATTTGTTTTGAGCTTGTAAAGTTGTATCAGCTTATAAGAATTTCTTATTGTCATTAAATTTTAGTTTAAGGTTAGAGTTGATCCATTGCATGAGGGATTCAACAACATGATTCCATTCCAAAGTACGTTATGCATAGTTCATGTGTGATTCCTATTATTACTTTTTGGGAAGAAATGTTTTCAGTTCATGGCAAAATACTGAAGCATCATAAATTTCACAAGTCATGCCTATCATTTGAATTTTGGAAACATTGACATTTGTTAATGAGAAACTAGTAGGTATAACCTTCTTCAGTATTGGAATTGACATGTGTTAAATAGTCCTATAGGCTGAATCAAATTTCAAGTGGTTGAATAAGGTTAACTGGCAGTTAGAATGTAAGAATTCAAAAGAAAAATCAATTTTTATAAGGTTCTAAAAGTGATGAGATTTCAGATTTTGAATCCATACCATAAATTTTGCCCTGTACAGTCAAAACCTGTGTAGAATCATTTAACTGGAGCAATTTAATCATAGACTGGAAAGGTTCTTATCGACACAATTTACAGTTGTAATTTGTATTCTGTTCAGAAGCATCGTGCTGCTATCCTATGAGCCATTTTACTCTACAGTTATGATTTACATTTGATTAAAAAAAAAAAATGTGTAATTGTTTGCCCTCTTTGGAAATGGTATACTACTACTCATGTGTGGCTGTGAATTACATTTCTATGAAATCCCTTAGCAAAGCCTCATTTGATATTCAGTCCTTGGGTAGGAGATACTTGAATGTTCAATTGTGTCAATACCATGTACAAAATTTAAAAAAATGAGGTTAATATGGATGAGTTGTTGTACTTGGAGGAGCATGGTGGTCATAATATTTTCTTTAGGACATTTTCGTAGGAAATGTACATTTTGCAACACAGCTTATGGCTTATGCACTTAGAAAACTGGGTTGTCCTTTAACTTCATTTACAAACTTCTAGAATGGATACAATTATGAGTTATGAACAGATAAGTGTGTTAATAAAGGGAATAGACACTCAATGTATTTATAGGGCTCTTCTCACTTGGCTGAAACCAATTCTAAATATCCAAAACTAATTCATAATATTTTGGGATGTTTCAGAATTGAATTGATAGTGGACTAGATTTTTTGGAAAATCTAATGGTGTCCATGTTCTTCCTCTTTTAAACAACAAACATGGGTGAATGTTTATTGCAATACCTAATTTAAAGCAATGCTATTTCCTAATATGTGCCAATGAATTTACAATTATGTCACCTGTATAATTTTTCCTTATAATATTTGCCAAGCTTTACTATTGGAGAGAGGTTGCTTACTGATATTCTTATCCACTACAGGTAGATTGGTTCATTTGAAGAAGCAGTGGAAGAGGAAGAATGGAGAAATGCAATGAATACATAAATTGCCATATTTCTCTTCTTCTTAGCAATTGTTTATGTTTCTTTATTTGATCCATCAATGGTAGAAAACATCTCTTTTTATTTATCTGGTGACAAAGGAAGAACAAATATGAACGAGAACTTGTACAAAAGAGAAGAGACGCTTGTAACAAAGTTCCAAAATCTGGAGGAAAATATGGCTGAGGAAGGGGTTAAGAAGACTTCCTTGATGGATCTTCCAGTGGATCTTTTAGAGTTAATTGTGTTAAGTCTTTTTCGAGTGGATCTTCTTCGTCTTTCTCCTCTATGTAGAATATGGAGAGAGATCGCCCTTCCAGTCCGTCCCATGGACAACACGCCATTGCTTATGTCCATCTGCGCTAGAAGAAAATTGTGTAGTTTCTTCGATCCTATTCGCAAGATATTTCACAATATACACGACTTCCCAAACTTAAAAGCTTCTACTGTGCATTACTCCAAAGATGGTTGGTTGCTAATGTCTCAATCCAAAAAAGAATACTCCACATACTTCTTCTTTAATCCTTTCACAAAGTCAAGAATCCAACTTCCTGATATGTTTGAAGATAAGGGCTTTCATGGCGTTGCCTTCTCATCTTCTCTCACTTCTTCAGACTGCAAAATTGTGGCTTTGGAAGGTAGTGGTTCCACCACGGTTACTATCCGAACTTGTTGTCGTGGGGATGAGAGTTGGACTTCTGATACCTTAGATAGCAATCCATGGTTTGCTGCTTCGCACTGTAACCTGGTTTTTTATGACGACGTTTTCTATTGTTTAGGAATGGATGGACGGTTAGGGATTTTTGATCCTAGGAATGGTGTTTGGTCAGTACTTTCAAAGCCCACTTACGAGGAGTTTTGGGAAGAAAATGATGCCTGGGTAGATTTAATGCAAAACTCTACTGGTCAGAATTTCCTAGTAGAGTGTGGCGGAAAGCTTGTGTATGTGTTTATTGGTTATCATGGAAGGTCAATTAAAATTTTCTGCTTGAATCGTTCTGAGATGATATGGGAAGAAATTGACTCAGTGGGAGATCAAACGATGTTCCTTAGTCACAAATCATCTTTCTCAACAATCATTCCCGTGGAAGGAATGCAAAATAAGATTTTTTTCCCTCTATTATGTGGTGGCGAAGATTGTTCCGTATTCTACTCTTTTGAGGACCGCAGATTCTTTCCCTATAAAGATTTTTCTCAGACTAAGGGGTATCGCTTTAGCACCTGGATTCAACCCAGCTGGTCTAAACCTTCGCATGAATTGCTCCACTGGTGAATGGTTGAATTGCCCGAATGGTTTGATAAGGTATGCATACAATGAACATCTTGAATATTATTTTAATTGAACAATAATTTGTTAGAGAAAAAAAGCTTCAGTTTGATATGTAGTACCATTCATTCCTTTTCTATAATCTGCATTTGTATACAATTTTATTTTTTCTACATAGGTGGCGTTGATATTTCCACCCCTTAGTTTTAGTATCTTCCACCATCTCTCCATTGAGAATTTTTTTAGAGGCTGCTACAATCCATACGACTTGTGCCATTCATTGAATGATTTTCTAAGAAAGAGAAGGGTATGAATATCAACTCAATATATTGTTGTATTTATATTTTTGTTATTTAGAAATCATTCTATTTACTTCATAGTAGTAGATAATTAAGATATCATGATTGCAATATCCACTACATCTTACATCTTGGAATTGAGAGAAAAGTGCCTGTAACTAATGATCCTTCGGATGTATTCTGTCCAAACTCAAAGCTGTATTGAGATTTGATGCACTTGTATATGCAATGCAAGCTATGACCTCCCATTAAAAAAAGCTATGACCTCCCATAAAAAGTTTTGTATAAGTCGCCTTTTGAAACACTGACGATAACCTCTCTCTAACTCTCTCACCCTCTTCATAAGGTTTACGAGTAATATTATATACCGTTGGGGCTCTAATGATTAATATTGTTGGTGTTTCTGAAAATCTGGGCCGTTACAGCTAGTGGCCGCATTTTATATAAGGTATTAGCGAGTATTAATTACAAGATAGGTGTTGTCCATCCCCTACCCTAGCAATGGGTCACTTCTTTTGCCCAACCCTTTGTCCTTGCCCTGCCCACGGAAATGGTGCACCTGGTTTTATACTTATTTGTCAAGCAAGAAAAAACCCCATAACCTCTTACTACTACTGCCAGGAGGGTGTCTCGTCTAGTGTTGCTACCCTTCCTGCATCTTCCATTGGTTCCGTTGCCACTGCCACACTAGATGGTTACTGCGACCACCACGACGACTTCCACTAAAAAGACCAAACAACATTTACTACGTACCTGCATACATCATGTACTTACCTACAGTATGTACCTTAAACAACATTATCGTTCACATGTATGTACTTTAACAACGTTTCCTAAGAAGGTACTCTCATATATCACTGGATTTTTGTTTTAAGTATTAGAAACAATTAGAGTATAAATTATCAGCATAGGAACAATGTTGGTTCCTTGTCTAAGCATTAAGATATACGAGATATGGAGCATTAATTAGTAGAGCCCCAACTATACTTAGGTTTGAGCTAAACCTAAGCCCCCTATCTCTTTTCTAGTCTAACTAGGACACTTGAAAGATGGAACCCATCAAAACACTTAGGAAACAAGAGTATTAGGTGGTGTTTTCAATATCAAAACTAGTAGCTAGAAATGTAAGAACTGCATAAACTTCAAATTTCATAATTAATCCGATATCATAAAAATATTGATTTACCTCTAACAAATATGTTAGATGTGTGTATGTGTGTATGTTGCCTAAGGGCATAGTGGTCATTTTATCTTCTGTCTTTATATAAATACATAATTGAGGGGGAGATACTCCAACTCACTCTTTCTTTCCACTCTCTTCTCTTCTCTTCTCCTTCCCCATGGTGTCAGAGCCCTAGGGTTTGGATCCCTAGGGACCAACATCGTTCCTCCTTCCCCTTCTTATTCCTCTTCTTTTTTTTTCTTCTAAAACACTAACCCTATGCATCTTCTCCCCTCCTCCTCCCTCTCTACCCTCTCTCACCAGCCCCCCCTCCCCTGTCGGGACCTCCACCCAGCCCAAAGTCCTCTTGCCCCTCCCGTAAATAACCTCCCCCCTTCCCTCTGACCTCCACACCCCCTCTCACCCCCCGTAAACCATCCCCTGCCTCCCCTCTCTCCTTGTTCCCCTCCCCACCCCCCGTAAATAACCCCCTCTCCCCGACCTCCCTGTTACCCCCTTGCCCCCGTAAATTACCCCCTACCTCGCCGACCTCCCTGTTTCTTCTCGCCCCCCCACCCCTCCCCTCTTGTTTCACCTCACCTCCCATTCTCTCTCTCTCTCTCTCCCTCTTATCCTCCCTTCTTCTCTTCCCCCTTCTAACCCTCTTCTCATGACCTAAATCCTCTTTACAAACCTTTTTTTTTCTTATGTTTGCGGCTCCGATTTTGGCCCATTCTCTTCGATTCATCTCTCTCACTATGTCTTCGCCGGATATATCTTGTTTTAACATCCCTCTTTATTGGAGCCGCGGTCTTCTTTGCGGACCTCTCGCATGATTCTTATCTTTTCCTCATTTTCTTGTTCTTTCTTGCTAGTGTGGCTGTGGGTCTCTCTCTCTGATCTTTAGTTATCATAGATCCTCCTGCTCTCCCGGATCCCCCTGTTAGCCCGTCCCTGCTGACAATGCCTCCACTCTACCTACGACTCTTTCCTCGAGCTACTCTCCTTCATCCTATTCTCCCTCGTTGGAGCAGTCTTTTCCTTAGATGACCTCTGAGAAATTGGATGGCTCCAATTATCTCAGCTGGCGCTACGCTGTTGAGACCTATTTTCTTGCCAAGGGTTGGGTGTCCCTTATTGAGCGTGATCCTCCTTCCTCTTCAGACCCGTCCTATGATAGATGGCGGTAGGGCGATGCTATAATCCGCACCCTCCTCAGGCAGAGTATGGTTCCTGCTGTTGCACGACCGATGATGAGCCTGCCCTCGGCCAAGGCTATTTGGGTTCACACTGCTCTTCTTTAATATGGGGTTTATAACCTTACACGTATCTTTGCTACTTATTCACAGTATGTACCTTGAGCGTGGGAATGACTCTCTGCCCACGCACTACAGCCCGCTTCGCCTATCTTTGCCAGCAGTTGGACGCCTTCATGCCTCTTACCTCTTATCTCATCGTCCTTGCTCGTCAGCGGGACCAACGCAGGGCTATTCTTTACCTTCACTCCTTGGGATCAGACTTCTTACCTTTTCGCCAGCAGCTCCTTGGACCAGGGTCTCTTCCCTCTCTTACTGAGATCTACTCACAGGCCCAACAGTGCGTCCTGGGTGGCTCTTCTACTGCTCTCCCTACTGAGGGATCTGCCCTTGCTGCCTATGATGGTGGTTTTTGCTCTAAGTTAGTAATGCTTTTCTCAAGTGAAGTGAAGTGAGGACCCTCAATAGAGGGACCAAAACTGAATGACTAAACCGCTGCTAACAAAAAAGACGTCCGTGGTGGTGGCCAAGTTGGCCGTGGTGGTAGGGGCCGTGATCTTGGTAGCGGTCGAGGCTCGTGTGGCCGAGGCCACTCTTATTGTACACATTATCGACGGGAGGGCCATTATGTTGATATTTGCTACACACTTCATACAAAGTTTCGCCCTTCCCGGTTGGCCCACATTATTGCTTCTGATCCCATTGATGCATCGCCGTCTCCCTCCATTCTTGGCAGTGTGCCATCACTTGCCCAGCTTGACACTCTCACCATCTCCAGAACAGACTATGAGGAACTCCGGCGTCTTTGTCTTAGCAGCCGTCTACCCACTGCCTGTTTTGCATATCCAGGTAATTCACCTGCTACTCTTCTTACTCAGTTGAGTCCCTGGATTATTGATTCTAGAGCCTCTAATCACTTGACTGGTAACTCCTCATCCCGTAGTTCCTTTCGTCCTTTTCATTCTCTATCTCGGTCAGTTACTCTTGTTGATGGGACTACGGCTCCCATCTCAGGTGTTGGGACTCTTACTTCCCAACTTTATCCTCTGTTCTTGGTGTCCCCAAGTCCCCTTTTAACTTACTTTCTGTTGGTCAAATTAACAAAACCCTTCAGTGCACACCACCACCCACCATTTTGCATAGTTCGGTGGACGCCTATCAGGGGCATTGTTGTCTTGGTCATCCTTCCCTTCAGCGCCTCCAACAGACTTTTGTTGTTTCTTAACCTCTTAACCTCTTTAGCCCTTTCAGTGCGATTCATGTGAACTCGGGAAACACCATCGTGTATCCTTTCCCACTCAGGCTGTTAGTCGAATGTCCCTTTTGAGTTAGTTCATTCTGATGTACGAGGGACTACCTCTCCTGGTGGATACCGATACTTTATTGTTTTTGTGGACGATTATTCCCGAATGACATGGTTGTTTTTATTATAGGATAGATCTGAAGTCTTTACTGCTTTTCACACTTTTTATGCTGAGATTGTCACTCATTATTCTTTTCCTCTTAAATGTTTACGCACAGATAATGCTAGGGAGTACACCTCCCATGTCTTTCAGGATTTCCTAGCCTCTTATGACATTCTACATCAGTCCTCTTGCGCTTACACCTCCCAGCAAAACAGTGTAGCTGAGAAGAAGTTGAGGTAATTACTTGATATGCCTTGCACCATGCTCTTTCAGATGCATGTTCCCAAATTGTATTGGAGCGATGCTATACTTACGGCTTGTTTCTTAACCGACCGTCTACCTTCTTTAGTTCTCGAAGGTCATTCTCCCTTCTCGGTTCTACATCCTCAGGGCGATCTCCTTCCCCTTACTTCACGGGTATTTGGTTGTGTCTCTTTTGTCCACATCCTTACCCTGGGTTTGGATAAGTTAGCCCCACAGGCCGATCATTGTGTCTTTCTGGGATACTCTCGTACTTAGAAGGGTTACAAGTGTTACAGCCCTGGATTTCGCCGTCTTTTTGTATCCGCAAATGTTACCTTATCGAGTCTCTTTCCTTCTTCTCTCCTTTATGTCTCCCTCTCCCCTTTCCGGTTCTTCCTGACCTGGTTTCTCCGGATCTTCCTCCCTTAGATGCCCCTGTCGGAGACCTTTCCTTCCCAGGTTTCGGCAGTTCCTCTTCCGCCCGCTACTACGAGGGTCTATCAGCGGCATTAGCGAGCAGATCCTCCTCCATCTCCTATCGAGGCGTCGTCTCTTCAGCCGGAGATCCTGGCCTCTAACCCTCAGGTACCTTCTCCTTCTTCTGATGTAGCTGTAGATGCTCTTATTGCCTCACACACTCGTTCACGCACTACTGCTCATCTTATTTCATCTTATGTTTCGTATGATCATCTTACCCCTTCATTTCGTGCTTTTGTCTCCTCTTTGTCTTTTGTTTCCTTGCCTAATTCTGTACAGGAGGCTCTTGCTCACCCTGGGTGGCGTTTTGCTATGGACAGCGAGATGGATGCACTTAAGGCCAATCATTCTTAGAATATAGTTTCCCCCTTCTCCTGGTGCTCACCCTGTTGGTTGTAGATGGGTCTATGCCATCAAATATTTTTCAGATGGGACGGTTGAGTGCCTTAAGGCACACTTGGTTGCCAAAGGATACGCACAGACCTATGAGATTGACTACCATGAGACCCTCTCTCATGTTTCCAAGATTTCATCAGTGTGCGTTTTTATTTCTCTTATAGTCAATCATGGCTGGCCATTATATCCGCTAGACGTAGAAAATGCCTTCCTCTATGGAGATTTGGCTGAGGAGGTGTACATGGAGCAACCTCCTGGTTATGTTGCTCAGGGGAAGATGTCCTCCTCCGTATATGGGCTTCGGAAATCATTGTGGTCTCAAACAGTCCCCTTAAGCCTGGTTTGGAGGTTCAGTGAGGCCCTTATGAGATATGGCATGAGGCAGTGTGCAGTTGACCATTCAGTTTTCAGCCATCAGTCGGGGCTGGTCATGTACTCCTTATAGTGTATGTGGATTACATTATTATCACAGGGAGAGACACAATTGACATTCGGTAATTGAAGATTTTTCTGTAGAAAGAGTTCTTCATAAAAGATCTTGGTCATCTTCGATACTTTTTAGGGCATCATGAGATATGGCATGAGGCAGTGTGCAGTTGACCATTCAGTTTTCAGCCATCAGTCAGGGGCTGGTCATGTACTCCTTATAGTGTATGTGGATGACATTATTATCACAGGGAGTGACAGTTGACATTCGGCAATTGAAGATTTTTTTGCAGAAAGAGTTCTTCATAAAAGATCTTGGCCATCTTCGATACTTTTTAGGGATTGAGGTAGCTTACTCGGTACTAGCGTCTCGCTCTCACATAGGAAGTATGTGTTGGATCTTCTAGATGAGAGAAGATCGTTGGGTATGAAACCAGCCACTGCCCCCATGGATCCAAATACAAAGCTCCATCCAGAAGAAGCTGACTTGTTACATGACCCTGGTAGATATTGAAGACTTGTTGGGAAGCTTATATACCTCACAGTGACTAGACCAGATATTTCTTATGCCGTGGGAGTTGTTAGCCAGTTCATGAGTGCTCCTCGTACATCCCATTTGACAGCTGGGAGTCAGATTCTTCGATATTTGAAGAGCGCCCCAGGAAAAGGGATGCTTTTCAAAAGACATGGCCATCAGAGGATAGAAGGATACAGTGATGCTGATTGGGCATGTTCTCCAACAGATAGACGCTCCACTACTGGCTATTGTACCGTTGTGGGAGGTAACTTATTGTCCTGACGAATCAAGAAGCAAAATGTTGTAGCCAAGTCTAGTGCTGAAGCCGAATATCGAGCCATTTCACATACTGGCAGTGTGCTTATCTGGCTACGATTCTTTATGTCTGAGATTGGATTTCCCTCATCATCCCCAGCTCAGCTATACGGTGACTACAAGGCAGCTATTCACATCGCTATCAATCCGGTCTTCCATGAGCGTACCAAGCACATAGAGGTGGACTGTCACCTTCATACGTCACAGGATTCAGTAGAGAGAGATATGCACTACTTTCATTCGGTCGGCAGACCAGCTTGCTGATGTTCTCACGAAGCCCCTAAGCAAAGCTACACTTAGTGATATTTGTACGAAGTGTGTATGTTGCCTAAGGGCATAGTGGTCATTTGATCTTCTCTCTTTATATAAATACATAAGTGGGGGAGAATACTCCAACTCACTCTTTCTCTTCACTCTATTCTCTCCTCTTCTCCTCCAACAAACACACTCAAAACACTACCTAGACACAAATGCCCCAGACCTTTCTTATATGCTAATATCATTTTAGAACAAAAGGGGAACTTTCCCAAGCTTAATAAATAGAAAGATTTGTCCTCAATTTTATTGTCCACCTTCTCCTTAGATGGGGATCACAAAAACCAACTTACATTCACCCCTACCCCTTTAATTATGAATCGCATGAAAATAATAATATTCACTGCTAAGTTTTAGTTTAAACAAATACTTTTATTTTCGAATGGTGGTAATATTATTAATAAAAGCTAAAAGGAGGCAACAAGCTCCAAAGACCGAGGTGGTCAAAGTACAAGCAAAATAACAAAACCGGTAAAATTACAATAGAAGGAAAACAAAGAGAGCGATCTCAAGGGGGACGGAAGTCAAAGAACTCCAAGTGGCGGTCTAGAGGCTCCCTGGTGGGCCAGCCGATCAGCCTCAACATCAGCAGACCTCCACACTTGCTGACGTCGCACCCTATGGACCTTCAATCCTCTTGAGGATTTGTTCGATCGCACCGGCACATCTCCATAAGAGAGAGAGAGATCTTAAAGAGGAACCGATCTTTGGAAACCCTAACCATAGAAAATCCAAAATCCCAGAGAGAGGTATGAAAGAGGAACCACGATGGAACCTCCACCCCCCCATCAACACCACCACCACTGCTCTCCTCCACCGCCCCACTACCCCATCCCTAGCTCCAACCCTAACCCGCCTCCATCTCATCTTCCTCCTCCACTGCCCGACCCCCACCCCCACTACCCTACTCCACCGCCACGCCATCCTAACCAACTCTAATCCTAACCCTCACCCACCTCATTCTCCACCACCGCCCCACCCCCACCTCCACTACCATACTCCTTTGCCCCACCCCTACCAACAGTTCCCTCCTCCGCCATCTCACCATCGTCAGCATAACTTCATCCCTAACCCCACTCGGCACATCTCCAGTTTTTGTTGATCTCTACTGCTGGATCACAGTTGATAGGGCGAAGACCTTCGTAAGATATGAGGGGAACAAAAAAAGAATGGCGAGAGGAAAAGATAGTGGCTGGGCGTCGAATATGGTGGGACAGGGGGGATTTGTTGCACATGGATCGACGGTGGAAAATGCGTTGGGTAGTGAAACCAGCGCAGAGAATTTCGAATTACCAGTGCTATCTTGCGTTGATTCAGCCCAGCTGGTAGAAAATGGACATGTGGAGGTGACCTGTCAAGATGTGTTGCTAGCTGGTGAGGAGGAGGTGATAGGTGGAGATAAAAGGCCACTTGAGTACCCTGCAAGGTATTTCGAAGATCAAGGGGAAAAAGTTGAGAGACACGTGGATTCGGGTGAGCGGTGGAAGTTGCATAAAGAGGACCTCAGAGCTGGTATGCTAATAAGTAGTGAGGGGACCAATGGAGGGCTATGGGTGGATAGAAATTCAAAATTTTGTTGTGAAGTCAATGGAGAGTGGGAATCAGAAGCATAGTAGTGGTCTGATGATGTTGACTTTGGATTGGCAAGTTTCTTAGTGGGCCATATGCATATAGGAGAGAGGCGATGTGAAGTGTGGGTGGAGAATTTCTCAAACCTTATTGGGCTAAATACCATTTCAGACAGTACTGGGTTGACTCGGTATTGAAGGGATGTTGGGGGAATAATGTGGGAATCAAGAGGGGAGAGGAATGAGCCCTCAGAAGGAATGACAAACAGTAAAGCTTGTAAAAATGCTCCTCCGGCTTTATAAGAGAGCTTGTCCCTTTCTCTCTACAGTATATAACTCCATGGTCTACCTGCTCAAATTTATGACGAGAAGGAGTCTTTCTTTCGGGAGGTCATGGCCTTCATTCTCAGTTCATTCTCCAGCTAACGAAGATGCTGTGGTGAGAGTCCCTTCTAAAAAGATTGCCGGTTCATCTTCTCGAGCAGAGATCGAGGTTGCCCATGCTTTGGTCCAATCTAAGTATAATGCGGCAGCTTCTGCTTCAATCAGCAATTAGTCTAGACAGGAAGGGGGGGTTAGTCGCGCTAGACTCTTTTGGACTAGGTTGGACTTTAGGAGTGCCGGGTTAGTCGGGCGCGATTTTCCGCTCCCACTCTCAAATACAGTGTTAGTCGGATAGGTAGGGATTTTGTGTAAAGAATCCCCAAAATACCCTAGCGCTTAGTAAAATCGTTATACGGAAATCCCGTCTGGAAGGGTGGAACTTGAAACATCGACCGAATTGCTCTCTTCTCAACCCTTGCAGCCTCTCTTTTTCCACCGAGCAAATAACTTTCCTTCCTCAACCCTAGCAGCCATCTCTCTCAAATCACTCTTTTTCCTCAACCTTAGTAGCCATCTCTCTCAAATCACTCTCCTTGCCCAACCCACTACGAACAGCACTCAAGGCAGTGGAAGGAGCCTCCCTCTCTCTCTCTCTCTCTCTCTCTCTCTCTCTCTTGAGCTATTTGTGGGGCTTTTTACAGCAGAAATACATATGTATTTTTGGGCCTTTTTCTGTCATCGATCGTTTTGCAAAAGGAATACACAGATGACTCATATGCTATTTGCTGAGGACTTTGGGTTCTTGTTTGTTGAATGGGTTCTCTGTTTTTTGGTATTTCTTATCTTGTTTTGAGTGCTTGTAAATGACGGTTTGGCTTGATTTTTAATAATTTGAAAAAAACATTATCCATGTTGCATTAATGTTTAATAATATGGAAAAATATTGTATCAATAGTTCTGTGGGAAGTTGTGGCCTTATCTTTTTTATTGTTTTTGGTTTGGAGATCAGTAGGGGAAGATACCCACTAGCCGTTTGATGAAATGTCTCAGGGTATTTTAACTCTGAAACAATCTTTTGGCATTAGAGTAACCATCAAGGCTTACACTTTGCTCAACCAAGAACACTGCCTGGCTGTTGCCTTTAACTGGATTCTCTTCAGATCAGTCAGTACAAGAGACTTTGATTGAATTAAATGCAAGAAGATAGGAAACTAGTCGTGCACTGTAATTGTTGGATGGTAGCTATTCTTGTCTTCAATATTATTGAATATTTTCTCCCAATATTTCTATTTGGTCCCCTAATTGGGGTCCACAAACTCCCAAACTCCCTATGGTAATAGTGACAAATGAAAATGTAAGACTTTTTTTAGGACTTAAGAATCCTCATTTCTTCACTCTGAAATCCCTGTTCTAGGAGTCCTAGGCATTCCCAGAGTGACCAACAATCCGCTGGACTTTCCTAGAATTACCCGGAGTCCCAAGTATTCCCAGAGTGACCAAAAATCACGCACGACTAACCCCCCCGAAAGGTACGCACGGTTTATATAATAGCTATCAGTATGGATTGTTTCCTTAGTTGGTGACATGCAAAGTGCAGGTGAAGGCACAAGGATTCCCATTCCCAAAAATAGATTTGATGCCTGAGCAGTTTTAGATCCAAAGCCAGATCCAACAGTTTTCAGTTAACATGAGTATGGGTCTCTGGCAGTGGTAGAGGGGAGCACGGAATCAGAGGATGATGGGGATTTTGACGGATTGGCGATAGTGCCTCAATCGGAGGAAACACTCATGATTGCTTGGTAGAATCCGGAAGAAGACAGTTGATATTTTTGTAAATCATGTTTTGTTAACAAGTAAGATATTGGGGCTAGCTATTGTCGGTTTGGAAGAGTTTTGAGGGGCTTGTTCAGACAGGCAGAAGTAAGAGAATTCCATCAAAGAGACTCGTCGGACTTGAACAACTTGGAAGCGACAAAGATGTTAAGGGAATTAGCGAGGTTACAATCAGTGATTAACTATGAGAGGGTAAACCAAAGAAAGTTGAACGCAAAAGGAAAAGAAATGGGAGGCAGAAATTATTCCTAGGGGAAAGGAAAACATAGAAATCGTAATCAGTGAAAATTCTATCTTGGATTGTGAACAGATTGGGCTCTTTAGAGAAAAAAGGTTCATGTCAAGGAGTTGGTTAGGAATTGCAAACCAGAAATTTTGTGCATTCAAGAGACTAAGATGTCAAATTGGAACGGGGCAGAGACCATAGGTCTGGGGTTACAAAGTCACTGGGATTTTGTGGCCTTGGATGAAGTAGGAGCATAAGGAGGAATCCTAGGAGCATGGGATGCATCTACTTTGGAGTTATCTGACTCATGGAATTGTAGCTTTTCTGTGTCAGTTGTTCTAAGAAACCTGTGTAATAATTCATTGTGGACACTCTCAGGTGTTTATGTCCCAATAATAAGGGAGGAAAAACATCTACTATGGGAGGAGTTGGAATCAGTTAGAGAAGCAGTCTAACCCTTGGTGTACAGGTGGGACTTCAATGAAATAAGAATGATAGAGGAGAGGATGGGGTGCAGCAAATTTATCCAATATATGAGAGCCTTTGTCAAATTTATTAGTTTTCATGAATTGATTGATCTTTCTTTAACGGGTGCGCAATTCACTTGGGCCAGAAGTGTTAGTCGTAGTAGAGTAGATCGATTTATGATTTGTCCTTGTTGGCTCGGTAGTTTTCCCGAAGTTTGTCAAAAAGTGGTCTCTCATACTGTATCTGACCATCGACCCCTTGTGTTGGACTTGAGGTTGGAGTCTTGGGGTCCTCATTTCAGATTTGAGATTGCTTCTTTGGAACACCCCAAGATGGAGGAAAGATTATGAGAATGGTGGGAAGAAGATGAGGCTTTTGGACTTGTAGATGTGATAATTGGGATTATGCTAAGAGAAAGTTAAAGGAATGGATTACGGAGAATCAGATTGATGGGGACATCAACAATGGGCGTGGATTAAGGGTTTACAAGCGTAGACGTGGATGAGACTGATGGCGGGGACTCTAGCATGGGTCACATACATTGTCATCTTTTTTTTATTATTATTTACTTTCTATTTTCGTCATTTTATTTGTAGCCTACTTTTTAGGCATCAAATCTCATCCGTTTGGCGTGTTTTTGGTATTATTAGAAAGGTTTTTCAATTAACTATCTAACGGGCCCAAGACCACATGATTTGGATGTGATTTGAGCAAGTTATGAGTGTTTTTAGGAAGTGGTATAGGTCTATTACGGGATTACTATTTTAGGTAAGTTTTTATCTTTATTTAGTTTTACTTTAGATCAGATGAATGGTTGAGATTAGTTTTGAACTTTAAGTTATCTTCTAGGGTTTCTTTTCTTCTAAATACATCTTATGAAAGCAATGCAAGAGACTTTTGACTGTTGAATAAGGAATTAAAGTTTTTTTTGCAAAAGAAGCTATTGAAGCTTGGAACTTCTTCTCTTCTCTCTTCTTGGTGGCTTGGAGCCATTATTCTCAATCCCCTCTCACCTTCTCACTTCTCACTTCTCACTTCTATTCTCCTCTCAAATCAGCCATAAACAAGTAAGTCATTAGTTCTTCAATTTTTGTGTGTTCTTGAACCCTAAAATACAAAAACCCAAAATCCAAATATCTCCTACATCAGTTAAGATCTCATCTTGAAACTTTGAAGGACTTATTTTGGGATTAAACCTTAGCCATAACAATCAAAATTCATAGTTTTACAACCCCTTTCGAGGCTAATCAAATTTTCACACCTTTCAAGCCCTAAAATTTGCTTTTGGAGATTGAAAGCGTAATCGACCAACGTAGCAGCCCGCTAAACCTGAAAATCTGATTTATTTCATCATTTAAACCTATTATCTTTCAACCCTCAGCAGTTTACCCAGAATTTCTAGATCTGTCCAAATTACCAAAATACCCTTTTAGCCTAAATTGGACCCATTTGACCCCGTTTTGTTGCTGCAGAAATTTATTACTTTTTTTTCATTGGATTATTGCTGATTTCTCATCAAATTAAGTTTTAGTTCATAGGTTTTGGTACTGTTTTAATTATTCTACTTGGTCGCACGTTTAAAACCCCGTTTTAGCCTAATTTTGCCCATAACTAGTTCCTGAAGGACCCTTTAACTGTCGACTAATTTGTTTAAAGTTTATTTCATGCTAATTGTGTTCTTTCTCATTATTTAATGCAAATTTAAGCCTCAATATTGCTGCTGTCCGCCAATTAATTCTGCCTTAAATCAACCTAGTTACCCAGTAGGTGTCTTTAGCCTCTTAGGAGTTAGCCCTAAACTTTCCTAGAAGCCATTATCCCATTAGAAGTCTAGGATTTTCCCTCGTTTAGGTATTGTCCTGCATCACAGATGGTTGGGAAGAGCAAGTCGTGGGTTCTTTTTAGAATAAAGGAGATTACAAGTAAAGAGGACGATGGTTCAGCTAGTAGAGAGGATGTGGAGGAGGTTGTGCGCCTGAAAGAAGAGTACAATAATACTCCTCTTCATGAGGAAATCACTTGGAGACAAAAATCAAGGGTGGCGTGGTTAAAAGGAGACAAGAAAAACGACTTATTTTCATGGAATAGCAAGTGCAAGAAGGCGTGGTAACAGAATTGGCTCTTTGGAGGTAAATGGGTCAATAATGGAAAAAAGGAGGAATTAATTGAAGAAATTTTGGATTTTTATAAGCGGCTATACTCATATGAAAAGATAAGTCGCCTTGTTCCTGGGAATGTAGAGTTTGGATGTCTGTGTGAGGATAACAGAATCACCCTTGAAAGGTCTTTCTCAGAGGAGGAAATAGAAAAGGGGTATTCTCCTTATGTGGGGATAAAGCTCTGGGACTCGATGGTTTCTACCTTGCCTTCTTTCAAAGCTGACATTTTGTGATTTTTCAAAGAATTTCATGATGGAATGGATCTAGATAAGGGAACGGGTGCTACGTTCATTGCCTTGATTCCCAAACTGAAAGGGGCATCGAAAGTAGCAGATTTCCACCCTATTAGTTTGGTGGGCTGTTTGTACAAGGTTTTAGCGAAGTCCTAGCGGAGTGATTGAAAATAGTCCCCCCCTTGATGTTTTTCCTAGCCAGTCTACATTCATACCACCATGGTTTTAAATTTCGGTTTCGGTACCGGTTTCAGACCCAACCGAAATCTGGCGAAACCAAAACAATACTATTTTATTCAGTATAAATTTCGGTCGAAATTTCGGAAAAATATTAATTTGATTAAAAAAAAAACAAGTTTTTGCGTGAAATCTCGGGGAAAAAAGAAATTTCGACCGAAATAAAATACCATTTCGGGTATTGTTGATTTTGGTGTCGGTCTCCACCCGAAATTTAAAACCATGCATACAAATCAACTCAACTCAACAAAACCTTTGTCCCAAACTAGTTGGGGCCGGCTAAATGAATCCGTCAGAAAAATTTCATGAAGAAGGTAAAAGGAATCTACCCGGCTCTAATCTCGGCTCTAGTTGGGTTCTTCTACGTGGATCATTTTCTTCCGTTCTATCCTATCCAAGGTCATGTTCTCTGTTATGTTCCTAGCTATCAAGTCTTTCCTCACTATTTCTACCCAAGTTGTTGTTTCTACCCAAGTTGTTTTCGGTCTGCCCCTACCTCTTTTACTCTATCAATTTGGCACGAGCCGCCTCTTCTCACTGGAGCATCCAAAGGCCTACGTTGGATATGTCCAAACCATCTTAAGCGGTGCTCTTTCATCTTCTCCTCAATTGGTGCCACCCCCACCTTTTTACGAATGTCTTCATTTTTAATTCTATCTAACCTTGTGTGGCTGCACATCCATCTAAGCATTCGCTTCTCCTCTACGCTCATCTTATGCACATGTTGCTTCTTGGTGGAGTTAGTGGCCGCACATCCTTTTTACATTAGACCAACTCCTCCTTGTGTGGCTGCACAGGCGGAGTTGGTCTATTTTCATACATGATAGGTAAATTCTTGATTGTTCCCTGGTTGCAAACGAGGTCGTGGATTGTTACTCTAAGTTAGGAGAAAGGGGTAGAGTCTGTAAATTGGATATGGAAAAAGCCTACGATCGACTAGAATGGGATTGCCTCGATTACTTACTAGGTAGAATGGGGTTTGGCAGTAAATGGAGATTGTGGATAATGAAATGCTTATCATCTGCGTGGTTTTTTTGTCATCATCAATGGTGACCCTAAAGGCTTTTTTAAGTCTTCCAGAGGTCTTAGACAAGGAGATCCGTTGTGGTCTTTTCTTTTTGTCATAGTGGCTCAGACTCTGCGTAGGTTGATGGAAAAAGGAAGTGCTAAGGGGCTAATAGATCGGTTTAAGATTGGAGAGAATGGGGCCATTCTATCTCACTTGCAGTTTGTAATTGATACTCTCCTCTTCAGCTCGTCCGATCCGGTAAAGATTATGAATCTCAAATCCATTTTGAGATGCTATGAATTGGTATCCATTCAAAGAACGAACTTTCATAAATTAAGTCTTTGGTATTAACCTTGATTTTGAAGTGGTGCAAGGAATTGCAGGGATTATGGGCTGCAAAGTGGATAATCTCCCTTCCATTTACCTTGGTTTGCCTTTGGGAGTGGGGAGACCAAAGAAGGTGTTTTGGGAGTCTATTGTTGGGAGAATTGAGAAAAGACTAGACACTTGGAAGCGAAATTTAGTGTCGAGAGGAGGTCGCATAACTCTAATTAAGGTTGTGTTGGCTAATATTCCAGTGTATCATTTATCCCTTTCCAAATGCCCCATGAGTGTTGTGAACCGATTGGAGCAAATTCAAAGAAGTTTCTTATGGGGGTACTGACAAGAAGGGATTTCCACTTGTCAAATGGGAAGAAGTTTGCAAACTGATCAACTCGGTGGCCTTAGGATCAGAAAGATAAAAGAGATGAATTAGGCTCTTCTTGGTAAATGGCTTGTGAGATTTGGGGAGGAGTATTCTCATCTATGAGCCTAGGTGATCGAAAGTAAGTATAGGTCAACTTTCGGCCATTGGGAGTCTGTGGACAAGTATAGACACAGAGAGGTCAAAGTATGGATGGACATCTTGCGGTTCAAACAAAAATTCCAAGATGGAATTAAATTCAGAGTTTATACAGGGGACCGTTTCAAGTTTTGGCATGATAGGTTGTGCTCGCAAACACCATTGAAGGAGATTTTTCCAGAGTTATTTGCAACGGTTGCTTCGCAGGAGGTGTTTGTAATAGAGTGCTCTGATCGTTGTGAAAATAAGTAATATGGATGCCGGTGTATAGAAGAAATTTCTTTGATAGAGAGCTCAATCTGGTGGTGGTTAGGTTGCTTGAGGCCTTAGAAGGTTGGTATGTCAAACAACCCGGTCTGGATAAAGGGGTTTGGATCTGGAGCTCCTCAGGGGTTTTTTTTCTGTTAAATCCTTCTACTTCCACCTTGTGTTTTGTCTTCCTCTCTCCAGAGTAGCCAAGGTTTGGACTTTCCAAGCTCCGCTTAGAGTTTGTACCTTCGGGTGGGCTTCTCTTATGGATGGAATTCTAACGGTGGATTTCTAGCGCAAGTGCGAAATGCTGATCATTGATCACCGCACGATGTGCATTGAGGCCGGAGAGACAACCGACTATTTGCTATAGCATTGCAAAATGGCCAAGAGGTGTGTGGGGTGGACTATTGGATAGGTTAGGTATGTCATGGGTGTTTCCAGCCAAACTAGTTGACCTATTGGAAAGTTGGTCTTTGGTTCTTGGAGTAAAAAGGAGGAAATTTTATGGAATGTATCCTTCCTAGCAACAATTTATGTGTTATGGAAAGAAAGAAATGCCCTGGTCTTCAAAGGGCATGCATAGAGTTGTGACCATGATTTTAAATTTCGACGAAATCCGAAATTTCGGGTTTCGGTCGGGACCGACACTGAAACGTACCGTACCGAAACGGTATTTTATTTTGTCCGCAATTTCAGAATTTCGGTCGAAATTTCATTTTTTTCCGAAATTTCGTCCGAAATTCCTAAATTTCACCCAAAAACCTATTTTTTTAATTAATTAAATATTTTACTGAAATTTTGACCGAAATTAGTATTGAATAAAATAATGTTTTCATCGTTTCGCCGGATTTCAGCCGAAATTTTAATTTCGGTGGGGTCTGAAACCGGTACCGAAACTGAAATTTAAAACCATGGTTGTGACTATCTTTTTGCCAAAGTGGTAGCTCTCACGATCTCATGGGTGAAGATAGTGCCGTGCTTCATATTTGAGTCCGCTTTCGATCTTTGGCATGGGTGGAGGAGGTTTTGCTTTTGCTCGGATCAGGATCCCATGATTCCGGTTTTTTAAAACTCAATTTTGGTGGCTCCAGTTTTGGGAATCCTGGCCCTTCAGGTATTGTGGGTCTTCTTAGAGACGATTTGGGATCGGTATGGTGGACTTTTCGGGTCCCACAGGAATGGTAGACGCTATTGAAGCTGAAGAGCAAGCCGTCTGTCAAGGGATCAAGCTCCTGGAGCTAGAAAACTTGGACAAGGTAGTGGTGGAAGGGGACTCTCTTAATGTGATCCGTTGGCTTAGTGGTTCATGAAATGTCCCTTGGAGATTTGCTCCTTCTTTGACAAGATCCAAGACATAGTAAGCTGTCATGAGATTTCTTATTGGCATTTGAGAAGGTCTGCAAATAGAGAAGCCGGCAAGCTTGCTAGAGAAGGTGTCTCCAAAGAGGGCTTGAAGCCTTTTGATTTCCTCCTGCCTTGAGCTAGCTGGCAAGCTTGGTGTTGGGGATGCTATTTTTATTTGTATCTTACTTTTTTTATTTTTCTGTTTATAATTTGACCATCTCGGTCATTTATCAATGAAATGCTTTGTCATTCAAAAAAAGAGAGGCTTGGATCACACACTTTTTCCCTAGTTTTAATTTTTATTTATATGTTCTGCTACTTTGGCTCTTCTTGTATCTTTTTTTTAAGTCCGGGATTTATCTTAGCCTTTCTTCGACTTCACCCCCTTTTCTGAACAAGTTCTTGGTTGCACAGCAATTAAATAAACTAACAAAACTGCTACAATGCTCTTCATCTACTTCTTAACCATCTAAAGCCTCCATAGAAGCTTTTATTGTCCATCATTACATGACAGAACCCAATAACAAAAAGTGCACATTTTAATCAGCATTTGATTACTTTTCATTTTTCAAAATGACCTAGATACCTGCCAAAAACATTTTTTAAATAAAATCTTTAGAAATTGATGACCTTATTCCGATCTAAACCACAATTATTTAAATAATCATAAAATGGCAATTGCACAAAGAGAAGGAAATATTTACATCTTTCAGCTCAAAGGCCTAATCCACATCCACTATATGAAATAAACGATACAAGGTTACTAGGAATTATCCCAATCCTACTACCCGTAACTTTATCATTTTTCAACTCAATGAGGTTACACTGTCTTGTTTCGTGCCCCAAAAGAAGAACAAAGACACCTCCGAGAACCATAGTTTCAAAATTCTTCCGCGTCATTGTCAACTCGATCGAGTTGGCTCCCTTTAACCTTTGGTCGCGTTCCTGTCCGAGTTCACGTTTTGCCTTCCAAAGTCAGACAAAACTCCTTTTACTCTTCAGAGTTATGCCTGTGTCGACTAAGTACTCATCGTGTCAACCTGGGTAATCAATCACGCTATTCCGAGTCAACTAAAATTTACTTGGGCAGGTTTTACAAGTTATTTTATATACTTAGGTTTGGCCTAAACCTAACCCCCCCCCCCCCCCCCCCCCCCCCCCCCCCGCGGCCGCCAACACACACACACACACACAACAACACACATGCACGCACACACTCACTTAGTCTAACTAGGACACTTGAAAGATGGACCCTATCAAAACATGTGAGAAACACGACACTAAACCCAACATAATCATAGCTCTAAAATCGAAGCAATGACAAGGAGATATATGAACACTGACTTGAAATGTTATCTGAATTAGATAAACCATAATCACATCTTTATGAGAAAGAAAACCATAAAGAAGGATTATGTTGAGAAGGGTGAGTTTCTAAAACGAGCAAATCCTCGATACGTATTACTATAGGGATTAATTTTTGCTTTAGTATCAGTAGGATAGGATCTTACAACCACAGGACTCAGAATATTTAAAGGAACAACAATATGATGGGGTGAACAAGAGTATTAGGTAATGTTGTCTGTGAAAACCAGTAGCCAGAAAAGTAAGAACTGCATAAACTTCAAATTTCATAATTAATCAGATATCTTAAAAAATAGCGATTTATATGTAACAAATATGATATCCTCAAAACACTTCATAGGCACAAATTCCCTAGACCTTTCTTACTTGCTTTGTAACTTTAAACGAGTTTTAAAATAGTTCAAAACAAGCTGTGTCCTTTAAGAACAAAAGGAAACTTTTAAAAGGACAATAGAAGGAAAACAACGAGAGCGATTTCAAGGGGAAAGGAAGTCAATAGCATCAACATTCGCGGACCTCAATACATTTTGGCATCGCACCCTATGACCTTCAATCCGCTTGAGGACTTCTTCAACCTCATCGACAGATCTCCATGGGTAATGAGATCCATTTTTGAGCCAAATGATGTTTAAAAGAGTTTCCCTCAACAATAATGCTATCGAGTTTTTTATTTCCCTTTTCATCTTATATCAGCTGTGGGGTGATTGCAAAATTTTCAACTTAGTGGTTGTGGGAGATCTTTTGCGATCAAAGGCTTCTTTTACAAACATCTAAACTTAGTGGTTAATTCCATTTCTTGCTTCCCTCTTTCATGAAATTTCTCTACATTCAAAACTTGTTGAGTCTATCATTGACTTGGTCTACCTCAAGTTGACCCAGTTGGCCGTACTTGGTCGATCAAAATTCATTTGATTCATCCAAATTAACCAAGAACTTGTTGGATCAATCATTAACCGAACTAAGTAATGGATTTTGCCCTTAGCGAGTTATGGACCAAAGGTGAGCTTGTAACAGTGATATTCACGACTTCCTCTACCTTGGAATTTAGGATTTCGAAATATATGATATGATAATTTAAGTATGCTCATCTATGAACTCACGAATTTGTAGCTTGCTGATTGCATTATGCTATTATTGATTTGTGAAGTAGAACATGTTGATGAGGTGTTTGTAAATGTCAGGATCAAAAGAAGGCAATCTGGGGATCAAGACTTTCGATCTGGACGAGCTCTACAAGGGTCAAAATTCTTTGTTAGTTTGAGTTTCTATCATCCCAAAGCAAGGCTGCTAGGATGAAGATATTTCAGTTTTTCAGTTTATATTATTTGTAGTAAATTCCTATCCTTTCTGATTTTGAGGCTTTTTAGGAAGTTATTATATTTAAGGAGGTAGAGCCAAAGGAAAAGTTTTATGATAGGATTTATTTTCATTTTTGGTTAAATTATTATTTTGCCATGTTCGGTTTTGTGAATAATATTTTGCATTGTATTTTTTGTTCAGATTCAAAGTTATTTAACATTTTTTTTTCGTGCTCTGCTTGTTTAAGGGAAATGTTATCAGCACTGCTGTATTTTGATGAATGATTAAGGCAATCTGGTAAAAAGTGAGCCTATGTGGCTGCTCTGTCATGCAACAACCGGTCCGCAAAATGCCTTCTGCGATGGTCCCTAGCAAATACCATTAAGATTTTCTAAAGTGCATGGTACCACAATGAAGAGGGAGGAAGGGAGGGAGTGTTACTTGTAATAAGGGAAATTTAGAGTACCAACTTATGTTTCAATTTCTCGAAAGCTTCTCTATGTATTTTTTTGGACCCACGTCTAAAATTACCATAACTTCACTTCACTTTCAAGATCAATCTTCCTTTTGGTTTTCTTCAGGAAATAAGAAATTTTCTATCGTTTGCAATAGTCTTTGAGGAAAGACAGAAATCCCACTTCTAATCTTTTTTCTACCATTTTGTAATAGTCTATGAACATATGATATCACTTCCTATTTTGGTATGATTTGAATTTTACTAGTAATACAAATCATTTTTGTCGTATAATTTTCTGTTATTGATTGTTTTACATTGCAAAAGAGAATTGGGATTTACTTTGATTTGAGTTTTTTTTTCCCATTTCATTAGATTTTGGGCCATTTTCCTTTCTTTTGGACATAAATGTTTGAAAATCTCTAATTACATCTCCTTAAATCTCTTTAAATTAGAAAATCTCTACCTTTACATTCTCTCTCCTAAAATGTAAATTTATCTTTAAATTAGCCTCCCTCATATCTCCTTAAAACCCTATTAGGAACATCTCTCTCTCTCTCCAGTCTTAAGTTTCCATTCCTTGGCCGGTCCCAGCTCACCATTTTAGTTTAGTCCATTAAATATTCTTTTACAAAGAATAGATATCTAAAGAAACATGATGCACTATGCCACAACCGGTACACCACCAGTACAACCCCTCTCTCTCTCTCTCTCTCTCTCTCTCTCTCTCTCTAAACATGAATCCTGGTGGTGACTAACATCTTTGAACACCCATTTGTACTAAGGATGCAACTCGGGTCTAGCCAAACCCGAGATAGCATTCCCTCAACCCTAACCCGACCCAACCTGAGCCTCGGGTTGAGGATGGTCAACCCAAACCCAACCCACCTCCAAATGGGGTTGGGTTGAATTCGAGTTTATCTAGGGCCAAATAGAAAATACAAAAAAAGCATAATCCTAACAAAATCATAAGAAAATTAGAGGATGGAGGTCGGGTCGGGTCGGGTCAGGTTGCCAAGGGCTCAACCCTAACCCAACCTGAAATTAAATACAGGTTGGCTTTTCCGAACCCGCTTTTCGCAACCCTAACCCAAGAAAATGCCAACCCAACCAGAGCCAAAACCGGGTTGAGCCTGACCGAAGTTGCGCCCCTAATTTGTACTTGTTCTCACAAGCTCTCTCTCTCTCTCTCTCTCTCTCTCTCTCTCTCTCTATATATATATATATATATATATATATATATATATATATATATATAGGGAAAGGTGTGCGTACTCGGTCGAGTAGATAAGCTTATCTACTCGGTCGGGTTAAAAACAGTGGGGGCCCACATTTTTTGGGTGATCCAAACCATTCATTTGAAAAGCCCTTACCTAGATAGGGTGTCCACAAAAAATCAGCCCCATAGGATCATCCTAACCTATGCAACAGTGGAGGGAAAAATGGGGAAAAATGGATAAACACAGTTTCTCCACAAATCTGCCCATTTTCCCCTCCACTGTTGGATGGGTTAAGATGATCCTATGGGGCTGATTTTTTGTGGACACCCTATCTAGGTAAGGGCCTTTCAAATGAATGGTTCGGATCACCCCAAAAATGTGGGCCCCCACTATTTTTAACCCGACCGAGTACGCACACCTTTCCCATATATATATATATATATATATATATATATATTGCGGTAGAAAACAATGGATCTTACTAAGACAATTAGTACAAAAATATAAAATTATACTAACTTGAATGGAGGATGGATAACAAACGATCTTGATTGCAATACTGCCGTACGTCCTTGAACGCCCACCTTAAAGTGTTATTCGGCCCAACTCCAGTGCAAAGATCACACGACCGATCCACCTCCAGGAACAGCAGGAGAATGGATTGTTGTAATGCACCGCTTAACAATCCGATCAGGCCAACATATATATATACACACACACACTAGTAAAAAAAACCCGTGCGATGCACGGGCCGACAAAAAACTGTACTGACCACATCATAGGTTGATCCAAACCGTCCATGTGATGGAACACAACATAAATAGGTTGTGCCCCAAAAATTATTTCCATAGGGCTGATCCTAGCCCTCCAATCTATAGAGGTTTCCATAATATATTGTTCCTCTTAAATCAGATGGTTAAGATCACCCTATAGATTTTTTATTAAAAAAACATAAAGGAGGGGGGTAAGATTGAAATTATGTGGCTTTATAGGTTGATCAAAACTATCCATGTGATGGAACACAACATCAATCGGTTGTGCCCGTAAAATCATTTCCATAGGTTGATCCTAGCCCTCTGACAAAAAACTGTACGGACCACATCATAGGTTGATCCAAATCGTCCATGTGATGGAACACAACATAAATAGGTTGTGCCCCAAAAATTATTTCCATAGGCTGATCCTAGCCCTCCAATCTATAGAGGTTTTCATAATATGTTGTTCCTCTTAAATCGGATGGTTAAGATCACCCTATAGATTTTTTTATTAAAAAAGCATCAAGGACGGGGGTAAGATTGAAATTATGTGGCTTTATAGGTTGGTTCAAACCGTCCATGTGATGGAACACACATCAATTGGTTGTGCCTGTAAAATCATTTACATAGGTTGATCTTAGCCCTCCAATCGATATAGTCTGATCCTAGCCCTCCAATCGATAGAGGTTTCCATAATTGTTGTTCCTCTTCAGGTGCCCGGAATCCGTCAATATTTTGCAAGTGTCGTGCATGAGTAATATAAAGTAGTTCTTTCGTCATTGTCATATGTATTTACCTCTTCTTGGTAATTTTTTTCCGTAATTGTCATAGACAGGCACCCGTGTCGGTACTTTTCGTATGTAGACTATGATTTTACCCTCACATAGATAGTATGTACATATATGTGGGGAGGGCAAAAAAATGGCAAAAATCATCCACATCGACGTGTTAAATGGACAATAATTATCCCTTTTCTCTTATGCTATATAGTATTAGATTAGATTAGATTAGATTATATATATATATATATATATATATATATATATATATATATAGATTATCATCACTACTGTATTTTGATGGGGGCACTCCTCACTTTATTCAAAGTAAGGTATGGCCCGCACCATAAGATGATCCAAACTGTCCATTAGATGGGCCATAGTCTAAATAGGTTGTGCCCCAAAAATCATTTCCCTAGGTTGATCCTAACCCTCTGATCTGAATGTTAGAGGGTTGATCCTAACCCTCTTTAGATCGGAGGGTTAGGATCAACCTATGGAAATGATTTTTGGGACACAACCTATTTAGGACGTGGCACATCTAATGGACGATTTTGATCATCCTATGGTGCAGGAAATACGGTACTTTTAATAAAGTGAGGAGTGCCCTCATCAAAATACAGTAGTGATGAGTAATTGTCATAGACAGGCACCCGTGTCGGTACTTTTCGTATGTAGATTACGATTTTACCCTCACATAGATAGTATGTACAGACATGTGGAGAGGGCAAAAAAATGGTAAAAATCATCCACATTGACGTGTTAAATGGACAATAATTGTCCCTTTTCTCTTATGCTATATATATATAAGATAACGGTTCCTACACATATGTGTAGATAAGTTATCTACACACTAGCTTAAAATACAGTGGGGGCCACATTATTTGGGTGATCCAAACCATTCATTTTTAAGGCCCTCACATAGATAGGGTGTCCATAAAAAGTCAGATCCATAGGATCATCCTAACCATTCGAACTGCGGAGGCAAAAAATGGACTAATTTGTGAAGGTTTAAAGACATCCATTTTACCTCCACAAATCGTAGGGTTGGGATGATCCTATGGATCTGATTTTTTGTAGACACCCTATCTTTGTGAGGGCCTTTAAAATGGATGGCTTGGATCACCCAAACAATGTGGGCCCCCACTGTATTTTAAGCTAGTGTGTAGAGAACTCTCTACACATATGTGTAGGAGCCGTTCTCTCTCTCTCTCTCTCTCTCTCTCTCTATATATATATATATATATATATATATATATATATATATATATATATATATATATATATATTTGTGTGTGTGTGTCTATATGTGTGTGTAGGGATTTGCTAGCATCCATTGCATACGGCATTTCGCGGATAGACTGTTGCATGTGAGAGCAGGAAGACAAAATCTGCTGAAAAGTGAGCCTATGTGGCTGCTCTCACATGCAACAGCCCATCCACGAAATGCCATATGCGATGGCATTTCGCAGGGTAGCTCATGAGAGGAATTGTTGTTGAGAAATCTTAAAGTGGAAAAGAATTTTTGAATTCCTATGGAACCATAATAGTCTAAATGTAACCATAGTATAAAATATGGTCAGTTGACTTGTTCCAATTCATTGGTTTAATCCAGTATAAATCTAAGAATAAGATGGGATCGTCTGAAGAATTTTGGAGATTTTCACTAATCGTGGATGATTTACAATAGAGTTCAAGGTGTGCTTATATTGAGCACATACATGATAAACATAGAAAGAGATCAAGCAGACTATGGAAAGTGATAATGATGGAATATTCTAATCTAATCTACTTACTAATTAAATCTAGCTGCCTATTCTAGTGGGTTGCCTCATTAACCAACTTGCCTAATCTCCCACAAGAAGATCTAACGGTGAGATCTACACCTAATCCAACGGTGGATCTCACATATTCTAACATGCCCCCTCAAACGTATATGGATTGAAAATCGATATACGTTTGATTACATTAAAAATCCCCAATATGAAAAATAAAAACCTCCACTTGAAATTCCCATAGGAAAATAGAATCCTATGATTTGAGCACGCTGACGAATTTTGATGACGAATATCCCTTGATGTTATAATATCCTGATATTGTTGATGAAACGCCACTTGTTGATATGCCGCCAAGAGGGCTTATAAAAGCCAATGGATCATAGATCCTAGAGAAGACTCAAGCCTCGATGGGCGAGTAATAATGAGTCACTACGGACCAGTGCTAGTATGGGCAAGAAATGGTGGGTCACTATGGACCGATGCCGGAATGGGCAAGAAAAGGGTGGGTCACTATGGACCGATGCCGGAATGGCCAAGAAATGATGGGTCACTATGGACCGATGCCAGAATTGGCAAGAAAATGGTCACTATGGACCAATGCCAGAATTGGCAAGATTGCCGGAATGGGCAAGAAATGGGTCACTATGGACCAATGCCGGAATGGGCAATAAATGGGTCACGATGGACTAATGTCGGACCATGGACAAATGCCGGAATGGGCAACAAAGAAGACAAAAAAAGAAGAAGAGATTGGTGGCAATTAATGGCTTACGGCAAATACGAAACTTTGCAAAAAAAAATTGGGACATTGGAGGGAATTTTTTTATTTATTTATCAGGAGCATGTCAAATATGGGGGTATGCATTTTTTGCATATGAGATAAGGCAAGAGGGAAGTAGAAAAAGAAAAGGTACAGGAATAGGTGCCACCATCAAAATCATATGGATTGGAAAAAGGTAAATGATAAGGGAAGTGGCTGCCATCACCAAATCAAGGTTTATTGCATAAAAGCTGTGAATGAAAATACCAGCCATCAAACCCACTCATTTATGTGGGAAGTTGCAGATTTTTTTTAGCATCTAAATGATTTCCATCCTTTACTCTTTTCACATGCCTCATATCATCATTTCTCAAAAAAAAATAAAAATTTGAGGGTTTGCAACGATGGTGGCGGGGAAAGATGGACTTGAAGGAAGAGATCATGCCGTGAGAGGCAGTCCTATCAATTGTTTTCCTTTTTTTTTACAACACTTGGCCCTCTAAGACAGAGAATAGGTGGGCATGCTCTCCTGGGTTTGGGATTCAAAGAGGAATTATGCAAGGCAGTGGCGGAGCAAGGATTTATGCATAAGGTGGGCAAGCTTATACAGGCTTATACATAAGGAAGGCATGTCTTCAAATTTTAAAGGGGGCAAGGCCCAATTGAGTTGGGCCTAGTAAGGATATTGTAGACACCCCATTTTGACCGTGCCCTGCACCTCCATGTTTTGTGCTTAACTTTCCCAAATCAGTGCGTTAGGGTCCCAAATTGCACCCTGAGCTAGCTTAGGATCCCACCAAGGTCCCTGTGAAATTTCGTCAAGATCCGACCACGTTTGCCTAGCGAACGAGCTAAGTGTAGACACCCCATTTTGACAGGACCCTAAACCCGCGTATTCGAATGAAATCCCGAGGTCAGGCGGAAAATGAATGAATGTGGGGCCCGCTGATATGGGACCCGATTGTGTGGGGCCCGCTTGTGTGGAACCCGCTTGTGTGGGGCCCGCTGATGTGGGATCCGCTCGTGTGGGGCCCGCTCGTGTGGGACCCGCTTGTGTGGGGCCCGCTTGCGTGGGGCCCGCTTGTGTGGGGCCCGCTGTTTTGGGACCCGCTTATGTGGTCAAAGAGAGAATAAGGACAGTCATCATTTTCTTGGTTTTAAAAATGGGCGTAATGAGTAATTTTGGTTTTCGTATGGCATCCGATGCCATTTGAAAATTGTTTTTTTATTTTTTTATTTATTTTTTTGCAAAATTTAAGGGAATTTGGGGGGGACAAGAGGGGGACAAAAAATTCTCATTTTCTCCCATCATGATGACTCATGATGGGTCTTCTGATCTCTCTCGAGAAGAAACCAAAAAAAAGAAAAAAAAAAGAAGGGAGAACGGGAGAGAGGACAGTGAAAAAAAACCAGAGAAAGACCAAGGAAAAGAAAAAAAAGAAGAAAAAGAAAAAAAAAGAAAGAGGGAGAGAAAGAGAGAATTGCAGAGGGAGAGAGCTCATCATCTCCGGCAAATCCGCCGGAGATCCAACCTTCATCTCCTCTTCCCTCAACGGCCGCCACCACCGCCTTCTCCGGCAACCTCTACACCTCCAATCCTACGGCTTCCATTTTCTCCGGCCGTGTTCTGATCGTCTTCCCCCATTTTCCTCCGGCCTTTTCTGCAAATCTGAGATTCATTTTTTCCGATCTAAGCTCCGATCTGAGATCCTTCTCTGATACTTCTCCGATCCATCTCCGATTCATTTCCGATCCAAACCTTAGCTCCGATCGTCTTCTCCGATCTTTGTAAAAGAAGGTATTTCCCTTCATAATTCTTCTCATTTTATTTTTATATACTTTCAATGCTTATGCTTAGAACTGGAAATTTAAATCATGTTTTCTCTGGATGTTAGCTTTTCCTGTGTGATTTTTTTTTTTTATTTTTTTTTTATATACAAAGTTTATGTTTCAGTTGATTGTATTTGAGTAGATTTGAATAGGAATCTGCTTTCGTTGTTTTAATGGATGTTCCTAACAATTTGGTTAAAAAAAAATAATAATAATAATAAGAGAAAAAAACTACTGTGAAAGGAAGTCTTCGCTGGATTTTCTGAGATTTTGATATTTCTAGTTATGAGGGCCCGTTTGTGTGGGACCCGTTTACGCTGATGTGGGACCCGCTGTGTGTGGGACCCGTTTGTGTGGGACCTGTTTATGTAGGGCCCGCTGATGTGGGACCCGCTGTGTGTGGGACCCGTTTATGTAGGACCCGCTTGTGTGGGGCCCGCTGATGTGGGGTCCGCTGATGTGGGACCCCTTTGTGTGGGACCCGTTTGTGTGGGACCTGTTTATGTAGGGCCCGCTGATGTGGGACCCGCTGTGTGTGGGACCCGTTTATGTGGGACCCGCTTGCGTGGGGCCCGCTGATGTGGGACCCATTTGTGTGGGGTCCGCTGGTGTGGGACCCGCTCGTGTGGGACCCGCTAATGTGGGGCCCGCTTGTATTCAAAGAGATAAAAAGGACATCATCATTTTCTTTAGATTTTTGCATGATTTTTAAGCATTTAAATGATTTTAATTCATTATTAAATGTGTATGCTTAAAATCACGATCTGCATGAGTGTTTCAAATCCGTTTCGTCCCAAAATTTAATACGATGTTCTACTTGAATAGAGTAAAATAACTGTCAGATCGGATCGGACATTGGATCAAAGGTTTTCAAAAATTTGAGTGAAGAGTGGTATTTTATTTAAAATAAGGGTGAGTCTTAGCCTTGCTTCCCCCTTTGCAAGGGCAATGATAAGGTTACTTGGAGCCCATTTTTGTGTGTGTTTGGGAGACCCGCCCGGTCTCATTCTCTCGTTAGTCCTCTTTGTGTGCCGTTTGGTTTTGGGGAACACCCTACTCGGCTTGGCTTCATACCCCTACCCTTATGGGTATTGGGTTGCACATTTGTTGCACCCTAGGGCTAGGTAGCTGTCCGGCCCGGCTGGGTGTTTTACCTTTGCCAAATATGCACAGGGTCTCTTATTCCTTTTTACGTCATTTGTGTCTCGGAGACAAGCCTCGTCTCATATAGAGAGTTTCCCCTTTAGGAGGCTTACCTAGCCTCATGTTAGAGTGGCCTCTCCTTTTAGAGTTGAGTCTTTAACTCGGTAGTGTTATTAGAGAGTCTCTGACTCATTTGTTCCCCCCCTTTAGTGTTGTTAGTTCGGAGTTTCTCCTTTAGAGTTGTTGATTACTTCGCTCTTATTGGAGACTAACTCAGTCTTATTAGAGCTTTGCTTGCTTGGGATCTTGGATCGTTTTCTCTCTTTTTGGGACACTATCTTTCTTGTTGTGGTTTGTCTCTTTGAGGCGTTAGTTGCTTATTCGGGGTTTCCCCTTTTGGATTTAGGGCTTTGCCCTAGTTTATGGTTGTTCTTGCGTGTTCCCTTTGAGATTGAAAACATTTAAAGATTCTGAGCATTGGAAAAGCTTTAAAATCCAAAAAAACATTTGAAAACTTTAAAAATATCAAAAAAAACATTTGAAAATATAAAAAACCTTAAAAAAAATCTAAAGTGTTGAGTGTTTCTTTTAGAAGCGTAGTTTGAGAGTTCGTTTCGAACTACGTTGGCTTGATCCTCTTCCACGAGGTACGTAGTGCAGCTTGAGATTCTTATCTCAAGTCCAGCCAAACTTTGTAAATAAATGTTTTAACCCTTTTTCTTCAAAACCTTGTTTTCAACAAGATCTTCCTCTAGAGTTAGGAATTTGTCCTAGATAGAGAGTGTTAGAGTTAGGAGTTTGTCTTTTATTTGTTGTGTGCTTGTTTATGTTGTTTTAGAGTTAGGAGTTTGTCTTTTGTTGTGTGTTTGTGTTAGAGTTAGGAGTTTGTCCTAGCTAGGAGCGCCTCCGTCCGGTCAGTTGGCGATTCACATCGCCGACTGATGACTAGGTCTAGGATGCGTTAGTGATCCCATTGTTTTCCTTAGGATACACAGCCTAGTTACACATAGGTTGTAGGAACCACCTGCATTAGCCTAGGGCTAATCTGCATTTAGTTAGGGCATATAGGGTGTCCTAAAATCCACAATTCACTGGAATTTAAATAATCGTACAATAAACTTTAATAACTAGTCCGGTCTTTTAGATCGAGTCTAGGATAGGGGTCTAGGTGTCTTAGGCATCTTAGCTTAGAATAGGCGCGAAGAACTACGTTGCCTTGATTCTCGTGGAGGCGGGGATACGTAGGCTTCTTTGGATGAATACCAGACCATCCGAGGACTCGGGCTAATAATTTAGAGTCTTAGGATTTGTTGTATTGTTATTATATGTTTTGATGTGTTTTCTTACTTTCTTGTACTGATCCTGTACCTTTAGCTATAGCTTGCATGTGTTTGCACATCAGAATTTAGACACCCATTAGGCATGTCACTCATAACCTAGCTATGCTTAGGTGACACATCTTTCATTTCATTTTATGCGCTTATTATTTTATCATCAGGAAATGCATGCTTAGGTAGACGATTCCTGATGATTGTTCCCATTTCACATGATTTTTACCCAAACTTCTTTGGAGTTAATAATAAATGGCATAAGAGACCAGGTGCTTGCACTTGGGCGAATTGGGGGCGCCTAACCCCTTCCCCATTCGTCATCAGGCACGGACCTTTTGTATCTCTGGTTATCCATTGCAAACAGAGCATTTGTTTTGGTTCCATGGCATGTCCATGGATGGCGACTCTGAGTTATTTTTCAGATATGTCTCGGTTTCGAGCCCTGGCTCCGGATCGAGACATATCTCTTTCTTTTTATATCGCCACTCGAGCTATGCTGTGAGGGTGGCATCCGTTCCGAGAGTTCCCTGGTAGAGCTCTCATTCACGTTGTGGAGATCTTAGAGGATCGCAGGAGGGATCTCGCGTCCCTCGGCACCGTCCTCGGATCGGGGTCCACAGGCTGGCGACTCTGCTGGGGACTTCTTGGAACATTGCCTAACTCTATAAAATGCCATTTTTACTAACTTTGGAGAAATTTGAGCTAAAATTATTTTAAATGGGAACTCTATCGCTTAGAATTCAGGGGCACCAGACAGGTGCGTAATTAAAACAAGGGATTCACACACTACACATCATGCATTATCATATTTTTTATTTCTTTCATTGTTTTTTATTGTTTTTCATTATTGGCTCCACGGGATAGATTTAATGCGTGCCCGACTGGGATGTTATTACACCCTGATGGTACTGTTGAATCTATTTCCAAGCTATGCGCCGGTGCTGCAGCCGTAAACACTGGGCGTACTTGTGTTTACAGCAGCCGATGAGCAATGAAGCATACTATGTATAACATTGGGCGTACTTTTGTTATACATATTAAGTATGTTTCATACGCATAGTACCCATTAGATTGAGTCCGGAGCCCTATTTTGTTTTATATATTATGTATATACGTACTGACTTAGTGAAACCCAACTAGGAGGTACCCGTGTTTATATAAGTATATTGCATTCATATGGGGTTGAACATGTGTTGCTCACACATGTGAAGCTTAGAGTTAGGAGCCTTGTCCCATTTGTAGACTAGGGTAGCTCATTTTACATGGCTACAGCGCGGTCCTGGTACACTCACTAGTCTGTCGCAAGTCGAGATTTTCTCGACTCCGTTAGATTAGATTAGGGCTGGTGCCCCTGGTTAGGGTGTGTATATATATATATATATGTGTGTACATATATGTGTGTATAGTGTATTATTCTTAGATTATGGCTTATCCTTTCGAATAAGGTTTCCTTATCTATTTCAGTCATACCATCCTTTCAGACTCGGTCGATGATTCTTGCTCTTGCTTGGTCATCATCCAGATCGCGGTCTACCCTGTCATCTTTATCATATGATTATTCCTGTATCTTGGATTTATATCTGTTTTGTCAGCTGTCTGATCAGGGCCTACTTTCCACTGAGGTTTTCTGGTCTATTATCCCCGATTAGAGTTTGTTCACTATTTCTTTCTTGGATCAGGCTGATGATTCTTGTTCACCACCTTTTATAGCCTGTGTTCATTTCTTGATTCTTTGTTATCCATTCTTCTTGCTAGCTGTTAGACCAGGGCCTGTCTATTAATGAAGTTTTCTGGTTTATCCATTAGCCACATTGTTTCATTCCCCAGCCTTCGGACCTGGTCAGTAATTTTCCTCTATCATTATTCTGACTATGGTCTGCCTTTTGTCTCTCAAGTGTTTAGTTGTGTCGTTCCTTTGTACATAACTTATTTGCTGAGTCGATTTCTAGTTACCTTCTTGTACCTACACCATTTGTTGAGTTGATTGTCTAGATTAGGACCCATTTTCGGTGGGTATTCCTGGTCTAATTCATCATATCTATATTCTCTTGATTTGGTTGGTGTCATTTCCCTTGCCATTGTTGAAACCATAATCTGTCATTTCGTCCTCAGATTGTACATATCTCTTGTGTGTATACGATTATGTCGGTTGATTAGATTAGGACCCATTTCTAGTGGGGATTCCTGGTTTAATCAATTATATGTGCATTCTTTCGGATTCACCTGACGGGTGGCCCGTACTTGTCACTCTCATGGCCACATTCTACTTGCTGCCCTTTTGATTGTATATCCATTCTTTGTTGTGTCTTAGATCTGGTCGATGGCTTGTTCGGTGTCTCTATAGCCATGATATATCTTTTGGTCGCAAATCCAACCCATGACCAAGCGTCGTCATTCATTGCCAGTCTTTCATGTGATTACATCTCCATGGTGACCATATTCTGCTTACTGATTGTGTGCTTATCTTGCCATCATTATTTGAGTGCAAGTATCCTTGCTGAGAGTCCTACATTACTGAGTTTCTATTCATTTACCCTTATGTTGAGTTGTGGGGATCACCCTATATAGCCGTCACGCTGCCGAATTTTGTATAAACACCTTGAGCGTGATCGCTATCTTTTCAGAGTTATCGATAAGCCATGACTTTACTCTACCACGATCCTTTTAGGGACGTCATGCTGCCGGATTTTACTCAACTCATTTTCAGTATGATCGCTATCCTTTAGGATTATTGATAAGTCATGTGCTTACCCTACCATGATCCTTCTTACAGTTCTGCTGTTAGTTTTATTCAAGGGAGAGATGTGTTTGTATTATCTCTTGTTTCAACTTGTGTATAACATTTCCATAAGATTGCCTCATACTAAAGTCAGTGTCTGTCAATTCCATGACATGAGTCTGACCTAATTGACCTCACCCATTTGTTGAACCAGTCTCCTTTCATTTCACCTAATCAAGTCAACAGGACATATATCTGGGTTGAACCCCAAGTCATTGACATCATGGAAGAAGGTGTACTACTCATATTTTCAGTGCCAGTTCATCTGTATCGAAAAAAAAAAATGTCATGTGTTGTTAAGGTTTGTCTTTCATTAAGTTTGTACCAACTTTCTTCTCTTAGAGTTGGTAAGTCTTACTATGTTAATGTCAAAAGAAAAAAAAAAGAGTGTGTCATGTTTGTCAGTCGTGTTCATTCAGAGTCTGTCGTTTACGTCATTTGTCAAGTTTAATGTAGAGCCCATCGAGGTGCGTCCAAAAAACAAAGAAAAAAAAAAGAGTTACTGATGTACTTAAGAGTCTTCAATTCAATAAAGTTGTTGGTTTCGAATCTTTGATGTTCTATGATTCACTCTTAGATCTAATGTTTAAATAACTAAAGACACCCTCTTGGATGAGATTGCAGACGAAATTCCCCTCAAGATCTGAAAAGGTCAAACGAGAGGAAGAGCGTCTAGCATAGCCACTTGAAGAAGAAATCGAAGCTATCGATAGTGGTATCGAAATCCGAAACTCGAAAAAGATGGATTGGCAAAACTTTATCTCCCGAGGAGCGCAAAGAATTGATAAACCTGTTTAGGGGGGTTTAAGGTAGTCTTGCTTGATCCTATAAGGATAAACCAGGGGAATGCCCAGTCGTTGCTCAAAGCAAGATTTCATTGGCTTTAGACATCCAGTTGAAAAGTGAAGATTTTAAAGAGCGAAACATCAGACATCCTTTGGAGCTGATGAAATATTGAGAGAAGAGTTTCTGGCAAGGAAGTATGATAAATTTGAGTCCTAAAAAAAAAAAAAAAAAAAAAAAGAAAAAAAAAAGAAAAAGAAAGACAAGGGGTTGTGAAACCTTAAGCATAAATTCAAGATCTTCGATGTGGGAATGGAGCACAGCGGTTGAAGTTTTGCCTGAAAAACCGCCAGACTCCTCAACAAAAAGATTCAATGCCTTTGAACCTTCTTCACTCAAAAGAGCTTGTACATCAAATATATCAGGAGGCCATCCTTGGGCGTTTGAACCTTTATAGCCAAGATCCCAACGTCGTAAAATCCATTTGTAAACCTTTTGGGCCAAAAGTCAAATCAAACCCTTTCTTTCTAGCCACAATATAAACCAGGGGCATTTTTTTTAAGAAGTTTGAACTACGTTATGACCTGATCCCCACCTCTTCAGGGGTACGTAGGCGTCTGATTAATTCAGATTCGGTCAACCTTGGGGATAAAAGCTGAATGATTCCCCTTTCAAAATTTTGAAGCCTAAAGCTAAACCATCCTTTGTTTAACCCATGGTGAACTACGCGGATCTGATCCTCCATCGTTTGAACTTTAAATATCCCACCCTTTTGAACCTAAGCCCACCTAGAAAGTCCTTCTGGTGAAACAAGCAAAGATTCAAGGCAAATGAAAGCAAAAACAGAAAAAAGAGCGAGAGTCTGAAGACCCACTAGGTTGAAAACCCAAAATGGCGGCCTAAATGAAATCATGTGCTTGCTAAGTCATTAACCAAAGAAGTTGGCTTATGCAAAGGCAAGGGTAGCGGTCTGTTGGATTGAAAATTGATGAGATACCGAAGGAGTTCTTCAGTTGTGCAGAATTTTCAAAGTTTGAGTAGTGACTTCTTTTGAAGAGAGAAATCAAGGAGACGGAGAAGCATTCTCAAACAAGGCAGGATCCCAGAATCCGAGTAGTGTCGGCAAGACTTGCTTTGATACTTTTCTAAACTAGGGGCATTAAGACTGAGCAATCCGAAGGGGTTAATAACCATGACGAAAATCCCGATGACGGAAGGAAGTGCCTCTTGACATAGTTTTCGAGATTACTGTAGGAGTGGCTAGCCTTACCATAAAAAAATAACATATTTTATCTAAAGGTGAATCAAAATGTAGTCGAGTCCCTTAAATAATCTATACCTTCTTTGATAGAGTCCTTGGGAGTCTATTCCTCATTCATATTTGTTTTCTTTCAAGGTTAAAAAGTTGTATGGCACTGGAAGGAAGGGGTGTATACCTTCCAAAATGAAAGATCCTGGTTTAGGTATCCTACTCGGACAGGCTGAATATGTCAAGTTTCATGCAGTTGGTGGTGGAAAGAGCGAACCTCCAATAGTGGTCAATGAAAGGAGAAGTCTTTGAGCTTAGCCATTATCCCATCTTTATTCCAAAGAAAGAACCCATGCAAATCCAAAATTTCTTTATCTATCTTTGTTCTACTCTCCTTGGGACTCTTGTCATGGGAGTACAATGCACTAGGGGCATCTTTTATGACTTACGTCATAAAAGATATCAAGCATACAAAGGCAATCAGTGCCAGTATTTACAACAAGTTGAAGTAAGAGAGATGCGAGCACGTCTCGAGCCAAATCTCCGAGCTCTTCAAATGAGCCCTCTTTCTTAAAAGAGTCAATTCCCAAAGAAAATCAATTTTCCCACCGGAGTTTAGAATTTGCTCCCGCAACCTTCAAACCTTAGCAGAATGCTTTTCACTTGTTAAAGAAGGGTAAACACCTGAAAGCCCCGTCAAGTACTTAAGTCCGATCCTCAGCAAGGAACTCGTACTCCCATTTTTCTTAGCAAGAGACGTTTAATCCCAGAAAAATCAATTCTCCAATCAGTAAGTCTTCTGTGTAGGTCTTATGCATTCTTGGCTCTTCGTGGTCTACCATTCAAGTATACCATGGACCCTTGCTTCCCGAGTGGCTCTTCGTGATCTGCCCTTCAAGTTGTATCATGGACCCACTATCCATACTCATTCTATCCATCTCCAGTGCTTGTCATTATCCTTGTTCATTCTTGGCTCTTCATGGTCTACCGGTCAGGTACACCATGGACCCTTGCTCTATGAGTGGCTCTTTGTTATATATCCTTTAAGGTATATCATGGACCCACTATCCATGATCATTCCATTCATTCCCATTGCTTATCTTTGTTCCTATTGGGCTCTTTGTCGCTCATCGCTGCGGACCCCGGGTTTAATGCTTGGCTCTCCACGGTTTATTGTTGGGAACCCCCGATTCCTTTCCAGCTGGGCTCTTTGTGGTTGATTACCATGGACCTCAGATTTATTGCTAGGCTCTTCATGGTTTATTACCGTGGACCCTCGATTTTTGTCATCTTGGCTCTTCGTGGCATAATGCCACGGACTTTTGATATTCCCTGTGCGGCTTTTCATGGTTATTACTCTGGGCCCTCGATTTCCAGTTTCTTTTCAATTATAAAAAAATAAAAAAAATATAAAATCCTCATTGGAATTTGGAATTCAGATTTGCAATTTTCAAAATATAGGCAGAGTTTTTGGTTTACTTGTTTAAAGGGGCCAGTGCCCGCAAGATTTCATCAAATTTCTTTGAGTTGTACTTTGGGTAAAAGTCATGTTTTCCTAATCGCTTCTAGCTATGCTATGTTTTAACTATTTTTCATCCTCTCTGACCTCTAGGAGGTTATGTTAGGAGTGATCTGACCGTCATTTTCAGAATAAAAAAATTCGAGATATCATCACCCCATCCGGTATCGAAAGTTTGAGTCTCCTCAAACATTCTTTACCCGTTTTGTAATCCGGTAAAGAAAGTTTGAGTCTTCTCAAACATTCTTTACCCGTTTTGAAATCCGGTATTGAAAATTTGGGTCTTCTCAAATATTCTCTACCCGTCTTGTATTCCGGTATTGAAAGTTTGAGTCTTCTCAAACATTCTTTACCCGTTTTGAAATCCGGTATTGAAAATTTGAGTCTTCTCAAATATTCTCTACCCGTCTTGTATTTCGGTATTGAAGGTTTGAGTCTTCTCAAACATTCTTTACCCGTTTTGAAATCCGGTATTGAAAATTTGAGTCTTCTCAAATATTCTCTACCCGTCTTGTATTTCGGTATTGAAGGTTTGAGTCTTCTCAAACATTCTTTACCCGTTTTGAAATCCGGTATTGAAAATTTGGGTCTTCTCAAATATTCTCTACCCGTCTTGTATTCCGGTATTGACAGTTTGAGTCTTCTCAAACAGTCGTTACCCGTTTTGAAATCCGGTATTGAAAATTTGGGTCTTCTCAAATATTCTCTACCCGTCTTGTATTCCGGTATTGAAAGTTTGAGTCTTCTCAAACATTCGTTACCCGTTTTGAAATCCGGTATTGAAAATTTGGGTCTTCTCAAATATTCTCTACCCGTCTTGTATTCCGGTATTGAAAGTTTGAGTCTTCTCAAACATTCTTTACCCGTTTTGAAATCCGGTATTGAAAATTTGAGTCTTCTCAAATATTCTCTACCCGTCTTGTATTTCGGTATTGAAGGTTTGAGTCTTCTCAAACATTCTTTACCCGTTTTGAAATCCGGTATTGAAAATTTGAGTCTTCTCAAATATTCTCTACCCGTCTTGTATTTCGGTATTGAAGGTTTGAGTCTTCTCAAACATTCTTTACCCGTTTTGAAATCCGGTATTGAAAATTTGGGTCTTCTCAAATATTCTCTACCCGTCTTGTATTCCGGTATTGAAAGTTTGAGTCTTCTCAAACATTCTTTACCCGTTTTGAATGATCTGGCTCTCGATTCCAGGATAAAAACTCGATATATCATCATCCTTCCGGTATTGAAAGTTTGAGTCTTCTCAAACGTTCTCTACCCGTTTTGTATTCCGGTATCGAAAGTTTGAATCTTCTCAAATATTTCTTTACCCGTTTTGAATGATCTGGCTCTCGATTCCAGGATAAAAACTCGATGTATCCGGTATTGAAAATGTGAGTCTTCTCAAATATTCTCTACCCGTCTTGTAATCCGGTATTGAAAGTTTGAGTCTTCTCAAACATTCTCTACCCGTCTTGTATTCCGGTATTGATAATTTGAGTCTTCTCAAATATTTTTTACCCGTTTTAGCACCCGATAATTAGCCAAGTGATTCTTGGTTTAAATTGTCAATCAAAATCTTCATTCTTCAATGCAAGCACCGAGTTAAGAGTCAGTGAGAAGTTATCTCCCCTTTGCTTTTAGTCTTTGAGTTTCATAGTGTTACTTTGATATTTTACCTTTGTGAATACCATTTTAGAATCAAAACCCAAAAAAATTATTTTGTTTTGACAATCGGGTCGGCCAAAATGTGTTGTCTTGTCAGCTTTGCCAATCGTGTGACAAGCACACTCTGCCAAAGAGGGGCATCTGTAGACACCCCATTTTGACCGTGCCCTGCACCTCCATGTTTTGTGCTTAACTTTCCCAAATCAGTGCGTTAGGGTCCCAAATTGCACCCTGAGCTAGCTTAGGATCCCACCAAGGTCCCTGTGAAATTTCGTCAAGATCCGACCACGTTTGCCTAGCGAACGAGCTAAGTGTAGACACCCCATTTTGACAGGACCCTAAACCCGCGTATTCGAATGAAATCCCGAGGTCAGGCGGAAAATGAATGAATGTGGGGCCCGCTGATATGGGACCCGATTGTGTGGGGCCCGCTTGTGTGGAACCCGCTTGTGTGGGGCCCGCTGATGTGGGATCCGCTCGTGTGGGGCCCGCTCGTGTGGGACCCGCTTGTGTGGGGCCCGCTTGCGTGGGGCCCGCTTGTGTGGGGCCCGCTGTTTTGGGACCCGCTTATGTGGTCAAAGAGAGAATAAGGACAGTCATCATTTTCTTGGTTTTAAAAATGGGCGTAATGAGTAATTTTGGTTTTCGTATGGCATCCGATGCCATTTGAAAATTGTTTTTTTATTTTTTTATTTATTTTTTTGCAAAATTTAAGGGAATTTGGGGGGGACAAGAGGGGGACAAAAAATTCTCATTTTCTCCCATCATGATGACTCATGATGGGTCTTCTGATCTCTCTCGAGAAGAAACCAAAAAAAAGAAAAAAAAAAGAAGGGAGAACGGGAGAGAGGACAGTGAAAAAAAACCAGAGAAAGACCAAGGAAAAGAAAAAAAAGAAGAAAAAGAAAAAAAAAAGAAAGAGGGAGAGAAAGAGAGAATTGCAGAGGGAGAGAGCTCATCATCTCCGGCAAATCCGCCGGAGATCCAACCTTCATCTCCTCTTCCCTCAACGGCCGCCACCACCGCCTTCTCCGGCAACCTCTACACCTCCAATCCTACGGCTTCCATTTTCTCCGGCCGTGTTCTGATCGTCTTCCCCCATTTTCCTCCGGCCTTTTCTGCAAATCTGAGATTCATTTTTTCCGATCTAAGCTCCGATCTGAGATCCTTCTCTGATACTTCTCCGATCCATCTCCGATTCATTTCCGATCCAAACCTTAGCTCCGATCGTCTTCTCCGATCTTTGTAAAAGAAGGTATTTCCCTTCATAATTCTTCTCATTTTATTTTTATATACTTTCAATGCTTATGCTTAGAACTGGAAATTTAAATCATGTTTTCTCTGGATGTTAGCTTTTCCTGTGTGATTTTTTTTTTTTATTTTTTTTTTATATACAAAGTTTATGTTTCAGTTGATTGTATTTGAGTAGATTTGAATAGGAATCTGCTTTCGTTGTTTTAATGGATGTTCCTAACAATTTGGTTAAAAAAAAATAATAATAATAATAAGAGAAAAAAACTACTGTGAAAGGAAGTCTTCGCTGGATTTTCTGAGATTTTGATATTTCTAGTTATGAGGGCCCGTTTGTGTGGGACCCGTTTACGCTGATGTGGGACCCGCTGTGTGTGGGACCCGTTTGTGTGGGACCTGTTTATGTAGGGCCCGCTGATGTGGGACCCGCTGTGTGTGGGACCCGTTTATGTAGGACCCGCTTGTGTGGGGCCCGCTGATGTGGGGTCCGCTGATGTGGGACCCCTTTGTGTGGGACCCGTTTGTGTGGGACCTGTTTATGTAGGGCCCGCTGATGTGGGACCCGCTGTGTGTGGGACCCGTTTATGTGGGACCCGCTTGCGTGGGGCCCGCTGATGTGGGACCCATTTGTGTGGGGTCCGCTGGTGTGGGACCCGCTCGTGTGGGACCCGCTAATGTGGGGCCCGCTTGTATTCAAAGAGATAAAAAGGACATCATCATTTTCTTTAGATTTTTGCATGATTTTTAAGCATTTAAATGATTTTAATTCATTATTAAATGTGTATGCTTAAAATCACGATCTGCATGAGTGTTTCAAATCCGTTTCGTCCCAAAATTTAATACGATGTTCTACTTGAATAGAGTAAAATAACTGTCAGATCGGATCGGACATTGGATCAAAGGTTTTCAAAAATTTGAGTGAAGAGTGGTATTTTATTTAAAATAAGGGTGAGTCTTAGCCTTGCTTCCCCCTTTGCAAGGGCAATGATAAGGTTACTTGGAGCCCATTTTTGTGTGTGTTTGGGAGACCCGCCCGGTCTCATTCTCTCGTTAGTCCTCTTTGTGTGCCGTTTGGTTTTGGGGAACACCCTACTCGGCTTGGCTTCATACCCCTACCCTTATGGGTATTGGGTTGCACATTTGTTGCACCCTAGGGCTAGGTAGCTGTCCGGCCCGGCTGGGTGTTTTACCTTTGCCAAATATGCACAGGGTCTCTTATTCCTTTTTACGTCATTTGTGTCTCGGAGACAAGCCTCGTCTCATATAGAGAGTTTCCCCTTTAGGAGGCTTACCTAGCCTCATGTTAGAGTGGCCTCTCCTTTTAGAGTTGAGTCTTTAACTCGGTAGTGTTATTAGAGAGTCTCTGACTCATTTGTTCCCCCCCTTTAGTGTTGTTAGTTCGGAGTTTCTCCTTTAGAGTTGTTGATTACTTCGCTCTTATTGGAGACTAACTCAGTCTTATTAGAGCTTTGCTTGCTTGGGATCTTGGATCGTTTTCTCTCTTTTTGGGACACTATCTTTCTTGTTGTGGTTTGTCTCTTTGAGGCGTTAGTTGCTTATTCGGGGTTTCCCCTTTTGGATTTAGGGCTTTGCCCTAGTTTATGGTTGTTCTTGCGTGTTCCCTTTGAGATTGAAAACATTTAAAGATTCTGAGCATTGGAAAAGCTTTAAAATCCAAAAAAACATTTGAAAACTTTAAAAATATCAAAAAAAACATTTGAAAATATAAAAAACCTTAAAAAAAATCTAAAGTGTTGAGTGTTTCTTTTAGAAGCGTAGTTTGAGAGTTCGTTTCGAACTACGTTGGCTTGATCCTCTTCCACGAGGTACGTAGTGCAGCTTGAGATTCTTATCTCAAGTCCAGCCAAACTTTGTAAATAAATGTTTTAACCCTTTTTCTTCAAAACCTTGTTTTCAACAAGATCTTCCTCTAGAGTTAGGAATTTGTCCTAGATAGAGAGTGTTAGAGTTAGGAGTTTGTCTTTTATTTGTTGTGTGCTTGTTTATGTTGTTTTAGAGTTAGGAGTTTGTCTTTTGTTGTGTGTTTGTGTTAGAGTTAGGAGTTTGTCCTAGCTAGGAGCGCCTCCGTCCGGTCAGTTGGCGATTCACATCGCTGACTGATGACTAGGTCTAGGATGCGTTAGTGATCCCATTGTTTTCCTTAGGATACACAGCCTAGTTACACATAGGTTGTAGGAACCACCTGCATTAGCCTAGGGCTAATCTGCATTTAGTTAGGGCATATAGGGTGTCCTAAAATCCACAATTCACTGGAATTTAAATAATCGTACAATAAACTTTAATAACTAGTCCGGTCTTTTAGATCGAGTCTAGGATAGGGGTCTAGGTGTCTTAGGCATCTTAGCTTAGAATAGGCGCGAAGAACTACGTTGCCTTGATTCTCGTGGAGGCGGGGATACGTAGGCTTCTTTGGATGAATACCAGACCATCCGAGGACTCGGGCTAATAATTTAGAGTCTTAGGATTTGTTGTATTGTTATTATATGTTTTGATGTGTTTTCTTACTTTCTTGTACTGATCCTGTACCTTTAGCTATAGCTTGCATGTGTTTGCACATCAGAATTTAGACACCCATTAGGCATGTCACTCATAACCTAGCTATGCTTAGGTGACACATCTTTCATTTCATTTTATGCGCTTATTATTTTATCATCAGGAAATGCATGCTTAGGTAGACGATTCCTGATGATTGTTCCCATTTCACATGATTTTTACCCAAACTTCTTTGGAGTTAATAATAAATGGCATAAGAGACCAGGTGCTTGCACTTGGGCGAATTGGGGGCGCCTAACCCCTTCCCCATTCGTCATCAGGCACGGACCTTTTGTATCTCTGGTTATCCATTGCAAACAGAGCATTTGTTTTGGTTCCATGGCATGTCCATGGATGGCGACTCTGAGTTATTTTTCAGATACATCTCGGTTTCGAGCCCTGGCTCCGGATCAGGATGTATCTCTTTCTTTTTATATCGCCACTCATGCTATGCTGTGAGGGTGGCATCCGTTTCGAGAGTTCCTTGGCAGAGCTCTCCTTCACTTTGTGGAGATCTTAGAGGATTGCAGGAGGGACCTCGCGTCCCTCGGCACCGTCCTCAGGATCGGGGTCCACAGATATGGCCCAACTCAACAGGGGCAACTGCTCCCCTTATGCGACATGTAGCTCCGCCCTTGGTGCCAGGATGGCTCTTTGGTGGCCCCCACCTTGGAGATGCCCTAGCCCCAAAATTTCACATGTGATGAATGGTTAATTGCAACTAGTTTCTTAGAAGACTAGAAAAGTTACCAAACTCTAATGGCTTGTTTGTTTTAGATTATGACAACCGATTGTAGAGTCCCCAACCGATTGCTGGACTGAAAATTGCACTAAATTTGAATCCAGTAATCGGTTGGGGACTCCACAATCATCAGACTGTGGTGGCCTCTAAGCTTGCACGAAAAACACTGGAAAAAAAGATATTGGGATTTTTTTTCTCTATCCATTAATATGATTATGATTAATTTAGAGGGATATCACCATCGTGAGTTTGCATCCCTCTATTTTATTTTTCAAAATAAAAAATAGAAGAGCCATATATTTTTTCTAAGAAAATGATACAGCGTAACGATGGAGAGGCCAGCAATGAGAATATGCCATGTGTGCAAAAAATCTATTTTTCCCTAGCCCAGACTTACGCTGGTTACGATGATGTGGCAACAACCCATTTGTTCGGTAAAAAAGGGAAACGGAAAGGGGATTTCTATAGGGGGAGAATTTATCCCCCGGTAATTATTATTTGAGCAATGATAGATATAAGGGAGCCACAAAAGGACTGGATCCACGTCATTTTCAAGTTACATTTTAAAATCGATTGAAAAAGTAAAATCAGTTACATTTGATGACGTGGATCCAATCAAGAGCCCTTTTTTGGCCTCAAATAGGTAAAATCCTATTTGAGTCCAATAATTGGTTTTGACACTCATAATCAGTTGCAATAATCTTAAACTACAACGGCCTTAAACCTCCTAAAATTCTGACTTTTTAAATTATGTAATGAAATAATTTAAATTCTAACTTTTAAATTTCCTAAAATTATTTTCGTAGAAAGGAACCAAAGACTTTTTAAATTATATAGGGAAATGTTATTAGTATTTTGATGAGAGCACTCCTCACTTTATTAAAAGTATGGTATGGTCCGCACCATAGGATGATCCAAACCGTCCATTAGATGGGCCACAGAGTAAATAGGGTGTGCCCCAAAAATCATTTCCATAGGTTGATCTAATCCTCCGATCTGAATGTTAAAGGGTTGATCCTAACACTATAGTTCGGAGGGTTAGGATCGACCTTTGGAAATGATTTTTGGGGAACAACCTATTTAGGCTGTGGCCAATCTAATGGACGGTTTGGATCATTCGATGGTGCGGGCCATACCGTACATAGATAGGGTGTCCATAAAAAGTCAGATCCATAGGATCATCCTAACCATTCGAACTGCGGAGGCAAAAAATGGACTAATTTGTGAAGGTTTAAAGACATCCATTTTACCTCCACAAATCGTAGGGTTGGGATGATCCTATGGATCTGATTTTTTGTAGACACCCTATCTGTGTGAGGGCCTTTGGATGGCTTGGATCACCCAAACAATGTGGGCCCCCACTGTATTTTAAGCTAGTGTGTAGAGAACTCTCTACACATATGTGTAGGAACCGTTCTCATATATATATATATATATATATATATATATATATGAGGAAAATGATTGTGAGCTTGAAGCTCATATAGCTTATATGAGCTTGAGGGCCCAAACACATGGGTCCCACATTTTTTGTGGTGATCCAAACCATTCATTTGCAAGGCCCCATCATAGACAGGGTGTGTACCAAAAATCAGCTCCATTGGATCATCCTAACCCCTCCAAAAGCGAGGGAAAAAATGGGCAGATTTGTGGAAAATGATGTCTGTCAATTTTGCCCTCCACTTTTGGATGGGTTAGGATGATCCTATGGAGCTGATTTTTTGAACACACCCTACGTAAGGGCCTTTCAAATTAATGCTTTGGATCATCCTAACAATGTGGGCCCACATGTGTTTGGGCCCTCAAGCTCATATAAGCTATATGAGCTTCAAGCTCACAATCATTTTCCTCATGTGTATATATATATATATATATATATATATATATAGAGAGAGAGAGAGAGAGAGAGAGAGAGAGAGAGAGAGAGAGAGAGAGAGAGAGAGAGTGCAACCCGGCTTGTTTGAAGATCCCAACCATTTAGCATGGGTCAACCTAAATATAAATGGGGTTTGATCATGCAAACAGTATACATAGGCCTATTCCCAAAAATCATCTCCACAGGATGGATGATATATTGATCTTAATTATCCAATCCGTAGAGGCTTATATATAGTGTATTCTATTTTATAGATGGTGTTAGAACATGCAAGTCACTTTATTAAAAGTACGGTATGGCCCACACCATAGGATGATCCAAACCGTCCATTAGATAAGCCACAACCTAAATTATTAGGTTGTGGCCCAAAAATTATTTCCATAGTTTGATGCTAACACTCCGATCTATGGTTTGTTCGGATCAACCCTCTAACATTCTGTAGACACCCCATTTTGACCGGACGTAGGTTCTAATTGCTTATACAAAGCCTCGTCAAATCGGTGAGTTGGAGTCCCAAATTGAACCCTGAAGCAGCTTATGGTCCTACCGAGGTCCCCGTAAAGTTTCGGCAAAATCTACCAAGAAATGGCAAATAGGACGAGCCGGGAAAGAGATGTATTATGAATGTATAAGGGGGGTGAGTTATCTGCAGAGTGGAATATTTAGGTGAGAAGTGGGGTGAATTATCCTGTGATGGGCGCGCCCAAGCCGAATAAGACAAATCTGGCGGGCGCGCCTCATCAAGTGGGGGTGGAGATTATCAGCATTTCTATTTTAATATATAAAAAAAATCGAAGAGCAGAAGGGGACTATTCATCTTCGTAAAAAAGGCTCCAGAGAGAGAGAGAGAGAGATCTGAGAAAAGGGAAATCCCTCAAACTCATATTCATCTTCTCCGATTGGAATCTCACCGGATTCCGGCCAAGTCCTAGCCGGAATTTTCACTTTGATTACCCTATTTTCTTTCCTTCTAAGCTTCTCCGGTCGTATCTCATCACTGATACCTTCTTCTCCGTCATTACCTCTGCAATTTCTAACCCTAACTCGTTCCTTCTCTATCACTATCTCTATTTCTTAGATCTATTACAAATTATTTGAAAAATCTCTTAGATCTAAGGTATTGGAGGAATTTCTGAGGTTTGTAAAGAAGATTGAGAGAGATCTGAGAAGAGAAAAAAATAAAAATAAAAGAACAGAGAGAGAGTAGATCTGAAATAGAAACCCTCGTCTGAAACTCTAACTCTCGGTTTTTCTTATCCTCCGATCGATCTCGCCTGAGATCCGATTTAGTTCCGGCCATTCCTCTGTTTTTTTTTCAGATCTAGCTACCTCAGTTGCCACGGCTAGGATCTGACCTCCTTTTTCTCCAAGTGCCGTTTCAAAGTTTCTTCTCCGGCAAGTCATTGTTCTCCGACGAGATCTGTCGCCATTTCCGATCGAGCGCAGAAGAGTTCTTCAACAGTTAGGAATCAAGAGAATTTCAGAGGAGCAATTTCAGATCTAGAATTTTAAAGAAGAAGATCATTTTCTTTTTTTTTTGTTCTTTCTTCAAATCAGGTAAAGTCCCTAACCTGCTCTTGTTTCGATTTGGTGTTCGTGCGGCTGTCTATGATTAGAAGTTGTTAGGTAGATTCTTGAGTTTTGTTTTTAAGGCATGATTATAGTTTTTAATCTCATGATTCCGGTATTTCTTCTTAATTCGTAGTCGGAATATAGATCTAGCTAAATGTGACTGATACAGGTTGTGTGAATAGAGCTGGATGTTTGCTAATTGTTGCAATTTCTTTGAAAAATAAAAGATCTATACTTCATTTCCATTTTAGTTCCATTTTCATGGAGATTAAGATTTCATGTTGTTTTCAGCAAAGTTTTGGCAAGGTTTGTGAAGATGGAATATATGAGATGGTTTCTTTCATTGTTCTGATTTTTCCCTTTACAAAGTTATTTTGGATAATTTGTTTTGAGCTTGTAAAGTTGTATCAGCTTATAAGAAATTCTTATTGTCATTAAATTTGAGTTTAAGGTTAGAGTTGATCCATTGCATGAGGGATTCAACAACATGATTCCATTCCAAAGTACGTTATGCATAGTTCATGTGTGATTCCTATTATTACTTTTTGGGAAGAAATGTTGTCAGTTCATGGCAAAATACTGAAGCATCATAAATTTCACAAGTCATGCCTATCATTTGAATTTTGGAAACATTGACATTTGTTAATGAGAAACTAGTAAGTATAACCTTCTTCAGTATTGGAATTGACATGTGTTAAATAGTCCTATAGGCTGAATCAAATTTCAAGTGGTTGAATAAGGTTAACTGGCAGTTAGAATGTAAGAATTCAAAAGAAAAATCAATTTTTATAAGGTTCTAAAAGTGATGAGATTCCAGATTTTGAATCCATACCATAAATTTTGCCATGTACAGTCAAAACCTGTCTAGAATCATTTAACTGGAGCAATTTAATCATAGACTGGAAAGGTTCTTATCGACACAATTTACAGTTGTAATTTGTATTCTGTTCAGAAGCATCATGCTCCTATCCTATGAGCCATTTTACTCTACAGTTATGATTTGCATTTGATTAAAAAAAAAAAACAAATGTGTAATTGTTTGCCCTCTTTGGAAATGGTATACTACTACTCATGTGTGGCTGTGAATTACATTTCTATGAAATCCCTTAGCAAAGCCTCATTTGATATTCAGTCCTTGGGTAGGAGATACTTGAATGTTCAATTGTGTCAATACCATGTACAAAATTTAAAAAAATGAGGTTAATATGAATGAGTTGTTGTACTTGGAGGAGCATGGTGGTCATAATATTTTCTTTAGGACATTTTCGTAGGAAATGTACATTTTGCAACACAGCTTATGGCTTATGCATAGGGGTGGCAACGGGGCGGGTCGGGGCCGGATGTTGGGGTCCCCTTCCCCTTCCCCTCTGCGGGGAATTTCCCCCCTCCCCTTCCCCTTCCCCTCTGCGGGGATGGTGGGGAATCCCCCTCCCCTCCCCACGGGGAATATCTAATCCCCTTCCCCTTCTCCTTCCCCTTCCCCTCCCCGCATCCTTCGGGGACAAAATCCCTGCCCCGCCCCCTCTTTGGAACCCAATCAAACCAGCAAACAGAGCTTCTTTCTTCTACGTCCATTACAGACAATATTGTGATGAATGCTATGATTCTATTCATGTGATCAACAAACAGATGGACAAAATCAGAAATGCATGGATGAGACAACAAACATAAATAACAACAGGACCTCATCTTTCAGCAATTTTCTGCATAAATTATGGAATGATAAATAGGAAATGAGCACCAGGATTACCTTAATTAACAGGCAGCCAATGTGCAAAAAGTAACTATTTCAGTAGTCACAATGAACTTTAAAAGTCCATAAGTGGGCGCTCACACACGCAAAATAATGTTCATTAGTTCATTCTGTATAGCATGTTAACCCCCAGATGAGCATGAGAAATGAGAATGGAGAAGAGAACAAAATCAACAAATGACTTATTTCTTTAATTGCAATTCAGTCTAGTGCTGACATGAAACAAATTTCTAGTAGCTAAATTTTTCTTGTTGAAAATTAAAACCTGCAATCCAACCCTAAAATTTTGTTGGCACTACGATTTTTTGATAATTGCATACACTCAGCGTCTCAGGCTCTCAGCTTGTCTTTATTATTTCAACATCTGTGAAAAGGTTATTATAGTTCCCAAAATGCTCTCAGAAGCTAATTAAAAGGAAAAGACAAGCTAAGTTTATGTTTGGGGGAATCTTGTAGCCGATCCACAGAGTTTCTAGTAGTTTTCCTTAAAAAAAACACTTAAAAATTTACAAAAAAATGGCATTGATTAGCGGGGCGGGGCGGGGCGGGGCGGGGACAACTCCATCCCCTTCCCCTTCCCCTCCCCGCACCGGGGAATTTTTATAATCCCCTTCCCCTTCCCCTTCCCCTTTCAAATCGGGGAATCCCCTCCCCAAACGGGGCGGGGCGGGGCGGATCCCCGCTTTTTCGGGTGAAATTGCCAGCCCTACTTATGCACTTAGAAAACTGGGTTGTCCTTTAACTTCATGTACAAACTTCTAGAATGGATACAATTATGAGTTATGAACAGATAAGTGTGTTAATAAAGGGAATAGACACTCAATGTATTTATAGGGCTCTTCTCACTTGGCTGAAACCAATTCTAAATATCCAAAACTAATTCATAATATTTTGGGATGTTTCATAATTGAATTGATAGTGGACTAGATTTTTTGGAAAATCTAATGGTGTCCATGTTCTTCCTCTTTTAAACAACAAACATGGGTGAATGTTTATTGCAATACCTAATTTAAAGCCATGTTATTTCCTAATCTGTGCCAATGAATTTACAATTATGTCACCTGTATAATTTGTCCTTATAATATTTGCCAAGCTTTACTGTTGGAGAGAGGTTGCTTACTGATATTCTTATCGACTACAGGTAGATTGGTTCATTTGAAGAAGCAGCGGAAGAGGAAGAATAGAGAAATGCAATGAATGCATAAATTGCCATATTTCTCTTCTTCTTAGCAATTGTTTATGTTTCTGTATTTGATCCATCAATGGTAGGAAACATCTATTTTTATTTATCTGGTGACAAAGGAAGAACAAATATGAACGAGAACTTGTACAAAGGAGAAGAGACGCTTGTAACAAAGTTCCAAAATCTGGAGGAAAATATGGCTGAGGAAGGGGTTAAGAAGACTTCCTTGATGGATCTTCCAGTGGATCTTTAAGAGTTAATTGTGTTAAGACTTTTTCGAGTGGATCTTCTTCGTCTTTCTCCTCTATGTAGAATATGGCGAGAGATCGCCCTTCCAGTCCGTCCCATAGACAACACGCCATTGCTTATGTCCATCTGCGCTAGAAGAAAATTGTGTAGTTTCTTCGATCCTATTCGCAAGATATTTCACAATATACACGACTTCCCAAACTTAAAAGCTTCTACTGTGCATTACTCCAAAGATGGTTGGTTGCTAATGTCTCAATCCAAAAAAGAATACTCCACATACTTCTTCTTTAATCCTTTCACAAAGTCAAGAATCCAACTTCCTGATATGTTTGAAGATAAGGGCTTTCATGGCGTTGCCTTCTCATCTTCTCTCACTTCTTCAGACTGCAAAATTGTGGCATTGGAAGGTAGTGGTTCCACCACGGTTACTATCCGAACTTGTTGTCGTGGGGATGAGAGTTGGACTTCTGATACCTTAGATAGCAATCCATGGTTTGCTGCTTCGCACTGTAACCTGGTTTTTTATGACGACGTTTTCTATTGTTTAGGAATGGATGGACGGTTAGGGATTTTTGATCCTAGGAATGGTGTTTGGTCAGTACTTTCAAAGCCCACTTACGAGGAGTTTTGGGAAGAAAATGATGCCTGGGTAGATTTAATGCAAAACTCTACTGGTCAGAATTTCCTAGTAGAGTGTGGCGGAAAGCTTGTGTATGTGTTTATTGGTTATCATGGAAGGTCAATTAAAATTTTCTGCTTGAATCGTTCTGAGATGATATGGGAAGAAATTGACTCAATGGGAGATCAAACGATGTTCCTTAGTCACAAATCATCTTTCTCAACAATCATTCCCGTGGAAGGAATGCAAAATAAGATTTTTTTCCCTCTATTATGTGGTGGCGAAGATTGTTCCGTATTCTACTCTTTTGAGGACCGCAGATTCTTTCCCTATAAAGATTTTTCTCAGACTAAGGGGTATCGCTTTAGCACCTGGATTCAACCCAGCTGGTCTAAACCTTCGCATGAATTGCTCCACTGGTGAATGGTTGAATTGCCCGAATGGTTTGATAAGGTATGCATACAATGAACATCTTGAATATTATTTTAATTGAACAATAATTTGTTAGAGAAAAAAAGCTTCAGTTTGATATTTAGTACCATTCATTCCTTTTCTATAATCTGCATTTGTATACAATTTTATTTTTTCTACATAGGTGGCGTTGATATTTCCACCCCTTAGTTTTAGTATCTTCCACCATCTCTCCATTGAGAATTTTTTTAGAGGCTGCTACAATCCATACGACTTGTGCCATTCATTGAATGATTTTCTAAGAAAGAGAAGGGTATGAATATCAACTCAATATATTGTTGTATTTATATTTTTGTTATTTAGAAATCATTCTATTTACTTCATAGTAGTAGATAATTAAGATATCATGATTGCAATATCCACTACATCTTACATCTTGGAATTGAGAGAAAAGTGCCTGTAACTAATGATCCTTCGGATGTATTCTGTCCAAACTCAAAGCTGTATTGAGATTTGATGCACTTGTATATGCAATGCAAGCTATGACCTCCCATTAAAAAAAGCTATGACCTCCCATAAAAAGTTTTGTATAAGTCGCCTTTTGAAACACTGACGATAACCTCTCTCTAACTCTCTCACCCTCTTCATAAGGTTTACGAGTAATATTATATACCGTTGGGGCTCTAATGATTAATATTGTTGGTGTTTCTGAAAATCTGGGTCGTTACAGCTAGTGGCCGCATTTTATATAAGGTATTAGCGAGTATTAATTACAAGATAGGTGTTGTCCCTCCCCTACCCTAGCAATGTGTCACTTCTTTTGCCCAACCCTTTGTCCTTGCCCTGCCCACGGAAATGGTGCACCTGGTTTTATACTTATTTGTCAAGCAAGAAAAAACCCCATAACCTCTTACTACTACTGCCAGGAGGGTGTCTCGTCTAGTGTTGCTACCCTTCCTGCATCTTCCATTGGTTCCGTTGCCACTGCCACACTAGATGGTTACTGCGACCACCACAACGACTTCCACTAAAAAGACCAAACAACATTTACTACGTACCTGCATACATCATGTACTTACCTACAGTATGTACCTTAAACAACATTATTGTTCACATGTATGTACTTTAACAACGTTTCCTAAGAAGGTACTCTCATATATCACTGGATTTTTGTTTTAAGTATTAGAAACAATTAGAGTATAAATTATCAGCATAGGAACAATGTTGGTTCCTTGTCTAAGCATTAAGATATACGAGATATGGAGCATTAATTAGTAGAGCCCCAACTATACTTCGGTTTGAGCTAGACCTAAGCCCCCTATCTCTTTTCTAGTCTAACTAGGACACTTGAAAGATGGAACCCATCAAAACACTTAGGAAACAAGAGTATTAGGTGGTGTTTTCAATATCAAAACTAGTAGCTAGAAATGTAAGAACTGCATAAACTTCAAATTTCATAATTAATCAGATATCATAAAAATATTGATTTACCTCTAACAAATATGTTAGATGTGTGTATGTGTGTATGTTGCCTAAGGGCATAGTGGTCATTTTATCTTCTGTCTTTATATAAATACATAATTGAGGGGGAGATACTCCAACTCACTCTTTCTTTCCACTCTCTTCTCTTCTCTTCTCCTTCCACATGGTGTCAGAGCCCTAGGGTTTGGATCCCTAGGGACCAACATCGTTCCTCCTTCCCCTTCTTATTCCTCTTCTTTTTTTTTTCTTCTAAAACACTAACCCTATGCATCTTCTCTCCTCCTCCTCCCTCTCTACCCTCGCTCACCAGCCCCCCCTCCCCTGTCGGGACCTCCACCCGGCCCAAAGTCCCCTTGCCCCTCCCGTAAATAACCTCCCCCCTTCCTTCTGACCTCCACACCCCCTCTCACCCCCCGTAAACCGTCCCCTCCCTCCCCTCTCCTTGTTCCCCTCCCCACCCCCCGTAAATAACCCCCTCCCCCCGACCTCCCTGTTCCCCCCTTGCCCCCGTAAATTACCCCCTACCTCCCCGACCTCCCTGTTTCTTCTCGCCCCCCCACCCCACCCCTCTTGTTTCACCTCCCCTCTCTCTCTCTCTCTCTCTCTCTCTCTCTCTCCCTCTTATCCTCCCTTCTTCTCTTCCCCCTTCTAACCCTCTTCTCATGACCTAAATCCTCTTTACAAACCTTTTTTTTTCTTATGTTTGCGGCTCCGATTTTGGCCCATTCTCTTCGATTCATCTCTCTCATTATGTCTTCGCCGGATATATCTTGTTTTAACATCCCTCTTTATTGGAGCCGCGGTCTTCTTTGCGGACCTCTCGCATGATTCTTGTCTTTTCCTCATTTTCTTGTTCTTTCTTGCTAGTGTGGCTGTGGGTCTCTCTCTCTGATCTTTAGTTATCATAGATCCTCCTGCTCTCCCGGATCCCCATGTTAGCCCGTCCCTGCTGACAATGCCTCCACTCTACCTACGACTCTTTCCTCGAGCTACTCTCCTTCATCCTATTCTCCCTCGTTGGAGCAGTCTTTTCCTCAGATGACCTCTGAGAAATTGGATGGCTCCAATTATCTCAGCTGGCGCTACGCTGTTGAGACCTATTTTCTTGCCAAGGGTTGGGTGTCCCTTATTGAGCGTGATCCTCCTTCCTCTTCAGACCCGTCCTATGATAGATGGCGGTAGGGCGATGCTATAATCCGCACCCTCCTCAGGCAGAGTATGGTTCCTGCTGTTGCACGACTGATGATGAGCCTGCCCTCGGCCAAGGCTATTTGGGTTCACACTGCTCTGCTTTAATCTGTGGTTTATAACCTTACACGTATCTTTGCTACTTATTCACAGTATGTACCTTGAGCGTGGGAATGACTCTCTGCCCACCCACTCTAGCCCTCTTCGCCTCTCTTTGCCAGCAGTTGGACGCTTTCATGCCTCTTACCTCTTATCTCATCGTCCTTGCTCGTCAGCGGGACCAACGCAGGGCTATTCTTTACCTTCACTCCTTGGGATCAGACTTCTTACCTTTTCGCCAGCAGCTCCTTGGACCAGGCCGATCATTGTGTCTTTCTGGGACACTCTCGTACTTAGAAGGGTTACAAGTGTTACAGCCCTGGATTTCGCCGTCTTTTTGTATCCGCAAATGTTGTCTTATCGAGTCTCTTTCCTTCTTCTCTCCTCCTGCGCATGGCGCTCCTATCTCTCCTTCATGTCTCCCTCTCCCCTTTCCGGTTCTTCCTGACCTGGTTTCTCCGGATCTTCCTCCCTTAGATGCCCTTGTCGGAGACCTTTCCTTCCCAGGTTTCGGCAGTTCCTCTTCCGCCCGCTACTACGAGGGTCTATCAGCGGCATTAGCGAGCAGATCCTCCTCCATCTCCTATCGAGGCGTCGTCTCTTCAGCCGGAGATCCTGGCCTCTAACCCTCAGGTACCTTCTCTTTCTTCTGATGTAGCTGTAGATGCTCTTATTGCCTCACACACTCGTTCACGCACTACTGCTCATCTTATTTCATCTTATGTTTCGTATGATCATCTTACCCCTTCATTTCGTGCTTTTGTCTCCTCTTTGTCTTTTGTTTCCTTGCCTAATTTTGGACAGGAGGCTCTTGCTCACCCTGGGTGGCGTTTTGCTATGGACAGCGAGATGGATGCACTTAGGGCCAATCATTCTTAGGATATAGGTTCCCCCTCCTCCTGGTGGTCACCCTGTTGGTTGTAGATGGGTCTCTGCCATCAAATATTTTTCAGATGGGACGGTTGAGCGCCTTAAGGCACGCTTGGTTGCCAAAGGATACGCACAGACCTATGTGATTGACTACCATGAGACCCTCTCTCCTGTTTCGAAGATTCCATCAGTGCGCGTTTTTATTTCTCTTATAGTCAATCATGGCTGGCCATTATATCCGCTAGACGTAGAAAATGCCTTCCTCTATGGAGATTTGGCTGAGGAGGTGTACATGGAGCAACCTCCTGGTTATGTTGCTCAGGGGAAGATGTCCTCCTCCGTATATGGGCTTCGGAAATCATTGTGGTCTCAAACAGTCCCCTTAAGCCTGGTTTGGAGGTTCAGTGAGGCCCTCATGAGATATGGCATGAGGCAGTGTGCAGTTGACCATTCAGTTTTCAGCCATCAGTCGGGGCTGGTCATGTACTCCTTATAGTGTATGTGGATTACATTATTATCACAGGGAGTGACACAATTGACATTCGGTAATTGAAGATTTTTCTGTAGAAAGAGTTCTTCATAAAAGATCTTGGTCATCTTCGATACTTTTTAGGGCATCATGAGATATGGCATGAGGCAGTGTGCAGTTGACCATTCAGTTTTCAGCCATCAGTCAGGGGCTGGTCATGTACTCCTTATAGTGTATGTGGATGACATTATTATCACAGGGAGTGACACAGTTGACATTCAGCAATTGAAGATTTTTTTGCAGAAAGAGTTCTTCATAAAAGATCTTGGCCATCTTCGATACTTTTTAGGGATTGAGGTAGCTTACTCGGTACTAGCGTCTCGCTCTCACATAGGAAGTATGTGTTGGAGGAAAACAAAGAGAGCGATCTCAAGGGGGACGGAAGTCAAAGAACTCCAAGTGGCGGTCTAGAGGCTCCCTGGTGGGCCAGCCGATCAGCCTCAACATCAGCAGACCTCCACACTTGCTGACGTCGTACCCTATGGACCTTCAATCCTCTTGAGGATTTGTTCGATCGCACCGGCACATCTCCATAAGAGAGAGAGAGATCTTAAAGAGGAACCGATCTTTGGAAACCCTAACCATAGAAAATCCAAAATCCCAGAGAGAGGTATGAAAGAGGAACCACGATGGAACCTCCACCCCCCCATCAACACCACCACCACTGCTCTCCTCCACCGCCCCACTACCCCATCCCTAGCTCCAACCCTAACCCGCCTCCATCTCATCTTCCTCCTCCACTGCCCGACCCCCACCCCCACTACCCTACTCCACCGCCACGCCATCCTAACCATAACTCTAATCCTAACCCTCACCCACCTCATTCTCCACCACCGCCCCACCCCCACCTCCACTACCATACTCCTTTGCCCCACCCCTACCAACAGTTCCCTCCTCCGCCATCTCACCATCGTCAGCATAACTTCATCCCTAACCCCACTCGGCACATCTCCAATTTTTGTTGATCTCTACTGCTGGATCACAGTTGATAGGGCGAAGACCTTTGTAAGATATGAGGGGACCAAAAAAAGAATGGCGAGAGGAAAAGATAGTGGCTGGGCGTCGAATATGGTGGGACAGGGGGGATTTGTTGCACATGGATCGACGGTGGAAAATGCGCTGGATAGTGAAACCAGCGCAGAGAGTTTCGAATTACCAGTGCTATCTTGCGTTGATTCAGCCCAGCTGGTAGAAAATGGACATGTGGAGGTGACCTGTCAAGATATGTTGCTAGCTGGTGAGGAGGAGGTGATAGGTGGAGATAAAAGGCCACTTGAGTACCCTGCAAGGTATTTCGAAGATCAAGGGGAAAAAGTTGAGAGACACGTGGATTCGGGTGAGCGGTGGAAGTTGCATAAAGAGGACCTCAGAGCTGGTATGCTAATAAGTAGTGAGGGGACCAATGGAGGGCTATGGGTGGATAGAAATTCAAAATTTTGTTGTGAAGTCAATGGAGAGTGGGAATCAGAAGCATAGTAGTGGTCTGATGATGTTGACTTTGGATTGGCAAGTTTCTTAGTGGGCCATATGCATATAGGAGAGAGGCGATGTGAAGTGTGCGTGGAGAATTTCTCAAACCTTATTGGGCTAAATACCTTTTCAGACAGTACTGGGTTGACTCGGTATCGAAGGGATGTTGGGGGGATAATGTGGGAATCAAGAGGGGAGAGGAATGAGCCCTCAGAAGGAATGACAAACAGTAAAGCTTGTAAAAATGCTCCTCCGGCTTTATAAGAGAGCTTGTCCCTTTCTCTCTACAGTATATAACTCCATGGTCTACCTGCTCAAATTTATGACGAGAAGGAGTCTTTCTTTCGGGAGGTCATGGCCTTCATTCTCAGTTCATTCTCCAGCTAAGGAAGATGCTGTGGTGAGAGTCCCTTCTAAAAAGATTGCTGGTTCATCTTCTCGAGCAGAGATCGAGGTTGCCCATGCTTTGGTCCAATCTAAGTATAATGCGGCAGCTTCTGCTTCAATCAGCAATTAGTCTAGACAGGAAGGGGGGGTTAGTCGCGCTAGACTCTTTTGGACTAGGTTGGACTTTAGGAGTGCCGGGTTAGTCGGGCGCGATTTTCCGCTCCCACTCTCAAATACAGTGTTAGTCTGATGGGTAGGGATTTTGTGTAAAGAATCCCCAAAATACCCTAGCGCTTAGTAAAATCGTTATACGGAAATCCCGTCTGGAAGGGTGGAACTTGAAACATCGACCGAATTGCTCTCTCTTCTCAACCCTTGCAGCCTCTCTTTTTCCACCGAGCAAATAACTTTCCTTCCTCAACCCTAGCAGCCATCTCTCTCAAATCACTCTTTTTCCTCAACCTTAGTAGCCATCTCTCTCAAATCACTCTCCTTGCCCAACCCACTCCGAACAGCACTCAAGGCAGTGGAAGGAGCCTCCCTCTCTCTCTCTCTCTTGCGCTATTTGTGGGGCTTTTTACAGCAGAAATACATATGTATTTTTGGGCCTTTTTCTGTCATCGATCGTTTTGCAAAAGGAATACACAGATGACTCATATGCTATTTGCTGAGGACTTTGGGTTCTTGTTTGTTGAATGGGTTCTCTGTTTTTTGGTATTTTTTATCTTGTTTTGAGTGCTTGTAAATGACGGTTTGGCTTGATTTTTAATAATTTGAAAAAAACATTATCCATGTTGCATTGATGTTTAATAATATGGAAAAATATTGTATCAATAGTTCTGTGGGAAGTTGTGGCCTTATCTTTTTTATTGTTTTTGGTTTGGAGATCAGTAGGGGAAGATACCCACTAGCCGTTTGATGAAATGTCTCAGGGTATTTTAACTCTGAAACAATCTTTTGGCATTAGAGTAACCATCAAGGCTTACACTTTGCTCAACCAAGAACACTGCCTGGCTGTTGCCTTTAACTGGATTCTCTTCAGATCAGTCAGTACAAGAGACTTTGATTGAATTAAATGCAAGAAGATAGGAAACTAGTCGTGCACTGTAATTGTTGGATGGTAGCTATTCTTGTCTTCAATATTATTGAATATTTTCTCCCAATATTTCTATTTGGTCCCCTAATTGGGGTCCACAAACTCCCAAACTCCCTATGGTAATAGTGACAAATGAAAATGTAAGACTTTTTTTAGGACTTAAGAATCCTCATTTCTTCACTCTGAAATCCCTGTTCTAGGAGTCCTAGGCATTCCCAGAGTGACCAACAATCCGCTGGACTTTCCTAGAATTACCAGGAGTCCCAAGTATTCCCAGAGTGACCAAAAATCACGCACGACTAACCCCCCCGAAAGGTACGCATGGTTTATATAATAGCTATCAGTATGGATTGTTTCCTTCGTTGGTGACATGCAAAGTGCAGGTGAAGGCACAAGGATTCCCATTCCCAAAAATAGATTTGATGCCTGAGCAGTTTTAGATCCAAAGCCAGATCCAACAGTTTTCAGTTAACATGAGTATGGGTCTCTGGCAGTGGTAGAGGGGAGCACGGAATCAGAGGATGATGGGGATTTTGACGGATTGGCGATAGTGCCTCAATCGGAGGAAACACTCATGATTGCTTGGTAGAATCCGGAAGAAGACAGTTGATATTTTCGTAAATCATGTTTTGTTAACAAGTAAGATATTGGAGCTAGCTATTGTCGGTTTGGAAGAGTTTTGAGGGGCTTGTTCAGACAGGCAGAAGTAAGAGAATTCCATCAAAGAGACTCGTCGGACTTGAACAACTTGGAAGCGACAAAGATGTTAAGGGAATTAACGAGGTTACAATCAGTGATTAACTATGAGAGGGTAAACCAAAGAAAGTTGAACGCAAAAGGAAAAGAAATGGGAGGCAGAAATTATTCCTAGGGGAAAGGAAAATATAGAAATCGTAATCAGTGAAGATTCTATCTTGGATTGTGAACAGATTGGGCTCTTTAGAGAAAAAAGGTTCATGTCAAGGAGTTGGTTAGGAATTGCAAACCAGAAATTTTGTGCATTCAAGAGACTAAGATGTCAAATTGGAACGGGGCAGAGACCATAGGTCTGGGGTTACAAAGTCACTGGGATTTTGTGGCCTTGGATGAAGTAGGAGCATAAGGAGGAATCCTAGGAGCATGGGATGCATCTACTTTGGAGTTATCTGACTCATGGAATTGTAGCTTTTCTGTGTCAGTTGTTCTAAGAAACCTGTGTAATAATTCATTGTGGACATTCTCAGGTGTTTATGTCCCAATAATAAGGGAGGAAAAACATCTACTATGGGAGGAGTTGGAATCAGTTAGAGAAGCAGTCTAACCCTTGGTGTACAGGTGGGACTTCAATGAAATAAGAATGATAGAGGAGAGGATGGGGTGCAGCAAATTTATCCAATATATGAGAGCCTTTGTCAAATTTATTAGTTTTCATGAATTGATTGATCTTTCTTTAACGGGTGCGCAATTCACTTGGGCCAGAAGTGTTAGTCGTAGTAGAGTAGATCGATTTATGATTTGTCCTTGTTGGCTCGGTAGTTTTCCCAAAGTTTGTCAAAAAGTGGTCCCTCATACTGTATCTGACCATCGACCCCTTGTGTTGGACTTGAGGTTGGAGTCTTGGGGTCCTCATTTCAGATTTGAGATTGCTTGTTTGGAACACCCCAAGATGGAGGAAAGATTATGAGAATGGTGGGAAGAAGATGAGGCTTTTGGACTTGTAGATGTGATAATTGGGATTATGCTAAGAGAAAGTTAAAGGAATGGATTACGGAGAATCAGATTGATGGGGACATCAACAATGGGCGTGGATTAAGGGTTTACAAGCGTAGACGTGGATGAGACTGATGGCGGGGACTCTTGCATGGGTCACATACATTGTCATCTTTTTTTTATTATTATTTACTTTCTATTTTCGTCATTTTATTTGTAGCCTACTTTTTAGGCATCAAATCTCATCCGTTTGGCGTGTTTTTGGTATTATTAGAAAGGTTTCTCAATTAACTATCTAATGGGCCCAAGATCACATGATTTGGATGTGATTTGAGCAAGTTATGAGTGTTTTTAGGAAGTGGTATAGGTCTATTACGGGATTACTATTTAGGTAAGTTTTTATCTTTATTTAGTTTTACTTTAGATCAGATGAATGGTTGAGATTAGTTTTGAACTTTAAGTTATCTTCTAGGGTTTCTTTTCTTCTAAATACATCTTATGAAAGCAATGTAAGAGACTTTTGACTGTTGAATAAGGAATTAAAGTTTTTTTTGCAAAAGAAGCTATTGAAGCTTGGAACTTCTTCTCTTCTCTCTTCTTGGTGGCTTGGAGCCATTATTCTCAATCCCCTCTCATCTTCTCACTTCTCACTTCTATTCTCCTCTCAAATCAGCCATAAACAAGTAAGTCATTAGTTCTTCAATTTTTGTGTGTTCTTGAACCCTAAAATACAAAAACCCAAAATCCAAATATCTCCTACATCATTTAAGATCTCATCTTGAAACTTTGAAGGACTTATTTTGGGATTAAACCTTAGCTATAACAATCAAAATTCATAGTTTTACAACCCCTTTCGAGGCTAATCAAATTTTCACACCTTTCAAGCCCTAAAATTTGCTTTTGGAGATTGAAAGTGTAATCGACCAACGTAGCAGCCCACTAAACCTGAAAATCTCATTTATTTCATCATTTAAACCTATTATCTTTCAACCCACAGCAGTTTACCCAGAATTTCTAGATCTGTCCAAATTACCAAAATACCCTTTTAGCCTAAATTGGACCCATTTGACCCCGTTTTGTTGCTGCAGAAATTTATTACTTTTTTTTCATTGGATTATTGCTGATTTCTCATCAAATTAAGTTTTAGTTCATAGGTTTTGGTACTGTTTTAATTATTCTACTTGGTCGCACGTTTAAAACCCCGTTTTAGCCTAATTTTGCCCATAACTAGTTACCCGAAGGACCCTTTAACTGTCGACTAATTTGTTTAAAGTTTATTTCATGCTAATTGTGTTCTTTCTCATTATTTAATGCAAATTTAAGCCTCAATATTGCTGCTGTCCGCCAATTAATTCTGCCTTAAATCAACCCTAGTTACCCAGTAGGTGTCTTTAGCCTCTTAAGAGTTAGCCCTAAACTTTCCTAGAAGCCATTATCCCATTAGGAGTCTAGGATTTTCCCTCGTTTAGGTATTGTCCTGCATCACAGATGGTTGGGAAGAGAAAGTCGTGGGTTCTTTTTAGAATAAAGGAGATTACAAGTAAAGAGGACGATGGTTCAGCTAGTAGAGAGGATGTGGAGGAGGTTGTGCGCCTGAAAGAAGAGTACAATAATACTCCTCTTCATGAGGAAATCACTTGGAGACAAAAATCAAGGGTGGCGTGGTTAAAAGGAGACAAGAAAAACGACTTATTTTCATGGAATAGCAAGTGCAAGAAGGCGTGGTAACAGAATTGGCTCTTTGGAGGTAAATGAGTCAATAATGGAAAAAAGGAGGAATTAATTGAAGAAATTTTGGATTTTTATAAGCGGCTATACTCATATGAAAAGATAAGTCGCCTTGTTCCTGGGAATGTAAAGTTTGGATGTCTGTGTGAGGATAACAGAATCACACTTGAAAGGTCTTTCTCAGAGGAGGAAATAGAAAAGGGGTATTCTCCTTATGTGGGGATAAAGCTCTGGGACTCGATGGTTTCTACCTTGCCTTCTTTCAAAGCTGACATTTTGTGATTTTTCAAAGAATTTCATGATGGAATGGATCTAGATAAGGGAACGGGTGCTACGTTCATTGCCTTGATTCCCAAACTGAAAGGGGCATCGAAAGTAGCAGATTTCCACCCTATTAGTTTGGTGGGCTGTTTGTACAAGGTTTTAGCGAAGTCCTAGCGGAGTGATTGAAAATAGTCCCCCCCTTGATGTTTTTCCTAGCCAGTCTACATTCATACCACCATGGTTTTAAATTTCGGTTTCGGTACCGGTTTCAGACCCAACCGAAATTGAAATTTCGGCCGAAATCTGGCGAAACCAAAACAATACTATTTTATTCAGTATAAATTTCGGTCGAAATTTCGGAAAAATATTAATTTGATTAAAAAAAAAACAAGTTTTTGCGTGAAATCTCGGGGAAAAAAGAAATTTCGACCGAAATAAAATACCATTTCGGGTATTGTTGATTTTGGTGTCGGTCTCCACCCGAAATTTAAAACCATGCATACAAATCAACTCAACTCAACAAAACCTTTGTCCCAAACTAGTTGGGGCCGGCTAAATGAATCCGTCAGAAAAATTTCATGAAGAAGGTAAAAGGAATCTACCCGGCTCTAATCTCGGCTCTAGTTGGGTTCTTCTACGTGGATCATTTTCTTCCGTTCTATCCTATCCAAGGTCATGTTCTCTGTTATGTTCCTAGCTATCAAGTCTTTCCTCACTATTTCTACCCAAGTTGTTGTTTCTACCCAAGTTGTTTTCGGTCTGCCCCTACCTCTTTTACTCTATCAATTTGGCACGAGCCGCCTCTTCTCACTGGAGCATCCAAAGGCCTACGTTGGATATGTCCAAACCATCTTAAGCGGTGCTCTTTCATCTTCTCCTCAATTGGTGCCACCCCCACCTTTTTACGAATGTCTTCATTTTTAATTCTATCTAACCTTGTGTGGCTGCACATCCATCTAAGCATTCGCTTCTCCTCTACGCTCATCTTATGCACATGTTGCTTCTTGGTGGAGTTAGTGGCCGCACATTCTTTTTACATTAGACCAACTCCTCCTTGTGTGGCTGCACAGGCGGAGTTAGTCTACCTTCATACATGATAGGTAAATTCTTGATTGTTCCCTGGTTGCAAACGAGGTCGTGGATTGTTACTCTAAGTTAGGAGAAAGGGGTAGAGTCTGTAAATTGGATATGGAAAAAGCCTACGATCGACTAGAATGGGATTGCCTCGATTACTTACTAGGTAGAATGGGGTTTGGCAGTAAATGGAGATTGTGGATAATGAAATGCTTATCATCTGCGTGGTTTTTTTGTCATCATCAATGGTGACCCTAAAGGCTTTTTTAAGTCTTCCAGAGGTCTTAGACAAGGAGATCCGTTGTGGTCTTTTCTTTTTGTCATAGTGGCTCAGACTCTGCGTAGGTTGATGGAAAAAGGAAGTGCTAAGGGGCTAATAGATCGGTTTAAGATTGGAGAGAATGGGGCCATTCTATCTCACTTGTAGTTTGTAGATGATACTCTCCTCTTCAGCTCGTCCGATCCGGTAAAGATTATGAATCTCAAATCCATTTTGAGATGCTATGAATTGGTATCCATTCAAAGAACGAACTTTCATAAATTAAGTCTTTGGTATTAACCTTGATTTTGAAGTGGTGCAAGGAATTGCAGGGATTATGGGCTGCAAAGTGGATAATCTCCCTTCCATTTACGTTGGTTTGCCTTTGGGAATGGGGAGACCAAAGAAGGTGTTTTGGGAGTCTATTGTTGGGAGAATTGAGAAAAGACTAGACACTTGGAAGCGAAATTTAGTGTCGAGAGGAGGTCGCATAACTCTAATTAAGGTTGTGTTGGCTAATATTCCAGTGTATCATTTATCCCTTTCCAAATGCCCCATGAGTGTTGTGAACCGATTGGAGCAAATTCAAAGAAGTTTCTTATGGGGGTACCGACAAGAAGGGATTTCCACTTGTCAAATGGGAAGAAGTTTGCAAACTGATCAACTCGGTGGCCTTAGGATCAGAAAGATAAAAGAGATGAATTAGGCTCTTCTTGGTAAATGGCTTGTGAGATTTGGGGAGGAGTATTCTCATCTATGAGCCTAGGTGATCGAAAGTAAGTATAGGTCAACTTTCGGCCATTGGGAGTCTGTGGACAAGTATAGACACAGAGAGGTCAGAGTATGGATGGACATCCTGCGGTTCAAACAAAAATTCCAAGATGGAATTAAATTCAGAGTTTATACAGGGGACCGTTTCAAGTTTTGGCATGATAGGTTGTGCTCGCAAACACCATTGAAGGAGATTTTTCCAGAGTTATTTGCAACGGTTGCTTCGCAGGAGGTGTTTGTAATAGAGTGCTCTGATCGTTGTGAAAATAAGGTAATATGGATGCCGGTGTATAGAAGAAATTTCTTTGATAGAGAGCTCAATCTGGTGGTGGTTAGGTTGCTTGAGGCCTTAGAAGGTTGGTATGTCAAACAACCCGGTCTGGATAAAGGGGTTTGGATCTGGAGCTCCTCAGGGGTTTTTTTTCTGTTAAATCCTTCTACTTCCACCTTGTGTTTTGTCTTCCTCTCTCCAGAGTAGCCAAGGTTTGGACTTTCCAAGCTCCGCTTAGAGTTTGTACCTTCGGGTGGGCTTCTCTTATGGATGGAATTCTAACGGTGGATTTCTAGCGCAAGTGCGAAATGCTGATCATTGATCACCGCACGATGTGCATTGAGGCCGGAGAGACAACCGACAATTTGCTATAGCATTGCAAAATGGTCAAGAGGTGTGTGGGGTGGACTATTGGATAGGTTAGGTATGTCATGGGTGTTTCCAGCCAAACTAGTTGACCTATTGGAAAGTTGGTCTTTGGTTCTTGGAGTAAAAAGGAGGAAATTTTAAGGAATGTATCCTTCCTAGCAACAATTTATGTGTTATGGAAAGAAAGAAATGCCCTGGTCTTCAAAGGGCATGCTTAGAGTTGTGACCATGATTTTAAATTTCGACGAAATCCGAAATTTCGGGTTTCGGTCGGGACCGACACTGAAACGTACCGTACCCGAAACGGTATTTTATTTTGTCCGCAATTTCAGAATTTCGGTCGAAATTTCAGAATTTCGGTCGAAATTTCATTTTTTTCCAAAATTTCGTCCGAAATTCCTAAATTTCACCCAAAAACCTGTTTTTTAAATTAATTAAATATTTTACTGAAATTTTGACCGAAATTACCTAAATTTCGGCTGAAATTTAGTATTGAATAAAATAATGTTTTCATCGTTTCGCCGGATTTCAGCCGAAATTTCAATTTCGGTGTGGTCTGAAACCGGTACCGAAACCGAAATTTAAAACCATGGTTGTGACTATCTTTTTGCCAAAGTGGTAGCTCTCACGATCTCATGGGTGAAGATAGTGCCGTGCTTCATATTTGAGTCCGCTTTCGATCTTTGGCATGGGTGGAGGAGGTTCTGCTTTTGTTCGGATCAGGATCCCATGATTCCGGTTTTTTAAAACTCAATTTTGGTGGCTCCAGTTTTGGGAATCCTGGCCCTTCAGGTATTGTGGGTCTTCTTAGAGACGATTTGGGATCGGTATGGTGGACTTTTCGGGTCCCACAGGAATGGTAGACGCTATTGAAGCTGAAGCGCAAGCCGTCTGTCAAGGGATCAAGCTCCTGGAGCTAGAAAACTTGGACAAGGTAGTGGTGGAAGGGGACTCTCTTAATGTGATCCGTTGGCTTAGTGGTTCATGAAATGTCCCTTGGAGATTTGCTCCTTCTTTGACAAGATCCAAGACATAGTAAGCTGTCATGAGATTTCTTATCGGCATTTGAGAAGGTCTGCAAATAGAGAAGCCGGCAAGCTTGCTAGAGAAGGTGTCTCCAAAGAGGGCTTGAAGCCTTTTGATTTCCTCCCGCCTTGAGCTAGCTGGCAAGCTTGGTGTTGGGGATGCTATTTTTATTTGTATCTTACTTTTTTTATTTTTCTGTTTATAATTTGACCATCTCGGTCATTTATCAATGAAATGCTTTGTCATTCAAAAAAAGAGAGGTTTGGATCACACACTTTTTCCCTAGTTTTAATTTTTATTTATATGTTCTGCTACTTTTGCTCTTCTTGTATCTTTTTTTTAAGTCCGGGATTTATCTTAGCCTTTCTTCGACTTCACCCCCTTCTCTGAACAAGTTCTTGGTTGCACAGCAATTAAATAAACTAACAAAACTGCTACAATGCTCTTCATCTACTTCTTAACCATCTAAAGCCTCCATAGAAGCTTTTATTGTCCATCATTACATGACAGAACCCAATTACAAAAAGTGCACATTTTAGTCAGCATTTGATTACTTTTCATTTTTCAAAATGACCTAGATACCTGCCAAAAACATTTTTTAAATAAAATCTTTAGAAATTGATGAGCTTATTCCGATCTAAACCACAATTATTTAAATAATCATAAAATGGCAATTGCACAAAGAGAAGGAAATATTTACATGTTTCAGCTCAAAGGCCTAATCCACATCCACTATATGAAATAAACGATACAAGATTACTAGGAATTATCCCAATCCTACTACCCGTAACTTTATCATTTTTCAACTCAATGAGGTTACACTGTCTTGTTTCGTGCCCCAAAAGAAGAACAAAGACACCTCCGAGAACCATAGTTTCAAAATTCTTCCGCGTCATTGTCAACTCGATCGAGTTGACTCCCTTTAACCTTTGGTCGCGTTCCTGTCCGAGTTCACGTTTTGCCTTCCAAAGTCAGACAAAACTCCTATTACTCTTCAGAGTTATGCCTGTGTCGACTAAGTACTCATCGTGTCAACCTGGGTAATCAATCACGCTATTCCGAGTCAACTAAAATTTACTTGGGCAGGTTTTACAAGTTATTTTATATAATTAGGTTTGGCCTAAACCTAAGCCGCCCCCCCCCCCCCCCCCCCCCCCCGCGGCCGCCAACACACACACACAAACAACAACACACATGCACGCACACACTCACTTAGTCTAACCAGGACACTTGAAAGATGGACCCTATCAAAACATGTGAGAAACACGACACTAAACCCAACATAATCATAGCTCTAAAATCGAAGCAATGACAAGGAGATATATGAACACTGATTTGAAATGTTAACTGAATTAGATAAACCATAATCAAATCTTTATGAGAAAGAAAACCATAAAGCAGGATTATGTTGAGAAGGGTGAGTTTCTAAAACGAGCAAATCCTCGGTACGTATTACTATAGGGATTAATTTTTGCTTTAGTATCAGTAGGATAGGATCTTACAACCACATGACTCAGAATATTTAAAGGAACAACAATATGATGGGGTGAACAAGAGTATTAGGTAATGTTGCCAGTGTGAAAACCAGTAGCCAGAAAAGTAAGAACTGCATAAACGTCAAATTTCATAATTAATCAGATATCTTAAAAAATAGCGATTTATATGTAACAGGGTTTTTTTTTGTAATCAGATATCAGATATCTTACCGCAGATGCCCTTAAATAATAAGAATAATAATAATAAAACTCCTAGGGTTTTTTTTTTGGAAAGAAGCAGCCTCTAAACCCCTACTATTATCTTAATTTTCATGTTTGAAAGATTTTGGGTTTGCTTGAAGAAAGTAAAAACAACAATGCTAAACAATGGTATGTACTTTGTAGTTGCAACATTGCAAAACAACAGTATGTGTTATGTAGTTCACAAACCAATGTGTTATGAACATTAATTTTTAGAACCCCAGGTGTCTGCTGTTACTTAAGAAAGAACAAAGAGGATTTATTTAAACTCAAAAAAACTACCAATCAAATTTTGTTTTCTGCAGAATAAATGAATTCATATTAACACTGCCATTGCTCTGATATCAACGAGTTTTATATTCAGTTATAACTTTTTCTTGGGATATTCAAGCACTGAGTAAAAAAAGCATACCACGAACTGTGTTATTAATTTATCAAGATAATAGAGTTATGATTTGATCAGAGTGAACTTCATATGATTCAATTCTTTATCTAAAAGGTATTTGCCATGCCCGTCTTACCATTAGTTTCAACTGAATTTGATCATATGTTTTCTCACTGTTGTAGCCTGTGTGGCTGACAGACCATGCTATGCTGATTTATATTACACACTATTTTGTTTGTATTCTTCTATGGGTTAGTCTTGTGTTGCATCCTTCTTGACCTTGTGCTACATTCAATTTAGAGTGGGAGCTAACTTGACTTATATTGAAAGATGCATGTTTATATTTTATCTGTTTTCCATATTTGTACTGATATTGGAGAAAATGAATCTCATGCCCCTTATTGTCAGTCAGCTGTTAAATGCTCAGCATTCAATGACAAGATCGAAACTACAGAGCTTGTTTAGATGTAAGCTGCCCATTTGTAGATGATTTTGTTTTAAGTCAATGTCATATACAAAGAGGGCTGTTCTTGTGCATTTGGTACACACAAGGAGCAAAGTGATTTGAACATGGCTTCATATTAGATAATTTCTTCTTAGAGGAGAAATGATCTCGTTTTCTCATGAATCCATTTCACCTATCGTTCCTATCAGGCAAGTTAATGCCAACTCCATCCTATCGTTGCATTTCTTTTTCCTGTCACACAAGCATCTTACAGCCATCATTGTGTCCCTGATGAACCACCCATTTTCTATTCATCATTGACAACTGTCCGTCAGCCACCCCTTCTCTCCACCGTAATTGCGGAAGCAGCTTTGTTACTCATGTTTTTCGAGTTTTTTATTTCCCTTTTCATCTTATATCAGCTGTGGGGTGATTGCAAAATTTTCAACTTAGTGGTTGTGGGAGATCTTTTGCGATCAAAGGCTTCTTTTACAAACATCTAAACTTAGTGGTTAATTCCATTTCTTGCTTCCCTCTTTCATGAAATTTCTCTACATTCAAAACTTGTTGAGTCTATCATTGACTTGGTCTACCTCAAGTTGACCCAGTTGGCCGTACTTGGTCGATCAAAATTCATTTGATTCATCCAAATTAACCAAGAACTTGTTGGATCAATCATTAACCGAACTAAGTAATGGATTTTGCCCTTAGCGAGTTATGGACCAAAGGTGAGCTTGTAACAGTGATATTCACGACTTCCTCTACCTTGGAATTTAGGATTTCGAAATATATGATATGATAATTTAAGTATGCTCATCTATGAACTCACGAATTTGTAGCTTGCTGATTGCATTATGCTATTATTGATTTGTGAAGTAGAACATGTTGATGAGGTGTTTGTAAATGTCAGGATCAAAAGAAGGCAATCTGGGGATCAAGACTTTCGATCTGGACGAGCTCTACAAGGGTCAAAATTCTTTGTTAGTTTGAGTTTCTATCATCCCAAAGCAAGGCTGCTAGGATGAAGATATTTCAGTTTTTCAGTTTATATTATTTGTAGTAAATTCCTATCCTTTCTGATTTTGAGGCTTTTTAGGAAGTTATTATATTTAAGGAGGTAGAGCCAAAGGAAAAGTTTTATGATAGGATTTATTTTCATTTTTGGTTAAATTATTATTTTGCCATGTTCGGTTTTGTGAATAATATTTTGCATTGTATTTTTTGTTCAGATTCAAAGTTATTTAACATTTTTTTTTCGTGCTCTGCTTGTTTAAGGGAAATGTTATCAGCACTGCTGTATTTTGATGAATGATTAAGGCAATCTGGTAAAAAGTGAGCCTATGTGGCTGCTCTGTCATGCAACAACCGGTCCGCAAAATGCCTTCTGCGATGGTCCCTAGCAAATACCATTAAGATTTTCTAAAGTGCATGGTACCACAATGAAGAGGGAGGAAGGGAGGGAGTGTTACTTGTAATAAGGGAAATTTAGAGTACCAACTTATGTTTCAATTTCTCGAAAGCTTCTCTATGTATTTTTTTGGACCCACGTCTAAAATTACCATAACTTCACTTCACTTTCAAGATCAATCTTCCTTTTGGTTTTCTTCAGGAAATAAGAAATTTTCTATCGTTTGCAATAGTCTTTGAGGAAAGACAGAAATCCCACTTCTAATCTTTTTTCTACCATTTTGTAATAGTCTATGAACATATGATATCACTTCCTATTTTGGTATGATTTGAATTTTACTAGTAATACAAATCATTTTTGTCGTATAATTTTCTGTTATTGATTGTTTTACATTGCAAAAGAGAATTGGGATTTACTTTGATTTGAGTTTTTTTTTCCCATTTCATTAGATTTTGGGCCGTTTTGCTTTCTTTTGGACATAAATGTTTGAAAATCTCTAATTACATCTCCTTAAATCTCTTTAAATTAGAAAATCTCTACCTTTACATTCTCTCTCCTAAAATGTAAATTTATCTTTAAATTAGCCTCCCTCATATCTCCTTAAAACCCTATTAGGAACATCTCTCTCTCTCTCCAGTCTTAAGTTTCCATTCCTTGGCCGGTCCCAGCTCACCATTTTAGTTTAGTCCATTAAATATTCTTTTACAAAGAATAGATATCTAAAGAAACATGATGCACTATGCCACAACCGGTACACCACCAGTACAACCCCTCTCTCTCTCTCTCTCTCTCTCTCTCTCTCTCTCTCTCTAAACATGAATCCTGGTGGTGACTAACATCTTTGAACACCCATTTGTACTAAGGATGCAACTCGGGTCTAGCCAAACCCGAGATAGCATTCCCTCAACCCTAACCCGACCCAACCTGAGCCTCGGGTTGAGGATGGTCAACCCAAACCCAACCCACCTCCAAATGGGGTTGGGTTGAATTCGAGTTTATCTAGGGCCAAATAGAAAATACAAAAAAAGCATAATCCTAACAAAATCATAAGAAAATTAGAGGATGGAGGTCGGGTCGGGTCGGGTCAGGTTGCCAAGGGCTCAACCCTAACCCAACCTGAAATTAAATACAGGTTGGCTTTTCCGAACCCGCTTTTCGCAACCCTAACCCAAGAAAATGCCAACCCAACCAGAGCCAAAACCGGGTTGAGCCTGACCGAAGTTGCGCCCCTAATTTGTACTTGTTCTCACAAGCTCTCTCTCTCTCTCTCTCTCTCTCTCTCTCTCTCTCTCTCTCTCTCTCTCTCTCTCTCTCTCTCTCTCTCTCTATATATATATATATATATATATATATATATATATATATAGGGAAAGGTGTGCGTACTCGGTCGAGTAGATAAGCTTATCTACTCGGTCGGGTTAAAAACAGTGGGGGCCCACATTTTTTGGGTGATCCAAACCATTCATTTGAAAAGCCCTTACCTAGATAGGGTGTCCACAAAAAATCAGCCCCATAGGATCATCCTAACCTATGCAACAGTGGAGGGAAAAATGGGGAAAAATGGATAAACACAGTTTCTCCACAAATCTGCCCATTTTCCCCTCCACTGTTGGATGGGTTAAGATGATCCTATGGGGCTGATTTTTTGTGGACACCCTATCTAGGTAAGGGCCTTTCAAATGAATGGTTCGGATCACCCCAAAAATGTGGGCCCCCACTATTTTTAACCCGACCGAGTACGCACACCTTTCCCATATATATATATATATATATATATATATTGCGGTAGAAAACAATGGATCTTACTAAGACAATTAGTACAAAAATATAAAATTATACTAACTTGAATGGAGGATGGATAACAAACGATCTTGATTGCAATACTGCCGTACGTCCTTGAACGCCCACCTTAAAGTGTTATTCGGCCCAACTCCAGTGCAAAGATCACACGACCGATCCACCTCCAGGAACAGCAGGAGAATGGATTGTTGTAATGCACCGCTTAACAATCCGATCAGGCCAACATATATATATACACACACACACTAGTAAAAAAAACCCGTGCGATGCACGGGCCGACAAAAAACTGTACTGACCACATCATAGGTTGATCCAAACCGTCCATGTGATGGAACACAACATAAATAGGTTGTGCCCCAAAAATTATTTCCATAGGGCTGATCCTAGCCCTCCAATCTATAGAGGTTTCCATAATATATTGTTCCTCTTAAATCAGATGGTTAAGATCACCCTATAGATTTTTTATTAAAAAAACATAAAGGAGGGGGGTAAGATTGAAATTATGTGGCTTTATAGGTTGATCAAAACTATCCATGTGATGGAACACAACATCAATCGGTTGTGCCCGTAAAATCATTTCCATAGGTTGATCCTAGCCCTCTGACAAAAAACTGTACGGACCACATCATAGGTTGATCCAAATCGTCCATGTGATGGAACACAACATAAATAGGTTGTGCCCCAAAAATTATTTCCATAGGCTGATCCTAGCCCTCCAATCTATAGAGGTTTTCATAATATGTTGTTCCTCTTAAATCGGATGGTTAAGATCACCCTATAGATTTTTTTATTAAAAAAGCATCAAGGACGGGGGTAAGATTGAAATTATGTGGCTTTATAGGTTGGTTCAAACCGTCCATGTGATGGAACACACATCAATTGGTTGTGCCTGTAAAATCATTTACATAGGTTGATCTTAGCCCTCCAATCGATATAGTCTGATCCTAGCCCTCCAATCGATAGAGGTTTCCATAATTGTTGTTCCTCTTCAGGTGCCCGGAATCCGTCAATATTTTGCAAGTGTCGTGCATGAGTAATATAAAGTAGTTCTTTCGTCATTGTCATATGTATTTACCTCTTCTTGGTAATTTTTTTCCGTAATTGTCATAGACAGGCACCCGTGTCGGTACTTTTCGTATGTAGACTATGATTTTACCCTCACATAGATAGTATGTACATATATGTGGGGAGGGCAAAAAAATGGCAAAAATCATCCACATCGACGTGTTAAATGGACAATAATTATCCCTTTTCTCTTATGCTATATAGTATTAGATTAGATTAGATTAGATTATATATATATATATATATATATATATATATATATATAGATTATCATCACTACTGTATTTTGATGGGGGCACTCCTCACTTTATTCAAAGTAAGGTATGGCCCGCACCATAAGATGATCCAAACTGTCCATTAGATGGGCCATAGTCTAAATAGGTTGTGCCCCAAAAATCATTTCCCTAGGTTGATCCTAACCCTCTGATCTGAATGTTAGAGGGTTGATCCTAACCCTCTTTAGATCGGAGGGTTAGGATCAACCTATGGAAATGATTTTTGGGACACAACCTATTTAGGACGTGGCACATCTAATGGACGATTTTGATCATCCTATGGTGCAGGAAATACGGTACTTTTAATAAAGTGAGGAGTGCCCTCATCAAAATACAGTAGTGATGAGTAATTGTCATAGACAGGCACCCGTGTCGGTACTTTTCGTATGTAGATTACGATTTTACCCTCACATAGATAGTATGTACAGACATGTGGAGAGGGCAAAAAAATGGTAAAAATCATCCACATTGACGTGTTAAATGGACAATAATTGTCCCTTTTCTCTTATGCTATATATATATAAGATAACGGTTCCTACACATATGTGTAGATAAGTTATCTACACACTAGCTTAAAATACAGTGGGGGCCACATTATTTGGGTGATCCAAACCATTCATTTTTAAGGCCCACACATAGATAGGGTGTCCATAAAAAGTCAGATCCATAGGATCATCCTAACCATTCGAACTGCGGAGGCAAAAAATGGACTAATTTGTGAAGGTTTAAAGACATCCATTTTACCTCCACAAATCGTAGGGTTGGGATGATCCTATGGATCTGATTTTTTGTAGACACCCTATCTTTGTGAGGGCCTTTAAAATGGATGGCTTGGATCACCCAAACAATGTGGGCCCCCACTGTATTTTAAGCTAGTGTGTAGAGAACTCTCTACACATATGTGTAGGAGCCGTTCTCTCTCTCTCTCTCTCTCTCTCTCTCTCTATATATATATATATATATATATATTTGTGTGTGTGTGTCTATATGTGTGTGTAGGGATTTGCTAGCATCCATTGCATACGGCATTTCGCGGATAGACTGTTGCATGTGAGAGCAGGAAGACAAAATCTGCTGAAAAGTGAGCCTATGTGGCTGCTCTCACATGCAACAGCCCATCCACGAAATGCCATATGCGATGGCATTTCGCAGGGTAGCTCATGAGAGGAATTGTTGTTGAGAAATCTTAAAGTGGAAAAGAATTTTTGAATTCCTATGGAACCATAATAGTCTAAATGTAACCATAGTATAAAATATGGTCAGTTGACTTGTTCCAATTCATTGGTTTAATCCAGTATAAATCTAAGAATAAGATGGGATCGTCTGAAGAATTTTGGAGATTTTCACTAATCGTGGATGATTTACAATAGAGTTCAAGGTGTGCTTATATTGAGCACATACATGATAAACATAGAAAGAGATCAAGCAGACTATGGAAAGTGATAATGATGGAATATTCTAATCTAATCTACTTACTAATTAAATCTAGCTGCCTATTCTAGTGGGTTGCCTCATTAACCAACTTGCCTAATCTCCCACAAGAAGATCTAACGGTGAGATCTACACCTAATCCAACGGTGGATCTCACATATTCTAACATGCCCCCTCAAACGTATATGGATTGAAAATCGATATACGTTTGATTACATTAAAAATCCCCAATATGAAAAATAAAAACCTCCACTTGAAATTCCCATAGGAAAATAGAATCCTATGATTTGAGCACGCTGACGAATTTTGATGACGAATATCCCTTGATGTTATAATATCCTGATATTGTTGATGAAACGCCACTTGTTGATATGCCGCCAAGAGGGCTTATAAAAGCCAATGGATCATAGATCCTAGAGAAGACTCAAGCCTCGATGGGCGAGTAATAATGAGTCACTACGGACCAGTGCTAGTATGGGCAAGAAATGGTGGGTCACTATGGACCGATGCCGGAATGGGCAAGAAAAGGGTGGGTCACTATGGACCGATGCCGGAATGGCCAAGAAATGATGGGTCACTATGGACCGATGCCAGAATTGGCAAGAAAATGGTCACTATGGACCAATGCCAGAATTGGCAAGATTGCCGGAATGGGCAAGAAATGGGTCACTATGGACCAATGCCGGAATGGGCAATAAATGGGTCACGATGGACTAATGTCGGACCATGGACAAATGCCGGAATGGGCAACAAAGAAGACAAAAAAAGAAGAAGAGATTGGTGGCAATTAATGGCTTACGGCAAATACGAAACTTTGCAAAAAAAAATTGGGACATTGGAGGGAATTTTTTTATTTATTTATCAGGAGCATGTCAAATATGGGGGTATGCATTTTTTGCATATGAGATAAGGCAAGAGGGAAGTAGAAAAAGAAAAGGTACAGGAATAGGTGCCACCATCAAAATCATATGGATTGGAAAAAGGTAAATGATAAGGGAAGTGGCTGCCATCACCAAATCAAGGTTTATTGCATAAAAGCTGTGAATGAAAATACCAGCCATCAAACCCACTCATTTATGTGGGAAGTTGCAGATTTTTTTTAGCATCTAAATGATTTCCATCCTTTACTCTTTTCACATGCCTCATATCATCATTTCTCAAAAAAAAATAAAAATTTGAGGGTTTGCAACGATGGTGGCGGGGAAAGATGGACTTGAAGGAAGAGATCATGCCGTGAGAGGCAGTCCTATCAATTGTTTTCCTTTTTTTTTACAACACTTGGCCCTCTAAGACAGAGAATAGGTGGGCATGCTCTCCTGGGTTTGGGATTCAAAGAGGAATTATGCAAGGCAGTGGCGGAGCAAGGATTTATGCATAAGGTGGGCAAGCTTATACAGGCTTATACATAAGGAAGGCATGTCTTCAAATTTTAAAGGGGGCAAGGCCCAATTGAGTTGGGCCTAGTAAGGATATGGCCCAACTCAACAGGGGCAACTGCTCCCCTTATGCGACATGTAGCTCCGCCCTTGGTGCCAGGATGGCTCTTTGGTGGCCCCCACCTTGGAGATGCCCTAGCCCCAAAATTTCACATGTGATGAATGGTTAATTGCAACTAGTTTCTTAGAAGACTAGAAAAGTTACCAAACTCTAATGGCTTGTTTGTTTTAGATTATGACAACCGATTGTAGAGTCCCCAACCGATTGCTGGACTGAAAATTGCACTAAATTTGAATCCAGTAATCGGTTGGGGACTCCACAATCATCAGACTGTGGTGGCCTCTAAGCTTGCACGAAAAACACTGGAAAAAAAGATATTGGGATTTTTTTTCTCTATCCATTAATATGATTATGATTAATTTAGAGGGATATCACCATCGTGAGTTTGCATCCCTCTATTTTATTTTTCAAAATAAAAAATAGAAGAGCCATATATTTTTTCTAAGAAAATGATACAGCGTAACGATGGAGAGGCCAGCAATGAGAATATGCCATGTGTGCAAAAAATCTATTTTTCCCTAGCCCAGACTTACGCTGGTTACGATGATGTGGCAACAACCCATTTGTTCGGTAAAAAAGGGAAACGGAAAGGGGATTTCTATAGGGGGAGAATTTATCCCCCGGTAATTATTATTTGAGCAATGATAGATATAAGGGAGCCACAAAAGGACTGGATCCACGTCATTTTCAAGTTACATTTTAAAATCGATTGAAAAAGTAAAATCAGTTACATTTGATGACGTGGATCCAATCAAGAGCCCTTTTTTGGCCTCAAATAGGTAAAATCCTATTTGAGTCCAATAATTGGTTTTGACACTCATAATCAGTTGCAATAATCTTAAACTACAACGGCCTTAAACCTCCTAAAATTCTGACTTTTTAAATTATGTAATGAAATAATTTAAATTCTAACTTTTAAATTTCCTAAAATTATTTTCGTAGAAAGGAACCAAAGACTTTTTAAATTATATAGGGAAATGTTATTAGTATTTTGATGAGAGCACTCCTCACTTTATTAAAAGTATGGTATGGTCCGCACCATAGGATGATCCAAACCGTCCATTAGATGGGCCACAGAGTAAATAGGGTGTGCCCCAAAAATCATTTCCATAGGTTGATCTAATCCTCCGATCTGAATGTTAAAGGGTTGATCCTAACACTATAGTTCGGAGGGTTAGGATCGACCTTTGGAAATGATTTTTGGGGAACAACCTATTTAGGCTGTGGCCAATCTAATGGACGGTTTGGATCATTCGATGGTGCGGGCCATACCGTACATAGATAGGGTGTCCATAAAAAGTCAGATCCATAGGATCATCCTAACCATTCGAACTGCGGAGGCAAAAAATGGACTAATTTGTGAAGGTTTAAAGACATCCATTTTACCTCCACAAATCGTAGGGTTGGGATGATCCTATGGATCTGATTTTTTGTAGACACCCTATCTGTGTGAGGGCCTTTGGATGGCTTGGATCACCCAAACAATGTGGGCCCCCACTGTATTTTAAGCTAGTGTGTAGAGAACTCTCTACACATATGTGTAGGAACCGTTCTCATATATATATATATATATATATATATATATATATATATATATATATATATATATATATATATATATATATGAGGAAAATGATTGTGAGCTTGAAGCTCATATAGCTTATATGAGCTTGAGGGCCCAAACACATGGGTCCCACATTTTTTGTGGTGATCCAAACCATTCATTTGCAAGGCCCCATCATAGACAGGGTGTGTACCAAAAATCAGCTCCATTGGATCATCCTAACCCCTCCAAAAGCGAGGGAAAAAATGGGCAGATTTGTGGAAAATGATGTCTGTCAATTTTGCCCTCCACTTTTGGATGGGTTAGGATGATCCTATGGAGCTGATTTTTTGAACACACCCTACGTAAGGGCCTTTCAAATTAATGCTTTGGATCATCCTAACAATGTGGGCCCACATGTGTTTGGGCCCTCAAGCTCATATAAGCTATATGAGCTTCAAGCTCACAATCATTTTCCTCATGTGTATATATATATATATATATATAGAGAGAGAGAGAGAGAGAGAGAGAGAGAGAGAGAGTGCAACCCGGCTTGTTTGAAGATCCCAACCATTTAGCATGGGTCAACCTAAATATAAATGGGGTTTGATCATGCAAACAGTATACATAGGCCTATTCCCAAAAATCATCTCCACAGGATGGATGATATATTGATCTTAATTATCCAATCCGTAGAGGCTTATATATAGTGTATTCTATTTTATAGATGGTGTTAGAACATGCAAGTCACTTTATTAAAAGTACGGTATGGCCCACACCATAGGATGATCCAAACCGTCCATTAGATAAGCCACAACCTAAATTATTAGGTTGTGGCCCAAAAATTATTTCCATAGTTTGATGCTAACACTCCGATCTATGGTTTGTTCGGATCAACCCTCTAACATTCTGTAGACACCCCATTTTGACCGGACGTAGGTTCTAATTGCTTATACAAAGCCTCGTCAAATCGGTGAGTTGGAGTCCCAAATTGAACCCTGAAGCAGCTTATGGTCCTACCGAGGTCCCCGTAAAGTTTCGGCAAAATCTACCAAGAAATGGCAAATAGGACGAGCCGGGAAAGAGATGTATTATGAATGTATAAGGGGGGTGAGTTATCTGCAGAGTGGAATATTTAGGTGAGAAGTGGGGTGAATTATCCTGTGATGGGCGCGCCCAAGCCGAATAAGACAAATCTGGCGGGCGCGCCTCATCAAGTGGGGGTGGAGATTATCAGCATTTCTATTTTAATATATAAAAAAAATCGAAGAGCAGAAGGGGACTATTCATCTTCGTAAAAAAGGCTCCAGAGAGAGAGAGAGAGAGAGATCTGAGAAAAGGGAAATCCCTCAAACTCATATTCATCTTCTCCGATTGGAATCTCACCGGATTCCGGCCAAGTCCTAGCCGGAATTTTCACTTTGATTACCCTATTTTCTTTCCTTCTAAGCTTCTCCGGTCGTATCTCATCACTGATACCTTCTTCTCCGTCATTACCTCTGCAATTTCTAACCCTAACTCGTTCCTTCTCTATCACTATCTCTATTTCTTAGATCTATTACAAATTATTTGAAAAATCTCTTAGATCTAAGGTATTGGAGGAATTTCTGAGGTTTGTAAAGAAGATTGAGAGAGATCTGAGAAGAGAAAAAAATAAAAATAAAAGAACAGAGAGAGAGTAGATCTGAAATAGAAACCCTCGTCTGAAACTCTAACTCTCGGTTTTTCTTATCCTCCGATCGATCTCGCCTGAGATCCGATTTAGTTCCGGCCATTCCTCTGTTTTTTTTTCAGATCTAGCTACCTCAGTTGCCACGGCTAGGATCTGACCTCCTTTTTCTCCAAGTGCCGTTTCAAAGTTTCTTCTCCGGCAAGTCATTGTTCTCCGACGAGATCTGTCGCCATTTCCGATCGAGCGCAGAAGAGTTCTTCAACAGTTAGGAATCAAGAGAATTTCAGAGGAGCAATTTCAGATCTAGAATTTTAAAGAAGAAGATCATTTTCTTTTTTTTTTGTTCTTTCTTCAAATCAGGTAAAGTCCCTAACCTGCTCTTGTTTCGATTTGGTGTTCGTGCGGCTGTCTATGATTAGAAGTTGTTAGGTAGATTCTTGAGTTTTGTTTTTAAGGCATGATTATAGTTTTTAATCTCATGATTCCGGTATTTCTTCTTAATTCGTAGTCGGAATATAGATCTAGCTAAATGTGACTGATACAGGTTGTGTGAATAGAGCTGGATGTTTGCTAATTGTTGCAATTTCTTTGAAAAATAAAAGATCTATACTTCATTTCCATTTTAGTTCCATTTTCATGGAGATTAAGATTTCATGTTGTTTTCAGCAAAGTTTTGGCAAGGTTTGTGAAGATGGAATATATGAGATGGTTTCTTTCATTGTTCTGATTTTTCCCTTTACAAAGTTATTTTGGATAATTTGTTTTGAGCTTGTAAAGTTGTATCAGCTTATAAGAAATTCTTATTGTCATTAAATTTGAGTTTAAGGTTAGAGTTGATCCATTGCATGAGGGATTCAACAACATGATTCCATTCCAAAGTACGTTATGCATAGTTCATGTGTGATTCCTATTATTACTTTTTGGGAAGAAATGTTGTCAGTTCATGGCAAAATACTGAAGCATCATAAATTTCACAAGTCATGCCTATCATTTGAATTTTGGAAACATTGACATTTGTTAATGAGAAACTAGTAAGTATAACCTTCTTCAGTATTGGAATTGACATGTGTTAAATAGTCCTATAGGCTGAATCAAATTTCAAGTGGTTGAATAAGGTTAACTGGCAGTTAGAATGTAAGAATTCAAAAGAAAAATCAATTTTTATAAGGTTCTAAAAGTGATGAGATTCCAGATTTTGAATCCATACCATAAATTTTGCCATGTACAGTCAAAACCTGTCTAGAATCATTTAACTGGAGCAATTTAATCATAGACTGGAAAGGTTCTTATCGACACAATTTACAGTTGTAATTTGTATTCTGTTCAGAAGCATCATGCTCCTATCCTATGAGCCATTTTACTCTACAGTTATGATTTGCATTTGATTAAAAAAAAAAAACAAATGTGTAATTGTTTGCCCTCTTTGGAAATGGTATACTACTACTCATGTGTGGCTGTGAATTACATTTCTATGAAATCCCTTAGCAAAGCCTCATTTGATATTCAGTCCTTGGGTAGGAGATACTTGAATGTTCAATTGTGTCAATACCATGTACAAAATTTAAAAAAATGAGGTTAATATGAATGAGTTGTTGTACTTGGAGGAGCATGGTGGTCATAATATTTTCTTTAGGACATTTTCGTAGGAAATGTACATTTTGCAACACAGCTTATGGCTTATGCACTTAGAAAACTGGGTTGTCCTTTAACTTCATGTACAAACTTCTAGAATGGATACAATTATGAGTTATGAACAGATAAGTGTGTTAATAAAGGGAATAGACACTCAATGTATTTATAGGGCTCTTCTCACTTGGCTGAAACCAATTCTAAATATCCAAAACTAATTCATAATATTTTGGGATGTTTCATAATTGAATTGATAGTGGACTAGATTTTTTGGAAAATCTAATGGTGTCCATGTTCTTCCTCTTTTAAACAACAAACATGGGTGAATGTTTATTGCAATACCTAATTTAAAGCCATGTTATTTCCTAATCTGTGCCAATGAATTTACAATTATGTCACCTGTATAATTTGTCCTTATAATATTTGCCAAGCTTTACTGTTGGAGAGAGGTTGCTTACTGATATTCTTATCGACTACAGGTAGATTGGTTCATTTGAAGAAGCAGCGGAAGAGGAAGAATAGAGAAATGCAATGAATGCATAAATTGCCATATTTCTCTTCTTCTTAGCAATTGTTTATGTTTCTGTATTTGATCCATCAATGGTAGGAAACATCTATTTTTATTTATCTGGTGACAAAGGAAGAACAAATATGAACGAGAACTTGTACAAAGGAGAAGAGACGCTTGTAACAAAGTTCCAAAATCTGGAGGAAAATATGGCTGAGGAAGGGGTTAAGAAGACTTCCTTGATGGATCTTCCAGTGGATCTTTTAGAGTTAATTGTGTTAAGACTTTTTCGAGTGGATCTTCTTCGTCTTTCTCCTCTATGTAGAATATGGCGAGAGATCGCCCTTCCAGTCCGTCCCATAGACAACACGCCATTGCTTATGTCCATCTGCGCTAGAAGAAAATTGTGTAGTTTCTTCGATCCTATTCGCAAGATATTTCACAATATACACGACTTCCCAAACTTAAAAGCTTCTACTGTGCATTACTCCAAAGATGGTTGGTTGCTAATGTCTCAATCCAAAAAAGAATACTCCACATACTTCTTCTTTAATCCTTTCACAAAGTCAAGAATCCAACTTCCTGATATGTTTGAAGATAAGGGCTTTCATGGCGTTGCCTTCTCATCTTCTCTCACTTCTTCAGACTGCAAAATTGTGGCATTGGAAGGTAGTGGTTCCACCACGGTTACTATCCGAACTTGTTGTCGTGGGGATGAGAGTTGGACTTCTGATACCTTAGATAGCAATCCATGGTTTGCTGCTTCGCACTGTAACCTGGTTTTTTATGACGACGTTTTCTATTGTTTAGGAATGGATGGACGGTTAGGGATTTTTGATCCTAGGAATGGTGTTTGGTCAGTACTTTCAAAGCCCACTTACGAGGAGTTTTGGGAAGAAAATGATGCCTGGGTAGATTTAATGCAAAACTCTACTGGTCAGAATTTCCTAGTAGAGTGTGGCGGAAAGCTTGTGTATGTGTTTATTGGTTATCATGGAAGGTTAATTAAAATTTTCTGCTTGAATCGTTCTGAGATGATATGGGAAGAAATTGACTCAATGGGAGATCAAACGATGTTCCTTAGTCACAAATCATCTTTCTCAACAATCATTCCCGTGGAAGGAATGCAAAATAAGATTTTTTTCCCTCTATTATGTGGTGGCGAAGATTGTTCCGTATTCTACTCTTTTGAGGACCGCAGATTCTTTCCCTATAAAGATTTTTCTCAGACTAAGGGGTATCGCTTTAGCACCTGGATTCAACCCAGCTGGTCTAAACCTTCGCATGAATTGCTCCACTGGTGAATGGTTGAATTGCCCGAATGGTTTGATAAGGTATGCATACAATGAACATCTTGAATATTATTTTAATTGAACAATAATTTGTTAGAGAAAAAAAGCTTCAGTTTGATATTTAGTACCATTCATTCCTTTTCTATAATCTGCATTTGTATACAATTTTATTTTTTCTACATAGGTGGCGTTGATATTTCCACCCCTTAGTTTTAGTATCTTCCACCATCTCTCCATTGAGAATTTTTTTAGAGGCTGCTACAATCCATACGACTTGTGCCATTCATTGAATGATTTTCTAAGAAAGAGAAGGGTATGAATATCAACTCAATATATTGTTGTATTTATATTTTTGTTATTTAGAAATCATTCTATTTACTTCATAGTAGTAGATAATTAAGATATCATGATTGCAATATCCACTACATCTTACATCTTGGAATTGAGAGAAAAGTGCCTGTAACTAATGATCCTTCGGATGTATTCTGTCCAAACTCAAAGCTGTATTGAGATTTGATGCACTTGTATATGCAATGCAAGCTATGACCTCCCATTAAAAAAAGCTATGACCTCCCATAAAAAGTTTTGTATAAGTCGCCTTTTGAAACACTGACGATAACCTCTCTCTAACTCTCTCACCCTCTTCATAAGGTTTACGAGTAATATTATATACCGTTGGGGCTCTAATGATTAATATTGTTGGTGTTTCTGAAAATCTGGGTCGTTACAGCTAGTGGCCGCATTTTATATAAGGTATTAGCGAGTATTAATTACAAGATAGGTGTTGTCCCTCCCCTACCCTAGCAATGTGTCACTTCTTTTGCCCAACCCTTTGTCCTTGCCCTGCCCACGGAAATGGTGCACCTGGTTTTATACTTATTTGTCAAGCAAGAAAAAACCCCATAACCTCTTACTACTACTGCCAGGAGGGTGTCTCGTCTAGTGTTGCTACCCTTCCTGCATCTTCCATTGGTTCCGTTGCCACTGCCACACTAGATGGTTACTGCGACCACCACAACGACTTCCACTAAAAAGACCAAACAACATTTACTACGTACCTGCATACATCATGTACTTACCTACAGTATGTACCTTAAACAACATTATTGTTCACATGTATGTACTTTAACAACGTTTCCTAAGAAGGTACTCTCATATATCACTGGATTTTTGTTTTAAGTATTAGAAACAATTAGAGTATAAATTATCAGCATAGGAACAATGTTGGTTCCTTGTCTAAGCATTAAGATATACGAGATATGGAGCATTAATTAGTAGAGCCCCAACTATACTTCGGTTTGAGCTAGACCTAAGCCCCCTATCTCTTTTCTAGTCTAACTAGGACACTTGAAAGATGGAACCCATCAAAACACTTAGGAAACAAGAGTATTAGGTGGTGTTTTCAATATCAAAACTAGTAGCTAGAAATGTAAGAACTGCATAAACTTCAAATTTCATAATTAATCAGATATCATAAAAATATTGATTTACCTCTAACAAATATGTTAGATGTGTGTATGTGTGTATGTTGCCTAAGGGCATAGTGGTCATTTTATCTTCTGTCTTTATATAAATACATAATTGAGGGGGAGATACTCCAACTCACTCTTTCTTTCCACTCTCTTCTCTTCTCTTCTCCTTCCACATGGTGTCAGAGCCCTAGGGTTTGGATCCCTAGGGACCAACATCGTTCCTCCTTCCCCTTCTTATTCCTCTTCTTTTTTTTTTCTTCTAAAACACTAACCCTATGCATCTTCTCTCCTCCTCCTCCCTCTCTACCCTCGCTCACCAGCCCCCCCTCCCCTGTCGGGACCTCCACCCGGCCCAAAGTCCCCTTGCCCCTCCCGTAAATAACCTCCCCCCTTCCTTCTGACCTCCACACCCCCTCTCACCCCCCGTAAACCGTCCCCTCCCTCCCCTCTCCTTGTTCCCCTCCCCACCCCCCGTAAATAACCCCCTCCCCCCGACCTCCCTGTTCCCCCCTTGCCCCCGTAAATTACCCCCTACCTCCCCGACCTCCCTGTTTCTTCTCGCCCCCCCACCCCACCCCTCTTGTTTCACCTCCCCTCTCTCTCTCTCTCTCTCTCTCTCTCTCCCTCTTATCCTCCCTTCTTCTCTTCCCCCTTCTAACCCTCTTCTCATGACCTAAATCCTCTTTACAAACCTTTTTTTTTCTTATGTTTGCGGCTCCGATTTTGGCCCATTCTCTTCGATTCATCTCTCTCATTATGTCTTCGCCGGATATATCTTGTTTTAACATCCCTCTTTATTGGAGCCGCGGTCTTCTTTGCGGACCTCTCGCATGATTCTTGTCTTTTCCTCATTTTCTTGTTCTTTCTTGCTAGTGTGGCTGTGGGTCTCTCTCTCTGATCTTTAGTTATCATAGATCCTCCTGCTCTCCCGGATCCCCATGTTAGCCCGTCCCTGCTGACAATGCCTCCACTCTACCTACGACTCTTTCCTCGAGCTACTCTCCTTCATCCTATTCTCCCTCGTTGGAGCAGTCTTTTCCTCAGATGACCTCTGAGAAATTGGATGGCTCCAATTATCTCAGCTGGCGCTACGCTGTTGAGACCTATTTTCTTGCCAAGGGTTGGGTGTCCCTTATTGAGCGTGATCCTCCTTCCTCTTCAGACCCGTCCTATGATAGATGGCGGTAGGGCGATGCTATAATCCGCACCCTCCTCAGGCAGAGTATGGTTCCTGCTGTTGCACGACTGATGATGAGCCTGCCCTCGGCCAAGGCTATTTGGGTTCACACTGCTCTGCTTTAATCTGTGGTTTATAACCTTACACGTATCTTTGCTACTTATTCACAGTATGTACCTTGAGCGTGGGAATGACTCTCTGCCCACCCACTCTAGCCCTCTTCGCCTCTCTTTGCCAGCAGTTGGACGCTTTCATGCCTCTTACCTCTTATCTCATCGTCCTTGCTCGTCAGCGGGACCAACGCAGGGCTATTCTTTACCTTCACTCCTTGGGATCAGACTTCTTACCTTTTCGCCAGCAGCTCCTTGGACCAGGCCGATCATTGTGTCTTTCTGGGACACTCTCGTACTTAGAAGGGTTACAAGTGTTACAGCCCTGGATTTCGCCGTCTTTTTGTATCCGCAAATGTTGTCTTATCGAGTCTCTTTCCTTCTTCTCTCCTCCTGCGCATGGCGCTCCTATCTCTCCTTCATGTCTCCCTCTCCCCTTTCCGGTTCTTCCTGACCTGGTTTCTCCGGATCTTCCTCCCTTAGATGCCCTTGTCGGAGACCTTTCCTTCCCAGGTTTCGGCAGTTCCTCTTCCGCCCGCTACTACGAGGGTCTATCAGCGGCATTAGCGAGCAGATCCTCCTCCATCTCCTATCGAGGCGTCGTCTCTTCAGCCGGAGATCCTGGCCTCTAACCCTCAGGTACCTTCTCTTTCTTCTGATGTAGCTGTAGATGCTCTTATTGCCTCACACACTCGTTCACGCACTACTGCTCATCTTATTTCATCTTATGTTTCGTATGATCATCTTACCCCTTCATTTCGTGCTTTTGTCTCCTCTTTGTCTTTTGTTTCCTTGCCTAATTTTGGACAGGAGGCTCTTGCTCACCCTGGGTGGCGTTTTGCTATGGACAGCGAGATGGATGCACTTAGGGCCAATCATTCTTAGGATATAGGTTCCCCCTCCTCCTGGTGGTCACCCTGTTGGTTGTAGATGGGTCTCTGCCATCAAATATTTTTCAGATGGGACGGTTGAGCGCCTTAAGGCACGCTTGGTTGCCAAAGGATACGCACAGACCTATGTGATTGACTACCATGAGACCCTCTCTCCTGTTTCGAAGATTCCATCAGTGCGCGTTTTTATTTCTCTTATAGTCAATCATGGCTGGCCATTATATCCGCTAGACGTAGAAAATGCCTTCCTCTATGGAGATTTGGCTGAGGAGGTGTACATGGAGCAACCTCCTGGTTATGTTGCTCAGGGGAAGATGTCCTCCTCCGTATATGGGCTTCGGAAATCATTGTGGTCTCAAACAGTCCCCTTAAGCCTGGTTTGGAGGTTCAGTGAGGCCCTCATGAGATATGGCATGAGGCAGTGTGCAGTTGACCATTCAGTTTTCAGCCATCAGTCGGGGCTGGTCATGTACTCCTTATAGTGTATGTGGATTACATTATTATCACAGGGAGTGACACAATTGACATTCGGTAATTGAAGATTTTTCTGTAGAAAGAGTTCTTCATAAAAGATCTTGGTCATCTTCGATACTTTTTAGGGCATCATGAGATATGGCATGAGGCAGTGTGCAGTTGACCATTCAGTTTTCAGCCATCAGTCAGGGGCTGGTCATGTACTCCTTATAGTGTATGTGGATGACATTATTATCACAGGGAGTGACACAGTTGACATTCAGCAATTGAAGATTTTTTTGCAGAAAGAGTTCTTCATAAAAGATCTTGGCCATCTTCGATACTTTTTAGGGATTGAGGTAGCTTACTCGGTACTAGCGTCTCGCTCTCACATAGGAAGTATGTGTTGGAGGAAAACAAAGAGAGCGATCTCAAGGGGGACGGAAGTCAAAGAACTCCAAGTGGCGGTCTAGAGGCTCCCTGGTGGGCCAGCCGATCAGCCTCAACATCAGCAGACCTCCACACTTGCTGACGTCGTACCCTATGGACCTTCAATCCTCTTGAGGATTTGTTCGATCGCACCGGCACATCTCCATAAGAGAGAGAGAGATCTTAAAGAGGAACCGATCTTTGGAAACCCTAACCATAGAAAATCCAAAATCCCAGAGAGAGGTATGAAAGAGGAACCACGATGGAACCTCCACCCCCCCATCAACACCACCACCACTGCTCTCCTCCACCGCCCCACTACCCCATCCCTAGCTCCAACCCTAACCCGCCTCCATCTCATCTTCCTCCTCCACTGCCCGACCCCCACCCCCACTACCCTACTCCACCGCCACGCCATCCTAACCATAACTCTAATCCTAACCCTCACCCACCTCATTCTCCACCACCGCCCCACCCCCACCTCCACTACCATACTCCTTTGCCCCACCCCTACCAACAGTTCCCTCCTCCGCCATCTCACCATCGTCAGCATAACTTCATCCCTAACCCCACTCGGCACATCTCCAATTTTTGTTGATCTCTACTGCTGGATCACAGTTGATAGGGCGAAGACCTTTGTAAGATATGAGGGGACCAAAAAAAGAATGGCGAGAGGAAAAGATAGTGGCTGGGCGTCGAATATGGTGGGACAGGGGGGATTTGTTGCACATGGATCGACGGTGGAAAATGCGCTGGATAGTGAAACCAGCGCAGAGAGTTTCGAATTACCAGTGCTATCTTGCGTTGATTCAGCCCAGCTGGTAGAAAATGGACATGTGGAGGTGACCTGTCAAGATATGTTGCTAGCTGGTGAGGAGGAGGTGATAGGTGGAGATAAAAGGCCACTTGAGTACCCTGCAAGGTATTTCGAAGATCAAGGGGAAAAAGTTGAGAGACACGTGGATTCGGGTGAGCGGTGGAAGTTGCATAAAGAGGACCTCAGAGCTGGTATGCTAATAAGTAGTGAGGGGACCAATGGAGGGCTATGGGTGGATAGAAATTCAAAATTTTGTTGTGAAGTCAATGGAGAGTGGGAATCAGAAGCATAGTAGTGGTCTGATGATGTTGACTTTGGATTGGCAAGTTTCTTAGTGGGCCATATGCATATAGGAGAGAGGCGATGTGAAGTGTGCGTGGAGAATTTCTCAAACCTTATTGGGCTAAATACCTTTTCAGACAGTACTGGGTTGACTCGGTATCGAAGGGATGTTGGGGGGATAATGTGGGAATCAAGAGGGGAGAGGAATGAGCCCTCAGAAGGAATGACAAACAGTAAAGCTTGTAAAAATGCTCCTCCGGCTTTATAAGAGAGCTTGTCCCTTTCTCTCTACAGTATATAACTCCATGGTCTACCTGCTCAAATTTATGACGAGAAGGAGTCTTTCTTTCGGGAGGTCATGGCCTTCATTCTCAGTTCATTCTCCAGCTAAGGAAGATGCTGTGGTGAGAGTCCCTTCTAAAAAGATTGCTGGTTCATCTTCTCGAGCAGAGATCGAGGTTGCCCATGCTTTGGTCCAATCTAAGTATAATGCGGCAGCTTCTGCTTCAATCAGCAATTAGTCTAGACAGGAAGGGGGGGTTAGTCGCGCTAGACTCTTTTGGACTAGGTTGGACTTTAGGAGTGCCGGGTTAGTCGGGCGCGATTTTCCGCTCCCACTCTCAAATACAGTGTTAGTCTGATGGGTAGGGATTTTGTGTAAAGAATCCCCAAAATACCCTAGCGCTTAGTAAAATCGTTATACGGAAATCCCGTCTGGAAGGGTGGAACTTGAAACATCGACCGAATTGCTCTCTCTTCTCAACCCTTGCAGCCTCTCTTTTTCCACCGAGCAAATAACTTTCCTTCCTCAACCCTAGCAGCCATCTCTCTCAAATCACTCTTTTTCCTCAACCTTAGTAGCCATCTCTCTCAAATCACTCTCCTTGCCCAACCCACTCCGAACAGCACTCAAGGCAGTGGAAGGAGCCTCCCTCTCTCTCTCTCTCTTGCGCTATTTGTGGGGCTTTTTACAGCAGAAATACATATGTATTTTTGGGCCTTTTTCTGTCATCGATCGTTTTGCAAAAGGAATACACAGATGACTCATATGCTATTTGCTGAGGACTTTGGGTTCTTGTTTGTTGAATGGGTTCTCTGTTTTTTGGTATTTTTTATCTTGTTTTGAGTGCTTGTAAATGACGGTTTGGCTTGATTTTTAATAATTTGAAAAAAACATTATCCATGTTGCATTGATGTTTAATAATATGGAAAAATATTGTATCAATAGTTCTGTGGGAAGTTGTGGCCTTATCTTTTTTATTGTTTTTGGTTTGGAGATCAGTAGGGGAAGATACCCACTAGCCGTTTGATGAAATGTCTCAGGGTATTTTAACTCTGAAACAATCTTTTGGCATTAGAGTAACCATCAAGGCTTACACTTTGCTCAACCAAGAACACTGCCTGGCTGTTGCCTTTAACTGGATTCTCTTCAGATCAGTCAGTACAAGAGACTTTGATTGAATTAAATGCAAGAAGATAGGAAACTAGTCGTGCACTGTAATTGTTGGATGGTAGCTATTCTTGTCTTCAATATTATTGAATATTTTCTCCCAATATTTCTATTTGGTCCCCTAATTGGGGTCCACAAACTCCCAAACTCCCTATGGTAATAGTGACAAATGAAAATGTAAGACTTTTTTTAGGACTTAAGAATCCTCATTTCTTCACTCTGAAATCCCTGTTCTAGGAGTCCTAGGCATTCCCAGAGTGACCAACAATCCGCTGGACTTTCCTAGAATTACCAGGAGTCCCAAGTATTCCCAGAGTGACCAAAAATCACGCACGACTAACCCCCCCGAAAGGTACGCATGGTTTATATAATAGCTATCAGTATGGATTGTTTCCTTCGTTGGTGACATGCAAAGTGCAGGTGAAGGCACAAGGATTCCCATTCCCAAAAATAGATTTGATGCCTGAGCAGTTTTAGATCCAAAGCCAGATCCAACAGTTTTCAGTTAACATGAGTATGGGTCTCTGGCAGTGGTAGAGGGGAGCACGGAATCAGAGGATGATGGGGATTTTGACGGATTGGCGATAGTGCCTCAATCGGAGGAAACACTCATGATTGCTTGGTAGAATCCGGAAGAAGACAGTTGATATTTTCGTAAATCATGTTTTGTTAACAAGTAAGATATTGGAGCTAGCTATTGTCGGTTTGGAAGAGTTTTGAGGGGCTTGTTCAGACAGGCAGAAGTAAGAGAATTCCATCAAAGAGACTCGTCGGACTTGAACAACTTGGAAGCGACAAAGATGTTAAGGGAATTAACGAGGTTACAATCAGTGATTAACTATGAGAGGGTAAACCAAAGAAAGTTGAACGCAAAAGGAAAAGAAATGGGAGGCAGAAATTATTCCTAGGGGAAAGGAAAATATAGAAATCGTAATCAGTGAAGATTCTATCTTGGATTGTGAACAGATTGGGCTCTTTAGAGAAAAAAGGTTCATGTCAAGGAGTTGGTTAGGAATTGCAAACCAGAAATTTTGTGCATTCAAGAGACTAAGATGTCAAATTGGAACGGGGCAGAGACCATAGGTCTGGGGTTACAAAGTCACTGGGATTTTGTGGCCTTGGATGAAGTAGGAGCATAAGGAGGAATCCTAGGAGCATGGGATGCATCTACTTTGGAGTTATCTGACTCATGGAATTGTAGCTTTTCTGTGTCAGTTGTTCTAAGAAACCTGTGTAATAATTCATTGTGGACATTCTCAGGTGTTTATGTCCCAATAATAAGGGAGGAAAAACATCTACTATGGGAGGAGTTGGAATCAGTTAGAGAAGCAGTCTAACCCTTGGTGTACAGGTGGGACTTCAATGAAATAAGAATGATAGAGGAGAGGATGGGGTGCAGCAAATTTATCCAATATATGAGAGCCTTTGTCAAATTTATTAGTTTTCATGAATTGATTGATCTTTCTTTAACGGGTGCGCAATTCACTTGGGCCAGAAGTGTTAGTCGTAGTAGAGTAGATCGATTTATGATTTGTCCTTGTTGGCTCGGTAGTTTTCCCAAAGTTTGTCAAAAAGTGGTCCCTCATACTGTATCTGACCATCGACCCCTTGTGTTGGACTTGAGGTTGGAGTCTTGGGGTCCTCATTTCAGATTTGAGATTGCTTGTTTGGAACACCCCAAGATGGAGGAAAGATTATGAGAATGGTGGGAAGAAGATGAGGCTTTTGGACTTGTAGATGTGATAATTGGGATTATGCTAAGAGAAAGTTAAAGGAATGGATTACGGAGAATCAGATTGATGGGGACATCAACAATGGGCGTGGATTAAGGGTTTACAAGCGTAGACGTGGATGAGACTGATGGCGGGGACTCTTGCATGGGTCACATACATTGTCATCTTTTTTTTATTATTATTTACTTTCTATTTTCGTCATTTTATTTGTAGCCTACTTTTTAGGCATCAAATCTCATCCGTTTGGCGTGTTTTTGGTATTATTAGAAAGGTTTCTCAATTAACTATCTAATGGGCCCAAGATCACATGATTTGGATGTGATTTGAGCAAGTTATGAGTGTTTTTAGGAAGTGGTATAGGTCTATTACGGGATTACTATTTAGGTAAGTTTTTATCTTTATTTAGTTTTACTTTAGATCAGATGAATGGTTGAGATTAGTTTTGAACTTTAAGTTATCTTCTAGGGTTTCTTTTCTTCTAAATACATCTTATGAAAGCAATGTAAGAGACTTTTGACTGTTGAATAAGGAATTAAAGTTTTTTTTGCAAAAGAAGCTATTGAAGCTTGGAACTTCTTCTCTTCTCTCTTCTTGGTGGCTTGGAGCCATTATTCTCAATCCCCTCTCATCTTCTCACTTCTCACTTCTATTCTCCTCTCAAATCAGCCATAAACAAGTAAGTCATTAGTTCTTCAATTTTTGTGTGTTCTTGAACCCTAAAATACAAAAACCCAAAATCCAAATATCTCCTACATCATTTAAGATCTCATCTTGAAACTTTGAAGGACTTATTTTGGGATTAAACCTTAGCTATAACAATCAAAATTCATAGTTTTACAACCCCTTTCGAGGCTAATCAAATTTTCACACCTTTCAAGCCCTAAAATTTGCTTTTGGAGATTGAAAGTGTAATCGACCAACGTAGCAGCCCACTAAACCTGAAAATCTCATTTATTTCATCATTTAAACCTATTATCTTTCAACCCACAGCAGTTTACCCAGAATTTCTAGATCTGTCCAAATTACCAAAATACCCTTTTAGCCTAAATTGGACCCATTTGACCCCGTTTTGTTGCTGCAGAAATTTATTACTTTTTTTTCATTGGATTATTGCTGATTTCTCATCAAATTAAGTTTTAGTTCATAGGTTTTGGTACTGTTTTAATTATTCTACTTGGTCGCACGTTTAAAACCCCGTTTTAGCCTAATTTTGCCCATAACTAGTTACCCGAAGGACCCTTTAACTGTCGACTAATTTGTTTAAAGTTTATTTCATGCTAATTGTGTTCTTTCTCATTATTTAATGCAAATTTAAGCCTCAATATTGCTGCTGTCCGCCAATTAATTCTGCCTTAAATCAACCCTAGTTACCCAGTAGGTGTCTTTAGCCTCTTAAGAGTTAGCCCTAAACTTTCCTAGAAGCCATTATCCCATTAGGAGTCTAGGATTTTCCCTCGTTTAGGTATTGTCCTGCATCACAGATGGTTGGGAAGAGAAAGTCGTGGGTTCTTTTTAGAATAAAGGAGATTACAAGTAAAGAGGACGATGGTTCAGCTAGTAGAGAGGATGTGGAGGAGGTTGTGCGCCTGAAAGAAGAGTACAATAATACTCCTCTTCATGAGGAAATCACTTGGAGACAAAAATCAAGGGTGGCGTGGTTAAAAGGAGACAAGAAAAACGACTTATTTTCATGGAATAGCAAGTGCAAGAAGGCGTGGTAACAGAATTGGCTCTTTGGAGGTAAATGAGTCAATAATGGAAAAAAGGAGGAATTAATTGAAGAAATTTTGGATTTTTATAAGCGGCTATACTCATATGAAAAGATAAGTCGCCTTGTTCCTGGGAATGTAAAGTTTGGATGTCTGTGTGAGGATAACAGAATCACACTTGAAAGGTCTTTCTCAGAGGAGGAAATAGAAAAGGGGTATTCTCCTTATGTGGGGATAAAGCTCTGGGACTCGATGGTTTCTACCTTGCCTTCTTTCAAAGCTGACATTTTGTGATTTTTCAAAGAATTTCATGATGGAATGGATCTAGATAAGGGAACGGGTGCTACGTTCATTGCCTTGATTCCCAAACTGAAAGGGGCATCGAAAGTAGCAGATTTCCACCCTATTAGTTTGGTGGGCTGTTTGTACAAGGTTTTAGCGAAGTCCTAGCGGAGTGATTGAAAATAGTCCCCCCCTTGATGTTTTTCCTAGCCAGTCTACATTCATACCACCATGGTTTTAAATTTCGGTTTCGGTACCGGTTTCAGACCCAACCGAAATTGAAATTTCGGCCGAAATCTGGCGAAACCAAAACAATACTATTTTATTCAGTATAAATTTCGGTCGAAATTTCGGAAAAATATTAATTTGATTAAAAAAAAAACAAGTTTTTGCGTGAAATCTCGGGGAAAAAAGAAATTTCGACCGAAATAAAATACCATTTCGGGTATTGTTGATTTTGGTGTCGGTCTCCACCCGAAATTTAAAACCATGCATACAAATCAACTCAACTCAACAAAACCTTTGTCCCAAACTAGTTGGGGCCGGCTAAATGAATCCGTCAGAAAAATTTCATGAAGAAGGTAAAAGGAATCTACCCGGCTCTAATCTCGGCTCTAGTTGGGTTCTTCTACGTGGATCATTTTCTTCCGTTCTATCCTATCCAAGGTCATGTTCTCTGTTATGTTCCTAGCTATCAAGTCTTTCCTCACTATTTCTACCCAAGTTGTTGTTTCTACCCAAGTTGTTTTCGGTCTGCCCCTACCTCTTTTACTCTATCAATTTGGCACGAGCCGCCTCTTCTCACTGGAGCATCCAAAGGCCTACGTTGGATATGTCCAAACCATCTTAAGCGGTGCTCTTTCATCTTCTCCTCAATTGGTGCCACCCCCACCTTTTTACGAATGTCTTCATTTTTAATTCTATCTAACCTTGTGTGGCTGCACATCCATCTAAGCATTCGCTTCTCCTCTACGCTCATCTTATGCACATGTTGCTTCTTGGTGGAGTTAGTGGCCGCACATTCTTTTTACATTAGACCAACTCCTCCTTGTGTGGCTGCACAGGCGGAGTTAGTCTACCTTCATACATGATAGGTAAATTCTTGATTGTTCCCTGGTTGCAAACGAGGTCGTGGATTGTTACTCTAAGTTAGGAGAAAGGGGTAGAGTCTGTAAATTGGATATGGAAAAAGCCTACGATCGACTAGAATGGGATTGCCTCGATTACTTACTAGGTAGAATGGGGTTTGGCAGTAAATGGAGATTGTGGATAATGAAATGCTTATCATCTGCGTGGTTTTTTTGTCATCATCAATGGTGACCCTAAAGGCTTTTTTAAGTCTTCCAGAGGTCTTAGACAAGGAGATCCGTTGTGGTCTTTTCTTTTTGTCATAGTGGCTCAGACTCTGCGTAGGTTGATGGAAAAAGGAAGTGCTAAGGGGCTAATAGATCGGTTTAAGATTGGAGAGAATGGGGCCATTCTATCTCACTTGTAGTTTGTAGATGATACTCTCCTCTTCAGCTCGTCCGATCCGGTAAAGATTATGAATCTCAAATCCATTTTGAGATGCTATGAATTGGTATCCATTCAAAGAACGAACTTTCATAAATTAAGTCTTTGGTATTAACCTTGATTTTGAAGTGGTGCAAGGAATTGCAGGGATTATGGGCTGCAAAGTGGATAATCTCCCTTCCATTTACGTTGGTTTGCCTTTGGGAATGGGGAGACCAAAGAAGGTGTTTTGGGAGTCTATTGTTGGGAGAATTGAGAAAAGACTAGACACTTGGAAGCGAAATTTAGTGTCGAGAGGAGGTCGCATAACTCTAATTAAGGTTGTGTTGGCTAATATTCCAGTGTATCATTTATCCCTTTCCAAATGCCCCATGAGTGTTGTGAACCGATTGGAGCAAATTCAAAGAAGTTTCTTATGGGGGTACCGACAAGAAGGGATTTCCACTTGTCAAATGGGAAGAAGTTTGCAAACTGATCAACTCGGTGGCCTTAGGATCAGAAAGATAAAAGAGATGAATTAGGCTCTTCTTGGTAAATGGCTTGTGAGATTTGGGGAGGAGTATTCTCATCTATGAGCCTAGGTGATCGAAAGTAAGTATAGGTCAACTTTCGGCCATTGGGAGTCTGTGGACAAGTATAGACACAGAGAGGTCAGAGTATGGATGGACATCCTGCGGTTCAAACAAAAATTCCAAGATGGAATTAAATTCAGAGTTTATACAGGGGACCGTTTCAAGTTTTGGCATGATAGGTTGTGCTCGCAAACACCATTGAAGGAGATTTTTCCAGAGTTATTTGCAACGGTTGCTTCGCAGGAGGTGTTTGTAATAGAGTGCTCTGATCGTTGTGAAAATAAGGTAATATGGATGCCGGTGTATAGAAGAAATTTCTTTGATAGAGAGCTCAATCTGGTGGTGGTTAGGTTGCTTGAGGCCTTAGAAGGTTGGTATGTCAAACAACCCGGTCTGGATAAAGGGGTTTGGATCTGGAGCTCCTCAGGGGTTTTTTTTCTGTTAAATCCTTCTACTTCCACCTTGTGTTTTGTCTTCCTCTCTCCAGAGTAGCCAAGGTTTGGACTTTCCAAGCTCCGCTTAGAGTTTGTACCTTCGGGTGGGCTTCTCTTATGGATGGAATTCTAACGGTGGATTTCTAGCGCAAGTGCGAAATGCTGATCATTGATCACCGCACGATGTGCATTGAGGCCGGAGAGACAACCGACAATTTGCTATAGCATTGCAAAATGGTCAAGAGGTGTGTGGGGTGGACTATTGGATAGGTTAGGTATGTCATGGGTGTTTCCAGCCAAACTAGTTGACCTATTGGAAAGTTGGTCTTTGGTTCTTGGAGTAAAAAGGAGGAAATTTTAAGGAATGTATCCTTCCTAGCAACAATTTATGTGTTATGGAAAGAAAGAAATGCCCTGGTCTTCAAAGGGCATGCTTAGAGTTGTGACCATGATTTTAAATTTCGACGAAATCCGAAATTTCGGGTTTCGGTCGGGACCGACACTGAAACGTACCGTACCCGAAACGGTATTTTATTTTGTCCGCAATTTCAGAATTTCGGTCGAAATTTCAGAATTTCGGTCGAAATTTCATTTTTTTCCAAAATTTCGTCCGAAATTCCTAAATTTCACCCAAAAACCTGTTTTTTAAATTAATTAAATATTTTACTGAAATTTTGACCGAAATTACCTAAATTTCGGCTGAAATTTAGTATTGAATAAAATAATGTTTTCATCGTTTCGCCGGATTTCAGCCGAAATTTCAATTTCGGTGTGGTCTGAAACCGGTACCGAAACCGAAATTTAAAACCATGGTTGTGACTATCTTTTTGCCAAAGTGGTAGCTCTCACGATCTCATGGGTGAAGATAGTGCCGTGCTTCATATTTGAGTCCGCTTTCGATCTTTGGCATGGGTGGAGGAGGTTCTGCTTTTGTTCGGATCAGGATCCCATGATTCCGGTTTTTTAAAACTCAATTTTGGTGGCTCCAGTTTTGGGAATCCTGGCCCTTCAGGTATTGTGGGTCTTCTTAGAGACGATTTGGGATCGGTATGGTGGACTTTTCGGGTCCCACAGGAATGGTAGACGCTATTGAAGCTGAAGCGCAAGCCGTCTGTCAAGGGATCAAGCTCCTGGAGCTAGAAAACTTGGACAAGGTAGTGGTGGAAGGGGACTCTCTTAATGTGATCCGTTGGCTTAGTGGTTCATGAAATGTCCCTTGGAGATTTGCTCCTTCTTTGACAAGATCCAAGACATAGTAAGCTGTCATGAGATTTCTTATCGGCATTTGAGAAGGTCTGCAAATAGAGAAGCCGGCAAGCTTGCTAGAGAAGGTGTCTCCAAAGAGGGCTTGAAGCCTTTTGATTTCCTCCCGCCTTGAGCTAGCTGGCAAGCTTGGTGTTGGGGATGCTATTTTTATTTGTATCTTACTTTTTTTATTTTTCTGTTTATAATTTGACCATCTCGGTCATTTATCAATGAAATGCTTTGTCATTCAAAAAAAGAGAGGTTTGGATCACACACTTTTTCCCTAGTTTTAATTTTTATTTATATGTTCTGCTACTTTTGCTCTTCTTGTATCTTTTTTTTAAGTCCGGGATTTATCTTAGCCTTTCTTCGACTTCACCCCCTTCTCTGAACAAGTTCTTGGTTGCACAGCAATTAAATAAACTAACAAAACTGCTACAATGCTCTTCATCTACTTCTTAACCATCTAAAGCCTCCATAGAAGCTTTTATTGTCCATCATTACATGACAGAACCCAATTACAAAAAGTGCACATTTTAGTCAGCATTTGATTACTTTTCATTTTTCAAAATGACCTAGATACCTGCCAAAAACATTTTTTAAATAAAATCTTTAGAAATTGATGAGCTTATTCCGATCTAAACCACAATTATTTAAATAATCATAAAATGGCAATTGCACAAAGAGAAGGAAATATTTACATGTTTCAGCTCAAAGGCCTAATCCACATCCACTATATGAAATAAACGATACAAGATTACTAGGAATTATCCCAATCCTACTACCCGTAACTTTATCATTTTTCAACTCAATGAGGTTACACTGTCTTGTTTCGTGCCCCAAAAGAAGAACAAAGACACCTCCGAGAACCATAGTTTCAAAATTCTTCCGCGTCATTGTCAACTCGATCGAGTTGACTCCCTTTAACCTTTGGTCGCGTTCCTGTCCGAGTTCACGTTTTGCCTTCCAAAGTCAGACAAAACTCCTATTACTCTTCAGAGTTATGCCTGTGTCGACTAAGTACTCATCGTGTCAACCTGGGTAATCAATCACGCTATTCCGAGTCAACTAAAATTTACTTGGGCAGGTTTTACAAGTTATTTTATATAATTAGGTTTGGCCTAAACCTAAGCCGCCCCCCCCCCCCCCCCCCCCCCCCGCGGCCGCCAACACACACACACAAACAACAACACACATGCACGCACACACTCACTTAGTCTAACCAGGACACTTGAAAGATGGACCCTATCAAAACATGTGAGAAACACGACACTAAACCCAACATAATCATAGCTCTAAAATCGAAGCAATGACAAGGAGATATATGAACACTGATTTGAAATGTTAACTGAATTAGATAAACCATAATCAAATCTTTATGAGAAAGAAAACCATAAAGCAGGATTATGTTGAGAAGGGTGAGTTTCTAAAACGAGCAAATCCTCGGTACGTATTACTATAGGGATTAATTTTTGCTTTAGTATCAGTAGGATAGGATCTTACAACCACATGACTCAGAATATTTAAAGGAACAACAATATGATGGGGTGAACAAGAGTATTAGGTAATGTTGCCAGTGTGAAAACCAGTAGCCAGAAAAGTAAGAACTGCATAAACGTCAAATTTCATAATTAATCAGATATCTTAAAAAATAGCGATTTATATGTAACAGGGTTTTTTTTTGTAATCAGATATCAGATATCTTACCGCAGATGCCCTTAAATAATAAGAATAATAATAATAAAACTCCTAGGGTTTTTTTTTTGGAAAGAAGCAGCCTCTAAACCCCTACTATTATCTTAATTTTCATGTTTGAAAGATTTTGGGTTTGCTTGAAGAAAGTAAAAACAACAATGCTAAACAATGGTATGTACTTTGTAGTTGCAACATTGCAAAACAACAGTATGTGTTATGTAGTTCACAAACCAATGTGTTATGAACATTAATTTTTAGAACCCCAGGTGTCTGCTGTTACTTAAGAAAGAACAAAGAGGATTTATTTAAACTCAAAAAAACTACCAATCAAATTTTGTTTTCTGCAGAATAAATGAATTCATATTAACACTGCCATTGCTCTGATATCAACGAGTTTTATATTCAGTTATAACTTTTTCTTGGGATATTCAAGCACTGAGTAAAAAAAGCATACCACGAACTGTGTTATTAATTTATCAAGATAATAGAGTTATGATTTGATCAGAGTGAACTTCATATGATTCAATTCTTTATCTAAAAGGTATTTGCCATGCCCGTCTTACCATTAGTTTCAACTGAATTTGATCATATGTTTTCTCACTGTTGTAGCCTGTGTGGCTGACAGACCATGCTATGCTGATTTATATTACACACTATTTTGTTTGTATTCTTCTATGGGTTAGTCTTGTGTTGCATCCTTCTTGACCTTGTGCTACATTCAATTTAGAGTGGGAGCTAACTTGACTTATATTGAAAGATGCATGTTTATATTTTATCTGTTTTCCATATTTGTACTGATATTGGAGAAAATGAATCTCATGCCCCTTATTGTCAGTCAGCTGTTAAATGCTCAGCATTCAATGACAAGATCGAAACTACAGAGCTTGTTTAGATGTAAGCTGCCCATTTGTAGATGATTTTGTTTTAAGTCAATGTCATATACAAAGAGGGCTGTTCTTGTGCATTTGGTACACACAAGGAGCAAAGTGATTTGAACATGGCTTCATATTAGATAATTTCTTCTTAGAGGAGAAATGATCTCGTTTTCTCATGAATCCATTTCACCTATCGTTCCTATCAGGCAAGTTAATGCCAACTCCATCCTATCGTTGCATTTCTTTTTCCTGTCACACAAGCATCTTACAGCCATCATTGTGTCCCTGATGAACCACCCATTTTCTATTCATCATTGACAACTGTCCGTCAGCCACCCCTTCTCTCCACCGTAATTGCGGAAGCAGCTTTGTTACTCATGTTTTTCGAGTTTTTTATTTCCCTTTTCATCTTATATCAGCTGTGGGGTGATTGCAAAATTTTCAACTTAGTGGTTGTGGGAGATCTTTTGCGATCAAAGGCTTCTTTTACAAACATCTAAACTTAGTGGTTAATTCCATTTCTTGCTTCCCTCTTTCATGAAATTTCTCTACATTCAAAACTTGTTGAGTCTATCATTGACTTGGTCTACCTCAAGTTGACCCAGTTGGCCGTACTTGGTCGATCAAAATTCATTTGATTCATCCAAATTAACCAAGAACTTGTTGGATCAATCATTAACCGAACTAAGTAATGGATTTTGCCCTTAGCGAGTTATGGACCAAAGGTGAGCTTGTAACAGTGATATTCACGACTTCCTCTACCTTGGAATTTAGGATTTCGAAATATATGATATGATAATTTAAGTATGCTCATCTATGAACTCACGAATTTGTAGCTTGCTGATTGCATTATGCTATTATTGATTTGTGAAGTAGAACATGTTGATGAGGTGTTTGTAAAAATGTCAGGATCAAAAGAAGGCAATCTGGGGATCAAGACTTTCGATCTGGACGAGCTCTACAAGGGTCAAAATTCTTTGTTAGTTTGAGTTTCTATCATCCCAAAGCAAGGCTGCTAGGATGAAGATATTTCAGTTTTTCAGTTTATATTATTTGTAGTAAATTCCTATCCTTTCTGATTTTGAGGCTTTTTAGGAAGTTATTATATTTAAGGAGGTAGAGCCAAAGGAAAAGTTTTATGATAGGATTTATTTTCATTTTTGGTTAAATTATTATTTTGCCATGTTCGGTTTTGTGAATAATATTTTGCATTGTATTTTTTGTTCAGATTCAAAGTTATTTAACATTTTTTTTTCGTGCTCTGCTTGTTTAAGGGAAATGTTATCAGCACTGCTGTATTTTGATGAATGATTAAGGCAATCTGGTAAAAAGTGAGCCTATGTGGCTGCTCTGTCATGCAACAACCGGTCCGCAAAATGCCTTCTGCGATGGTCCCTAGCAAATACCATTAAGATTTTCTAAAGTGCATGGTACCACAATGAAGAGGGAGGAAGGGAGGGAGTGTTACTTGTAATAAGGGAAATTTAGAGTACCAACTTATGTTTCAATTTCTCGAAAGCTTCTCTATGTATTTTTTTGGACCCACGTCTAAAATTACCATAACTTCACTTCACTTTCAAGATCAATCTTCCTTTTGGTTTTCTTCAGGAAATAAGAAATTTTCTATCGTTTGCAATAGTCTTTGAGGAAAGACAGAAATCCCACTTCTAATCTTTTTTCTACCATTTTGTAATAGTCTATGAACATATGATATCACTTCCTATTTTGGTATGATTTGAATTTTACTAGTAATACAAATCATTTTTGTCGTATAATTTTCTGTTATTGATTGTTTTACATTGCAAAAGAGAATTGGGATTTACTTTGATTTGAGTTTTTTTTTCCCATTTCATTAGATTTTGGGCCGTTTTGCTTTCTTTTGGACATAAATGTTTGAAAATCTCTAATTACATCTCCTTAAATCTCTTTAAATTAGAAAATCTCTATCTTTACATTCTCTCTCCTAAAATGTAAATTTATCTTTAAATTAGCCTCCCTCATATCTCCTTAAAACCCTATTAGGAACATCTCTCTCTCTCTCCAGTCTTAAGTTTCCATTCCTTGGCCGGTCCCAGCTCACCATTTTAGTTTAGTCCATTAAATATTCTTTTACAAAGAATAGATATCTAAAGAAACATGATGCACTATGCCACAACCGGTACACCACCAGTACAACCCCTCTCTCTCTCTCTCTCTCTCTCTCTCTCTCTCTCTCTCTAAACATGAATCCTGGTGGTGACTAACATCTTTGAACACCCATTTGTACTAAGGATGCAACTCGGGTCTAGCCAAACCCGAGATAGCATTCCCTCAACCCTAACCCGACCCAACCTGAGCCTCGGGTTGAGGATGGTCAACCCAAACCCAACCCACCTCCAAATGGGGTTGGGTTGAATTCGAGTTTATCTAGGGCCAAATAGAAAATACAAAAAAAGCATAATCCTAACAAAATCATAAGAAAATTAGAGGATGGAGGTCGGGTCGGGTCGGGTCAGGTTGCCAAGGGCTCAACCCTAACCCAACCTGAAATTAAATACAGGTTGGCTTTTCCGAACCCGCTTTTCGCAACCCTAACCCAAGAAAATGCCAACCCAACCAGAGCCAAAACCGGGTTGAGCCTGACCGAAGTTGCGCCCCTAATTTGTACTTGTTCTCACAAGCTCTCTCTCTCTCTCTCTCTCTCTCTCTCTCTCTCTCTCTATATATATATATATATATATATATATATATATATATATATATATATATATATATATATATATATATATATATATAGGGAAAGGTGTGCGTACTCGGTCGAGTAGATAAGCTTATCTACTCGGTCGGGTTAAAAACAGTGGGGGCCCACATTTTTTGGGTGATCCAAACCATTCATTTGAAAAGCCCTTACCTAGATAGGGTGTCCACAAAAAATCAGCCCCATAGGATCATCCTAACCTATGCAACAGTGGAGGGAAAAATGGGGAAAAATGGATAAACACAGTTTCTCCACAAATCTGCCCATTTTCCCCTCCACTGTTGGATGGGTTAAGATGATCCTATGGGGCTGATTTTTTGTGGACACCCTATCTAGGTAAGGGCCTTTCAAATGAATGGTTCGGATCACCCCAAAAATGTGGGCCCCCACTATTTTTAACCCGACCGAGTACGCACACCTTTCCCATATATATATATATATATATATATATATATATATATATATATATATATATATATATATATATATATATTGCGGTAGAAAACAATGGATCTTACTAAGACAATTAGTACAAAAATATAAAATTATACTAACTTGAATGGAGGATGGATAACAAACGATCTTGATTGCAATACTGCCGTACGTCCTTGAACGCCCACCTTAAAGTGTTATTCGGCCCAACTCCAGTGCAAAGATCACACGACCGATCCACCTCCAGGAACAGCAGGAGAATGGATTGTTGTAATGCACCGCTTAACAATCCGATCAGGCCAACATATATATATACACACACACACTAGTAAAAAAAACCCGTGCGATGCACGGGCCGACAAAAAACTGTACTGACCACATCATAGGTTGATCCAAACCGTCCATGTGATGGAACACAACATAAATAGGTTGTGCCCCAAAAATTATTTCCATAGGGCTGATCCTAGCCCTCCAATCTATAGAGGTTTCCATAATATATTGTTCCTCTTAAATCAGATGGTTAAGATCACCCTATAGATTTTTTATTAAAAAAACATAAAGGAGGGGGGTAAGATTGAAATTATGTGGCTTTATAGGTTGATCAAAACTATCCATGTGATGGAACACAACATCAATCGGTTGTGCCCGTAAAATCATTTCCATAGGTTGATCCTAGCCCTCTGACAAAAAACTGTACGGACCACATCATAGGTTGATCCAAATCGTCCATGTGATGGAACACAACATAAATAGGTTGTGCCCCAAAAATTATTTCCATAGGCTGATCCTAGCCCTCCAATCTATAGAGGTTTTCATAATATGTTGTTCCTCTTAAATCGGATGGTTAAGATCACCCTATAGATTTTTTTATTAAAAAAGCATCAAGGACGGGGGGTAAGATTGAAATTATGTGGCTTTATAGGTTGGTTCAAACCGTCCATGTGATGGAACACACATCAATTAGTTGTGCCTGTAAAATCATTTACATAGGTTGATCTTAGCCCTCCAATCGATATAGTCTGATCCTAGCCCTCCAATCGATAGAGGTTTCCATAATTGTTGTTCCTCTTCAGGTGCCCGGAATCCGTCAATATTTTGCAAGTGTCGTGCATGAGTAATATAAAGTAGTTCTTTCGTCATTGTCATATGTATTTACCTCTTCTTGGTAATTTTTTTCCGTAATTGTCATAGACAGGCACCCGTGTCGGTACTTTTCGTATGTAGACTATGATTTTACCCTCACATAGATAGTATGTACATATATGTGGGGAGGGCAAAAAAATGGCAAAAATCATCCACATCGACGTGTTAAATGGACAATAATTATCCCTTTTCTCTTATGCTATATAGTATTAGATTAGATTAGATTAGATTATATATATATATATATATATATATATATATATATATATATAGATTATCATCACTACTGTATTTTGATGGGGGCACTCCTCACTTTATTCAAAGTAAGGTATGGCCCGCACCATAAGATGATCCAAACTGTCCATTAGATGGGCCATAGTCTAAATAGGTTGTGCCCCAAAAATCATTTCCCTAGGTTGATCCTAACCCTCTGATCTGAATGTTAGAGGGTTGATCCTAACCCTCTTTAGATCGGAGGGTTAGGATCAACCTATGGAAATGATTTTTGGGACACAACCTATTTAGGACGTGGCACATCTAATGGACGATTTTGATCATCCTATGGTGCAGGAAATACGGTACTTTTAATAAAGTGAGGAGTGCCCTCATCAAAATACAGTAGTGATGAGTAATTGTCATAGACAGGCACCCGTGTCGGTACTTTTCGTATGTAGATTACGATTTTACCCTCACATAGATAGTATGTACAGACATGTGGAGAGGGCAAAAAAATGGTAAAAATCATCCACATTGACGTGTTAAATGGACAATAATTGTCCCTTTTCTCTTATGCTATATATATATAAGATAACGGTTCCTACACATATGTGTAGATAAGTTATCTACACACTAGCTTAAAATACAGTGGGGGCCACATTATTTGGGTGATCCAAACCATTCATTTTTAAGGCCCTCACATAGATAGGGTGTCCATAAAAAGTCAGATCCATAGGATCATCCTAACCATTCGAACTGCGGAGGCAAAAAATGGACTAATTTGTGAAGGTTTAAAGACATCCATTTTACCTCCACAAATCGTAGGGTTGGGATGATCCTATGGATCTGATTTTTTGTAGACACCCTATCTTTGTGAGGGCCTTTAAAATGGATGGCTTGGATCACCCAAACAATGTGGGCCCCCACTGTATTTTAAGCTAGTGTGTAGAGAACTCTCTACACATATGTGTAGGAGCCGTTCTCTCTCTCTCTCTCTCTCTCTCTCTCTCTCTCTCTATATATATATATATATATATATATATATATATATATATATATATATATATATATATATATATAGGGGAAAGTGACTGTGAGCGGCCCCTCATATAAGCTTATATGAGGTGACCGCTAAAAACATGGCGGGCCCACATTTTTGGGGTGATCCGAGCCGGTCATTTGATAGGCCCTGACGTAGATAAGGGGTGCCCAAAAAATCAGCTCCATAGGATCATCCCAACCCTTCGTACTGTGAAGGTGAAAGAGGGGAAAATGGACGGGTAAGTGGGCAAATTTATACCCACCCATTTCCCCCTCTTTCACCTCCACAGTTAGTAGGGTTGGGATGATCCTATGGAGCTGATTTTTTGGGCATCCCCTATCTACGTCAAGGCCTATCAAATGACCGGCTCGGATCACCCCAAAAATGTGGGTCCACCATATTTTTAAGCAGTCACCCCATATAAGCTTATATGAGGGGCCGCTCACAATCACTTTCCCCATATATATATATATATATATATATATATATATATATATATATATATATATATATATATATATATATTTGTGTGTGTGTGTCTATATGTGTGTGTAGGGATTTGCTAGCATCCATTGCATACGGCATTTCGCGGATAGACTGTTGCATGTGAGAGCAGGAAGACAAAATCTGCTGAAAAGTGAGCCTATGTGGCTGCTCTCACATGCAACAGCCCATCCACGAAATGCCATATGCGATGGCATTTCGCAGGGTAGCTCATGAGAGGAATTGTTGTTGAGAAATCTTAAAGTGGAAAAGAATTTTTGAATTCCTATGGAACCATAATAGTCTAAATGTAACCATAGTATAAAATATGGTCAGTTGACTTGTTCCAATTCATTGGTTTAATCCAGTATAAATCTAAGAATAAGATGGGATCGTCTGAAGAATTTTGGAGATTTTCACTAATCGTGGATGATTTACAATAGAGTTCAAGGTGTGCTTATATTGAGCACATACATGATAAACATAGAAAGAGATCAAGCAGACTATGGAAAGTGATAATGATGGAATATTCTAATCTAATCTACTTACTAATTAAATCTAGCTGCCTATTCTAGTGGGTTGCCTCATTAACCAACTTGCCTAATCTCCCACAAGAAGATCTAACGGTGAGATCTACACCTAATCCAACGGTGGATCTCACATATTCTAACATGCCCCCTCAAACGTATATGGATTGAAAATCGATATACGTTTGATTACATTAAAAATCCCCAATATGAAAAATAAAAACCTCCACTTGAAATTCCCATAGGAAAATAGAATCCTATGATTTGAGCACGCTGACGAATTTTGATGACGAATATCCCTTGATGTTATAATATCCTGATATTGTTGATGAAACGCCACTTGTTGATATGCCGCCAAGAGGGCTTATAAAAGCCAATGGATCATAGATCCTAGAGAAGACTCAAGCCTCGATGGGCGAGTAATAATGAGTCACTACGGACCAGTGCTAGTATGGGCAAGAAATGGTGGGTCACTATGGACCGATGCCGGAATGGGCAAGAAAAGGGTGGGTCACTATGGACCGATGCCGGAATGGCCAAGAAATGATGGGTCACTATGGACCGATGCCAGAATTGGCAAGAAAATGGTCACTATGGACCAATGCCAGAATTGGCAAGATTGCCGGAATGGGCAAGAAATGGGTCACTATGGACCAATGCCGGAATGGGCAATAAATGGGTCACGATGGACTAATGTCGGACCATGGACAAATGCCGGAATGGGCAACAAAGAAGACAAAAAAAGAAGAAGAGATTGGTGGCAATTAATGGCTTACGGCAAATACGAAACTTTGCAAAAAAAAATTGGGACATTGGAGGGAATTTTTTTATTTATTTATCAGGAGCATGTCAAATATGGGGGTATGCATTTTTTGCATATGAGATAAGGCAAGAGGGAAGTAGAAAAAGAAAAGGTACAGGAATAGGTGCCACCATCAAAATCATATGGATTGGAAAAAGGTAAATGATAAGGGAAGTGGCTGCCATCACCAAATCAAGGTTTATTGCATAAAAGCTGTGAATGAAAATACCAGCCATCAAACCCACTCATTTATGTGGGAAGTTGCAGATTTTTTTTAGCATCTAAATGATTTCCATCCTTTACTCTTTTCACATGCCTCATATCATCATTTCTCAAAAAAAAATAAAAATTTGAGGGTTTGCAACGATGGTGGCGGGGAAAGATGGACTTGAAGGAAGAGATCATGCCGTGAGAGGCAGTCCTATCAATTGTTTTCCTTTTTTTTTACAACACTTGGCCCTCTAAGACAGAGAATAGGTGGGCATGCTCTCCTGGGTTTGGGATTCAAAGAGGAATTATGCAAGGCAGTGGCGGAGCAAGGATTTATGCATAAGGTGGGCAAGCTTATACAGGCTTATACATAAGGAAGGCATGTCTTCAAATTTTAAAGGGGGCAAGGCCCAATTGAGTTGGGCCTAGTAAGGATATGGCCCAACTCAACAGGGGCAACTGCTCCCCTTATGCGACATGTAGCTCCGCCCTTGGTGCCAGGATGGCTCTTTGGTGGCCCCCACCTTGGAGATGCCCTAGCCCCAAAATTTCACATGTGATGAATGGTTAATTGCAACTAGTTTCTTAGAAGACTAGAAAAGTTACCAAACTCTAATGGCTTGTTTGTTTTAGATTATGACAACCGATTGTAGAGTCCCCAACCGATTGCTGGACTGAAAATTGCACTAAATTTGAATCCAGTAATCGGTTGGGGACTCCACAATCATCAGACTGTGGTGGCCTCTAAGCTTGCACGAAAAACACTGGAAAAAAAGATATTGGGATTTTTTTTCTCTATCCATTAATATGATTATGATTAATTTAGAGGGATATCACCATCGTGAGTTTGCATCCCTCTATTTTATTTTTCAAAATAAAAAATAGAAGAGCCATATATTTTTTCTAAGAAAATGATACAGCGTAACGATGGAGAGGCCAGCAATGAGAATATGCCATGTGTGCAAAAAATCTATTTTTCCCTAGCCCAGACTTACGCTGGTTACGATGATGTGGCAACAACCCATTTGTTCGGTAAAAAAGGGAAACGGAAAGGGGATTTCTATAGGGGGAGAATTTATCCCCCGGTAATTATTATTTGAGCAATGATAGATATAAGGGAGCCACAAAAGGACTGGATCCACGTCATTTTCAAGTTACATTTTAAAATCGATTGAAAAAGTAAAATCAGTTACATTTGATGACGTGGATCCAATCAAGAGCCCTTTTTTGGCCTCAAATAGGTAAAATCCTATTTGAGTCCAATAATTGGTTTTGACACTCATAATCAGTTGCAATAATCTTAAACTACAACGGCCTTAAACCTCCTAAAATTCTGACTTTTTAAATTATGTAATGAAATAATTTAAATTCTAACTTTTAAATTTCCTAAAATTATTTTCGTAGAAAGGAACCAAAGACTTTTTAAATTATATAGGGAAATGTTATTAGTATTTTGATGAGAGCACTCCTCACTTTATTAAAAGTATGGTATGGTCCGCACCATAGGATGATCCAAACCGTCCATTAGATGGGCCACAGAGTAAATAGGGTGTGCCCCAAAAATCATTTCCATAGGTTGATCTAATCCTCCGATCTGAATGTTAAAGGGTTGATCCTAACACTATAGTTCGGAGGGTTAGGATCGACCTTTGGAAATGATTTTTGGGGAACAACCTATTTAGGCTGTGGCCAATCTAATGGACGGTTTGGATCATTCGATGGTGCGGGCCATACCGTACATAGATAGGGTGTCCATAAAAAGTCAGATCCATAGGATCATCCTAACCATTCGAACTGCGGAGGCAAAAAATGGACTAATTTGTGAAGGTTTAAAGACATCCATTTTACCTCCACAAATCGTAGGGTTGGGATGATCCTATGGATCTGATTTTTTGTAGACACCCTATCTGTGTGAGGGCCTTTGGATGGCTTGGATCACCCAAACAATGTGGGCCCCCACTGTATTTTAAGCTAGTGTGTAGAGAACTCTCTACACATATGTGTAGGAACCGTTCTCATATATATATATATATATATATATATATATATATATATATATATATATATATATATATGAGGAAAATGATTGTGAGCTTGAAGCTCATATAGCTTATATGAGCTTGAGGGCCCAAACACATGGGTCCCACATTTTTTGTGGTGATCCAAACCATTCATTTGCAAGGCCCCATCATAGACAGGGTGTGTACCAAAAATCAGCTCCATTGGATCATCCTAACCCCTCCAAAAGCGAGGGAAAAAATGGGCAGATTTGTGGAAAATGATGTCTGTCAATTTTGCCCTCCACTTTTGGATGGGTTAGGATGATCCTATGGAGCTGATTTTTTGAACACACCCTACGTAAGGGCCTTTCAAATTAATGCTTTGGATCATCCTAACAATGTGGGCCCACATGTGTTTGGGCCCTCAAGCTCATATAAGCTATATGAGCTTCAAGCTCACAATCATTTTCCTCATGTGTATATATATATATATATATATATAGAGAGAGAGAGAGAGAGAGAGAGAGAGAGAGAGAGTGCAACCCGGCTTGTTTGAAGATCCCAACCATTTAGCATGGGTCAACCTAAATATAAATGGGGTTTGATCATGCAAACAGTATACATAGGCCTATTCCCAAAAATCATCTCCACAGGATGGATGATATATTGATCTTAATTATCCAATCCGTAGAGGCTTATATATAGTGTATTCTATTTTATAGATGGTGTTAGAACATGCAAGTCACTTTATTAAAAGTACGGTATGGCCCACACCATAGGATGATCCAAACCGTCCATTAGATAAGCCACAACCTAAATTATTAGGTTGTGGCCCAAAAATTATTTCCATAGTTTGATGCTAACACTCCGATCTATGGTTTGTTCGGATCAACCCTCTAACATTCTGTAGACACCCCATTTTGACCGGACGTAGGTTCTAATTGCTTATACAAAGCCTCGTCAAATCGGTGAGTTGGAGTCCCAAATTGAACCCTGAAGCAGCTTATGGTCCTACCGAGGTCCCCGTAAAGTTTCGGCAAAATCTACCAAGAAATGGCAAATAGGACGAGCCGGGAAAGAGATGTATTATGAATGTATAAGGGGGGTGAGTTATCTGCAGAGTGGAATATTTAGGTGAGAAGTGGGGTGAATTATCCTGTGATGGGCGCGCCCAAGCCGAATAAGACAAATCTGGCGGGCGCGCCTCATCAAGTGGGGGTGGAGATTATCAGCATTTCTATTTTAATATATAAAAAAAATCGAAGAGCAGAGGGGGACTATTCATCTTCGTAAAAAAGGCTCCAGAGAGAGAGAGAGAGAGAGATCTGAGAAAAGGGAAATCCCTCAAACTCATATTCATCTTCTCCGATTGGAATCTCACCGGATTCCGGCCAAGTCCTAGCCGGAATTTTCACTTTGATTACCCTATTTTCTTTCCTTCTAAGCTTCTCCGGTCGTATCTCATCACTGATACCTTCTTCTCCGTCATTACCTCTGCAATTTCTAACCCTAACTCGTTCCTTCTCTATCACTATCTCTATTTCTTAGATCTATTACAAATTATTTGAAAAATCTCTTAGATCTAAGGTATTGGAGGAATTTCTGAGGTTTGTAAAGAAGATTGAGAGAGATCTGAGAAGAGAAAAAAATAAAAATAAAAGAACAGAGAGAGAGTAGATCTGAAATAGAAACCCTCGTCTGAAACTCTAACTCTCGGTTTTTCTTATCCTCCGATCGATCTCGCCTGAGATCCGATTTAGTTCCGGCCATTCCTCTGTTTTTTTTTCAGATCTAGCTACCTCAGTTGCCACGGCTAGGATCTGACCTCCTTTTTCTCCAAGTGCCGTTTCAAAGTTTCTTCTCCGGCAAGTCATTGTTCTCCGACGAGATCTGTCGCCATTTCCGATCGAGCGCAGAAGAGTTCTTCAACAGTTAGGAATCAAGAGAATTTCAGAGGAGCAATTTCAGATCTAGAATTTTAAAGAAGAAGATCATTTTCTTTTTTTTTTGTTCTTTCTTCAAATCAGGTAAAGTCCCTAACCTGCTCTTGTTTCGATTTGGTGTTCGTGCGGCTGTCTATGATTAGAAGTTGTTAGGTAGATTCTTGAGTTTTGTTTTTAAGGCATGATTATAGTTTTTAATCTCATGATTCCGGTATTTCTTCTTAATTCGTAGTCGGAATATAGATCTAGCTAAATGTGACTGATACAGGTTGTGTGAATAGAGCTGGATGTTTGCTAATTGTTGCAATTTCTTTGAAAAATAAAAGATCTATACTTCATTTCCATTTTAGTTCCATTTTCATGGAGATTAAGATTTCATGTTGTTTTCAGCAAAGTTTTGGCAAGGTTTGTGAAGATGGAATATATGAGATGGTTTCTTTCATTGTTCTGATTTTTCCCTTTACAAAGTTATTTTGGATAATTTGTTTTGAGCTTGTAAAGTTGTATCAGCTTATAAGAAATTCTTATTGTCATTAAATTTGAGTTTAAGGTTAGAGTTGATCCATTGCATGAGGGATTCAACAACATGATTCCATTCCAAAGTACGTTATGCATAGTTCATGTGTGATTCCTATTATTACTTTTTGGGAAGAAATGTTGTCAGTTCATGGCAAAATACTGAAGCATCATAAATTTCACAAGTCATGCCTATCATTTGAATTTTGGAAACATTGACATTTGTTAATGAGAAACTAGTAAGTATAACCTTCTTCAGTATTGGAATTGACATGTGTTAAATAGTCCTATAGGCTGAATCAAATTTCAAGTGGTTGAATAAGGTTAACTGGCAGTTAGAATGTAAGAATTCAAAAGAAAAATCAATTTTTATAAGGTTCTAAAAGTGATGAGATTCCAGATTTTGAATCCATACCATAAATTTTGCCATGTACAGTCAAAACCTGTCTAGAATCATTTAACTGGAGCAATTTAATCATAGACTGGAAAGGTTCTTATCGACACAATTTACAGTTGTAATTTGTATTCTGTTCAGAAGCATCATGCTCCTATCCTATGAGCCATTTTACTCTACAGTTATGATTTGCATTTGATTAAAAAAAAAAAACAAATGTGTAATTGTTTGCCCTCTTTGGAAATGGTATACTACTACTCATGTGTGGCTGTGAATTACATTTCTATGAAATCCCTTAGCAAAGCCTCATTTGATATTCAGTCCTTGGGTAGGAGATACTTGAATGTTCAATTGTGTCAATACCATGTACAAAATTTAAAAAAATGAGGTTAATATGAATGAGTTGTTGTACTTGGAGGAGCATGGTGGTCATAATATTTTCTTTAGGACATTTTCGTAGGAAATGTACATTTTGCAACACAGCTTATGGCTTATGCACTTAGAAAACTGGGTTGTCCTTTAACTTCATGTACAAACTTCTAGAATGGATACAATTATGAGTTATGAACAGATAAGTGTGTTAATAAAGGGAATAGACACTCAATGTATTTATAGGGCTCTTCTCACTTGGCTGAAACCAATTCTAAATATCCAAAACTAATTCATAATATTTTGGGATGTTTCATAATTGAATTGATAGTGGACTAGATTTTTTGGAAAATCTAATGGTGTCCATGTTCTTCCTCTTTTAAACAACAAACATGGGTGAATGTTTATTGCAATACCTAATTTAAAGCCATGTTATTTCCTAATCTGTGCCAATGAATTTACAATTATGTCACCTGTATAATTTGTCCTTATAATATTTGCCAAGCTTTACTGTTGGAGAGAGGTTGCTTACTGATATTCTTATCGACTACAGGTAGATTGGTTCATTTGAAGAAGCAGCGGAAGAGGAAGAATAGAGAAATGCAATGAATGCATAAATTGCCATATTTCTCTTCTTCTTAGCAATTGTTTATGTTTCTGTATTTGATCCATCAATGGTAGGAAACATCTATTTTTATTTATCTGGTGACAAAGGAAGAACAAATATGAACGAGAACTTGTACAAAGGAGAAGAGACGCTTGTAACAAAGTTCCAAAATCTGGAGGAAAATATGGCTGAGGAAGGGGTTAAGAAGACTTCCTTGATGGATCTTCCAGTGGATCTTTTAGAGTTAATTGTGTTAAGACTTTTTCGAGTGGATCTTCTTCGTCTTTCTCCTCTATGTAGAATATGGCGAGAGATCGCCCTTCCAGTCCGTCCCATAGACAACACGCCATTGCTTATGTCCATCTGCGCTAGAAGAAAATTGTGTAGTTTCTTCGATCCTATTCGCAAGATATTTCACAATATACACGACTTCCCAAACTTAAAAGCTTCTACTGTGCATTACTCCAAAGATGGTTGGTTGCTAATGTCTCAATCCAAAAAAGAATACTCCACATACTTCTTCTTTAATCCTTTCACAAAGTCAAGAATCCAACTTCCTGATATGTTTGAAGATAAGGGCTTTCATGGCGTTGCCTTCTCATCTTCTCTCACTTCTTCAGACTGCAAAATTGTGGCATTGGAAGGTAGTGGTTCCACCACGGTTACTATCCGAACTTGTTGTCGTGGGGATGAGAGTTGGACTTCTGATACCTTAGATAGCAATCCATGGTTTGCTGCTTCGCACTGTAACCTGGTTTTTTATGACGACGTTTTCTATTGTTTAGGAATGGATGGACGGTTAGGGATTTTTGATCCTAGGAATGGTGTTTGGTCAGTACTTTCAAAGCCCACTTACGAGGAGTTTTGGGAAGAAAATGATGCCTGGGTAGATTTAATGCAAAACTCTACTGGTCAGAATTTCCTAGTAGAGTGTGGCGGAAAGCTTGTGTATGTGTTTATTGGTTATCATGGAAGGTCAATTAAAATTTTCTGCTTGAATCGTTCTGAGATGATATGGGAAGAAATTGACTCAATGGGAGATCAAACGATGTTCCTTAGTCACAAATCATCTTTCTCAACAATCATTCCCGTGGAAGGAATGCAAAATAAGATTTTTTTCCCTCTATTATGTGGTGGCGAAGATTGTTCCGTATTCTACTCTTTTGAGGACCGCAGATTCTTTCCCTATAAAGATTTTTCTCAGACTAAGGGGTATCGCTTTAGCACCTGGATTCAACCCAGCTGGTCTAAACCTTCGCATGAATTGCTCCACTGGTGAATGGTTGAATTGCCCGAATGGTTTGATAAGGTATGCATACAATGAACATCTTGAATATTATTTTAATTGAACAATAATTTGTTAGAGAAAAAAAGCTTCAGTTTGATATTTAGTACCATTCATTCCTTTTCTATAATCTGCATTTGTATACAATTTTATTTTTTCTACATAGGTGGCGTTGATATTTCCACCCCTTAGTTTTAGTATCTTCCACCATCTCTCCATTGAGAATTTTTTTAGAGGCTGCTACAATCCATACGACTTGTGCCATTCATTGAATGATTTTCTAAGAAAGAGAAGGGTATGAATATCAACTCAATATATTGTTGTATTTATATTTTTGTTATTTAGAAATCATTCTATTTACTTCATAGTAGTAGATAATTAAGATATCATGATTGCAATATCCACTACATCTTACATCTTGGAATTGAGAGAAAAGTGCCTGTAACTAATGATCCTTCGGATGTATTCTGTCCAAACTCAAAGCTGTATTGAGATTTGATGCACTTGTATATGCAATGCAAGCTATGACCTCCCATTAAAAAAAGCTATGACCTCCCATAAAAAGTTTTGTATAAGTCGCCTTTTGAAACACTGACGATAACCTCTCTCTAACTCTCTCACCCTCTTCATAAGGTTTACGAGTAATATTATATACCGTTGGGGCTCTAATGATTAATATTGTTGGTGTTTCTGAAAATCTGGGTCGTTACAGCTAGTGGCCGCATTTTATATAAGGTATTAGCGAGTATTAATTACAAGATAGGTGTTGTCCCTCCCCTACCCTAGCAATGTGTCACTTCTTTTGCCCAACCCTTTGTCCTTGCCCTGCCCACGGAAATGGTGCACCTGGTTTTATACTTATTTGTCAAGCAAGAAAAAACCCCATAACCTCTTACTACTACTGCCAGGAGGGTGTCTCGTCTAGTGTTGCTACCCTTCCTGCATCTTCCATTGGTTCCGTTGCCACTGCCACACTAGATGGTTACTGCGACCACCACAACGACTTCCACTAAAAAGACCAAACAACATTTACTACGTACCTGCATACATCATGTACTTACCTACAGTATGTACCTTAAACAACATTATTGTTCACATGTATGTACTTTAACAACGTTTCCTAAGAAGGTACTCTCATATATCACTGGATTTTTGTTTTAAGTATTAGAAACAATTAGAGTATAAATTATCAGCATAGGAACAATGTTGGTTCCTTGTCTAAGCATTAAGATATACGAGATATGGAGCATTAATTAGTAGAGCCCCAACCATACTTCGGTTTGAGCTAGACCTAAGCCCCCTATCTCTTTTCTAGTCTAACTAGGACACTTGAAAGATGGAACCCATCAAAACACTTAGGAAACAAGAGTATTAGGTGGTGTTTTCAATATCAAAACTAGTAGCTAGAAATGTAAGAACTGCATAAACTTCAAATTTCATAATTAATCAGATATCATAAAAATATTGATTTACCTCTAACAAATATGTTAGATGTGTGTATGTGTGTATGTTGCCTAAGGGCATAGTGGTCATTTTATCTTCTGTCTTTATATAAATACATAATTGAGGGGGAGATACTCCAACTCACTCTTTCTTTCCACTCTCTTCTCTTCTCTTCTCCTTCCACATGGTGTCAGAGCCCTAGGGTTTGGATCCCTAGGGACCAACATCGTTCCTCCTTCCCCTTCTTATTCCTCTTCTTTTTTTTTTCTTCTAAAACACTAACCCTATGCATCTTCTCTCCTCCTCCTCCCTCTCTACCCTCGCTCACCAGCCCCCCCTCCCCTGTCGGGACCTCCACCCGGCCCAAAGTCCCCTTGCCCCTCCCGTAAATAACCTCCCCCCTTCCTTCTGACCTCCACACCCCCTCTCACCCCCCGTAAACCGTCCCCTCCCTCCCCTCTCCTTGTTCCCCTCCCCACCCCCCGTAAATAACCCCCTCCCCCCGACCTCCCTGTTCCCCCCTTGCCCCCGTAAATTACCCCCTACCTCCCCGACCTCCCTGTTTCTTCTCGCCCCCCCACCCCACCCCTCTTGTTTCACCTCCCCTCTCTCTCTCTCTCTCTCTCTCTCTCCCTCTTATCCTCCCTTCTTCTCTTCCCCCTTCTAACCCTCTTCTCATGACCTAAATCCTCTTTACAAACCTTTTTTTTTCTTATGTTTGCGGCTCCGATTTTGGCCCATTCTCTTCGATTCATCTCTCTCATTATGTCTTCGCCGGATATATCTTGTTTTAACATCCCTCTTTATTGGAGCCGCGGTCTTCTTTGCGGACCTCTCGCATGATTCTTGTCTTTTCCTCATTTTCTTGTTCTTTCTTGCTAGTGTGGCTGTGGGTCTCTCTCTCTGATCTTTAGTTATCATAGATCCTCCTGCTCTCCCGGATCCCCATGTTAGCCCGTCCCTGCTGACAATGCCTCCACTCTACCTACGACTCTTTCCTCGAGCTACTCTCCTTCATCCTATTCTCCCTCGTTGGAGCAGTCTTTTCCTCAGATGACCTCTGAGAAATTGGATGGCTCCAATTATCTCAGCTGGCGCTACGCTGTTGAGACCTATTTTCTTGCCAAGGGTTGGGTGTCCCTTATTGAGCGTGATCCTCCTTCCTCTTCAGACCCGTCCTATGATAGATGGCGGTAGGGCGATGCTATAATCCGCACCCTCCTCAGGCAGAGTATGGTTCCTGCTGTTGCACGACTGATGATGAGCCTGCCCTCGGCCAAGGCTATTTGGGTTCACACTGCTCTGCTTTAATCTGTGGTTTATAACCTTACACGTATCTTTGCTACTTATTCACAGTATGTACCTTGAGCGTGGGAATGACTCTCTGCCCACCCACTCTAGCCCTCTTCGCCTCTCTTTGCCAGCAGTTGGACGCTTTCATGCCTCTTACCTCTTATCTCATCGTCCTTGCTCGTCAGCGGGACCAACGCAGGGCTATTCTTTACCTTCACTCCTTGGGATCAGACTTCTTACCTTTTCGCCAGCAGCTCCTTGGACCAGGCCGATCATTGTGTCTTTCTGGGACACTCTCGTACTTAGAAGGGTTACAAGTGTTACAGCCCTGGATTTCGCCGTCTTTTTGTATCCGCAAATGTTGTCTTATCGAGTCTCTTTCCTTCTTCTCTCCTCCTGCGCATGGCACTCCTATCTCTCCTTCATGTCTCCCTCTCCCCTTTCCGGTTCTTCCTGACCTGGTTTCTCCGGATCTTCCTCCCTTAGATGCCCTTGTCGGAGACCTTTCCTTCCCAGGTTTCGGCAGTTCCTCTTCCGCCCGCTACTACGAGGGTCTATCAGCGGCATTAGCGAGCAGATCCTCCTCCATCTCCTATCGAGGCGTCGTCTCTTCAGCCGGAGATCCTGGCCTCTAACCCTCAGGTACCTTCTCTTTCTTCTGATGTAGCTGTAGATGCTCTTATTGCCTCACACACTCGTTCACGCACTACTGCTCATCTTATTTCATCTTATGTTTCGTATGATCATCTTACCCCTTCATTTCGTGCTTTTGTCTCCTCTTTGTCTTTTGTTTCCTTGCCTAATTTTGGACAGGAGGCTCTTGCTCACCCTGGGTGGCGTTTTGCTATGGACAGCGAGATGGATGCACTTAGGGCCAATCATTCTTAGGATATAGGTTCCCCCTCCTCCTGGTGGTCACCCTGTTGGTTGTAGATGGGTCTCTGCCATCAAATATTTTTCAGATGGGACGGTTGAGCGCCTTAAGGCACGCTTGGTTGCCAAAGGATACGCACAGACCTATGTGATTGACTACCATGAGACCCTCTCTCCTGTTTCGAAGATTCCATCAGTGCGCGTTTTTATTTCTCTTATAGTCAATCATGGCTGGCCATTATATCCGCTAGACGTAGAAAATGCCTTCCTCTATGGAGATTTGGCTGAGGAGGTGTACATGGAGCAACCTCCTGGTTATGTTGCTCAGGGGAAGATGTCCTCCTCCGTATATGGGCTTCGGAAATCATTGTGGTCTCAAACAGTCCCCTTAAGCCTGGTTTGGAGGTTCAGTGAGGCCCTCATGAGATATGGCATGAGGCAGTGTGCAGTTGACCATTCAGTTTTCAGCCATCAGTCGGGGCTGGTCATGTACTCCTTATAGTGTATGTGGATTACATTATTATCACAGGGAGTGACACAATTGACATTCGGTAATTGAAGATTTTTCTGTAGAAAGAGTTCTTCATAAAAGATCTTGGTCATCTTCGATACTTTTTAGGGCATCATGAGATATGGCATGAGGCAGTGTGCAGTTGACCATTCAGTTTTCAGCCATCAGTCAGGGGCTGGTCATGTACTCCTTATAGTGTATGTGGATGACATTATTATCACAGGGAGTGACACAGTTGACATTCAGCAATTGAAGATTTTTTTGCAGAAAGAGTTCTTCATAAAAGATCTTGGCCATCTTCGATACTTTTTAGGGATTGAGGTAGCTTACTCGGTACTAGCGTCTCGCTCTCACATAGGAAGTATGTGTTGGAGGAAAACAAAGAGAGCGATCTCAAGGGGGACGGAAGTCAAAGAACTCCAAGTGGCGGTCTAGAGGCTCCCTGGTGGGCCAGCCGATCAGCCTCAACATCAGCAGACCTCCACACTTGCTGACGTCGTACCCTATGGACCTTCAATCCTCTTGAGGATTTGTTCGATCGCACCGGCACATCTCCATAAGAGAGAGAGAGATCTTAAAGAGGAACCGATCTTTGGAAACCCTAACCATAGAAAATCCAAAATCCCAGAGAGAGGTATGAAAGAGGAACCACGATGGAACCTCCACCCCCCCATCAACACCACCACCACTGCTCTCCTCCACCGCCCCACTACCCCATCCCTAGCTCCAACCCTAACCCGCCTCCATCTCATCTTCCTCCTCCACTGCCCGACCCCCACCCCCACTACCCTACTCCACCGCCACGCCATCCTAACCATAACTCTAATCCTAACCCTCACCCACCTCATTCTCCACCACCGCCCCACCCCCACCTCCACTACCATACTCCTTTGCCCCACCCCTACTAACAGTTCCCTCCTCCGCCATCTCACCATCGTCAGCATAACTTCATCCCTAACCCCACTCGGCACATCTCCAATTTTTGTTGATCTCTACTGCTGGATCACAGTTGATAGGGCGAAGACCTTTGTAAGATATGAGGGGACCAAAAAAAGAATGGCGAGAGGAAAAGATAGTGGCTGGGCGTCGAATATGGTGGGACAGGGGGGATTTGTTGCACATGGATCGACGGTGGAAAATGCGCTGGATAGTGAAACCAGCGCAGAGAGTTTCGAATTACCAGTGCTATCTTGCGTTGATTCAGCCCAGCTGGTAGAAAATGGACATGTGGAGGTGACCTGTCAAGATATGTTGCTAGCTGGTGAGGAGGAGGTGATAGGTGGAGATAAAAGGCCACTTGAGTACCCTGCAAGGTATTTCGAAGATCAAGGGGAAAAAGTTGAGAGACACGTGGATTCGGGTGAGCGGTGGAAGTTGCATAAAGAGGACCTCAGAGCTGGTATGCTAATAAGTAGTGAGGGGACCAATGGAGGGCTATGGGTGGATAGAAATTCAAAATTTTGTTGTGAAGTCAATGGAGAGTGGGAATCAGAAGCATAGTAGTGGTCTGATGATGTTGACTTTGGATTGGCAAGTTTCTTAGTGGGCCATATGCATATAGGAGAGAGGCGATGTGAAGTGTGCGTGGAGAATTTCTCAAACCTTATTGGGCTAAATACCTTTTCAGACAGTACTGGGTTGACTCGGTATCGAAGGGATGTTGGGGGAATAATGTGGGAATCAAGAGGGGAGAGGAATGAGCCCTCAGAAGGAATGACAAACAGTAAAGCTTGTAAAAATGCTCCTCCGGCTTTATAAGAGAGCTTGTCCCTTTCTCTCTACAGTATATAACTCCATGGTCTACCTGCTCAAATTTATGACGAGAAGGAGTCTTTCTTTCGGGAGGTCATGGCCTTCATTCTCAGTTCATTCTCCAGCTAAGGAAGATGCTGTGGTGAGAGTCCCTTCTAAAAAGATTGCTGGTTCATCTTCTCGAGCAGAGATCGAGGTTGCCCATGCTTTGGTCCAATCTAAGTATAATGCGGCAGCTTCTGCTTCAATCAGCAATTAGTCTAGACAGGAAGGGGGGGTTAGTCGCGCTAGACTCTTTTGGACTAGGTTGGACTTTAGGAGTGCCGGGTTAGTCGGGCGCGATTTTCCGCTCCCACTCTCAAATACAGTGTTAGTCTGATGGGTAGGGATTTTGTGTAAAGAATCCCCAAAATACCCTAGCGCTTAGTAAAATCGTTATACGGAAATCCCGTCTGGAAGGGTGGAACTTGAAACATCGACCGAATTGCTCTCTCTTCTCAACCCTTGCAGCCTCTCTTTTTCCACCGAGCAAATAACTTTCCTTCCTCAACCCTAGCAGCCATCTCTCTCAAATCACTCTTTTTCCTCAACCTTAGTAGCCATCTCTCTCAAATCACTCTCCTTGCCCAACCCACTCCGAACAGCACTCAAGGCAGTGGAAGGAGCCTCCCTCTCTCTCTCTCTCTTGCGCTATTTGTGGGGCTTTTTACAGCAGAAATACATATGTATTTTTGGGCCTTTTTCTGTCATCGATCGTTTTGCAAAAGGAATACACAGATGACTCATATGCTATTTGCTGAGGACTTTGGGTTCTTGTTTGTTGAATGGGTTCTCTGTTTTTTGGTATTTTTTATCTTGTTTTGAGTGCTTGTAAATGACGGTTTGGCTTGATTTTTAATAATTTGAAAAAAACATTATCCATGTTGCATTGATGTTTAATAATATGGAAAAATATTGTATCAATAGTTCTGTGGGAAGTTGTGGCCTTATCTTTTTTATTGTTTTTGGTTTGGAGATCAGTAGGGGAAGATACCCACTAGCCGTTTGATGAAATGTCTCAGGGTATTTTAACTCTGAAACAATCTTTTGGCATTAGAGTAACCATCAAGGCTTACACTTTGCTCAACCAAGAACACTGCCTGGCTGTTGCCTTTAACTGGATTCTCTTCAGATCAGTCAGTACAAGAGACTTTGATTGAATTAAATGCAAGAAGATAGGAAACTAGTCGTGCACTGTAATTGTTGGATGGTAGCTATTCTTGTCTTCAATATTATTGAATATTTTCTCCCAATATTTCTATTTGGTCCCCTAATTGGGGTCCACAAACTCCCAAACTCCCTATGGTAATAGTGACAAATGAAAATGTAAGACTTTTTTTAGGACTTAAGAATCCTCATTTCTTCACTCTGAAATCCCTGTTCTAGGAGTCCTAGGCATTCCCAGAGTGACCAACAATCCGCTGGACTTTCCTAGAATTACCAGGAGTCCCAAGTATTCCCAGAGTGACCAAAAATCACGCACGACTAACCCCCCCGAAAGGTACGCATGGTTTATATAATAGCTATCAGTATGGATTGTTTCCTTCGTTGGTGACATGCAAAGTGCAGGTGAAGGCACAAGGATTCCCATTCCCAAAAATAGATTTGATGCCTGAGCAGTTTTAGATCCAAAGCCAGATCCAACAGTTTTCAGTTAACATGAGTATGGGTCTCTGGCAGTGGTAGAGGGGAGCACGGAATCAGAGGATGATGGGGATTTTGACGGATTGGCGATAGTGCCTCAATCGGAGGAAACACTCATGATTGCTTGGTAGAATCCGGAAGAAGACAGTTGATATTTTCGTAAATCATGTTTTGTTAACAAGTAAGATATTGGAGCTAGCTATTGTCGGTTTGGAAGAGTTTTGAGGGGCTTGTTCAGACAGGCAGAAGTAAGAGAATTCCATCAAAGAGACTCGTCGGACTTGAACAACTTGGAAGCGACAAAGATGTTAAGGGAATTAACGAGGTTACAATCAGTGATTAACTATGAGAGGGTAAACCAAAGAAAGTTGAACGCAAAAGGAAAAGAAATGGGAGGCAGAAATTATTCCTAGGGGAAAGGAAAATATAGAAATCGTAATCAGTGAAGATTCTATCTTGGATTGTGAACAGATTGGGCTCTTTAGAGAAAAAAGGTTCATGTCAAGGAGTTGGTTAGGAATTGCAAACCATAAATTTTGTGCATTCAAGAGACTAAGATGTCAAATTGGAACGGGGCAGAGACCATAGGTCTGGGGTTACAAAGTCACTGGGATTTTGTGGCCTTGGATGAAGTAGGAGCATAAGGAGGAATCCTAGGAGCATGGGATGCATCTACTTTGGAGTTATCTGACTCATGGAATTGTAGCTTTTCTGTGTCAGTTGTTCTAAGAAACCTGTGTAATAATTCATTGTGGACATTCTCAGGTGTTTATGTCCCAATAATAAGGGAGGAAAAACATCTACTATGGGAGGAGTTGGAATCAGTTAGAGAAGCAGTCTAACCCTTGGTGTACAGGTGGGACTTCAATGAAATAAGAATGATAGAGGAGAGGATGGGGTGCAGCAAATTTATCCAATATATGAGAGCCTTTGTCAAATTTATTAGTTTTCATGAATTGATTGATCTTTCTTTAACGGGTGCGCAATTCACTTGGGCCAGAAGTGTTAGTCGTAGTAGAGTAGATCGATTTATGATTTGTCCTTGTTGGCTCGGTAGTTTTCCCAAAGTTTGTCAAAAAGTGGTCCCTCATACTGTATCTGACCATCGACCCCTTGTGTTGGACTTGAGGTTGGAGTCTTGGGGTCCTCATTTCAGATTTGAGATTGCTTGTTTGGAACACCCCAAGATGGAGGAAAGATTATGAGAATGGTGGGAAGAAGATGAGGCTTTTGGACTTGTAGATGTGATAATTGGGATTATGCTAAGAGAAAGTTAAAGGAATGGATTACGGAGAATCAGATTGATGGGGACATCAACAATGGGCGTGGATTAAGGGTTTACAAGCGTAGACGTGGATGAGACTGATGGCGGGGACTCTTGCATGGGTCACATACATTGTCATCTTTTTTTTATTATTATTTACTTTCTATTTTCGTCATTTTATTTGTAGCCTACTTTTTAGGCATCAAATCTCATCCGTTTGGCGTGTTTTTGGTATTATTAGAAAGGTTTCTCAATTAACTATCTAATGGGCCCAAGATCACATGATTTGGATGTGATTTGAGCAAGTTATGAGTGTTTTTAGGAAGTGGTATAGGTCTATTACGGGATTACTATTTAGGTAAGTTTTTATCTTTATTTAGTTTTACTTTAGATCAGATGAATGGTTGAGATTAGTTTTGAACTTTAAGTTATCTTCTAGGGTTTCTTTTCTTCTAAATACATCTTATGAAAGCAATGTAAGAGACTTTTGACTGTTGAATAAGGAATTAAAGTTTTTTTTGCAAAAGAAGCTATTGAAGCTTGGAACTTCTTCTCTTCTCTCTTCTTGGTGGCTTGGAGCCATTATTCTCAATCCCCTCTCATCTTCTCACTTCTCACTTCTATTCTCCTCTCAAATCAGCCATAAACAAGTAAGTCATTAGTTCTTCAATTTTTGTGTGTTCTTGAACCCTAAAATACAAAAACCCAAAATCCAAATATCTCCTACATCATTTAAGATCTCATCTTGAAACTTTGAAGGACTTATTTTGGGATTAAACCTTAGCTATAACAATCAAAATTCATAGTTTTACAACCCCTTTCGAGGCTAATCAAATTTTCACACCTTTCAAGCCCTAAAATTTGCTTTTGGAGATTGAAAGTGTAATCGACCAACGTAGCAGCCCACTAAACCTGAAAATCTCATTTATTTCATCATTTAAACCTATTATCTTTCAACCCACAGCAGTTTACCCAGAATTTCTAGATCTGTCCAAATTACCAAAATACCCTTTTAGCCTAAATTGGACCCATTTGACCCCGTTTTGTTGCTGCAGAAATTTATTACTTTTTTTTCATTGGATTATTGCTGATTTCTCATCAAATTAAGTTTTAGTTCATAGGTTTTGGTACTGTTTTAATTATTCTACTTGGTCGCACGTTTAAAACCCCGTTTTAGCCTAATTTTGCCCATAACTAGTTACCCGAAGGACCCTTTAACTGTCGACTAATTTGTTTAAAGTTTATTTCATGCTAATTGTGTTCTTTCTCATTATTTAATGCAAATTTAAGCCTCAATATTGCTGCTGTCCGCCAATTAATTCTGCCTTAAATCAACCCTAGTTACCCAGTAGGTGTCTTTAGCCTCTTAAGAGTTAGCCCTAAACTTTCCTAGAAGCCATTATCCCATTAGGAGTCTAGGATTTTCCCTCGTTTAGGTATTGTCCTGCATCACAGATGGTTGGGAAGAGAAAGTCGTGGGTTCTTTTTAGAATAAAGGAGATTACAAGTAAAGAGGACGATGGTTCAGCTAGTAGAGAGGATGTGGAGGAGGTTGTGCGCCTGAAAGAAGAGTACAATAATACTCCTCTTCATGAGGAAATCACTTGGAGACAAAAATCAAGGGTGGCGTGGTTAAAAGGAGACAAGAAAAACGACTTATTTTCATGGAATAGCAAGTGCAAGAAGGCGTGGTAACAGAATTGGCTCTTTGGAGGTAAATGAGTCAATAATGGAAAAAAGGAGGAATTAATTGAAGAAATTTTGGATTTTTATAAGCGGCTATACTCATATGAAAAGATAAGTCGCCTTGTTCCTGGGAATGTAAAGTTTGGATGTCTGTGTGAGGATAACAGAATCACACTTGAAAGGTCTTTCTCAGAGGAGGAAATAGAAAAGGGGTATTCTCCTTATGTGGGGATAAAGCTCTGGGACTCGATGGTTTCTACCTTGCCTTCTTTCAAAGCTGACATTTTGTGATTTTTCAAAGAATTTCATGATGGAATGGATCTAGATAAGGGAACGGGTGCTACGTTCATTGCCTTGATTCCCAAACTGAAAGGGGCATCGAAAGTAGCAGATTTCCACCCTATTAGTTTGGTGGGCTGTTTGTACAAGGTTTTAGCGAAGTCCTAGCGGAGTGATTGAAAATAGTCCCCCCCTTGATGTTTTTCCTAGCCAGTCTACATTCATACCACCATGGTTTTAAATTTCGGTTTCGGTACCGGTTTCAGACCCAACCGAAATTGAAATTTCGGCCGAAATCTGGCGAAACCAAAACAATACTATTTTATTCAGTATAAATTTCGGTCGAAATTTCGGAAAAATATTAATTTGATTAAAAAAAAAACAAGTTTTTGCGTGAAATCTCGGGGAAAAAAGAAATTTCGACCGAAATAAAATACCATTTCGGGTATTGTTGATTTTGGTGTCGGTCTCCACCCGAAATTTAAAACCATGCATACAAATCAACTCAACTCAACAAAACCTTTGTCCCAAACTAGTTGGGGCCGGCTAAATGAATCCGTCAGAAAAATTTCATGAAGAAGGTAAAAGGAATCTACCCGGCTCTAATCTCGGCTCTAGTTGGGTTCTTCTACGTGGATCATTTTCTTCCGTTCTATCCTATCCAAGGTCATGTTCTCTGTTATGTTCCTAGCTATCAAGTCTTTCCTCACTATTTCTACCCAAGTTGTTGTTTCTACCCAAGTTGTTTTCGGTCTGCCCCTACCTCTTTTACTCTATCAATTTGGCACGAGCCGCCTCTTCTCACTGGAGCATCCAAAGGCCTACGTTGGATATGTCCAAACCATCTTAAGCGGTGCTCTTTCATCTTCTCCTCAATTGGTGCCACCCCCACCTTTTTACGAATGTCTTCATTTTTAATTCTATCTAACCTTGTGTGGCTGCACATCCATCTAAGCATTCGCTTCTCCTCTACGCTCATCTTATGCACATGTTGCTTCTTGGTGGAGTTAGTGGCCGCACATTCTTTTTACATTAGACCAACTCCTCCTTGTGTGGCTGCACAGGCGGAGTTAGTCTACCTTCATACATGATAGGTAAATTCTTGATTGTTCCCTGGTTGCAAACGAGGTCGTGGATTGTTACTCTAAGTTAGGAGAAAGGGGTAGAGTCTGTAAATTGGATATGGAAAAAGCCTACGATCGACTAGAATGGGATTGCCTCGATTACTTACTAGGTAGAATGGGGTTTGGCAGTAAATGGAGATTGTGGATAATGAAATGCTTATCATCTGCGTGGTTTTTTTGTCATCATCAATGGTGACCCTAAAGGCTTTTTTAAGTCTTCCAGAGGTCTTAGACAAGGAGATCCGTTGTGGTCTTTTCTTTTTGTCATAGTGGCTCAGACTCTGCGTAGGTTGATGGAAAAAGGAAGTGCTAAGGGGCTAATAGATCGGTTTAAGATTGGAGAGAATGGGGCCATTCTATCTCACTTGTAGTTTGTAGATGATACTCTCCTCTTCAGCTCGTCCGATCCGGTAAAGATTATGAATCTCAAATCCATTTTGAGATGCTATGAATTGGTATCCATTCAAAGAACGAACTTTCATAAATTAAGTCTTTGGTATTAACCTTGATTTTGAAGTGGTGCAAGGAATTGCAGGGATTATGGGCTGCAAAGTGGATAATCTCCCTTCCATTTACGTTGGTTTGCCTTTGGGAATGGGGAGACCAAAGAAGGTGTTTTGGGAGTCTATTGTTGGGAGAATTGAGAAAAGACTAGACACTTGGAAGCGAAATTTAGTGTCGAGAGGAGGTCGCATAACTCTAATTAAGGTTGTGTTGGCTAATATTCCAGTGTATCATTTATCCCTTTCCAAATGCCCCATGAGTGTTGTGAACCGATTGGAGCAAATTCAAAGAAGTTTCTTATGGGGGTACCGACAAGAAGGGATTTCCACTTGTCAAATGGGAAGAAGTTTGCAAACTGATCAACTCGGTGGCCTTAGGATCAGAAAGATAAAAGAGATGAATTAGGCTCTTCTTGGTAAATGGCTTGTGAGATTTGGGGAGGAGTATTCTCATCTATGAGCCTAGGTGATCGAAAGTAAGTATAGGTCAACTTTCGGCCATTGGGAGTCTGTGGACAAGTATAGACACAGAGAGGTCAGAGTATGGATGGACATCCTGCGGTTCAAACAAAAATTCCAAGATGGAATTAAATTCAGAGTTTATACAGGGGACCGTTTCAAGTTTTGGCATGATAGGTTGTGCTCGCAAACACCATTGAAGGAGATTTTTCCAGAGTTATTTGCAACGGTTGCTTCGCAGGAGGTGTTTGTAATAGAGTGCTCTGATCGTTGTGAAAATAAGGTAATATGGATGCCGGTGTATAGAAGAAATTTCTTTGATAGAGAGCTCAATCTGGTGGTGGTTAGGTTGCTTGAGGCCTTAGAAGGTTGGTATGTCAAACAACCCGGTCTGGATAAAGGGGTTTGGATCTGGAGCTCCTCAGGGGTTTTTTTTCTGTTAAATCCTTCTACTTCCACCTTGTGTTTTGTCTTCCTCTCTCCAGAGTAGCCAAGGTTTGGACTTTCCAAGCTCCGCTTAGAGTTTGTACCTTCGGGTGGGCTTCTCTTATGGATGGAATTCTAACGGTGGATTTCTAGCGCAAGTGCGAAATGCTGATCATTGATCACCGCACGATGTGCATTGAGGCCGGAGAGACAACCGACAATTTGCTATAGCATTGCAAAATGGTCAAGAGGTGTGTGGGGTGGACTATTGGATAGGTTAGGTATGTCATGGGTGTTTCCAGCCAAACTAGTTGACCTATTGGAAAGTTGGTCTTTGGTTCTTGGAGTAAAAAGGAGGAAATTTTAAGGAATGTATCCTTCCTAGCAACAATTTATGTGTTATGGAAAGAAAGAAATGCCCTGGTCTTCAAAGGGCATGCTTAGAGTTGTGACCATGATTTTAAATTTCGACGAAATCCGAAATTTCGGGTTTCGGTCGGGACCGACACTGAAACGTACCGTACCCGAAACGGTATTTTATTTTGTCCGCAATTTCAGAATTTCGGTCGAAATTTCAGAATTTCGGTCGAAATTTCATTTTTTTCCAAAATTTCGTCCGAAATTCCTAAATTTCACCCAAAAACCTGTTTTTTAAATTAATTAAATATTTTACTGAAATTTTGACCGAAATTACCTAAATTTCGGCTGAAATTTAGTATTGAATAAAATAATGTTTTCATCGTTTCGCCGGATTTCAGCCGAAATTTCAATTTCGGTGTGGTCTGAAACCGGTACCGAAACCGAAATTTAAAACCATGGTTGTGACTATCTTTTTGCCAAAGTGGTAGCTCTCACGATCTCATGGGTGAAGATAGTGCCGTGCTTCATATTTGAGTCCGCTTTCGATCTTTGGCATGGGTGGAGGAGGTTCTGCTTTTGTTCGGATCAGGATCCCATGATTCCGGTTTTTTAAAACTCAATTTTGGTGGCTCCAGTTTTGGGAATCCTGGCCCTTCAGGTATTGTGGGTCTTCTTAGAGACGATTTGGGATCGGTATGGTGGACTTTTCGGGTCCCACAGGAATGGTAGACGCTATTGAAGCTGAAGCGCAAGCCGTCTGTCAAGGGATCAAGCTCCTGGAGCTAGAAAACTTGGACAAGGTAGTGGTGGAAGGGGACTCTCTTAATGTGATCCGTTGGCTTAGTGGTTCATGAAATGTCCCTTGGAGATTTGCTCCTTCTTTGACAAGATCCAAGACATAGTAAGCTGTCATGAGATTTCTTATCGGCATTTGAGAAGGTCTGCAAATAGAGAAGCCGGCAAGCTTGCTAGAGAAGGTGTCTCCAAAGAGGGCTTGAAGCCTTTTGATTTCCTCCCGCCTTGAGCTAGCTGGCAAGCTTGGTGTTGGGGATGCTATTTTTATTTGTATCTTACTTTTTTTATTTTTCTGTTTATAATTTGACCATCTCGGTCATTTATCAATGAAATGCTTTGTCATTCAAAAAAAGAGAGGTTTGGATCACACACTTTTTCCCTAGTTTTAATTTTTATTTATATGTTCTGCTACTTTTGCTCTTCTTGTATCTTTTTTTTAAGTCCGGGATTTATCTTAGCCTTTCTTCGACTTCACCCCCTTCTCTGAACAAGTTCTTGGTTGCACAGCAATTAAATAAACTAACAAAACTGCTACAATGCTCTTCATCTACTTCTTAACCATCTAAAGCCTCCATAGAAGCTTTTATTGTCCATCATTACATGACAGAACCCAATTACAAAAAGTGCACATTTTAGTCAGCATTTGATTACTTTTCATTTTTCAAAATGACCTAGATACCTGCCAAAAACATTTTTTAAATAAAATCTTTAGAAATTGATGAGCTTATTCCGATCTAAACCACAATTATTTAAATAATCATAAAATGGCAATTGCACAAAGAGAAGGAAATATTTACATGTTTCAGCTCAAAGGCCTAATCCACATCCACTATATGAAATAAACGATACAAGATTACTAGGAATTATCCCAATCCTACTACCCGTAACTTTATCATTTTTCAACTCAATGAGGTTACACTGTCTTGTTTCGTGCCCCAAAAGAAGAACAAAGACACCTCCGAGAACCATAGTTTCAAAATTCTTCCGCGTCATTGTCAACTCGATCGAGTTGACTCCCTTTAACCTTTGGTCGCGTTCCTGTCCGAGTTCACGTTTTGCCTTCCAAAGTCAGACAAAACTCCTATTACTCTTCAGAGTTATGCCTGTGTCGACTAAGTACTCATCGTGTCAACCTGGGTAATCAATCACGCTATTCCGAGTCAACTAAAATTTACTTGGGCAGGTTTTACAAGTTATTTTATATAATTAGGTTTGGCCTAAACCTAAGCCGCCCCCCCCCCCCCCCCCCCCCCCCTCCGCGGCCGCCAACACACACACACAAACAACAACACACATGCACGCACACACTCACTTAGTCTAACCAGGACACTTGAAAGATGGACCCTATCAAAACATGTGAGAAACACGACACTAAACCCAACATAATCATAGCTCTAAAATCGAAGCAATGACAAGGAGATATATGAACACTGATTTGAAATGTTAACTGAATTAGATAAACCATAATCAAATCTTTATGAGAAAGAAAACCATAAAGCAGGATTATGTTGAGAAGGGTGAGTTTCTAAAACGAGCAAATCCTCGGTACGTATTACTATAGGGATTAATTTTTGCTTTAGTATCAGTAGGATAGGATCTTACAACCACATGACTCAGAATATTTAAAGGAACAACAATATGATGGGGTGAACAAGAGTATTAGGTAATGTTGCCAGTGTGAAAACCAGTAGCCAGAAAAGTAAGAACTGCATAAACGTCAAATTTCATAATTAATCAGATATCTTAAAAAATAGCGATTTATATGTAACAGGGTTTTTTTTTGTAATCAGATATCAGATATCTTACCGCAGATGCCCTTAAATAATAAGAATAATAATAATAAAACTCCTAGGGTTTTTTTTTTGGAAAGAAGCAGCCTCTAAACCCCTACTATTATCTTAATTTTCATGTTTGAAAGATTTTGGGTTTGCTTGAAGAAAGTAAAAACAACAATGCTAAACAATGGTATGTACTTTGTAGTTGCAACATTGCAAAACAACAGTATGTGTTATGTAGTTCACAAACCAATGTGTTATGAACATTAATTTTTAGAACCCCAGGTGTCTGCTGTTACTTAAGAAAGAACAAAGAGGATTTATTTAAACTCAAAAAAACTACCAATCAAATTTTGTTTTCTGCAGAATAAATGAATTCATATTAACACTGCCATTGCTCTGATATCAACGAGTTTTATATTCAGTTATAACTTTTTCTTGGGATATTCAAGCACTGAGTAAAAAAAGCATACCACGAACTGTGTTATTAATTTATCAAGATAATAGAGTTATGATTTGATCAGAGTGAACTTCATATGATTCAATTCTTTATCTAAAAGGTATTTGCCATGCCCGTCTTACCATTAGTTTCAACTGAATTTGATCATATGTTTTCTCACTGTTGTAGCCTGTGTGGCTGACAGACCATGCTATGCTGATTTATATTACACACTATTTTGTTTGTATTCTTCTATGGGTTAGTCTTGTGTTGCATCCTTCTTGACCTTGTGCTACATTCAATTTAGAGTGGGAGCTAACTTGACTTATATTGAAAGATGCATGTTTATATTTTATCTGTTTTCCATATTTGTACTGATATTGGAGAAAATGAATCTCATGCCCCTTATTGTCAGTCAGCTGTTAAATGCTCAGCATTCAATGACAAGATCGAAACTACAGAGCTTGTTTAGATGTAAGCTGCCCATTTGTAGATGATTTTGTTTTAAGTCAATGTCATATACAAAGAGGGCTGTTCTTGTGCATTTGGTACACACAAGGAGCAAAGTGATTTGAACATGGCTTCATATTAGATAATTTCTTCTTAGAGGAGAAATGATCTCGTTTTCTCATGAATCCATTTCACCTATCGTTCCTATCAGGCAAGTTAATGCCAACTCCATCCTATCGTTGCATTTCTTTTTCCTGTCACACAAGCATCTTACAGCCATCATTGTGTCCCTGATGAACCACCCATTTTCTATTCATCATTGACAACTGTCCGTCAGCCACCCCTTCTCTCCACCGTAATTGCGGAAGCAGCTTTGTTACTCATGTTTTTCGAGTTTTTTATTTCCCTTTTCATCTTATATCAGCTGTGGGGTGATTGCAAAATTTTCAACTTAGTGGTTGTGGGAGATCTTTTGCGATCAAAGGCTTCTTTTACAAACATCTAAACTTAGTGGTTAATTCCATTTCTTGCTTCCCTCTTTCATGAAATTTCTCTACATTCAAAACTTGTTGAGTCTATCATTGACTTGGTCTACCTCAAGTTGACCCAGTTGGCCGTACTTGGTCGATCAAAATTCATTTGATTCATCCAAATTAACCAAGAACTTGTTGGATCAATCATTAACCGAACTAAGTAATGGATTTTGCCCTTAGCGAGTTATGGACCAAAGGTGAGCTTGTAACAGTGATATTCACGACTTCCTCTACCTTGGAATTTAGGATTTCGAAATATATGATATGATAATTTAAGTATGCTCATCTATGAACTCACGAATTTGTAGCTTGCTGATTGCATTATGCTATTATTGATTTGTGAAGTAGAACATGTTGATGAGGTGTTTGTAAATGTCAGGATCAAAAGAAGGCAATCTGGGGATCAAGACTTTCGATCTGGACGAGCTCTACAAGGGTCAAAATTCTTTGTTAGTTTGAGTTTCTATCATCCCAAAGCAAGGCTGCTAGGATGAAGATATTTCAGTTTTTCAGTTTATATTATTTGTAGTAAATTCCTATCCTTTCTGATTTTGAGGCTTTTTAGTGTTTTTTAGGAAGTTATTATATTTAAGGAGGTAGAGCCAAAGGAAAAGTTTTATGATAGGATTTATTTTCATTTTTGGTTAAATTATTATTTTGCCATGTTCGGTTTTGTGAATAATATTTTGCATTGTATTTTTTGTTCAGATTCAAAGTTATTTAAAATTTTGTTTTCGTGCTCTGCTTGTTTAAGGGAAATGTTATCAGCACTACTGTATTTTGATGAGGGCACTCCTCAGTTTATTAAAAGTACAGTATGGCCTGCACCATAGGATGATCCAAACCGTCCATTAGATGGGCCAAAGCCTAAATAGGTTGTGCCCCAAAAATTATTTCTAACCCTCCGATTTATAGAGGGTTAGGATCAATGCTCTAACATTCAGATCGGAGGGTTAGGATCAACCTATGGAAATGATTTTTTGGCCACAACCTATTTAGGCTGTGGCCCATCTAATGGACGGTTTGGATCATCCTATGGTGAGGACCATACCGTACTTTTAATAAAGTGAGGAGTGCGCTCATCAAAATACAGTAGTGTTGATAACATTTCCCTTGTTTAATTGACCAAGGTTTGGATCATGTGCACTATGTTTTTTGTTTTCATACGAACCGAATGTCACAATAGATACGTTTTGCTAGCACCCATCAGAGTCCAATAATCAGTTTTAGACTTCCAATCGGTTCTCAAAATTCAAAAGAAACCCATGGAAAAGATGAAAGAAAAAAAGACTTGTGAATTTGTGAAGACATACCTTTAACTTTGCAATAGTCTCTGAGGAAAGACAGAAATCCCACTTCTAATCTTTTTTCTACCATTTTGTTATAGTCTATTAACATATGATATCACTTCCTATTTTGGTATGATTTGAATTTTACTAGTAATACAAATCATTTTTGTCGTATAATTTTCTGTTATTGATTGTTTTACATTGCAAAAGAGAATTGGGATTTACTTTGATTTGAGTTTTTTTTTCCCATTTCATTAGATTTTGGGCCATTTTCCTTTCTTTTGGACATAAATGTTTGAAAATCTCTAATTACATCTCCTTAAATCTCTTTAAATTAGAAAATCTCTACCTTTACATTCTCTCTCCTAAAATGTAAATATATCTTTAAATTAGCCTCCCTCCATATCTCCTTAAAACCCTATTAGGAACATCTCTCTCTCTCTCTCTCTCTCTCTCTCTCTCTCTCTCCAGTCTTAAGTTTCCATTCCTTGGCCGGTCCCAGCTCACCATTTTAGTTTAGTCCATCAAATATTCTTTTACAAAGAATAGATGTCTAAAGAAACATGATGCACTATGCCACAACCGGTACACCCCCAGTACAACCTCTCTCTCTCTTTCTCTAAACATGAATCCTGGTCGTGACTAACATCTTTGAACACCCATTTGTAAATTGTACTAAGGATGCAACTCGGTCCGGTTGAGGCTAACCCTAACGAAACCCGAGATAGCATTCCCTCAACCCTAACCCGACCCAACCCGAGCCTCGGGTTGAGGATGGTCAACCCAAACCAAACTCCAAATAGGGTCGGGTTGAATTCGAGTTTATCAAGGGCCAAATAGAAAATACAAAAAAAGCATAATCCTAACAAAATCATAAGAAAATTAGAGGACGGAGGTCGGGTCAGGTCAGGTTGCCAAGGGCTCAACCCTAACCCAACCTGATATTAAATCAGGTTGGCTTTTCCCAACCCGCACCCAAGAAAATGCCAACCCACCAGAGCCAAAACCAGGTTGAGGCTGACCGAAGTTGCACCCCTAATTTGTACTTGTTCTCACACAAGCGCTCTCTCTCTCTCTCTCTCTCTATATATATATATATATATATATATATATATATAGAGAGAGAGAGAGAGAGAGAGAGAGAGAGAGAGAGAGAGAGAGAGAAGGGTTGCTGCGCTCGAGCACAGAAACAGGGGCGTGGGGCCATTGGGGGGTGATCCTAAGCATTCATTTGGAAGGCCCCATCATGGATGGGGGGCCTACCAAAAATCAACTCCATTGGATCACCAATGGCTTATGAATACAATTTATTGTGTAATGATTTACACGTTTGGTTTTGGATATATAGTTTAGCTTTGTCATATTGGAGTGGTTTCATTGATAATTGAGTCGTGATAAACCAAACACAGAAAAAGTTTTTCCTGAAAAATATTTTCCTTTTCACCCTATCAAGATGGGCCAAACAGCAGTTGACTGAGCCTGGATAAACGAACACCATCAGATGTAGGTGCCCATGTGGAGCCCGGCCAATTAAGGCACCAATCGGAAAATTCTAACAGTGCGATAAGTCATTTGAAAATAAACATCTGCAAGGAAAATTACAACATGACCCACAATCAACAAGCAAAAGCCAATTTATCAAAACTGTTTTGATCACTGAATCAGAGCAACTTCGGGCCCATCGACGGTTGGAATCCTATCAACAAGCACAAGCATTTTGCACATGTATGATGGAGATGCAACACATAGCAACGTTCATTCTTCGCCCTACAAAAGACATTATAACTTATAAGTAACAAATTCTGATGAAGAATGGCGGATTCTGTGTTTTGAATTTGGGTTTGCATCGTAGTAAGGTAGGAAAGAACACTGATATTGTTCTTGGTCTAGTGAAGGTTTTTCTACAAATTTGGATGAGAAGGTGGTTCCATTTTCATTCTTGGCCGGGCACGGAGAACTGGAAAAGTTCAGAAATCGGTAATTTCTTACATCGAAATTACATCTACTTGGGGTCACTGACAGTTGAGGACCTTGTAAACGAAGCTGTGGAATGGAATGCAGAAGAATTTAAGAAGCAAAAACATGAACCTCCAGATGGATTAGGCGAATTTGTCAGAATATGATACCAAAGTTTAGTGTATGATAACAATATAAATTCTGAATTTTGCAGAAACAACAAGGAAGAAGTCTAACATAACACTTTGTAGTTAACTCAATCATAATCGAACAAATGCCAAATGAGACAGATTTATTAAAATACCTCTTGAATTGGAACAGTCAGTTGATAGAGATGATTTTAGGAGCAATGATCTCGAGCAATCCCTTTGGATTGTCCACGTGGACCCAATGGCCAGAATTAGGAAGAACATGAAGCAACACCTTCCCCTTCCCAGGTCCTTCCCCTTTGTCCGCAAGAATTTTGAGCCGTTGAAGCACATCAGGAGACCACCTGTCGCTGTTTTCCGCTTGAACGACTGTGATTTCTAAACCTTTGGGTGGGTGCTCTAACAGAGACCAATAGCACTTTTCCCTGTCATTTTCAATATCTTAATCCAGTGAAGAAACAGGCAAAATAAGGAAAAAATGATTCTGCGCATTTGTGGGAGGAGATCTTCATAATATTTTGTTGTCAAGGGTGCATTTTTTTCGACATAAAATGGGAGTAAAACATATTTTAAGCCCATTTCCAGTTAAAAATCGGCATAAAACATGATTCAGACCATCTTACGTCGAAAGAAACAGAGCCCAAGGAAATGAGATTGATCACCTGTAGGAGTTGAACATGTCAACAGCACCTTGAAGATCAAAAGCCCAGGACATATGCTCCCCTGTCTTCTTTAGGTTGCTGCCAATCCATTCAGAGAGTGACTTGGAAAAGCCGAGCTCACACATGTGGTCCACAAGCCACCTAGAGACAGACATGATATATCAAAAGATCAATTGGTATTAACACATGAATATCACATACAAAGCACAAAACACAAAATTCACTTCTCTCCATATTCCAATGAAGAGCAAAAAATCAAACTTTTCTGGAGGAAGGATGCAAGCATGCACCCTGATGCAGTGCTTAAAAACGCGGATGCGAGTCAAAATGCAGCCAAGAAAAATACTTGTTGACTTGGTGCGGACGCGGCCAAGAACGCGGTTGACGTGGCTAAGTACTTGGTTAACGCGGTCATAACTCAGCAGAGTCATACAAGTTTTTATTGACTATGTAAGGCAAAACGCGGAACGCGGCCAAGGGAAAAGGGAGTCGACTCGGGGGAGTCCATGATGACATGGGCAAGCTTTAAAACTATGCCCACATCTATTGTTGACTGTGTTAGAAATTGGGTACCTCCACATATTTAACTTTTTTTGCTATTTTTGAAGCAACGAATTCAAAGCCCCTATTAGTCAGGCACGCTAGGTGTTTATGTTTTTCGGCTGGCTTCAAAGCCCCTAGGCGTACAGTGAACTATAATTGTGAAAAGGTTGGAAGATCCAGTTAAAGTGGTTAAATCCATCTCGAAAGAGAATAAGTTAAAATGGTGCATCTCTACCTATCAACTATTGAGAACCAATGCTATTACATATGTGGAATAGTAAAGGAGTAATGCTTGTGAATTTCTACTGAAGGACTTGAGGTGGCTGAAATACAGTTAAATCTGCCAACTAGCCTGTTTCCTTTGAATGTATGTGATGCTATTTATAGGTTTTTGAATGTCTTCCAAATCGAACGTCCAAGAGATTCAACCTGCAATTTTTTTTATTGACAATGACAACAAGTTATTCGACTAAACAGAAACAGGGAATGCATTACAGAAGGGGCAGAGATTGCAATGCAATTTGCAGTAAATAAAGGGGCAACCTAGAGTGAAAGTTAGGCGATGTTCACTTGCAAATTATGTGTGTGACAGTGAAAGAATGGAAATGAAAAATCAATGCTTATGAGTTATGATCTACAAGATTTAAAAACGGCAGGATGGATATCATTTCTTTTCCACAAGGTTTCCAGTTTATATACACTGTAACAAACCATGATTCAAATCAGTGAAAAGCAGCTCCCAATCACAAACACATGTGTAGCTCCATACACACCCACCCACCCACACATACATGGGTAAAGATAAAGAGAGATGATATACTTCCGTGATGGAAGTGAGGGAGGTAAACTTTGCAGGGTTTGCAAAACCTTTTCCACTTCACCATCGCTGTTATCTGGGTTCACTTCTCCGGGGACGGAATCCAACACCCACAACTGCTCTGCAACAAGCAAGGACAAAAAACCTCTCATACATATGGATGAGCATCATAGCATGAAACAAATTCAGTAATAAAGTCACTAAGGGGCCATTTGGATACGAGGATTTTAGAATCCAGGTTTTAGTTTGAAAACAATGTAAAAGAGGGTTCAAGATCAAGCTGATGTATGCTGTCCTGACAGCATTTCTTGGATTTTAAGTAAGAAATCCAGGTTTTAGAAATCTCTCCCCCATGGCGAGATTTCTGAAACCTGGAGACATGGGATGATCTCCTGCTCTCTTGCTGCCGGAAAGAAGGGCGAGAAATCAGAAAACGACGGCCGGTCTCTTTCTTCTCTCGTATCCCACTACAATTTTGAGGAAATCCAAGATTTTAAAATCCACGTATCCAAACGGCTCCTAAGTAAACAAGTTACATTTTGGCTTAGGAAGGCTCACTCGGAATTAAAAAATCATAGAAAATGGTTTCATGCTTGTAATTTTTTTTTTTGGGATGGTGATGCTTGTAATTTAAACAGCATAAAGTCCAACAAAACAGTGAATTTGAAAAATATAAAGATAGGTTTAAATGTGCCAGGACAATAAGGCGCTTATGGAAAGATAACATGGTTTTTTGGGCAACTGAACTACATTTAAGCAAATCGAAACCATGATGATTCCCAGTCAAGAAGACAGATTACAACATCAAGAAGTATTTTAGCTATCTAAATGTGGAAGACCGCAATGGCCTGTGACACTTTTCAATCACTAAAGGTTTATTGTCTGTTGCAGGTAAAAAATAGCCTATATTATAACCTGCTCCACTGGGACCACTGCAACAACATTCATAATCCAAGAATCTATATAATCAATGAGATGATGAAACCCCATTATGTTTCAGAATAACACATGTATAACCAACAAGCCAACAACTTCTGAGAGCAGTAATACCTCTGGTATCAATTAAAATGACGGAAACAACCATGGTGGCATTGCTAAGAGAATAGAAAAAGCAGAGATGATGATCTAAGACACCAATGAAGTTCAAGTGAAGAAAATACATGTTTTGGCAAGGAAGCAGATTCTCCATAACATCCGTGAGCACAGCTCTGTGCAAATTCTAAGGCAACTTTTCCACCCATTGAATGACCTATAACAACATCAGGCCAAGCCCAACCTTGAGACTTGATCAAATTAGCCAAATCTCGGGCAGCATGCACCATATCATGAGGAGGATCCAACCCTTTAATTTGAGCTGATCTCCCATGATTCCTCAAATCAACAAGAACCATCCTCCACTCTGCAAACAAGTAGCCATAAACATCCCTTAATTTCAGCAACGAACTAAGAAGCATAGATCCCCAATAGCTTAATTCATTAAAAAAAAAGGCCCAATAAGACAATCAAAACCACCAAACCATCGATTGCATCAAGAAAACAAAAACCCCCCAGCACCACAAACTTAAAAAAAAAAAAAAAAAAAAAAACTTTGGAAAGTTTCTTCCCCAAATCATAAGCTACCCAAATCATGAACTGCAAAAAGAAAAAAAACCCAAAATCCTGAATTGCAAATTTTGACCAAAAAAAATCCTCAATGGAAGCTAAAATCCAAAATCCACAATTATAAAAAAAACCCAAATCACCCTTGACTGTAAATAGACCAAAAAATCGTCAATTGCAAATGGAATCAACAGAAACAATATAAATCACCCCAAAAACATAAATTCCTCAAAACCCTAACCTAAAAAAAAACAACCCAAAGAGCTCCCAACAAGGAACATTCGTAAATAAGAATTAAGGAAGAAAGAAATAAGGGGGCAATGATTACCAGAAGAAGACTCTGAGTTAGCGATTTCTGAAGCGAGATTTCGAGAGAAAGTCTTCCAATTCCGTCCAGATCCTAAAAGCCCATGAAGAATGAATGCTGTTGAAGTGTAGGGTTTTTCTTCCGAGGCTCGAATTTCTTCATAGGCTAGGGTTTCTAACAACCTCGAATGCTCTCCATGAAACCCTAACGGAGATCTACAGGTAGAGCGAGAAAAGAAGAGAAACCCAGATCGAATTGCGACTTCTCTCAGATTTCTTGCCATCAAAGCCTATCTGTTAATCTGTTCTCTCTCCGAAAACACGAGATTTGAAAATGAAAGGAAAAAGGGTACTGATATTCACACTACCTTGTTTTGATAGTGAAGAGAATTCAACTTGTCTTTAAGGTTTTAATTGGTTGCAAAGGCGACTGATATTCACACTACCATGTTTTCATAATGAAGCGAATTCAACTTGGGCGCTCTTATTCCCCCTCCCCCCGCCCCCTAAACGGATAAAATCCCCCCTTGTAAACGGTTTCTGTGCGAGTGGTTCACTGCTTTAGGATAAATTCACTCCCCGTAACGTTTTTCTTTGCCTTTAAAACCTAACCAATAACGTTAGGGGGGGGGGGGATGAGAGTTTTTTTGGGAATCTGTGTAAAAGCATTTAACATCTAGTTACACAGAAATGACAAGGTGAGTTCGCCTCATTATGTTTGTGCGAATATCCGCACAATGCAGCTTGGATCAAGGTTTAAAATTTCGGTTTCGGTACCGGTTTCGAAATTTCAACTGAAATTTTGAAATTTCGGTCGAAATCTGGCACAAAACCCGAAACTAATATTTTATTCAATATTAAATTTTGGCCGAAATTTCGGTGAAATATTAAATTATTATTTAAAAAACAGATTTTTTGGGTCAAATTTCGGAAAAACCGAAATTTCGACCGAAATTCCAAAATTTCAGCCGAAATAAATGACCGTTTCGGTTTTAATCAATTTCAGTGTCGGATCATATCTTCTACTTAATAAAATAATAACAGGCTGATAATGGTACGAAAAAAAAAAAAAGGAGGTAATTTTCGGACATTACGGGGAAGGGACCATGGCCTAGAAAATCTCACGCATCACATGAACTCACCCACAAATATTGTTCCTTCAAGGCATATATACAGTGGGGCTAGCATGTGTATATTTTGGAGAGGCATGGCCTACAGAATTGATTGAATTCATCAACTTGTTGAACACCATGAGTCCAAATCATTGATGCCAATTCCTCAATGATCAATTGATCCTAGCCCTTGATCAATAAATTTAGGATTTTGATTTTCAAATCCAAATCCATGGGACCAAATTCACTGCACATCCAAAGAAGGCCATAAAGGTTTTGTCTTGGAATGCTTGAACTTGTAAGTTGTAAGCATATGGATCTTTTCCAACAATCATTTTGGACTGATAGAATGTGTGAAATCCTTCCTGTGACTGCATTAGTGGTTCATGCTCATTCAGGATAATTTATGGGCACGTTTGGCTCACCCTAGCCATGACACAATGCTGAAATGGGAAGGTGAACTCTTCTACAACTCATCAATGGTTCTCTCCTTTTAAACAATCTCTACTATTTCTGCTTTTGTTTTTTTGGGCCTTTCAGGCCAAGCCATTTCTGAGCCGTAGTTCATATCAATCAATGCAAGACCCATGTGCAGGATATAGCTAGCAAGTATGATACTAGGATGCATCTAGGAAGCAGTCGATCAGAAGGAAAAAAAAACCAAAAATCAAAGCCGTCAATCAAACTGATCATTAAAAGAGGCTAGGAAAGACTCCCAAATACATAGTTCAAGTTCCAAACCTTGATTACTCTCATATCATTAGGTTCAGTCACAAACATCTAATCCGCTGTTGAAATGATTTCATGATCTTGTGGGTTGCTGGTTGAATATGGAGAAGCTGCATCAATGGGGCATGAAAATGAGACTTCTTAGTGAAGAAGATTTCTGTCCATTCTCAGTCAAATGGATCTATGCGTGGATCATGTTCGCTCGCCATTACCATTCCAGTGCACAGGCATGTCGGGCACATAACCTGGAGAAAGCAAAATTCCAAATGATAAAAACAAAGTCAATTGAGGACAAATCGATCTCTATAAAAAATCAGCTTAACCAACTTCTCTTCAGTCATGCCAAGGATTAATGTCAATAGCTATGGAAAAGAACTACTTTTCACAATTGATGTGATCGACAAACATCTACACAAGATTATATCCCATATGTGCAATGCAATTCCAAATGCGGCGAGTGCTACAGACCTCAATGATAACAAGCAGAAGAATTTCCACCAATTGGGAACAAGAATAACAATTCCAAGCTTGGAAGGAACTCAAAGGATGAAATTTCAATCGATGTTGGATGACCAACGATTTGCTTTTTTGTGTCAGGACACGATAGACTCATGAAAAGATGAATGATGTCATTAAGTCTAAAGATCAAAACAGCAGCAGATTATCTGAAACTACAAAATTTAACTACCTGTCCTTATCCCAAACAACTTGCTAAACTCAAATCCCAATAATAGAAGCCAAATTACATTAACTTGCAAAGTAAACAACCTGAACTCTAATCCCAAACAACTTCCTAAACTCAAATCAGAAAAGTAAGAAACCTGTACTTTCCTAAACCTGATTTCCCTAAAACCAATCCCTAAGGCTCCGTCCAGTTGATCCATTTGCTGTGGAGAAGAGGCGAAAAAGACCCCCTTTCCCCATCAAAACGTGTTGACCACATGTTCAATTGCCTTGACTGGGATTTTTTTTTCAAGCACCGGGCTGGATCCTTGTCGGCTGATGTAGGACTCCCTGTGGGTTGTCATTTCCCCGCTCCCTGTTTTTTTTCTCTTTTTCTTTTTTGCCAAATCATTTCCTGGAGTTTTCTGAACCAAGGGCGCAACTGTACGGAGCTACAAAAAACTTCAGAAATGATAAAATATAAAAATACATACTGCTTTGGAATTTCTCTTTGATTGATGACTTGCAGGAACTTAAGGTCCATTCAATTTGAATCAATTCCTCAGTTGAAGTGATATCGTCCTCAGGTGCAACTCCTTGAATGTTATCATCTTCCTTTGATCTAGTTTTTAACATACTCCAATTTTCCCAGGGATTGTCTATTCAAGATCATCAATACTTTCCACTGATAAATCAAATATGGAAACACCTCCTCCATTGGTTGAATTAATACAACCTCTTTACATTATCAATAAAGACAATTTCTTACACAATTCTGTTTTATACTCTTTATCTGACAGGAATATTGCAAACTCTTCTTTAGAAGATTTTATTTAAAATCCTCTTTCAACCATGGTTTTAAATTTCGACCGAAATCCGAAATCCGAAATTTCGGATTTCGGTGGAGACTGACACCGAAATCACCCAAAACCGAAACGGTCATTTATTTCGGCCGAAATTTAATATTGAATAAAATATTAATTTCGGGTTTTGTACCAGATTTCGACCGAAATTTCGAAATTTCAAGGTCCGAAACCGGTACCGAAACCGAAATTTTAAACCTTGCTTTCAACGAGGCAAGTGTTGATGTCACATCATCTCTGACTACGTGAATGTGTTCCTTCTCCCAAAGCTTCTATTCACCGTGCTTTCAAATTGATTCAGCTGCACTTTCACTCCTCTAGGTAATTAAAAAAAAAACATACGTACTAGCCCACTTTGTTTCGGATAAAGAGAAGGTGAAGGAGATAAAAGAGAATCACATTGTTACAGATGAAACAACATTTAACATTACCCAAAAGTTGGATAGAGGATAAGTTGTCTGTCCACTATAATCCTTCAAAGTACAAGCTTCAAACCATATAAATATAAAATATCATCCAAATCAAGAGGTACCTTAGATGAATCATCCCCCTAAGCTTATATAAGCAGGAACTAATTACTTGGGACAAGTGACAAAATATATGAAAATTAAACCTATGCAACCTAAGAACAATCTACAATGCATGGAGCATTGAAATATAATGCAATCAACCTAATTATAATCTACAAAGCATGGAGAAAAGTAATACATAATTTCAATGCAGTCAATCTAAGGAAAATGCAACTCTCATAACCACCAATCGGGGCTCCGAACAAGTGGTCGACGTATATTAACCACCATTCTTTTATTAATAAAAAAAAAACTCTTTTATGCTAATTGTCTTTCCCATAGTTACCAGTTTGGGAAACGGAAATGGGAAACGGTACGTGAAACGGAAAGGTGAAACGCGTGAAAAAAATCAAAGGGGAAACGAGAAACGGGAAACGATAGAGAAATGCATGTGAAACGCATTGGGAAACGTTTTGGGAAATGTTTAGGAAACGCTAGTGAAACGTACGTGAAACCTAAAGGAAACGCTAGTGAAACACATAAATGTGAAGGTAACACACATTAATAGGAAAATCCTTTTACTAGAATCTTGAATATAATATATATAATTCTAAACTAGATAGGGCTGTCCACAGTAAACTAAAGGGGGTTTAATATATCCTTTTAAAGTCTTAAAACTCCAAGAAACGAGTTTCCATGGAAATAAAACGCCTGTGAAACGTTTGTGAAACGCGTTTCCCGTCGGGAAACGCGTTTCACAAACGTTTCACAGACGTTTCACAAACGTTTCACATACGTTTCACAGGCGTTTCACAATTTTTCGAATAGCGTTTCGTACCCGTTTCGGAAACGCGTTTCCCCCCCTCCCTAGGCGTTTCCTGCATCTATGGTCTTTCTGGCCCTTTTTTTTGCTCTTTTTCATTATGTCCCTTTTTATTAAGGTTTCAGGTTTGGGTTTCAGTACGTGTTTCAGTCTGGATGGAAATGGAAACATGTCGGGTTTGGGTGGAAATTTCGGTGGAAATCCTGTAGAATTATGGAAACGTATAAAAAAATATGCAAATGATGAATCGGAATTCATAGACAGGAAAGGAGAGAAAAACAAAGCAATGCCAACAACGGAGACAATCCCCTGTCCAAGGATAGACGAAGCTCTTTCTTTTTCATCTCGTGCCAGATGCAACAAAAGATGACTCATTTTCCTTCTTGCAAACCACAAGGGTGCCTAGCATAATTATTAATAGGGGGAGCAAAGCTTATTTTCCTTTCAGGGTAATGAGATGACAAAAAAGAGAGCTTCGCATGCAACAAATCATATAGATTTGATTGGGAATTACCTCCCCGGTATCACAAATGTCATTAAGGAACCTGGAAAACTAGACATCCTCCCAACTTAAGATAAGTTTTTTTCAAAATTTCCCTCAGAAGTCATAATAAATATTGCATACTCAACTCAACTTCAACTAAGCCTTTGTCCCAAACTAGTTGGGGTCGGCCAATGAATCCTTTAGAAAAATTTCATGAAGAAGGTGAAAGGATCTACCCGGCTCAAATTGACTAAGTCTAATCCTGATACTAGTTGGGTTCGTCTACATGGATCATTTTCTTCCATTCTCTCCTATCCAAGGTCATGTTCTGTGTTATGTTCCTAGCCCTCAAGTCTTTCCTCACTGTTTCTATCCCAGTTGTTTTCGGTTTGCCGCTACTTCTTTTTACTCCATCAACTCGGCACGAGTCACTTCTTCTCACTAAAGCATCTAAAGGCCTACGTTGGATATGATTAAATTCTGTCTTCTTGGAATGCTGGTAAATTGCATACTAAGAGAGATCATTAGCAGGCAGTCACGTACCAACGCAAAAAAAAATAATACCGATAACAATGAATCCCCCGAAACTGCCTCATTTAGCCCCAGGTCTGCCCTAAAACACCACATAAGAGCAACACCGACAATACCGTCTAACAAATGAAATGAAAATAAAGTGCATTGTACAATCACACATTTAAAAGTCCCATGATTAAAAATAGGGGTATTCTCTAGTTAAGTGGGAAGAAGTTTGCAAACCTATCAAGGCCGGGGACCTTGGGATCAGAAAGGATAAAAGAAATGAATCGAGCTCTTCTTGACAAATGGCTTAAGAGATTCAGGGAGGAGGTTTCTCACATTTGGTCCAAGATAATCGTTTGTAAGTATGGATATGCTTTCGGCCATTGGGAGTCGAGGATAATTTCAGACAACGAGGGATCACGGTTTGGCGGGACAGCTGGCGGTTCAATAAAAAATTTCAAGCCGGGATTAGATTCAGAGTTTATAGCGGCTATTGTACAAGGTTTTGGCTTGTTTGTTGGTGCACGGAATCACCTTTGAAAGAGATTTTTCCAGAGTTATTTGCTATGGCAGCTTCACAGGAAGCGTCTGAATCGGAGCATTTTAATAAGGTGGTTTGGATGCCGTCATTTAGAAGAAATTTCTTTGAAAGAGAGCTCGCAGCTCTAGCCAGATTGCTAGAGACATTAGAACTTTAGAAGGGTGTTATGTTAAACTGACCACCTTGGGATTTTTTTTGCTAAATAATTTTATCTCCACCTTGTGTCTTGCCCTCTGCACTCTAGAGTAGCCAAGGTCTGGACTATCCATGCACCGCCTAGAGTTTGTGTTTTCGGATGGACTGTCCTTCAGAATAGAATCCAAAAGTGTGGATTTTTTGTGCAAGCAAGAAATGCTGATCATCGATCATTGCACGAAGTGTATTTAGGCTGGAGAGTCTACCAATCATCCGCTTCTGCATTTCAAAATGGCCAGAGATGAGTGGGACAAAATGTTGGACAGATCTGGCATGTCACGGGTGTTCCCTACCAAACTCGTTGATCTGCTACAAAGTTGGTCATTGGTCACTTGGAGGAAGAAGGAGAGGATTTTATGCAATGTATCCCTATTAGCTATAATTTGGGTGTTATGGAAAGAAAGAAATGCCCATGTTTTCAAAGGGCACTAAAAGAGTTGTGAATTTCTTTTCACTAAGATGGCTGCCCTTACGATGTCATAGGTGAAGATTTTATCTAGCTTCAAATTTGTGTCCGCTTACAACCTTTGGCATGGGGGGAGGGAGATTTGCTATAGTTCAATCCGGGATTTAAAAAGGGTGCAAAATTGGGATTCCGGTTTCTTAGAACTCAATTTTGATGGGTGGAGTTTGGGGAATCCTGGCCCCTTAGGTATTGGCAGCATTATTAAAGATGACTTGGGATCGGTTAGGAAGGCTTTTTCGGGCCCCATAGAGGTAGCAGACGCCAATGAAGCTGAAGTGAGAGCTGTCCTTCAAGGGATCAAGCTCTTGGAGCGAGAATCTTTTGATAAGGTGATGGTGGAAGGGGATTCCCTGAATGTGTTCTGATGGCTTGCCGGTTCATCTAATGTTCCATTGAGATCCGATCCGTTCCACGACGAGATTCAAGATATAGTTAGCGGTCTCTCTCTCTCTCTCTCTCTCTCTCTCTGAATGGTAGCGGTCATGGGATCTCTTATCAGCACGTAAAAAGATCAGGACGCAAGGGAAGGAGTTTCCAAAGAGGGTTTGGAAGTTTACGATTTCCTCCACCCTTGACCTCCTCTTATCTGGATCATGGGTTTCTACCTATTATTGTCTTTGTATCCTTTCTCTTCTCTTGTATTTTTCAGACCATCTCGGTCTTCTTATCAATAAATTTGCTTTGCCATTAAAAAAATGAAAGTTCCATGATTAAGCTGTTATTGGTGAAATTCGGTACCTTTCCAGCCCCTGAGCAGTTTGAACACCTTTGAGTTGTAGGTGCCCGCAACGGACGATCAGAGCCACCGGAAATTGAAATTGGCTCAATGCTTAAAGAAACACCACTTGCGGAACATCGAGCACATGCCAAATATCCTGTAACCCACAATAGCATGTGTCAGTATATTCTTAAACATAAAGAATAATTTCAGTTGAATAAATGACCCAATACCATACATGGAAGATAATATCCATACATGGATGACAATTTTTCACAAGACAGAACAATATCATAATAAATTTACACAAGACTTAGAACATAATCATAAACTGAAAATAATCCATTCAATTTCCATCAGATATAGGAAACTAGAAGGTTGAATAATGTATATTAAGATCCCAGGCGCCCTTGTTGATAATCGTAAACACATTTGAACAGCAACAATTATTGAAATTTATCATAAATTACGGTACTTATAATGACTAGGTTCAAGAAGGTCAAACTAATATGGCTATCATCCTATCAACTACCATCAATTTTATTTTTTCCAAATGGTGGGCAAATATCATTAAACCAAAAAGAGCAAGAGAAGCACCGAGACTGAGGAGGTCTTGAAAACGAAAGGAAGAAACAAACTAAACTACCACTAAAAAAAAAGCAACAAACTAAACTAAAAAATATAAAAGCCACAAAACACAAAAACAAATGGGTTATTTGCAGTTCAGTTGATAAGAAGGTAGGAGTCCATTATGAATTCATGTATACCGGTTCCAAGGCAGTACTTGCATCTTTTCTTTTCTTGTTGCTCAACATTGTTGACCTCAACCAACATTAATGCTGAAATGACTCCCACTGCCCCACCCGAAAAGGATGCCACGATGGGATCGACCTGACTGATTCATAGTTCAAAAAATTGACTTTCAGTGCACTGAACATGAAACACAAGATCTCTCTGCAATATTATATGGGACAATCCATGAAAGATTCATAATAAACAAAAGAAAAGAAACAAATTCTTGAACCAAAACTAAATTATCGCAACAGAACGCAGCTGAATTTCAGCTCATACCTTAGTTGCATTGGCAAGTGCAAGTTGCGTATAAAATCTTCATATGAGGTACCTCCCAATCCAAGTTTCAGCTCCAGCTGCAACAAAAACAAATTAGTCTTATTTGTGTCACTAGAAAGAACGTAACCACCTCCTTAACCAATTCACCATGATTCATGACAGCCTGTACTAGAATCGTGTGATATTAAAACCAGAATCAGAAGTAAACCTATATATTGTGTTACCACATACGAGATCTCCTGCATTGGGCAATACCTTTTTTTTGAATGATAATGAAATCATTAAAAAAAGTTAATAAAAAGACCGAGGAGGAATAAAGGAACATAGAAAAAGAAAACAGAACCAACAACGTGAAGAAAAGAAAATAGTACAAATCTCCTTGAAGAGTTAGAATTGCATTGATAACACTAACCCTTCGATTTGTGTAAAGTTGTTTTCTAATTTTTTTGAACCGGCCATTTTACACCATACGATATAAGAATTTAGGATCTTCCAATGGAGAAGATTTTGTGGCATGGACAATCTATGGTGGGACAGACAAATGAACGATTAGTATCTTAGTTATCAATTCCGATCCGTTTTGTCCGGAAAGTTCGGTTTCATAATGGAAAATAGAACAGAATTGAAAAAGGAACTTTCCGCCCTGCGTTCTGGTCTGTTCTGAACATTCCGGACAAAACAAGAAGGAACACCATAACACCATATAGTTATTCTAAATGCAATCGCTACATAAGTTGATATTTAACATAAGCTAGTCTTTATACTCTATTAAATATATAATGAATTCTCCAATATTGCATAACAGATGAATGCATAGATGTTCTCACTTCCTAATTTTTTGAGAACCAACACTTTCTGCTCCAACTTCTTTGCATACTGGTGTATATAACTATATATAAAAGTCAATACAGGTTTTTTTTTTTTGAATGATAAACATCAATACAGGCATAGTTGTCGACTCGTGACTCGTTTTGTTAATTTTCTGACTCGTGACTCGTAAGAGTTTTTGACAAGATGAGAAATTTAGTTGAAAAATTATAATTTTATCATATATGAAAAGATGAGGGCATAAAGCACATAAAAGTAACACCTCATGAATAAAGACAAGATCAATTAAAAACTGAGTACGTGTGGATGCTCTCTCATGCAACAGCAGCCCTGCTAGGGGCCACCATGAATAATACAATATCTGAACATGAGAGCAGACACCTCATGAATAAAAAAACATCTGTTGAAAAGTGAGTACATGGAGGTGCTCTCTCATGCAACAGCAGCCCTGCTAGGAATACCATGAATAAGACAAAATCAGTACATGAGAGCCGACACCTCATGCATAAGAAAACATATGTTGAAAAGTGTGAGTACATGTGGATGCTCTCTCATGCAACAGCAGCCCTGCTGGGGACCACCATGAATAAGACAAAATCTGTACACGAGAGCAGACACCTCATGAATAAGACAAAATCTATTGAAAAGTGAGTTTGTGTAGATGCTCTCTCATGCAACTACAGCCCACGAAATGCCTTCTTTGAATTGCCCCTAGCAAATCCCTTTTATAAAAATATACACTAAAACCTAGATTTTATCTAAAACCTTGATATCTATGTTTTATCTGATATAGAGAGAGAGAGTCTGGAAGAGGGATATATGGGAGAAGGGAAGCGAGATCGAGAAAAGAGAGTACCAAGTGCCAGCCTCGATTTGGGTTTTGCTAGGTAAAGTCTACTTTTTCTTCTAATCTTCTTCTTCTTCTTCTTCTTCGTCCAATCTTCTTGTTCTTCTCACAGTCACACATACGCACAGGGAGATCGAGAAACTCATGCCGTCCATATTCTTCCCGTAATAAAAAAGCCAGAATTTTTTAGGCTTTTGATTATGGGAATTGATATATATATATATATATATATATTCACCCCCTTTAGTTAACTGGTACAGCCCCCTCTATTTTATAATTCAAAACAGAACAAAAAATATGTCTTAAATAAAACTCGTACGAGTGCTTTGTTTTCGAGTCGAGTCAGTGTGACTCGTCCGAGTCAAAACATGACTCGTACGAGTCTTGGGCACTGGCGAGTCAACTACACGAGTCGACTAAAAAACTTCATGATTCGACTCGACTCGTGACTCGTACGAGTTTGATAACTATGAATACAGGTAAACTGATAAAAAAAAACAAGAAAATGCTAAATATTAGGTGAGAATGCTTAGAGAAATTCCAACAACTTTATTAGGGTTCACAACTGGCATGAAATATTTCAGAAAAAGGCATTAAAAGCATTATAAGAACATTATATGCAAAAACTTCAACTTACAGATGGTGCAAGTAGGCCCCCAAAGACAATTATCCCAGATATAAATGAAAAGCTTGTCAGGTAGAGCTGCTTCAATGTTTTCATTGTCTACTTCAAACAAAAATGAACAAGGTTATTATGAAAGGTCATCAGTTAAATATGTCAGTCATCCAATTCCCTGCAAAAGATAGCAAATAAATCTCCTTTTTTTATGGGTAACCTGGGGTTTGGCGGAGACCCCTACCTGTTTATTTGACAAGGAGAAAGATACCAAATAAATCTAATATGGAACATATGGAAACATTAATAAAATCACCATATTTGGTAGAAAGGGTATAGATGATGGAATGTCTAGCATCTCATTCTCCGCCTCCCTGTTCTCGTAGATATGGTCAGCACTCCTAATGCGTTCTTGTATCCTCAATCTCCTGACCTAGATGGATTTATTCAAAAATACATATAGATTAGATTAGACGGAGTTAGATGAAACTAAACACCCATCATGCATAAACATACACTTATAGAGTTATAGATGAACTTAAACTAAGAACGGAGCACTATCCTTCTAGAAACCTCACCTCTTCCATGAGGAGAAATATTTTGTTCCTACGACTTCGTATGTTGTCTTGAACCTCTTGCAGCTGCATCTGTACGAAGTTCTGAACAGTGTCTGGTGACTCTGGTCCTTCTATAATGCAAAAGCTGCCAAAAAGAGGAATCACATAAGCAAAATGCTAACTGAAATAATTTCAATTACCGTAATAATTTCAGATACAATCTCGCAAACCAAAACCCACATAATATCAGTGACAATCTTTTAGCTAACAAGATCTAAATAATAATTGTACGTGCACAAAGCTGCAGAAGATGGAAACTTCTATTTGCTGTCAAAGCCTAAAGTTGGTTCTTGGAACGCTTAGAAATCCCTTCAATTTTCCAAGCATAAAATTTAATGTTCAAAAGTACTATTAGGTGTATACTTCTAAATACAACAGAGTCCAAAATCACTACTGTTAAACTCTAAAATCAAAATTTCAAAAGTTCTCTCTAGTCTCTACTGAATATTCCCAATTATAATAGTTTCACAATCACTTCAACTTTCAAAATGTAAAATTTCAATTTTCAACCCTTATAGTATCACTTCAAGCATTCACGTATTTGAATATTCCTCAATACATCAACTTCCAAAAACGCTCTAAACATCAACCTTCAACTTCTAAACTAACGTATATTTTGTAATAAGAACAGTAATCAGAAAAGAAACCCTACTTCTAACTACAATTCTAACAGAAATTCACTATTAAATCAAATTGATTTGATTACGCAAAATCATAAATCTCTCCATGCTAACTAAAATCAATCATCGATTTCCAAAAAGAGTACACACTCAAAATAAACAGAACCTCACTAAATAAAATAGAAATTTGATGAAGCAGAAAAGTGACCAGATTTTCATCCAGAAGTTCGTAACTTAAAAATCGTTAGAAAAAACAGAGAATCAACTAACATTTAAAACAGGAAAAACTCAAATCCTCCGAAGAAAGTCAAATTGAAAGAACATAACCAGAAATTTACATTCAACATCCAAAAAAACCATAGAAAGAGGGAAAAACAAAAACAAGAACATAGAGCCTAATTCTCTTTATAAGGAAGTGATGGGACATAAATACGGCGCGATCCTCGAAGCTCACCACGTGTCATCCATGCACCGATGGAATCTAATATAATTAAGTAGGGCATTAATGAGCGACAAGACCGCGTAATCCTGCCACGTGTCACCCTCCCGCTGCCCAAACCTCATCATCACGATTATGGGCGAGATTACACGGCAAAGCCACGCGCGCCGTCACGCTAGAGGGAGGCAGCCCAATCCGACGAATGTGGTCTCTGTCTGAAATGATGAAAGGGTCCGCATGGCGCCCTTTAAAGGATTCCCAAGCAAGAATAAAAGAGGGGAGCGACAGGAGAGAAAAGGGAGGAGAAGGGCGGGGGAGGAGAAGAAAATCTCATCCCTCTCAAGGCCACCAAAAGGAAGGGGCAACTCCCCGAAAAGCGAGGCGACAACAAAGGAAGTAGGGAGATTAATCTTGGGGAGAAAGGAAAAAGGTGCTGGACGCCCGGATTCCTTTCCTCCTCTTCTTCCACTTCCCACTCGTCGCCTCCGACCCGTCCACCTGTGCACCGAAAGAAGAACCTGCATTTTGGCCTTGGTAAACCTGATTGCACCTCAGCCTTTTCTTGCTGTCCTTTATATTGTTGGTCCAGAATCTGACTTGGCTGTCGAAGTGGTCGTCCGGGACCCACCCTGGACCGCCCTAACCCCTCTGTTTGTGATTGCAGACCCCCGCAGAGGCTCTCTACCCACCGCGCAATCGCAGACCCGGATTCCGACGCTATCAGGAAGAAATTACATTTAGCAGTAAAACAACAAAAATTCACATTAATATCAGCAAAAAACCCTAAACAACTAAACAAGAACATAGAGCCTAATTCTCTTAAGTAAGAAATTACATTTTGCAGTAAAAAAACCAAAAATTCACATTAATACCAGCAAGAAACCCAAAACAACTAAACAAGAACATAGAGCCTAATTCTATTAGGCTTTGTTCACTTCTTTTCCCCGGAAAGGAAAGGCCTTTCCTTTCCTTTCCAGATGACATGGCAGAAGGGAAAGGAATGAAGAGGAAAAGGCTTCGTTTTCCATGGAAAGCCTCTTTCCGATATATTTAATCGGAAAGCAAATCTCAAGTAACAGGGAAAAAGTCAATTTCCACGTTATTTTTAGCTTTTAAATAAGAAATTCCACATCTGATAATAGTTTCCCTGGAAAAGAAGTGAACACAGAAATTCTATCTTGTCAGGGAAAAAAAAGGCTGTTTTCCAGGGAAAACAGCACCAGGGAAAAGAAGTGAACAGAGCCTTAGGGAAGAAATTACATTTTGCAGTAAAAAAACCAAAAATTCACATTAATATCAGCACCAAACCCTAAACAACTAAACAAGAACATAGAGCTTAATTCTCTTAAGGAAGAAGTTACATTTAGCAGTAAAACAACCAAAAATTCACATTAATATCAGCACTAAACCCTAAACATCTAAACAAGAACATAGAGCTCAATTCTCTTAAGGAAGAAATTACATTTCGCAGTAAAACAACAAAAAATTCACATTAATATCAGCAAGAAACCCTAAACAACTAAACAAGAACATAGAGCCTAATTCTCTTAAGGAAGAGATTACATTCAGCAATAAAACAACAAAAAAATCACAATAATATCAGCACAAAACCCTAAACAACGCCAAAAAAAAAAAAAAAAAACCCTAGAAATTGAAAAACGAAACCTGGAGGAATTCTCGCCTCCGGAGGGATTCTGAGACGGGGAAGAATTCTGTCCGGAAACGCAGATTCGAAGTGAACGAGGATTTCTTTGGAAGAGAAAAGATCGTCTGGATTCCAAATTTCCATCGTTTGAGAGAAATAGGGTTTTGGAAGGAGCGATTAATGGAAGAAGAGGCGATAAAAGAGTGATGCAATTCATCTCTTTCTTCCTCTTCTTCTGCTTGGAGGCGTTTTTTTAGCAATGGATTTGGGAATCAGAATCAGAAGAGGAATCTTTGGCCTGTGGAAGAGACAAATGCATCTGTACGGCCTATCTAGTGGGACCATGGTTTTAAAGTAACGTATCGTACATGGGCCCCACATATTAGCCAAATATAGCAATCATTTAATCCAAAAATCCGGGACGATATAAGACGTATCAGACGTGTAAAAAGGGGTAAAATGGTAATTTAATTTTCTTCGGAGCCTGATCCGTATAAGAAGAAAAGACATATGAGTTTGTGCAAATATCAAAATATGGTTGTCCTGATAACATTTCCCGTTTTTTTCGGGCAATGATTTATTCTCCCCCTTTTCTTCCCTGGGACAGCCCCTTTTCTGCTTATGACTCTGCATTAGGGTTTTTTCCCTCTTTTTTGTTGTTTTTTAATGCCTGACTCTCTGCTTACCAGGTTTTTTTTTTTTTTTCCTTTTTTGATGTGGTAGCTATTTCATGCTTTAATGGTGGTGGCTGAAATGGGTTTGGATGTGGTGGTGACTGAAATGGGTTTGGTAGAAGTAATTTTCTTCACATTATTTGTTGTGAAGTAATGTTTGTTCCATTGATTCATATTATTATAGTTCATCTTGAATTGTAGGGGCTCAAAATTAGAAATCTACGTTGTGCATTGTGAATGGTTAAAAAGCATCAAGCTCAAGAAGAATTTAGGCATCTTTGCCACCTATAAAGTGATCATGTCCCAAATCAGATTGTTTGTTTGAATGTAGTTTCTTCAGAATCACTGAGTAAGTGTTAATGGGTTGCCTGATTACAAGACATTTTTTTAAGTAGATGTTGTTGATTATCCATCTGCTTGAAATCAAATCCAAATCCAAACCAAAGTGCATCCAAACAAGAGATTTGAAATTATTGGATTTGAAATTCAAATTCTCACATGGTCATCCAAACAGAATTTTTACAAAATTATAAAGTTTGGAATTCTAGATTTCAAATCCACAAATTTCAAAATCTCAAATCCAAATATCAAGGCTATCCAAACACATTAAGTACTGACAATTGCTCAAAATTGTTATAATCAGCATTATCATGTAAAAATAATATGATAGTATATGTTTAATTAAACATAATATTGATGATCGTCAACCTCCAAATTAATTGAGTAGGTTTGAAATAAAGAAAAAAAAAAGGGTGGTCAAGTGCACGAGGCTCCTGCCATTGCGGCGTCTGGGGAGGGCTAGATGTATGCAGCCTTACCCCTGCTTTGCAGGAGGCTGTTTCCTTGACTCGAACCTGTGACCACCAGGTCACAATGGAGCAACCTTACCGTTGCACCAAGGCTCGCCCTCTACATCTCAAATAAAGCTCCTCTGAAAAAATCATATCATGACGAGGGAAAGCAGGCAGTAAATTACAGCTCAATTTGGTTGTTTTCGGGTAAAAAACGATTTGATTATGGGTAAGCTGATTGAAAATTCGGGTGAGCAGGTGGTAAATTTACTAGATATCAGAGGTTATCTGGTTTGACGGGATCTTCTCTGAGATCTAGTATTGTATTCTCATTTCATTTCATTTTATAATAGTCAAAATAGTATTACAACATCAAATGATCACGATTTACAGTCTTTCCTTCATGCAAATTACATACAGGAAGAAAACATAATTACCATCAGCAAGAAGAGCAATAGAAGGATCACAAAAACTCCAGTACCAAATCCCCCTTCTCCATCCTCTGCATTTGCCCATGACAAGGATTCCTTACTGTAATTGGTTTCTATCATGTTCATAGCACCATTACTTCCTTGTTCAACTAGTCTCAGGTGTGATATGATGTGGGGGAAGACTTTTTTATAAGAATTTTCTCCAATTAAAAGATCTGAATGCCCAAATCCATCCACCACCACCCTTGTATGATGAAAACCAGGTTGGTGCATTCTCATGTACTGGTTAGCAAGAAATGATGTCTGTGGAGTAACCAAGAGACTCCTTCCGCCGGAGATATAAAGTGTGGGGAGCGCCATTCTCTCGGGATGTATCAGATATGAGTTCTTCCCATTAGAGTCGACGATGAAACCCGTGATGCAGATCTTTCTAAGGTGAGGGAAGGCTGACATGGGAAGCCTTGGCAAGCTTTGCTTGTTCATCCAGTGATGCATTGTATGACTGATGTTGTTGTGCCAAAATGTGTTTCCGAATATACCAGAGAATACTTCACACTCAATGCAAGTGCATCTCTCATAGCGGGGGATCAAGCAGGCAACTGATTTGAGAAGCCGGTGCCGGAAGCTATCCTTTGAACTTTCAAACATCGGTAAGATTCTGTTCTTACCGAGTATCGCCATGGAGATCTGCATGTTTATTTATAAAAAAAAATTTCGGTTTAAGGACACGGTAGATTCTATCCCAAATATTAGAGAGAGATGGCGAAGAATGATAAGTCAAGCGGATTCAGAGACAGAACTTATCTCCAACCTCAATTTGAGCTCAGCGTGACCAGATTTTGTGATATATTATTTCTCTTATGTACCAGATCTATTTTTGAATTATGTTATTTATTTAATATATTTCATATCACCAGGATATCAAGATATAAATGTTTGTTAATAGACTTTAGGATTGCCACCCTAAAAAACTAGGCATTTCACACCCATGTCAATTTGTTTACAAATAAAACAAACTTACATGGCGTGGAAGTGCTGAAGTCATGAGTGGCGGTACCAGCCCCTATATATAGGAAATCATTTGCATAATATTATGGTTACCGAATGGAATCAGGGGAAAAGAAGACACCACTTATCTTAGAGAACAGTCATCCTATATATATATAGGATGACTTACAGGGGAGAGGGAGAGAGGGAGGGAGGGAGGGAGACTTACAGGAATGAGAGGAAGCCTCATCTTAACTAGTGATGAAGTAGTGAGCTTGAAGAACATAGAAGAGTTGGTACATGACAGAGATGCGATATGAGTTGCAGAGATATGACCGCCCAAAAGAGCAATATGAATTGCTAAGCCTCCAACACAGTGTGCAATCACATGAGCCTTCGCAGAAGGCCCATGCAACTCAAAGATCTTTGCGAGCACTGTCATAAACATAACTTACTTTTAATCTCATATTTTCTTAAAATCACATTCCTAGTTCAAGTGGGTAGAATTCTGAATTTAGTTCCTTAAGCTATAATCAACTATAAAGCATTTCGAATTTTACCTGCAGGAATGTCAAACTTCCCTACATCTTCTATCGTGAACTCATTTGAAGGATTCAGAGGATGTAGTCTTGGTTGAAGAAGCCATGTCTCAAATCCTTCTTCTAGTAAAGTCCTAACCAGATCTTTGGGTTCAGTTGGTAGGTAGTAGCTCTCAGTGGAGTGCCCATTAAGAAGGAGAACTGGATATGGTCGTCTTTCTACTTCAGACCTCCATGTATTTTGACTACACCTCCATTGCTTGCAACTGATTATGAACCCATCATCTGTATGATTAACAGGAAACACCCATTAAAAATTTACAGCCTTAAATGAATAAGAACATATGAAGAGCCTTAATCTTTTCAAATACCTGTTTTCATCTCATGATGAATGCATGGTGGGTAAGGCCTTTGGTTCATATCCAAGGGACCAAAGTCGACATGTCTCGATCTAGGTGTCTGCAAGATGTAAGTTCTGAAGAGACTTCGTAGAAGGAGATTTATAAACCTTCTCTTTTGGTTCCCTGTCATGCTTATCAAGCTCCTCACTAGCTCCACTGTGGACAGATGAAGCTCACCCTTAAGATTCACTGTCTCCTCTGTTAAGCCACGGCACCTTTGGTGCTCGATATTGTCAATTTGATGGATTGTTTTGAGCGTCACATGCATGGTTCTAGACTCTCTCCAAGCATAAGATGCCAGAAGATATGGGTTCATTATCTTCTTACCCTCAAGAATAAATCTGTGTTATAATTTATTATTATTAGATACATTCAATATAGCATTTCTCAAACTGGAAATTGCTCGAGGAATAGTGAACTTAAAGAAAATAGAAAAAAATCACTAGAAGGCAATAACTTAATAAGTTCTGCAAGTGAAATTCCATACCTTGAACCCGAGGCCGACGCTAGGAGCAGTTGGTAGCACATGTATTGTGTATATGGAGTTCTGCTATCTATGCTGCACATATCCACCTTCCCATCTATAACATAGAGTTTATCCTTCTGTAGAGCAGGAAATTCAATATACCCACCAACCTTTCCTCTTAGAAGTGGGTGAGGGCCACCCGCGGTGCGACTTCCTTCATCCCAGCCTTTCTGGTCTCCAGAATTCATTTTCATTATGAGATAAGCTGTGCATGGCATTGCCCCCACATATCCTCTCATGATTTCACGTACTGTCACCATCTTGCTAGTCCTCCTCATGGAAACTTTACTTGAAGATCTGAGGCCCTTCCCAGATTTGCTGTTGATTCCGGACTGTTGATCCAAATCAACCGATTTGTCTACAAACTCTCCATCCTTCTGACTAGCATGACCTTTTGATTCTTTGACTGGAATAGGGATCAGCCTATTCAAGCTCTTATACTTCAAGACATCCTGCACTAGGTGCCTACTAACATACTCTGCAGCAGTAGCAATCGTAAGGCATGGGTTTATGCCTACAGAACAAGGGATCATGGAGGCATCACAAACATATAGTCCCCTGTGCGCAGTGGGAGATGGATTTCTCGGGTCAAAAACCTGGCCAGTGGGGTTACAAACTCCATGTGAAGGATCTGATGCAGCATTGCACCCTCCCAAGAGATGAACTGATGAACTCCGGTACCTCGACATGAACAGTATCGCTCCTAGTCTTTTAGTAATCTTTTGAAATGCTTGAATCTTTCTAGGAAGTAATGGATCGTGGGGAGGAGTGAAGCAAATTTTGTCTGTGACCTTGTCTAATGTAATTCTCCCGTCACTGGCATCGTATCCCATTGCGTTGAGCACCATGGATTGACTAGATTTTAGCCCCAAAATGTGCTTCCACTTATCAATTATGCCATGTATTAACCAGTAACCGCTAGGCCATCCATAGGTGCTAATTCCCTTAAATAACAAGTATGGATAAGCTGTTGGAAGCACTCCACTCTGCAGAATCCAGAAATGTAATGTTATTATAATGTTTCAAACGGCATGATCTAGCAAAGAGGAATTCTCCTTTACATAAACTATATGTTGAAACTCAGTGCATAAACCAATTGTACCTTCTGATCAGTGCATGTACCCATAGATCCAGACTATTCAATTGATAGGAAAACTCTTGGACATGCCATAGCCAAAAAATTCAAATCAGCCAAATGATTCCAAATGTCAGATGGACTTTTTCTGAACCATTTCTCATACCTTTTTCAGGGCACCCAATAGATAGATCAGATGGTTGGGAATATTCAGTTGCTTGTACTTTTAGGCTACAGGGCATCCAAGGGATGACACATCAGCTCGATGGTCCAGATCGGGCATAGTTTCCAATAGTTTATACAGCATGTTTCAGTCTAGTTTATACAAACGATAATATCTAGTTAATATGTATCATTTGTAAGGTGAATATAACAGTGTCGAGGGTACGTCAATGGCAAATTATACACAGCATGCACACTGCACCCTTGAACACCTGGTTTCCGCGCTCGCTACTGTCTGCGGATGATGAAGATTTCAATTACAGGTTCAATTCCATTAGCTTCATGGGGAAGGAAGGATAGATTGTTGGAAAGCCTGCGATTTTGTTACACACAGCGGATTCTGGAGAAATTTGGGAAAGGATACTGTTAAGCAATCAAATAGTGTGGGCAGAGGATGATTACAGTGTCTGCGGACTTCTCTAATATATAATAATCTGGACCTTGGGTGGCACCTTGAGAGGGAAGGGATGGCTACCAGAGTTGGATCATGGTTAGGCTTGCTGCCTGGAGTTGTCACTGTATCCTTAGAAGCTATGATTTATGGACACGGACACGAGTGTCGCGTGTCAACACTGACACGGAGTGTCGGACGCGGCGAACCCCCAAATTTTAGAAACACAGCTAAAATAGAAAGCACATATAATCATAGTTTGTCGATATGGATTTGTGTGTCGAGTTTTGACACGGATATGAGTTATCTAATATAGCAACATCTAAAAATCTAGAAATGGTGACACGTACATACACATAAAATTATTGATTATTACACAGTTACGTGTCCACACACCCACATTAGCTCTAACACTCCTAGGCTCCTAGCAATACATTTAAAAGTGTCCAAAGGAGTGTCGACATGTGCAGACACATTTAAACTCAAAGTGTCGGCTAAATCATTGCTTAGAAGCAAATAGTGTGGCAGGGGCTGTCACAGTTTGCCTGCTAACCGTTTGCTGCAGGTCTTCTGATTTCCAAAATATTTGCATGAGTGGGTCATCTTGTCCCCGCCTTTGTAATCTTGATCAGGAAATATCAGTAGTTACCTTTTAAAAAATGTCAAGGAGATATGGTAAGTCTCTGGAAGAGTATCCAGCTGGAAAATTTTCTTGGGTACTGTTGTTTTTCGTTTGCACTTTCGGGATAGTTAGTTTCACAGCATGCAAGAAGCATTTCTTCATATACACCAAACCTTGTAAACTAAATAAATGCATTGTGTATCATCAATAACTGTAAATAGATTTTGTTGGGCAATCTGTATGCGAGTCAACTAGGTAAGTAACTAACTTCTGATGCACACAGTTCACATTTTGGGAGGAGCTAGAACTTTCCATTATTATACGCTTAGTCGCTTAATAGAATGTTCTTAGTGAGGTCAGACCGGTTGTGGGCATGTACCCATCTGTGTTTCAGTCAGGGAAAATTTGACTGCCGCTGGTAATGGGAGATGGCATATATATTGGATTTATTTTTAAGTAAGAGGTTATGTTATTTTTCAGTAGTTCGTGGATTTCGAATGGAGGGAATGGACCTCCCCATTTGATCGTAATGGTGTTAATTTGGGAGAATCTTTCTGTTGGATGCAATTTCTAATACACGCTGATATACCTGATACTACATTGCACTCAGTAAACCTGAATCACCAAGATACTACATTACAGTCACAAGATGAACCTTTTTTGTCACTTTCAGAAAAATCATTTGAGTGACACTTTGATTCATTCTTTGTTCAAAATTTTTGAGTGGTTCAAGCTTCCCATGAAGTTTCATCCTAAGGAACCATAATTGATATTTCTGTCACCATTTCTGCAGGTTTATATAAAAGCAACCGGGGATATAAGTGCAGAGATGTTCACTGAAGAAGGAGCAATTTATGTTACGTCTAACAGAGGATACAACTGGAAGGTTGCTGTTCAAACACTGTTTCAGATACTATTACAGGTATATTTTTACTAGAAATTAATTTAATTCGAGGAAAATAATTTGAGCACACCCAGGGAGGATGCCAGAGCTGGGACTGCATGTGAATATACATGTTCATATTTGTATATGTGTGTATGTATGTATGTGTGGGTATGTATGTGTGTGTGTATCTCTATGCACCAACATATATAGAAAACCATACTTAAGTAAAATTATAGGTAACGTTTAAGAGATGAAACGAAGAACTGTTTCAATTCTATGACCCGAGTCTGCTGAAGTCTCAAACCTGAATTGTGAAGCCCAGAGAAGAAGTATAGGATGAAGAAATCGTGGGCCCCGGTCGGTCTTGGAAAGGAACTTTAGAGAACTGCTTTTTGTTCAGACCATAAGCATTCAATGGTGCCCGACTTCCAGCCACATAAGCCACATTGTTCCCATTGCAGCTAAATCCAAAACCAAGCTTTTCAGAGAGCCTTAATCCTCTTCTTTCTGATTTTAACAATATTTCTGCTGTACCCAAAACTCCAGCTTCAAGAAAACAACATTTCAAATTACTTGAGTAGCCTTTTGTTGGCAATTAAAATAGGACTGAAACCAAACAATGTAACATCTCATTCACTGAAAAGTCATTCAGATAAGATCTTACCAGAGAGAATTACAAAGTCACAGCACATATATTCGAGGTTGTCGAAGTAAACCCGCCATCTTCGTTGCTGTTTTTTTCTGATTCCACCCCTCTCTTTGTAATCTTCATCTGGGTTTTTTACAACATACTGAACTTCACATCCTGTTTTCACTATACATCCAGCCTGCAATAGAAAGGAAATAATTCAACATTTGAAATATTTTTTCATACATAACCAAGGAAATGATGTCAAGCAAGTCTAGTAGAACTTTTACCTGAATTGCCGATTCTAAATAGTTCTTGTCTGTAGAGTTCTTAGCATTGTAAGGGCACCCAGACATACAATTTCCACAAGCTAGACAGTTTCCCAATTGTTGAGTTCCTTTTGAGCTGGGTCCTTCTTCATGATCAAAATTCATGGTGAGCTTGATCGAATTCATGCTACTCTCTTCAATATCTTCGCTTATTTGTCTCATGACTTTGGCATTAGCAAACTCTATTGGAACACTTTGTGGTCTCAACATTGCTAATGCAGATGCTTCACATACCTCCCAATCCATTTTCCAGTCCTTTGGCCATTTCGGGTTCTTTCTTGTGCGAACAGGTGTTGACACCATCACTCCTGCATTTACTAGAGAGCCTCCACCTAGTCCACAAGTCACCCCTGCTAGCGAATCATCTTGCACGTGTATCTGCATTGCTCCAAACAAATTACTTTCTGGAATACACATGAATTCTTTGAAGATGACTCACTTTCCTTTACACTGCTCTGAATTGCGTGCATCCATAGGGATAAGTCCCGGCCTAAATGGCGTGGGGATACCCTATGTCATCAGAAGAAAAAAAAAATTCTTTGACTTCTGGTTAAACATAAAACGAGGTGAGTACGTCCCATTATTAAAACCATGTTTTGATACTTGAAAACTCACTTTATTCTACCTGTCTCTTATTGTTTCCATTATCTCTTGCTCTTCCATTGTACTTATTATGTATTTTGACCATCTCGGTCTTTATTTTAATGAAATTGGCTATCATTCAGTTAGAAAAAAAAAACTCACTTTCCTTTACACTTCTCTGATTGGCTGCTTAGAGTTTTTTTTGTTTTTTTGGAAATTCTAATATCCTTTGACTCCTGGTTAAAAAATGTAAAACAAGGTCATTTCGTCCCATTAACAAAACATGGTTGTGCTCCTAATATCGATCCCTTTTGTAATTGAGCTGTTAAAGGATGTTACAATTCCTATCAACTGACAAGCCAAGTGAATGCCTCATGTATATGTAAATTACCAAGTCTTGACTTCTACTTGAACAGAAAAAATTGATACCAAACCAAACAAGAAATTGGCAAAAAGACACGAAGCTCACCTGTATCAAGGCATCTTTGGGGCCAAAACTAACACCCCAGTTCCTCATTTCAATCCTCACAGAAGACATGAGCTGAAAACTGTCTGTTGGAAAGTCCTTTGCTTCCCACCGGCGACCTTTTTCGATCAAACACACCTTAATTCCGGCCATCGACATTCTACACGCAGCCACTGATCCACCATAGCCAGAACCCACCACTATGGCATCAAAACTCTCTCTATTTTCATCACAAAACCACTCTATATCACTTGTTTGCACCATATCTGTGGTTCCCAACAAGAAAGATATCAATGCTAGTGTTTTTCATTTATAACCGAAAGTATAATTAACAACAGAGAAAACCAAATGCAAAAAACAGGCCATTAAAAACAAAGAAAAAGAATGGAAGATAGAGAATTCAAGTGCATATTCCTATGACTTTTTGTATTGAATGAAAGATTCCAAATCGGTTAACATCCTGCCTTCATGGATTTCACTGCATCTACCTTTCTGTTTTTAATGGTTTCTTTTTTTTGGCTGATATGGATTTGAAGATGAAGATACCTTGTTTCTCTTGATGAATGGGGTGAAGATTACAAAGCTTGGAAGGTTAATAGCAGACATGGCCTGGAATGTTTGTATGAGACAAGGGGGGTTGGGAAAGAAGAGCTTCGGTCTATGCTCCTTAGAAATTATTGAAAAAGGCTGCATTTTGAAATAGGGGTGTTCCTATCAAAATGTAGTTGGATAACCATGTTTTGATAATTGCACTAACAAATCTATTTAGGATAAATTATATGGTGTGTGGCCGTATAGTCCAGTATTTTTCAAAAAAGTACTGCATGGTCCACTCATAGGAGGATCCAAACCGTTCATTAGATGGGCCACAATGTAAATAGAGTGTGCCCCAAAAACCATTTCCATAGAATTATCCGATTATGGAAACCTCTATAGATTGGAGCTGTGGAAATGACTTTTGGGCAACAACATTGCCAAAGCTCATGGAGGTGTATCTGTATTTGGCGGAGTAGGCGAACATACTGGTTTGGCCCACCAAATGGACAGTTTGGATCATCCTATGGTCTGGGTCGTACAATATTTTTTTTTAAATACTGAACTATATGGCCCCACACTGTATAAAAACTCTATTTAGATGATCCACCTCGTGTGCCTCAAAAAATCTTCTCCATAGGATGATCCTAACCCTTCAATTTTTTATATTTTAAATTTTCTTTAAAAAAAAAATTCTTAGTCTTCTATCTTACACTAAACATTCGTGAGGGTTACGATCATCCTATGGAGAAGATTTTTGGGACACATCCTATCTACATCAATTATTGAAAATGAACGGGTTAGATTGTGTGCACCAACAAATGAACGGGTTAGATCATCGAATTGGTGATTAAGAATTAGTGTTAATTCATGGTGTTATCAATGTACTCTATTCGTATCATGTCCACCCACAGCTGGTTCACGAATCTCCTAATAAGTCAGATCCTACTTTTGATATTTGGGTGGTTAATATCAATTTCAAATGGGGCTGTCCTAATCTAACGACAAAAGTTAGAGTAAAACAAATTTTGGTTCCTGGGACTTTTGTGGAATTTCCGCAGAAAACCCACGTTTGGTTACTGGGCCTAAAATAATCCAAGGAACCAAAATAACCCCGCACGAAACCCTACCCTGGAAAAATAAATACTCCCAGGAACCAAAAATAAGGTTGCAGAAGAATTTTTTTTCTTTCTAACAGTTCAAGCAACCAAACAAAGCATTGTTTTTTCCCACCATAGTCCAGTCAACCAAACATGGAATTTTATTTTACCGGGATACTTCCAGTGAATTTTTTTTTTCCACCAATCTCCCAGGGAGTTTTTTGTTCCACATAAATCCCAAGAACCAAAAAAATTCCGGCAACCACACGGAGCGGGGCCAAAATGATACCCAAGACCAAGTTTTGAGTTTTTTTCTTGTGGAAAAAGAGCTAGACCTTATATGAGACTAAACAACCAATGGAGTTTATCTTTGTTTAACTCATTTTCTTACATAAATACCCCTCATTATATAGCTGTACATACTAAATACTGAGGGGCATTTTTTGTACATATATACATTATTACAATTGGACATCGTACAGTCCCACAATTCACAAAGCATACACTTGGTCTGGATCAATCCATCATGATTTCGAATGATGTCCGAGGCATCTCGCTGAAAACAGTGATCTTTCAAAAGATTTTTCTCTTCATTCGTTGAGTTATTAACCATTTCTTTATTACTAGGGCCCTATTCATTCTGGATTTTGAGAATCGATCTTAGACCAAAACCAAAATCGCATTAATTTTGAGTCAAATAGTAAGCTTTAAACTCAAAATCCTTTCTTAAAATCCAAAAGAACAAGGCCTTAGTCTAGTTTATATGGAAGCTTTAACAATTTATTGGACTGAAAATAGCATTAGTGCTTTTATTCTACCTGGATATGGCCTTCTTATGCGCGATCCATACCCAGTCTATTGACATCCATGTTCAAGAATAAGGTAAACCAAAGCGAATTTTTTTTTTTTTATCAGGTGCATATATTGGCTTAGAAGATTGTTGGAAATGTTGCCTCTTGAAGATAGTTGGAGCCTCATGATTGTGCAAGGAATTTAGGTGACACTATTTCCAAGATTCAACCAAGCTAGACTCGATCTTTTTCTTACTAATGTTTGTACTAACCAAGATCAGTTTACTAGAGTTTCTTTCTTTCGAATGCCTTAAAATTGATTTAAGTCCCAATATCTAATTTACAAGTACAGAGATTAGCAGAGTTATCACTATGCCAATGGTTGGGAATTTTTATTATTATTATGGAATATTAGCTTACCAAGTGTTGAGAGACGCATAGGGAGAGTGGGAGGGGGAAAGACTTGAGAGGGCATGAGTGAGACATGGTGCGAAGTGGCGAAGAATAGAAATCCAAAAGATTCAGTCAAAGGAAACATTGTTTAATAATGTCTTGATCTGTAAGTTGTCAATTCAAAAATATTTAGGTGTGATGTTTTGACCTATTACATTATCAAATTCAAACAATATAAACACAATGAAATATTGATCTAAATGAGAAGAAAAACTATTGCATAAGCCAAACACAGGTCCAGTTTTGTCTTTACCTTTGTCTCTATAGACCTCTAGATGTTAGGCCAGGCAACAATCCCAACTGATACACAGGACTTTACACTCAAGTGAAGTACACCACCTACCATGAGGACTATAATGCGCCTCAAATCGATAAGCTTATAAACCAAAGCAAGATAAAAAGATTAGGGGCCGTTTGGATACGCGGATTTTAGAATCCGGGATTTAGATAAGAGAGAAGAGAAGAAGCTGGCCAGCCGTCGTTTTTACTCGTTTTTTACTTGTTTTTGACTTCTCACCCTTCTTTCCGTCAGCAAGAGAGTAGCAGATCCTCCCATATTTCCAGCTTTTAGAAATCACAGGATGTAGGCAGGATTTTTAAAACCTGAATTTCTCACTTAAAATCCAAGAAACGCTGTTAGGACAGCATACAACAGCTTGATCATGAAAAAAGTTCTAATAGAGCCTATGTTTTCAAAATAAAAACCTGGATTCTAAATCGACAACTTGTTTTTAATGGAGAGGGGAGTGTTGGATCTCCAATGGCCGTAGATCTGATAGAGCCTATGTTGGATCTCCAATGGCCGATTAAAAGCAATTTTAAAACTTGCACAAAATAAAGTTCTTCAACAGGCCGAAGGCAACACATCCTTACCCACCTCAAGGTCCCAGAAGGCAGCTAGCCATGAATAGAACCGAGGATTCTTCTCAATTTCAATCAGCTTTACCCCAGTGATCTCTTCAAGGACCATATTCCTAACAGAGCTCGGACCCACCACCAATGAAAAAAGTAATGCTTAAAATCCAATAAAGTGCCAAACTCCAAAAGAATGAGAGCATAATCAGATCAAAGTGAATTAATCTAAACACTGGGAATTCCCATGCAATTCATTGCAAATGGAACCGACGATTTCTTCTCCTTAGTAGATTTTAAAAAAATGAAAATAAACATAGAGATTAACTGAACAACAAGATAAAAAGAACATCACACTATACAAGAATCCAAATTTAACAACAAAATCCCAGCAAGAACAAACTCTAGCAATGAATAATCCATCAAAACTTGGGAGATGAGAGCATACTTGGCTACCACGCTTTCAATTCTGCCTGGCTGGTTTAGGGAAGGAGATGGATGATGAGCTCCACGAGATTGAACAATGAAGGGACTAATCTTTATTCTACCATGCTTTCTATTTTTCCATTATACGAATAGATTTGCAATCTTCTTTTTCCAACTACACACTGACAATCTGGTTTAAGATATTTCAAAGATCTTCCAAATATCTCATTCCAGAGAATTTGGTTAGAAGTCGACTAGGGTCGTCTACTCGTCTGACAACACTAGAATTGGAATCGTGACCTGTTTACGGAGGGAATTGGAATTGGATTGTAATCTGATACGTATACCTATACCGATTCATGATTCCTGCGATCCAAACACACCCTTAAAAGCCAACCAAACATGGAATGGCATTCGATATTCCACCAATCTCCCTATATTCTTCCACGGTTTTGGCAACCAAACACTGCCAAAAATAAGGGATTTGCTTGGGGCCATAGCTCAAGGCATTCCACGGATGGGCTGTTGAATGTGAGATGTGCCACCTTAGATCAATTAAATGAATAAGACGAAATTTGAGCCTATGTGGCAGCTCTCAATGCAACAGCCCAGCCGCGAAATGCCTTCTGTGATGGTCCCTAGCAAATCCCAAAAAATAAAGACTATAATCACACATTGAATAAATGATTTTGGGGCAAATATGTTAAAACAATTCTCACCTTTTAATTAAATAAAAACATTGATGTTTTCAGGGCCGGAAAATGGGACCGGATTCTTCGGTTGCCGGAAAATACAAAGCAGTCCATATGAACACATACTTGTGTCTTCTCAATAGTAAACTCCAATCTAACTCCACCTTTTAAACCTCAATTCCGCTACCAATCTCGTTATTAAATTTACCTAAAATAGAGAAAAGTAGGCTCGTGGACAAGAAGATTTGGGAAATGATATATTCGCCCCATTTTCTTCCCTGGACCACCCCCTTGTAGTTTAAAAATAGTAGTCTTAAATACACTAGAGGGGTTGAGTATATCATTTCCCAAAGCTTCTTGTCCACCAACGTACTTTTCCCTATTAGATAGGTATTTTTTATATGACATAAACGCATGCGTGTTGTAGTTATTTCTCACAATACTCTGATCATTTTTCATGTGATAGGAGTATTTTAATAATTTTGGATGAGATACGGATATTTTGGTCATTTCCATGAAGTAGTTATACTTTGGTCATTTTGGATTTGCTAGCATCCATCGCAAAAGGCATTTCGCGGATGGTCTGTTGCATGTCAGAGCAGCCACCTTGTAAATGAGGACAAAATCTGCTGAAAAGCAAGCCTGCGTGACTGCTCTGACATGCAATGCCATCTGCGAAAAGCCTTCCGTGATGGACGCTAGCAAATCCCTAGAAGTTATATTGGCATAAACTTTTACATCTATTATTGTAAACATCCTACTTTTATTTCTTTGGACGTAAAAATCTGGCTTTTTTAATCCTGTTGTATAAAAATACAATTTTTTAATCTTATTGGTGTAAAACATTGACTCTTTTATCTTATTTAGAAGTCTATTGGATTAAACTTGCAAAACTTTATAGGAGTGAAAAAACTAACATTTTAATTTTATTGGCATGAAAATTTTAAAAGGGAAGCTCGCTTCGAAGTCTAAATTATTCTTGGTTCTCAAATTTAAGCGAAGTGTGCTTCCCATATGCTTCCTATGAGTTTACTTCCTATTTAACTTAGAGAAAAGTGTTCCTGCGCTGCAGCGCAGGGAGTTCCATGCACTGTAGTTGTCTATAACACCTCCCATTCGTCAATTTTTGTGGGCCCGCAAAGGTGGACCCGCTTAACGAACCAATGGGAGGTTTTATAACACAACTACAACGCAGCTGCAGCGCAGGAACACTTTTCTCTTTAACTTATTACTTTTTACTAAAAGAGTATTTTTCTTCTTTTGATAATAACAAGGGGAGTTCTAAAATGGAGGGCGCACTAGCAAAATGGGAGTGAAAGGACGCCCCCATTGGATGAAAATTGCCAAGGTGCATTTAATGCTCGTTGACTTTTCTTCCCATTTAATGCACTTGGGTGATTTCAACCAATGGGGGTGCCCTTTTACTCCCTTTTTGCAAGGGCACCCTTCATTTTAGAACCCCTCTAATAATAAAGGCATGTATTTAAAATTTAAAAACTCATCTTAAATTTCAAATTAAACTTTATCTTTTTTTCGAAAACATGACATTAAAAGTTTTCATTACAATATATATATATATATATATATATATATATATATATATATATATATATATATATATATATATATATATATATATAGAGAGAGAGAGAGAGAGAGGAAACTGTTGGTGAGCTTAAGCGCACCAAACTTATAGTGCGCTTAAGCTCCCCAATCACATGGGTCCCACATTTTTTGTGGTGATCCAAACCATTCATTTGCAAGGCCTTATGATAGATAGGGGGTGTACCAAAAATCAGCTCCGTAGGATCATCCTAACCCCTCCATTTGTGGAGGACAAAAAATGGGCAGATTTGTGTCTGTCCATTTTTGTCCTTCACAAATGGAAGGGTTAGGATGATCCTATGGAGCTGATTTTTGGTACACCCCCCATCTATGTAAGGGACTTGCAAATGAATGCTTTGGATCATCCTAACAAAGTGGGCCCCCATGTGATTGGGCGCTTAAGCTCACCATAAGTTTGGTGAGCTTAAGCGCACCAACAGTTTCCTCATATATATATATATATATATATATATATATATATATATATATATATATATATATATAGAGAGAGAGAGAGAGAGAGAGAGAGAGAGAGAGAGAGAACATTTCCTACACACTTGTGTAGGTAAGTTACCTACACACTAGCTTAAAATACAGTGGGGGCCCACATTGTTTGGGTGATCCAAACCATTCATTTGAATGATCCTCACATAGATAGGGTGTCCACAAAAAATCAGATCCATAGGATCATCCTAACCATTCAAACTATGGAGGCAAAAAATGGACTAATTTGTGAAGGTTTATACACGTCCATTTTACCTCCACAAATCGTAGGGTTGGGATGATCCTATGGATCTAATTTTTTGTGGACACTCTATCTATGTGAGGACCATTCAAATGAATTGTTTGGATCACCCAAACAATGTGGGCCCCCACTATATTTTAAGCTAGTGTGTAGGTAACTTACCTACACAAGTGTGTAGGAAATGTTCTCTCATATATATATATATATATATATATATTTTTTTTTTTTAAAATAAAAATAAAACTCATCTTAAGTTTCAAATTAAATTTGTATCTTTTTTTTTAAAATGTGACATTACAAGTTTTCTTTACTACTTGTAATCCTTACTGCTTGCTGTCGACACTAATTCTATATAAATTTGGGATCACAAAACTCGGAAACCGATTACAAAGAAATTGTATTTAATGAAGAGTGGTACACTTTCTTGTATCCTCCGATTAACAATCAATATGGTGAAGACTAGGGCTTTCGCAATGTGTTTCTCGTTCTTCGATGTTGAAAAATGTGTGAGCTTCACTCTGACTTCGCGCTTTTATCCGTTGTGAAGAAGTGTGACTTTCCTCTGATGAAGGGCCTTGTGTGTTGGCTTGATCTTCTAGGAAGATTTCTCCGTGTACCTGATTGCCTTGTTGAAGTGAGTGCTTTTCTTCCCTTGAGGTAGCTTCCTCTCTGGATCCTTCTTGAATTTTCTATCCTCCTTTATAAAGAGAGGAAAATGCCTTTATATTGTCCTTTCTCATGCAATAACTACCCAAACCACATTGCATAGTGGTGCAAGTGGTTGTGGTCCCACTACGTTTTTATGAATTGGCAACCTTTGGACGGCCTCTTAATGGGCCTCCCTCTTGGGCCCAAGTGAGAGCATTTTTATGTGAAACCCTTTTTATGTGTATAGGGGCCACTTAAGGAATTAGGCGTAATTTTGTAACTTAGTGGACCTCTTAATGGACCTCCTACTCAAGATTTTACTCAATCTCTTGCTCTATGTAGAACTTGTCTTGCTTCTTGCCCATCATCCATGCTAAAGGATTTTATTACTTAGTATATTGTCTCGTTTCCGATTCAAAATCAAGTAACTTATGATAATGTATCTCCAACATACTATGCATTTTATAGCTCCATTTCCAATAATCTAGAACCCATAATTATTTTGAAGCCAATTTCCCACCTGCGTGGTGGAAGGTCATGAAAGAAGAAATTGATGCTCTTCACTAGAAGAACTAAATGCTCTTCACATAAATTACTCATGGGAAATACTCATGGGAAATTGTCTAATTTCCTTATGGCAAAAGACTAGTTAGTTGTAGATGGGTTTTTAAAACAAAATTTAATAGTGATGGCTCCATTGAAATGCACAAAGCAAGATTAGTTGCCAAGGGAACTTAGACCTATGGAGTGGACTACAAAAAAGATCTTTGCTCCTGTTGAAAAAATAAATATTTTTAGTGTCACATGGAATTTAAAAATATTTTCCTGCACGGTCACGTGAAAGGCGTCGATATGTATCTTCACCCCAAGGAAAATTAAGGAGAATAGTCTTGTGTGAAAATTAAAGAAAGCTTTGCATTGACTAAAACAGTCTCCTTGGGCATGTAATACTAAAATATCTTTGGCATTATTGGGTGCTAGGTTTTGTAAAAGTAGAATTGACTCTTCCTTTTTCGTGCGGGGCAATACCATCTCCCATGATGAAATTTTATAAGATTAGAGATTCTCGATTTTATACATAGGAAGCAACTTAGAAGCATGAACCGTGTGCGTTGGCGGGGCCGACGGGGGAGAGGGAGCATGTGGGTCTAAAAGAGTCTAAGGTTGGGAGACCCATGAGAGCGTTTATGTAATATTATCTTTATATATTTTTCAAAATTCAAGTACATCAAAAAATAATAATTTCTAACCATATTGTTAGAAGTGTGTGTGGGTGTGTATTGTAGCCATCAGGGCATAGTAGTCTTTTGTATGTTCTCTTTCCTATAAATACATAAGTGAGGGGGAGGATCCCTAACTTATTCTTTCTCTTCTTCCTCTTTCTTTCTCCCTCTTTGGTGGCTTCTAACATGGTATCAGAGCCCTAGGGTTTGAGGCCCTAGGGACCACCTTGCAAGCTCCCTTCCTCCTCCCATCTCCTCTCCTCCCACTCCCTGATACAGTAAACCGCTATAGTAACCCGCTATAGTACCCGCTACAGTTCCACCACTACCACCACCACCCTCCACCTCCTCCTCCACCACCACCACCACCACCTCCTCCACCCCAACCTCTACCATTTGAAGCCTTACATATTCTAAAACCCGAGTCATCTTCTCCTTTTCTTCCTTTTTCTTTTTTTTTGTCCCTTTTCTTCATGGCCTAAATATTTTAGTCCCCATAACTCTTTCTGCGGCTCCGATTCCTTTGTATATTTATGTATTTCTCTCTTCGAGGCCTTATCATGTCTCCCGCCTCTCTCGGTTGTAGTGGTTGTCATCAGAGCTGCGGTATTCTCTCTTGGCTCATCTAGTAGCCCCTCTTCCTTTCGGGCTCTGCAGTCATAGTGCTTGAGCTCCTTCTTCTGTCTTTCTCTTCATGGATCATCCATTTATTGTGGATCCCTCTCTTAGCCTAACCATTTCGCTTCGTCCCTCTACATTATCTTCAGTTTCCTATTTACCCAGCTCTTTTTCATTGGTGGATGGTTCATTCCCACCTCATTGTGTGCCCTCTCTCATGGAGGGCTATTCGAACACTGAGCTGTGCCTCGTTAGCGCCTCTACTCATTCTGATTTCTTTGATGGCTCTACTATTGCTGCTTATAGCACTAGTGATGGTGCTACCCGTGGTGGCGGTACCTTTGGTTGTGGTCGTCGCCGTAGTATATGTGTTGGTGGCCGTGATCTTACTGGCGGCCACGATATTGGTGGTCGTCCCCATCCATATTGTTCTCATTGTCGGAGGGGGACCTTATCTTGACACTTGTTATGCTCTTCATCCCGAGCTCCATCCGCCTCCTGAGCCTCGTATCATTCACTCTGTACACCATTTGGCTTCTGCTCCTTTAGCTATATTGGCTTCCTCTTCACCGCATAGTACAACCACCCCTTCTGAGGCTCTCGCGCTGACTATGATGAGTTCCAGCGCTTTTGATTATTCCGTCGCCCGCAGAGTGCCGTCTTTGCCTAGTTAGGTAGTTTCCCTGCCTCTTTTCTTTCTAGCTCGAACTCCTGGATCATTGATTCTGGGGCATCCAACCATATGACAGGTTCTTCTTCATCTCTTAGTTCCTTTCGGCCCCTATCCTCGCAGTCTATTACTCTTGCTGGTATTGACAGTATTTCTCCATGCCCTGGCCTTACTATCCTCTGTCTTATGTGTTCCCAAGTCCACTTTTAGCCTACTTTCAGTTAGTCAGCTTACCAAACATCTTCATTGCTCTGTCTCATTTTATCCATCTTATTGTTTGTTTCAGAATCTCTCGACTGGGAAAATGATTGGTTCGGGATGTGAGGTGGATGGGCTTTATCGTCTCGACTGTGGCCCTTCCAGTACTGTTTTGCACAGCTCCATCGATGCCTATCAGTGGCACTGTCGCCTTGGTCATCCTTGCCTCAAGCGTCTACAACGGACCTCCATTGTTCCTACCCCCATTCAGCCGTTTCAGTGTGAGGCCTGTGAGCTTGGCAAACACCGCTGTGTGTCGTTTCCTCCTAGACTTGTTAGTAGACTCTCGTACCCTTTCGAGTTAGTACACTCGGATGTATGGGGTCCTGCACGGACTACCTCTCTTTTTAGATACTGATATTTCATTGTCTTCATTGATGACTTTTCGCGCATGACTTGGCTTTATCTGCAAAGACAGCTCGGCGGTTTTCTCTGCCTTTCGCACATTTCATGCCGAGGTTACAAATCAGTTTGGTCGTTCAATCAAATGTTTGTGCACTGATAACGCTCGAGAGTACTTTTCACAATCTAATGGCCTCCAAGAATTCCTCTCTACTCGTGGCATCATCCACCAATCTTCATGTGCTCACACCTCCCAACAAAATGGTGTGGCAGAACGTAGGTTGAGATCTTTACTGGATGGTACTCGTACTCTTCTCATTCAAATGCGGGTCCCTAAGACCTATTGGGGTGATGCCCTCCTTACAACCTGCTTCCTTACCAATAGGCTTCCTTCCCCTGTCCTTGGTGGTTCATCCTCATTCGCCTTGTTACATCCCCAGTATGACCATTTTCCTCTCACCCTTCGGGGCTTTGGTTGGGTGTGCTTTGTCCACAACCTCGGCCTTGGATTAGATAGCCCTCGGCTGAGCGATGTATCTTTCTTGGGTATTCACGAACCCAGAAAGGTTATCGGTGTTACAGTCCTCGCTTACGTAGGTCATTTGTCTCTGCCGATGTCACCTTTTCTGAGTCCGAGTCTTACTTTATCACTCCTCCTGAGGATTGTCCCGCAGTTCTTGATTCGGACATCCCGCTTCCTCGTCTAGCTCTTCCAGACCCCATACCTTCTCCTTCCTCGTCTGCTCCTTTGCCGGTCCCTGAGTCTTGCACACCTTCTCTTTCCTCGGCTCCTCCTTTGTCGGTTCCTCCATCTAGCACTGTTTATGAGCCCTCCTCTTCATTACAGGCTCCAGAGGCTCCTCCTCCAACTCCTACGAAGGCATATCAACGCAAGTCGATGTCTACAGCCCATCAACATCCTCCTGGAGATCACGACTACCTCTTCTCAAGTACCTGTAGATTCTCTCATTGCCTCGCGTACTCATTCTCATAGTACTGCTCATCCTATTTCCTCAGTTGTTTCCTATGACTCTCTGACCCCTATGTTTCGAAGTTTTGTATGTTCTTTATCTTCTGTTTCTATGCCACAGTCATTGCCAGCAGCTCTTGATCATCCTAGTTGGTGTGCGGCTATGGACCTTGAGATGGAGGCCCTTCAGGCTAATCATACATGGGATTTGGTTCCCCTTCCACCTGGAGCTCAGCCCGTCGGTTGCCGCTGTGTTTATGTCGTCAAACACTTACCTGACGGGACAGTTGAGCGCCTTAAGGCGCACCTAGTTGCCGTTATACCGGAACAGTTGAGCGCCTTAAGGCGCACCTAGTTGCCAAAAGTTATACTCAAACATTTGGAGTTGATTATCATGAGACATTTTCGCCGGTTGCCAAAATAAAATCTGTCAGGGTTCTCCTCTCACTTGCAGTTAACAACGGTTGGCCCCTACATCAGTTAGATGTGAAGAATACCTTCTTACATGGAGAGCTTATTGAGGAGGTGTATATGGAGCCTCCTACGTATGTTGCTTAGGAGGAGATGTCCTCCTCAGTGTGTCGGTTGCGACAATCTATATATTGCCTGAAGCAGTCCCCTAGAGCTTGGTTTGGCCGGTTTAGCGATGCTATCATGCGCTTTGGCATGAAGCAATGTGTTGTTGATCACTCTGTCTTCAGTTATCAGTCGGGTGCTGGTTGTGCTCTATTGATAGTGTATGTTGATGACATTATCATTACAGGCAGTGATTCAGTGGCGATACACAAACTGAAGACATTATTGCAGAAAGAGTTCTGAACCAAAGATCTGGGACGTCTTAGATACTTTCTTGGCATTAAGGTTGCCCATTCTACTAGAGGTATCTCTCTCTCTCTCTCTCAGCGAAAATATGTGTTGGATCTTCTTGAGGAGATAGGTTACCTTGGAGTGAAACCTGCCTTAGTTCCTATGGACTCAAATGTGAAACTTCTTCCAGAAGAAGGGGATTTGTTAGATGATCCTGGCATATATAGGAGGCTAGTGGGTAAGCTCATATATCTTACAGTCACTCTTCTAGATATATCATATGCTGTTGGTGTTGACATATGAGCTCACCCAGTACTTCCCACCTGGGAGCAATTATTCAGATTATTCGCTACTTGAAAGGGGCACTAGGGAAAGGCCTCCTATTCAAGAAGCATGGGCATACCAGGATGGAAGGATTTAGTGATGCAGACTGGGCGGGATCTCCTGCAGATAGGAGATCCACCACTGGATATTGTACTTTTGTTGGTGACAATTTAGTGTCATGGAAGAGTAAGAAACATGACATTGTTTCTAAGTCTAGTGCCGAGGTAGAGTACCAATCTATGTCCCATACTAGTGGAGAACTCCTTTGGTTACGTTCACTCCTATCTGAGATTGGTTTCTCCTCATCTTCTCCGGCTCAGCTTTATTGCGACAATAAGGTTGTGATTCATATAGCTACCAATCCTGTCTTCCATGAGAGAACGAAGCACATAGAGGTTGATTGTCTCTTCATTCGCCAGCGAGTTCATGGAGGCCAGATTCATGTTTCCTCCACTCGGTTTGTGGGCCAACTAGCCGATGTTTTCACTAAATCCCTTAGTAATGCAAAATTAAATGACATCTGTAACAAGCTGAGAATGTATAATATATACATTCCAGCTTGAGGGGGAGTGTTAGAAGTGTGTGTGGGTGTGTATTGCAGCCATAAGGGCATAGTAGTCCTTTGGATGTTCTCTTTCCTATAAATACATAAGTGAGGGGGAGGATCCCTAACTCACTCTTTCTCTTCTTTCTCTTTCTTTCTCCCTCTTTGGTGGCTTCTAACACATATCTTTCAAAATCCAAGTCCATAAAAAAGTAGTAATTTCTAACCATCTTCATTTTCATGCCCTCTCTCCTCATGCCTTCTTAAGACGCCTTTGTGCTTGTTCTAATGAAGTACTTTGAAGTGTTGGATGAGTTTGATGCAAGTTAGTTGGTGATAGTAAGACTGAAGGAATAATAGAAATACGTTGGGAGCATCGTGGGAGCGGTTCCCATCCTAAGGAACGCTGAATCACGGTTCTAGCTTGGGAGCAGCACCCATGAGGAAGATTCCTGCTTCTAAGGGAAGCAACATGATTGAAATAATTTTATTAGATATCAGAGGTTATCTATTTTAATTGGATCTGCTATGAGAGATTATTTAGGGGTTATCCATTTTGATGGGATCTGCTTTGAGAGACATTATTGTATTCTGTTAAAGTATAAAAGATAAATAACGCCTTTATCCAAAAGCTTAAGCTTTTGGAGAAGTTGGTAAGTTAACATGGTATCAGAGCCAAAGGTCTCAAGTTCAAACCTCCCAGATAGCAAAATCCACATGCGATGGTCGGCCCAAAGTGGGACCACATGTGCCACGCGTTTGCCAAGAGGGCCACACGTGCGGGGGAGTGTTAAAGTATAAAAGATAAATAACGCCTTTCTCCAAAAGCTTTGGTAAGTTAACATGTTCTCATCTCATTTCATAACAGTCAAAGAACATTACAACATCAAAACATCACGATTAACTAATTGATCTTTCCTTCATGCAAATTATATATAGGAAGAAAATATAATTACCATCAGTAAGAAAAAAAATATAAGGATAAAAAAAATTCCAGCTCCAGATAATCCTTTTCCATCCTCTGCATTAGCCCATGACAAGGATTCCTTACTGTAACTGGTCTCTACCATATTCAAAGCACTAATACCCCCTTGTTCAGCTAGTCTCATATGCGATATAATGTGAGGGAAGACTCTTTTATAAGACTCCTCTCCAATTAAAAGATCTGAATGCCCAAAGCCATCCACTACCACTCTTGCATGATGAAAACCAGGTTGGTGCAATCTCATGTATTGGTTAGCAAGAAATGATGTCTGTGGAGTAACCAAGAGACTCCTTCCACCGGAGATATAGAGCGTGGGGAGTGTCATTCTCTCAGGATGGATCAGATATGAGTTCTTCCCATTAGAGTCGACAATGAAGCCATTGATGCAGATCTTTCTAAGGTGAGGAAAGGCTGACATGGGCAGACTTGGCAAGCTTTGCTTGTTCAGCCAGTGATGCAATGTATGACTGATATTGTTGTGCCAAAATGCATTGCCGAATATGCCAGAGAGTACTTCGCACTCAATGCAAGTGCATCTCTCGTAGCGGGGGATCAAACAGGCAACCAATTTTAGAAGCCAGTGCCGGAAGCTATCTTTTGAACTTTCAAGTATCGGTAAGATTCTGTTCTTACCTAGTATCGCCATGGAGATCTGAAAGTTGATTTAGTTAGCTATATAAACCAATTGTTATTTAAACATGGTAATTTCAAGTTAAAATATTGGAGTGAGATTGGGCGAGAAGATAATTCAAGTGGGTTCAAAGACAGAACTTACTGCAACCTCGATTTGAGCTCAAGTTCAGATTTTGTGATAGATTATTTCCTCTTATATGCCCAATCTAATTTTGAATTATGTTATATATTTAATATTTTTATGTTAGGGTATCAAGATATAAACATTTGTTAATAGACTTGTATTGCCACCCTCAAAACTAGGCGTTTCCCACCCATGTCAGTTCGTTTACAAATAGAACAAGCTGGCATGGGGTGGAAGAACCTAATTCATGGGTGGCAATACGAGAGCCTTTAGGAAATCATACGTCATAATATTATGGTTTTTTTTAAGCTGTCATAATATTGTGGTTACCAAATAGAATTATGGGAAATGAGAACAAAAAACTTGTTTTGGGGAAGTCACCCTACTGTTGTCATCTGTACGAAAGTACTCAACTTGCCTTATTTAGTGGGGATTTACTTAGGTCAAATGAATTCCAAGATAAATTGGTTTAGATGATAGTCTGGATTTTTGAACCTTGAATATGTGTGTGTGTGTGTGTGTGTGCTTATTTGGAGAGAGACTTACAGGAATGATAGGAAGCCTCATCTTAACTAGTGATGAAGTAGTGAGCTTGAAGAACATAGAAGATGTGGTACAGGATAGAGATGCGATATGGGTAGCAGAGATATGGCCACCCAAGAGAGCAATATGAATTGCTAAGCCTCCGACGCAATGCGCAATCACATGAACCTTCATAGAAGGCCCATGCAATTCCCAGATCTTTGAGAGCACTGCCATATGACATGACTTATTGTGAATATTATATTTTCTTAAAATCCCATTCCTAGTTCAAGTGGATAGAATTCTGAATTTATTTGGTAAAACTCTATTCACGTATAAAGAATTTCGAAGTTTACCTGCTGGGATGTCAAACTTTCCTATATCTTCTATCGTGAAGTCATTTGAAGGATTAGAGTGATGTACTCTTGATTGAAGAAGCCATGTCTCAAATCCTTCTTCTAATAAAGTCCTAACCATATCTTTAGGTTCAGTTGGTAGCCAATAGCTCTCAGCGGCGTACCCATTAAGCAGGAGAACAGGATATGGTCGTCTTTCTCCTCCAGGCGTCCATGTATTTTGACTACACTTCCATTGCTTGCAACTGATTATGAACCCATCATCTGTACGATTAACAGGAAACACACCATGAAAAACTTACAACCTTAAATGGATAAGAACATATGAAGCAGCTTAATATTTTCAAATACCTGTTTTCATCTCATGATGAATGCAAGGTGGGTAAGGTCTTTGATTCATATCCAAGGGACCAAAGTCGACATGTCTCGATCTAGGTATCTGCAAGATGTAAGTTCTCAAGAGGCTTTGTAGAAGAAGACTTATAAACCTTATCTTTTGGTCCCCTTTCATGGTTATCAAGCACCTAACTAGCTCCACGGTGGACACGTGAAGCTCACCCTTAAGATTCAGCATCTCCTCTGTTAATTCATGGGACCTTCCAAGGTTGACCTTGTCAATTTGATGGACTGCTTTGAAAGTCACATGCATGGTTCTAGACTCACTCCATGCATAAGAAGCCAGAAGATAAGGATTCATTATCTTCTTACCCTCAAGAATATATCTGTGTTACAAATAATTATTATTAGTGGGATCATTATAGCATTTCTAAAACTGGAATTTGATCGAGGAATAGTGAACTTGGAGAAAACAGAGAGAACCCCACAAAAAGCCATTAACTGAGTAAGTTCTGTAAATGAAATTCCATACCTTGAACCTGAGGATGATGCTAGTAGCAGTCGGTAGCACATGTGCTGTGTATAAGGAGTTCGGCTCTCTATGCTGCACATATCCACCTTCCCATCTATAATATAGAGTTTATCTTTATGCAAAGCTCGAAATTCAACATACCCACCAACCTTTCCTCTTAGAAGTGGGTGACGGTCTCCCATGGTCAGATTGCCTTCATCCCAGCCTTTCTGATCTCCCGAATTCATCTTCATTATGAGATAAGCTGTGCACGGCATTCCTCCCACATAGCCTCTCATGATTTCTCCCATTGTGACCATCTTGCTAGTACTCATCATGGAAAATTCACCGGAAGATCTCAGCCCATTACCTGATTTTCTGTTGATTCCCGACTGTGGGTCCAAATCAACTCTTTTGTCTGCAAACTCTAAATTCAATAGTCTAGGGTGAGTTTTTGATTCTTTGACTGGAGCATGGATCAACATATTACAGCTCTTATACTTCAAGACATCTTGCACTAGGTGCCTACTTACATACTCTGCAGCTGTAGCAATCGTAAGGCATGGGTTTATGCCTACAGAACAAGGGATCAAGGAGGCATCACAAACATATAGTCCCCCGTGCACGGTGGGAGATGGATTTCTCTGGTCAAAAACCTGGCCATTGGGGTTACAAACTCCATGTGAAGGATCTGATGCAACATTGCACCCTCCCAAGAGATGAACCGATGAACTTCGGTACCTCGACATGAACAAGATAGCTCCTAGTCTCTTAGCAATCTTTTGAAGTGCTTGAATTTTTCTTGGAAGTAATGGATCATGGGGAGGAGTGAAGCAGATTTTGTCTGTGCCCTTGTCTAATGTAATTCTCCCATCACCATCATCATATCCCATTGCGTTGAGCACCATGGATTCGCTAGATTTTAGTCCCATCATGTGTTTTAACTTATCAATTATGCCATGTAAGAACCAATAACCACTAGGCCATCCATAGCTTAGAATACCCTTAAATAACAAGTAAGGGTAAGCCCGTTGGAAGCACTCCACTCTGCAGAAGAAATCAGAAATATGTTGTTACCATAATATTCGATTTGCCATGATCTAACAAACTAGAATGATCCTGTATATATATGTTTCAACTCAGTGCATATATCCACCTGTACATTTTGATCAAACCATATGCCCATAGATCCAGACCATCCAATCCATAGACAAACTCTAGGATAGGTCATAGCCCAAAACTCAAACCAGCCAAATGATCCCAAATGTCAAGTGGACTTTTTTTGGGACCCCAGCTCACATACTTTTCAGGACGCCCAATAGATAGATCCAATGGCTCGGAATATCCTGTTCATCATGTCAGCTTGCCGGTCCAGATCGATGGCCACGGTACTAGTGGTTTATATAGCAAGTTTCAGTGGATAGAGTATACACAAGGCATTCCCTAGTTAATATTTATCAAGAGTTAGGTTAATGTACCATATGTTAATGATTCATTAACAAATTTTTTTTTTTTTTGAAAGGTTCATTAACAGAAACTCTACACAGCTTGTACAATGAAGCCTGCATACATGAGTTACATATACATGAATGTGCATATATACATCTGAACAGCTGATTTCATCTGTAAAGTTATAGGTTATGTTTAAAAATATAAATGAAATGATTGTTTCAATTCTTTGAACAAGGTCTGCAGAAGTCCTGGACCTGAATTGTGAAGCCCAGAGAAGAAGTATAGGATGAAGAAATGGCAGGCCCTGGTCTGTCTTGGAAAGGTACTTTCGAGAATTGCTTTTTATTCAGACCATTAGCATTCAATGGTGCCTTGCTTCCAGCAATGTAGGCCACATTGTTCCCATTGCAGCTAAAGCCAAATCCAAGCTTGTCAGAGAGCCTTAGCCCTCTTCTTTCAGACTGTAATAATATTTCTGCTGTACCCAAAACTCCAGCTTCACGAAAACAACATTTCAAATTACTTGGCAATTCAAATAGGATTGAAACCAAACAAAGTAACATGTCATTAACTGACAAGTCATTCAGAAAAGAGATTACCAGAGAGAACTACAAAATCACAACACATATATTCAAAATTGTCAAAGTAAACCCGCCATCTTCGTTGCTGTTTTTTGTTGATTCTACCCTGCTCTTTGATATCTTCATCTGGATTTTTTACTATGTACTGAACTTGGCATCCTGTTTTCACTATACATCCAGCCTGCAACATCAGAAAGTGAATAACCTGATATCAGAAAGAGCTTTTCATATATAACCAGGGAAATGATATGAAACAAGTCTAGTAGGATTTTTACCTGAATTGCGGATGCTAAATAGTTCTTGTCTGTAGAGTTCTTAGCATTATAAGGACATCCAGACATACAATTTCCACAAGCTAGGCAGTTTTCCAATTGTTGAGTTCCTTTTGAGCTGGGTCCTTCTTCATGAGCGAAATTCATGGTGAGCTTGATCGAACTCATGCTACTTTCTTCAATATCTTCACTTATGTGTCTCATGACTTTGGCATTGTTGAACTCTATTGGAACACTTTGTGGTCTCAACATTGCTAAAGCAGATGCTTCACATACCTCCCAATCCATTTGCCAGTCCTTTGGCCATTTTGGGTTCTTTCTCATGCGAACAGGCGTTGACACCATCACTCCTGCATTTACTAGAGAGCCTCCGCCAAGTCCACAAGCCACCCCTGCTAGTGAATCATCTTGTACATGTAGCTGCGTTGTCACCCAAACAATTTTCCAGAATACACATTAATTCTTTGTTCCAATTTCAATTCCTTAATCAAGATCATCCACATCAAATCAATCACCCAAACAATTTTCCAGAATACACATTAATTCTTTGTTCCAATTTCAATTCCTTAATCAAGATCATCCACATCAAATCAATCACCCAAACAATTTTCCAGAATACACATTAATTCTTTGTTCCAATTTCAATTCCTTAATCAAGATCATCCACATCAAATCAATCGGATTATTTCTCAAATTGGTTCTCCGTAGGAATACTGGCGACGACTTGGCTGATCATGTAGCCAAATTGGGTGCATTTAGAGACTCAAATCATTTTTGGGGCATGTTTTGCCTCCAGATATGAACTTGCAACCCCCTTTTTTTAAATGAAAATAGGATGATCTTTCAATCATGTGATCTTTTTCAAAAAAAAAAATGTAAGAAAAAAAATCAGCCCTTCTCTCAAGCTTACTCTATGAGCATGTTTGGATGTACATAAAGTTTTTTCTTGAAAAATATTTTTTTCCGACTAAGTTCTATAATGTAACTCAGCCTGTGTTTTTCACAGCTTGTCCCAAGCCAGGATAAAGGAGGAGGGTTGGCGCCAGGTTGGCAGCCGGCCGTAAACTTGGCCACTCTTCAATGAAATGATTCAGAGTTGCACCAATTACAGGGGAATTAAGCTAATAAGTCACACCATGAAGCTTTGGAAGAGGGTATTTGATCATAGACTAAGAAAAGAGACTAGAGTGCCAGAGAATCAGTTTGACTTCATGCCCAGACGATCGACTATGTAAGTTATCTTCTTGATTAGGCGGTTAATGGAGAGATTTAGAGAAAATAAAAAAGACCTTCATATGGTTTTCATTGATTTGGAGAGAGCATATGATAGGATTCCCAGGAGTGTTCTGTGGTGGGTCATTGAAAGGAAAAATGGCCTTCTAAATATGTTGATGTGATTAAGGATATGTACGATGGAGGCATAACTAGTGTTAGAATTACAGATGGCATGTTTAGTGAGTTTCCAATTACAATAGGACTGTACCAAGGATCAGCTCTAAGCCCTTATCTTTTTACTCTAGTTATGGATGAACTTACGGCTGGTCTCCATTATGAGGTGCCGTGGTGTATGTTATTTGCAGATGACATAGTATTAATTGATGAAACCAAATGAGCAGTTAATGCTAAGTTAGAGTTATGGAAAACTACTTTGGAATCCAAAGGTTTTAGACAAAGTAGGACTAAAAAATAGTATATGGAGTGCAACTTTAGCAATGTAAAGACGCGAAGCGAGAATGTAGTAAATAAGACTAGACAGGAGATACCTAAGACGGATATCTTTCGCTATCTTGGTTCAATCTTACACAAGGAGAGATTGAAGAGGATGTTAACCACAGAATAAGAGCAGGTTGGTTGAAGTGGAAGTATGCTTCCATAGTTCTATGCGACGGTAAAATACCTACCAAGTTGAAGGGAAAGTTTTATAAGACCGCTGTGAGGCCAGCCATACTGTACGGCTCATAATGTTGGGCCACCAAGAAGCATCATATGCATAAGATAAGTGTAGCGGAGATTCGAATGCTTAGATGGATGTGCGGCAACACAAGGTTAGATAAAATTAAAAATGAAGACATCCGTAAAAAGGTGGGGTTGGCACCAATTGTGGAGAAGATGCGAGAGCACCGCTTACGATGGTTTGGGCATATCCAACGTAGGCCTTTGATGCTCCAGTGGGAAGAAGTGACTCGTGCCAAGTTGATGGAGTAAAAAGAGGTAGGGGCAAACCGAAAACAACTTGGGTGGAAACAATTAGGAAATACTTGATGGCTAGGAACATAAAAGAGAACATGACCTTGGATAGGAGAGAATGGAAGAAAATGATCCATGTAGGCGAACCCAACTAGTGTCAAGATTAGACTTAGTCAATTTGAGCCGAGTAGATACTTTCACCTTCTTCACGAACATTTTCTAAAGGATTCATTAGCCGACCCCAACTAGTTTGGGACAAAGGCTTAGTTGAGTTGAGTAGTTGAGTTAAGAAAGTTCTATAATCTATTCTTTTTTCCTGGATTTTTTATTTGCTGTGTGTTACACATCCTTAAAGTTTCTAGAATTTAAACTTGTACTGTTTGGTTGATGTTGGTCAACATTTTCATGGAAAATTATTTTTAGGCAACTCTACCTCACAGAAAATGACCAAAATAACCTATCTGAAAGAAAATTGTCAAAATGCCCTTAGCTCATGAAAAATGAACAAAATTTGATCTCCCATGAAAAATGACCAGATACCTCTATCTCTTAAAAAATGACCGAACTAAATGATCTCATGAATAATGACCAAAATACCCCTGAAATCTGCAACGGGGAGGTAAATAAGGACGATGGTATTTTGGTCATTTTATATGAGATAGGACTATTCTGATTATTTTCTACGACGTAGAGGTATTTTGGATCGGAGAAATTGTATGGTGCCCGACCGTGAAGTGTCTTGTGGGCAGTACTTTGAAGTACTGACCTTGATATTTGATCCAACAACAGACTCTGAAAAAGTGGTCTGCTGTTGGATCAAATCTCAAGGGTGGTACCGCTAGCAAAGTACTTGACGGTCGGGCACCATATAAAAACTCTTTATATAGTTTTCCATGTGAAGAGGATATTTTTATCATTTATGAAGAGATAAGGGTATTTTGGTAATTTTATGAGATGTGGGTCTTTTGGTCATTTTATAAAATAGGAGTTTTCTAACATTTTATTTTTTTCTTAGGATTTCTATTTTTTTATTTTTTTTATTATATCTTGGAAAAATTCTCAAAAAATTGTGATTTTTATCTGAAAATCTCAAAAAAAGGGTAGAGTTGGCTAATTTCTCAAAAAGGGGTGAAACACATCCCAAGGAGTGTTTAAGGACAAAAATGCCCTTATGTTACCTTTCCCTCCAAGAAAGTAAGCAACAAATTCCAATGCAATTCACCTACCATTTTGACTTTTTTACCTTCTTCTTCCCATGCCAAAATCAAACTCCATTGGCTGTTGTAAAAATTCCAAACGAAATTCCATTGCAGAGAGGTGAAACTCCCCTCTCCTAAAATGTAGATTTTATTGGATCTTTTATTTTTCTTTGGCTATCAAACCTAAGGTTCTCAAGTAGGTCAATTGTGATACATTTGCATACATTTAACATGTTCCTTACACTGCTATGGTGTATTCTCATCATCTTGTTTACTTGTTAGGGATTTGTTATGGTTGTGTTAGGCATTTGTTATTGTCATCATCCTCTTTCCAATGCTATGGTGTATTGTCATAATCTCTCTATCTCTCTATTGCCCTCTATGTTTCTATTTGGAGTAAACCGGGATGAAACTCATGTCTATACAATTACAACCACTATTAAATGTGTAGAAGCAATATTTTGTTCTTGGAACCATTGTTGATATCTGGGAACCAGTATTTAAACACTCAGAAGCAGCAATTATACCTAGGAACCACTATTTACCACTATGTAGTGGTTCCAAGGTATAAATAGTGGTTTCAGAGTAGAGATATTACTTCAGACAATCTAATTTTACTTCAGTAGATGTCAAAGTTGCAATGAATTTATGAATAATGGGTTAAATAGTTGTCTAAACAGTAATATTTTATCGTGGTTCATAGTTTAGATGACCTAATACTTGTTCCGTTCCAAGAGTTTAAATTGTGAGAATGAAATAGTTATGCAGTCAAAACCACTATAAAAAGTGAGAATGACTGTATTTATTGGATTTTAAACACTCGGAACCACTAATTAGACCTAGGAACCACTAATTATACATAGGAACCACTAATTTTACATAGGAACCACTATTTACCAGTATGTAGTGGTTCCAAGGTATAAATAGTGGTTCCAAGGTAGAAATATTGCTTCACACAATCTAATATTACTTTAGTGGATGTCAAAGTTGCAATGAATGTATGAACAATGGGTTAAGTAGTTGTCTAAACAGTCAGATCTTATCATGGTTCATAGTTTAGATTGCCCAATACTTGTTTCGTTCCGAGAGTTTAAATTGTGAGATTGAAATAGTTATGTAGTCAAAACCACTATAAAAAGTGAGAATAACTGTATTTATTGGATTTTAAACACTCGGAACCACTAATTATACTTAGGAACTACTAATTTTACCTAGGAACCACTATTTACCAGTATGTAGTGGTTTCAAGGTATAAATAGTGGTTCCAAGGTAGAAATATTGCTTCACACAATCTAATATTACTTCAGTGGATGTCAAAGTTGCAATGAATGTATGCACAATGGGTTAAATAGTTGTCTAAACAGTCAGATCTTATCGTGGTTCATAGTTTAGATGGCCTAATACTTGTTCCATTCCGAGAGTTTAAATTATGAAATTGAATTAGTTATGCAATCAAAACCACTATAAAAAGTGAGAATGACTGTATTTATTGGATTTTAAACACTAGGAACCACTAATTATACCTCAGAACCACTAATTTTACCTAGGAACCACTATTTACCAGCATTTAGTGGTTCCAAGGTATAAATAGTGGTTCCAAGGTAGAAATATTGCTTCACACAATCTAATATTACTTCAGTGGATGTCAAAGTTGCAATGAATGTATGAACAATGGGTTAAATAGTTGTCTAATTAAACAGTTAGATCTTATAGTGGTTCATAGTTTAGATGGCCTAATACTTGTGAGAATGACTGTATTTATAGGATTTTAAACACTCATAAACACTCATTATATCTAGGAACCAATAATTATACTTAGGAACCACTATTTACCATTATGTAGTGGTTCCAAGTTATAAATAGTAGTTCGAAGGTATAAATAGTGGTTCCAAAGTAGAAATATTACTTCACACAATCTAATAGTACTTCATTGGGTGTCAGTGTTGCAATGAATTTATGAACAATGGGTTAAATAGTTTTCTAAACACTCGGATGTTATGGTGGTTCATAGTTTAGATGGCCTAATACTTGTGAGAATGAATGTATTTATAGGGTTTTAAACACTCAGAAGCACTCACTATACCTAGGAACCACTAATTATACATAGGAACCACTAATTATACGTAGGAACTACTATTTTACCATTATGTAGTGGTTCCAAGGTATAAATAGTGGTTCCAGAGTAGAAATTTGGGGGGGAGGGTGTGGAAGTGGTCTTTATGGGGAGTGGTTTTCGCAAACGACGTTTGGTTTTTTTTTTTTTAAATCGCATTGAACCGATAGACCCGTTTTCACTTATTTTACACCTGTCTGACGGAATGGTAGAAAGGTCGACCTGCAGGTCGAACTGTAATTAGTCTTCCTACCAGTTTGGTCAAATAGTGAAAGGTCGACCTGTAGGTCGACCCATTAAGCCAATTTGGCACCTGTTTGCGAAGAATGGAAATGAACGACCTTCCGACGAAAATCTCGTCTTCTCCGGCCAAGAGCTCGTCGTTTCAAGAGGAGGGAGATTTCAGTTTCAAAAAAGAGTAAAAAATAAAAGAGATAAGGGAGAAGGTAAGAAGATGGTAGGTGAAAAGTGCTAAAAGGGCATTTTCGTCCAAAAACACTCATGGGATGCGTTTCCCCCTTTTTTGAGAAATTAGCCAACTTAACTATTTTTTGAGAATTTCAGATAAAAATCACAATTTTTTGAGAATTTTTCCTTATATCTTTTATTTTTCACACTTTTTCTATTTTTCTCTAATTTACCATAGTATGAATGATAAAGCGAAGGACACTCTTGCAAAAGGCACCCCAATTGGTTCATCTCAATAAAATGCATTTATAAGGCCACAGAAAAGTATAAGAATGGTTGCCATAAATCTACTACAATAAGATGGGATGAAAAGAAGAGAGTTTTTTCCATTATTTTGAAAATTACGTGAGAATTACACCTCACATATTTTGACTTTTTTGAACAAATGCACCCATTCAACTCATATAATTTCAATCCTACCCCCGCCCCTCCTTTATGCTTTTAACAAAGGCACCCATTGAATCATATAATTGCAATCCTACCCCTCCTTTATGCTTTTAACAAAGGCACCCATTAAAGCCGTATAATTTTGATCTTACCGCCCTCCTTTATGGTTTTTTAATTAAAAAACTATAGGGTAATCTTAACCATCCGATTTAAGCTAAGAGGAATTATGGAAACATCTATAGATTTGAGGGCTAGGATCAGCCTATGGAAATGATTTTTGGGGCACAACCTATGTATGTTGTGTTCCATCACATGGACGGTTTGGATCAACCTATGACGTGGTCCGTACCGTTCTTTGTCGGCCCGTGCATCGCACGGGTTTTTTACTAGTACACACTTAAATGAGCAATAAATGCCCTTTGTTGAGATTGACCCATGGGGCCACCATTGTGGATGGGTTTTTGCAAGGGCTGTCTATCATTTCTCTTACTATGGATAGACAAACTTATCATGGATACACAAACTTTGTGTAAAGGTATTTTAGGCATTTTTTCATAAAAATAGATATTTTGGTTATCTATATATATAAATAAAGCTGAATGTGGGAAGCTGAGGCTGCGCCACGTGTCACCCCCACTGCATTCTGAAATTTAATAACGCATCAAGGGGATGTGGCACATCATTTCACACGTATTCCTGTATCACACGTAACCTTAATAATGAAATTTCAAAACGTGTCAAGGGGATGTGGCACCCGGAATTTAAAATGCCTAAAATTAAGGAATGGAAAAATCGCCAAAAATCAAGGATTGATTAAAATAATATCTTTCCACAGATTAAATCTCCTAAAATAGTAAAATACGCTTCTTATTTTGGATTTGAAAAAAAGGCTAAAATCAAAGAATTGAAATATCGCCTAAAATTAAGGGTCTATACACAGAACTAGCATGTATTTTTTCTCTCTCTTAAAAGAGACGATACATAGAAGTCGTGTGTATAGATTAGATACACGCTATATTTATGGAGAGTAATGCCTATTGGACTTCTATGAATAGATACACACGAAATTATAAAAAAAATAAATTGCAATTCCGTAGATAGAGAGAGGGTTATAGATAGTTTTTTAGAATACTAATTTTTCTTCTCCCCGTGCATCGCACGGGACTGCAACTAGTTTTATAAGATAGGGATATTTTGATCATTTTCCGTGATATAATGATGTTTTGATATCAATTATTAGACAATGTTATTTCAATCATTTTCTATGAGAGGAGTATTTTGGTCATTTCCTATAAAACAAATATGGTTTCCCTTCTTCGTTTTTTTCTATTTTCTTCTCATTTTCCGTCAAAGATAATGTGGATACACAAATAAGAGTGTTCTACAAGATAGGGGTATTTTCTTTTCCAAAATTTTCTGTTCTTGGAAAAGAAAATAATAGGTATAACTAGATTTTTGTTTTTTCTATTTATTGGAGAAAATTCTAACCAAGGAAAAAAAATCCTAGGAAATGAATTAACCAATGATATTTAATTTTATAAAAACTACACACTTCTTCACAAAAAAAATAATGAAATAAAAAATAAAACAGCTTTTAAAGTGCCTCAAGCACTACCAAAGCACACCCACATAGTTTTGCTTTTATCTGAAAATAGATTCATAGGCCCTCAAAAAAATGGTAGGACTGTTACAACACTTACTGGAGTTCTACAGAAAAAAGAAAAGACATATATCTAATAAATCTACAGAAATTCTTCGCGCCTTTTTATCACGATTAATGGCTTAGATTCATCCAGCCGCGATGATATCATGATAAACCATGCTAATTAAAAATCCATGGGAAAAATATCCTAGGTCCAGTGTTAATAAAAAATTCCCAAGGAAAAAATTCCGAAAGAACCTTGAAAAAAAAATCCATTATAAAAATTTCGTCCCCCAAGTCAATGGAGCCTTGACATGAAGACTTACATGGATATGAAGAACATAAACAGATATGAAGACTCACATGGATCAATGCATCTTTGGGGCCAAAACTGACACCCCAATTCCTCATATCCATCCTCACAGTAGACATGAGCTGAAAACTGTCTGTTGGAAAGTCCTTTGCTTCCCACCGGCGGCCTTTTTCGATCAGACACACCTTAATTCCGGCCATCGACATTCTACACGCAGCCACGGATCCACCGTAGCCCGAACCCACCACAATAGCATCATAACTCTCTCTATTTTCATCACAAAACCACTCATCATCGCCTGTTATTTCATCCATCTCACTGGGACCCAACAAAAAAGATTTCAATGTTACTGTTTTTCAATTATAACCCAATAGCATAACTAACAAAAGATAGAACAAAGTGCAAGAAAACATGCCATCCATGAGAAAAACAATGAAAAATTCCTACTGTTTTTTCATTTATAACCCACTAGCATGATTAACACAAGAGAAAACAAAGTGCAAAAAAACTAGCCATTCATTAGAAATACAAAGGAAGATGGAAAATTCAAGTGTGTATTCCTATGACTTTTGTGTTGAAAGTGCTTCCATATTGGATACGTTGCCATGACGGATTTCACAGAATCTACCTTTGTTTCTATAATGTTTATTTTTTCTTCGGATATGAATTTGAAGTTGGTGACAGCTTGTTTCTCTTGATGAACGATGTGGAGAAAACAAAGCTTGAAGCTGAAGAGTGGAGATGGCCTAGAGCGTTTTTATAGGACAATTGTGTTTTAAAATAAGAGATTTGGTCTATGCTCCTTTGAATGGCCTAGAGCGTTTGTATGGGAAAAGGGTGTTTTAAAATAAGAGATTTGGTCTTATGCTCCTTTGAATTTATATTTGAAAAGGGAAGGAATGCTAAACTCTGGGCACCCCATTGGGTGAACGTCACCAAAGTCCAATTAATACACATTATAAATGTACTGTGATTTTTGCAAGGGCACCCTTGAGTTTAGCATTCCTCTTTTGAAAAAGGACATGTAGTTTGACTGTTTCAAATAAGTGTGATCCAGAGTTATTTTTATATGAAACGTGGGCGTTTATCTGAATAAGATACAAGCCTAAAAAAAGTATAGTTATTAAAGCAAATAAAAGAATGAATAAAAGTTCCGCCCCCAATGATGCCTTCATCAGCAAAGAAGATGAGATGTAACTCTTTACTTTTCTCATTGAGGAAAATTACGGATCATGTTCTCACTCATATTTTTTAGGTTTTGTGATGAAATAGGAAGAGAATAGGTCAATGGACCTTAACTTGGTCAAAATTTTATGAATTGATTCCTCACAATGGCCTTAGCAAAGACATCATCAAGTTGATCTTTACATGGACTGCAAGGTGTACTGATGATCTTCAATTCGAACTTTTCACAAATGAAATGACAATCAACCTCGATGTGTTTAATGCGCTTGATGTAAACAATAGCTTGGTTATCCCTGAACATCTTAATCGGATGATTCATTACAAACCCTAAGTCTTGTAAGAGAAACATTAACTAAAAGAGTTCGTTTGAAGTTCTGAAACATTGTCTTGTAGTAAGCTTCGGCACTTGATCTTGCTATTACATTTTGTTTTTTTTGCATTTACAAGTCGCCAAGTTCCAGCCAACCATAGTACAATACCCTATAGTAGATCTTCTATCCAACCAGCTTCCCCTCGAATCAACATCTGAGTGGTTCGTCACTTTTCTCATTAAGGAAAATTACACAGTTCATGGTTCCACCTTTATTTTATAGGGGTGCAACTCGGGTCGGGTCGGGTTGGGTTGAGGCCAACCCAACACGACCCGAGGAACCCTTTTTTCCAACCCGAACCAGACCCGACCCGACTTCCAACCCGATGAGGTTCAACCCGACCCGATCGGAGGAACCCTTTTTCCAACCCAACCTGAGTTCAACCGGACCCAATCCGATCGAGTTTTTAAGCTTAGAAAAAAATCATAAAAAATGTCGGATTTCACTCGAGTCGGGTTGCCCAAACCCTCTACCTGAACCCGACTCGAACTCAACATGACTCGACCCGACTTTTTTTGGGCTGAACCTGTCGCGTTCGGGTTGACCCCGACCCGAGTTGCACCCCTTATTATTTTATGAGTTTTGTTGAGAAGAAATAAGAAGAGATGGAATTAATTTACAAGCAAGTTAGAAGTCTACCCGCGCTGTGTTCGTTGAATGCGTATCCATCATTCTTATTGATTTTTAAGTGACTTCATGAACATATCCTTCTCCTTTAGGTGACGTGCAAGTCGCGTCAACTTTGCAACAGTTA